>NC_037328.1:107889680-109089680 GCF_002263795.3 Bos taurus | reverse complement strand
TTAGCTATCTTCAGCCTACTGATGCCTTTAATGCATACCTGTTTGATCAATACAATAAACAACAACAACAAAAAACTGAGTAGAAAATAACTTCATCCTCATCATTAAAGAGACAGAACTACCATTTCTGGGAAACAGTACTAAGGAAAAGTAGAGAGTTTTCTGGGGTCAGACAATCTGGCCATGAATCCTGGCTTTATTGCTTAGAAACTGTGTAACCCCGAGTGCTGTGTTATACCTTATGGTGCACTTCAGTTTTCTTAACTGGTAAGTTAAGAAATAAAAACCATATAGGATTCTTGTGAACACTGAATGAATTAGTATTACATATTAAACATTTAGAAAGATACCTGACATATTAAGGGGTGAATAAAATGTTGAATTGGCACCTAGCATTTATTCTAATGTTTTTGTAGCCTGCTTTTCTATACAGCAAAGACTGGATAGCAGAAACTTACGTGTTCTAGAATTCTTTGCATCTAAGACTCCAGATATGAGTTAGGTTCCACCAGTTAAATCTATTCATGTAGGATTTTCAAAGTGAAAGTGGTATGGAGGCAGTCTTTCTGCAGCTCAGTTGTGGAGACCTGGAGTACTTCTTCATTATTCTAGTGTTCCAGGGTGTCAGGTCACTACCTTTGTGCAAGCTGAGAGGCAGCTATGGTGGTAGCTTCCTGAATTGTAGCTCTACTAAGGTTTTCTTGAACTGCACAGTTCAAATGCACACCTCCTAATTTCTTACCATCCTGCCTGTGGTAGAGGGAGGTGTTGATTTCAACATCATCCTTGGAAGCCTAACCCAGAGTCCATGCTTTCAGCCATTCCAGCAGTTGTATAAGTTTCCCATATAAAATTCATTTGCTTCAAGTCTAGAAAAAGCTGTTTCATGCAACTGTGATGATAATGATGGTAATAGCAGCAGTGGTAGTAGCAGTAGTAATGTAGTAGTAGAAATTATTGTTATTGAGACTTTTGCATTATAGATCTTTCCAAAATGGAAAAACTTTAAAACCTGAGATGCCAGTCATTTGTAATTGATTATGGCACCTTTCCACTCTGAACCTAGAGAACCAGCAAAAGTTTTAAATTCAGAACTCGAGTCAGCCACTACCATTCAACGGGAGCTGGTTGGCCAGTCTTGGTTTATGTTTGTGTTTTTCCTTCGAACTTAGCTTCTCTCCAGCTTCATATTATGTATTATACCTAATATATGTTTTTTTCTTTTTTAAAAAAACTTTTTGTTTTGTATTGGTGTGTAGCTGATTAGCAAACAATGTTGTGATCGTTTCAGATGAACAGTGGAGTGACTCAGCCATATATATACATGTCTCCATTCTCCTCCAAACTCCCCTCCCATCCAGGCTGCCACATAACACTGAGCAGAGTTCCATGTACTATACTGCAGGTCCTTGTTGCTTATCCATTTTAAATATAGTAGTGTGTACACGTCCATCCCCAAATCCCTATACAGTCCTTACCTCTCATCCTCCTGTCCACCCCCAGCAACCTTAAGCTCATTCTCAAAGTCTATGAGTCTGTTTCTGTTTTGTAAGTAAGTTCATTTGTATCATTTCTTTTTAGATTCTGTATAGAAGGGATGTCATACAATATTTCTCCTTCTCTGACTTACTTCACTCAGTATGACACTCTCTAGGTCCATCCACGTTGCTGTACTGGCATTATTTCATTCTTTTTAATGGCTGAGTAATATTATATGTGCCACATCTTCTTTATCCATTCCTCTGTCCATGGACATTTAGATGCTTCCATGTCTTGGCTATTGGGAAGAGTGCTGAAGTGAACATTGGGATGCATGTGTCCTTTGGGGACATACTTTCCTAATGTATATTATTGGTTTAGGGTATATACTAACATTAGAGAAAGGAAAGGCACAGGATGGCGAGGGGAATGATGTTCAGACCACTGTGAAGTCATTGGAACCATTCAGGAAAAATAAAATTCTACTTTGGTTTAACCAGTATTTCTTTGACCTTTATTGTTTAGCAGTTGGTCACATTACAGAGGGAAGACACACCTACACATAAATAAATTGTATTCTGTACTGGAGTATGAGCAACTTGAGACCAGTGTCTTGTTCACTGTTGTAATTTTACTACCTATCACAGTATATGGTATATAGCATGCACTCAGTCAGTTCAATTCAGTTGCTCAGTCGTGTCTGACTCTTTGCGACCCCATTGACTGCAGCACACCAGGCCTCCCTGTCCATCACCAACTTCCGGAGTTTATTCAGACTCATGTTCATTGAACCGGTAATGCCATCCAACCATCTCATCCTCGGTCGTCCCCTTCTCCTCTTGCCTTCAGTCTTTCCCAGCATCAGGGTCTTTTCAAATGACTCAGTTCTTCACATCAGGTGGCCAAAGTATTGGAGTTTCAGCGTCGGTCCTTCCAATGAATATTCAGGACTGATTTCCTTCAGGATGGACTGGTTGGATCTCCTTGCAGTCCAAGGGACTCTCAAGAGTCTTCTCTAACACCATAGTTTAAAGGCATCAATTCTTCAGTGCTCAGCTTTCTTTAGCGTCCAACTCTCACATCCATACATGAGTACTGGAAAAACCATAGCTTTGACTAGATAGAAGTTTTTTTGGTAAAGTAATGTCTCTGATTCTTAATATGCTTTCTGTGTTCGTCATAAATTTTTTTCCAATGAGTAAGCATCTTTTAATTTCATGGCTGCAGTCACTATCTGCAGGGATTTTGGAGCCCCCCAAAATAAAGTCTGTTAATGTTTCCACTGTTTCCTCCTCTATTTGTCATGAAGTGATGGGACCAGATGCCATGATCTTCGTTTTCTGAATGTTGAGCTTTAAGCCAACTTTTTCATTCTCTTCTTTCACTTTCATCAAAGGCTCTTTAGTTCTTTTTCACTTTCTGCCATAAAGGTGGCATCACCTGCATATCTGAGGTTATTGATATTTATCTCTGGAATCTTGATTCTAGCTTGTGCTTCATCCAGCCCAGCATTTCTCATGATGTACTCTGCATATAAGTTAAATAAGCAGGGTGACAAGATACAGCCTTGATGCATTCCTTCCCCTGTTTGGAACCAGTCTTGTTCCATGTCCAGTTCTAACTGTTGCTTCCTGACCTACACACAGATTTTTCAAGAGGCAGATCAGGTGGTTGGGTATTCCCATCTCTTTAAGAATTTTCCACAGTTTATTGTGATCCACACAGTCAAAGGCTTTGGCATAGTCAATAAAACAGAAATAGATGTTTTTCTGGAACTCTCTTGCTTTTTCGATGATCCAGCGGATGTTGGCAATTTGGTCTCTGGTTCCTCTGCCTTTTCTAAAACCAGCTTGAACATCTGGAAGTTCATGGTTCATGTATTGCTGAAGCCTGGCTTGGAGAATTTTGAGCATTATTTTACTAGCGTGTGAGATGAGTGCAATTGTGCAGTAGTTTGAGCATTCTTTGGCATTGCCTTTCTTTGGGGTTGGAATGAAAACTGACCTCTTCCCGTCCTGTGGCCACTGTTGAGTTTTCCAAATTTGCTGGCATATTGAGGGCAGCACTTTCACAGCATCATCTTTTAGGGTTTGAAATAGCTCAACTGGAATTCCATCACCTTCACTAGTTTTGTTCGTAGTGATGCTTCCTAAGGCCCACTTGACTTTGCGTTCCAGGAAGTCTGGCTGTAGATGAGTGATCATACCATCATGATTATCTGTGTCATTAAGATCTTTTTTGTACAGTTCTTCTGTGTATTCTTGCCACCTCTTCTTAATATCTTCTGCTTCTGTTAGGTCCAAACCATTTCTATCCTTTATTGAGCCCATCTTTGCATGAAATGTTCCCTTGGTATCTCTAATTTTCTTGAAGAGATCTCTATTCTTCCCTATTCTGTTGTTTCCTCTATTTCTTTGCACTGATCACCGAGGAAGGCTTTCTTATCTCTCCTTTCTGTTCTTTGGAACTCTGCATTCAATTGGGTATATCTTTCCTTTACTCCTTTGCCTTTCACTTCTCTTCTTTTCACAGCTATTTGTAAGGTCTCCTCAGCCAGCCATTTTGCTTTTCTGCGTTTCTTTTTCTTGGGGATGGTCTTGATCCCTGCTTCCTGTACAGTGTCATGAACCTCCATCCATAGTTCTTCAGGGACTCTGTCTATCAGATTTAATCCCTTGAATCTATTTTTCACTTCCATTGTATAATTGTAAGGGATATGATTTAACTCATACCTGAACAGTTTAGTAGTTTTTCCTCCTTTCTTCAATTTAAGTCTGAATTTGGCAATAAGGAGTTCATGATCTGAGCCACAGTCAGCTCCCAGCCTTGTTTTTGCTGACTGTATAGAGCTTCTCCATCTTTGGCTGCAAAGAATATAATTAGTCTGATTTCAGTATTGACCATCTGGTGATGTCCATGTATGGAGTCTTTCCTTGTGTTGTTGGAAGAGGGTGTTTGCTATGACCAGTGCGTTCTCTTGGCAGAACTCTATGAGCCTTTGCCCTGTTTCATTCTGTACCCCTAGGCCAAATTTGCCTGTTATTCCAGGTGTTTCTTGGCTTCCTACTTTTGCATTCCAGTCCTCTATAACGAAAAGGACATCCTTTTTGGGTGTTAGTTCTAGAAGGTCATGTAAGTCTTCATAGCTCCATTCAACTTCAGCTTCTTCAGGAATTCTGGCCAGGGCATAGGCTTGGATTACTGTGATATCGAATGGCTTGCCTTGGAGATGAACAAAGATCATTCAGTTGTTTTTGAGATTGCATCCAAGTACTACATTTTAGACTCTTGTTGAATACAAGGGCTACTCCATTTCTTCTAAGGGATTCTTGCCTACAGTAGTAGATATCATTGTCATCTGAGTTCAATTCACCCATTCCAGTCCATTTTAGTTTGCTGATTCCTGAAATGTTGACGTTCACTCTTGCCATCTCCTGTTTAACTTCCAATTTGCCTTGATTCATGGACCTAACATTTCCATTTCCTATGCAGTGTTGCTCTTTACAGTATTCGTACTTTGCTTCTATCACCAGTCCCATCCACAACTGGGTGTTGTTTTTGCTTTGGCTCCGTCCCTTCATTGTTTCTGGAGTTATTTCTCCACTGATCTCCTGTAGCGTTTTGGGCCCTACCAACCTGGGGAGTTCCTCTTTCAGTATCCTATCTTTTTGCCTTTTCATACTGTTCATGGGGTTCTCAGGGCAAGAAAACTGAAATGGTTTGCCAGTCCCTTCTCTAGTGCACTCAGTAGACATACTTTAAATAAATAAGGCATTTAAATAATAATTTTAGATCCAGTGTGGACAGAGCAGACATAGTTCACCTGAGAAAGTTAGGAAGACCTTTTGTTGATAGTAATATTAAAATAGCTCCATAATGAAATAGTTTGAGACTCATCATTTTGTATCTCCCTCATAGACATAATACACATTAGCATATTATAGATTCTGATGAGTTCTGAAGTGAAGAAATAGTTTAATTTTGCCCAACCAAATGTTTTCCAGATATATTTACAGAACCCTTTTAGTACCTCATCTGGATCAGAGTTTGGGAACTGCTGTACCTGTTACTTCTTAAGGCTGATCTTTAATAAAAATCATTTTATGCTAAAACATTTTGACTTTGATAATAGCAATTAAAATCTTCATGTCATGAGATTGGTATTATGAGTAAATGTTTAAACAAATTATAGATAAATCTGCACAAAAACTATTGCTAGCCGAGCATTTCTTTAGTCTATAGGTTAGCAACTAATAGGATTTTTCTAGATTATAAAAGGCAGGACACTCCAAAGAACAAAGCGTTTTAAACAATCCAGTTTTTCTTTTTATTAAAAAATACAACTATTTGTAGCTTTTAAAATGGAAATGAGTTGTTTTAAGTTTTCCTTACTTAGTTTTTTTGCTTGTTTCTGTTATTACACTAAATTTCTCTATCAACTTTCTGCCTCATATAACTAAGAGGTCTAACACACCTCTTCTAACTAAGACATTGTAGTATTTTTTTAATGTTGGCTATTAAAATTTCAAATAGAATATTTTTTAATCTAAATTGGCTCTATATAAGTCCACTTAGGAGGGAAAAATCTGCTCAATTCTAATGTAGATTAAATCGGCTTTAAAAATACTGCTTAATACTGGGAATTTTTATGTTATGTATTAATTTTCCCTTATATATTCATGTGTTATTAGCCTTAGTAAATTGTTTTGCTTCTGCAACATATATTAGATGACTAAAAATAACATCACAAAACATGTTTGTTATATTCTTAATTGTTTTGACCATAGAATTAATTTTAAAGTCAAAGGGGGCATTGCTTTTTCATCATTTCCAGTTCAGAATATTCAGCATGTCACAGATGTTCATGAATAATGTCCATTTAAAACTGTTGGCAAAGAGTGCTGGTGAGTTGGCTAGATGAATTAAATGTTGGGGGGATCTGACAGGCAGCACGCTGCTTTGTGATCATTCCAAAGTTCTAATAATCTCCCTCACCTTCTCTGCCTGCCACTAATGAAAGAGAATAGGTGATTGCACCTCCGGCTATGTTCTGCGCCTAATGACTCCTCCAAAGGCAGATTTATGAAGAAAAAATTAACTTTGAATGAGGATTGAATTGGCCCTGACAGTCTGATAGACTGTGACACAGATTCTGTGGCAAAACAGACGTAGCCCTAATTGATTATCAATATTTTAAGCAAAGTGATGAAAATAAGCATTAAGTGATGAGAAAGGCAGTCTTAATACAGTAGGCAGTAACCAGGACATAAGAGAGTCTTTGGGGAGGTTTGCTCTGATTGCTATTACTGAATTTTGTCTGTCAATTTTTACCTTTGCTTCCCAGCAGCCATTGTCCCTCCTTGGTGTACTTTTTTTTTTTTTTTTCCCTTAAAGATCTATGACTAGAATGTTAATCTTTCTAAAAACACGGACAAAGCTATCTGCAGTCCCTTCCTCTAGAGAAGTTTGTTTAATATTTAACTCATTTTGAATTGAGATTAGCTTTCATAGTTTTGCACAACTGAAGCTTTTCATGATGGTTTTAGATTGACACAATTTTTTTTCACATACTGTTTCTAGATTTGTTGTCATTATCCATAAAATATATACTAGCCTAAAGTATTACATATCACATATTTCATAATACCAAACATTATATACTTTTTACATCAGTGACTGAACAGTAACTTTAGCCTTAATCTTGGGAATAACATAAAAACATTTTCCTAGAAATAATACACAAACCCACACACAAAATGAGAGACTCTCTGTATTACATACGCTGTATAGTATAGTGCGTGCTCAGTCATGTCTGACGCTTTGTAACCCCATGGACTGTGGCCCTCCAGGCTCCTCTGTCCATGGGATTCTTTAGGCAAGTATACTAGAGTGGGTTGCTGTTTCCTCCTCCAGGTGATCTTCCTGACCCAGGGATTGAACCCAGGTCTCCTGCATTGCGGGTGGATTCTATACTATTGAGCCACTAGGGAAGCTCATATATGCTATGGTTACTTACAAAATATATTTTCAACTAACAGCAAAAAGATTCAACCTGACTAATTATATGTCCAAATGAATGCATGTTAAATCGCTTCTGTCGTGTCCGACTCTGCGATCCTATGGCCATAACATGTAGGACAAGCGTCTCTGTCCATGGGATTCTCCAAGCAAGAATACTGGAGTTGGTTGCCATGCCCTCCTCCAGGGAATCTTCCCCATCCAGGGATGGAACACACAGCTCCTGTGGCTCCTGCATTGCAGGCAGATTCTTTACTACTGAGCCACCAAAGAAGCGCTCTATGTCCAAACGGTTTTTCACAAACTAATTTAATAACTTGAAATTGTATACCTTATTCTTACAGGTTATATTTAGTCCTATATATTAGAAGCAGAGAAGAAAAACCACACATTAAAATCCGTGCTAGTTTAATTCAGTATTAAAATTGATGAGCCAAGAAATAGTGTGTGACATACATAATGATATGTTTGTTTACAATTAAATAGGTTTCAGATAAATTAGCTTATTTAGCACAGAAGCTGTACATATTTTCCCATGTTAAAATACCCTCTTATTATTAGTCATCAGTATTCATATTGTTTTGTGAAATTAGTTTCATCTGGAAATTGTGTAATTATTGAAAACTTTATATAGGAGTCTCCAGGTTAACTCTGGGAAAGTTTAAAGGAGACATGTTAATGTTTTCCAAAGGTCTCTTAAGTAACTTACTGTAGATAAGATGAAGATAAAACAAAGATGCTACTGTGCAGGACTTCTCAGTCTTTCTCATGCCATGACATGCAAAAGGATAATATTTGGTTGACACAAGAGTTTGAACACTTTTATCCAGAGGCTACTGGCTGTGAAACTCCAGTCACCTCAGACCCTGCCTTGAGAGCTAAGATATTTTAGCACGCTTCTATAACCTGTTTGTGGCTCAGTGATTGAGAAACTCTGAATGTATCACAGTTATAGCACTACCATTATAAAATCTAGATTTAATAGTCACAGTTTGAAAATTAAATGTCTAAAATCTATCAAAATATTTTAAAAATATTCTAAAAATTGGGCTTCCCAGATGGCTCATTGGTAAAGAATCTTCCTGCCAAGCAGTAGATGCTGTTTCAATCCTTGTTTCAGGAAGATCTCCTGGAAAAGGAAATGGCAACCCACTCCAGTATTCTTGCCTGGGAAATCCTTTGGATAGAGGAACCTGGCAGACTACAGTCTACGAGGTCACAAAAGAGTCGAACATGACTTGGCAGCTAAACAAAACATTCTAAAAATTACTCTCTCCTAAAAGAGAAGAACAAATATATCTCTAGATATAGTTTTTGCTAGATGGATTAATGATATTAAAATACTTAACTGTTGGCTCTGTTGATCTGTTAAAATTATTCAGAATTTGATTTTTGGTTTGACCCTATTAAAGCAAAATATACATTTAAACTTTATTCTTAGGAAAATGTTAAAGTTATCTCTTGGCAGAATATATTGTCACTCATTTTTAGAGTGTCTAGAATGATCTTCTTAAAAACTGAAAGGACCTTAAAACTAGGCAAATCCAACTCTGTCAGCTGACTGGGAAAATTCAGCCCAGGTCACAAATTCGATCATAGCTAAGCTAGAATTAGAATCTAATTCTCCTGATTCCTGAATTGTTCCCTTTTAACTCTACTGTAGGATGCTTAAAAATCTCAATATGAAAACCTCTAACATGTTGTATGTTATAAAATTATATATTATGCTTTCACAGCTGTAAGATGTAATTTGTTAGCAGTTTTCACTTTTAAGCTACGTAATACTTTTGGCCAAGGTTTTAATAAAGCAGTACCATTTTATTTCCCTAAAAGACTGACACTATTTCAGTATTCAAAATAGCCAATAGAAAAATAAAATATTATAAAAATAAAAAATAAATATGTACTGAAGTTTCCTTATGCTAAAAATTATTTTATTATTATAAACTAACACAATTCTAGTAAAGATAAAAAATATAGTTTAGATAAGAATTTTGCAAACACTGATGTTGAGTACTTTGTCCTCTGTCATTGAGTTTAACATTCCAACAGACTGTAGAAGAAGCAGAAAGAAAAATTATTCTTGTTGCGCCACCTAGCGTCATTCAAGTGCTGTTTGTGTTTGAGGTGTTTTTTTTTTTTTTTTTGGAAAAGGAAATAGCAAGGCACTCCAGTGTGAACTATAGTATATTTAATTTGCGGGCAAATAAATAGGCAAAGTTTTTAAAACTATGCTCTTCTACTTGTAAACTTAAGATATTACAAGATGACAGTATGTTCTACAGAAAAGTTCAAAGTACTGAAAATAGTATGAAATCAGAATGACTGTTTTGTATAAGAATTTTAAATGTCTCAGGCTTACTTAACCATTTATGATAAAATATATCGATGTTTTTCTTTAATGAAATTATACTTTATCATATCAAAAATATTTGGAATATATATATGCTGGAAGAAAAATTATATTGTTATATATAAAAATGCTAGGCCTACTGATGTGTGGTGTGAAATAATGCCGTGTTAAAATATCTGTTTTTTAAAGTTGTGTTTCAAGGATATGAAGTAAAAACTCTTGGTTTTATGTTTGTTTGTTTTCTAACACTACAAATGCACTCAGGTGCTCCACTTGTATGTGTTAATTTTTAATAGTGTTACTAAATTAATAATGTTATTTAATTCTAAGGCCATGTTGGTACAACGTAAAATAAGAATCCTGTTGCCAATGTAACTGTTTTATGTTGATGATATATGGGAAAAGATTTCCCTAAATATCTAAATTTCTTGTATTTGAAGTAGTATAGGATTTTAATGGCTGTTTACTGTGATTCCAAAGATGTTTTATTTGATTTGATATCTGATTACTATGAGCGTTCAAAATTCATAGTGATTGCTCTTCAGTATGTGTTATACAGGGAAACTTATAAACCATATAAGCCTAAATATTGAATCATACCCTAAATGAATTTTTTGGTAAGAGAAGGATTCACTCTTAATTTGTATCTTGTTTATATATGTGTGTGTAGATATAAATAAGTATATATCAAATTCATATACTCTTGAAATTAGAATTTTTGGATTTATGCCACATTTTATACTTGAAATAATAATATTCATATTACTAGAATGAAATGTGTTAATTAATGTGATTTTCTGAGACACTGTTAAAACTCTAAATATCCATTTTTGTCATAGATGTTCATAAAATATTTAAGTGACATGAACAGAATTAAAATTTTAGTACATTGCTATTCCTTAGAGTCATTATTTTACATATTAATTTTCAGTTTAATAAACAGTTATTTAGGTACTAACAGTGTATGCCTTATACTACACTATACTAAAATCAGTAAGATATCTGACTTCAAGGAGTTGGCAGTCTAATGTAGAAGAAAGACACATGTCCAACTGACTACTTGCAGAAATAAATGCAGTTCTTTCACACCTAAGAAGAGGAATTAATATTAACTAGGTTAAGAGGCTAAAGGGTCATGGAGGAAGTTACAAGACAGTTGAACAATTTGTATTTAGAATACTGTGAATATAAAGCAAATATACAGCTAAATTTGTAGGTGAGGACAGAATGTATCTAAGAACATTAAATATACACACATATATATACATATTCTCTTTGTCAGTTTAAATAGACCCACTTTATATCCTATACAATTTCTCAGAAATATCAAAGAAACCACATTACATGTACTTAATGCATATTTATTTAAATGAGATTTTGTGACAAAGGATTTACTTTCTGAAAACTTGTAAAGTGGTTAAAAATGTATAAATTACATCATAAACATACATCATAAACCTTCATTTTCAGGTGAACTAACTGAGGCACGGAGAAGCTAAGATGCTTGTCTTGGTCTCATAGCTAGTAACTGAGTAGAGCCAGAATTCAGACACAGTCTGGCTTTAGGATCCATTCCTATACCCCTCTGCTAGATACCTCTCAACTGCTCATTATGTCCTGATTTTAGCCATTTCACTAACAGATAATGGTGTTGAAGATATCATATTCTAATAAATGTCTTTCAGCCTTTTAATATATCTAAAAGCTTTTGGTTGGGGATCTGATACAATACATTATTATACCAGATTCTTAGAGTAGTGTGTTGTTATATGTAACCAGACATCAGTATAAATACTTGCTATTTTGAAGCTATAAATTACTTTGGCTATTGTAGCTCATTGTCTTACCACTGTTTACTTTTTTGAAAAATTGAAAATAGTCTGACAAAAGTTTAATTTAGTAAACATTCATTGGCAATGAACTGAATTTTTGAGGATGCTAAGGTGAATCACTGCAGATGGTGACTGCAGCCATGAAATTAAAAGATGCTTACTCCTTGGAAGGAAAGTTATGACCAACCTAGATAGTATATTGAAAAGCAGAGATATTATTTTGCCAACAAAGGTCCATCTAGTCAAGGCTATGGTTTTTCCAGTGGTCATGTATGGATGTGAGAGTTGGACTGTGAAGAAAGCTGAGCGCTGAAGAATTGATGCTTTTTTTCAGATTGTTTGGAGAAAAAGTATATGGGATGAAGTGGTGGCTGACTGGAAAATAAAGACTGGGACCATTTAGTGAAGGGTGCTGTAGGTCATGCTAAGGAAAATGAGGTTTTTCTGACCATTTTTTGAGAGCACATTCTAGGGAAGGTGATAGCTTCCACTGAGCCTATGTTACAGGCTTTTCCACATCAGATGCCCTCAGAAAAGTAGTCTGAATGTCCTCGCTTGGCTTCCAGTCCTTGATGCATCTGAGACAAAGAAAAGCAACTGGTCCAGGAGTGCCTTCACTAAACAAACCAAAATTATTCAAGACTTAAGTTTTCATCATTAAGCCACTCTCTAAATCTCTCAGTTTCTGTGCTTCTCTAAATCGGGTATGAGGAATATTTTCATCTCTTGGTTTCTTGGCAGTCTTCATTGAGTCATATATTTATTGAGCATCTACTGTATAGCAGTATATTGAGTACTGTGGTTCAAGTAATGAGCTAAAGAAGGAAAGTTCATTCAAAATATTTTTGAAGATGTACAATCTTAGAAATAACAGAATAAAAAGAAGAAAATTTCCTCATAGCTTGTCCACATGGCAGTTCTTTCATATCTTGCTCTAAACAGAAGAGAAGGATTGGTAATATGATCTATATCTTGCTGCTGGGATTTCTCAAGCACTTCTCCAAATTTGCTTAATAGGACAGTGGTTTCATTGGCATAAGAGTATGGCTTCATGAATCCTGATTCAGCATATCCTTCACTGGGATGCTTCAAGCTTTTGGTAAAGAAGCTTTCCATTTATAGATCATTTTGCTTTGTTTGATTCCTATGTTTACTTCATTAAGTTGTTAAGTCCCTTCCTCAGAATACACTGCATTGGTAAGTTATTTGCATCAAGTTAGTGCATCTGGTTTCTGTGCATCTGATAACATAGTCTCAAAATATTTTAAAGCAAATATTGACACAATTACAAAGATAAACTTTGAACCTTGCCATTATTGATAGGAGATAAACTTAACAAAACAACAACAAACTAATAGATTTGCTTGCTCTAATAAACACGTATGAGACTTCAAGAGTTAGGAAATATATATTCTTTTCAGGTGCTGATTAAACATTTATAAAATTAACCATATATGAGTTAGGAAAGTAAACCTAAACATGTATCAAAAATTTTCATATGTTACATTCTTTGATGAGAATGAAATTAAAATAGACCTGAGTATAAGTGAAGTGAAATTCCTCAGTCGTGTCCGACTCTTTGTGACCCCATGGACTGCAGCCTACCAGGCTTCTCCATCCATGGGAGTCTCCAGGCAAGAATACTGCAGTGGGTTACCATTTCCTTCTCCAGGGTATCTTCCCGACCCAGGGATCAAACCTGGTCTTCCACATTGGAGGCAGATGCTTTAACCTCTGAGCCACCAGGAAAGCATGCAATTTTAAAAGCATTATTTTAAGTAATTCTTAGGTCCACCAAAAAAAAAAAATTATATTTGGGATAAAATGAATTTTAAATTTTCTAAATAAAAATAAATCACATATTGAGTCTTGTTTAAATGCAAAAAATTTCAGTCCACCTCAGGCCAGGAATCTGTTTTAACAACTTTCCATGTAATGCTTATACATGCTAAAG
Source organism: Bos taurus (assembly GCF_002263795.3). Lineage (NCBI taxonomy): Eukaryota > Metazoa > Chordata > Mammalia > Artiodactyla > Bovidae > Bos > Bos taurus. The sequence goes on along the minus strand of NC_037328.1, from coordinate 109,076,044 downwards.
TTTCTCACTACCTTAAATAAAATTGCAGTAACTTGACACCACCCTTATGGCAGAAAGTAAAGAAGAACTAAAGAGCCTCTTGAATAAAGGGAAAGAGGAGAGTGAAAAAGTTGGCTTAAAGCTCAACATTCAGAAAAATAAGATCATGGCATCTGGTCCCATCACTTCATGGCAAATAGATGGAAAAACAGTGACAGACTTTATTTTGGGGCTCCAAAATCACTGAAGATGGTGACTGCAGCCATGAAATTAAAAAACGCTTACTCCTTGGAAAAAAAGCTATGACCAACCTAGACAGCATATTAAAAGCATATAGACATTACTTTACCAACAAAGGTCCGTCTAGCCAAAGCTGTGGTTTTTCTAGTAATCGTGTATGGATGTGAGAGTTGAACTATTAAAAAAAAGCTGAGCGCTGAAGAATTGATGCTTTAGAATTGTGGTGTTGGAGAAGACTCTTGAGAGTCCCTTGGACTGCAAGGAGATCCAACCAGTCCATCCTAAAGGAGATCAGTCCTGGGTGTTCATTGGAAGGACTGATGCTAAAGCTGAAACTCCAGTACTTTGGCCACCTGATGTGAAGAACCGACTCAATTGAAAAGACCCTGATGCTGAGAAAGATTGAAGACGGGAGAAGAAGGGGACGACAAAGGATGAGATGGTTGGATGGCATCACCGACGCAATGGACTTGAGTTTAAGTAGGCTACAGGAGTTGATGATGGACAGGGAAGCCTGGTGCTGCAGTCCATGGGGTCACAAAGAGTTGGACATGACTGAGCGACTGAAATGAATGCCTATTTGAAAATGCATGCATGCATGCTCTGTTGCTTCAGTCATGTCCGACTCTTTGCAGCCCTATAGACTATAGCCCACCATGCTCCTCTGTCCATGGGATTCTCCAGGCAAGAATTCTGGGGTGGGTTTCCATGCCCTCCTCCAAGGGATCTTCCTGACCCCAGGGATCTAACCCACATCTCTTATATCTCCTGCCTTGGCAAAGGGATTCTTTACCACTAGCACCATGTGGGAAGCTGCCTGATGAAAATATCTAGCAACAAAAGAGAGGTTGTTAAATACTGATAATGACTGATACTGAGACTAGAAAGTCACTAGTAGTGTCTGTTTTTAAATGCACATTCCAGTTTTGGAAGACAAAGTCTCACCATCATAGACTGATAAAATGGCTCTAAGATCTTCATTATAAAATTTTTTTATTCTATTTTTATATTGTAATATCATTGGAAGTATTTCTTTTGTTTTATACTGCTATGTAGAATTGAAATAAGAGAAGATTTTCAAAAGAGGTACCATATTTCTATTTTCCTGAATATATGAATTTCTTCCATTTTATGTATGTATTTTATTTTATTACCTATAAAATATGTAGATATAATGTGTTTTATCAAAAAAACAATACAAAGAATGCTGAAGACCTTTATGTTTTTATGTATAGTATGCTTTATTAGGGCTTCCTTGGTGGCTCAGAGGTTAAAGTGTCTGCCTGGAATGCAGGAGACCCGGGTTTGATCCCTGGGTTGGGAAGATCCCCTGGAGAAGGAAATGGCAACCCACTCCATACACCAACTTGCTAGTAGAAATTTGCCTATAATAGAAAGAAATGCTTTTGAAGTTTCTTATATAGATCTTAAATTTCTTATATGATTTTTACATTTCTCATTCACTCCTAATCCAGGAAATTTCTGACCTATTACTTCTGTGATCTTCGTTTATAGTCCCTTCTTTCTGTTTGGGACTGAATTTAGTTGCCTGAATATTGGTATAGATCATGACTGTAATTTTTAAGGGATATGGTTTTCTTTCCTTGTTTCTTCTATCTTAAACTGTGCTGCTGTTGTTTAATTCACCTATCCTGTGAGAGAAAAGAACATGCCTCTTAATTAATAGGCTGGTAAAGATCATGCATTGGTCGTTTGCAGTTCACCCTGAGGAGTAAATGCAAGAGTTTCATTACGTGCCTAATTTTCACAGATCTGGGGAGTAGAAATCTCAGAGGCTGTCCCAAAACCAGGTCACACCTCCAGGGTGCTTCCAAGAAAGTTTGCCATCCAACAAAATCTGTTTTATTAATTCTGAATTGAACTTGCAGTATTCTATAGCATTATAGGGGCTTCTCCATTAGTAGGGCAGCCATGCAACCCCCTCTATCAGAATATGGTACATAAAAGTGCATTTAAAACATGCTTTTAACAGGATAAATCAGGAAATGGCATAAAACTCCTTTGGGGAAAATTTGTGGACTCAGCAGTAATAGTGTGCATTTTATCAGAGATGTTAGCATTTTTAGTATAGAGGTGTATGTATTACAGCACTGAAATCCAGCTTTTGGCCTCAGACTTAAATGATGAGTCTCTCAAGTTGAGGCAACCAAAATCATGGCATGCACTTAAATACTGAGCATTTCGTATTCCTGAAAGAAAACAGTCAACTTCAAAATTTATTAATAGCACAGCAATTTCACCCTAAATTATTTGCTTTCATACTTTTATACAATTTCATTGCATTCATGACCCTTCTGACTTAATAATTTAACTAAAAAAGAACAAGACTATCCTTTATTAAGCAGCACCAGTAGTAGGATTAGGTTTGTTTTAGATAAGTTATTTCCATACTATTTTTACAAAATCACTATAGTGTAATGAAAAGAAAACCATATAGACCTGTTTTAATTCTTGACTCACCTATTTATCAGGTTTGTAACATTTAGCAACTTATTCAGCCCCTTTGAGACTTTTTGAGAATTCTGTGAAATAACTATATCTGAAAATACTTAGTATAATATCTGACACAGGGTAGGCTTGCCCAAGTTTTTGTTTCCCTTAAGAATTGAAGCCATGAAAACAAATGATATAAATGAAAATATATATAATTCTATTAAAAAAAAAACACCCTTTGTAATGTAAGAGTAAAGTAAAATTGGAAAAGAAATAATGGCATCATTTTTTGATATGGAAAACTATTGCATCTCATCATTGATTTCTGACATGTACAGTTAAGCATTGCCATTTCTGGACTTTGATCTTTATTTTTGAAAGGATTGCTTCCCTTAGTTACTCTTTAAAAATATATGTTGGTAGGATATCCGAAGTTACTCAAAAGAATAGACATTACAAATCAATTAATGAGTCTTGAATATAATTCCTCTCAAATGGAATAATTCTATTGCTCCAAACCCCAGAGTTTTTCTGAAATGCTGAAGCAACTTTCTTGGAATGGAAGTTATAATGGTGCCCCGCTGACTTCAAACTGACATTCAGTTGATGGATGTCCGATAAGTCGAAGAAACACAGAATGATAAGATTTTTATTTTCCCTATCAGCATTCTGTAAAAAAGAAAAAAAGGATATAGTACTGCTTTTCTTTGAGAGACTGGACATCACAGCAGTTCTGTATCCCCATTTCGTTATTGGACTGTTTTCAATTTTTTAAAACTTGTCCTTAAGATTTTAGTAAAGGACATTCTAACTACCATCAGATCAGATCAGATTCAGTCATGTCAGACTCTTTGCAACCCCATGAATCACAGCACGCCAGGCCTCCTTGTCCATCACCAACTCACGGAGTTCACTCAGACTCACGTCCATCGAGTCAGTGATGCCATCCAGCCATCTCATCCTCTGTCGTCCCCTTCTCCTGCTGCCCCCAATCCCTCCCAGCATCAGAATCTTTTCCAATGAGTCAACTCTTCACATGAGGTGGCCAAAGGACTGGAGTTTCAGCTTTAGCATCATTCCTTCCAAAGAACACCCAGGGCTGATCTCCTTCAGAATGGACTGGTTGGATCTCCTTGCAGTCCAAGGGACTCTCAAGAGTCTTCTCCAACACCACACTTCAAAAACATCAATTCTTTGGTGCTCAGCCTTCTTCACAGTCCAACTCTCACATCCATACATGACCACTGGAAAAACCATAGCCTTGACTAGACGGACCTTTGTTGGCAAAGTAATGTCTCTGGTTTTGAATATGCTATCTAGGTTGGTCATAACTTTCCTTCCAAGGAGTAAGCGTCTTTTAATTTCATGGCTGCAGTCACCATCTGCAGTGAATTCAGAGCCCAGAAAAATAAAGTCTGACACTGATTCCACTATTTCCCCATCTATTTCCCATGAAGTGATGGGACCGGATGCCGTGATCTTCGTTTTCTGAATGTTGAGCTTTAAGCCAACTTTTTCACTCTCCTCTTTCACTTTCATCAAGAGGCTTTTTAGTTCCTCTTCACTTTCTGCCATAAGGGTGGTGTCATCTGCATATCAGAGGTTATTGAGATTTCTCCCGGCAATCTTGATTCCAGCTTGTGTTTCTTCCAGTCCAGCGTTTCTCATGATGTACTCTGCATGTAAGTTAAATAAACAGGGTGACAATATACAGCCTTGACGAACTCCTTTTCCTATCTGGAACCAGTCTGTTGTTCCATGTCCAGTTCTAACTATTGCTTCCTGACCTGCATACAAGTTTCTCAAGAGGCAGATCAGGTGGTCTGGTATTCCCATCTCTTTCAGAATTTTCCACAGTTGATTGTGATCCACACAGTCAAAGGCTTTGGCATAGTCAATAAAGCAGAAATAGATGTTTTTCTGGAACTCTCTTGCTTTATCCATGATCCAGCAGATGTTGGCAATTTGATCTCTGGTTCCTCTGGCTTTTCTAAAACCAGCTTGAACATCAGGAAGTTCACGGTTCACATATTGCTGAAGCCTGGCTTGGAGAATTTTGAGCATTACTTTACTAGCGTGTGAGATGAGTGCAATTGTGCAGTAGTTTGAGCATTCTTTGGCATTGCCTTTCTTTGGGAACTGACCTTTTCCAGTCCTGTGGCCACTGCTGAGTTTTCCAAATTTGCTGGCATATTGAGTGCAGCACTTTCACAGCATCATAGACTAGATTAGCGTTTCCCAAAATATGTTCTTTGTTTATTTATATTACAGGAAAAGAATCATCCTTTAGTAAAATCAAGTTGGGGAAACATAGGATAAACTAAGTTAAACAGATATTTCAACCTGCAGAATATCTCTGAGCTTTGATTTTGTTGATGAGCACTGTAGCTTTCCAGGAGGAGAGGTTCAGTACTGCATCTAGTCTAAGGTCCAATGTTGTGAAACCTTATTTAAATGAAGAATCATGAGAAATTAGTATGCCATGGAACATACTATGTGTCTTATTGAAGATTCCTTCTAGCTTCAGACATTGATGATTTTCTGAGTATATGCATCACATGTGATTTGTACTTTTACTTCATTCTTGACTTACGATCATTTTAAATTGATAGGGTCTTCCTGGCAGTAGACAGCACCCTTTATGAACATAGTCATGTGTCCATTCATGACTTTCTGACTTAATAATTTAAGTTAAAAAGAACAAGCTATCCTTTATTAAGCAGTACTAGTACGATTAGATTTGTTTTGGGTAACTAATTCCTGGTCAAAAGTCCCTCCTTGGATCCTATGACAGCATACCTCCGGGATTTCTACTACTGTTTTTTCCAAGGCCCATCTCAACTGGATTGTAACCATAAAACGAAACATAAAATATACTTGAGCTGGTGCATTTAGATTTCATGAACCAAATGATTGTCCTGTCCTCCTAACTAAGTTATCCTACAATAGGCAGCCCAAGTATCACCTCTTCCTGGAAGTCTTCCTCGACCATATCCTCATTCTTCGTTACTTCCAGAGTACCTGTACACAGGTGTGTGTGTTTGGTTTTATGTTTCCCAGTGTTAATTTAAACTTTTCATTTCTCAGTCTTCAGCACTTAGCTCAGTGATTAGGGTGCAGTATTCTGCTGGAGAATTTTCTCTGTCATCTGTTTTATCTTTTTTGTAAATCTGGACACTTGAAGGAACTAATGAAAAAAACCTGCTTGTAAGGTGATCTAGCAAAAATTAATATTTTAGAGCATTTACTCATGTTGAAAGATGGCTTTTTTTTTTTTTTGCAATAGCTATGTAATAATTGAAATTTCATGTTTGTACAATAGTTTTCCAGTTGTAGTCACTATTGACCCTGATGCTATTTGAGGCAGATTCAGAATAATCATTTCAAATATGGGAAATGAATAACCGTTTTTACATGGATGCCTTTTTGGTCAAAGGCACCCCACTCCAGTACTGTTGTCTGGAAAATCCCATGGACCGAGGAGCCTGGTAGGCTGCAGTCCATGGGGTTGCTAAGAGTTGGACACGACTGAGCGACTTCACTTTCACTTTCCACTTTCATGCATTGGAGAAGGAAATGGCAATCCACTCCAGTGTTCTTGCCTGGAGAATCCCAGGGACGGCAGAGCCTGGTGGGCTGCAGTCCATGGGGTCGCACAGAGTCGGACACGACTGAAGTGACTTAGTAGTAGTAAGCCATGCAAGACAGTATGTCTGTCTCTGTCACCATTTGAATTGGAAGTGTTTATTTTAAGTCTATTTACTTTTGGCTGCGCTGGGTCTTCATTTCTATGTGTGGGCTTTCTCTGGTTGTAGCAAGTGGGGGCTACTCTAGTTGCAGTGCACTGGCTTCTCAATGAGGTGGCTTCTCTTGTTGGGGAGCCCGGGCTTAGCTGTCCCTCTGCTTGTGGGATCCTCCTGTACCAGAGATTGACCCTGTGTTCCCTGCACTGGCAGGTGGGTTTTTAACCACTGGAACTCCAGAGAAGTCCCTGGCAGTGTTTACTGATGGTACAACTTGGTAAGGAATAAGAACTTACAATTAATGAATCTCTTTTCTGTGCTATGTGTGCAAAGGAGGCAGAGGCACTGTAAAAGAGTTTTATAACCAAAATTATATACGTTTTTTAAATATGCAGAAGCAGCAGCTGTGTTCATTTGTAAATCTATAAATGAATTCGATAGTATTAACTAGTGAGTTTTTAGATTATTCTACTGTGCTGTGGTCTAGATAAGTACAAAAACTAGAGGTAAAACCCAGCAAAAACATCTGAAGAAGCCTTGAAGATAATAGCCTATTAGGATTCTTTTAACATTACATTTTCATATTATAATTTTTCTCTCTGAAAGTCATCCTTAACCATTTCTTATCTAATACAAATATACTATGGTCTAAATATTTTTTTTCTTTTGTCATGTTTAAGTTCCTAGTTCTAGACTTTTGGAAACCTCTGGGGGTTGCTGTTTTCAAATATGTGAAGAAGAATAAGGTTTTTGCAAGTGTGGTATTACTAGTAACATCATTTTCTTGAATTCAAAACTTTCATCCTCTTCAACCAAGTTGTTAGATTTATAATTATTTATTTTGAGGTATATATGTCACCCTTGATCCAAAATTAATATAATATTTCACATATATTTATAAACTTCTTTATGTATTTATAAAGTTTATATATAAATATATAAACTTCTTTATATATTTATAAACACCAACCACCACCATTTTTAAAAGCTAATAATTAAAAGTTGTTTTCTTCCTACTAACAGTGATACTTTTTTCCTCAATTCAGTTCAGTCACTCAGTTGTGTCTGACTCTTTGTGACCCCATGAACCACAGCACGCCAGGCCTCCGTGTCCATCACCAACTCACAGAGTTCACCCAAACCTGTGTCCATTGAGTCTGTGATGCCATGCAACCATCTCATCGTCTGTCGTCCCCTTCTCCTCCTGCCCTCAATCTTTCACAGCATCAGGGTCTTTTCAAATGAGTCAGCTCTTTGCATCAGGTGGCCAAAGTATTGGCGTTTCAGCTTCAGCATCAGTCCTTCCAATGAACACCCAGGACTGATCTCCTTTAGGATGGACTGGTTGGATCTTCTTGCAGTCCAAGGGACTCTCAAGAGTCTTCTCCTACACCACAGTTCAAAAGCATCAATTCTTCGGTGCTCAGCTTTCTTTTTTTTTTTTTAAATATAAATTTATTTATTTTAATTGGAGGCTAATTACTTTACAATATTGTATTGGTTTCGCTCAGCTTTCTTTATAGTCCAACTCTCACATCCGAATATGACTACTGGAAAAACCATAGCCTTGACTAGACAGACCCTTGTTGGCAAAGTAATGTCTCTGCTTTTGAATATGCTCTCTAGGTTGGTCATAACTTTCCTTCCAAGGAGTAAGCATCTTTTAATTTCATGGCTGCAGTCACCATCTGCAGTGATTTTGGAGCCCAGAAAAATAAAGTTAATCACTGTTTCCCCATCTATTTGCCATGAAGTGATGGGACTGGATGCCATGATCTTCATTTTCTGAATGTTGAGCTTTAAGCCAACTTTTTCACTCTCCTCTTTCACTTTCATCAAGAGACTCTTTAGTTCTTCTTCACTTTCTGCCACAAGGGTGGTGGCATCTGCATATCTGAGGTTATTGATATTTCTCCTGGCAATCTTGATTCCAGCTTGTGCTTCTTCCAGCCCAGCGTTTCTCATGATGTACTCTTCATAGAAATTAAGTAAACAGGATGACAATATACAGCCTTGACGTACTCCTTTTCCTATTTGGAACCAGTCTGTTGTTCCATGTCCAGTTCTAACTGTTGCTTCCTGACCTGCATACACGTTTCTCAAGAGGCAGTTCAGATGGTCTGGTGTTCCCATCTCTTTCAGAATTTTCCACAGTTTATTGTAATCCACAGAGTCAAAGGCTTTGGCACGAGGCATTAAAAATATAAAAAATAGTAGTTCTTGCTAACAGATGAGCTGATAGATTTGAAAATCTATTTCAGCATTTACACCTTTGTACTTCTTCCAACAGACACTTATTATCACTCTCCCCTTTCCTTTAAACCTGGAAAGAGACCCTGGAACAGCTGAGCTAACCTGTACCATCACCTGGTTTTTCTTCTCTAGAATAAAATGAAAACTGCTTTAACCATCAACAGGGGAAATTAAATTCTAAATGTAAATGTCACTTTTCAGTCTTAGCTAATTGTCTCTCTCACAGACACAGAGCATGAAAATTAGTAATGCCTTACTTAGGTGTTTCATACTTAGAGCCATCATTTACTGCAGTGACACAAAAATTTGTGAAACACAGGAGACACAAGAAAAATGTGTCACAAAAAAAAAGACAAAAAAGACACAAGAAAAAAGATGAAAATTATTGAAAAATGGTACTATAACACTTTGAAATCAGAATCATACTTAATAGATAGAACTAATCACTGTATCACTTTAGAAGATCTACTGTATTTTGGCAGAAGGACATGTGGATGGAATCTCAGAATTACTGAAATTTGCTTCAGCCTCAAATGCTTATGAGATTTAACATAGTACTATGAGGAGAAACTCTAGATATATTTTTTTAACCACCTTAAATATATGAAACAAATAAGGCAAACAAATATTAATGGTTATTACAAAGCAAAAGGCCTCTTCAGATTTTGCATGTGATTTTGAATAAAGTATATTCAGATAAATGTTTCTCCGTAGACAGTTTCTCCGTAAACAGTAAACAGCATGGAAGCAGTTCATTATTCTCTCATTTTGGTTACTTTGCTTCAAGATGAGTGAAGAGGTAAGAAATAGACTTTTAAAAAGCATTTAGCTAGCATTCACAGGCTCTGAATCTTAGTCGTTCTGACCTTTGGCTAGTTATTTAACTTTCTTGGACCTTTTATTTCTTCTTCAATAAAATATGTATAGTAATAACTTACCTAGATAACATACCTTACTGTACTTAGAATTTGGGGAGAAATGACACTTAATTGTTTATTTACATCGTGTCTCTTTTACTCACACCTTTTTTGTAAGCATATGAAAATGTTTGAACTGAGTAAATATGTGCCATGGTAAATGTAGTAGAAATACTAAGTTATTTGAAAGCTTTCTCAAATGTGTGTTAATAGCTAATTCAGAAAAGTCTATATACATGTGAAGGCTGGGATGGACAATGCCAGATATAATACTGGTATCCTGATAATAAACCATCGTGTGTTGCAATAGATGCTTAAGATATTTTGACATGGCTGTGCCTGTGAAATACCCTAATGTCTTGGTCATTTACTTACTGTTAGTGCAAGAAGCACCAAAAATTATTTTAAACTGAAATAAGCAGGAAAATACATTTTGCTAGGTGTTTATATTTGCAGTTCATTGGAACATTTCTCTCTGGCTCCCAAAACTGACATTAGAACATCACAAAATTTCACTATCTTGAGAAAATAATTTTTTTCACCTTGTAGATGGAATATTAGGGTACAGAGATCAAATTGCCACATCCATTGGATCCTAGAAAAAGAGAATTCCAGAAAAACATCTACTTCTGCTTAATTGACTATGCTAAACCCTTTGACTGTGTGGATCACAACAAACTGTGGAAAGTTCTTAAAGAGACAGGAACACCAGACCACCTTACCTGCCTCCTGAGAAACCTGTATGCCAGTTAGGAAGCAACAGTTAGAACCGGACATGGAACTATGGACTGGTTCAGAACTGGAAAAGGAGTACATCAAGGCTGTAAGTTGTCAACCTGCTTATTTAACTTATATGTAGAGTATATAATGCAAAATGCCAGGCTGGATGAAGCACAAGCTGGAATCAAGATTGCAGGGAGAAAGATCAACAACCTCAGATATGCAGATGACACCACCCTATGGCAGAAAGTGAAGAGGAACTAAGGAACCACTATAAGAAGGTAAAAGACGAGAGTGGAAAAGCTGGCTTAAAAGTCAGCATTCAAAAAATGAAGATCATGGCATTCAGTCCCATCACTTCATGACAAATAGATGGGGGAAGTGGAGTGACAGACTTATTTTCTTGGGCTCCAAAATTACTGCTGACGGTGACTGCAGCCATGAAATTAAAAGATGCTTGCTCCTTAGAAGAAAAGCAATGACAATCCTAGACAGTGTTTAAGAAGCAGAGACATCACTTTTCTGACAAAGTCCATAGTGTCAGAGCTATAGTTTTTCCAGTAGTCATATATAGATGTGAGTTCAGTTCAGTTCAGTCACTCAGTCATGTCTGACTGTTTGCGACCCCATGAACTGGAGCATGCCAGGCCTCCCTGTCCATCACCGACTCCCAGAGCCTACTCAAACTCATGTCCATTCAATTGGTGATGCCACCCCACCATCTCATCCTCTGTCGTCCCCTTCTCCTCCTGCCTTCAATCTTTCCCAGCACCAGAGTCTTTTCACATGACTCAGTTCTTTCCATCAGGTGGCCAAAGTACTGGAGTTTCAGCTTCAGCATCAGTCCTTCCAATGAATATTCAGGACTGATTTCCTTTAGGATGGACTGGTTGGATCTCCTTGCAGTCCAAGGGATTCTCAAAACTCTTCTCCAGCACCATAGTTCAAAAGCACCAATTCTTTGGTGCTCAGCTTTCTTTAAGAGTCCAACTCTCATATCCACACATGACTACTGGAAAAACCATAGCTTTGGCTAGACGGACCTCTGTTGGTAAAGTAATGTCTCTGCTTTGTAATATGCTATCTATGCTGGTCATAACTTTTCTTCCAGGGAGCAAGCATCTTTTAATTTAATGGTTGCAGTTACCATCTGTAGTGATTTTGGACTCCCAAAAAATAGTTTGTCACTGTTTGCACTGTTCCCCATCTAATTGCCATGCAGTGATGGGACCAGATGCCATGATCTTAGTTTTCTGAATGTTGAGTTTCAAGTCAACTTTTTTCCTCTTTCACTTTCGTCAAGAGGCTTTTTAGTTCTTCACTTTCTGCCATAAGGGTGGTGTCATCTGCATATCTGAGGTTATTGATATTTCTCCTGGCAATCTTGATTTTAGCTTGTGCTTCATCCAGCCCCAGAGAAGGCGATGGCAACCCACTCCAGTACTCTTGCCTGGAGAATCCCAGGGATGGCGGAGCCTGGTAGGCTGCCATCTTTGGGGTCGCACAGAGTCGGAACACAACTGAAGCGACTTAGCAGCAGCAGCAGCATCCAGCCCAGCGTTTCTCATGATATACTCTGCATATAAATTAAATAACCAGGGTGATAGTATATAACCTTGATGTACTCCTTTTCCTGTTTGGAACCAGTCTTGTTCCATGTCCAGTTCTAACTGTTGCTTCCTGACCTGCATACAGATTTCTCAAGAGGCAGGTCAGGTGGTCTGGTATTCCCATCTCTTTCAGGATTTTCCACAGTTTATTGTGATCCACACAGTCAAAGGCTTTGGCATAGTCAGTAAAGCAGAAGTAGATGTTTTTCTGGAACTCTCTTGCTTTTTCAGTGATCCAGTGGATGTTGGCAATTTGATCTGTGGTTCCTCTCCCTTTTCTAATCCAGCTTCAACATCTGGAAGTTCGTGGTTTGTGTACTGTTGAAGCCTGGCTTAGAGAATTTTGAGCATTACTTTACTAGCATGTGAGATGCGTGCAATTTTGCAGTAGTTTGAGCATTCTTTGGCATTGCCTTTCTTTGGGATTGGAATGAAAACTGACCTTTTCCCGTCCTGTGGCCACTGCTGAGTTTTCCAAATTTGCTGGCATGTTGAGTGTAGCACTTTCACAGCATTATCTTTTAGGGTTTGAAATGGCTCAACTGGAATCCCATCACCTCCCCTAGCTTTGTTGGTAGTGATGCTTCCTAAGGCTCACTTGACTTCACATTCCAGGATTTCTGGCTCTAAGTGAGTGATCACACCATTGTGATTATCTGGGTCGTGAAGATCTTTTCTGTTTAGTTCTTCTGTTTATTCTTGCCACCTCTTCTTAATATCTTCTGCTTCTGTTAGGTCTATACCATTTCTGTCCTTTATCGAGCCCATCTTTGTGATTGTGCCCTCTGTAATTTTCTTGAAGAGATACCTAGTCTTTCCCATTCTGTTGTTTTCCTCTATTTCTTTGCATTGATCACTGAGGAAGGCTTTCTTATCTCTCCTTGCTATTCTTTGGAACTCTGCATTTAAATGGGTATATCTTTCCTTTTCTCCTTTGCCTTTCGCTTCTCATCTTTTCACAGTTATTTGTAAGCAGATGTGAGAGTTGGACCATAAAGAAGGCTGAACACCGAAGAATTGACTCTTTTGAACTATGGTGCTAGAGAAGACTCTTGAGAGTCCCTGGGACAGCAAGAAGTTCAAACCAGTCAATCCTAAAGAATATCAATCCTGAATATTCATTGGAAGGACTGATGCTGAAGCTGAAGCTCCAGTACTTTGGCCATCTGATGCAAAGAGCCAACTCATTGGAAGAGACCCTGATGCTGGGAAAGATTGAAGGTGGGAGGAGAATGGGATGACAGAGGATGAGATGGTTGGATGGTATCATTGACACAATGGACACAAGCTTGAGCAAACTCAGGGGAACGGTGAAGGACAGGGAAGCCTGTCAGGCTACAGTTCACGGGGATCACAAAGAGTTGAACGCTGCCTACCAACTAAACAACAGCAAATATACTAAAGAGCACACCTGTTGGATTTGGGTAGAAACCCTGCTCTGCCACAATGAAGCTTAGGCTAGTAAATTAAATGTTTTCCATACATACTCCTGTCCTCTTTTTATTCATTTACAAGTATATTCATGTTCTTTATTTTGTTCAGTAAATGGGATCATTTTTTTTCAAAGGAGAAAGAGATTAGGAGAGCACTGCTCCTTGCAGAAATTTGGTGATGAGATCTCTTTTATCTTGTGGTTGTCCTTCTACTGGTCCTCTGTTCAGCCAGTGGATAGGGCAAGAGACTGAGGATTGTGTGAGAGTTTTTATGGGCCGGATATGGAGACATGATACACTTCCATTTATACTCACATTTCATTGGCTTGAATGAAAGTAAATTCTCCAAGAAAGATTAGAAAAGTGTAGTCTGAGTAAAGACTCATGAAGAAAGATTTCTGTCACACTTTGTGCCCTGCACTCAAAGAGAAGAATATTTTCTTTCCTGTAGGAATAAAGTATTGTTCATTCCGTTAAGGAAGGTAGTGAAGTGCCTAAGAAGAAAGTAGAGAGCAGTCAGATCCATTTGAAAACAAGGAGTATTAATCAGGGAAGGATTCACAGAAGAGAGTGACATTTGAACTAAAAGTTTCTGATAAGATTTTCTCAATGAGACAATGAGGTGAGCACCCCAGCAAGAACAAGTCATGGTAATACAAACAAAACGCAGTGTGGCCTCACAAGCCCATGCATCCTTGAAGTGGTGAAAGAGAATTGGTGAATGATGAACTTCCTTGGGTCCAGTGGTTAAGACTTTGCACTTCCACAGCAGGGTACATAGGTTCAATCCTTAGGGAAGTAAGTCAGCGTGGTGTGGCCAAGAGAAAAAGAAAAAAAAAAAAGGTGAATGATAAGGCTAGAAAGCTCATTGAGATCAGACTGTGAAAGGCCTTAGATAGTATGCTAAGAAGATTGGATTTACATATATATGCACAACAGGGTACCTTCAGAGGTAGTGTGATATAATTGTATTTAGAATGCTAGATTTATTTATTTTGTAATTATTGAGCATTTTATGTTCTAGATATTACTGTGCCTGCTGCTGGAGATGCGTAAAAGGAACATGTTCCTTGCTCTGGTCATAATATAAAGGGTTCATTAGAGGGACAGTATTAAAAGTACAGAGATGAAATAGGAGCTCCTTTTTTATTCAGTGTAAAAAGAGATGAGGCCTAAATGTGAATACTGGTAATGAAAATGCAAAGGACTGGATGAATTCTGGAGATAATCCGTGGAGTGGAATCTGATGGAACTCCTAGTCAGTCTGTACTGCATGAGGATATGATTTGGAGGATAGTGGCACAAAGGTTTCTAATCTGAGAGAGAAAACAGCTATTTGCTAGAAAAGAGGATCAAGTTTGAGGGAAAGATTATGAGTTCAGTTGTGGACACAATTTTGAAATATCTATGTGGAGGTATTCAGGAAGTAGTTGGGGAAAATGTTCTGATTGTCTGAAAAGAGGCCAGAACTGGAGTTATGACAAATACATAGATTACATGTTAGATGACCTACAAGGCTGCGAAACAACAGAACTCCAAGAAATGAAAGGTGGGCAAAAGAGACAGCAGCCAGAAAAGGCTGACAAAGGATTGTTAGAATTAGGAAAGCATTTGAATAAAGATGTGGTTGGTTAGCTGTTTAAAAAAAGATGGAGAGATGATGAAAGGATAAAGCTGAAATAACCATTAGATTTGGCTGTGATAGAGTTTGGGGGGACCATTACAAAAGCTTTGGGGCAAAAATCTAATAGGAACAAGAAAAGTCAGTAACGTGGTTGACAGAAGAGTAAATATTGTACAGGATTTGTGAAACTTGAATGTATTTATCATCTGAGGATAGAGAAGAGTGATTTTGAACCTTGAGAAGCAGAAAGAACCCTAAAGGATACAGAAAGGAATAGGTTCTAAAGCATAAGTGGATGGATTTACTTTTTGAAACAAGGCAAAAAAAAAAGAGATAAGGAATGATGCACATAAAAGTTTAGAGGTGAACGGGAGTGAAGCTGAGACAATATAAGGGAGTCAGGTGAGCTGGTGTGAGATTATTGGCACTTCCAGTGGAGAAAGTTTAGTAAATTGTAGGAAACAAGAATAGAAATTGGCTGTGGATGCTGATTAAGAAGGAGCAACATGGAAGGATTCAGATAATTTCTAAATCATTATAGTCAATAACATTTATATACCATTTTGTAGGGAGCTTATATGGCAAAAGTAAAAATGGTCAGATATGTTGATAGCAGCTTAGCACAGCAACAAAGTAATCAGGGAAAAGAGGGTGTTTATAAATGTGGAATTGAAATGATAATCTTGGAGTTCAGGTTGGGCAGGGAAGGAAGGAAAAACAGGAGGGCACCAATAGCCTGCAGAGTTTGGAAGAGCCAAGGCATTGAAAGTTATGTGCAAGACTAGTGAAAAATATAAGGACTTTTGGTAAATGCTCTGCTGTAAAATCCAAAAGGACTGATCATTAGTTATAAGAATAGCTCTTACCACTTACCAGTTGTGTTCTTTGGTATCAAACTTTGTGGTACAGCTAAAGATATTCCATACCTGCCATCTGTAAAATGGGATTGCCACCTTTAGAGAATATTAGAAATTTCAGGATAAACTAAGTCATGTCGTGAATGACCATATATTCTTCCCTTTTCATATATACACAATAATACCATAAAGCAGTGAGAAAGGAAGAAAATAATTTGGAATTACTACCAAATTCCCTTAGTAATCGAGGAGGAGTTTGATCTTAATGACTCAGTTTGAATAAATAAATTTTATTCAAGTGAATTCATTGATATCCTTTGTAGAGAACATACCTGTATTGATTATTGATAAAATTTTTCAAATGTGTTTTTAATATTTTTCCATAATTCAAAGTTGGTTTTTTTTAAATTATATACACAAGCACATACTTGGGAATCTTGATTGACAATGTGAAGCTCAATTACATAAAATATTTAACCACAGCACAACAGCCATTTGCAGTTTAAAGAAAACCATATAAAACAATATTCCAATGAATTGCCCAACAAATCAGTAAGAAAGGACAGACCAGCCTAGTGAAATAGATAAATCAGATTTAGGCAGGGTAGTTTATTGAATTTAAATTGTGCCCAGTTGGCCCAAGAGCTATATATAAGCAATCCATCTTACGTTGTTAATGGAGGTTCTTGAAATCCACCTGATGTTTGCATTATTAAATTTCAGTCTAATGAGCTCTGCTAATACATATTGAAGATGGTTGTAAGGAGTAGAATGTGAATCTGAGCGGGATAATTTGAAAGAAACATAAGCTGAGCATTTTACATGACTCAAGGGGTATATCTACAATTACACATATAACCAAAATTGAATTTAAATGGAATTTCTATTATCCTTGTCCTTCTACCAGGGAGAATAAAGTGTAAATGAAGTAAAAGTCTTTAGAGTTACTGGTGGTTTGTTTTTATTATCTAATTTAATAGATTCTTGCAATGATACCGAGTGGCATAAAAGTTTTAATATTTCATGACTTTAAATGCAGTCTAAGTATGTATTAAAGCTTGTAAATGGAAACAGATGTCTGTGTAATTGGATATAGCACTTCACAACACCATTATATAAGTTTTATATTTTAAGAAAGTGTCAGTGTTGACAGTGAAGAAAAGTCAAATTTTTGAAGAAAAATAGTCAAGTATGTGCTGTGTATTTTCTTTAAATTACTCTTTTAAGCCAGGTTTTATACTTCAAAAAGATATGTTGATTTTGCATAGGAAAAATATATGCAGCAAAAAATTGAAAAGTAAGTGTGTTTAATTTTTAAATCACTGTTTACATTGCTGTTATCATTATAATAAAGGCTCATCCAAAGTTTAATGCTGGCGCAGTTTGATTTCTTTTTCTTTTGACGAGGCAATACTTTTTTTAACTTAATATTTCATCAACTATAATGCTATTAGAGACTTATTTTCACTTAGTTCACTCATCAGGCAGTAAGCCGGCAATAAAGGAGAATCGCTCCTTTGAGACGTTAATGCTTTGGAATAAATGATGTGCTGGAACAGAAATTTAATTAATTTACAGAGTATATTGATAGTCCCTTGTTACCGTGCTGTATATTTTTAATCTTCTCTAACATCTGTAGTAAAGTGTTTGAAAACCCCTGCAGTTGAGCAACTAGTAGATAATTAAGTAATAAGGGAAGAAGTTTCTAGAGGGAAAAAGATTCTTTTTACCAAATGCTGTCATAACATGAATAAAGAACTGCTACTATGATATGCAGTGAAAAAAAAAATACGCTACCTAATTTGATACTGTTCCAAAGATATAGCAAGCTTCTTATATTTAAAATGTGGATTGTAGCTTAACTTTTCTCCAAAGTTTAAAACAGATGCATTTCACTGACAAGTCAGATGACTTTTAATGACCAACAATTTTTCCCAGTTTTTATGCCATCATTAGACATACGTTGCTTAAATTAATTTTCTTTTTGGTGCAGAGATTATGTTGAACTAAGCCTCAAAGATTCTAAATAAATATTGTAAATAATCTGAATAAAGATTGTAAAAGGTATGTTTCAGATTTTCAGCCATTTTTTTCCTTCTGGCTACTGCACAAAAAATATGTAATAAATTTATTTCTCCTTCTCCCAGTATTTTCATTCACAATATAGGCATAAAATAAACACAGAAATTTTATTGGGTTTTTTTTTTTTCCAGCAAAAGCTGATGAAGCATTGAAAGCCAAAGAAAGAAATGAAGAAGAAGCAAAGAGAAGAAAGGAGGAAGGTAAAGACATGTATTCATTTTGTTTCAAAGCAGTCACAGTGAAGAGTCACTATTTGACGTGATTCTCTTCATTCTCTAAATAAAGCATAAAACATCATTAAGTGCTTTAGGGGATACCTCCTGCTACTTTACGAACCTAAACTATGACACGATGTTACACTATATTCAGTGTCTTGGACACTGATGTTTGCCAGAATAAGGTTAGTTTAGAAGCGGAAAATCCCAAGGACAGAGGAGCCTGGTAGGCTGCGGTCCATGGGGTCGCTAAGAGTTGGACATGACTGAGCGACTTCACTTTCACTTTTCACTTTCATGCACTGGAGAAGGAAATGGCAACCCACTCTAGTGTTCTTGCCTGGAGGATCCCAGGGACGGGGCAGCCTGGTGGGCTGCCATCTGTGGGGTCGCACAGAGTCGGACACGACTGCAGCGACTTAGTAGCAGCAGCAGCAGCAGTGATAAGTATCTGGGGAAACAGAAAAGATACAAAATCATACAGTGGAACTAGTGTTAGTTTCTTCCTTCTAACTTTTATCTTAAATTATCAAAATTAGTCATAAAAATGGATTGATCTTATGGGTACATTTTGAAATATTTTAGCAGTGATGAAGAAAAGTGTTCTTGCCAATAAAATTTTAAATAAAAATGCTGTTAAGATGGAACAATAAATTAGGAAATGTCAGAAATGTCAGTCATAATTCAGATTTAGAAATTCATCATAATTTTTGTAGATTATTTCTTTAAATAACATTGAAGCCACCCCCTAAAAATATTACACACAGAAATGTAACACATTTTTATCTCCCCTAACAAATTGTGTTTATCCTTCAGTTTGCTGTGATGTATGTGAGTGAAAATTTTGCATTTTTCATTCTCAGAGGCTTTATATATACTGTCGTAAATTTCAGTGCTTAAAGCAAGATCCAGGCAACTCTTTCTCAGTCAGTTAAGTTGATGATCCACTTGGACTGGTAATCATATCACTCTGTTGGCTAATTAGCAGAGTTTAATTCTTCTGTGAGCTTTTAAGGAGTTGAAGCCTGATAATGTGTTCCAAAATACTGTCTTTGAGTCAGTTCAGTTTAGTCGCTCAGTCGTGTCCGACTCTTTGCAACCCCATGAGCAGCAGCATGCCAGGCCTCCCTGTCCATCACCAACTTCCAGAGTCCACCCAAACATTGAATCAGTGATGCCATCTAACCATATCATCCTCTGTCGTCCTCTTCTCCTCCTGCCCTCCTCCAGCTATTGTCTTTGAGTGCTGTTGTCTAAATCTGAAAATTGAGAATTTTTCCGTATTGCCTTCCTTTTACTATGACAACCACAAAAAATTTTACACCCCCCCAACTTAAAATTAGAAGCTGAGACCTTATAGAACCTAAAATGTTTTAGTATGATGATGTAGAATTCTTAAAAGCACCATTCCATCAGAACCAAGCCCTCAAAGCAGGGGTTGGGGGGGCAACTGTAGATTCAAGTGACAGAACCCTACAGATTAGGAGATTCCAACTAAATGTGTATATAGAGTTCTTACCTTGACTCCTGTAAGTCCTGACTTTATGCTCTTGTCCTAGATCAACTAATTTTATGGTATATTGAAAAAAATGAATGAATTCTGCTGGCAAAATTCCTCAGTAGAATTCTCTTCTTTTGGCTTTCTAAAATGCACATTTTGGTTTTGTTCATGGAAACAATCTGATTTCAGTTATGCTTATGGTCATATGTAGTACAAATAGATATAATACTAAATGTAAAATAGTCTAAGCAAATTGTAATATTTTAGTACTGCTGTGTTATGTGGTATTCTGATCAATGTAACTAATTAATGACATAATAGCCCTTATAAAACATTGTGGTGCTATAAATTACAAGTGTGGCACTTATTATCAACCAACACAGTAAATATATATTGCAATAGTTATTAGTCTGATTCCATTAATTCAAATCTTAATTGGAGTCATAACCAGTTGAAAGCAGATGACATTGATATGGTAACCACGGATATTGAAATTGCTGGGTGATTTATTGTTATGAAAAAAATATATAATATGAATGCTTCCTCTAGTAACTGTTTCTTCTGGAAGCTTTCAAGGAATTGAAGCCTGATAATGTGTTCCAAAATACTGCTTTTAAATGCTGAAAGAAACTTTTTAAAATTTCAGAGCCCCTTGTGTAACACGATGACAATCAATATTTCTAAGAGTCTGTCCTTTTTTTTTTTCCCATTAAATTAGCTCTAAACATCTTTTAAAAGATTTTTTTAAGAATACGCCAATGGAAATTTGCTGTATGACTCAGGGAATTCAAACCAGGGCTCTATAACAACCTAGAGGGATGGGATGAGGAGGGAGGTGGGAGAGATGTTTAAGAGGAAGGGAACATAGGTATACCTATGGCTGATTCATGTTGATGTATGGCAGAAACCAACACAATACTATAAAGCAATTATCCTTCAATTAAAAATAAATAAATTTAATTAAAAGAATTTAAGTAACTATAGATACTTGAAGGTAATATTGTAATTTTTTTGAAAATATTTTTTCACTTTGATTTTCACTAAGTCAGTTGACCTTGCACTTAGCCGTTCCCATTTCAATACCCATGAATTGTTAGAAAAGCACCTCCCTCCATTCATAGCTGTTTTAATTAGCATCTTTATAAGCCTGTCATTCTAACCAGAGTATAAATTCTAGGATTGTAGAGGATTTAGTATCCACAGTGCTTAACATGTAGTAGATACACAGTTTCTTAATTACTGCATAAATGAATGAATGACCAGTTTACCTTTCCTTCTTTTAAATCCTGTTTAAGTAACTTATCCTGAGCTTGAAGTTGATCCCAAATAACATCATGGAAAGTATAATCTAACCCTGTTAGGTCTTTACGCTAAGACAGGACTTCACTCGGACTACTTTTCTAAAGAGTTACAACTAATCAAAAAGAAATCAATGAATTTCAAAATACTATCAATATTTGCTAGTATGGACTTGCCAAGTTTTTACCTGAGCTAACTGAATTTTCTGTTTATCCGGAAAAATGTGGGAAAATTATTACCACAAATGTTGAAGAAAAATTCTACTGGTAAGGCAACCTATATGACACTAATGTTAAAAGATTAAAGGTGTGTTTCATTCAGTATGTTTCCTTTGCCCTGTATTTTGTGAATGAAAGTAAATTATTAGCCACATTTTTGTTGTTGTTTCTAGAATTTTTTTCTTGTGGGTTGTCTAGATGCTTGAATGCTATCAAGTTAAACTTCCCTGAAAATGATTAATGCATAAGCTTCATTTATTTTATTTCATATAATTAGTCCAGCTGCAAATTGAAACCTGAGATGCATCTGTATATGTATGTGTATATATTTCTGCATCTGAAAGAATAATAATCTTTTATTTCTAACTATAAGCCTCTAATAATTCAGTCTATCACATCACTTATACAAGTCATCTCTTAATTTCTCAGCATGCTGATATGCAGCACATGGTTCAAAGCATTCTTAAAATGTAGATAAATGTGATCCGCCCAGCTCCCTTTATCCATTCTCTGTCATCTCAAAAAATGATTGTATTAGCATAGCAAGATCTGTGCCTTGCAAATACATTCTATTACGCAATCCTTTTCTTTGAGTGTTCTTAAATCAATATCATAATTATGTTTGCAAGTACTGTATCCAAGATGAAAGTCAGGCTACTCGCCGAAACTTGTCCAGGGTAACTCTTTGTCTTCCACTCTTTAAACAGTGAGACCCCATTTAAACTGCCCTTGGTGGTCCTTACACAGCCCAGCTGATTTTCCGTGTATCGAATATCACTGCATATTTACATAAACTCTCTTTTTTTTGAACCATTTACTCTCCAACTCTTTCCATTTTTGTTGAATTATATAAAGGTTACATTACTTCATTCAACAATAAAGTTTGGCTTTATAGTTTCCTTCTTTAAAAATAAGCACTTTTTTTCCTAATTCTGTACTATATTTTAGGAAAAATGAAATCTTTCAGTTCAGTTTTCCTGCTTATTCTTTGATCTAATAAATGTTTGACTTTTTCTCTCTGTGTGTTTGAAAATGTTTGATTAACATATAATTAAAAATCATTTCAACTTTTCTCCTTTTGATTTATTTTTGTATTATTGAATGCTTGAGTATAACTGCTCAGGTTTTCTGCTTTTTATCTTTAGTCTGCACTTAAGGGTTCTAATTATGTTTTAAATCCATGTATAAGCATTACTGTTTTTCTGTGCATTTTGACTTCTAACATGAATTTCTTATTTATGGCATAAGTATGAGTGCATGCACACTCAGTCCCTTCAGTTGTGTCTGACTCCTTGCGACCCAGTGAACTGTAGCCTGCCAGGTTCCTCTGTCCATGGGATTCTCCAGACAAGAATGCTAGAGTGGTTTGCCATGCCCTTCTCCAGGGGATCTTCCCAGTCCAGAGACTGAACCCACGTCTCTTATGTCTCCTGCATTGCAGCCGGGTTCTTTACCCACTGAGCCAACTTGGAGGCCTGGCATAAGTATATTGGCTTTTTTTGTTGTTGTTTTTTTTTTCCTTTTTTTTTTTTTTTTAATTTTTTTTAATCCACCACAGGTATACATGTGTTCCCCATCCTGAACCCTCCTCCCTCCTCCCTCCCCATACCCTCCCTCTGGGTTGTCCCAGTGCACCAGCCCCAAGCATCCAGCATCGTGCATTGAACCTGGACTGGCATCTCGTTTCATACATGACATTTCACATGTTTCAATGCCATTCTCCCAAATCTTCCCACCCTCTCCCTCTCCCACAGAGTCCATAAGACTGTTCTATACATCAGTGTCTCTTTTGCTGTCTCGTATACAGGGTTATCGTTACCATCTTTCTAAATTCCATATATATGCGTTAGTATACTGTATTGGTGTTTTTCCTTCTGGCTTACTTCACTCTGTATAATAGGCTCCAGTTTCATCCACCTCATTAGAACTGATTCAAATGTATTCTTTTTAATGGCTGAGTAATACTCCATTGTGTATATGTACCACAGCTTTCTTATCCATTCATCTGCTGATGGACATCTAGGTTGCTTCCATGTCCTGGCTATTATAAACAGTGCTGCGATGAACATTGGGGTACACGTGTCTCTTTCCCTTCTGGTTTCCTCAGTGTGTATGCCCAGCAGTGGGATTGCTGGATCATAAGGCAGTTCTATTTCCAGTTTTTTAAGGAATCTCCACACTGTTTCCATAGTGGCTGTACTAGTTTGCATTCCCACCAACAGTGTAAGAGGGTTCCCTTTTCTCCACACCCTCTCCAGCATTTATTATTTGTAGACTTTTGGATCGCAGCCATTCTGACTGGTGTGAAATGGTACCTCATAGTGGTTTTGATTTGCATTTCTCTGATAATGAGTGATGTTGAGCATCTTTTCATGTGTTTGTTAGCCATCTGTATGTCTTCTTTGGAGAAATGTCTATTTAGATCTTTGGCCCATTTTTTAATTGGGTCATTTATTTTTCTGGAGTTGAGCTGTAGGAGTTGCTTGTATATTTTTGAGATTAGTTGTTTGTCGGTTGCTTCATTTGCTATTATTTTCTCCCATTCTGAAGGCTGTCTTTTCACCTTGCTAATAGTTTCCTTTGATGTGCAGAAGCTTTTAAGTTTAATTAGGTCCCATTTGTTTATTTTTGCTTTTATTTCCAATATTCTGGGAGGTGGGTCATAGAGGATCCTGCTGTGATGTATGTCAGAGAGTGTTTTGCCTATGTTCTCCTGTAGGAGTTTTATAGTTTCTGGTCTTACACTGAGATCTTTAATCCATTTTGAGTTTATTTTTGTATATGGTGTTAGAAAGTGTTCTAGTTTCATTCTTTTACAAGTGGTTGACCAGATTTCCCAGCACCACTTGTTAAAGAGATTGTCTTTAATCCATTGTATATTCTTGCCTCCTTTGTCAAAGATAAGGTGTCCATATGTGCGTGGATTTATCTCTGGGCTTTCTATTTTGTTCCATTGATCTATATTTCTGTCTTTGTGCCAGTACCATAGTGTCTTGATAACTGTGGCTTTGTAGTAGAGCCTGAAGTCAGGTAGGTTGATTCCTCCAGTTCCATTTTTCTTTCTCAAGATCGCTTTGGCTATTCGAGGTTTTTTGTATTTCCATATAAATTGTGAAATTATTTGTTCTAGCTCTGTGAAGAATACTGTTGGTAGCTTGATAGGGATTGCATTGAATCTATAAATTGCTTTGGGTAGTATACTCATTTTCACTATATTGATTCTTCCAATCCATGAACATGGTATATTTCTCCATCTATTAGTGTCCTCTTTGATTTCTTTCACCAGTGTTTTATAGTTTTCTATATATAGGTCTTTAGTTTCTTTAGGTAGATATATTCCTAAGTATTTTATTCTTTTCGTTGCAATGGTGAATGGAATTGTTTCCTTAATTTCTCTTTCTGTTTTCTCATTATTAGTGTATAGGAATGCAAGGGATTTCTGTGTGTTGATTTTATATCCTGCAACTTTACTATAATCATTGATTAGTTCTAGTAATTTTCTGGTGGAGTCTTTAGGGTTTTCTATGTAGAGGATCATGTCATCTGCAAATAGTGAGAGTTTTACTTCTTCTTTTCCAATTTGGATTCCTTTTATTTCTTTTTCTGCTCTGATTGCTGTGGCCAAAACTTCCAAAACTATGTTGAATAGTAATGGTGAAAGTGGGCACCCTTGTCTTGTTCCTGACTTTAGAGGAAATGCTTTCAATTTTTCACCATTGAGGATAATGTTTGCTGTGGGTTTGTCATATATAGCTTTTATTATGTTGGGGTATGTTCCTTCTATTCCTGCTTTCTGGAGAGTTTTTATCATAAATGGGTGTTGAATTTTGTCAAAGGCTTTCTCTGCATCTATTGAGATAATCATATGGTTTTTATTTTTCAATTTGTTCATGTGGTGTATTACACTGATTGATTTGTGGATATTGAAAATCCTTGCATCCCTGGGATAAAGCCCACTTGGTCATGGTGTATGATCTTTTAAATGTGTTGTTGGATTCTGATTGCTAGAATTTTGTTTAGGATTTTTGCATCTATGTTCATCAGTGATATTGGCCTGTAGTTTTCTTTTTTTGTGGGATCTTTGTCAGGTTTTGGTATTAGGGTGATGGTGGCCTCATAGAATGAGTTTGGAAGTTTACCTTCCTCTGCAATTTTCTGGAAGAGTTTGAGCAGGATAGGTATTAGCTCTTCTCTAAATTTTTGGTAGAATTCAGCTGTGAAGCCATCTGGACCTGGGCTTTTGTTTGCTGGAAGATTTTTGATTACAGTTTCAATTTCCGTGCTTGTGATGGGTCTGTTAAGGTTTTCTATTTCTTCCTGGTCGAGTTTTGGAAAGTTGTACTTTTCTAAGAATTTGTCCATTTCTTCCTCGTTGTCCATTTTATTGGCATATAATTGTTGATAATAGTCTCTTATGATCCTTTGTATTTCTGTGTTGTCTGTTGTGATCTCTCCATTTTCGTTTCTAATTTTATTGATTTGATTTTTCTCCCTTTGTTTCTTGATGAGTCTGGCTAATGGTTTATCAATTTTATTTATCCTTTCAAAGAACCAGCTTTTGGCTTTGTTGATTTTTGCTATGGTCTCTTTTGTTTCTTTTGCATTTATTTCTGCTCTAATTTTTAAGATTTCTTTCCTTCTACTAACCCTGGGGTTCTTCATTTCTTCCTTTTCTAGTTGCTTTAGGTGTAGAGTTAGGTTATTTATTTGACTTTTTTCTTGTTTCTTGAGGTGTGCCTGTATTGCTATGAACTTTCCCCTTAGGACTGCTTTTACTGTGTCCCACAGGTTTAGGGTTGTTGTGTTTTCATTTTCATTCGTTTCTATGCAGATTTTGATTTCTTTTTTGATTTCTTCTGTGATTTGTTGGTTATTCAGCAGGGTGTTGTTCAGCCTCCATATGTTGGAATTTTTAATAGTTTTTCTCCTGTAATTGAGATCTAATCTTACTGCATTGTGGTCAGAAAAGATGCTTGGAATGATTTCTATTTTTTTGAATTTACCAAGGCTAGCTTTATGGCCCAGGATGTGATCTATCCTGGAGAAGGTTCCATGTGCGCTTGAGAAAAAGGTGAAATTCATTGTTTTGGGATGAAATGTCCTATAGATATCAATTAGGTCTAACTGGTCTATTGTATCGTTTAAAGTTTGTGTTTCCTTGTTAATTTTCTGTTTAGTTGATCTATCCATAGGTGTGAGTGGGGTATTAAAGTCTCCCACTATTATTGTGTTATTGTTAATTTCTCCTTTCATACTTGTTAGCATTTGTCTTACATACTGCGGTGCTCCCGTGTTGGATGCATATATATTTATAATTGTTATATCTTCTTCTTGGATTGATCCTTTGATCATTATGTAGTGACCTTCTTTGTCTCTTTTCACAGCCTTTGTTTTAAAGTCTATTTTATCTGATATGAGTATTGCTACTCCTGCTTTCTTTTGGTCCCTATTTGCATGGAAAATCTTTTTCCAGCCCTTCACTTTCAGTCTGTATGTGTCCCCTGTTTTGAGGTGGGTCTCCTGTAGACAACATATGTAGGGGTCTTGTTTTTGTATCCATTCAGCCAGTCTTTGTCTTTTGGTTGGGGCATTCAACCCATTTACGTTTAAGGTAATTACTGATAAGTATGATCCCGTTGCCATTTACTTTATTGTTTGGGGTTCGAATTTATACACCATTTTTGTGTTTCCTGTCTAGAGAATATCCTTTAGTATTTGTTGTAGAGCTGGTTTGGTGGTGCAGAATTCTCTCAGCTTTTGCTTGTCTGAGAAGCTTTTGATTTCTCCTTCATACTTAAATGAAATCCTTGCTGGATACAATAATCTGGGCTGTAGGTTATTTTCTTTCATCATTTTAAGTATGTCTTGCCATTCCCTCCTGGCTTTAAGAGTTTCTATTGAAAGATCAGCTGTTATCCTTATGGGTATTCCCTTGTGTGTTATTTGTTGTTTTTCCCTTGCTGCTTTTAATATTTGTTCTTTGTGTTTGATCTTTGTTAATTTGATTAATATGTGTCTTGGGGTGTTTCGCCTTGGGTTTATCCTGTTTGGGATTCTCTGGGTTTCTTGGACTTGGGTGATTATTTCCTTCCCCAGTTTAGGGAAGTTTTCAACTATTATCTCCTCAAGTATTTT
The DNA here is from genome assembly GCF_002263795.3 of Bos taurus. Lineage (NCBI taxonomy): Eukaryota > Metazoa > Chordata > Mammalia > Artiodactyla > Bovidae > Bos > Bos taurus. The sequence goes on along the minus strand of NC_037328.1, from coordinate 109,048,764 downwards.
CTCATGGTCTTTCTTTTTGTCTTCTTCTTCTGGAACCCCTATGATTCGAATGTTGTAGCATTTAATATTGTCCTGGAGGTCTCTGAGATTGTCCTCATTTCTTTTAATTCGTTTTTCTTTTATTCTCTCTGATTGATTTATTTCTACCATTCTATCTTCTAATTCACTAATCCTATCTTCTGCCTCTGTTATTCTACTATTTGTTGCCTCCAGAGTGTTTTTAATTTCATTTATTGCATTATTCATTATATATTGACTCTTTTTTATTTCTTCTAGGTCCTTGTTAAACCTTTCTTGCATCTTCTCAATCCTTGTCTCCACGCTATTTATCTGTGATTCCATTTTAATTTCAAGATTTTGGATCAATTTCACTATCATTATTCGGAATTCTTTATCAGGAAGATTCCCTATCTCTTCCTCTTTTGTTTGGTTTAGTGGGCATTTATCCTGTTCCTTTATCTGCTGGCTATTCCTCTGTCTCTTCATCTTGTTTAAATTGCTGAGTTTGGGGTGTCCTTTCTGTATTCTGGCAGTTTGTGGAGTTCTCTTTATTGTGGCTTTTCCTCGCTGTGTGTGGGTTTGTACAGGTGGCTTGTCAAGGTTTCCTGGTTAGGGAAGCTTGTGTCGGTGTTCTGATGGGTGGAGCTGTATTTCTTCTCTTTGTTCAGTCGCGCTGTGGGGAGAGAGGGAGGGATGCTGCAAACAAATAACACTGGCGTGCGCTCGCAGTGCCTCAGCCACACTGGGTCTGCCCCCGCTCACGGCGCGTGTAGCCTCCCTGCCCACACTGCTCGGGCTCTAGGTTGTTCCACCGGGAACAATCCGAGGCTGGCCCTGGGTTGCATGTACCTCCCAGGTCCAAGCCGCTCAGGTTCAGGCACTCGGGTAGTCCTCAGAGGCGCAGACTCAGTTGGGCCTGAGTTTTGTGCTCTTCCCAGGTCCGAGCAGCTCAAGTAATGAGGTGTTTGGCGAGCGCCAATGCTGAGACTTATCGCCTCCCCGCCACTCAGTTATCTGGGTGTAAAACCGGTGCACCTTCTCAGGCAGATGTTAACCGTCCAGACCCCCAAGAAGTTTTAGTTAGCAAAGAAGCCTGCTTACAGTTTTATAGATAATGTCTCTCTGGGGCTGCGATTGCCCCCTTCCGGCTCTGGCTGCCTGTCACCGGAGGGGGAAGGTCTGCAGCCGGCTATCTCTGTTCAATTCTTTGTTCCGTGCGCGGGCCTGGTGGTGTCTTAGGTTGGGGCTGGCTTTTCGCGTGGTAGATATCCCACAGTCTGGTGTGCTAGCCCAAATTATTTCGCTCAGAGAGTGCTCAGGGTATTCAGGCCAGATTCTTAATCTCAGTGATGCAGCCCGCGCTGCGCCTCCCTGCCCAGCCCCCGCTTGCTAATGGCGCGTGCAGGCGTCTGCGCTGCTTCTCTGCTGGGGGAGTTACCGTAGGACTCGCAATCTTCGAGTTTTAATTGTTTATTTATTTTTTCTTCCTGTTATGTTGCCCTCTGTGCTTCCAAAGCTCGGCACAGATTCGGCAGTGAGAAGGTTTCCTGGTGTTTGGAAACTTCTCTCTTTTTAAGACTCCCTTCCCGGGACGGAACTCCGTCCCTCCCTCTTTTGTCTCTTTTTTTGTCTTTTATATTTTTTCCTACCTCCTTTCGAAGAGTTGGATTGCTTTTCTGGGTGCCTGATGTCCTCTGCTGGCATTCAGAAGTTGTTTTGTGGAATTTACTCGACGTTTAAATGCTCTTTTGATGAATTTGTGGGGGAGAAAGTGTTCTCCCCGTCCTACTCCTCCGCCATCTTGGCTCCTCTCAGTATATTGGTTTTTAAATTGCACCTCCTGTCCCCCTCCTTGTGTTTATTCAAAATACCTCTATCCATTTGTTAGTTTTCTACTTAAAATATTTTTGTTGTTGCAGTGTTAGGCAACCCATTCTAAATTATTTGTGGAAATGGTGGATAGTGATAATACAAACATAATATTAAATAATTCAAGTGAAGACTTAGAAGAATCCTCAAATCTCATTTGTTTAAGTTGAAACCCATCAAACCTTTTCCATGTCTACTTGACAAAAAGTAAAATAGATTAGCCTTAATTTCTTCTTTTCTGTTGTTGTTAATCCTTTAGCAAAGCTGGGGGTAAAAAGTACTAGTAATGCAAAAGAAAAAAGGGGGTGCCAGGCAATGTTCATATACTTAACATATTTTAACTCTCTTAATCCTTGTGAACTCTGTGAGGTTTGTGCCATTATCCCCGTATTGTAGGGAGGATAGGAAACTAAGGCTTAATAACTTGCTCTGTGGCTAGTAAGTAGTGAAAACAGTGCACAAACCCATTCCCCCTCTTTAAACATCCTGCATCCTTACAATCAGTCTTCAAATATAGTGTGATTTAAATTGCTCGCCCTCTATCCTTTGCCTTCTTCTCTGGATCTCACCCTCTAACTCTTAAGTGCTTGTTTACTGTTTTTCTTATGTCCTCAGATAGATCTGTACCCATTTTATGTTGCCTCATTTGGGTTTCTGGGACCCCAGAAGGTGAAGTTCTCCAGTTGGAGGCACGTTTTGTCAAGGCATCTATGGACTTTTCCCGTAGTCTCTACTTGCTTTTCTCCCCAGTGACTGGCTGGTCAGTGGGAGACACTCATTTGTCAAGTCCACTCCATCCTTCAGAGCCTGGACCCAGAGCTAAACCTCCTCTTTCTCAGAGGTCCTGGCTCCCCCGCGCTTTGAGGTCCCTAGCACAAAGCACACTTGGTACCATATCTTGTGACACCCCGAGAGAGAACTGTTACAATCCCTCTTTCCCTCCACTGTGACTCCTTGCCTAAGACCAGAGAAGATAAATGTTTGGGGTTCTGAGGCACCCTTTATTCCTTCTGGACACCCATTATAAGAAGGTTGGAGTGAAGTTAGAAGGGTTAACAGACACAAGGGTATCATTTAGCAGTCAGTGTTTATACAGTTGGCATGTTGACATAAGTAAGTTAGAGAGAAATAAGGATTGTCCTTTCTAGCTCTCTCCTGAATTGGCTGTACAATGTAATAATACACAGTATGATTTTCTTCTTAGGTGCAAAGAAGAATTTGAAAGTTTACCACCCCCCACCCCCATCTTACTTTATTAGATAGTTCCTTTCCAAGATTTTAAATATTCCTTTAGGAAATTTGTACTCCCATGTATCAGATTTAATAATTCTACATATTTCATAATGTATTTTTTATACATCTGTATAGCCTTTTAACACAGTAGCTCTAATGTTAGAGAACTGATTTCTTTAAGAAGAAAATTAATCTGCTTAGCTAGGATCCATTGCTTTATTCCATATTTTTATCCCTCAAGTTCTTATTTAGTCTAAAAATCACTCAAGAACAGTCAGTTACTTAGTCTAGCCATCTGTCTTATTTCCCTCAACAGTGATTTGTCCTTTCTTGTCCACTTGATTCCTTGTCTGCAAGAACTGGATTGTTAAATATTTTTAACCTTTCTTTTGCATATAGTTTTATCTGTCATGTTTACATGACATCAGCTATTTTTTCCTCAGTTTTGACACGTCCAATAAATGTGTGATGTGTGCTAGTTCATTTTTAACTAACTTTTTAGCAGTGCAAACCGTCCTTCCTTATATTATAACTCACTAACTCAAAAGCAGAGACATTACTTTGCCAACAAAGGTCCATCTAGTCAAGGCTATGGTCTTTCCAGTGGTCATGTATGGATGTGAGAGTTGGACTGTGAAGAAAGCTGAGTGCCGAAAAATTGATGCTTTTGAACTGTGGTGTTGGAGAAGACTCTTGAGAGTCCCTTGGACTGCAAGGAGATCCAACCAGTCCATTCTAAAGGAGATAGGTCCTGGGTGTTCTTTGGAAGGAATGATGCTAAAGCTGAAACTCCAGTACTTTGGCCACCTCATGAGAAGAGTTGACTCATTGGAAAAGACTCTGATGCTGGGAGGGATTGGGGGCAGGAGGAGAAGGGGACGACAGAGGATGAGATGGCTGGATGGCATCACTGACTCGATGGACGTGAGTTTGAGTGAACTCCGGGAGTTGGTGATAGACAGGGAGGCCTGGCATGCTGCAATTCATGGGGTTCAAAGAGTCGGACACAACTGAGCTACTGAACTGAACTGAACTGAATAATGTTTGTGCTTCATATGCGCAGCTGTACTCTGTACAGGCTTGGAAGCCAATCTAGATAACACTTTACTTATTTTCAGTAAGGTGTTTGTGTATACGAATTCACACTTGTCTACTGCATTCCTATTTAACCATCAGGTAAATATTGATACCTATTTAACCGTTTTTAGACCTCCAATGAATGACCATCATGTGTTTGCTTACCAATTTAAATATTTTCTCTGCTCTACACACACAAATTTCAAGACCAAATGAAACTACAGCTTTCTTTTCAACCAGCTATTTCCACTATAAATTAAACATTAGAAAGCTGACATACATATTGAATGTCCACAGGTGTGTAGTCTGGAAGAAATCTGAGGAAGCCATTACAATATAAGGAGTCAATTATACTGTAGTGGAAACAGCCCCATCTTTTTGTAGCTGAAGTAAGAGAATGAGGTTCAGAGTCCTAGCCCTGCCATTTACTGATTCTGTGACTGAGTCTCTTAACTTCACTGCGACTCTAAAGTGGTAAAGATAATAAAAATCTATCTAGAATTGTTATAAATAGAAATGTATAAAGTGTTTAAAAAATCATTTCATAACTCCATAGGACTGCATAAACATGAATTTTCATTACTCAGAACTGCAATACAAAGAGTATCATTCTTTTATTATTCATTTCTTTTATGCCTTTTATCAATTTAAAAAATATACTGACTGTCTGGTACATGCTGGGTACTGTTTAAATCATATGAAGAGAGCAATGAAAAAAGAAATTGAGGCCCCTACATTGGAAGAGCTCACACTGTAGAGGAGGAAGACACAAACATGACAGCAATAAAATAAATTCAAACAAGGATAGGAATGTTTTCTCATCCTCTGTATCATCTTAAGTGGTCCCTTTAAGTCCATTCTTTGTGTCTGTTAATAAATAAGGATGAAAAAATAAATAAGAATGATAATCTCTCTACCATCTTAGGATGTGGTTGTGATACAGTAGATATGAAACCATTTTATAGACATTATAAAATGGTAGTAATTGCTCTTTTAGTATTAATTTTTAAAATACTTTAACTAGCTCTCTTCAGTGATCCATAATGAAAAAAGGAAATCACAGTGGAAAATATAAGACCACATATCAAGATTTATGGGATAAAGATGATGTGGTAGGATGATCTTATTTGATCTCACCTTCCTCTGAGAACACAGAAAATCTGATCAAAATATTAAAAGATATGTTTGAAGATATGAGAGAGAGCCTAGAGGAGAAGTATGGGTCCCTCTTTAAAGAAAATAATGTGAGCACACAGTTGGAGCTAGTTTTCCCCTAGAATTATTCCAGTAGTAGCATTCTTAAAAAGGTGATGTCAATTCTTATAACGGTCACTGCAAAGCTAAGAATCTGAGCAGAGATTTTGAGAGCTTTATGAAGCTATAGAGACAAAATCTAGAGTTCAGGACCTGTCAGGGAAGAGAAGACTCTGATAAAACCACCAGGCTTTGGGTTGGGATTTTAATAGATTATTCCTTAAAAGTAAGGATGAACCAGAAATAGTCAGGCACCCATGGGGGCTGAAGCCCAGTTTTGAATCATCTCAATTCCTGATTGAATTAAGATGAGTCAAGGTTGCCAGTACCCCTAGCTAATTACCAAACCATATATAAACCTTTTCTGGAAGAAGGTAGCATTATCCTAATCCTCAAATTATCTTTACAATTGTTTCTATATGACATCCATTAAGAATCACCAGGCATATGAAAAAATAAGACAAGGTGAAGAACAATGAGAAACAAGAGGACAGAGAAACAGCAGTCCATAGGGACAGATTTATAGAGGATCAAGATAATTGAGTTGTTGCAGATTTTAACATTCCTCTGCTTAATATATTCATGGAAATAAAAGATGATACTGAGAATTTTAGATAAGAAATGGAAACTAAAAAAGTTAAAAGAAAGTATAAACTGAAAAATACATTAATTGAAATCAAGAACTTAATGAAGACTTAAGCGTCATCTAAGCAGAGGAAAAAAAAGGAGTTAAAGAACTGGAAGATAGACTAGAAGAAAAACACTCGAATGAACACTGTTTATTATGTCTCCAGAACTTATTTGTCTACTAGTTGCAAGATTGTACCCTTATAACATCTCCCAACCCAAGCCCCTTGTAACCACTATTTTTATGAGTTTGGCTCTTTGGGGTCTTCCCTGGTGGCTCAATGGATAAGAATCCACCTGCCAGTGCAGGGAATGTGGGTTTGATCCCTGATTTGGGAAGATTCCACATGTTGCACAACAACTAAGCCTGTGCACCACAATTACTGAGCCTGAGCTCTAGAGCCTAAAAGCTGCACCTACCGAACCCACATGCTGCAACTCCTGAAGCCTGTGCACCTACAGCCTGTGCTCCGCAAGAGAAGCCACCACAATGAGGAGCTCAGACACTGCATCTAAAGAGTAACCGCTACTTGCTGCACCTAGAGAAAGCCCATGCAAAGCAGCGAAGACCTAAAAAGGAAGAAATAAATAAATGAGTTTTATATTTCACATATAAATGATATCATATAGTTTTTGTCTTTCTCTATTTGACTTATCTCAGTCAAATAGTAATGAACTCAAGGTCCTTCCTTGAGTTGTCACAAATGGCAGGATTTCTCTCTTTCTAGTGGCTGAATAATATTTCATTGAATGTATATAAGTCACATCTTTTTTATCTATTTATTCATTAACAGGCACTTAGGGTGTTTGTGTATCTTGGCTACCAGGAATAATGCGGCAATAAAACTGGAAATGAAGATACCTTTTCAATACTCTGTTTTCATTTATTTTGGATATGTGCTCAGAAGTGGAATTCCTGGATTATATGTACTATTTTTAATTTTTTGAGGAACCTCCTTACTATTCTCCATAGTGGCTGGACCAATTTACATTCTCACCACCAATGCACAAAAAAGTTCTTTTTTCTCCCCATTCTTGTCAACACTTGTTATCTCTTGTGTTCTTGATTGTCACCATTCTGACAGGTGTGAGGTGCTACTTCAGTATGGTTTTGGTTTTCATTTCCCTAATGATTAGTGATGTCAAGTACCTTTTCATGTACCTACTGGCTATGTGGGTGTCTTCTTTGGAGAAATATCTATGGAATTCCTCAACAGACTCACTGAGGAACTCATTGACTCATTTTCAAATCAGATTATTTTTCTCTTACTAAGTTATATGATTTCCTTACTATATATATTGGATATTAATCCCTTAGCCAATATATGGCTTACAGATATTTTCTCCCATTTTGTAGGTTGCCTTTTCATTGTGTTGATTATTTCTTTTGTTGTATAGAAACTTTTTAGTTTGTTACATTCCCACTTGATTTTTGCTTTTATTATTTGTGCTTTTGGTGTCATATCCAAAAAAAAATTGTTGTCATGATGGTATATATTTATGATTGTTATATCTTCTTGACCCATTGAGACATTAGTTGACATTATGTTCTTTGTTTCTTGTTATTGTTTTTTTGCTTAAAGTGTTTTATTTGATATAAGTATAGCCACTCCTGTTGTCTTTTGGTTTTTATTTGCCTGGAATATCTTTTTCATCCCTTCACTTTGAGCCTGTGTGTGTCCTTAGATCAGAAGTGAGTCTCCTGTATACTACCCAAAGCAATCTATAGATTCAATGCAATCCTTATCAAGCTACCAACGGCATTTTTCACAGAGCTAGAACAAATAATTTCACAATTTGTATGGAAATACAAAACACCTCGAATAGCCAAAGCAATCTTGAGAAAGAAGAATGGAACTGGAGGAATCAACCTGCCTGACTTCAGGCTCTACTACAAAGTCACAGTCATCAAGACAGTATGGTACTGGCACAAAGACAGAAATATAGATCAATGGAACAAAATAGAAAGCCCAGAGATAAATCCACGCACCTATGGACACCTTTTCTTCGACAAAGGAGGCAAGAATATACAATGGATTAAAGACAATCTCTTTAACAAGTGGTGTTGGGAAAACTGGTCAACCACTTGTAAAAGAATGGAACTAAAACACTTTCTAACACCATACACAAAAATAAACTCAAAATGGATTAAAGATCTAAATGTAAGACCAGAAACTATAAAACTCCTAGAGAGAACATAGGCAAAACACTATCCAACATAAATCATAGCAGAATCCTCTATGACCCACCTCCCAGAATATTGGAAATTAAAGCAAAAATAAACAAATGGGACCTAATTAAAATTAAAAGCTTCTGCACAACAAAGGAAACTATAAGCAAGGTGAAAAGACAGTCTTCAGAATGGGAGAAAATAATAGCAAATGAAGCAACTGACAAAGAATTAATCTCAAAAATATATAAGCAACTCCTGCAGCTCAATTCCAGAAAAATAAACGACCCAATCAAAAAATGGGCCAAAGAACTAAATAGACATTTCTCCAAAGAAGACATACATTTGGCTAACAAACACATGAAAAGATGCTCAAATCACTCATTATCAGAGAAATGCAAATCAAAACCACTATGAGGTACCATTTCATGCCAGTCAGAATGGTTGCAATCCAAAAGTCTATAAGCAATAAATGCTGGAGAGGGTGTGGAGAAAACGGAAGCCTCTTACACTGTTCGTGGGAATGTAAACTAGTACAACCACTATGGAGAACAATGTGGAGATTCCTTAAAAAACTGAAACTAGAACTGCCTTATGACCCAGCAATCCCACTGCTGGGCATACACACCAAGGAAATCAGAATTGAAAGAGACACATGTACCCCAATGTTCATCGCAGCACTGTTTATAATAGCCAGGACATGGAAGCAACCTAGATGTCCATCAGCAGATGAATGGATAAGAAAGCTGTGGTACATATACACAATGGAGTATTACTCAGCCATTAAAAAGAATACATTTGAATCAGTTCTAATGAGGTGGATGAAACTGGAGCCTATTATACAGAGTGAAGTAAGCCAGAAAGAAAAACACCAATACAGTATACTAACACATATATATGGAATTTAGAAAGATGGTAATGATAACCCTGTATGTGAGACAGCAAAAGAGACACCGATATATAGAACAGTCTTTTGGATTCTGTGGGAGAGGGAGAGGGTGGGATGATTTGGGGAAATGGCATTGAAACGTGTATAATATCATATAAGAAACGAAGTGCCAGTCTAGGTTTGATGCAGGATACAGGATGCTCAGGGCTGGTGCATTGGGATAACCCAGAGGGATAGTATGGGGAGGGAGGTGGGAGGGGGGTTCAGGATGGGGAACACGTGCACACCCGTGGCAGATTCATGTTGATGTATGGCAAAACCAATACAATATTGTAAAATAATTTCCCTCCAAATAAAATTTAAATAAAAAAAAAGAAGTGAGTCTCCTGTAGACTTGTAGTGTATACATGGGTCTTTTTTTTTTTTAATTCATCCATCCACTCCATGCTTTTTGATTGGTGAATTCAGTCCATTTACATTTAGAGTAATTATTGATATGTGTAGACTTTCTAAGGACTTTCCCGGTGGCTCAGCAGTAAAGAATCTGCCTGCAATGCAGGAGATGCAGGTTTGATCCCTGGGTTGTGAAGATCCCCTGGAGGAGGTCATGGCAACCTACTCCAGTATTTGCCTCAAGAATCCCATGGACAGAGGACCCTGGTGGGCTAAGGTCCATGTGGTTGCAAAGAGTTGGACAGGACTGAGCAGGTAAGCACAGATAGACTTACTAACACCATCTTATTTGTTGTTCTCTGGCTGTTTTGTAGTTGCATTGTTTCTTTTTCCCTCTGTTTGTGATTTTCCATGATGGTTTATTCTGTTTTCCCTTCCTTTCAGTTCAGTTCAGTCGCTCAGTCGTGTCTAACTCTTTGCAACCCCATGAACCACAGCACGTCAGGCCTCCCTGTCAATCACCAACTGCCGGAGTCTACCCAAACCCATGTCCATTGAGTCAGTGATGCCATCCAGCCATTTCATCCTATGTCGTCCCCTTCTCCTCCTGCCTGCAATCTTTCCCAGCATCAGGGTCTTTCCAAATGAGTCAGCTCTTTGCATGAGGTGGCCAAAGTACTGAAGTTTCAGCTTCAACATCAGTCCTTCCAATGAACACCCAGGACTGATCTCCTTTAGGATGGACTGGTTGGATCTCCTTACAGTCCAAGGGACTCTCAAGAGTCTTCTCCAACAATGATGTACTCTACATATAAGTTAAACAAGCAGGATGACAATATACAGCCTTGATGTACTCCTTTTCCTATTTGGAACCAGTTTTGTTCCATGTCCAGTTCTAACTGTTGCTTCCTGACCTGTATACAGGTTTCTCAAGAGGCAGGTCAGGTGGTCTGGATTCCCATCTCTTTCAGAATTTTCCACAGTTTATTGTGATCCACACAGTCAAAGGCTTTGGCATAGTCAATAAAGCAGAAGTAGATGTTTGTCTAGAACTCCCTTGCTTTTTCAGTAATCCAGCAGATGTTGGCAATTTGATCTCTGGTTCCTCTGCCTTTTCTAAAACCAGCTTGAACATCTGGAAGCTCATGGTTCATGTGTTGCTGAAGCCTGACTTGGAGAATTTTGAGCATAACTTTACTAGCATGTGAGATGAGTGCAATTATGTGGTAGTTTGAGCATTCTTTGGCATTGCCTTTCTTTGGGATTGGAATGAAAACTGACCTTTTCCTGTCCTGTGGCCACTGGTGAGTTTTCCAAATTTGCTGGCATATTGAGTGGAGCACTTCCACAGCATCAACTTTCAGGATTTGAAATATCTCAACTGGAATTCCATCACCTCCACTAGCTTTGTTCATCCTGATGCTTCCTAAGGCCCACTTGACTTCACATTCCAGGATGTCTGGCTCTAGGTGAGTGTGAGTGATTGCACCATCATCATTATCTGAACACCATGAACAGTATGAAATAGCAAAAAGATAGGACACTGAAAGGTGAAGTCCCCAGGTCGGTAGGTGCCCAATATGCTACTGGAGATCAGTGGAGAAATAATTCCAGAAAGAATGAAGGGTTGGAACCAAAGCAAAAACAACACCCCGTTGTGGATGGGACTAGTGATAGAATCAAGGTTCGATGCTCTAAAGAGCAATATTGCATAGGAACCTGGAATGTTAGGTCCATGAATCAAGGCAATTGGAAGTGGTCAAACAGGAGATGGCAAGAGTGAACATCAACATTGTAGGAATCAGTGAGCTAAGATGGGCTGGAATGGGTGAATTTAACTCAAATAACCATTATGTCTAGTACTGTGGGCAGGAATCCCTTAGAAGAGATGGAGTAGCCCTTGTAGTCAACAAAGAGTCCGAAATGCAGTACTTGGATGTAATCTCAATAAAGACAAAATGATCTCTGTTCATTTACAAGGCAAACCATTCAATATCACAGTAATCCAAGTCTATGCCCCGACCAGTAATGCTGAAGAAGCTGAAGTTGAATGGTTCTATGAAGACCTACAAGACCTTTTAGAACTAACACCCCCAAAAGATATCCTTTTCATTATAGGTGACTGGAATGCAAAAGTAGGAAGTCAAGAAACACCTGGAGTAACAGGCAAATTTGGCCTTGGAGTACAGAATGAAGCAGGGCAAAGGCTAACAGAGTTTTGCCAAGAGAACGCACTGGTCATAGCAAACACCCTCTTCCAACAACAACACAAGAGAAGACTCTACACATGGACATCACCAAATGGTCAACACCGAAATCAGATTGATTATATTCTTTGCAGCCAAAGATGGAGAAGCTCTATACAGTCAACAAAAACAAGACCAGGAGCTGACTGTGGCTTAAGTCATGAACTCCTTATTGCCAAATTCAGAGTTAAATTGAAGAAAGTGGGGAAAACCACTAGACCGTTCAGGTATGGCCTAAATCAAATCCCTTATCACTATACAGTGGCAGTGAGAAATAGATTTAAGGGACTAGATCTGATAGACAGAGTGCCTGATGAACAAAAACGGAGGTTCATGACATTGTACAGGAGGCCGGAATCAAGACCATCCCCAAGAAAAAGAAGCGGAAAAAGCCAAAATAGTTATCCGAGAATGCCTTACAAACAGCTATTGAAAGAAGAGAAGTGAAAGGCAAAGGAGAAAAGGAAAGATATACTCATTTGAATGCAGAATTCCAAAGAATAGCAAAGACAGATAAGAAAGCCTTCCTCAGGGATCAATGCAAAGAAATAGAGGAAAACAATAGAATGGAAAAGACTAGAGATCTCTTCAAGAAAACTAGAGATACCAAGGGAACATTTCATGCAAAGATGGGCTCAATAAAGGACAGAAATGGTATGGACCTAACAGAAGTAGAAGATATTAAGAAGAGGTGGCAAGAATACACAAAGAACTGTACAAAAAAGATCTTCACAACCCAGATAATCATGATGGTGTGATCACTCACACTCAACTAGAGCCAAACATCCCCTTCCTTTACCTTTTATGAATCTACTCTAGTTTTTTCCTTTATGGTCACCATGAGGCTTATATAAAACATCATATAGCAAAACAATCTATTTTAAGCTGATAGCAACTTAACCCTCATTGGAAAAGACCCTGGTGCTGGGAAAGACTAAAGGCAGGAGAAGGGGATGACAGAGGATGAGGTGGTTGGATGGCATCATCCACTCAATGGACATTAGTTTGACCAGACTCAGGGAGATAGTGAAGGACAGGAAAGCTTGGTGTGCTGTAGTTCATGAGGTTGCAAAGAGTGAGACACGACTTAGCAACTGAACAACTTAACACTGATCACATACTAAAGCTTCACCGTTTCAATCTCCCCTGTTGTAAATTTGATGTTACAATTTACCTCTTTTTATATTATGTATTTTAACAAGTTATACTGTAGTTATTTTTAATACTCATTTCCTTTGACCTTTATATTTAATATAGTTAAATGCGTAATATACCATCCTACTACAAAATTAGGTTTGTGAAATCTCACTATTTACCTTTACCAGTATGTTGAATACATTCATATGTCTTCATGTCACTGAGTAACATCCTTTTTTTTTTTTCATCTTGAAAAGCTCCTTTCAGCATTTTTTGCAAGGCAGATCTAGTGGTGATATACTTCCTTAGCTTTCGTTTCTCTTGGCAAGTCTATTCCTTCTTTGCATCTGAAGGATAGCTTTTCTGTGTACAGTATTCTTGGCTGGCAGGTTTTTGTTTTGTTTTGTTTTGTTTGCCTTCAACACCTTGAATATGCCAGTCTACTCTTTCCTGGCCTGTAGAGTTTCTGCTGACAACTCTGCTGATAGCCTGATGGGACATTCCTTTGTAGGTTATAATGTTTGGTGTTTTGTTTTGTTTTTTCTCTCCTCTCTGGCTGCCTTCAGAATTCTCTTAATCTTTGATTTTGACAATTTCATTGTACTATGTCTTGGATAAAGTCTTTTTTTATGGAGGATGGGTTAATCTGTTAGCTTCATAAACATGAATACCTAAGTCTCTCCCCAAGTATGGGGGGTTCTCAGCTATTATTACTTTAACTAAATTTTCTACCCTCTTTTTCCTCTGGAACCCTAATTACTCTAATATTTGTACATTTGATGGAGTTCCATATCATGTAGGCTTTCTTTGCTCTTTTTCATTCTATTTTCTTTTTTGTCCAATAACTGTTGTTTCAGAATTCCGCAATGGCACCCTACTCCAGTACTCTTGCCTGGCGAATCCCATTTACAGAGGAGCCTGGTAGGCTGCAGTCCATGGGGTCACTAGGAGTCGGACATGACTGAGCGACTTTACTTTCGCTTTTCACTTTCATGCATTGGAGAAGGAAATGGCAACCCATTCCAGTATTCTTGTCTGGAGAATCCCAGGGATGGGGGAGCCTGGTGGGCTGCCGTCTATGGGGTCGCAGAGTTGGACACGACTGAAGCGACTTAGCAGCAGCAGCAGCAGCAGCAACCTCTAACTCACTTATTCTATCTTCTGCTTGGTCTACTATAATATGGATGCTTTCTATAATTTTTTTTTTCATTCCATCCATTTAATTCTTCAGCTCCAGAATTTTTTTGTGTTTGTTTCTTTTTTTTAATGATTTCTGTCTTTTAAATTTCACATTTGTTCATGTATTGTTTTCTGATTTTGTTGAATTGTTTTTCTTTGTTTTCATGTAGCTCATTGAATTTTTTCAAAACAACTGTTTTGAATTCTATATCAGATCATGAAATTCCAGTGTGCTCAGTTATTGGAGGATTCTTTTTACCTCTCAGTGGTATGTTTCATTGATTTTTCATTTTTATTGTAGTTTTGCATTACTGTAGTTTTGCATTACTGCTTTTGCATTTAAAGTAGGAGACACCTTCCAAAATCTTTACTAGTTGCCTTCAGATGGAATATACTGGGTTTTGGTCCTATTATATCTGGAACTTTCTCTGATCTTGTATGGATACACCTGCTCCTTACTCTCTCTTATGGTAGAATCCTTAAGCTTTTATGTTTCTCTCATTCTTACTGTTCACCAGGCTGGTTGCTGGAAACTTCTCTTTTGTTTTTCAAAGATGGTGCTATAGCTCGTTTGTGATTTCTCTTTGTTCGCAGACCTGGTCTATTTTTCTGAGAGCACTTCATTTACCAATGAATGAGCTCTCATTGATTTACCAATAAATGAGCACACTTGGGAGTGCACACAAGGAACTTAGCCCTGAAGTCCTGAATGGAGTCCCCCATAATTGCATCCCTCTCATGCTCTCTGACATTCTTATCTGCCTCTTTCCTGATTTCCTTCCTCCAATGAGTCATGGAGTTCCTACCTCTGTCCTCTGGGTACTGCTGATGAGATACAGGTTTCTCCAACAGCATCCCACACAGCTGTGGATGCTGAACATTCACTTACTGCTCTCCCTCTCCATCACAAGAGAAGTCGTTGCCAGTTCAGTGGTGCAGTGTTGCCTTGAGTGAGCAAGGCAAGCTCCTCTTTCTCTCTCCAGTGCATCCAAACTCTTTTGTTGTTTCTCCAGCAACATGCTGAAATCTCCCCTTGGGAAAGCTGAACTTCTACAGAATCTCTCTCCGTGGGTTTCTGTTCAAGTCTCCAGGTTTTTCCCAGGCTGTGGCCTGGAGGAGTTTGGTGGATTCTCCAGGTCCTGTTAGTTTCACATCCATAATGAGATCTGTCTATTACCAGATACACAAGTGGGTAAGAGTCTTCCCAGGCCCTTTGGCATATGGTGCTGGATTCTACACCTCCCATTAAGGTGCTTTCATTCATGGATAGATGCCTGATTAGTTGTTAGACAAAATGGAAGGACATCTTATGCTGCTGATATCATTCCTCAGCCCAACCGTAAATGTTTATTTAGCCCAAGGCTAAATAGTGAAATAGTGGATAACATTTTCAGTGAGTTATTTTTGTGAGTTTTTCTCTAAATAATGAGAAAAATACCCCAAAATATGTAGGTCACAGTTATTACTTGTAAATGACAACTTTCCTTTTTATTTTAAAAGTTTCTGCAAATCACCTTTTGTGTATCAGTTTCGTTGTATGAAGCGTAGTGATATTACAGAAATAAGTGATTTTATCCACCTGTTCCTTCCTATAGTTATAATCCAAAAGATACAGCTTTTTTACAGTTTTTGGCTATGATAGTAGTATGTTATCAACACAAAAGATGTTTGTCCAGCTGAAAATGGATCAATTAATACTGTGCTGTGTTGAGTATTATACTACAACATCTTCTCAGGGAAATGAAACAGTATGGAAACAATCTATAAATAATTATAAATATAAATCTGCTTTTACACTGGGTTTGAAAGATCTTGACTTTATTGAGGAGAAAACTGATGTTTACTTGAATAAGCTGGCAACATTATCTACATGTCAAGTTACCTAACATTTAATTTTTAGCAGTAATAATGAGACTTATCTATTTGCCGAAGATCAAACATAAGCCAGTGTTCACACAGGAAGAGCAATTAGCAAGTTAGCAGATTAGCATGAATCAGGTTGTATTTAATATAAGAATGATGATGGCTTAGCCTAAGTTAAGAACTCTGCCTTGATTATAGTATTAGTATTTGAAAACAGTAATTACCTGTTAACAGAAAACAGATGAAATGCAAATAATTTTTGCAACTTACAACTGTTAATGTTAGTAAGGCTCAAGTTTTTTTCTTGGGGAAGAGGATACCACACTCAGCAGCACATGGAATCTTGGTTCCCTGATCAGGGATCAATCCCATGTCCCCTTGCAGTGAAAGCTCAGAGTCCTACCACTGGACCACAAGGGAATTCCCTCAAGTCTTACTAATACCTTTAATGATATCAGTATATGTTTGCTATAGCAAAGTATTTGCTCTAATAAAAGAAATATGGACAAAATCCAATTAGAGGGTGTAAATGTTTATCTCCTACAGCATACCTTATAATCTGCCTTTGACCACAAGATGTATGGCTATAATATATTCAGAGATAAATATTTTAAGGGCATTAAATTATTGATTACACGTTAATCAATATGTATAATAAATATGAAGTTGGACCTAGTTTCTAAATAGAATATTTTATCCTCCGTATATTTTATTTCCCAAAACATACTTTTAGGCTTACTGGCAGACTAACAAGCTGTAATCCTGCTCTTAGAAGTTCGGATGGACATCCAAGAATAATTCTATTACCAAAAAGTTTTACAGAAAATCAGCCTTCTTTTTCTCTACTACTAGAAATATATTTATGTGATATTTTTACGGTAATTGACCTTTTCTGAAAGTATATATATATATATATATATATGTTTATTTTTCTGGGATTAATAGGGCTATGTCCTTCATTTTCTAAATCATGTTGCTAAACAGGAAAATTAGAGGATTAATATAACATATGATGAAAATGTTTTCTAAATTACAGCTATTACTTGATGTAAGAAGAAATGGAATAGAGAATAGTTTTCAAAGCAAATAGTTTATGTAAACCCTGATTAAACTTGTGCAAGGTTAGTATGATTAGACAAGTAGCCACTGTGTTTGAATAGAAGAAGCTAAGTTTGTTTACACCAAATCATGATCCGGCCAATTCTGGACATTTGTACCTTACTATGCCCTATTATTAATCCAGGATGATCAGCAAGACCCAATGCAAATCATCTTTGATGTCAAGAAAAAAAGAATCATTGTGAAATTGGATATTAGGCATTACGTAAAGCAAGTAGGGTTGAAGTAGAACCAAACTTTAGAGGAGAGTTGAGGTTCAAAAAGGTCATGTAATAAGAATCAGAATCCTAAACTGGAAAACCAAGCAGTTGTTGTTCAGTCGCTCAGTCACATCCGACTCTTTGTGACCCCATGAACTACAGCACGCCAAGCTTCCTTGTCCTTCAGTATCTCCCTGGGTTTGCTCAAACTTACGTCTGTTGAGTCAGTGATACCATCCAACCATCTCATCCTCTGTTGTTCCCTTCTCCTCCTTCCTTCAATCCTTTCCAGCATCAGGGTCTTTTCCAGTGAGTCAGCTCTTCACATCAGTAGCCAAACTGTTGGAGCTTCAGCTTCAGCATCAGTCCTTCCAATGAATACTCAGGGTTGATTTCCTTTTAGATTGGCTGGTTTGACCCTTTGTTTGTCCAAGGGACTCTCAAGAGTTTTCTCCAGCATCACAATTTAAAAGCATCAATTCTTCGCACTCAGTCTTTTTTATTGTCCAGCTCTCACATCCATACATGACTACTGAAAAAACCATAGCTCTGACTATATGAACCTTTGTTGGTAAAGTGATGTCTCTGCTTTTGAATATACCATCTAGGTTTGTCATAGCTTTTCTTCCAAGAATCAAGCATCTTTTAATTTCATGGCTGCAGTCACCATCCACAGTGAGTTTGGAGCCCAAGAAAAAGAAATCTGTCACTCTTTCCACTTTTTCTCCATCTATTTGCCATG
The DNA here is from genome assembly GCF_002263795.3 of Bos taurus. Lineage (NCBI taxonomy): Eukaryota > Metazoa > Chordata > Mammalia > Artiodactyla > Bovidae > Bos > Bos taurus. Next base: position 109,030,766 of record NC_037328.1, on the reverse strand, counting down.
AAGTGATGGGGCAGGATGCCATGATCTTTTGTTTTGTGAATGTTGAGTTTTAAGCCAGCTTTTCCACTCTCCTCTTTCACCTTCATCAAGAGGCTCTTTACTTTCTGCCATTAAAGTGGTATCATCTGCATATGTGAGGTTGTTGATATTTCTCCTGGCAATCTTGATTCCAGCTTGTGAGTCATCCAGCCCGTCATTTTGCTTGCTGTACTCTGCATAAAAGTTAAATAAACAAAGAGACATTTCTTTGACTTTCTCCTTTCTTAATTTTCATTTCATTGACTTTCTCCTTTCCCAATTTTGAACCAGTCCAGCACAGATTACTAGCTGCTAATGGAATCCATCTTAATGTGAATTTGATAACTGAGCCAAATCTGACTTCATGATGATTTAGATTATAAACTTGAATTCAATTTATGGAAATGGCCTGAATTCATCTAATTATGTGTCAGGAGCCTTTGTATATTCATTTATTTCTTTGCATGCAACCATTTCAATTTATGAATAAAATATTAAAAAACTTATCTCAGAAATGAAAATCCACATCTGGAACAACTAAACTTTTGAAAGAAAATAGAAAAGATGTGGTTTCTTTCTAGCCATATTATTTAAAGTATATGTCCTTTGAAATAAAAATGACATTTTAATTCCACGGGAATAAGTGATGATAGTAAATCACACAGTCATTAAACTGGTGAAGCCAGTATTTAAGTACAAATCTAATACCAGAGCCCAGGAGCTTAATATAATCTTCCACTGTTCTATCCTATGGTGGTACCTTTTTTGAAAAGGATTTTATTGTATTACCTACCTCCCCACAAAACTAGTTTATATTCATATATCTTTTGGGGATGTGAAACATCAAGCTAAAGAGATTTAAATCGCCAAATTTTAAATGTTAATTTTTTTAATTAGGAGATTTATTTTACTACTTGGAATATATTTTGTAAATCTGTTTCTTAAAACTTTGTATATTGCATTTTGTTTTACCTAGAGACATCCTTTTAAATACAATTACATTTTTATAATAGTAATATGAACTTATTGTAGAAAATGTGAACAGTTTATAAAATATAAAGGAGGAAATCAATACACATAATCCCATCACCCAGAGAGAGAATTTAGGGTAATATTTTTTATACCCTCCTAATGTTTGTTTCAACAAAACAAACATGGTCAACAAAAGAGTGCAAAATGCAGTACTTGGATGCAGTCTCAAAAACGACAGAATGATCTCTGCTTGTTTCCCAGGCAAACCATTCAATATCACAGTAATCCAAGTCTATGCCCCAACCAGTAACACTGAAGAAGCTGAAGTTGAACGGTTCTATGAAGACCTACAAGACCTTTTAGAACTAACACCCAAAAAAGATGTCCTTTTCATTATAGGAGACTGGAATGCAAAAGTAGGAAGTCTAGAAACACCTGGAGTAACAGGCAAATTTAGCCTTGGAATACGGAATGAAGCAGGGCAAAGGCTAATAGAGTTTCGCCAAGAGAACACACTGGTCATAGCAAACACCCTCTTCCAAACACACAATAGAAGACTTTACACATGGACATCACCAGATGGTCAACACCGAAATCAGATTGATTATATTCTTTGCAGCCAAAGATGGAGAAGCTCTATACAGTCAGCAAAAACAAGACCAGGAGCTGACTGTGGTTCCGATCATGAGCTCCTTTTGCCAAATTCAGACTTAAATTGAAGAAAGTAGGGAAAACCACTAGACCATTCAGGTATGACCTAAATCAAATCCCTTATGTTTATACAGTGGAAGTGAGAAATAGATTTAAGGGCCTAGATCTGATAGATAGAGTGCCTGATGAACTATGGACTGAGGTTCGTGACATTGTACAGGAGACAGGGATCAAGACCATCCCCATAGAAAAGAAATGCAAAAAAGCAAAATGGCTGTCTGGGGAAGCCTTACAAATAGCTGTGAAAAGAAGAGAAGCGAAAAGCAAAGGAAAGATATAAGCATCTGAATGCAGAGTTCCAAAGAATAGCAAGAAGAGATAAGAAAGCCTTCCTCAGCGATCAATGCAAAGAAATAGAGGAAAACAACAGAATGGGAAAGACTAGAGATCTCTTCAAGAAAATTAGAGATACCAAGGGAACATTTCATGCAAAGATGGGCTCGATAAAGGACAGAAATGGTATGGACCTAACAGAAGTGGAAGATATTAAGAAGAGGTGGCAGGAATACACAGAAGAACTGTACAAAAAAGATCTTCATGACCCAGATAATCATGATGGTGTGATCACTGACCTAGAGCCAGACATCTGGCATGTTAAATCAAGTGGGCCTTAGAAAGCATCACTACGAACAAAGCTAGTAGATGTGATGGAATTTCAGTTGAGCTATTTCAAATCCTGAAAGATAATGCTGTGAAAGTGCTGCACTCAATATGCCAGCAAATTTGGAAAACTCAGCAGTGGCCACAGGACTGGAAAAGGTCAGTTTTCATTGCAATCCCAAAGAAAGGCAATGCCAAAGAATGCTCAAACTACTGCACAATTGCACTCATCTCACACGCTAGTAAAGTAATGCTCAAAATTCTCCAAGCCAGGCTTCAGCAATATGTGAATCGTGAACTTCCTGATGTTCAAGCTGGTTTTAAAAAAGGCAGAGGAACCAGAGACCAAATTGCCAACATCCACTGGATCATCGAAAAAGCAAGAGAGTTCCAGAAAAACCTCTATTTCTACTTTATTGACCATGCCAAAGCTTTTGACTGTGTAGATCACAGTCAACTGTGGAAAATTCTGAAAGAGATAGGAATCCCAGACCACGTGACCTGCCTCTTGAGAAACCTATATGCAGGTCAGGAAGCAACAGTTAGAACTGGACATGGAACAACAGACTGGTTCCAAATAGGAAAAGGAGTACATCAAGGCTGTATATTGTCACCCTGTTTATTTAACTTCTATGCAGAGTACATCATGAGAAATGCTGGGCTGGAAGAAACACAAGCTGCAATCAAGATTGCTGGGAGAAATCTCAATAACCTCAGATATGCAGATGACACCACCCTTATGGCAGAAAGTGAAGAGGAACTCAAAAGCCTCTTGATGAAAGTGAAAGAGGAGAGTGAAAAAGCTGGCTTAAAGCTCAACATTCAGAAAACGAAGATCATGGCATCCAGTCCCATCACTTCATGGCAAATAGATGGGGAAACAGTAGAAACAGTGTCAGACTTTATTTTGGGGGGCTCCAAAATCACTGCAGATGGTGACTGCAGCCATGAAATTAAAAGACGCTTACTCCTTGGAAGGAAAGTTATGACCAACCTAGATAGCATATTAAAAAGCAGAGACATTACTTTGCCAACAAAGGTCCGTCTAGTCAAAGCTATGGTTTTTCCAGTAGTCATGTATGGATGTGAGAGTTGGACTGTGAAGAAGGCTGAGCACTGAAGAATTGATGCTCTTGATCTGTGGTGTTGGAGAAGACTCTTGAGAGTCCCTTGGACTGCAAGGAGATCCAACCAGTCCATTCTGAAGGAGATCAGCCCTGGGATTTCTTTGGAAGGAATGATGTTAAAGCTGAAACTCCAATACTTTGGCCACCTCATGCGAAGAGTTGACTCATTGGAAAAGACTCTGATGCTGGGAGGGATTGGGGGCAGGAGGAGAAGGGGACGACAGAGGATGAGATGGCTGGATGGCATCACTGACTCGATGGACGTGAGTCTGAGTGAACTCCGGGAGTTTGTGATGGACAGGGAGTCCTGGCGGGCTGTGATTCATGGGGTCGCAGAGTCGGAAGTGACTGAGTGACTGAACCGAACTGAACTGAATGTTTGTTTCTTTATAATGAGATCATGTAGCAAGTACAGTGTTAGTTTAATGTATCGACTATGTATTGTAAGAAATAAGAGGAGAAAAAAAAAAAAGAAAGAAGAGAATAGAGATCTCACTGTGCAGAGGAGGCCACATTCTGTAGACCCTAAATTTTTACATAGTAAAAAGTTGCCAATGAAGTACAAGCACACCTTACCCTGCCTCCCACTCCACAAATCGATCTCTCTTTTCCGTCTCCAGACCCAGATATATACAATTCTATATTCTACATAATTCACTAATCTATATAGTTATTTTCTCACGCTAATAATAGCTCTTTGAAAACATTTTAATATTTATATAATATTCCAGATTTACAGATGTGCTATGACTTAAGAATTTCAATGTCTGGGGATATTTAGATTGTTAGAATATTTTGTCAGAGATATATACTCAGCTATAGGAAGCAATCCAGGTGTGGGAGCTTAGTGCTAGACCCATACAGGTACTTGCTACTGCCACTACATACATGGAAAGTCATTCCTTTTGTTTATAAAGAGCTTCCCTGTGCAATCTTAAAGAATTAGTATTTCCAGAGCTATAAACCATGATGAAAAAGGGACAGTTTAGGCCAGAGAGGGAATCAGTGAACTTTTACAAGTGTATGTTATTTAACTTACTCTACTCAATTCCACAAGGTAGAAAGTATTAATCCCATTTTATAATTGAGAAATTAATATTTATGCTTAAGCAGATGTCTCAGATGGTAAAGCATCTGCCTACAATGCGGGAGACCCGGGTTCAATCCCTAGGTCGGAAAGATCTCCTGGAAAAGGAAATGGTAACCCACTCCAGTACCCTTGCCTGGAAAATCCGATGGACAGAGAAGACTGGTAGGCTACAGTCCATGGGGTCGCAAAGAGTCAGACACGACTGAGCAGTTTAGGCCAGAGAGGGAATCAGTGAACTTTTACGATATATTTTATTTAACTTACTCTACTCAATTCCACAAGGTAGAAGGTATTAATCCCATTTTATAATTGAGAAATTAATGTTTAATATGAACTCCAAAAAAGAAATTTTCTTAATGGACCGTAGTTGCTTCTGTACAAGTTTCAATAACTGACTCTGCTGTAGTAGACGATTCTTTGCTTGTTTTTTCAGCTAATGGAACAGAGTGAAAATACTACCCTGAAGTTGGATATACTCAGGGTTGAAATGTAACCCTTTTTGGTATTTTAACAACCAGCAAATTGCCCCATCTAACTTTTTTTGTAACTTCTGGAAATGTTTAGAACTTTCCTTTAAATATGTTACAGAGAAAACAGAGTGTTTTCCCGAAGTAGTATTAATTCATTAATCTGAACACAAATTCAGAATAGTCACATTTTTTTAACTGGTTCATATTTTTGTCACAACATTAGGTCTGTGTTTTAAATAGCAGTCTATTTCCAAAATTATATTTTCTTTAGGAATCCTTCACCAGAATTTGATAATGTTTCATGGCTTCCTTCAGCCCATGATATGAACTGAAGTTTGGAGAAACTTTTTGATTTGCTCTTAGTTCTTCCTAGTCAATTCATATACTTCAGGAATGGTAAAAACACTTGAAGAATGGCTCATAAAAAATCATAAAGCATTAGAATTGATGTTGTTCATCTGAAAATAGAACTGTCTGAAAACCGAGTTCTACTGAAAAAAGTGGACTAGGGCAAAAAAAAAAAAAAAAGAATTCATTTACACACCCACAAATTGCAGTTGTGGGAGTCATCTGCTGCTGCTTCTAAGTCGCTTCAGTCGTGTCCGACTCTGTGCGACCCCATAGACGGCAGCCCACCAGGCCCCTCCGTCCATGGGATTTTCCAGGCAAGAGTACTGGAGTGGGGTGCCATTGCCTTCTCCAGGGAGTCATCTAGTTAATCCTTAATAAAAGAAGGTTTTCTGAGTGGTTATCCTCATTTTAATTTTTTCATAAAAAGGTAAATTAGTGCTTTATTTTGTAGCCTCAATGCAAATTTATACTACAGTGAGATACCACTTCACATGCACTATATGGCTATAATCAATAAGACAATAACAAGTACTATTCGTGATATGGAGAAACTGGAGAGAATGTAGAACATTGCTTATGAGATTATAAAATAGTACCCTTTGGAAAACAGTTTGTGGTGGTTTCTTAAAAAGTTAAACACACGTTTACTATATGACTCAGCACTTTCACTCATGGAGATATTTAATCCAAGAGAAATGAAACATGTCTATACAAAAATAATAAAAAATAAATATTTGTAGCAGTATTATTCACAATAGCCCAAAAGTAGAAGCAATTCAAATATCCATCAACTAGTAAATGGGTAAATAAGATGTTTTCACATCCATCTCATAGGATGCTGTTTAGTAACAAAAAGGGAATAAACTACTGATACATGTTACAACATGAATACAAGAAACTACATTTCTGTGAAATGGAATTTTTTACCTTTGAAAATGTAAATGTCCAGACATTAGGCTGGGAGATAGACAGGAAATGTTTGCTAAGTTTCAGTTGGACATCTGGTGTTCAAAATAAAAAGGAAAAGAGACTGTCCTTCTTTAGGACCTCCACCTATGCTCTTCCCTCTACCAGAAAAGCTGAAAAGTTCTGCCTCTTCTTTATTGGGCTAATACATGCCAGCACTTCAGGTATTAACTTAAATGTTGTATCTTCAGAGGAACTGTGTCCTTACCTCACAATTCAATCAAGTCTCATTGTGATATTATCTTCTACCACCCCTTGCTGTCTGTTAGTAGCATTTATCACAACTGTAAATCATTCATTTATTCAACAAGCGTATGCAATCGAGCCACCTCCTACACGCCAGGCACTATTCTTGTCTTGGACTATAGAAGAAAGCAAAGCATGGAGCACATCCTAGTGGGGAGAGACAGATAATGAACAATTAAGCAAATATGCAATACATGAAGATATGATAAGTGGTAGGGAGTATAGTAGAACATGGTGAGAGAAAAGTTTGGGGAGGGATGTCTTTATATAGTGTCTTCAGGAAAATTATAATAAGGTGACATTTGAGCAGAGTTTGAATGAAGAATACACATTTCAAAGAGTATACCTTTCAAAGTTAACGGTTTCTTCTTTTTCTTGATAAATTCCAGTCCTATAAATCAATATTCTTAAATTTTGAATGGTTTGCATTGTATCTGATAATTCTTCAAAATAAGAGATACAGAAAATGCAGACAATTTAATCTCTTGCCAGATCATATTTGTGAATTTGTATTCTGTAGCATCTTATTACAATCACACTGGCAAGTTAGAAAACATTAGCATTTTCTCCAAAATATCAGAATCATTTTACATTGTTACCAAATTCCATCCTACCACTATAAACTTACAAAAAACCAAAACAGCGGTAATTTCTTTGGCAGAGATGGCAAGGAATAAGAAAAAAGCCTAATTTATTAAAACTGAAAAAATTAATTTTTAGCCATAATGAATATTGAGACTTTCTTAAACATCATACAAACACAGTTGTCACTACTCCCCTTCCCTTCCTCCCATGTACGTAAGTTTCCAGTCTATTTGCTTTGATGTTTAGTTTTTATATCTGTACAGAGCCATATATTATATTACCTGTCTAGAATTATTTTTTAATTGGTAAGGACATTCTTGTATATCTTCAGAGATAGGAGATCACTTTTATGACCTCTCTCTCCCTTACCCTCAGTTATTTCCTTTTTTGATTCATGTTTATTTGTTTAAATTTATTTATTTTTAATTGAAGGATAATTGCTTTACAATATTGTGTTGGTTTCTGCCATACATCAAGATGAGTCAGCCATAGGTATACATATGTCCCCTCCCTCTTGAAGCTCTCTCTCACCTCCCTTCCCATCCCACTCCTCTAGGTTGTCACAGAGCACCAGCTTGAGCTCCCTGCCTCATGCAGCAAATCCCCACTGGCTATCTGTTTTACTTACAGTAATGTATATGTTTCCATGCTGCTCTCTCCATTCATCCCCCCTGCCCTTCTCCCCCTGTGTCCACAAGTCTGCATCTCCATTGCTGCCACGCAAATAGGTTCATCAGTACCATCTTTCTAGATTCCATATATATGCGACAATATACATCATTTGTTTTTCTCTTTCTGATTTACTTCACTCTGTATAATAGGCTCTAGGTTCATCCACTTCATTAGAACTGACTCAAATGCATTCCTTTTTATGGCTAGTAATCATGGCATCTGGTCCCATCACGTCATGGCAAATAGATGGGGAAACAATAGAAAGAGGAGAGACTTTTTTTTCTTGCGCTCTAAAATCACTGCAGATGGTGACTGCAGCCTTGAAATTAAAAGACACTTGCTCCTTGGAAGAAAAGCTATGACCAACCTAGACAGCATACTTAAAAAGCAGAGATGTTATTTTGCCAGCTAAGATCTGTCTAGTCAAGGCTATGGTTTTTCCAGTGGTCGTGTATGGGTGTGAGAGTTGGACTGTGAAGAAAGCTGAGCACTGAAGAATTGATGCTTTTGAACTATGGTATTGGAGAAGACTCTTGAGAGTCCCTTGGACTGCAAGGAGATCCTACCAGTCCATTCTAAAGGAGATCAGTCCTGGGTGTTCATTGGACGGAATGATGCTAAAGCTGAAACTCCGGTACTTTGGCCACCTCATGCGAAGAGTTGACTCATTGGAAAAGACCCTGATGCTGGGAGGGAGTAGGGGCAGGAGGAGAAGGGGATGACAGAGGATGAGATGGCTGGATGGCATCACCGACTGGATGGACATGAGTTTGAGTAAATTCCGGGAGTTGGTGATGGACCTGGAGGCCTGGCATGCTGCGATTCACGGTGTCGCAAAGAGTCAGACACGCCTGAGCGACCAAACTGGAACTGTATAGCTCAGTTGGCAAAGAATCCACCCGCAATGCAGGAGACCCCAGTTCAGTTCCTGGGTCAGAAGTATTCTTGGGCTTCCCTTGTTCCTCATCTAGTAAAGAATCCCCCTGCAGTGTGGAAGACCTGGGTTTGATCCCTGGGTTGGGAAGATCCCCTGGAGAAGGGAAAGGCTACCCACTCCAGTATTCTGGCCTGGAGAATTCCATGAACTGTATAGTCCATGGGGTCGCAAAGAGTCAGACAAACTCAGCGATTTTCACTTTCATAGCCTGTTTATCACTAGCTGACATTTGGGCATAACTGCAGTATGCTAAAACCCATATTTAATTTATGCATTTAACATGAATTTGTCCATGAACTGTTTTACCTGGGAAGGTATCAATCAGAAAAACAAAAAATGCATATGTATTGTTTCGGTTTCATTTTTGTTTCCTGACAAATACTACCTTAATTTTATTTCTTCAGGATAAAATTTTTAGGCACTTTTATAATAGAAACTCTCTCTAAAATCTGTGACTAATTACAGAGCCTTATTTTGCCTTTTGGAGAAGGAAATGGCAACCCACTCCAGTATTCTTGCCTGGAGATTCCTAGGGATGGAGGAGCCTGGTTGGCTGCCATCTATGGGGTCACACAGAGTCGGACACGACTGAGGCAACTTAGCATGCATGCATGTGTTGGAGAAGGAAATGGCAACCCACTCCAGTATTCTTGCCTGGAGAGTCCTAGGGACAGGGGAGCCTGGTTGGCTGCCGTCTGTGCGGTTGCACAGAGTCAGACACGACTGAAGCAACTTAGCAGCAGCAGTAGCATTTTGCCTTTAAACGTGGTTTAATTCATTATTACAAAGTGATTCCAGGGATGTTGTAATCTGCATAATCCAGAACCTATCATCACAGGTATGTTTAAGTAGGAACTCCATGAATCTCTGGGGAAATGTACTACAGACCCTTAAAACTGCTAATTTGAATCTAATTCAACAAGTCAAGGTTTTCAAACAAAAATTTAGAGGGAAGGACAGTTCTAACTCTTAGAAATAGCCTTTAGAAGCAGAAAACCTCCTTGCTATTTGAGGAAGGAGGTGTTTGAGCTTTTTTCTCATAGGCTGGTTTGTGGACTTCTAGAAAGCAGTGTCATATTGTCCTCTTGACTCAGCCCCAGAGAAAGTTTTCACAATACCCTTCATCATCATAGACTGCTCTTTCTGATCCTCTGTCTAAATCATGTTAGGTGTCGGGTAGTTACCACCGCTCCCTAATCCTCATCAAACTACAGTAGGTGATCCTGCTGTGTGCAGCCCTGGTACCTATATTGTTCCATTCACATAGTTCACATAGCAGGACACTAAGGCAAATCATAGTTGCTTATTCAAAGCTTAATAAACCTTAATGATTTTCTAGTCCAGGCCTCTCATGTCACACATTGGGAAATTGAGTCCCAAATGGTTGTTATTTGCACAAATCGCATAACAGAACAGAAACTAAATCACACGGTTCAAAAAAGTCTGTGAGTTTGGAACTCAGGTTGGTTGACAGCATTGAAGGTTTTTTGTTTTTGTTTTGTCCTTATCCATATCAGCTGCAATGAAGTTTCCAGTCCCTAAAAGAAGTGAGGCAAAGCTGCCCACAGAACTACTCGGTCATGAACTAAAGAAAGACAACAGTCAAGCCAAAATAACTAAAAAAAAAAAAGATTGATAGTATTTTAAATGTGAATCTGTATACAAATGTTAAAAGTTTCATGAAAGTATAAACATGTCCTATTTTTCTTGCTGTACTTTTTCCATTTTGTAATTGGATCAGCTCCCTGATTTTAATCATTTTAATATTAATAGTGAGGATAATGATGATGTTTGTTCCACTAGAATGTGACCCACAAGAGAGCAGAGACCATGCTTGTTTGTTGGCTTTGGTCTGCCCAGCACCCAGCACAGGGCAATTAGTGTAATAATTAAAAATGATGACTCCTCAAGGAATTCCAAAAACTCTAAAGAGTTCATTTTTAAAAAATAACATTGAATCTTATCAATCTAGAAGATCAACTTAATAAAACCTTTAGTGTTTTTATTTCCTGTTTGTTGTCTGAGTAAGCTTATGTTTGTTTTTCTCCTCAGTTTCATTGAAATTAATATTCTTTTTCAATAGTGAATTAACAAATTAGTATGATAAAATTCACTCTGATGAAGAGAAAGCTGCCACTCAGTAGAAGAAAAACCAAATAGATCAATATAGTTGCAGAGGATCGTATCCAAAGAATAGACCTTCCAACCAAAAGGTTGAAAACTATAAAATCAAATGTATTGCATTTCTGTATATTTTCATATGATTAGTTAAGTCTAATAATCTTTGTTTTGCCTATGTGACATAAATCTTGATCCAGCAAATATTACTCTTTAATTCAATTTTATATGTTACTTTATAATCAAATCCAAGATGTTATAAAGACATTGAGTTTTCAACTTCTAGTTTCCCACTTAATTGTTTTTCTCTTATCCAGTATTGAGAAGCAGCAGCTTCTTGGATTTTTTCAACAGATGGAAGTTTATCTTAGATCAAAACAAAGCTTCTGTTTCAGTGTAGTCCTGCCTAAAGGCAGGAGAATGGACTAGAAGACTTCTTAAAGTCCCCTCCATATCCCTATATTTTATTTGCAAATGTCACTGCTTTTTAGTGAGTTAAAATAGATGGAGTCTACAGTGCTCATATAAAAGAAGATAGAATATACTTTTCTCAACTATCATGCTTTGTTAAGTCATTTTTGCTTTTGTTTTTGAAAACTTGGGCCTTAGTAATATAATAAACAAATGTAATACTTAAAGTAAACTTACTGTTTCTCAACCCTTTAGAAAAAAGTTCTTATTTCTCCACTTTATAGTTGTATTGTTCCTATGTTATTTTTATTGTAATTGTATTGCCAAATCAGGTGTGAGATTAGATGTTGGATGTTACATGTAATCTGCACAGAAATCAAATTATTTAACCTCTAAGCCCACAATACCCCCTCCTGCTGGTTTGCTGTTAAATATTCAGTATGTTCTTGTCATGAATACAAATGGAGGACAAATTAGAATCTACAGACAGCTGACCTGAGCTTCAGATTAGAGACTGGGGGGCTTGTGCTGTTTTAAATGTTTTAATTATCATAGTCCCAGTAGCCAGTTGAAGGACACACATAAAATCATTTTTTAACAAAAGAAAAAGAAAAAGAAAAGCTTCATCTTCCTTCTTCTTAATATGAATGTTTGAGTATGATTACATTTGCACTTCCATTGGAACTATGCTAATTTGCTGCATTAAATTAGGTCTATTAGTAGTAAGAATTTTTTAAACCTTTAAACATTTACAGTTTTATTTTCAGTTGGCATGTGTCTTCCATATAGGGAAGGTGATACATATTCCTCAGTTTATTTCAAACAGTAGATCTGTGTTTACTTGTAAAGCCTAATTTAGACAGCAGGTCTGGCAGTTCATAATTAATATGGTGAAAATGTGTAAGAATAATGGACCAGTTTAGATGTGATAACATGTATTTGTACAGTAAAGCACAGAGCACTGAAGTAAAATGAGCTAGAAAGATCATTCTTGGAATTTAAAATATTTAATGTTTCATTAAATATTTTTAAGATTTATTTTTAAGTATTACTGCTTAATTAAAAACATTTCCAATTTAGAGTTGAAAAGGTATGAAGTAAGTAGAATGTTGTATTAGATGATGAAATAAAATTTTAATGGCCGTTTACATAGCAAAGAAATACACTTTGAATCTTTAAAAAGAAATACAAGTAAATTTTTTATCTTAAAAGTAACTTTATATTAATATTCATTCTCAAGATTACATTATTCTGATGTCTACAGTCTTGAATTTGCAATTTTTGTTTCTTGTATATGTTTGTCTAATGTTGATTTGATTAGTTATGGCTGACTAGTAAGCAGTGAAACATTTTTATATACTCTTGGGAAATAAATTTGGCAGAAAATCAGCATGAGTAGATTTAATTATCACTCTGAGACCTTTTCCTTTTCTAGCTTAGTGATCCTGAAACTCCATGTGTCTCACTGAAATCTGTGTGGACGCTAAGCTTCGCTTCCCAATTTGTTCCTCCACGCAATGATAAGCCAAGCAATTACTGGTTTATTGATTTTTCATCATGGTAAATTTAAAGTTGATTTTTTCCTGAAAAGGCAGGGGTGATTAAGTGTTTCCCCTCGGTTTAGTACAAGAGAGCTATGTGGCAGAATCTAATATCCTGAGGTCAACCTCTGCAGGCAGATAATACGGTGTCTTGGCCACGTGTTAAAGAGAGAAATCAGGGCTACAAATGTGATAGGATATATGTGGAGACAGTTTAATTTGCTCCATTTATATGAACAAGTCATGTGGCACATGCTTGGAAAACATCATTTTGAATGGGCTTAGAAGTGAGGGCCACGTGGGCAGAAAGAATGAGTGAGTACAAACAAAAATGATGTTATTGGCTATTAGGGGAATTTCACTGTCATTTTTAAATGAAAATAAGTAAACCTTTGGTATATAAGATGTTCAAAATATAGAGTGAAATCTACATATACCATTATGAAGATTTGCTGGTCTGTAAAATGTAAAATAGATAGGCTGTCATGTAAGAGAATTATGATTAAGCTCTGCATACTAGTTTTAAAAATATATAGTACATTCTGATCTCTTCAGGCAGTTCTCTAGCAGCAGTATATTTTTGTGTTTTTCAAAGGTAGCCATTTTTTAATCAAATATTCAATGCTTGATTCCAAAATAATCTACAAAATTCTTTAGCAACATTTGGAAAAATACTAGTTCATAGAAGTTATTAATTACTAGTTGTAAATAGGAGTATAGATAAATAAATAGGTAGACATTGTTGTGGGAAACCTCAAATGTGAGAATGGCAAGAAAACTCATCAGTAACTGGATTGAATATTTACTATAATTCTTATGAGAAATGGAAATGTTATAGTTTTAGCTTTTCCAGTTACAGCAAGCAAATACATTCACTAGAACATAAAATAGAAGATGCAGTTTTCTATGTGGTAGTTTTTCTTAATCTAGTATTGAAAGCTAAATATTTTACAAAAATGTTGAACAAATTTAACCTGGTCCTGAATCTACAGAGCCCATTTTTCAACTGGTTTTATTATTTTGCAGTTTAATTCCTCAATATTTACTCATTACCAATCCATGTTATTATATGTATATTTTATCAGTGTGATTCAGAAAGATTTTAATTGTGTTCCCCTGATAACCTAAGAATGATGATTGTTGGCTGCTTTGTGTATCTTGTTTACTAAAAAGTCCACTTGTTTGTGTCATCAATCATTACTTGAAGTTAATTGTAGATCATATTTTTGGTGAATAACTGAAATAATTCCTCATTTTTAATATTCAGATGCTTTTATTTCTAAAAACTAATGAACATTTAAATCCCTCTGAAACAATGGTGCTAAAGGCAAATATTTTATGTTAAGCGAAGCTTACTTCTGATTCTAATATATCTTTTACAATCTTCCACAAAGGATATAATATAAATATATTAAGATCATGAATACCAGCTGTTCTCTCACTAAGCACTAAAACTTCACATGCCACCAGAGGTCTGCTTCTGATTGTGTCCTTTCCTATGGATTAAAACGCATGTGGCTAGAAAGAGATTACACTTTGCAATCAGGAACCCCCTTACTTCCTCAGTGTATGAGCTCTGAAGTTTTGTAGATTTTTTTTTCCCCCTCACATCTGACAGTAACTGTCTGGCTACTTTTTGAAACTGGTGACTCTTCCACCTCAAAGTTACATTAGAAGGTTTGTGAATTATTTCTAGTCATGTGGTAGATTTACGTGAGCTCATCATTTTCCAGTACAGGTTGACTCTTTTAAGTTAGATGAGCATGAACTTCACTATTCTGAAGTTTTTATTTAAAGACATTTTCCTATAAAACAATAAAATTTACAATAAAAAATTCTAGCTTCAATAAAAAAGTTTTCTACCTGGGTTGATGTGACGTCTACATGTGTGTAAATTATCCATACAGTACTTAAAGGCTTCTCTGGTAGCTCAGCTGGTAAAGAATCTGCCTGCAATGCGGGAGACCTGGGTTTGATCCCTGGGTTGGGAAGATCCCCTGGAGAAGGGAACAGCTTACCCACTCCAGTATTCTGGCCTGGAGAATTCCATGGACTTAAAGAAACTTAGGACATGATCTTAAAAAGCTTATTTTTAAGCATAACAGAAAAAATTTATTTTTCTTTCATCCAGTGAAAAATGGACCGTTTGTCAACCAATGGTTTGTCAATCAATGGTTATTTCTTCAGGTATTATGCAGTCCTGTACTACATCCTCATCCCTTCCCCAGAACAATTACAGATATTTTTGCACTAAGAAAATGGCAATACATTACCCTTTCTTTAAATGTCTTTGTCTGCTAACCTTCAAGTAAATGTTAGTTGATTTTCTAATGACTAATTGATAAATCACATTCTGATGCTCCTTCACCTGACTTCTAGTGTTGATTCACAGCAGTGACCACTTACACTTAATGGCTGTTTAAAGGGAGAGGTCAGTATGCAAACTGGATCTCTGCCTTCCTGTTTCATTCATATTCTTCCATTAGCAAACCCCCAAGTCTGTTTCAAGCACCAGGCTAAATGCTAGGGCTCTAAAGATAAATAAGACATGGTTCTTGCTCTAGTAAAGTTTGCAGCCTATTAGAGATGATATGTCATGTGCATAAATTAGTATAAAGCAAAGCAGAAATAAGCTTCAGTAAAGGAATACAGGTAGACTGCCTGTGAGAAGGGGGAGATTACTTGCAGCTGAGAGAATTGGGGAATGCCTTGAGGAAATTGCTTACATTTTTCAAATCTGTCAATATGAACAAGCCTGGAGTAAACATGTAGGTGGTGGGGGAGCTGAGAGAACAGTTTTTGAGTTTATACCCAGTGCTGTTACCAGTGCTAGTACCTAAACATAGGTTATCTAATTTCAGTCCCACAACAACCCTATGAATTATGTATTTTCATTATATAAATAAGGAAACATGACAATTTAGTGACTTACTCAAGGTCCTACAACTAATAAGTAGTAACTAGCTGGAATTTGAAAATTCATATCCTAACTTTATATCTAGAGCTCTTTTTACTGTTACTGTCAATTAGCCCACCTAGCAGTTGGACCTTGATCTTGACTTCCACAGCAACGTGCTCTAAACTGTACCACTGCTTCCCAAGCCTGGCATACATCAGAATCACCTGAGAGCAATTTTTAAAATATTTCAACTCCAAGCACTTTATATTTTTTCTGAATTTTGAGGAAGTCAAACCGAGAGCCTATATATTTTCTTCAAGTTTCCCAAGTGCTTCTGATTTTTAACCAGCACTGCTGCACAAACAAGCATTTGGACACAACAGCTCTTATGCAGTTGAACTAACTAGTCACAATCATGATTTACCACATACAAGAATGGATAGATAGTCATGTGTTCATATTTATTCATATTTCTTTTTAACTAGTCACTGATTATTTAAATATTCAATGGCACAAGTTTGAAAGTGTCAAAATTTCCAATTTTTTAAAAAAATTTTCCAACAAAACTTACAGAATGAATGTCAGTAATTTGGAGGAAAACCCAGAAATAATAGTGGAGCACCCTCTTAAGAAAGGCCACCTCACAAATATCCCTGATAGCAGAGAGAACATTATTTTAAGCAAACGTATAGGCATCTACAGTTCTTAAGTTGAAAGATTCAGAAAAGTTGTATTTTGAATATGGAAAAGTTTTGAGAATACTGTAGCCAGTTTGTTTCTCTTTGTCTTTTTGTGTATGTGCAAGAGTCATAGATAATTTTTTTAATAAATGTATTTATTTTAATTGGAGGCTAATTACTTTACAATATTGTAGTGGTAGTGTAGTGGTTTTTGCCATACATGGACATGAATCAGCCATGGGTGTACATGTGTCCCCCATCCTGAACCCCACCCCAGCCTCCCTCCCCATCCCATCCCTCAGGGTCATCCCAGTGCACTGGCCCTGAGCGCCCTGTCTCATGCATCAAACCTGGACTGGCGATCTATTTCACATGTGGTAATATACATGTTTCAGTGCTATTTTCAACCTAAAAGAGCTCTTTTAATACGTAGAGATAAAGAATTCTAAGTATTAAGAAAGCATAGTGCCATAGATGGACAGCTTTTTCTTTCTTACTGAGGTATAAGAGAATTGTGTACTATAATCAATGGTATCTTAGATTTGATGAAATATATTAGTACCTGTATCACATTATTTTATTGTACAGTTTTATCATTTAATTTCTCTGTTGTGACCTGCCATGGTCAGCTCAGCAGTACTTCGTGATGATGACTAACAGGAGCCTATTTCTCAGCCCATGCTGAGCATGTTGGAAATTGTAGACATAAAGAGGAGTTGCTTAAGTATGAGATATTAGAGTATATTAAGATGTTATTTGAAACTTTAGTACCTCTAGCAAGCTATCTGTTATAGAAATAAAATTCCCTGATAATTTTGAAACTAAAATTAATTTTGTTTTTGACAGGTGAAAGAGTCCATTCCCACATTAACTTCTACTGCTAAATGAGTAGTTTATTTCTAACTAAGTTAAGTCTGGAGATGAGTCTCTTTGTTTAACACTTCTTAAAGTAAAAGTTAACATCCTACCTTTATCTAATTGCTATCAAAGACATTAGCCTATTTGGCTCTAGCATGATTCGATTGCATGAGGTCATGCAGCCTAGCTGTAATAACTTAAAGTGCTTCACTTGGTGATAAGAAAATATATTAAAATGCTCTCAGGTTCATTAGTTATTGCCTAAGGTCATGCTTTATGGTCTGTCCATTTACTAAAGTTAGTTGAAATAGCATTGACCTGAAATCACATTTTTAAGTCTTTCAATATAAGAAACATTAAATTTTAAGAAATGGTGTTTGTATTTTAATCCACTTAAAGAAAAATTATTTATTTTCATTTTTACCACTTGTAGAGGAGTTGGAAATATATTTAATGATATCTTGTCACTAGAATATACTTAAAACCTTTAACAACAACAGCAACAAAAACTGCTGTATAAATGAGTGGCTTTGATTTAATTTCATTTTTACTATGATTTGAAATCCTTCTCTATACTTTCATAAATAACCAAATGAGAGCAGGTCCCTCCAAGTCCACCCTTTGTGTCCCTCATGACCATGTGCTGCTTCATTAGGCCGGCTCAACCACCTGGTGTGGAATCTTTGGTCTCAGGAGACTCTCTCAACATCTGGCATTAGCTATGATCTTTGTATATGTATGCTTAATCTTTTTATTGACATTTTATAAGAAAAAAAGAATGTGGGACAAATTAGGAAGATGTATAGAACAATATAAAATAAAGCTGTGGTGTATCCATGATGCCATAATATTTTATAGTATATAGAAGGAACAAAGCAATAGAAGATCAGTAAGTATGTAAAGGTAATTTAGAACTTAGCATGATATTTATGATATAAAATATATATTTATTTTATGCAAGATATTGTTGGTTGAGTTGTTAATCTTGGGTCAAACTCCATTTATCCTTAACAAGAAATTATATATTCATATTTCAATCAGCATTAAACTGTTACAGCTTTTTAGTACCACTTATAATAGGTTAAAACAATTAAGATGATTTCATGGTAAAATAGGAAAAGGGTTTGGCATCTTATTAACTTTCTGAAAGATAATGTAGTTGAGTTTCTGAACTAGGGAATATGGAGATAACGTATAAAAGTGTTTTCTTATCACAAAAAAAAACAAAGAACAGTGTCTATTATGTCCTGAAAAAAAGTAAAAGGAGTTAGTGGGTAACTATTAATATAACTGAACTAGTTACAATGAAAATGAAAGTGCTGTGCTTGTTTTTAATTGAAAATCTATTTCTTTATTAGTTTAAGAATTGTTAATAAATAGAACAAAGAACAACAAATACTCTATGTTATCACATAGGTAGAATCTAAAAACTAAATGTATATAACAAAACACAAACAGACTCACACATATAAAGACAAGCTAGTGATTACCAGTTGGGAAAGGGAAGGTCAAAGGGATGAGATAGGGCTGTGGAATAAGAGACACAAAGTGCTATGTATAAAATAAATAAGCAGCAAGGATATAGTATACAGTGCAGGAAATCATAGCCATTGTTTTATAATAACTTGAAATGGAGTATAATCTGTAAAAATATTGAATGACTATTGTACACTTGAAGCTAATGCAATATTGTGAATCAACTATACAACAAAAACATTTTAAATAATAAAAACTGAAATTATTTTTAGTATAATTTTTAAAATTATCCTATGTATTTGAAATGAGACAAAACAGGCACCTTGTGCACAAAATGAAAGCAGCTTTTAGTGATGTGTTGTTCTTTTGTTTATATATTTATACAGTCCTTCTTTGTAGTAGTATTTAATATTTTTATTAGAAGCAAATGAAGAGTGAATTATCAAACAAGGTATGGGTGTCATCCGTAACTATTTAATTTAGATAAAGTAAACATTAGACTCCATAATGTATATACTTACGGTATGGGACAATGTTGAGATCATATGTAATAGACCTGTAGGTGAATAGAGAGAAATTTCTGCCTGGAGCCCAGGAGATGGAGACTGACTCTGATCTCAATCTGCTGACCTGCTGAGTGATCTTGATTAGTGTTCATATTATACATGTACAGCTAAGATTGTGAAGATTGTGCAGCTATTAAACGCATTGCGTTTTTAACTTAATGGGACAAAGATTAACAGCGGCATTGAGCACTAATTTAATATAACAGATTCACTAAGTGTAATTTTAGCAGTTGAAGACAAACCTCTCTAATAATGGGAGGGTGGGGGGGAGTGGAGACATCATTTATTATTCTGAAACTTAAGTGAGGTCAGCACATTAAATGATATAAAACTTTTGTTTTTCAATGATTATCTTTTGCTGCTCTATTTTGAGATCAGCTGAAACTGGTAATTTTATCATGGTTTTCTCAGTAATGTGATTTATATAATAAATATCTCATTTCCTGTTGTCTACTAGGAGATGGGCCAGAAGAAAGAACTCTAAAAGAAATAAATAATAGCTATAGCAACCCTTTTACTGCAAACTTCTGTACCTATTAGACTTTTTTTTTTATGGCAAATTCAAAATTGAGAAGTGTTCTTAATGTAGGTTCCTAATTAAGTAGGTATAGAATACCATATTTGTGGGGTAACTTAAACTGGCTTTTTCACAGCCACATAGTTCAGTTAATTTCAGAATTATCCAGGATTATGAGAATGCCAGGTTTTTTGTTTTGGGTTTTGTTTTGATTTTCTCTGCTCTTTAGATCCCAGTGAAGAATGTTAAGGATTTCAATATGTGACCATGTTAAAATTCTATGTTTTTAACTGATTACCAACTGAAATGGGACTTTATAGCTTAAAAGTTTAGATTGATTTAGTTAACCACTTTGAGTATATAACAATTTTAACATTATTAGACAAATACTGTCATCTTTAATTGTCAAATTATATGCCAAAATAATGAGAGTAAAGGTAAGTTTGTAATTTTCACGTATGATCAAAGAAGGACTTCCTTGGTGACTCAGATGGTAAAGATCTGCTATAATACAGAAGACCCAGGTTCACTCCCCTGGAGAAGGAAATGACAACCCAGTCCAGTATTCTTATCTGGAGAATTCCACGGACAGAGGAGCCTGGTGGGCTGTAGTCCATGGGGGTCACGAAGAGTCGGACATGACTGAGTGACTAACACACACACACACACACACACACACACACACACACCCCTGAGATCACAGAACATGCCAACAGTGGAAACCTTTAGTACTTTGACACCTGGTGGTATGAGTTGGAACATTCTGAATAAAACGTTCTTATGTTCTTTATGCAGGAGTTTTGCTTTCTTTGTATAATACAAAAATAAGGGTGCTATTTTGATATGGTGAAGAGAATTTTTCATCTCTCGGTAGTAAGTATTTCTTCATGAAGTTTGTTTTAAAAAAAAAAAAAAGCTTTTAAGTTGTATTTATTTAATACAAGCCTTTCCTAGTAGTGTTAGATAATGTAGTGTTAAATAGTGCTAAATAAATAATGACAGTTTTTACAGTTACAGTGTGTTTTCAATCGAATAGTACTCTCATTCTGAAACTGGACAATTCTGAACAAATTTAGCCAGAGCTGCTCTTGGGTAGTTTTCATTACAGGATGCTCTCTAGATAGCTGCAAGTGGTATAGGAAATTGATCTAAATGTGTTCTGCTCTAGGACATACTCCAGAAACAGGCTACGGGGGAAACGGGGCTGGGGGGTGTTTGCTTGTTATTTTCCCTTCCTTTTTTTTTTCCTCTAAGTAAATTGCCAGTAAACTCTGGTTAAATGGCTTCTATTCTTAGATACTTTTCAAGTTACCTTTTTCTTCCAAGTGCCATTTTGTTTCATCCCTTTACCTTTAGAATTAAGTCACAAAATGATAGATCTAGGAGATATCCTAAAAATACCTAGTTCTGCTATCTTTTTGCTGTCTTACTTTACAACTAAGAATTCATTTTGCCCCATCTCCTCAAACCCCCATCTCAACTCAACAGAAATGTGCTGTGGCGAAAGGGAAGAAGTGAGACTAAGTCAAGGGGTGGAAGATGTTTCAAAGAATATGGTTCTGAGAAGGAAGTTCTAAAGATCACCTTGCTTGAAAGAGTGGCCATTTCTAACAGGAAAACTTCTGGAGAAACAACCCTTACTATAGCAATAGGCAGAAAAAGGCAGTCTAGTATTGTACATTAATTCACTCTACTCAGTGGTTCCTGACCTGACTCCCAGGACTTTACAACAGTCACACCTTCAGTTATCTTTAGCACAGACAGGAAATTCTGGGAAGCAGATTGAAGTAACAAAAGACTTGTTAAATCCCTTTCAACAAATGCCACAAGAAGCCCTAATCATCAGCTACTGTTCTGAAGCAGTAAGCTCATTGTTCAGAGCTAAGCAATTGCTGAGTGAGTACCTTGATTGGAAGAGCCAATAAACTTTTGTTCTCTCAGCCCAGGACTAGAAGCCTTTGAAGCAGTTTTAGTCAAGTCCTGTATTTGTATTTTGAAGTTTGGACTTTTAATTTGTTTTCTGATAGGGGTGAGGGGATGCTGGTAAAAATGGAAAGAGAGGTCCAAGCAAAGAATATAGGAAATAGTTTTGTCCCATACCTCCCTTTTGGAGTTCCTACACAAACCACTTTCTTTTTTTAAAGAGATACTCCATATATGGGTCAGGTTAGAGAAAATAGACTTTTTGATCTATCTAGAGAAGTCATTATGAAAGATTTAATACTGGAAGGAAAATCACACCTGAGATGGTAAAAATAAAGGGTGAAGAGGGTTTATTTAAAAGTTTTAGCAGTGGAATTCTTGAAATTATTTTATGAATTCAGTATTATGATATTCTCCCTTGTCTTGAATGCAGTTCAGTTCAGTTCAGTCACTCAGTCGTGTCCGACTCTTTGCGACCCTATGAATCGCAGCACACCAGGCCTCCCTGTCCATCAGAAACTCCCAGAGTTCACTCAGACTCATGTCCATCGAGTCAGTGATGCCATCCAGCCATCTCATCCTCTGTCATCCCCTTCTCCTCCTGCCCCCAATCCCTCCCTGCATCAGAGTCTTTTCCAATGAGTCAACTCTTCGCATGAGGAGGCCAAAGTACTGGAGTTTCAGCTTTAGCATCATTCCTTCCAAAGAAATCCCAGGGCTGATCTCCTTCAGAATGGACTGGTTGGATCTCCTTGCAGTCCAAGGGACTCTCAAGAGTCTTGTCCAACACCACGGTTCAAAAGCATCAATTCTTCAGTGCTCAGCCTTCTTCACAGTCCAACTCTCACATCCATACATGACCACTGGAAAAACCATAGCCTTCACTAGACGAACCTTTGTTGGCAAAGTAACGTCTCTGCTTTTGAATATGCTATCTAGGTTGGTCATAACTTTCCTTCCAAGGAGTAAGCATCTTTTAATTTCATGGCTGCAGTCACCATCTGCAGTGATTTTGGAGCCCAAAAAGATAAAGTCTGACACAGTTTCCACTGTTTCCCCATCTATTTCCCATGAAGTGATGGGACCGGATGCCATGATCTTTGTTTTCTGAATGTTGAGCTTTAAGCCAACTTTTTCACTCTCCTCTTTCACTTTTATCAAGAGGCTTTTTAGTTCCTCTTCACTTTCTGCCATAAGGGTGGTGTCATCTGCATATCTGAGGTTGTTGAGATTTCTCCCAGCAATGTTGATTCCAGCTTGTGCTTCTTCCAGCCCAGCGTTTCTCATGATGTACTCTGCATATAAGTTAAATAAGCAGGGTGACAAGATACAGCCTTGACGTACTCCTTTTCCTATTTGGAACCAGTCTGTTGTTCCATGTCCAGTTCTAACTTTTGCTTCCTGACCTGCATACAAATTTCTCAAGAGGCAGATCAGGTGGTCTGGTATTCCCATCTCTTTCAGAATTTTCCACAGTTTATTGTGATCCACACAGTCAAAGGCTTTGGCATAGTCAACAAAGCAGAAATAGATGTTTTTCTGGAACTCTCTTGCTTTTTCCATGATCTAGCGGATGTTGGCAATTTGATCTCTGGTTCCTCTGCCTTTTCTAAAACCAGCTTGAACATCAGGAAGTTCACGGTTCACGTATTGATGAAGCCTGGCTTAGAGAATTTTGAGCATTACTTTACTAGCATGTGAGATGAGTGCAATTGTGCAGTAGTTTGGGCATTCTTTGGCATTGCCTTTCTTTGGGATTGGAATGAAAACTGACCTTTTCCAGTCCTGTGGCCACTGCTGAGTTTTCCAAATTTGCTGGCATATTGAGTACAGCACTTTCACAGCATTATCTTTCAGGATTTGAAATAGCTCAACTGGAATTCCATCACCTCCACTAGCTTTGTTCATAGTGATGCTTTCTAAGGCCCACTTGACTTCACATTCCAGGATGTCTGGCTCTAGGTGAGTGATCACACCATTGTGATTATCTGGGTCATGAAGATCTTTTTTGTAAAGTTCTTCTGTGTATTCTTGCCACCTCTTCTTAATATCTTCTGTTTCTGTTAGGTCCATACCATTTCTGTCCTTTATCGAGCCCATCTTTGCATGAAATGTTCCCTTGGTATCTCTAATTTTCTTGAAGAGATCTCTAGTCTTTCCCATTCTGTTGTTTTCCTCTATTTCTTTTCATTGATCGCTAAGGAAGACTTTCTTATCTGTTCTTGCTATTCTTTGGAACTCTGCATTCAGATGCTTATATTTTGCCTTTTCTCCTTTGCTTTTCGCTTCTCTTCTTTTCACAGCTATTTGTAAGGCCTCCCCAGACAGCCATTTTGCTTTTCTGCATTTCTTTTCCATGAATGCAGTTAGGGAACAATTAAAATTTTTGTATTCTCAAAGCCTACTCAGCTAACAGGGGAGCAAGATGATCCAATCAAGGCAAAGAAACCTATAATATGCCAAGCTCTGTCCCTTACCGGCATTCTCTCATTTAGTTTTATGTTCACAAGAATCTGCTCAGGAGATAACTGTTTACAGGTAAGGAAACTGAGTCTTGGAAAGGTTGAATAATTTTTCTATAGTCACTGTACTAACAGGACAAGAACCAGGATTAATACTCCGTTTATATATCCCAAACCCATGATTTTTTATATGTTGTCTAAGTAACCATTATAAAAGAATAAACTTAGCTCTGAATAGCAGTAGTTGATGAAAGAATATTTATTGTCACAAAGCCCACTAGTCATTAAATCAACAGATATTAATGAATACTTACTAAGTATATAACACCTTATTAGGTACAAATAGACATTTCTAAGCTCTTTCCCCTCAAAGAGTGTCCATCTTTGAAACTGAATTTTGTGGGCACCTTTAAACATATATGCATAATCTTAATTTCTCTCACATTATATGTATTTTCTTCATATAAAGCCATATCTCCAGTGTGAATTATTCATGCAGTGTTTGGTTCCTGATTATGCACACACTGCCCTTAGTCACTCAGGAAGCTCAGGTAATGGAAATGTGTTTTAATGACAGTTTAAATCAGAGGTGAGCACATTACAGCCAACCTGCCAAATCCAGCCCACCACCTGGTTTTGTAAATAGAGTACAGGAAGAACAAAAGCCATACTCACAGTTTACATATTATCTGTGACTGCTTTTGTCCTCAGTTCAGTTCAGTGGCTCAGTTGTGTCCTACTCTTGGTGACCCCATGGACTGCAGCACGCCAGGCTTCCTCGTCCATCACCAACTCCCAGAGTTTACTCAAACTCAAGTCCATTGAGTTGGTGATGCCATCCAACCATCTCATCCTCTGTCTTCCCCTTCTCCTCCCGCCTTCAATCCCTCCCAGCATCAGGGTCTTTTCCAATGAGTCAGCTCTTCACATCAGGTGGCCAAAGTATTGGAGTTTCAGCTTCAACATCAGTCCTTCCAGTGAACATTCAGGACTGATTTCCTTTAGGATGGACTGGTTGGATCTCCTTGCAGTCCAAGGGACTCTCAAGAGTCTTCTCCAACACTGCAGTTCAAAAGCATCAATTCTTCGGCGCTCAACTTTCTTTATAGTCTTTCTTTTGTCCTACAACACCAGAATCTAGTAGTTATGACAGGGCCATATGGCCTGCAAAGCCTAGTATATTTACTGTCTGGCCCTTTTTAGGAAATGGGTGCTGACCGCTGGCTTAAATCATAAACCAGCACAATAAAGTAATTCTAATAGCAAAATATAGTTACAAATATAATTCACACATATATATATACTATCTATATCTGCACACAAGCACATGTATATATCTACATATATATGTTATAAAGACAAAGGATACATGAAAGAAAAATTATCTGGGATTACTTTTTTGTGTATGTGTGGTATCTGTGCCCCTAATGCTCCTCTCACCTAGCTTCTTTGTCCTGGATATTAAATATTAGTGTCATAATCCTCATAATATATATATCTCGAGGTACAGTTGGGGCTTAAGCTTTGTTTCATGAATGCTGTTCTTCCTAGGAATAAGAACTTAGCTTTGATTTTTAGGTATCTGGCACATTTTTGTGTACTTGAGAGATCAGGTTCCTATTTGAATATATCAGTTGTCCTCAAATTTTCGTGTGCCTCGAAATCAGCTGGAAATTTATAGCACCACTCCCAGAGCTTCTGATTCAGTAGGTCTGGGAAGGGCACTGATTACTGAATTTCTAAAAACCTTCCAGGTGTTGCTAATGCTTTGCCCTTAGGACTTCACTTTGAAAAAACCACTGGAATAAGCATTGGAAGATAGTATGAGGGCAACAAGAACCCATGAAAGCATTCAGTGAGATAGCCTGAGTCTTTGGGAAATTTACCACACTTTGCCAGAGAGGGTCTGTGACATTAAGAGGATTTGTTAAGTAAGAATGAAAAAGCAGAATACAGAATAGAATACATACTGTAAAATTGGTAATTGTACAGTCAACAAATGTAAGGTAATATAAGGTAATATGGAGCCTGATGGGCTGCAGTCCATGGGGTCGCTAAGAGTCGGACACGACTGAGCGACTTCACTTTCACTTTTCACTTTCACACATTGGAGAAGGAAATGGCAACCCACTCCAGTGTTCTTGCCTGGAGAATCCCAGGGACGGGGGAGCCTGGTGGGCTGCTGTCTATGGGGTCACACAGAGTCGGACACGACTGAAGTGACTTAGCAGCATGCAGTGAAAAAAGTGGTGTTAAACAATGAAAGGTTCTTTGCTCTTTTATTTCGCTACATTTGCTTACTGGCTTTTCTACTTAATAATTTAATGACTTTGGCCATATTATTTTTAATCACGCTGAACTTCAGTTCTCTATGTAAAAATAAAAACAAAACAATTCCTGTCTCACAAGAATTTTGTAAGGATTAACTATATGAAAGCACTTAGTAAAATCTATTTAGGTGTTAGCTGGAAGCTATGGACCTTCAAAATTTTGATTGTGGAATGAAATAGAGATTATATTTATTAGGAAATGATCCCATCAATAGGGTAAAAGAAACCTTTAAAATGTATTAGAGGAAAAAGTTATCAACAGTGACTTCACTGTTATTAAGTGTATTAGATTCATTTGTTAGGTATTTCATTTAAATTCTGAGGTTTGGTCTTCAAATTTCCATTAATTTGGACTCTTCAGACTTTTAATGTTTTCATTTGTAAAAATTGTTAGCTCTTGGGGATTACTAACACAAATATCGATGTGTAGCTTTGGCCTGTTAGCTATCAATGGAAATCAGAAAATCAATAAACTTAATAGCTGTTCATTACATAATTGATGCATTTGCAGGACTATGTTGAGTACTGTCAGTGAGTAATCAATTCAGTCAAAATCTATTACCAGATTACTGCCAGAAGTTTCTTATATTATTTCATGACTGTATAGCTACCACAGCATATTTTTATGATGCAGTTTTTGTCTTGTGGGATTCATATTGCTTATAATTTGTGGTATTTCCATCCAGTTGGAAGCGCCTACCACCTAGGAAGTATTGTTCCTAGATTAGCTGCCTCATTACCCAAAGCTTGGACTCCAGCTCTCCGGTCAGCTTCTGCCCTAGGATTAATTTCATCTTATCCATTCCTTTAGCCAGCTTATGTTGTCTGAATCTGCCCTGTGTGCTAAATACCGTATAGGGACATATATCTGGGCCCCTTTGTAGTATATCAGCTAGTGGTGGAAAACATGTATAAAGCAGTAATATAAGGAGAGTATTAACTACTGCACAATTGCACTCATCTCACACGCTAGTAAAGTAATGCTCAAAATTCTCCAAGCCAGGCTTCAGCAATACATGAACCATGAACTCCCAGATGTTCAAGCTGGTTTTAGAAAAGGCAGAGGAACCAGAGATCAAATTGCCAACATCTGCTGGATCACTGAAAAAGCAAGAGAGTTCCAGAAAAACATCTATTTCTGCTTTATTGACTATGCCAAAGCCTTTGACTGTGTGGATCACAATAAACTGTGGAAAATTCTGAAAGAGATGGGAATACCAGACCACCTGAACTGCCTCTTGAGAAACCTGTATACAGGTCAGGAAGCAACAGTTAGAACTGGACATGGAACAACAGACTGGTTCCAAATAGGAAAAGGAGTACGTCAAGGCTGTATCTTGTCACCCTGCTTATTTAACTTCTATGCAGAGTACATCATGAGAAACACTGGGCTAGAGGAAGCACAAGCTGGAATCAAGATTGCCAGGAAAAATATCAATAACCTAAGATATGCAGATGACACCACCCTTATGGCAGAAAGTGAAGAAGAACTAAAGAGCCTCTTGATGAAAGTGAAAGAGGAGAGTGAAAAAGTTGGCTTAAAGCTCAACATTCAGAAAACTAAGATAATGGCACCTGGTCCCATCACTTCATGGCAAATAGATGGGGAAACAGTGGCTGACTTCATTTTTGGGGGGCTCCAAAATCACTGAGGATGGTCATTGCAGCCATGAAATTAAAAGACGCTTGCTCCTTGGAAGGAAGGTTATAACCAACCTAGACAGCATATTAAAAAGCAGAGACGTAGCTTTGCCAACAAAGGTCCGTCTAGTCAAGACTATGGTTTTTCCAGTAGTCATGTATGGATGTGACAGTTGGACTCTAAATAAAGCTGAGCACTGAAGAATTGATGCTTTTGAACTGTGGTGTTGGAGAAGACTCTTGAGAGTCCGTTGGACTGCAAGGGGATCCAACCAGTCTATCCTAAAGGAGATCAGTCCTGGGTGTTCATTGGAGGGACCGATGTTGAAGCTGAAACTCCAGTAGTACTTTGGCCACCTGATGCTGAGAGCTGACTCATTTGAAAAGACCCTGATGCTGGGAAAGATTGAGGGCAGGAGGAGAAGGGGATGACAGAGAAGGAGAAGGTTGGATGGCATCACCGACACAATGGACACGGGTTTGGGTAGACTCCTGGAGTTGGTGATGGACAAGGAAGCCTGGCGTGCTGTGGTTCATGGAGTCACAAAGAGTTGGACATGACTGAGCAGGTGAACTGAACTGAATAAGGAGAATAAAATAAGTGCTGTGTTGGGGGTTCAAAGAAACATTTCACTTTAATCAGTAAAGATTGAGGAAGGCTTCATAGGGAGTGGCATTTGAGCTGAATTTTGCAAAAGTAAAATTTACTTTAACCTGAGGGAAGAACTTGAAAAGATGTAGAAGCTTGTAGGAATCAGACTTACAGGCAAAGGGAGGGGTTTTGGATAAAGTAAATTCTGAGTTGAGAGTTAAAGAACAAGTAAGATGAAATGGGGAAACATTAGGAGTGTTCCAGATACAGTACAGCATTTGTGAAACCTAGAGACAAGAAAATATGGTTTCTCAAATAACTGAGAACTGAATAAAGCTTAGCATGGCCGAAACCAAATGATTCATGTAGGGAAATGGTGTGCTTGAGGAATGGAGGCCTTATCATGCAGAGATTTACAAATCCTTTCTTAACGAAGAAAAACCCTCTAGAAATTTTTTAGGGCTAGAGGTTTACCCACAGCAGAGTTGTTTTTTTTTTTTTTTAGGCGATACTATGACTGTCTGTTCTAAAGCAAACATTTTATGGTCTTGAAAGTCCATAAAAGAATAATGGTACTTGGTGAGAGTAGATGTCCTTTTTTGTGTATAAAGTAAAATGTGATAGTTCTTGCTTTGTTTGAATAGCAAGAGAATAGGATTGTTCTCTATTCAGGAAAAAAAAAAAAAGAATGGAAGTATTTCAAGAATGCTAGAATTTCCACATATTAATCAAAAACTTTTTTAGCGTTTCTGCATTGATTTTTATTTTTGGCTGCCCTGGGTCTTCCCTGCTGTACAGACTTTTCTCTAGTTGCACTCAGTGGGGGCTACTCTGTAGTTGCTGCACAGGCTTCTCGTGGCAGTGGCCTCACTTGCGGAGCACAGTACTTGTGGCTGCCGGGCTCCAGAGCACAGGCTCAGTCATTGTGGCACATTGGCTTAGTTGCCCTACAGCAGGTGGGATCCTTCTGGATCAGGGATCCAACTCGCGTCTCTTACATTGGCAGGCAGATTCTTTACCACTGGGCCACCAGGTAGTGATATAAAAAAAATTTTTTTATAAGAATTCTTATAATATCTTTTAATCCAGTACATTTAGGATATTTGTATTGGTCCTTTGCTTGTTTTTTTTAACACTGGTCTTTCTGTGAGGACTGTGTCTTAGATCTTTTCCCAGCTTTACATACTGATCAAGCTCTACTTTACATATTGGTCAAGCTATACTTGACCCATCCATCTGATACCCTGTCATAAGGTCAAAAATCTTTTCTCTCTCCCCATCCTATTTATTTTCTTTCTTCTCTCTTTCTCATCTTTTTATTTCTCTTTCCTGTTTTTTTCTTGCCTTTTTTTTTTTTTGGTCTGTGTCACATTTGCCTCCTCACCCTCTTTCTGTATCTGTTTCTCCCCATTCCTTATTTTTCTGACTCATCTCTCCATGGCATATAACTAAAGTCTGTGTTATATTTGTTATACTTAATAAATGTCATCTTGTTTCCCTCTGCTTTTAAAAATATGTCTATGTATGATATTTTGCATTTCTCTCCAAGTATGTTCTGTATTCATATATGTAAATATATATGATTTGCTTACTTATATATTGTATTTCTCCCCACTATGGATCAATGATATTTAACTGAAAAATATTAATCTCTCCTCATTGATTATATACAACAAACCAGGAGAAAGCTGTTGGGGTCATATTGTAAAGTTGAACCAAATCTCTAATCCTACATGATTTTGGTGTATTATCTTTTTTTACATTCCTTGATTAAATGTTTATATATTAAACATTCACATGTATATATATATTTCTGTACAAGCATATGTGTGTATTTTTTCCTCTCTTACCCTTTTTGCGTCTGCATTCATGATTTGTTTCTACAATTTCTTTTTTGTTCTGTTCTTGACTGTTTTTGAAAACATGTTTGTGCTAGCCTAATAAAATGAGTTAGTAAGTCAGTTGGTATAACGTCAAAATTATCTTTTCCTTGAAAGTTTGGTAGAATTTTTCTGTAAAACCTTCTCAGCCTAGTGTTTATAAAAATTATTTCACAAATGATTCAGTTTCTCTATGAATTAGAGGACTACTAAGATTCTAACCTTTCTTTTGGATCTTTGTGGATTTCTTACTTCACATGATCTCAGCAATGCATTTAATTTAATTTTTTTAATATTTTATCCATTATTATTTGTTCCTGGGCTTAGCAGAGGTATCATTTAGAGAATCTTGTTATAGCAGAAAGCGAAGAAGAATTTAAAGAGCCTCTTTATGAAAGTGAAAGAGGAGAGTGAAAAAGTTGGCTTAAAACTCAACATTCAGAAAACTAAGATCATGGCATCCAGTCCCATCACTTCATGGCAGATAGATGGGGAAACAATGGAAACAGTGACAGACTTTATTTCTTGGGACTCCAAAATCACTGCAGATGGTGACTGCAGCCATGAAATTAAAAGACGCTTGCTCCTTGGAAGAAAAGCTATGACCAACCTAGATGGCATATTAAAAAGCAGAGACATTACTTTGCCAAGAAAGGTCTGTCTAGTCAAAGCTATGGTTTTTCCAGTAGTCATGTATGGATGTGAGAGTTGGACTATAAAGAAAGCTGAGCACCGAAGAATTGATGCTTTTGAACTGTGGTGTTGGAGAAGACTCTTGAGAATCCCTTGGACTGCAAGGAGATCCAACCAGTCCATCCTAAAGGAAATCAGTCCTAAATATTCACTGGAAGGACTGATGCTGAAACTGGAATTCCAATACTTTGGCCATGTGATGCAAAGAACTGACTCATTTGAAAAGACCCAGATGCTGGGAAAGATTGAAGGCAGAAGGAGAAGGAGACGACACAGGATGAGATGGTTGGATGGCATCCCCATGATGCCAGCTCTGGCAGTTGGTGATGGACAGGGAAGCCTGGCGTGCTGCATTCCATGGGGTCGCAAAGAGTCGGACACAACTGAGTGACTGAACTGAACTGAACTAAACTGTCCTCCATTATCTAAGAAACAGAATTCTTCAATGTCTTCTTGCTCCACTGTGACTTACCACATCACTCAATTAAAACTGCTGTTTTTAAAATCACCAAACCTATCTAATTTACCAAGTCTAGTGAAATTTTTCTCCACTAGACCCTGTAGCAGCTTTTAATGCAGCTCACCACACTTCTAGAAACATCCCTTTTTGTCACTTAAATATAGCATAATACTTATCTGATTTTCCTGCCAGCCCTGGCCAGCTCTCTGTCTTCCTTCTACCCAATCTGCAAGCATTGGTATTCATTGGAACTTAGTTCTTTTCTGTCTATATTTTTCTCAAGTGAATATAAACTGATAACATTTATATAAAATATAAATATGTTATAAACATATTATGCTTATTAAGTATAGTATGCTTATTACTTCCAAATATACATCATCAACCCAGACTTTCTCTTTGAACTCCAGAACTAGAGACATTCTTTTTAAAACACAGAAGCATCTCAAAGTCATCATCTTTAAAGCTGAACTCCTAATTCCACCTCCAAGTCTTCTTTGTCTTTATTAATATCACTGTTTATTAGTTACTTGATCCAGAAAATTGAAAATCATCTTCTCTTTGCATAACTCTGCACAAAATTCATATCTATTCTTTACTTAAAATATGTCCCCATCTTCCTTGCCACCCCTGATCTGGGCAGTCATCATCTCTTGCCTAGACTCCTATAATAACCTCACAGTTAACTAGTTTCTTTACTCTCTCTTGATGTGCTAGAGAATGACCATTGGCTACTTTAGACTGATTACTCTGGGAGGGCCTCCTTAAGAAGCTGGCATTTAAACTAAATCTGAACAAAAAGGTGACTGTCATGCAAAGACCATTCTAGGTGGAGGGAATAGCTTCTATAAAGGTTGTAAGGGCAGGGACGGGGTGCTTTCCTGGTGGCTCAGTGGTAAAGAATCTGCCTGCCAATGCAGGGGACACAGGTTCGATCCCCACAGGATCTGGGAAGATCCCACATGGTGCAGAGAAACTAAGTCCTTGTGCCACAACTACTGAGCCTGTGCTCTAGAGTCCAGGAGCCACAACTACTAAAGCCCTGCAGCCCGTGACCTGCAACAAGAGAAGCCACTGCAATGAGAACCCCTCACCCTGCAATGAGAAGGTAGCCCCTGCTTGCTGCAACTAGAGAAAAGCCCATGCAGCAATGAAGACCCAACACAGCCCAAAATAAATAAATAAATAAAATTATAAATTTTAAAAAAGATGGTAACGGGGAAGCAAGTTTAGAATTCTTAAGAAACACAAAGAAGGCCAGCATGGCTAGGGCAGGGGTTAGAGATTTAGTTGAAGAGTTTATCAGGATTCAGATTATGTAGAGTTTTATTAATATAAGAGCGTGAAAGTCATGTCTGACTCTTTGTGGCCCCATGGACTGTAGCCCACCAGATTCCTCTTCCCATGGAATTCTCCAGGCAAGAATACTGGAGTGGGTAGCCATTCCCTTCTCCAGGGAATTTTCCCAACTCAGGGTCTGAACCCAGTCCCTACATTGCAGGCAGATTCTTTACCATCTGAGCCACCAGGGAGTTTGAATGTTATTCTAGATGAGATAGGAAGCTAATAGAAAGTGATCATTTAAATTTAGGAAGTAAGAGAGAAAAGTCAAGATCTGAAGTTTGGTAAAGATGTCAAGATCTAAAGATTTGAGGGTCATCAGCGTATAGATTGTATTTATGGCTATGGGTCAGGCTTCCCACATGGCAGTAGTGGTAGAGAATCTGCTTGCCAGTGCAGGTATACATAAGAGACATGGGACAGGTTCTATCCCTGAGTCAGGAAGATCCCCTGAAGGAGGGCATGGCAGCCCACTCCAGTATTCTTGCCTGGAGAATCCCATGGACAGGGAGCCTGGGGGGCTACAGTCCATAGGGCTGCATAGAGTCAGACACAACTGAAGCAACTCAGCAGCAGCATAACTATGGATCACCTAGAGAAAGAACACAAAGGTAAGAGGAAGGGGTCCAGTCTGAGCACTGGAACACTCTAACATTTAGAGGGGCCTTTATAGGAAAATGAAGAATTGTGACCAGTGAGGAGAAAGCCAGACGTGAAAGGTGTCATAGAAGCCAAATTTTTAAAGTTTCAAGAATACGGAACTTGTCACCTCTGTTGAATAATGGGTCGGAATACAAATAGAATCCTGCTACTATGAAGCTCGCCCCTTAGTAATTTCAAGGACAATGAAAAGGTAAATTTTATGTACTTTCTAGAAATTTTTAAAAGCAGTAAACAAGTATCTGCCATTTTCCAAAAAACTGAGAGTCTTCAAGGCACTTCCCTCCTCAATAAAAGAATGCCACATTTTTAGCAACAGTAGCCTGACTTTATTTAGCTCGTCATTCAACAGATAACTACTAGAGTTTTTGCAAATGTTAGCGTGGCTCAAACACTGTTCTTGTTAGACTTTCAAACATAATGTTCGGTTCTCTGCTTCACACTGTTTGGCCCATTGCTACTTTATAGCAAAATTTCAGGATGTTTGATAAACCTTTGGACCAGATCCAATTCTCCAAGAACTTACAGCTTTACAGTACCTCTGACTGGACAGACACAGAGAAATAAATATGTTCTCCCTCACAGTCAGCACATGGAGGAATAAATAAACTTATTTTATTAAGAAGGAACCTTCCTTCTGTCATCAGTTTTAAAAACTTTTTGCAGTGAGTGATTGTTGTTTGAGGTAGTAACTGGGTTTATTTACTAAACAAGATTTTTAGAAAGACAGCAGGGAGACATTGAAATTTATCTTTTAAATCCATTTTTGGACTATTTTGGCTTTCTGACATGTTGGACAGTAATTGCTTCCGGGGATTTGTTTCACTGGCTTGCTTGTTTCACTTGTTTGACTTGTTTCACTGTCTCATTGCTTTGGGATTATTGACCTCCTATATCCATCTGGCTGTCAGGATTAAACCCTGAGTCAGCCTGTAAAACTCTTCTTGAATGTTTTAAATTAATTGTGGATTTGCAGTGGTTTCATTTTCAAAGGTTTATTTTTAGTGCTAATATTATTATATGATATCAGTTTTGTGATTATTAAATGAGTTCAAGTAGGCCTGGAAGTGTTTATGCATGTATGTGTGTGCTGTGTGCTAAGTTGCTTCAATCATGTCCGACTCTTTGCAGCCCTGTAGACTATAACGCACCGGGCTCCTCTGTCCATGTGATTCTTCAGGCAAGAATACTGGAGTGTGTTGCCATGCCCTCCTCCAAGACATCTTCCTAACCCAGGAATCGAACCCGCGTCTCCTGTGTCTTCTGCTTTGCAGGTGGATTCTTTACCACTGAGACACGAGGGATGCCATTTGTGTGTATATATAAAATTATATTTTAAGTCAGTTGTGGTCTTCATGGGTTAGAATTTTATTCCTACTTTTTTTTTAATTTAAAATTTACTTATACTCAACATCACTAATATTCCCTGATGGTTTCAATTACAAAGTGGCAAATGCACCTTCAGTTCAGTTCAGTTCAGTCGCTCAGTCATGTCCGACTCTTTGCGACCCCATGAACCGCAGCACGCCAGGCCTCCCTGTCCATCACCAACTCCCGGAGTTCACTCAGACTCACGTCCATCAAGTCAGTGATGCCATCCAGCCCTCTCTTCCTCGGTCGTCCCCTTCTCCTCCTGCCCCCAATCCCTCCCAACATCAGAGTCTTTTCCAATAAGTCAACTCTTCACATGAGGTGGCCAAAGTACTGGAGTTTCAGCTTTAGCATCATTCCCTCCAAAGAAATCCCAGGGCTGATCTCCTTCAGAATGGACTGGTTGGATCTCCTTGCAGTCCAAGGGACTCTCAAGAGTCTTCTCCAACACCACAGTTCAAAAGCATCAATTCTTCGGCACTCAGCTTTCTTCACAGTCCAACTCTCACATCCATACATGACCACAGGAAAAACCATAGCCTTGACTAGACAGACCCTTGTTGGCAAAGTAATGTCTCTGCTTTTGAATATGCTATCTAGGTTGGTCATAACTTTCCTTCCAAGGAGTTAGCGTCTTTTAATTTCATGGCTGCAGTCACCATCTGCAGTGATTTTGGAGCCCCCCAAAATAAAGTCTGACACTGTTTCCACTGTTTCCCCATCTATTTCCCATGAAGTGATGGGACCAGATGCCATGATCTTCATTTTCTGAATGTTGAGCTTTAAGCCAACTTTTTCACTCTCCTCTTTCACTTTCATCAAGAGGCTTTTTAGTTCCTCTTCACTTTCTGCCATAAGGGTGGTGTTATCTGCCTTAAGAGGTGATAAATTTCTCCACTTGTATGGACCCAGTATTGATTTTTCTGGTTAAATTTTGAGATACTACAGAATGATTACCACTAACACAGCCAACTCCCTCTTCCTGGCGATCACAGATCGATCTTTAGAGCACCAATCACATGAGGATTAAAATGTATGAAACATAGATGGCTCAGAAATGATGTTCCCATGGTTAAAGATTATGCTCTAGAGCCACTGTCCTCCCACACTGGGCTGTCATGGGCAGATCTCCACATGAAGCCCAGAACTATTGTAAATGTGCTGTCACAATCTCACTTTCCTTTCTTGTCTTGTCCCTTGCTCACATCCTCAGAACTGCTTGTCCTACCCTATTCCCAGGGTTTAGCCTCATCCATTGGATCATAGAAAAGAGAATTCCAGGAAAACATCTACTTCTGCTTCATTGACTGTGCCAAAAGCCTTTGACTGTGTGCTGCTGCTGCTGCTGCTAAGTCACTTCAGTCGTGTCCGACTCTGTGTGACCCTATAAATTGCAGCCCACCGGGCTCCCCCATTCCTGGGATTCTCCAGGCCAGAACACTGGAGTGGGTTGCCATTTCCTTCTCCAATGCATGAAAGTGAAAAGTGAAAGTGAAGTCGCTCAGTCATGTCTTGACTCTTAGCAGTGGATCACAACAAACTGTGGAAAATTCTTAAAGTGATGGGAATACCAGAGCACCTTACCTGCCTACTGCAAACCTGTGTGCAGGTCAAGAAGAAACAGAACTGGACATGGAACAATGAACTGGTTCAGTGTTTGGAAAGGAGTATGTCAAGGCTGTATATTGTCACCCTGCTTATTTAACTTACATGCAGAGAACATCATGCACAATGCCAGACTGGATGAATCACAAGCTGGAGTCTAAATTGCCAGGAGAAGTATCAATAACCTCACATAAGCAGATGATACCACCTAACTGCAGAAAACGAAGAGTAACTAAAGAACCTCTTGATGAAGGTGGAAGGGGAGAGTAAAAAAGCTGGCTTAAAACTGGACACTCAAAACACTAAGATCATGGCATCTAGTCCCATCACTTCATGGCACATAGATGGGGAAAAAATGGAAACTTTGACAGACTATTTTGAGGGGGTCCAAAATCATTGCAGATTGTGACTGCAGCCATGAAACTAAAAGACACTTGCTCCTTGGAAGAAAAGCTATGACAAACCTAGACAGCATATTAAAAAACAGAAACATCACTTTGCCAACAAAGGTCCATATAGTCAAAGCTATGGTTTTTCCAGTAGTCATGTATGGATGTGAGAGTTGGACCATAAAGAAGACTGGGCATCAAAGAACTGTTGCTTTCAAAGTGTGGTGCTGGTGAAGACTTGGACAGCAAGGAGACCAAACCAGTCAATTCTAATGGAAATCAACTCTTAATATTCATTGGAAGGACTGATGCTGAACTGAAGCTCCAATACTTTGATCACCTGATGTAAAGAGCTGACTCATTGAAAAAGACCGTGATGCTGGGAAAGACTGAGGGCATGAGGAGAAGGAGGTGACAGGATGAGATGTTTGGATGGCATCACCGACTCAATGAACATGAGTTTGAGCAAACTCCAGGAGATAGTGAAGGACAGGTGAGCCTGGCGTGCTGCAGTCTATGGAGTTGCAGAGTCAGACATGACTGAGTGATTGAACAGCAACAAAAGCCTCTACACAGTCCTCATCCTTTCCTCAGTTCCTCATCTCTTGGATTTCTCCTTCCTCCTAATTTGTGAGTGCTGTAGCACGCTCTGGAGAAGGCAGTGGCACCCCACTGCAGTACTCTTGCCTGGAAAATCCCATGGACGGAGGACCCTGGTAGGCTGCAGTCCATGGGGTCGCTAGGAGTCGGACACAACTGAGCGGCTTCACTTTCACTTTTCACTTTCATGCATTGGAGAAGGAAATGGCGACCCACTCCAGTGTTCTTGCCTGGAGAATCCCAGGGACAGGGGAGCCTCATGGGCTGCCATATCTGGGGTCGCACAGAGTCGGACACGACTGAAGCGACTTAGCAGCAGCAGTAGGGCCCTCTTCTCTTCTATGGAACAATAAACTCATCTCTGCTGAAGTGCTTCTTCCAACCAGAGCACTTTAGTAGACATCCTGTCTTGATTCAGGGCTTCCCTGATAGCTCAGTAGTAAAGAATCCACCTGCAATGCAGGAGACCC
The DNA here is from genome assembly GCF_002263795.3 of Bos taurus. Lineage (NCBI taxonomy): Eukaryota > Metazoa > Chordata > Mammalia > Artiodactyla > Bovidae > Bos > Bos taurus. Next base: position 108,992,538 of record NC_037328.1, on the reverse strand, counting down.
CGGTTCAATTCCTGGGTCAGGAAGATTTGCTGAAGAAGGGATAGGCTACCCACTCCAGTATTCTTGGGCTTCCCTTGTGGCTCAGCTGGTAAAGAATCTGCCTGCAATGTGGGAGACCTGGGTTCAATTCCTGGGTTGGGAAGATCCCCTATAGAAGGGAAAGGCTACCCACACCAGTATTCTGGCCTGGAGAATTCCATGGACTGTATAGTCCATGGGGTCAAAAAGAGTTTGACACAACTGAGCGACTTTTACTTTGACTATCTTAACTCAGAAGAGAATATGGAAATTTAGTGGGAATACTTGCCCAAGATAGTATAGTTAGTTGTGAAGCTAGAACTTAGAGCACTTATTTTCAGTCACTTCATCTGTAAATAGAGTTGGACCTGCCTAATATTTTGCAGCTTTATGACTTACAGCTTTATGTTTGTTATGGAAAAACACTCTTAGAAGCAAATTAATGGTTAGTATTAATATTACTTTTTTCATATAGCTGATTTCCCTCAAAGTCATGGAGGCATAGGCTAGTATTATCTCATTTCCCTACTTGTTAATTCCTTTATTTCTTTGTTTATACTTTCTTCTTCATCATATTTGAATGACTCTGTGTGTCAGTTTACTGTGAAAATGTGGGAATTAAGTATGATTTGCTTTATTGATATTACATTGAAAACAGGTTAAAATTATGGAAACTTATCTCCATTTTTATAAAAGTATGGTCATTACTGATGTAAGATTTCCAATTTAAATGCTTTCTACGTTCTTTTTCTTAAAGTAGAATTTTCAAAATCAGATCATTAGGTTATCTCACCAGGATACTTTAATGGAAAACATTATACAGCTGTGCATGTGATTCATAGCGCCTACTTACTATCATATAATTTTCATAACATTGTTTGGGTTTTAGTCCTACCCCAAGTTAGCAGCAGTAAAGCAAACCAAATAAGAATCATGTGCATTTCTTAATAACAGCTCAACCAACTGTATTTCAACATACCCTAATTTCAACGCACCCTAATTTAATAATATAGATGACATGGCACTTAAGGCTTTTCTTGATTAGAGCCAAGAATCTTACTTGCATTTTTTTGAAAGGAAAAACTATCATGAGAACAAAATACTGGCAGGGTGATGGGCCAAACAGAGAGGATATTATAATTGCAAACTTCAGAGTTCAGTTTAGGATGTGTTTGTATGTTGCTTCTTAGGTGATAGTTTGAAAAGTAGAGACTATTTATGTATTTGGTTTGGGATCTCTGTGCCCCTGTTCGGTTCCCTGAACAGTTAGAGTTTATCCAAGTTTTAGTCTTTCAGACTCTTGAACATATACACTTATCCTTGGTTGTTTACACTTACTAAAAAATTGCCTGTTTTATTCATCTGTCATTCTTTTTTCTTCCTTCTGGTTTTTCTTTTATTGGTTACACCAATAAAATGCATTTTTCAGACTACATTCAGTGACAATCCCCCTCCAAAAAAATCTTGCCATCTACACGTTTTTAGTCATTCAGGCCACCGTTATCTTCTTATGTGGCAATTTCTGAGTAAAATAATATGGATATGGCTCAATTATTGACTTCAAAATCAGAATAAATAAAAATTCACAAAAGGGAATTCCCTGGCAGTCCAATGGTTGGGACTTGGTGCTCTAACTGCTGGGGCCTGGGTTCAGTCCCTGGTCAGGGAACTAGGATTCCTTCAGGCTGTAAAGCATCGCCAAAAATAAAAATTTACAATGGCAGTAACTATTCATGATAAATAACAATTTTACAACTTGATCATTTCATAAAAACTTTAAAAAATTGGTTTAAATATTTGACAATAATCTCTTTTCTTGTTTTAAATATTGTACCTAATTAATATTGAGAGCATGTCTAATTTGATTAATCATGTATTTCAACTTATTCCTGAAACGGAATTTCATTATAAATTATATTTTGCATCCTCATGCTAAAATTCAATGTAAAGTGTTAGGAGCAAAGTTTCTACTGAGAATCAATTTTACATAAAATTCAAATAATTAAAGCAGTTTTTAAAAATAACTGGTCAAATGATTCACACTCCCTGACTTCAAGACTTACTATAAAACTATGGTAATCGAGATTGTGGATTACTGTAAGGATAGACTTATAGGTAAATGGAACAGACTAGAAAGGCCAGAAACTAGCCATCAAATGTATGACAAATTTATTCTCAATAAAATTACCAAGGCAATTCAGTAGAGAAAGGGAAATCTTTTCAGTAAATGTTGCTGAAAAATACTGAATATCCTTATGGGGAGAAATGAACATTGGCCCTTATCTCATGCTATACGTAAGAAGTAACTTGAAATATATTATAGACCTAAATATAAAAACTAAAACTGTAAAACTTCTAGAAGAAAATATAGGATCTTTTTCAAGTCTTTGCAGTCTTGAAGCAGGCACATATTTCTTTGATAGACACAAATAGCACAAACTATTTTTTAATAATAAATTGAATTTTTTTATTAAAAGTTTCTACTCTTTGAAAGATTCCATTAAGAACAAAAAACAAGTCATAGAATGATAGAAAATATTGGAATGTTGACAAAAGATGTACAAAGAACTCTTAAAACTCTTAAAACTGTCAAATAATAAGACAACTTAATTAAATAATGAGCAAAAGGTTTGAACACCAACTTTAAAAAAGAAGTGAATGGTCAATAAGTGCTAAAAATACTCAATGTCATTAGCCATCAGAGAAATCCAAGCCCACCATATAATCTAGCCTTTCCAATATTACATATTTACCCAAGAAAAGTGAAAACATGTCCACACAAAAACTTGTGCATAATTGTTATAGCAGCTTTATTCTCAAAACCGGAAAATGGAAACAACCCAAATTCTATCAACAGGTGAATGAATAGACAAATTGTGGATATATTCATATAATAGAATTCTATATACTTCAGCAATACGTGAACCGTGAACTTCCTGATTTTCAAGCTGGTTTTAGAAAAGGCAGAGGAACCAGAGATCAAATTGCCAACATCTGCTGGATCACTAAAAAAGCAAAAGAGTTCCAGAAAAACATCTATTTCTGCTTTATTGACTATGCCAAAGCCTTTGACTGTGTGGATCACAATAAACTGTGGAAAATCCTGAAAGAGATGGGAATACCAGACCACCTGACCTGCCTCTTGAGAAACCTCTATGCACGTCAGGAAGCAACAGTTAGAACTGGACATGGATCAACAAACTTCTTCCAAATAGGAAAAGGAGTACGTCAAGGCTGTATATTATCACCCTGTTTATTTAACTTATATGCAGAGTACATCATGAGAAACGCTGGGCTGGAAGAAGCACAAGCTGGAATCAACATTGCCAGGAGAAATCTCAATAACCTCAGATATGCAGATGACACCACCCTTATGGGAGAAAGTGAAGAAGAATTAAAGAGCCTCTTGATGAAAGTAAAAGAGGAGAGTGAAAAAGTTGGCTTAAAGCTCAACATTCAGAAAATGAAGATCATGGCATCTGGTCCCATCACTTCATGGGAAATAGATGGGGAAACATTGGAAACAGTGTCAGACTTTATTTTGGGGGGCTCCAAAATCACTGCAGATGGTGACTGCAGCCATGAAATTAAAAGACACTTACTCCTTGGAAAGAAAGTTATGACCAACCTAGACAGCATATTCAAAAGCAGAGACATTACTTTGCCAACAAAGGTTCATCTAGTCAAGGCTATGGTTTTTCCAGTGGTCATGTATGGATGTGAGAGTTGGACTCTGAAGAAGGCTGAGCACTGAAGAATTGATGCTTTTGAACCGTGGTGTTGGACAAGACTCTTGAGAGTCCCTTGGACTTCAAGGAGATCCAATCAGTCCATTCTGAAGGAGATCAGCCCTGGGATTTCTTTGGAGGGAATGATGCTAAAGCTGAAACTCCAGTACTTTGGCCACCTCATGCGAAGAGTTGACTCATTGGAAAAGACTCTGATGCTGGGAGGGATTGGGGGCAAGAGGAGAAGGGGACGACAGAGGATGAGATGGCTGGATGGCATCACTGACTCGATGGACGTGGGTCTGGGTGAACTCCAGGAGTTGGTGATGGACAGGGAGGCCTGGCGTGCTTCGATTCATGGGGTCGCGAAGAGTCGGACACGACTGAGTGACTGAACTGAACTGAACTGAATATATATATATTGTTGTATATGAGTTACATATTCATGTAATAAAATTCTATCAGTAATTAAAAAAAAAACAACAGAGGTACCCAGCAACCTGGAGCTATCACAAAAATATGGAGAGTGAAAGACATCAGACATGAAAAAATATAACAGTTTATATGAAATTCTAGAAAATGGAGACTAATCCTTTTTGGCAGAAAGCAGATCTGTGATTGTCTGGGGTCAGGGTACAGATAGAAATTGACTACAGAGAGAGGCACAAAGAAATGTTGGTGGTGATCAAAGTGTTCTATATTTTTATTTGGGTATTGTTTACACAGGTGGTTTACATTTATCAAAACTCATTGAATTGTATACTTAAAGTGAGTATAATCATTATACATAATATGTAAATTATATTTCAGTGAAGCTCAATTTGAAGTATTTAGTAGTTTCTTTAAAACTATTGATTTTGTATCCTGTACTTCCTTAATATTATAGCAAAATATTCTGCTTTTAAGAAAGAGAAATTAAGGTCTTCTACCATCCACTACTATTCTCCCTACCCCATCTCTGTTTAAAAGATTAAATTGTATATATATTTGATAAGAATATGAAATACACGTAAGCAATCATAGCTATTCATCATTTAAGGCATGTAAGGTTATCAGAGTTTCAAAGGCTAAAGAGACACTTGGTGCAATGGGAAACATACAAAATGTGAAGTTCAAAGACTTGGTTTCATATCCCCACTCTGCTTCTTACAGTATCTCTTAAACTTCGAGTGTCACATACCCAATTTGAAAAATGGGGATATTATATATTACCAAAAATTATATCTGATTCAGTGTCAAATGAAATAACAGATGCAAAGCTACTTTGTAAATATACAAATCCTTGTACCTATCCACTGTACCTTCAGCTCATAATTACTTGCAAATAAAAATTATAAATAAAAATTCGATTTTTCCCATGAGCTCTGAGAGAGCAAAATCAAATGTCATTTCAACCAGAAATCTCTGGCACCAGACTAGCATCTGGCAGATAGAGGCATTAAATAGATGTTGGCTAAGTTAATTTCAATTCCTGTTTCTGAACCCCAGCATTTTTATCAATATGTTTAGCGAAATTAGAGTAGGTAGAGCCATGGCTTATGAGTCCAAACATAAAATGCTTTTAAGAAAATGTATTAGAACTCATAAATTTTATCTTGACAACTGTGATATTCAAATATGTTAGGTACCTATTTACTTCTGACATCATAAAGGAATGGATCACAAAAGACTTGAATTTAGGCTGTCCACTTATCCTGGCATACCAAGTACCCAGGTTCATAGCATTAAGTCCTTAAAGAATAAACTTCATTGCTTCTAAACCATGTATAACTTTCTATTAAAGATGAAATCTAATAAAGAACTAGCTATGAGAGGAAACATAAGATGAAGTCAAGCTGATCATCACCTTCTTTATTCTTAAGAAGTTAATAGTTCAAACCCTTTATTTTTGGTAGAGGACTCCTGAATATACTGTCTACCATAATCCTGTGGTGTTAGGGGTACGCAGCAGCTGTACAAGTCCAAAGGGTCCTGACACCAATACCAGTATAGCTGAAATTTTTCCATTAAGTTTCATTTCATTAATCTGAATGCCACATATGCACCCTTCTCTAGCATGTGGGAGGCCAGAACGTAAGAACTTGCAAACAAAGACAAAAACCATTACTGGGGTGATATGAAGAAGAGAGTTGCAAATTTTTTTTTATCTCCTCCACACCTTGGAGTGAGCATAACCATTGCTTTGTTGGGGGGGTGGGGGGGAGTACTATAAGGAGGGTACATCTTTTCGTTTTCTCTGGGTTGGAGAACTGAGTGGATACTCTGTCTCTGGATTTAATATTTATTTATGGAAAATATGTCTTTTCCTTTTACTGTCATTCTGTAATAAACTGATGCATTAACTTTGCAAAATTTAAGACTATGGAGTTATTATATGCACTTACAAACATTTTTGGGTAAATGGTTCTTTTGACCTTTTATTACTCTTCATTTAAATCTTATTAACTTTCCAGTTTCAGCATAGTTTTTTTTTAAAATAAGAATTTAAACATAAAATGATAACCTTAGATAAAGAACTAAGGGATTTTAGTATTTCATTGTTATTCTTTCTGTTTTTAGTAGTTTTTTGACCCTTATAAATGTGTATAATAGTCAATATTAATGTTCTTATTTTCTCAAATTTGTTATAAAAATTATACCTTTACTGCAAATGATATATTACTCTTTAATCATGGGAAACTGTAGCAATATCTATATTGAACCCAAAATATAATATGAATATATGTGATCTTACTTTATAATAATTAACATCTGTATTTTTTATGTACGTGGGGGGATATGTGTTTATTTACTTTAGGTGCATTTTACTACATTTATATGTTCTCAGAGATTTTATATAGAGGCATTAAAAAAGTAAACAGGTATAGTCAGTCATGGGTGTTATTTTATATGTGTACATATATATATAGGTTATTGGGGATGCAAAGATATAAAAGATAGAAGAATCTAGTAATTGCCTTTAAGATCAGAGCACAAAGCATTAGTTTGGATTTTACAAGGCCAGCCAGCAACAAAAGAGCAGTAATTTATGAGCTCAGCGTAAAAGAATAGCATAATTGCATTAAAAATTAATGCTAATGAACACTAAAATGGGGAAGGTGGTTATGATGAAAGTTTGTATTCATCTTCTCTGGTTTGAATGATGGCTAGTGGCTTGATTAATGGCTTAATTTCTATCAATTAGCGGGGAAAAATCTCCTGCGAGACAAGGGTAAATTGAGCATTGAATTACATATCTTGCTTTTGTGTGCTAAGAAAAAAGAGCTGCGTATCTCTGATATTAGCCACAGTGACAAATGTGGTGTGCCCTGCGATGTCTGCATTAGCTCTCCTGACAGGCGAGGTTGTGTGTGGTTATGGGGTGTTTGGAGATGGCTGGCAGACAGCATTCACTGCAAGTGCCTCAGAAACACAACTCTTCCATCTACAGAATTTTAATTAGAGTCAATAAGAATTCTGAAATTAAAATGGACAACAAATAACAACTTAAGAGTCTGTATTCTGCCCTGCTAATCCAGTATACTTCAAATTATATTCCTTTCTTCTATCCAGTAGCTTTAGCTTTGTTGGAATTATTACTTTCATTAAAGTGAATTTAACTACCCATGTTTATTACATTTGAGACAAGCATAAGGCAGTAGTCTATTAATATTTTGTGTAGTCAAATTCTCAGAAACCATTCTAGTTTTTTGTAGCAACAGTTACTGCACAATAAATAAATAACAGCTCTCAAGTAGTAATTTACTACTCAGATTATCTTCAGGCTTAAATGAAAGAATGATAGGTTTTCTAAAAGTTTTGTTTCTTTTATTCATTAATAAAGATTTTCAGAATGTGACATATATAATTCTTTAAAAATTTATTTGAGTAAGAAAGGTTCCAAAAATATACATCTGTAATCTAGCTCAAGATAATGCCAGAAGACCAAGATGATATTTATGGTGTCTCTTCTACTAATAAAGCTATGTTGTATTTTACTGAAGGAATAAGCATTAAAATGCAGAATAAGAACAATACTAAGGACATTTATTATACTAGTAAATGGTTAAGAAGGTGGGGAAAAGAGTATGTTACCTGGCCGGAGGGAATAAAGACTTTATTTGACTAGTAAATAATTACTGGATCACAGTTCAGGGATTGGATCCCACTTCTACCACCAACCAGCTGTGTGACCTTGGCCAAGCTACTTAGCCTCAGTTTCTCATCTGTACAATGGAAATATTAACACTACCATCTTTGATGGTCATGATCATTAAATGAGGTGATCCATGTGAATCTGCTTAGCACTTAATGCCATAAATGTAAGCTTCTGTTACTGCCATGATGACTGCTCCTGCTACCATAACAGCTCATCTGACCTATTTAACAACCATTTTAATATTTAAAATTAGCCTCTGTGACCTTCCTCACTAGAAAGGCATTCCAGATATTGATGATCAAAACAAGGGTCTGTAGACTTACAAACACTACACTAATATATATCTGTTTTAAAACATGATTTCTACCAGAGGACTACTCTTATAGGGAGTGTGTGTTACTAGACATCCATTAGGATTCCATATGGCCAGAAATTGAGAGGTTTATACTCACTTTTTAGCTAACTTCTATGTCTTTAGTACAATTACTAAATCAGTGCTCTAGTACTAGGTCTCAGTTATTCAGTGCTTTTATTGCTTCCTGAGCCCTATGCCTCCTTTTGTAGCCTTCTATTTTCCTTGATACTACATTGTCTATTTGCATGTGTATTAATCATCTCTCCCATTGAAACATAAGTTCCATGAGGGAAGAAACTCTTGTCTCTAAACCCTGGTATGCAGAACACTTGCCTGAATGTGCTCAACTATTTGGAAGTAGGAAAGGAGAAAGAAAGAGAGGGAAGAAAGGAGACAAGCAATGTCTCAGCCATCCGATGATGTTTCAGCTATTTTCCCTATGTCACAGAGGAGAAAACAGACCATCACAGCCCACTTGCCCAAAGGTCACAAAGCTAGTAAGTAGCAGAGACAGGGTTTAATCCAGATAGTCTGGACTCAGAGCCATTATAACTAATTAGAGACATTTAATTTCTTAAGTTACAAATTTCTTATAATTTGACATTGCTCCCCCATGATTTTTTTTTTAATAGTCACGTTGTGTGCATGCTAAGTCCTTCAGTCGTGTCCGACTCTTGTGACTCTGTGGCCTGTGGCCCGCTAGCCTCCTCTGTCAGTGGAATTCTCCGGGAAGAATACTGGAGCGGGTTGCCATTTCCTCCTCCAGGGGATCTTCCCGACCCAGGGACCGAACCCACGTCTCTTACATCTCCTGCATTGGCAGGTGGGTTCTTCACCACTGGCACCACCTGGGAAGCATGCCTTTTAATTTTTAAGTTTCAGCAAGTATTTATTGACTGCTTACTAAATCATAGAGCACACCATGCTAACTGCTGAAGTTGACACAAAAAGATATGTCCCTATAGCTGGGGGAAATGAAGCTTTTGCTTATGAAGAGATTAATATCAGTGCAAGGTAACATATGCTGAGAGCCAAATGAATTATGGAAGATGTCCTTTGCTCACAGATGCCAAGGGAAAGTGATAGAAAAAGTTAAGAGCATTCTAGGTGAGAAGAACTAAATGAGGTGGAATTTGTGTAGATTTTCAGTAAGGGTTTTGTTTTTCATAAAACCTAGTCTGATTCTCAGTTCACTTGCACTTATTAAAATGTTTATCAGAAATTCTTCACTGGTTCAGTCACATTAAAAATATTCCTGTTACTTAATTTGATATGGATAGCAGTTTGTTGTAAGTCTGTCTTGGACCCCGTCCAAGGGGGTTTGTTACTAGAGTACTCCAGGAGCCTCATTGGCAGATATAACTTGGTACTGTACCATAAGCTTCCAGAAGACTGGTAGACAAGCCACGTTCTACTTAAGAAGTTTTCTCATCTTTCACATTATTTATGGATATCAGTTAGTGTTAGTGTTGGACGGATTTATAATATATATTTTGTATGCTTTGTGAAAGAAACTTATTTAAAATACACTGTTTTGGAGGGAAACCAGTGGCTGTTTAATTAAAATTTTTGTTCATGAGAAGTTGCTTTAACTATAGAATTCCAAGTAAGCTTTACAGGATGTTTTATTTGTTTATGAATTTTATTGACTAGCCATCTTTATTTGCTTATTTATTGAATAACCAGTTTGTTACTGTTTGCTTTTTTTCCTTCTATTAAAACACTTGAAAATACTTTACATTTCAAGGACTTTGTTTTGTTTTCAGTGTCTGTATTATACCATAAAAGGGATTTTTCAGATATTTCCCTTCTTGACTAAAATTTTAGTCCATTTAAAATGAAAATAAGATATTCTCTTGTATTATTTATGTATTTGTAGCAGTATATTAGTATATAATTTTTTTCCCCTTTGGGAGAGAAAAGCAGCATAACTAACTCAGTAACTATGAAGCCAACCAACCCAAACTCTTTATAAAATAAAATGCATTTTAACTTTGGGGAAATTCATAAATTATTAATATTCAAAAGGAGTCAAGATACCTTTCATGAAACTCATGCTGTCCCCTAGCACATGATTACATCTTGGGAAATAGTGCCATCTGCTGTTTTCAGCCTGGCATTGCTGCCAGTTTAGAGATGGGCTTGTTTGTCATCTGCAAATAGTTTACAGATTTACATTTTGTCTTTTCAAATAAAAATTTATATCGGACCTTGTCATCATTATTTACCAATCTTAAATTTGTGTACCATCTGATAATATTTTCAAAGAAAATTGTGTGTCATGTGAAATTGTTAAATACAACTTTAAGTAGCAGGTGAGCCTAATTTATTTATAAGATCAATGGTAACAAAATATTTGATTTTAATTGTCGTCTTAAGAGGAACAAAATAATATTCCATTCAGCAAATGAGTTAATACCTGACTTTTTTAGTCTCTAGTGACTTAACTTTGACTCTATTATTTTTTCTTTTACTATGAAATATGAAATATTCTACAGACTTCTTGAAAGCAACCTATGAAAGTCATCTTGTTTACCAATAATGTATTTATCAAAAACATCAAGTGCAAATATAAATGTTTACTTCATGTTTATCATGTTAATATTTTAAAACATCCTATAATTTTTATTCTCCCAGTAACATTGTCACTTGTCTTCATTTTTACCTTACGGCTGGTAAATGCAGGATACTTTGTATGCTAGGCCCTCATGCCAAGCATATAAACAATAATCAGTTTTAATCCACATTTTTCCTAGTCTTAAAATTGGTATAGAAATTTTAAATGACAAATTGGCATGTAAAACTTAAGAGCCTGAATTTAAAACAATTTACTATATATTATGTGTTTTATTCTGCTTCCCAAAATGACTGGGTTATACCTAAGACATACATTTGTGGGCATTGATCTTAGAATTTTGAGTATGAAGCAATTTAAAACATGTTTTATGCCTGTTTTCAGACAGCATGGAGCTGAGCTATTTATAAGGCTGGAAATGTAAATATCCTATGAATCTTTCAAATTGTAATTTATATATCACTCTTACTCTTTAATTTAAATATCACACTCTTTAAATATCACTAGTAAAATGGCCCCCCGCATTGAAAGGTAAAACCTATGTTGGTTTATTTTCATATTGTAAGTCAGGCAGACGGGCTTTCCCTGTCTGTCCTGTCAGTTTGTTAGCCCTCATCTTTAAAGAAACACAAAGATAATGTTCTGTTTTTCTTCTAATCTTCTTTCCATCCTTTGTAATTTCTCCAGTGCTATTTTGTTAAACATACTGGCTCTTTGGCTAGCTTCTATGATAACACTTTTATTTGTGTTAGGAGCTGGTTGTATGCCCATATTTAAAGCTACAAACACTGGAAGCTTTACATCAAGTACTGTTTGTGAGCTCACCTCTGACATCTAATACTAATGATGTGCTTTGTAAATCCAAATGAGAGAATATGTTAGAGAAAAAAATCCGAAGGGTCAAACAGTTGATACTTAGAAGACATCATCCTGAAGTCAGAGATAGTGTTTTTGGTTGGGAACTAATGATTATGAAATAATTGTGAGAGTAATTAAGACCTACGCAAACAAACGTGTTTTCATATTGAAAAATTAAAGTTGAATCACCTGGAATGGTATCTTTTATGATTTTTTTGTGCTATGTACACGTAAATAGTAAAATACTATTCTCTGGTACAGGATGTGTTAATATTAATAAGTTAGCTGGGCAAAGAATCTTCTCTTGTTTCGCATGCTCAATTTGTACATTGCATAATTAAAGTCCACAGGAGGTTTTATTCTAAAGCATGTGGAACTATTTGCTCTTCCGTGACACTCTGACAGTGTTTGCTTTTATGTTGGAAAATATATTCTTCCAAAGATGGAAGTGTTGTCCCTGAGGCTATTATTTCCACGCATTCCATGTAGGATTTCTCACATGAGAAAAGACTGGTTAGAGCTGTCAGGGACACATCTTCAGAAGGACTGTCTTTCTCTTAAATAAACTGGAACTTGCATAAGACTATATACTTATAATTTGTGTTGGCCAAAAATTGAACCAAAGATTTTTCATAAAATGTTAATTTTTATTTTTTAGCATATTCAACCAGATTTACTTTTGCAGCTTAGTATGTAGAAGTTGCTTTGATGCAAGTAGCTCTATCTTGTTAAACCAGTTGTTACAATTGCTTTTTAAGTAAATTCAGTTATTCATAAAGGCTAAAATCCCAGCATTTTTAGATACCTTGGCTGAGTGTTCAGTAGCTCCTAATTCAGCTGTGTATTCATTTCAGCTTAGACTAATCATGAGTGTGTGATCCATAAAGTTGCATTTTTTCCTGTCCATCTGGCATGTGAAAAAAATACAAAAATATGAAATGACACATGACTGTGGCTGTTTATTAAAGCACTAATTATAAAGGCAAACAACTGGGAACAACTCAAATGACCATCAATAGGTATTGGTAGGAAAAAAACTATTATGCAACCATATAGTAGGTTACTGTATATCTGTAACAGAATGAGCAAGTCTCTATGCTAAAAGACATAGTGCTAAGTTAGAGAAGTAATATACATAGAAATGTATAGCATGCTAATTGTGTGTAAGAAAGAAGAGAATATGTATGCTCATATTTTCAAAAATAAGCAATGGAAGGGTAAAAATCAAAACCTAATAAAAAATGATTGCCTGTGGATTAGGGGAAGAACGAGGGGAATGGGGTCAGAAAGGAAACCTAGACTTTTCTGAATGATGTTTTAATTTTGACTTTACAAGAATGTTTTATGCAATCAAAAAACAAAATATTAATTATGAAAACAACAGAGCAAAAGATTTAAAAACTTTTTAAAAAGCTGAAACAAATGAACCTAACTGTTATATATCAAGTTGGTAGCATAATCACATGGAGAATTATTTCTCCAAGTGACTTTATAGTGTTTTGACAGTTCATCAGTGGAACAAATCCTAAAATCAAAAAGAACCATCAATTTTAAATTGCATAATTCATCTCAATAGTAGTGTTTATCTTATTATTTTGAAGCTAATACAAAGGCAACTCAGAAAGAACAAGTAAGTCCTTTTGATCATATCTTTAAAGCCTAAGTAATATTCTTAGTGGAGAAGGCACTGGCACCCCACTCCAGTACTCTTGCCTAGGAAATCCCATGGATGGAGGAGCCTCGTAGGCTGCAGTTCATGGGGTCGCTAAGAGTCGGACACGACTGAGCGACTTGCCTTTCACTTTTCACTTTCATGCTTTGGAGAAGGAAATGGCAACCCACTCCAGTGTTCTTGCCTGGAGAATCCCAGGGACGGGGGAGCCTGGTGGGCTGCCGTCTCTGGGGTTGCACAGAGTCAGACATGACTGAAGCAACTTAGCAGCAGCAGCAGCAGCAATATTCTTAGAATAAGAGGAATGATATACAAATATAAAAGACTCAAAAAAGTATTATAATCTTGAATTCAGCTGGTAATATCAGCATAAACTTATATTTGTTTTTTCTCTCCTAAAAATACATATTTCCTATCCCACCCACTGAAAAATATGAGAAGCAATGACAATCCAAAAACAACGGGAACCCCTACTGCTCAGGTTATTGTCTTTAAATAAATGTCATTTCCCACTAAAGAAATCCAAGCCTCTTGGGGAAATGGCTGATCGCAAGTCTAAGACAGGAACTGTACAGGATGAACCTGGGACCTCTTCAGTTCAGTCGCTCAGTCATGTCCAGCTCTTTACGACCCCATGGACTGCAGCACACCAGGCCTCCCTGTCCATCACCAACTCTCAGAATTTACTCAAACTCATGTCCATTGAGTCAGTGATGCCATCCAACCATCTCCTTTTCTGTCGTGCCCTTCTCCTTCAACCTTCAATCTTTCCCAGCATCAGGGTCTTTTCAGATGAGTCAGTTCTTCACATCAGGTGGCCAAAGTATTGGAGTTTGAGCTTCAGCATCAGTCCTTCCAATGAATATTCAGGACTAATTTCCTTTAAGATGGACTGGTTTGATCTCCTTGCAGTCTGAGGGACTCTCAACAGTCTTCTCCAATACCACAGTTCAAAAGCATCAATTCTTCAGCGCTCAGCTTTCTTTATATCCAACTCTTACATCCGTACATGACTACTGGAAAAACCATAGCCTTGACTAGATGGACCTTTGTTGGCAAAGTAATGTCTCTGCTTTTCAATATGCTGTCTAGGTTGGTCATAACTTTTCTTCCAAGGAGCAAGCATCTTTTAATTTCATGGCTGCGGTCGCCATCTGCAGTGATTTTGGAGCCTCAAAAAATAAAGTCTGACACTGTTTCCACTGTTTCCCCATCTATTTGCCATGAAGTGATGGGACCAAATGCCATGATCTTAGTTTTCTGAATATTGAACCTTAAGCCAACTTTTTCACTCTCCTCTTTCACTTTCATCAAAAGACTCTAGTTCTTCTTTGTTTTCTCCCATAAGGGTGGTGTCATCTGCATATCTGAGGTTATTGATATTTCTCCTGGGAATCTTGATTCCAGCTTGTGCTTCCTCTAGCCTAGCATTTCTCATGATGTACTCTACATATAAGTTAAGCAAGCAAGGTGACAATATACAGCCTTGATGTACTCCTTTCCCAATTGGGAGCCAATCTGTTGTTCCATGCCCAGTTCTAACTGTTGCTTCCTGACCTGCATACAGATTTTTCAAGAGGGCAGGTCAGGTGGTCTGGTATTCCCATCTCTTTCAGAATTTTCCACAGTTTATTGTGATCCACACAGTCAAAGGCTTTGACATAGAAAGTAGAAATAGTGCAGAAATAAAGCAGAAATAGATGTTTTTCTGGAACTTTCTTGCTTTTTCCATGATCCAATGGATGTTGGCAATTTGATCTCTGGTTCCTCTGCCTTTTCTAAAACCAGCTTGAACATCTGAAAGTTCACAGTTCACATACTCTTGAAGCCTGCCTTGGAGAATTTTGAGCATTACTTTACTAGCATGTGAGATGAGTGCAATTGTGCAGTAGTTTGAACATTCTTTGCATTGCCTTTCTTTGGAATTGGAATGAAAACTGATCTTTTCAGTCCTGTGGCCACTGTGGAGTTTTCCAAATTTGCTGGCATGTTGAGTGCAACAGTTTCACAGCATCATCTTTTAGGATTTGAAATAGCTTAACTGGAATTCCATCACCTCCAGTAGCTTTGTTTGCAGTGATCCTTCCCAAAGCCCACTTGACTTCACACTCCAGGATTTCTGGCTCTATTTGAGTGATCATACCATCGTGATTATATGGGACCTCTTACCAGTCTTAACAAAAGAGGTCATATCAGAAGAGTGCTCCCACTCTCCCACTCTTCATATCCAAGAGGCTCCCACTTGGCAAAGGTAGAATCAAAATGCGAAGATGATGCCTACGGACTGAAATGCATTAATATATAATTATTCATGAGCTCATAATGGTCACCTTTGGACCAGAATTGATCAATAAAGAGAATTAAACACTCTGCTTTTTCCTGTACAGACTGTATTTCAATCATAAAATAGTCAATGAGGGAAGTTCTTTAGACCAGAGTTAATAAATATGGTACAAATAATAGAATTAGAAAAAAAAATCACCATTTTGCAGTGCCTAATAAAATAATGGATTTAAGCAACAATCATTAATGTCTGCTAAAACCATTAAGTGAAAGTTTAGTGGAGAACTTAATAATACGGTAGGACTGACATCATCTTGAACACACTAATCAAGCTTAACATCATTAAAAGTGGAAGAAGCACATCCTAATCTGATGTATTTGGAATTACACAGCACTACCTGTGATGTATGCTTGACCAGAAGAAACTGAACCTCATACTTAAGCCTGGCTAGATCTAACTGCTGGTTTACAGAAAATATGAAGGATAGAAGAACATGTTAAATGACACCATGATAATAAAATCAGCAAAATCCAGAATGTAGACAATTTTGGAGGCTAAATGATCCATTTTCTCCAATAAATAAATGACAATGAAAGGAAGGGTTGGTGGACTGTTTGTGATTAAACGGAATTTAAGATACTTGTTGACTAAGTGTAATATGTGGACTTTGTTTAGATCCTATTTCAGATGAACCAACTGTAAAAAAAGAAAAAACACTTTTCTTGGGCAATCAGTAAAAATTAAACATGGACTATACAGGACAATATTAAGGAATTGTTCCTAATAATCTTGGACTTAAAGATAGTATTATAGTTATGTTGCTAGTTTTTTTCCTTAAGCCCTTATCTGAGATGCCTACTAAAATATTTAGGGGTAACATGGCAAGAACTGACTCACTGGAAAAGACCCTGCTGTTGGGAAAGATTGAGGGTAAGAGGAGAAGTGGGGTTCAGAGGATGAGATGGTTCGATGGCATCACCAACTCAATGAACATGAGTTTCAGTAAACTCCGGGAAACAGTGAAGGACAGGGAAGCCTGGCATGCTGGAGGAGCCTGGCAGGCTACAGTTCATGGGGTCACAAGAGTTGGACATGATGTAGCAACTAAACCACCAATATATCAATGCCTACTTCAATTTTGGGGAGGAGTGGACCTGAAGTATTTAAAATTAAATCCCACACATAATGCCACTAGAGAAGGAAATGGCAACCCACTCCAGTATTCTTGCCTAGAGAATCCTGTGGACAGAGGAGCCTGGTGGGCTGCTGTCCATAGGGTCGCATAGAGTTGGACATGACTGAAGCGACTTAGCATACATGTATGCATTGGAAAAGGAAACGGCAACCAACTCCAGTATTCTTGCCTGGAGAATCCCAGGGACGGAGGAGCCTGGTGGACTGCTATGGGGTCACACAGAGTCAGACACGACTGAAGCGACTTAGCAGCAGCAGCAGCATAATGCCATGTTCTTGTTGTTCAGTCACTCAGTCATGTCTGACTTTACGACTCCATGGAAGGGAAACCCATTGATAGATTAAATAATAAGAAGAAAATTAATATATAATTAAAATTAACATATAATTAATGTAAATATAATTATATATTGTTATACCAGAGGCTTCCCTGGCAGCTCAGTTAGTAAAGAATCTGCCTGCAGTGCATGAGACCCGGGTTCAGTCCCTGTGTCAGGAAGATCCCTTGGAGAAGGAATGTTCTATTTGTGGATCTCTAGGGGTAAAATGTTTCTGTTATAACTTAACCATAATGTCTTTTTTTTTAATCCAGTTAAATTTTGTAAGTCATAATATTACTTCATAGAAGGAACATTGTTTAGGTATAGTGCTGTTAACAAGCTTACACATCAAAATACATGGACATTATATGCTCTCTTTTAGACCAAACCACCCTGGTAGAACAAGTAAAAAGAGTCAAAGAAATTGAAGCCATTGAAAGTGATTCTTTTGTTCAGCAAACATTCAGATCAAGTAAAGAAATCAAAAAGGTAAGTTTTCATCCAGGCATTATGAATAAGCCTTTACATTCCAACTAAAGAGAAGCTTTATTAATGGATTTTACTTAAATATAAGTTCTTCTAGTAGATGAAGTAGGGCAAGAGAGTGTCAGCGTGTTATTGAGAGAAGAATCGGTGAGAATCAGTTTGTTTAAATTGTTAAAAAAAAAAAAACCTGTAAAAATGTTTCTGATGGTATTTTTATTTTAAATTTCACCAAGAAGACAAAGTAAAATGTCAACATGACAGTTCTATAGCAGTAATGTGCATTTTGTGAACATACACCATTTTCTTTTCAAATGGATACACCTGCTTTTTGAATTGACATTGCTAGAGAAAAGTTAGAAAAGAACTTCAACAATAAAATTATTGCCCAAATAGTAACGTATATCTATCTACACTCTTTGTCTATATATGGGTATCACTTACTCAACTCTAATAAAAGGAGCTTTCGTTGGCATTTTATTTCTGTTGAGTATTTGATTTATTCTTTCAATCATTATCAGGGTTATTTTTTGGAATTTGTGTTCTTTTAGGAAGAAAAGGCTGTATACTGTGAAGTACATGTATTCTTTAATATCACACATATAATGAAGATGTAGTATAGTTACTACTTATTCAAAAATATTCTGCATCTGTAGATATATTAATGACTGTGTGTATGGCATTCTCCTGATGAATGTATTGGATTGGCCAAAAAGTTCATTCAGATTCTTTTGTAAGATGGTACGGGAAAACCCAAATGAACTTTTTGGCCAACCCAATATCATAATTCGTTCATTTTGTTTCCTCTGATAAGTAGATATTTAAACAGTTGTACATTTGGAGGTATTATATATATGTTTGTGAATATCCATTATTATCACCAGAGGATAAATTTTTCAAGATGGAGTTATTTGTTAAAGGTTAATATTGTTTATTTTTGTACCTATTTCCAAAGTCATTCTCCCAAAATACTGTATCAGTTCAAATTCCACCCCGAAGTACAGGGAGAAGTGTGCCTCTCACAGCCTGGTTAACACCTAACTTTTTAAGTCAGACTTTTTCATGTTTACTGACCTAATAGGTAAAAATTGACCTTTTGTTGTTCTGTTAGCATTTTATTTTATTGTTAGTGAGATGGATGGCTTTTCAGTTACCATATATATTTTAAAATGATTCATTCTGGAGACATGAATTGAGCATGTGCAAGATGCCAGGATGTACTAGACAACCTTGGTTAGTCCATGCCCCTGCCCTGTTATTTCGCTGATTTCGTGTGAACATTTTGTAGTTTGCCACCACAATCTCTGAAGAAAAAGGAGCTGTGAAATGCACATTCATAAATATAGCTGCCCATTTTATTTCTTACTTGTACATGTTATGGGGTCATTCACTTCTCCTAGGAGAATTGTAATTTATTTTGAAGTTGACTTCAGTAGTATTTGTTTTCTAGAGTTCACCTTGACTTCCCAGTTCTCACCGGACACACTTAAGATAAACTAGCATTTTCTTTCTGTGGAACTATTTATTCCTCTATGGTTAACACACTGAGTTTTCTTCTAAATAACTTTTTCCCATTTTGTATTAATTATTAATATAATAAATTTATTTGCAGTTCTGTTCCTTTCTTCCAAGATAATAGCAGTTCTTCCAGTAACTAGTAAAATTGACAGTGATTGAGGAAATTGATCCAAACCCTGTTTAATATAGTGGAAAGAGCATGAACTTTGGACTCAAGATCTGACTTTGAACTTAACTTTTACACTTCCTACCATAATTTATGATCTAGAGCAAACCTCAACCTCTTTCTAAGCCTCTGTTTCCAAATTCATAACATTAAGCTAATAATATCTACTTTTTAGAGTAATTGAGAATTAAATATAATGATTATCAAATATCTAACATGTTTCTTAATCCATTAAATGTTTATTTTTAAATTATAGACTAGCATCTAAATTATTTAATATCTAAGTATGTTCTACACACCAAGTATGTATAGTGTATGTATACAAAACTTGAAAAGTTCTACTGTAGGTATTCAATCCGTCTTAAGTATAAACTTTACTTCATTTATGTTTTTCTGATACGCCTCTTAGTTTCCCTGAGTCTCCTTGCTCACAAATCAGAGACCTTGCTGATAAACACAGAAATTCTTCAGAATTTCTTAAAAGACTTCTGAAATGTATAAATGTAATAATATCTATATATTTTAATTTCAGAATTAGTAATTTTTCTACCTTGTTATATTCCCAAGAAAAGTTTTAAAATATTATTTCCTATGGTTATTAATCTTAAGATAACTGATTAAATCCAAGAGAAAAACTGTTCTTCCCAAATTTATAACAAACCCTTTGTGTAGTTAAATGGGCTTCCTATGAAAGCAATATAAAGGAATTTCACCTATCTCTATCATCAGAGGGACCACCATTATTAATTATTTTAATAATCAGCTTTTATTTGCTTTAGTTTTTAGTGCTGAGTTGGAATTTACTCAGTTTCAATATGGCTTTTCTTATACTTCCAATTCAGATGCCACAGTTAAGGATTAAGAGGACAAGGATGGAACCCCTAGGGGGTCTCTTCATTTTGTAAGCAACCTTAAGAAATCTGTGTGAGGGAAACCCACCTTCTGTCTCAACTATCTTTTAAAAAGAATTTCCCCTTAACAATAATTCATAGAAAGATATAAAATTGGAACAGGCTAGCTCTTGGCTGGATAAGAATGACAGAGAAGCAGAAGCAGCCTCAAAATATTAATCCAGCACTGTGAGTTGAGCCACTTAGAAATATGTTTAGTTTAAATATTTTACCAATAATTTTATTTATTTCCTCTAAAATGCAAACCAGATTACAATAAATCTTGCATTTAGCAATTAGGAAGCAGTGGTCAAAAGCATGAGATGAGAGTCAGACGTGGAGCCACATTCTGATTCTGCCATTTGCTGACTATAACCTTCAACTATGTAATGGTTTCATTACACCTTGACTCTCTTCTCTTAAAATGGGGATAATACCTGTAGCAGAGGTTTTTATGAGGATGAACAAGATATTTACATAAAACAGTTAACCACATGCCTGGCATATATAAGTATTCAAGAAATGAAAGCTGTTGCCACGCCTCGTCTTCCTGCTACTAATCCACCTTCTCTCACTGAAGACCAAGTGCTGGATGTGTGTGCGACTTCCTTCAGAGCGATTTTAGACACAAAAATTTCCATTTTAGTTATGCCAGAGATTGTTTTATGTAATTTTTTATGTTCTCTAGACCTAAAATTCTCCTTACTTGAGGCTTGGTGATCTACTGTATTACCAAGCAAAGAGTTTTAAAATTACTTTACACAGTAACTTACTGGTTTCGTGTATAGACATCAGCTTGAAACCTGTTTGTTTCGACACAGCCATTTGGAAATGTTAAAGCACTAAGCAAATGGTATAAAACAATGTTGTATCCCAGCCCCACTTTTTCATATATATTTAAATAACAACTAAAATAATAATTACCATTATAATGGCTACCATTATACTAGACATTTAACTTTTATAATTTAACTAGTATCCTAGTAACATTTATAACTGAGGTTCAGCAAATTTTATAATCCATTGTTAAATCTAATAAATGATTGAAAGCAGCATCAAAACCAAATTTGTCCAACACCAGAACCCACTTTTTTCCTACTGATTAAATGTCTCTCATAATTGTAACTCAATGCATATTCCCTGTTAAGTTATAAAGAAAGCATGCCTTGAAGTGACCCTAACAGGGGAATGTGCTAAAAAGCCTCAGAAGATGGCATTTACCTTGGTAAATGTACAGTAAGGCTAATAAAATATTAGCTATCCAACCCTGGACTTGTATTAGTCGTCACATATCAAAATCATCAGAAGAGCAGTGATGGGCCAGCAAAGCATAAATTCGCACTGGACTGTAATAGAAAACAGTGGGCCAATTTATTAGTTTAGAAAGTGATATCCCTTCCATTTGCTAAAATGTCTGTGTCTGCAATATGAGGTAAAGATTCAGGATGTCCAAGAAGATGAATTATTTATCAGGAGATGACTTAGCAAAGGGAGGTAAATTATCTAGAGGACCATTTCATCCAGGTCATGGGGAGATCTTATGGGCTATCCTTTTCTTGAAAATTAAATTATGACCCAAGTTTCAACATCCTTTTCTCCTGGACAATTCGACACACGTTTGGTATAAAATTTGTATCTCTAAAGAAGGCTTTTGTATAACCTAATGACCCCTTCCATTGGTAGAGTCTTCAGCTGTATAAATTCCACTAAGTTAACTAGGGAGATATTACCAGAAAAGTGGCTATCACCAGTGACATGCTAGATGGTGTGTCTCCTGCAACACAGTGATTTAACTAGTTTTAACTCTCTACCATCCTATTTCTCTAATGTGAGTAGATAGACAATCTGATAGTTCCTGATACATCATCAACTTGAGGAACCAAGATGCAACTTGTTTTCAGACTGCTCTCCCAGATAAACTTATTATCAGTTATTCAGTCCTAACCTTGTATTTGGCTGATATCCACCAGTATTCAAAAAGGATACCTAACTAAGCAGCGTGGTCATTTGTTCTTTTACTTACAAAGTGCAGATTAAAACAAATTGTTCCAAACTGAACCACCAGGTGGCAGTGCTACTTGAAGCCAGATGTTTGATCGTGGGCTGGCCATATTGAGGGTTTTTTTAAAGTCAAATTTTCTCTAAAACAGCTTTCCTCACTTAAAGAAGCAATTAATCATTTTCCTCACGCATTTTTAAATTAGCCATTATTAGATAATAACTTTTATGTTCTGATCCTAACCATTGAGAACTTTGTTTTCTTTTTATACCTTATGTATATATAAGCATACTGTGTAGGTAAAAACAAAATCAGATTACCCGATTTTTATAATAGAATGTTATCTCTGCCACCTGAATATGTGCAGTCCGCATCTTTGGCAACTAGAATAACAACACTTCACACTTTTTCAAGGTTGTTCAATATGGACAGCCAGTTTCCTAGCTGAGCCCTGTCATAGCCTGGCCTGGTTACGCAGAACAGTATGCCCACTTCAGTATTTTTGCTTGGAGAATTCCATGGACAGAGGAGCCTGGCGGGCTACAGCCCGTGGGATCGCACAGTCAGACATGACTGAAATGATTAGGCATGCACGTACGCATACTCTTTTATTCCCTGTATGGCAACATATAATTTTAAAAAATTGTGTCTTGGACCTCACTGGGCTAGGATACTTCCCCACTTCCCTCTCTGCGGAATATGGGGTTTTACTGTTACATGCCTTCAGTTTTATAAAAAGTCAGTGTCATATCCCTTAGGGCTATGAGTCTTCTGTGACCAGTATTTTGGAGATGTAGTAATGTTAGAGGTCTGGGGGAAAATATATTGGCTGCAAAATAAAAGAAAAAAACTTCCAAATCAAATTTACCAAATATTTCTTTAAACAGCTCTGTTGTAACTTGTTGCAATTTGTCTTTATATATATATTTTGGTATTTTTTTGTTAGAGATCTGTCACCCCTTCAGCAAAATGTCATCTTCAGTTCGGACATGGAACATGTCTTCTTATTCTCCCTGGTGTACCCAGTGCTGAGCAATTAGTAGTGCTTAGTAAGTACTGGTTAAAGAGACTAATCTCCAACTCTGAGATAAATCATTCTAATAACTAATTCATGCGTATTTCATTTTCTAGATGTTTTCCCCAGTGACATCTGTTTTACACTTCATTCAGAGAAGTGGATGTTCAGAAGTAGGAAAGTCAACAAAACATGGAAATTGAAAAGCTATAGGTTTAGAACAATGGGTGTAGAAAAAAAAAGGCTAGTCAATCATCTAGAGTTTTTTAATTTTAACTTTTAATTCCAACTTCTCATCTAGTTTATCTCATCATTCATTTCATATTATCCCTGCAGCCTTGCTGTTAATTAGGCACTTCCCTGGCCCCTTAGCTCAGGGAAGGAGATGTTGAAATTAACCTGAGCAGCACTACACTCTTGGTTCTTTCCAAGCAGGCACAATGATTTATTAGTCTTTTGTCCCTGGTACCAAGCACAGTACCTGGCCTATAATATTTTATACAGTGGAATAGGATCAACCACAAACAGGAATGAAATACTGATATACATGTTAAATGAAAGAAGCCAGTCACACACACACAAAAAAACACATATTGTATGATTCCTTTTATATAAAATGTACAGAATAGACAAATCCATAAAGACAGAAAGTAAATAAGTGGTTGCCTAGGGATGTCAGAGTTGGGGAGAAATGGGGAGCAGTGACTGCTAATGGGTATGTGTTTTTTTAGGAGGGTTATACAAATGTTCTAAAGTTGTTTGGAGTGATAGTTTCAGAACTCTGCTGATGTAATAAAAGCGATATGAATTGTGATATGGAATTATATTTCAGTAAGGCAGTTAAAAGACTCTGATGCTGGGAGGGATTGGGGGCAGGAGGAGAAGGGGACAACAGAGGATGAGATGGCTGGATAGCATCACCGACTCGATGGACAGGAGTTTGAGTGAACTCTGGGAGTTGATGATGGACAGGGAGGCCTGGCGTGCTGCAATTCATGGGATCACAAAGAGTCGTGCACAGCTGAGCGACTGAACTGAGCTGAACTGAACTGAAGGCACTTATTTAAGAAATAGTAATAAAAATCTTTAGATTTGCTTTTTATACCTAAAGAGACCAGCTCAATGGAGATTTGTTGCCCACGTGTTTCGATTAATAGAATTTACATCTGTGTAATGTATATACTTTTTCAATAGTATAGACTCATAAGTACAAATTTCTTAAGAAAAATATGTTGATTGAAAGAATAACATTTTCACAATTTCTTTGTATTTGCTTGTTTGAGGAGTAGTCTGTTATTCAGTATCCTAGGGCCATGTTGCGGTTAGTATCATCTCAAAGGAGGCCAGTTGAGCAATTATTATTCAAAATCTAAAGTGTTTTATGTTTCAGGCAGTGGAAGCTAGTGAAGTGAAGCATGCAGCAACCACATCAGGACCCGCATCAGTGGTGGCTGATCCACCGAGTAATGAAAAGGAAATAGACCCAAGCAACATCCCTACTGCTATCAAGTACCAAGATGACAATTCTCTGGCTCATCCAAATGTAAGACCCTTAAGCTTTAAGAATGTCAGTTTAAGTCTAGTTCACTGAAGTTAACTCAGACTGCTGTTCTTTTGGGCTGGTGACAAGAAGACCATTGAAGAAAATGGATTCATATGTTCATATTTGCCAAACATAAGACAGCTCACCCCCAGCCCTTAGAGCTGTTACCAGTATTTGAATCTGGTTTGGGCCACCCTATGTTACCTGATTTCTAGAAGATTCTTTATGTGGTTAAGAAAAATAGACAAAAAAGAAGAGTTTTGTTTCGTTTTTTCATCTGGCACTAAAAGATCTAATTCTGGCTCTGCTTATTGACTTATTGGCTTATTGACTGTGGGCATGTCTTTAATGTCATATTGTGCTGTCTTCTGTGAATTAGGGTCGTACCACTCTGTCTCTCAGAAAGTTTGTAGGAAATAAACTTTACAAAATGAAATGTAAAATTGCTAATGATTTTTATATTAGTCCTTTCAAACTTTCCAAGGGTTATTCCAAATAGATGATCTTCAGTTAAGAAGTCATCAAGAGTTAAGTAGTATCTAAATGTTGTGCTAAAGGATGTATTCTATAAAGATGATTTGTAAGATCAAATCCAAGTTATTTGGCAAACAGTGATATTTTTCTTCTTCTTTTTTTTTTCATTTCAGTTATTTATTGAGAAAGCTGATGCTGAGGAAAAATGGTTCAAGAGATTAATCGCTCTCCGACAAGAAAGGCTAATGGGCAGTCCTGTGGCCTAAAGTAATATTCATGTGGTTGAATTAACAGTAACATTGGAAATTTAGGTTTTTAAATCCTAGTATTAACTTTTTACTCTTAAAAATAATTTAGCTGATTATATAAAAAGGGTAATCTCATTTCATTCTTTTCTCATGTAGGCTCTACTAGTTGATTTGAACTTAAACATTGTGAATATTGAAACTAGTATAAAGTTTAAGAATGCATGAAAATGTCATACTGTTAATAAAGCTAATCCTAGAAGTATTAGTATTAAAATAAATGGTATACAGTAGTGTTTCTGAGTACAGTTTGAAAAATATCAAGTTGCTGTTTTAAGACACAATTTTGATTAGTCGTGAATATAAAAGAATCAAACTATATGCTGTATAAGTGTGAGATTTCATCTTCCATGTATTTTAAAACTGTTTGGAATGTTTTATTTCACCTTACTGCAAAATTTTAAGCACAATAACAAGCACTGTAAACAATCGAAGCAGAATGAGCCGTGGTAATCTTAAAGAAATAATACATTTAGTGAAAAAGCTACTTGAAAATTAAATAAATTGATGGTTTGTTTGCTTTGAGATCAGCTTTTAATAGGTGCTTCTTTGGGACATGTTAGCAGTTCTCAGCTCCTTCTTTTGAAAATTACACATTCACACTAGACCTAACCAGTTGACCAAATATTCATGATGGAGAATCATTTCTGACAAAACTGGTAAGAGCTCTCACTTCAGCCTTACTTAACCAACTGCTGTATACTGCAGAAGAATCCAGCTAATTGTAAGTTTGATAAGGCTATCTGTCATTGTAGAATGCCTTTCTCTGGTGGCTGAATGAAAATCAGCTATGCATTCCAAACTGAACATGCCAGAGATAAACGCTTTTAGGCCTGTCTTACAAACTAGTTTTCAACAGCTGACATGAATATTTCCCTTTTCTATTCTGCTCAATTTTGTATCTGTGAAGCTAAGAACAGAAGCTAAGCATGAAAAGTTCTTGGGCTCAGATTACCAATATATAGGACATTTTGATGCCATCTTTTTATATTTCTGAAACTGTTAAAATTGTAATCCCTGTTAAAAATGAAAACTCTAAATAACTTAAAATCAATTACAAAAGGGTTGGAAACAGACTAATGACAAAATACTTGCTTTCCATGCAAACATATTTCCATTCTCTCAATATACACTAGTGGATATTTTTCCTTAGTTATAAGTAAAGTGCCCAGTATGAGCTCAGGTTTGCGTGATTTTTAACATATACAAAATTTTAGTGACTTTAAAAAGGGACCACAGTTACTGAATAATTTTATATTTCATTATTACATAACATAAATAGTAACAGAACTATCACCCTTTGGGTAAGTATTTTTTAGTAGTCTGAGAAAGAATACGGTTGTCATTTGGGCCACTAATGATTCTCCAGAGAAGGTGGACTAGGCATTTTTTCTCAGAATGCCTGATATTCCTCATATATAAAATAGTGAAAATACTATGATCCACTTTAATTATACTTAACCTCAGAGTTCCTCTTTGGCAAGTAGTCTAAATACAGAGGTTTGAACTGCAGTAGATTTATATTTTCGGAGAAGGCAATGGCACCCCACTCCAGTACTCTTGCCTGGAATATACCATGGACAGAGGAGCCTGGTAGGCTGCAGTCCATGGGGTCACTAGAGTCGGACACGACTGAGCGACTTCACTTTCACTTTTCACTTTCACGCACTGGAGAAGGAAAATGGCAACCCACTCTAGTGTTCTTGCCTGGAGAATCCCAGGGATGGGGAAGCCTGGTGGGCTGCCATCTATGGGGTCGCACAGAGTCGGACACGACTGAAGCAACTTAGCAGCAGCAGCAGATTTATATTTTAAAACTAAATTTTTCATGAGATAGAGAATTGTTATTTTTTTAATTAACTAAACTTTAGTCCCTGCAGGAACTCAATGACTGCCAGGGTCCAGCCCCAGTGGATCCAGGGAATTCGAAGGCCCGTGGCAAATGACTATTCCCCTTCTTCCTGATTTCCAATGTGATTTATTTTAATGTATTATTAACTTTGTTTACCCAAATTCCTGTTGAAGACTACAGTGTTACCACATAAGTGAAATCAAATTTAATGAAAAAGACTTCATAGACCACTATCAAATATATCACCAAATTCAAGGTAGGCGATCCATGCAGGCCTTCTTTAATATCCTAATATAATGAATCTATAAAACAGAACAGTTCCTTTCATACCAGTTGATTACTGGCAACAATTTCGACTTACATGAGATCTCAACGTACTTCTTGAAACATTGACTTCATACAAAATGATGAGAACTATATATACAAGTTTTCATTTCTGAACAAGTGTGTTCTCAGGGAAAATGGAAGAAGAACGTTTTTTTCTGTGGCCTTCTCTAGTCAGGAGGAAGCAAATGCCCAAGGATATGAGAAGAAAGCACTTTGAGTCATTCACCTACTTCTCTTTAGCATCCCAGCAGGTGAAATGAGGATACTGATAGCAGAAATGCCTACTTTGATTTTTCAGTAAAGTAACACAAAAGAAAGCCCTTGATAGAAAAAGTGTACTATTTATGCCAAGGGAGCATTTTGTCATGGCGGCCCATCTTAATGAAATATGGAACAAATGGTTGCATGTGTAATTATTTGAGAAGCTACACTCCAGCTTCAGTGTACTCCTTGTGTCTGTGCTTGAACTGCCGTGGCCAGTAGACCCCAGCTTTGTCCCTGGATTTCCCTGATCTCCCTCTCTGCCAAGACCACAAGAAGCACCAGATGCTCTGCAGTTAGTAACCTACTATCTGCTTACTCGAGGAATCTCAGGTCTTCTTCAGTCAGACTTATCTACTTACTCATTAACATTTTTCTAACTACCTAGTTTTTGCTGGACAGAGTAAGGGTGATTGGGTATACATGGCGAATCCAATGGGGATCCTGCCTTCAGGAGGTTTAGTTATGAAGCCTAGACATATGTATGACATAAAAGATATAATACTTAGTGACAGGGAGAGGACATGGTTGCAAAGAAGAAAGTTGGAAAATTAAGGAAGTTAATGTAAGTTAGAAAATTAAGGAAGACTTCATGGGTGAGATCACAGCTAAATGGAGACTTGAAGTATGAAAAGCCCCTGGAGCCACAGGATCTCTCAGCTATCCATTTCCATCTTCCTGATAGCTGCTCAAGGAGGCTGGAAACTGTTGCACTTCCCACCCTGGGAAGAGTCCCTCATGTAAAAGACCCAAATGGCCGTTCCCTCTCCATCTTATTAAAAATCGTGGCAAAATCTTAGGTTCCTGGTTACCCTCTAGCCTTCTCTGATCATTGCTTCCTTTTGGTGGAGAATCAGAGGAGTAAGCCAATTTGGCCACTGTCTTCTGTCACCACCATGCTTGCGTGACACGTGCAATGGTAGCTGACGGAGACTTTGAGTGCTTCTGAGAATGAATCGCATCTGCCAGTAAGGCTTGCACAGCCATGGGGCCGCTGTGTGTTTCCTGACCCTGTTTGGTTTCCCAGCGTGTACTGTTATAGAAGACATTGTTTTGGAGAGAAATGATACAATCCATTTGCATATGGTTAAACCCCTTGCCAGACTTCCCTTTGGTTTGGATATCAAGTGAAAATCTTTAAGTGAGCAGCTAAGATAGTAACAAAAGCTAGAAATGAAACTAGACACTGGACATTTTTGGTCAGTAAACTATGGATGAATTGATCTGGAATTCTTATACCCATGTTACTCCTTCCTTCCCCCCTACCTCGCCACCCCAAAATTCTTTGTGAGTGTGACAAAAGAGGTTTTGAACCATCTCTTGGCCATTACTCAATAGATACAGCTCTTGGATTATTTCAAAAATTTTAAATGCCATTCTTTAAATGTAACCCTACTTATTACTCTTTGGAACTTCCTTATGGAATAATGGAAAAGCAACTCATCTTGATAAGAAGACATCTGAGTCTTTACAGAAGAACAGAAATAAAAATGGAGGTAAGAAAGAACTCTGTGAATTGTCTACTCATCTTCACTTTTATCATAGAGATGGACGTTGATCAGCATTCTGTTTGGTGGAGTTTTTTTTCCAAATCAAAGAAAATGCTCTGTCATCTTGTATTTCCAACTTATTTTTGCTATCATTGATCCTATGATCAAGAATCTAGCCCTTGCCTGACACAAAGAAAGCTCTCAATAAATATTTTTTCAATGAAGGAAAAATGAATTTGCCCATCTGAAATGAGCAGTCTGTTTAACAATATGCCTATTTATATTACTCAGACTATTTGGAGCCGAAAATAAATCGGTGTCCAGGTATATACCCAAAAGAATCAAAAGCAGAGTCTTGAAGAGGTATTTGTACACCCACAGTCATAGCAGCATTATTCATAATAGCCAAAATATGGAAGCAACCCAAGTTATCCAGGGATGGATGAAGTAAAATTGTAGTATATATGAATGTGTATATATACAATGGAATATTCCTCAACCTTAAAGGGGAAGAATAATATGTTGGCCTTTGAATGGACTAACTCCCGCTTGGGCCAGATGTAACAGTACACCTGGACAGTATTGCCTTATGGGTTTGGGGACAGCCCACACTTGTTTGCCCAGGCCCTGGGAAAGGAACTAAGGAAACTACACCTAAAAGAAGGGGCTATTCTACGGTATTTAGACATGTGAATATGTAGCCCCTCCATGGAGGCCTCAGATCAGAACACCATTGAAATTCCTAATTTCCTTGGGACCCAGGGTTATTGGGTCTCCCAGAAAAAGGCACAAAATCTCAAAGCAACAAATTAAATACATGGGACACATTATAAATCCTGGAAGTAGACAATCATGTCCAGATAAAAAATGAGCTATATTAGGCCTGGGCACTCCAAAAACAAAAAGATATCTCTGTACCTTGGGCTTCCCAAGTGGCACTAGTGGTAAAGAACCCTCCTGCCAATGCAGGAGACATAGGAGACGTGGGTTCAATCCTTGGTTCAAGGAGATCCCCTGGAGGAGGACACAGCAACCCACTCTTGTCTGGAGAGTTCTTGTCTGGAGAATCCCATGGACAGAGGAGCCTGGCAGGCTACAGTGCATGGGGTTGCGAAGAGTCGGATATGACTGAAGTGACTTGGCACTTAGTGTAAGAGGAAGAAAATTGTGCAATCTGCTACAACATTGATGAACCTTGAACACATTATGCTAAGAGAAATAATCCAGTCACAAAAAGACAAATACTATGTGATTCTACTTATATGAGTAATTAAAGTCATAAAAGCAGAAAGTATAATGGTGGTTACCAGGGCCTAGTGGGGAAGGGAGATGGGGCTATTCTTTAATGGGAATAGTTCCAGTTTTATAACATGAAAAGGGTTACAGGCATAGATGGATGCACAGCAATGTGAATATGTTTAATAACACTGAACTGTACACTTAAAAATGGGTAAGAGAGTAATTGTGTGTACTTTTACAACGCCAAAAAAAAACTATTTAAAAAATTAAATTAAAAAAAACACAAGTTTTGTTGCCAAATGAGTTTGGTTTCTGTGATTTGTATCTCCGCATGTCTCTGAACTGACCAAAGCCTTTGGATACCGTGAGGAAATAGAGAGTACACAGGGCCTTCTCTGTTGCATTAGTGATGAGCAACAGTGGGACCAGAGTTTAAGCCAGGACACTAGTTTCACTTGCCCAGACTTTCTTTCTGGTCCAGTTTTTAAATTATAGAAATAATATTTTAAGTGATACAGATGTGGTCATTTAGGGTCCACACATGGATGCTGTGACTGCTCTCCTCGCAAACGACAGGTCCGTTTCAAGAAGTAGACTCTACCAGCATAGTAAGACAACACTTTCAACTCAACAATGTACCATTTTATTTTTAGGTCTTGAATGGCAAAATGATCCTGCAGCAGTGCTAAGAGAGAATGATGAACTGAATTGACCCTTTCTTCTTCACATCTTGTAACATAGTACTCAGGCTTAAATCCCAATGTAAAAAAAACCTAGTATAGTACATGCTCCCTTCATAATCTTTTAAATAATTAACTGCCAAAATCCCACATCTTGAATAAAATCCATAGCTATAGTTTATCTACCTGTGCCTGTTCTATGAAAATATCATAAGCTTAAAATGGAACTGAAAACAATAATTGAGAAGTAAATAAATATTTTCGACATACCAGTACAATGGATTGAATGACTATATTAAAGAACAGGTAGATTTTTTAACTGGATTATTTAGCCCCATTGTAGCTTTTTTCTTTCCTCTTTCTGCTGCAGCAAATCTAGATAACTCACTTATTAATAGTTTGAAAAAATACTTTTTTGATAATGCTGTATATTTGAATTGGTTGCAGCTACCACATGCAGTGGAAACGAGAAGTCATCCAAGGTTATAATCTTCAATAAATATACTTTCTCCATGTTCAAGGTAGATTATTAAAAAAAATTTTTTTAACTACCATAAAGCATAATTAGCAGCCCAGTGCCTGTGTTATATAATAGCTATTCCATCTAAAACACTTGAACTTTCAGGAAGTAAACCATTTTCGTATTAACATTTGTTCTCCCACAAGCACACTTGTGTT
This sequence comes from Bos taurus, assembly GCF_002263795.3. NCBI lineage: Eukaryota > Metazoa > Chordata > Mammalia > Artiodactyla > Bovidae > Bos > Bos taurus. The sequence goes on along the minus strand of NC_037328.1, from coordinate 108,960,476 downwards.
TCCGAGGTCATGTGGGCCGTTTTCAACAAAGGTGCTCAGAGACTTTTAACTCACCTTCTTTATGGTTAACTTAATAAGAGAAGGTGACAAATGATTGGTAAATAGGTTAGTATTTGACACAGTCTAGAAATTCCCAGAGACTCCGTTTCTGTTTGGGGTTCTTAAAGTTCCACTTTCTAAGTATGTTTATCTTGCCATAATAGTGTAATATAATTCCCAAAAGACATTGTTCAGTTAATTTTTAAATCCCTTTGAAAGGCATTTACACAGACTTTCAGAGAATTTTGAAAGGGTTACAAAACTCTTTCAAAGAATTATCTTCTTATTTTTTGAGAAACCTATTTTAGAATTTATCACAATCCATGATAAAGATCTCTTTTTACTAACAAAGATAGCATAGATTTGAAATGTATTTTTACTTTGGGAAATTTAAAATATACTGTTTAAATGTCAATGGGAGATTTGAATATTGGATTCTGTTTTTTTTTTTAAGATTTCTTTAAATGTGGATCATTTTCAAAATCTATTGAATTTGATACAATGTTGCTTTTGTTTTAAGTTTTGGGTGGTGTTTTTTGTTTTCTTTTTTTTTTTTTTTTAACCAGGAGCATGTGGGATCTCCTCTCCCCAACCTCTCCCTGGCCAGGTCAAACCCACACCTCCTGCATTGGAAGTCAAAGTCATAACCACTTGACTATCAGGGAAGTTCCTGAATGTTGGATTCTAATTCAGATGTGGAATTTGTAAATTAGATATGAACGGCCACCATTTTACTAAACTAATTCTCTTTCTGCTAAGTACTTCAAAATATTCTCAATATTCATTTATATATTTTTCTATAAATTATATAATTTATGCCAGCTAGCAAATGATCACATACAATTTATTAAATTTGACCATTTGCTAGTAAAAGAATACATAAAATGAGATTTATATCAAGAATTAAGCTTTTTGTTAAGTGATATCTTCCACACTTTTGTGATTTGGATTTTTTTCATTGAAAAATACCAACAAAACACAAAAGGAAAGTCATCCATATGGAACCAGTTTTTCTTGGTCAGCTGCATTGTCTCTCCCTACCTAGTGACCATTATTTTTTTTCTCTTTAAAAATTTTTAAATTTATTTTTAATTAGAGGATAATTGCTTTGCAATACTGTGTTGGTTTCTGCCATGTATCGACATGAATCAGCCATAGGTATATGTATGTCCCCACCCTCTTGAATGTTGCTCCCACCTCCCACCCCATCCCACCCCTCTAGGTTGTCACAGAACACCTGGTGACCACTAGACTGGGAGAAAAAGTCCTCCCAGCCTAGCCCTGTACTTGAACAAATGCATTTCTATTGAGATATTGACACATGGGCTCTCTTTTTGGACCAGGAAAACATTTGTCTGCAGTTAATTTTTTTTCCATGATCACATGCTTTAGATAACTTTCCAGAGCAGTCTACCTGTACCTCATTCTTTTTAACAGTTGCACAGCTTCCTAAAAGTGTAATTGCTGAGCCATAAACCAGTAAATAACAACAGTAAGTAAACTTTCAAATTGGACAATTTCATGCAAATCATCATCTCAATCTGTTCTTCGAATCATTTAAGAATTAAAAAGTCAGTTTATAATGAGGGGACATTGTATATAGCTTGTTCTCTCCATCGCTCATTCAGATTCATTCTTCACTCTCTTCTTTCTTTTTTTTTTTTCTCTGCAGTGTCCCAGGAAGCTGTCCTTTACAGACTGAATCACCCAGTTTTCCTTGCCCTCTGGCTTCTGATTGGGTTCAAGCAATAGCAGGCTCTAACAGAAAATCACAGGAAGGAAGAGAGAATTGGGTCTCCATACCCTGCTGTTTCTGCTGTAGCTGGTTTCCTAAGGCCACAACTCCTGCAGGCTAGCCCCTCTCTCAAGGGTACAGCTGTCACCCTGTTACAGGTACAGCTTCCTCCCTGCCCCTTGTGACCTGGAGACTGGTGTCAGTCCCTGATTGACTCCTTTAACCCTATTCACATCTCTGTATATAATGCCTTCATTAAACTCTTTAGAGTATGTCATTTGTTTCCTGCTGGGACCAAAGCTGGTAAAACTATTTGCAAGGGCAGTGGATCAATTAGGATTAATTAAGTACACCATTTAGTTTTGCCTTCATACACAATGACAACAGTTAACAACAAACAGTAGCTTAAATAGAATAAAAAAAAAAACACATTTATTTCTCTCTCAAGGGAGAGACATTGAAAGGCGGGTATGGTGGCTTCATATGGCAAGAACCAGGCTCTTGTTCTAACATCCTCCTCTCTGTCAGTGGCTTCCACAGTGTGGTTCAGTGCAGCTCTAGCCATCATATTCACATCCCACTGCCTACATTCCAGGCAGTGTGAAAGATATACTTCCTTTCTTTTAACAAGACTCAGAAGTGGAAAATAAAAGAAACTTGGAAGCTTATACCTCATCCACTAGAACTTGGTTAGCCGACGACTCCCCTGTCACAAGAGAGGTTAAGAAATCTCCTTTAACAATATAGAAAATCCTAAAGAAATCCAGCTACATAGCATATCTACACACTCAAATTTCTGCTTGTTCAGAAAATAGTTCCATCAAATGCTGCTGACTGGCATACTCTTTTTTTGTAATTGAAGGATAATTGCTTTACAATATTGTGTTGATTTCTGCCATACAACAACATGAATCCACCAAAGTATACATATGTCCCCTCCCTCTTGAACCTTCCTCCCTCCTTCCACCCTACCCCACCCCTCTAGGTTGTCACAGAGCACAGGATTGAGCTCCCTGCATCATACAGCAAATTCCCACTGGCTGTCTGTTTTATATAGGGTAATGTATATATTTCAATGCTGCTCTCTCACTTCATCCCACCCTCCCCTCCCCCTGCTGTGTCCACAAGTCTTCGTCTGAGTCTCTACTGCTGCCCTGCAAAAGACTCATCAGTCCCATTTTTCTAGGTTCCATCTATATGTGTTAATATATGATATGTGTTTTTCTCTTTCTGACTTAACTTCACTCTGGATAACATGCTCTAGGTGGATGAACCTAGGGCATACTCCTTTCTCCAGCTCTCCGAAAGCTACTCAACAAGCCATCTTTTCATGAAGATACATTAAGCTGTGACAGTGGCAGCTTTATGTGCAAACACACGAAGTGAGTAGCATCTCAACTCTGAGATTCCTAATCACCATTGCTCCTCAGCTCTCTATTCCAGACCAACACTAGTCATTGAAGAGTGGTTCTCTGAGCCCGAATGTATCCGATTTAGAGAGGTCTGGCATGAACGTTTCAGCCTATGTCAAAATGGTATGATTATCTTGAAGTGAAGCCTCAGGGAAAAAGAGGCACCAAATCATCAATTTAACCGTTGGTCATAATCACCTCCTTTCCCATTTAGGTAGTTTCCATGTCTATTCAACTTTTTCTCCTTTAAAGGACAAAAAAGAAATTTTCATTCATCTTAGGTTGTAAACACATGGAAAATGCTCAATTCAATTCTAATTCTGCAGTTATCAGCCAACCTTTTCTTAATGATTTCTATCTACCCCAGCAGGGTCTTCCTGTCAACAAATATTTTAATTTACTAAAAGTTGAATTAACCAGGTGTGTGATCTCAGGTGAGTGAAACAATAAATTTGGATTTTTTTCAGCTCTAGCTCCTGAAAAGCCAAGCAAAACCATCTAAGGTAAACGAGAAGCATAGTCTGGCTCTCTCGGTCTTAGAAGAAAAAGTTGAGAAGGGGACTGCCAGTGCTTCAGCTCTTCCCAGGTCAATGTATTAAGGCCATATATCAGCTAGAAATTAGGATCAGAAATCCCAACTAGGAATAGAGGTGCATTTACCTGGAGCATGCCCTTGCTTATATGTCTGGGAACCGAGTTAGCCAGCAGGAAGGGGCAGAGTGATAGATGAGAACCTTAACTCCAACACATCAGTGACGGGTAACAATATGTAATAGAATATTTTTTACCTACTGTGATGGCTTTAAAGCATGTCTTCAAATTCCTTGACACCTCTCATTGAGGGGTGGGGGTCTATAACCTCTTTCTTGAATCTGGGTCAATCTTAGTGACTTGCTTTTAACCAACAGAATGTATCAGAAGTGACACAGCATAACTTGCAAGACTAATTCACAAAAAGCTTATGCCTAATTCACTTGGGATACTCACCCCAGAGCCCTGAGCTGCCATACAAGATGACCAATGACTCAGGGGTGGCCATGTCCCAAGAAAACCCAGGCCATAGGGAGGGTCTACATTGTTGGTGTTCTGGTGTTCAGTTCCAGCTGAAGTTCCAGCCAACAACCAGCATGTGAATGTAGACTCCTCCAGCCACAGTCCCCTCCAGCTGAGGCTCTACAGACAAGCCATCTTCATTTCCCAGTCTATACTCCTTACCCACAGCATCTATGAGCATAATAAAATGTCACCCCATACCACAAGGTTTTAGGGTGGTTTGTTACACAGCTAGAGTAACCAGAACACCAACCCTATAGAGTCACTGAAAACTTGGTTAAACCATACACTGGACAAACGCTAATGTTTATGTGGAGGTCTGCTGAAAGCTGGGTGATTGCCGTAATAGCAGAGAAGCTGTGTGGTGTATGAACATGAGCTATAGAGTTAAACCTCCTGTCTCCTAAGCATTTATTCCATATCTAATAAGCAAATAATAATTCCTATTTTGCAAAGTCTGTATGTGGTTTTGAGTTGATGTGTTTACAACACTCGGCACAGTGCCTAGCAAAGAACTAGAATCAATTAAATAGTTAAAAAATATCAGTGCCCTATTTTCTGATTTTATATTCCTTATCATTTCACTTAGATTGAATCTTTATGCTCTTGTGAGTGATCTGATTTTATAAAGTTGACTCATCATATACAGCTCAGTTGGACAGACAAATCTGTAACAGTATTTGGGTTAAATGGTAAATATAATTAGAAAATGAGAGTGCTACATAAAACCAAATACTGGGTTATTTGTTCTAGCTAAATACTAGCACCTTTAGCTAGAAATAGCATGACCTACAAGCTGACTGCCATAACACTGAAAAAGTGATAATCATCAAAATGACTGAGAATTAAGGAAGAAAATTAATTCCCAAAGGTAATCACTATAGATCTCATTAGCTCAAGAATAACCTACCTTAGGACTTTAATTAAAAATAATATTTATCCCAGATAAATGAGTGCTGGCAGGTTTCTGCAGGATCCATAATCTTGGTTATGCTAAATCTTCTTATATTAAGGCAGACATCATTAATCTCATTTGCAATGCCCTCCAGTCTGACAGCTCTTATAGCACTGGGGCTATTTCTTACAATATCCTTTTTATCTTCACAAAAGAGTTATAACTCATGCAGATACCTAGTGTAAAAAGGTCTAGGCAATTAGAGACATCACTCCGAGATCTACACTGGCATTTTATCATGTCAGAAGGCTTCTCATAATGAGTTTGTTCTTAAATGGAGGCCAATATCTCAACACTACCATCAAATTAATGGTGGTTATGTTATTATTTTATTTATTTATCCCTATCATTCTTTGTTCCAGAGAAGCATCAAGTATTTTATAATTCAAAGGATATGACCAGATAAAGAGAAATTGTAACAAGTCAGTGAAGAAACTAGGGCCAAGAAGAAAATGAAAGTAGAGACAGCAGGAAGTTAGAAGGAATGAGGTTAATATTGTAAACGCATGCTGTAAAGTTCTGCAGAATTACACACCTGCAAACTTGTCAGCTGATGTTGGCATATATTCCCAATCTTTGGCTCCTCCTGTGGCTCAGCGGTAAAAAATCCACCTACAATGTAAGAGCTGCTGAAGACAGGTTTAATCCCTGGGTTGGGAAGATCCCCTGGAGGAGGAAGTGGCAACCACTCCAGAATTCTTGTCTAGAGAATCCCATGGACAAGAGCCTGGTGGGCTACAGTCCATGGGGTCACAAACAGTTGGACACAACTAAAGTGACTTGGCATTCCCAGTCTTATATAGTGATTAATCCTGAGAATTTTTCTCTACCTATTCTGATTATTTTTGTACAAGGTACTAATAATGCATGCACTGGGTTGAAGAGCATCTCCCCAAAATTCATGTCCACCTGGAACCTGTGAGTATGACCTTATTTGGAATTAGGGTCCTTGCAGTTGTAATCAAGTCACACTGGATTAGGATGGGCCCCAAATCCAGTGCCTGGAATCCTTATAAGAAAAGGGGAATTTGGATTCAGAAACACACGGGGAGCAGGCCATGTGATGACTGAGGCAGAGACTAGAGAGATGGGGACAAGCCAAGGAGCAGCAAGAATTCTTCCCCAGAGCCTTCCAAGCCAGCATGGCCCTACTGACAGCTTGCCCACTATCCTCCAGAACTGTGAGAGACTAAACGTCTGTTGTTTCAGCCACCTAGCTTGCAGTATTAGCTCTACGAAAGTAATACAACCCTTAAACACCTTTTTCCCCAAGAACCTAGAGTACATGCCCAGTATGAATATAAGGATTTGAAGGGGAGAAAATGAAGAAAACAAATTAAATTCCAAATATGTTGTCTGTTAAGCTTTTTGTTTAAAACCTATGGCTCTCCCATACATGCTGAACAGTGACAAAACAAGTAACAAATAAGCGAACAATGTTAAGAGGGAAAAAACTCTTGGAGGCATCCAGTCACATTTAGTTTAACAGCTTGTTTTTCTATGGGTAAATAGGCTTTTGATATTTTATTGCATATATTATGAGAGTCTGATTTTTCCAAAGCTCTACAGGGAGAACAGTCTTGAGCAAGACTGCTGTCCCACTGGCACAGAGGAGACTGGCTCTTCCCTTAACTCCCATTGAGGGAGGGGTTTACTGAGAGCTGGAGTCAAAACCTACAAGTACTTCAGTTTGAAAAACTGGAATGTGAACTTTTTAGAGAACAGGCAAGATGATTTCAGATCTACTTTAAGACAGAGAACTAGAAAGGTAATGTAATACCCGAAACTGATAATCAACTTGTGCCAAGCTTATGCAAACCAGATGAAAACATTATGTTTATAATCTAAATACCTTGCAGAAATGAAGCTAGTGCTTCATAGTATCAATATTGTAAGATTTGTGATGACTGGCGTCCACTTACAAAAGCCTTTGTCTGGGAGTTGGGGTGCTTCTCAGTTCTCACAGGACAGGCCTCGCTGTCAGTGTGGTTTTGAGCTACATTCAGAAGCCAGTGTACGCAGATGCTACCAGGCTCAAGTATCCTTTCCTGCCATGACAGCTCACTTTCACAGTAACTAGATCACAGGCTTGGGCCAGATTCAGCCCACAGGCTTGTTTTGTTTGCCTTCTAAGGTATCTTGTTTTTAATTAATTGCTCACTTTAAAAAATGGGAAGATTTCATATGAAATCCCATACTACCAGTGGACATGAATTTCTGCAGGGCAATCTGGTCTGCTAGAGACAAATCCATTCAGTGCCCCACCATGCAGGACCCTCTAGGAGCCCATGGCCATACAGCACAGGTGCCCAGCAAGACTCGCCGGGTCCCACTTCCCGCTGTGTGACCTTGAGCACGTGATTTCTCTTCACTGACCCTTTCCTTCCTCTTATGTAAAATGGGTGTAATAATAGCACCTATCTCATTAGACTGTTTGAAAGACTAAGAGAGTTAAAACAGGTCAAGCACTTAAAGTGCCTGGTGCACAGTGGAAGCTCAGTACATGTTTGTTGTTATTCTCTCCACTGTCTTACCTGTTCCACTTTTCCCACTTTTCTTACTTACCTGGCCCTTATTGGTCTTGTGTTTCTGATGTGGGCTCTAGGTAAAGCCCCACCCTCAGTTGGATGTAGAGACAGCTAGTCTCCTATGTGCTAGACAGTGGGAGTTACAGCCAGTGCACTGAGTAAGAGCCCAGGTTCTAAAGCCAGACAACCTGATGTCCAGTCCCACCTCTACTGCTTGTTAGCAATAGCTCTTGCACAAATTATAATATTTAACTCTCTAAAGCCTGTGTTTACTTAATTCTATAAAATAGTGACAGAACTGCTGTGAATTAATGTGCCCAGCACATAGTAGGTTTTAGCTTTTATTATTAAGAACACTCAGCAGACCACAGCATTCTGCCCACCAGCAAACCCAGGCCTGGCCCACCTCAGTTTCTCTCATCAGGGTCCAGGGGCTTCCAGGTCTGAGGGAGATAAACGAATTAGGAAGAAACCAGGTATAGCTTGGAGCTGCTGCTGCTGCTGCTGCTAACTCGCTTCAGTCGTGTCCGACTCTGTGCGACCCCATAGACGGCAGCCCACCAGGCTCCCCCGTCCCTGGAATTCTCCAGGCAAGAACACTGGAGTGGGTTGCCATTTCCTTCTCCAATGCATGTAAGTGAAAGTGAAGTCGCTCAGTTGTGTCCGACTCTTAGTGACCCCATAGACTGTAGCCTACCAGACTCCTCCATCCATGGGATTTTCCAGGCAAGAGTACTGGAGTGGGATGCCATTGCCTTCTCCAAGCTACTTATTATTAACTCCTTGTCACCCTTTTATCATGTTATCCCAAAATATTTATCCCAGGTAGCATTAAAACTTGCATGGCTCTGAGATTAAAAACACTTCCTCTAAGATGAAGCAAAATTTTTCCTACCATTTCAAATAGTAAAAGCATCTAAGCATATGACAAAGATGAAGGCATTCAAGTTTTTAAAGTTTTCCAAAATAATCCCCTCAAGCCCTGACAGTCTTCTCATATGATTGCCTTCACAGTGGGACATCCACCCACAGCTTGAATTCTCTCCAAATCTTATCAAAGGTTTAAAAATAACTTTTGAAATAATGCTTTAGACAGTCACATTAAAAAGTTCCTGAGAACAGATGACCTCAACAGTATTTCTTAAAGAATGCTACCTACTATTCAACTTGTTTTAGGCATCATGATTCTAAAATTTTTCATTTTTTTTAAAAAAAGCAGCAAAGTGCTTCTTCTATTCTAGACACAAAAGAAATAGACAGTTGCAAACATCAAAGAGTTGACTCAATAGAAAAATCCTCCTTATGAAATTATTGTCTGTAGAAAGTTTTCCAAATTTCAATGAAAATAAAGATTTTAAGAACTGAATGTTAAACTGATTTTTTAAATTAATCAAGTCCTGGGAATTCCCTGGAAGTCCAACAGTTAGGACTCGGCACTTTCACTGCTAGGGCCCAGGGTTCAATCCCTGGTTGAGTAACTAAGATCCCATTAGCTGTTCAGCCTAACCAGAAAATTTTAAAAATTAATCAAGTCATGTATAAGAAGGCCATGGCAGTGTTAGTCTTAAACATCAAAAAAAAAAAAAAACTTTTTCAGCAGTAGATGGGTAAATTACTTATGGTAAATTCCTACAATAAAATACTACAGAGCAATGAAAAAGAATAAACCACTGCTATATGCAACAATACAAGTGAATTTTTCAAACATGTTAAGCAAAAGAAGAAAATCTCAAGATGCTAGTTACCTTTGAGAGAGATGATCTGGGAGGGAACATGAAATTTTAAAATGTTTTGTGTCTTCAGCTGGGTGGTGTTTACATAGGGTTATTCAGGAGATCCAACCAGTCCATTCTAAAGGAGATCAGCCCAGGGATTTCTTTGGAAGGAATGATGCTAAAGCTGAAACTCCAGTACTTTGGCCACCTCATGCAAAGAGTTGACTCATTGGAAAAGACTCTAATGCTGGGAGGGATTGGGGGCAGGAGGAGAAGGGGATGACAGAGCATGAGATGGCTGGATGGCATCACTGACTCGATGGACGTGAGTCTGAGTGAACTCCGGGAGATGGTGATGGACAGGGAGGCCTGGCGTGCTTCGATTCATGGGGTCGCAAAGAGTTGGACATGACTGAGCGACGGAACTGAACTGATTCATATGTAAATCTTATTGAACTGTACATTTAAGCTTATTGGAGTTTACCATATTTATACCTCAACTAAAAAGTAAATTTAAAAAAACTGTTAGTCTTTGTGGATTTTTGAAACTACATGTGGCTCCATTATAGACTCTCTGGAAGTTTGTCACAGAAAAAAAAGTTATTGTAATATATTTGTACTTTACATTGTCACTCAGATTCTTTGGAGTAATAACTTTTGTTTTATTCATTAAATAACATTTTTGTTACTGTTTGTTTTTCAGGAAAATTCAAAAATCTTTTGATATACTTAAACCAAACAACCTATATCAATGTTCAGACAGCCGTAGGAGCTTCACGTGTATGCCATTTCACACCACCAAGTTCTTTTTTCATTATGTGAACTGCCTAGGGGTGTAGTGAGTAGAAAATGACCTTGAAGTGGTCTGATCTGGATCAGAATCCCTATTCTACCAGTCACCAGCTAGAGGACCTAGCAAATCACTCCATCTCCCTGAATCCATCTCTTCTGCAAAATGGAGATGGTGCCTCCCTTGCACCATTAATGACAGTACAGGTTGGGATAAATTTTGTAAAACTTTTGGTAGAAAATTTATAGATGGAAACTGTCACTAAATGGAAGAGAGCCCTTATCTATGTTTATATTTTAAAAATATAGATGTGCTTAAAAATGTAGACATGCTATATTTTTAAAATGGCACATGCTTCAAAATATCCAAGCCTCAAACATTTACATCTAAGAAATGTGGGAAAGGCCAAAACTTGCCCATATTTAGCAATAGTATAATCTTTGGTTCAGCCCTGAGTCTGAATGAACTCTGGGAGTTTGTGATGGACAGGGAGGCCTGGCGTTCTTCGATTCATGGGGTCGCAAAGAGTCGGACACGACTGAGTGACTGAACTGAACTGACCCTACAGTGAGCCCTCACTCCCTCCCCAGTGTTTTCTAGCACCTCCATCCTCTCTGTCCTTCTAGAGCAGAACTCTCCCTGACTGCCACCTGAATGTTAAGACCCCACCCAGGGACTAATGGGCTTCCCAGGTTATGCTATTGGTAAAGAACCTGCTTGCCATTGCAGAAGCAAGAGACATGGGTCAGGAAGGCCCCCTGGAGAAGGAAATGGCAACCCACTCCAGTATTCTTGCCTGGGGAATCCCATGGATGGAGGAGCCTGGCAGGCTACAGTCCATGGGGTCACAAAGAGTTGGACATGACTGAAGGGACTTAGCGTAGCATAGCAGGGACTAAAGCCTCTATTTCTGCTCTCAGGAGCCAACTACAGCAACTTTGGCAAAGGCATATCTCTTGTAACCAATACCCCAAAGGTGATATTTTCTCAATATTTTTCCAAGTAAAATACGACTCAGTTACAATTTGTGCATAATAAATAGCCAGCCATGAATATATGTCTCCACAGAGAAAACGAGATATAAAAGTAAACACAACTTGGAAAGTGTGCTGCTTATTCATGGTTTGGTGTGAACAAAACTGAGAAAGTGTGATGCTTGTTCTTGGTTTGGTGTGAACAAAACTCCTGGCTGTCACCTCAGTAGTAAGCACCGAAAAGGAGGATTTGACATGGAAAGTTTTTCTCCATGAAGTCAATTTGCTCTGTTACTTCACTGGAAGAAAAACTTGCTCTAGAGAGCATGTTTCTCAAAGGGAGAAGAATCCTATTGGCATTTAGGACAAGACAGTTCTTCCCTGTGCCAGACTGTGAAATGCTTAGTGTCCTGGTTCCATCCAGTGAGGGTATAAAGCTGCCTTCAGGGATGCAGCATGGTTGGCAACCAACTCCACTTTGGCATTGTCTTCCTGGGAGTGGGAAGGGTCACCCCTGGTAGATGGGAGCACAGAACATAGACTAAGGTCAGCTACAGAAAAATAAAATTACATTTCTTACTCATGAGTTTGTGAATGAGCTGGGTACATTAACTTCTTATGAGTAGAATTCAGGCTTGGGACTGGGGTGTCCATTACTAAGTGGGTGACTCCTGAGCGTGGCACTAGTCATATTGTACACATTGTAGACTTATAAATGATTGTCTCCTTAATGGAAGTATCTTGAGAGAGAGAGATGCCTGTTCCTAATTTGAACAATGGTGCCATATGGATCAGAGGTGGCCCCACCAGGGATTTTGAAGACCTTGGACCTATGCTTTTATTTTATAGGTCATGTAGCACTACGTATGATTTCCCCATTTCTCATAAAGGTATAATGCAAACCTGTATGAGGGCTGGTAAGACAGCTGGTTGAAAAGAGGATGTACTCTAAAAGGAAAATGAATCACACCTTTTAATAAAATTGGATTTGTGATACAAAATTTGGAAAAAAAAAAAAAAGATCATGGGGTTAGGACAGATGTTCCCAGTTCAGTTCAGTCATTCAGTTGTGTCCAACTCTTTGCAATCCCATGGGCTGCAGCACGCCAGGCTTCCCTGTCCATCACCAACTCCGGGAGCTTGCTCAAACTCATGTCCGAGTCTGTGATGCCATCCAACCATCTCATCCTCTGTCATCCCCTTCTCCTCCTGCCTTCAATCTTACCCCAAATGATCTCAGTTCATGATCCCTTCCTGCCTCAGTAATATTTACAGTTTCCCCTAGATCTGAAAAACTACTCAGTAGTTGGTTCTGTTTATTACCAACAACTTAAGTATGTATGTCCTGAAAACTCAGTAGCCTTTTAAAAAATGAATAAATTGAAAAAAAAATAATTTTTTTATGATTCTAAATAATCATACTGACCAATGTGTACCTGTTTAGCAAGCTCAACATTTCAAACATTGGGAACAGACTGAGATTTGCCAACAACATATCCTGTTTCATATTGATTTTCAGAAGGTACTTCCTTATCATCATGCTGCTGCTGCTGCTGCTAAGTCGCTTCAGTCGTGTCCGACTCTGTGCGACTCCATAGACGGCAGCCCACCAGGCTCCCCCGTCCCTGGGATTCTCCAGGCAAGAATACTGGAGTGGCTTGCCATTTCCTTCATGAAAGTGAAAAGTGAAAGTGAAGTTTCGCAGTCATGTCTGACTCTTGGTGACCCCATGGACTACAACCCACCAGGCTCCTCCATCCATGGGATTTTCCAGGCAAGAGTACTGGAGTGGGGTGCCATCACCTGGGAACATCTAAAAACCTAGCTTTCCAAAGCTATGGCATCCCCTAAAGGAATGTAGCACAATATTGAAAAAAAGTATGTGAAATATCTCAAGATAGTAGTTTCACAGTGTCCAACAGACATCGTTTCAAATTCTCTCACGTTATAATGTCCCAGAATCTCTGCACAGTTTAAAGCAAATGAAACCCGAGACGCATTGAAAGTAACTATAGTAAGGGGTTTATTATGGCCTAACACCCATCGTTCTGGAGAACTAGAATTAAGTCTGAAAGTACAGCACTCAAGAGCCTGTTCACTTCTTCTTGGGCACTTGAGATAAAGTCTTCAAAAACATCTTGAAAATTCTGAGGTGCTGTAATAATAGTAACTGCAAAATTAGCTGGTGAAAGAACCATCTCCTGGAGAGTAAGCTCCAAGAAGGCCGGGAGTTTTGTATACTCAATGCCTAGAATAGTGCCCAGGATATAGTTGGTTTTTTATAAGTAGTTGATGTATGAACTCCTTATTGCCATATTCAGACTTAAATTGAAGAAAGTATGGAAAACCACTAGACCATTCAGGTATGACCTAAATCAAATCCCTTACAATTATACAATGGAAGTGAGAAATAGATTTAAGGGACTACATCTGATAGAATGCCTGATGAACTATGGACAGAGGTTCGTTACATTGTACAGGAGACAGGAATCAAGACCATCCCCAAGAAAAAGAAATGAAAAAAAGAAAAGCAAAATTGCTGTCTGAGGAGGCCTTAAAAACAGCTGTGAAAAGAAGAGAAGCGAAAAGCAAAGGAGAAAAGGAAATATACAGCCATTTAAATGCAGAGTTCCAAAGAATAGCAAGGAGAGATAAGAAAGCCTTCCTCAATGAGCATTGCAAAGAAATAGAGGAAAACAACAGAATGGGAAAGACTAGCGATCTCTTCCAGAGAAGGCAATGGCACCCCACTCCAGTATTCTTGCCTGGAAAATCCCATGGATAGAGGAGCCTGGTAGGCTGCAGTCCATGGGGACGCTAGGAGTCGGACATGACTGAGCGACTACACTTTCACTTTTCACTTTCATGCATTGGAGAAGGAAATGGCAACCCACTCCAGTGTTCTTGCCTGGAGAATCCCAGGGACGGGGGAGCCTGGTGGGCTGCCGTCTCTGGGGTCGCACAGAGTCGGACACGACTGAAGCAACTTAACAGCAGCAGCAGCAGCAGCAGCAGCAGCAGAAATCTCTTCAGGAAAATTAGAGACACCAAGGGAATATTTCATGCACAGATGAGCTCAATAAAGGACGGAAATGGTATGGACCTAACAGAAGCAAAAGATATTAAGAAGCAGTGGCAAGAATGCACAGAAGAACTGTAAAAAAAGATATTCATGACTCAGATAATCACAATGATGTGATTACTTACCTAGAACCAGACATCCTGGAGTGTGAAGTCAAGTGGGCCTTAGGAAGCATCACTACAAACAAAGCTAGTGGAGGTGATGGAATTCCAGTTGAGCTATTTCAAATCCTAATGGATGATGCTGTGAAAGTGCTGCACTCAATATGCCAGCAAATTTGGAAAACTCAGCAGTGGCACAAGACTGGAAAATATAAGTTTTCACTCCAATCCCAAAGACAGGCAATAGCAAAGAATGCTCAAACTACCACACAATTGCACAGATCTCACATGCTAGTAAAGTAATGCTCAAAATTCTCCAAGCCAGGCTTCAACAATACGTGAACCGTGAACTACCAGATGTTCAATCTGGTTTTAGAAAAGGCAGAGGAACCAGAGATCAAATTGCCAATATCCGCTGGATCATCGAAAAAGCAAGAGAGTTCCAGAAAAACATCGATTTCTGCTTTATTGACTATGCCAAAGCCTTTGACTGTGTGGATCACAATCAACTGTGGAAAATTCTGAAAGAGATGGGAATACCAGACCACCTGACCTGCCTCTTGAGAAATTTGTATGCAGGTCAGGAAGCAACAGTTAGTACTGGACATGGAACAACAGACTGGTTCCAAATTGGGAAAGGAGTACATCAAGGCTATATATTGTCACCCTGCTTATTTAACTTCTATGTAGAATACATCACGAGAAACACTGGACTGGATGAAGCACAAGCTGGAATCAAGATTGCCAGGAGGAATATCAATAACCTCAAATATGCAGATGACACCACGCTTACGGCAGAAAATGAAGAAGAACTAAAAAGCCTCTTGATGAAAGTGAAAGTGGAGAGTGAAAAAGTTGGCTTAAAGCTCAACATTCAGAAAACGAAGATCATGGCATCTGGTCCCATCACTTCATGGCAAATAGATGGGGAAACACTGGAAACAGTGACTTTATTTTTTGAGGTTCCAAAATCACTACAGATGGTGACTGCAGCCATAAAATTAAAAGACACTTGCTCCTTGGAAGGAAAGTTATGACCAACCTAGACAGCATATTCAAAAGCAGAGACATTACTTTGCCAACAAAGGTCCATCTAGTCAAAGCTATGGTTTTTCCAGGGGTCATGTATGGATGTAAGAGTTGTACTACAAAGAAAGCTGAGCGCTGAAGAATTGATGCTTCTGAACTGTGGTGTTGGAGAGGATTCTGAAGATTCCCTTGGACTGCAAGGAGATCCAACCAGTCCATCCTAAAGGAAATCAGTCCTGAATATTCATTGGAAGGACTCATGCTGAAGCTGAAACTCCAATACTTTGGCCACCTGTTGCAAAGAACTGACTCATTTGAAGATGCTGGGAATGATTGAAGGTGGGAGGAGAAGGGGACGACAGGATGAGATGGCTGGATGGCATCACGGACTCAATGGACATGAGTCTGAGTAAACTCCATGAATTGGTGATGGATTGGGAGGCCTGGTGTGCTGCAGTCCATGGGGTCTCAAAGAGTCGGATATGACTGAGCAACTGAACTGAACTGAACTGATGAATTAAGGGATAAAAAGAAAAGAGGACACAGTGAATTCAAACTCTTTGTTATTGTTGTCGTTCAGTCAGTAAGTCGTTCCAACTCTTTTCGACTCCATGGACTGCAGCATGCCAGACCTCCCTGTCCATCACCAACTCCCGAAGTTTACTCAAACTCATGTCCATTGTGTCGGTGATGCCATCCAACCATCTCATCCTCTGTAATCCCCTTCTCCTCCCACCTTTAATCTTTCCCAGCATCAGGGTCTTTTCCAGTGAGTCAGTTCTTTGCATCAGGTGGCCAAAGTATTAGAGTTTCAGCTTCAACATCAGTCCTTCCAATGAATATTCAGGGCTGATTTCCTTTTGGATGGACTGGCTGGATCTCCTTGCAGTCCAAGGGACTCTCAAGAGTCTTTTCCAACACCACATTTCAAAAGCATCAATTCTTCTGCGCTCAGCTTTCTTTATAGGCAAACTGTCACATCCATACATGGCTACTGGAAAAACCATAGCTTTGACTAGATGGACCTTTGTCAGCAAAGTAATGTCTCTGCTTTTTAATATGCTGTCTAGGTTTGTCATAGCTTTTCTTCCAGGGAGCAAGTGTCTTTTAATTTCATGGCTGCAGTCACTGTCTCCAGTGGTTTTGGAGCCCAAGAAAATAAAATCTGTCACTGCTTCCACTTTTTATCCTTCCAATTGCCATAAAGTGATGGGGCCAGATGCCATGATCTTAGTTTTTTTTAATGTTGAGTTTCAAGCCAGCCTTTTCACTCTCCTCTTTCACCCTCATCAAAAGGCTATTTAGTTCCTCTTCGCTTTCTGCCCATAGAGTGGTAGCATCTCCATATCCAAGGTTGTTGATATTTCTCCCAGAAATCTTGATTCCAGCTTGTTTCTCATCCAGCTCATAATTTGTCATGATTTACTCTGCACAGAAGTTAAATAAGCAGGGTGACAATATATAGCCTTGTCGTACTGTTTTCCCAATTTTGAACCAGTTCTTTGTTCCATTTCTGGTTCTCACTGTTGCTTCTTGACCTGCACACAGGTTTCTCAGGAGGCAGGTAAGTTGGTCTGGTGTTCCAATATCTTAAAGAATTTGCCACAGTTTGTTGCGATCCACACAATCAGATGCTTTAGTGTTGTACAGGAGGCAGTGACCAAAACCATCCTCAAGAAAAAGAAATGCAAGAAAGCAAAGTGGTTGTTTGAGGAAACTACAAATAGCTGAGAAAAGAAGAGAAGTGCATGGCAAAGGAGAAAGCGAAAGATATATCCAACTGAATACAGAGTTCCAGAAAATAGAAGGGAGAGATAAGAAGGCCTTCTTAAGGGAACAATGTAAAGAAATAGAGGAAAACAATAGAATGTGAAGACTAGAGATCTCTTCAAGAAAACTGGAGATATCAAGGGAACATTTCAAGCAAGAATGGGCACAAAAAAAGACAGAAATGGTAAGGACCTAACAGAAGCAGAAGACATTAAGAAGAGGTGGCAAGAATACACAAGAACTATACAAAATAGGTCTTAATGGCTCAGATAGCCAGGATGGTGTTGTCACTCACCTAGAGCCAGACATCCTGGAGTATGAGGTCAAGTGGGCCTTAGGAAGCATCACTACGAACAAAGTTAGTGAAGGTAATGGAATCCCAGCTTAGGTATTTCAAATCCTAAAAGATGATGCTATTATAGTGCTGTACTCAATATGTCAGCAAATTTGGAATACTCAGCTGTGGCCACAGGACTGGAAAAGGTCAGTTTTCATTCCAATCCCAAAGAAGTGCAATGCCAAAGAATGTTCAAACTTCCATACAATTGCACTCATTTTAAACTCTCAATGTTTTTAATAGAGTTATAGGGTTGGCTTGGGTCTCATGTCCTTCACTGTGTTCTTTGAACTTGGTCAGTGACCTTCCAAATGTAAGCTGTAGTGAGGTTAGAGGTTATATACATAAAAATGCCTAGTACATGCATGCATGCCAAATCTCTTCAGTCTTATCTAACTTTTTGCTACCCTGTGGACTCTTGCCTGCCAGGCTCCTCTGTCCATGGGATTCTCCAGGCAAGAATACTGGAATGGGTTGCCATGTCTTCTTCCAGGGGATCTTCCCAACCCAGGGATCAAACCCATGTCTCCTCTGTTTCCTGCATTGGCAGGTGGTTCTTTACCACTAGTGCCATGTCTACTACATAGAGGTGCTCAATAAATAATTAATTTTTATAGGGAGATATATTAGGGTGATGGCAAGAATATACACTTTGGAATAGGACTAATTTAGATTTGAGTTGACTAAGTGAAGTGAAGTGAAATTGCTCAGTCGTGTCCGACTCTTTGCGACCCCATGGACTGCAGCCTATCAGGCTCCTCTGTCCATGGGATTTTCCAGGCAATAGTACTGGAGTGGATTGTCATTTCCTTCTCCAGAGGATCTTCCCGACCCAGGGATCAAACCCAGGTCTCCTGCATTGTAGACAGATGTTACTGTCTGAGCCACCAGGGAAGTCCTGAGTTGACTAGGCAATCACCAAATCTCTCTGGGTTTTCCATATGTAATATGGAGATAAACATCTTAGTATACAAAGTTGTTATAAGGATTAAGAAAATGTATGTGAAGCACTGAATGCAATGCCTGGAACATAAGTACAAACAGGAGCTATTATGCTAGTAGGTTATTTTCACTTTACTTGGCCCATCTTACTCCTCTGACCTATGAATGGATTGTGCATTATATACACCAGGCACATGCTACCTCGGGGCCTTTGCATTGGCCTGGAATGCTCTTCTCATAGATGTCCACTTCCTTCTAGTGAGTCTGCTCAACCTCACCATCTCAATGATATCTACACAGATCTCCTTGTTTAAAACTGCATTCCTCCAGTCCCCTTACCCTGCTCAGTTTTTGCTCGTAACACCTAGCACCTTTTAACGTACATACTACTTTCTGTGATGTCATTTTTCATTTGCCCATTCACAAGATATAAACTCCAAGACAACAGGAATTTTTGTCTGTTTTGTTCACCAACACCTCAGTGTATAGATAAGTGTCTGACTAGGGTAGGCACTTGATATTTGTAAAGTTATGTTGATTTTAATATATCCCCACTGAATTTTACACTTTTTAGTATGAGCCCATTATTTAGTTTGTTTACATGATTTTGAGAAATAATAACCTGCTTTCATCTGCATCTCTCAGTGTGGCCCATCACCCACATTCCATGAAAACAGCACCTCCTAGCAAAAACTCCAGGCACTCTGCCCAGTTCAATTTCTGGCTGTGTGAAGTTTGGAAACTTTCTTAGCTTCCCTGTATCTTGGTTGCATTACCTATAAATGAAGATAAAACAATCACTACTCCATAAAAATTGTGAGGATTTAATGAGTTAATGTATATGAAGGGCCTACCATAGTACCTGGCACACAATCAGTACACACGATCTATTGTGATTCTATTTATAAGACAGTGCAGGGCCCTCTCCCCACAGTCCTGCTTTGCAATTCTATTTTTCCCTGCTCCAGCTTCTACCTGTTACCCATCTGATCTGAAACTGATGAGGTCTCTTTAGCATCCACTCTCCCTTTTCCTCTACTAACATTTTTTAAGTGTTTGCCGTTAGGCCCAAACTGCTTTTAGAAGCTCCGGATAACACCCTGAACTAACCTATGCTTGGACTAAAGCTTAAATGTTTCAACAGTGCAATGCTAAGAAAAATTTCCCCATGGGAACAAAAGGGGAAAACTTCCCACAAACTGCTTTGTTTGACCTTAATTCAAAACTATTTTAATGCTATCATTGATCACCAATAACTTTCCCCATTTCATTTAAGTTTTTTATTTTAATGTAGCCTCCTTAACATCTTGGGTTGTATTATTTTAAACAGAAAATAATTTCAGTTCTTCTAAAATAATTGTTTTGCCTTGAAACTAATTAAGAATATCCCTAATATGTATATGCTCTCTGAACTTTATTCTGAGGCTGGAGAAAAAAAAATATCCTCTTTCTCGGAAGGGCTATGAGGTCTTAACCTGGGCTGTAAAGGCTGCCCAACCTCATGTCATCAGTCTCAGGATGGGGTGGGGGGTGGGAATCAAAGAACTTGGCTAAAGGTGGGGAGGTAAAAGGTCCAAAGGATTAAATTTCCGGCTCCCAAAATAACTCTGAGTATTCCTGCCACCTCCAAATCAGGCCCTGCACACTTCTTCATGCTGGCAGAGTGCCACTCTGCTGGCCCAATCCCAGGAGGCCCTGTGCAGCTATGGATAACACTCTATCTCCATGTGACAGCCCTCTTAGGGTAGCCCTAAGAGGCTGGGTAGCCCACTTAGTTAAGGATGGACATGCAACATGCATTTTCTCTGTTCTTAGACACCTAATCATTCTTCTCTTTCTCTAATGTTCACTCTCCTCCATATTTTTATAGGCTCCTGCAATGCTTCACGGAGAAGGCAATGGCACCCCACTCCAGTACTCTTGCCTGGAAAATCCCATGGATGGAGGAGCCTGGTAGGCTGCAGTCCATGGGGTCGCTAGAGTCAGACACAACTGAGCGACTTCACTTTCACTTTTCACTTTCATGCATTGGAGAAGGAAATGGCAACTCACTCCAGTGTTCTTGCCTGGAGAATCCCAGGGACGGGGGAGCATGGTGGGCTGCCGTCTCTGGGGTCACACAGAGTCGGACACGACTGAAGTGACTTAGCAGTAGCAGCAGCAGCAACGCTTAAGGACTGTTTCCAAGCTCAGTACTGGAAATGTGAGAACCATAATGTGAGAACCACTGTCATGATACCCTCCCCTCCCACCGCCCCCCCCCAACATATCCACATCTCACCTGTACTATTTCCTGAAATTAGCACATGGTTTCACTTAAATGTTGAAACTTTTAAACTTTCATTTAAAGTTACTGTTTAAATTTAAGACCACTTTCCTTGCCATAAACAGAAGGCTCATATATAAATATAATTAAAACAAAAATATACAGTAATGGAATTTTAGTTGACTATGGCTGCTTGCTGCAGGCCTTGGGCCTGAGTCCTGCTCTTAGGTTAAGGAATGCTGGAGAAGTGTTGAAGAGACACACCAGCACCAAAGTGAGACTTGCTCCTTGAAACGGACTTGAAAGAGGATGGAAGAGAGCAACATTCTCATCTTATTTTTTAAATACCATGTATACGTAAAACGTAAGCATTTCCCACTTGGGAAACACTACTTTCAGGTTAGGCTCACAAAAGACAAATTTGTTGAAATCTAATAGGCCTTATCCCATTTCCCTCAAGTACTGAGTCACACTATTTACTAAATGTACTCAAAAACTTTTTGCACATCTTTTCTTATTGTTCACAGCGTTAGGTCAGCCACCTGCTGTGGACTCTGCTGTGGATCGTGAGGCCGGTAAATGGGTCTTTGGATGCAGTGTAGCCCAAATCTTGACCCATCTCCGTTTTCCCGAAAAGAGCCTTTTCGAGGCCGAGGGTGATTTACCCAAGGTCACACAGAGGGTAGACTAATTTCTGTGTTCCTGCAGCCCAGAGAACAAGCTCTCTTGTCCCACGGGAGGCTTAATGTTGGGTTCCCCGGCTGGCGCTTGGCCAAGCCTCTAGCCTCCACCGTGTTGCTTGCGGTTGCCATGGCAGCGGCACACTGTTTCCCCGCCTCGTCTTGGTGACGTTTTGGGATCTGTGCCCAATAGGAAAGCAGCTCCGCGTCAAGCACCGCCTTTCGCGACGGCCACGGCCTTTGCGGCTGGGAGACAAGCGTTGACAGTGCTGGTCAGGCTGGCTCGGGTCGCGGCCGCGGCGAGTTACATCGTTTGCCAATCTGTCCGCGGACGCCGCTGCCGGAGACAGAGCCAGGATGTTCGGGATGCTGAGCAGCAGCTTTGAGGATGATCCCTTCTTCTCGTGAGTGTCGGGGGCGGGAGTCCGCGGTCGCCCGGGAACTCGGAGATCTTGAGAGGAGCTACTTTAAGGGGAAAGTCAGTTAAAACGCGAAAGAAGGAGAGAGAGAATTCGGATGACTCCAGGAGACCGTTTGAGGAAGACTCGCGGGGCGTGAAAGGGAAGGGAGAAGAGGATATAGGGGCGTGTGAGGGAAAGGAGAGGAGGATTTGGAAAGGAAGAGAAATTTGGGGGCGTAAGGTGGGGAGAGGTCTATGCAGACTTCCCCGCCCAACCGACCCCCGTGCGAGCTGCTTTTAACTCGGCCCGATTTCGGGTACCTGGCGCCCCCTAACCTCTTTGCCTCTGGCGCTCAGAGTCCCGCCTTCGCAGCTGCAGAGGCTTTGCAGGGGATGGTAACTGCCTCTCGGTGGAACTTCTGAAGAGAATTATACTTAGAGGGCCCTTTCCACACCTGCTTCTACTCCAAAAGAGAGGCAGGGAATATTTAATAAGATGGCAAGTTTTCGAAAAGGGAAACGTTTTCTAAAATAGTATTTTCCATAATATGTGTTTATAAGAGCATTGGAGAGTTTTGCCGTCTCTCCCTGGAAGTGGTTGGAAGTTGCCAGGTGCACGGTTTGTTTCCTTTCTTGATTTGTTACAAAGGTAGCCTTGTTTGGAAAGGACTCCTCTTCCTATGAAAAGTGCAAGTAGGCAGGGAAACAGAGGCTGCATTTAACACCTCAGGTAAACAAGTGCCAAGCCCAGTGCAAGGTTTCAAGTGAGATACTGTGATGTCTAAAGAGGAAGCCATCCAGAAAATAGTTATTATGATCTAGTTTTCTAGGGTTTCCTGGGTTTTGTATTTTCTATAGTTCTTCCTTTGGTGGTTATATAAAAGTGTAACACAATCTAGTTGGATCCCTAAAACAGGAAGGTTTGTGTTATTTTTTTACCCAAGTGTTTTGCCAGTTTGAATTTTGACTTGCAGTCCTAATTTATTTTGATCACTTAAATTCTCTGTGCAACTTGATCTGTTTAAAAGGTTGAAATGTTGCCAGTTTACTACATAGATTTGTTTTTAAAAGAAAATATTATATTGGCTTAAATGTAATAGTACTATGTTAAAACCAAATAACATAATGGTAATAACTGAGAGAAAATTAACAGTAGAAAAGATGAAATTATTAGTGTGAAAAAACAATTATTAATATTTTATTCTAAAGGTTATTCGTTATAATTAAGGGGTGTACAGTGCAGTGTTAGTCACTCCGTCGTGTCCAACTCTTTGCAACTTCACAGACTGTAGCCTGCCAGACTCCTCTGTCTATGGAATTCTCCAGGCAAGAATACTGGAGTGGGTAGCCATTCCCTTCTCCAGAGTATCTTCCCCACCCAGGGATCAAACCCAGGTCTCCTGCATTGCAGGCATGTTCTTTACCATCTAAGCCACCAGGGAAGCCAAGGAGTGTGTGGGCTCAGGTACATTTATCATATTGTTTTAGTTAATGTGGTTAGGAGCAGTTGTGACGTTTATGAACAATGTCATTTTAACAGATTTCAAAGTTTGTATTATAATTTGCTCTTTTAAAAGCCTGTGAGAGTAGGGACTAAATATATCCATAGTTTAGTTGAGCTGTTGAAGTGGTTCTTACGTAACTGTGACCTCAGTACAATGGGCGGCAGTTAAGAAGATTATGACAACTTTTGAGTTGTATTGTCTTGATTATATCAAAAGAGCAATGGCCGTAACTAAACTAATGTATGATTAGTACTTTCTTTAAAACATCTCACAAAAGTGTAATTTAAACTCTTGGGTGCCTTTTTCTGAGCAAAGGCAATGAACCCAAGAGGCAGGGTCAGAAATAGTAACAGAACACAAATAGTAGGCATACATCAAAGAACACTCTTGCCCTGCACTGAGGATGGGTAGGAGCATCAGTTACATGGCGGTAGGTTTTCAGTCGTCATTCTCTGTAGCCGTCTTCAAATCCAGGCAGCCATACCGTAGAGATTGGGGATAAAATTAACTTTATAAAACTGACTTATTTCTTTGCTCCACAATTGGTAATATAGAGAGTAAAAATAATTAGAGGAGATAAGAAAGAGAACGTGAGTTTGTATTTATTTCAAGTAAAAAATTAAATTTTATTTATTTTCAAGTAAATTTCAAATATTTATTTCATTTGACTCACCCCTTTTACCCGAACCCCAAACAAAATGAATATCCATTACTTAATATGTCAAGCGTAAGGAATTGATAAAGGTGATTGCTGCTGCTGCTAAGTCGCTTCAGTCCTGTCCGACTCTGTGCGACCCCATAGACGGCAGCCCGCCAGGCTCAGCCATCCCTGGGATTCTCCAGGCAAGAACACCGGAGTGGGTTGCCATATCCTTCTCCAATGCATGAAAGTGAAAGGTGAAAGTGAAGTCGCTCAGTCGTGTCTGACTCTTAGCGACCCCATGGACTGCAGCCTACCAGGCTCCTCTATCCATGGGGTTTTCCAGGCCAGAATACTGGAGTGGGGTGCCATTGCCCATTCTCCAGATAAAGGTGACAGAGTCATTATTAAATCATCCACTGACCTTAAGGAACACAGAGGGGGTTCCATGCCCTGTATCTTTTATATAAATATTATCCCTATTGCTCACATTATGTGTCTGGTCATTGGGTTGCCTGGTGGCTATTTTAACTTCTGACATGTAGAAAATGTTCAAGAGATACTATTTAATGACAATCTAGTGTCTTTTACTCTCTGTCTTGTAGTTAATATGGTATAGTTGATTGTTGGATTGCTGAAACTGATTGCATTTGGTCCCCAATTTACAGTGGTTCCACTTAACATTTTTCAACTTGACGATGGTATAAAAAAAATACACATTGAATAGAAACCATACTTTCAGTTTTGAATGTTAATCTTTTCCCTGGCTAGTGACATGGGATATGATACTTTCACAAGGTGTGCAGTGGCAGGGGTAGCAAGCCTCAGCTCCATCAGCCACGAGATCATGAGAGTGAACAACCCATATGCTTACAGGCATTCGGTTTTTCACTTTTAGTATAGTATTCAATAAATTACATGAGGAATTCAATACTTTATTACAAAATAGGCTTTGTGTTAGATAGTTTTGCCCAACTGCAGGCTAAAATAAGTGTTCTGAGCATATTTAAGGTTTAAGGTACACTAGACTAAGCTATTGGAGAAGGCAATGGCACCCCACTCCAGTACTCTTGCCTGGAAAATCCCATGGACGGAGGAGCCTGGTGGGCTGCAGTCCATGGCGTTGCTAGGAGTCGGGCATGACTGAGCGACTTCACTTTCACTTTTTACTTTCATGCATTGGAGAAGGCAATGGCAACCCACTCCAGTGTTCTTGCCTGGAGAATCCCAGGGACGGGGAACCTGGTGGGCTGCCATCTATGAGGTCGCACAGAATTGGACACGACTGATGTGACTTAGCAGCAGCAGCAGCAGACTAAGCTATAATGTTTCGTAGCTCAAGTATGTTAAATGCATTTTCTTCAGGGTTATTTTCCACTTCTGATGGGTTTATGAGGATGTAACCCCATTACGGCTTCCCACGTGGTGCTAGTGGTAAGAAGCTACCTGTCAACAGAGGAGACGTGAGAGAGGAGGGTTGGATCCCTGGGTCAGAAAGATCTCCTGGAGAAGGACATGGCAACCCACTCTAGTATTCTTGCCTGGAGAATCCCATGGACAGAGGAGCCTGGACGGCTACAGTCCATGGGGTCACAAAGAGTCAGACACGACTGAAGTGACTTCGTACACATACAACCCCATCATAAGCGGAGGATGATCTGTATTTGCATTCAGTAGGTGCCATTGTTGATGCTGGCACTTCCTAATTTAAACACTATCCATGGGATTTCTAGGCAAGAATCCTGGATTGGGTTGTCATTTTCTTCTCCAGAGGACCTTCCTGACCCAGGAATCCAACCCACATTTCCTGCATTGTGGCGGACTCTTTTACCACTGAGCCACCGGGAAACCCAATTTAAACACTGCCATTTTCTAAATAATTCATTAGTTCAGAATCAGGGATATCAATCATAAGCACACTCTCCAAATTTACTAATTAATCAAAAGTTGGCAGACAAAAGAATATACTTCTTGGGTATAAAATTAGAATTTTTAAATAAATTGAGGCTAATAAAATATGGTATCAAATTGTCAAATACTTTAGAGCTTTGAGTAAAAAACAAAATCTAGTTTTGAATCCAAATATATTCATTTTTAATGTTTACCTTTCTATAACAGCACTTTAAACATTTCATGAGAAAAAGAGAAATTTTAAAAGTGATTAAGTTTAGTGTTTTATCGTATGCTTGGGACTTTTGGGGGTTTCCTTATATGTTTCAGAGCTGAAGTTGTTTCACAGTATATATTCTCATCAGTTCAGTTCAGTTCAGTCGCTCTGTTGTGTCCAACTCTTTGCAACCCCATAAATCACAGCAGGCCAGGCCTCCCTGTCCATCACCGACTCTCGGAGTTCACCCAGACTCACATCCATCGAGTCAGTGATGCCATCCAGCCATCTCATCCTCTGTTGTCCTCTTCTCCTCCTGCCCCCAATCCCTCCCAGCATCAGAGTCTTTTCCAATGAGTCAACTCTTCGCATGAGGTGGCCAAAGTACTGGAGTTTCGGCTTTAGCATCATTCCTTCCAAAGAAATCCCAGGGCTGATCTCCTTCAGAATGGACTGGTTGGATCTCCTTGCACCTTTTCAAATAAATAATACTTGTAATTTGGTTAAAAACACAAAGGTTCAAAGCTAGCACTTCCTGGCATGCAGAGTTGGGTTTTTTTTTTTTTTTAATCATCTTATCTTTACCTTTTTTAAAATGTAGATACACATATTTATATGTGGATTTTACAAGGAAACATGGAGCACAATTTATTTTCTAGCTCTCCACTGTGGTTTTCTCTGTGGACTTTGTTTAAAGTGTTGAGATAGTTTTCTCTCAAGAATACTACTTTCTTCTCCCATTTGCATTTGCTTAAGAATAGAAACATGTATGTACTGACAGGAAAATTAATTTGAGAATAAAATGGTCTTGACCCCTCTTCTATGCCCTAAGAAACATTGATTATTAAATGTCAGAGTTTACATATATCTAATCCAGTCTAGAAATTTCTACTGCTTTGTACAGAAACATGATCTTTGAACCTTCTGAGCTACAGAAATGAAATTCTGATCATGGACATCTGCAAAGAATAGCTATGTTACCACTTATCAGCTATTAGACATGAAAGGCTCAGAAACAGGTTGGAAAGCAGCCTTATTTTTCATTATAAATTGTTAGCATTTCTTTAAGCCACCCAGACTCTTCTTGTGGGCACTGTATTGCGATGGCCAGTCTTTAAAGACACCCTGCATATTTTCACAGACTGTTACTCTATCTCCTTGGTCTCATTAGGGGCTAAAAAATATATATCTATAATCTCTATTTTTAATTTTTTTAATTTATTTATTTTGCACTTGGGAAGTAGTCAGAGGACACCACTTTTAGCTACTTACTGAGTTGAAAGTGAATGTATTACACATGCAAGACTGATATTTTCTTAATTGAGAATATTGCCACGGCAGGAAATAAAACAAAGTCACCTTATTAGATAAGCTAAACTGTTCATCTGGGGCATTTCTTGGTTCCTTAGGTGCAAACCATTGAATTAGGAGCCAAGGAACACAACACAATTATAACATGGTTGCTGGATCGAGGAGTGCCATTTGGTACCGACTGATTACATCATAATGCTTAGTTCTATCAATGAATTTTGTAAACATTCACACAAAAGCAAGGGAGTGCTTACAGGACGGGAGGGAGCCACAGTCACTCCTGCAACTCTTACAGTATCAAAGCCTTCTGCCACACCACCATTTTAAACTGTGCTTCTGAACAGTAGGCAAATGAAATTGCCTCCATGCCTGCATGCCAGGTGGCTTCAGTCTTGTCCAACTCTTTGTGACCCTAAGGACTGTAGCCCTCCAGGCTCCTCTGTCCATGGGGTTCTCCAGGCAAGAATACTGGAGTAGGTTGCCATGCCCTCCTCCAGGGGATCTTCCCGACCAAGGGATCAAACCCGAGTCTCCTGCATTGGCAGGAGGGTTCTTTACCACTAACACCACCTGGGACACCTGGGAAAATGTCATTTATTCTTCAAGCATTTCTTAGGTTTCTACTATATGCCCAGTGCTATAGACTTGATTATAAATTTTTAGAAATCATGGCCCATGCCCTAAAAGATTCTCTTAAGAGTGTTGTGAAAGAAAGTGAACGTGAAGTCGCTCAGTCATGTCCGATTCTTTGGGACCTATGGACTGTAGCCCACCAGGCTCCTCTGTTCTTGGGATTTTCCAGGCAAGAATACTGAAGTGGGTTTCCATTTCCTTCTCCAAGGGATCTTCCCGAACCAGGGATCAAACTTTGGTCTCCCACATTGCAGACAGACTCTTTACCATCTGAGCCACCAGAGAATTCCTTGTGTGTTGTATGCATTATTTATAGTGTCTAAACATAAATCACTTGATGCATTTTCTTTATGGACCTGCCCACCTTATTGAAACTAGGGAGTGTTTCTTTATGATCTGAGAGCCATAACAATCTGCTTATGCCACTACTAGGTATAGAAGAAAGAAGGAGTTTCCCTTGATGAGTGGGACTGCCATGTCAATTATCTGAGACTTTTATATAATAAAGAATAGTGTGATGCTTTTTTACTTAGAAGCACAAATATCTGTATTTTGTACAAGGCAATAAAACTATAACTGGTTAAATATATATAATTATATTTGAGTTTTATATATATATACATATATATAACATATATTTGAGAGCATCTTAAAAACAGGAACTTATTCTGAAGTGAAATATTACCAGTCCTTAAAAAAAAAAAAACAAACTTATGTTGAGATTATCCCAGGAGACCCAGAATCAATCCAGGAGTTAAAAATTTTTTGGGGGGGCAACATTTTTCCTGCTTCTGATAGGTAAATAATGTGGAGTAAAAAACATGTTTGGTGCCAAATTTCATTCTGTTTGATTGTGGTTTGTGTCAGCAATCCGGAAAGAAGTCATATAGTCATCATAGTACTATAAGTAAATTTTTCCTCACTTAAATGAAAATGTATTCCCATGGAAAATCTGAATGCTGAAAATTTGGTTTAAGGGAATCACGCAACCCAAGATTTTGGTTCAGTCAGTTCAGTCACTCAGTCGTGTCCAACTCTTTGCAACCCCATGGACTGCAGCACACCAGGCCTCCCTGTCCATCGCCAACTCCCAGAGTTTACTCAAACTCATGTCCATTGAGTCGGTGATGCCTTCCAGCCATCTCATCCTCTGTCGTCCCCTTCTCCTCCCACCTTCAATCATTCCTAGCATCAGGGTCTTTTCAGATGAGTCGGTTCTTCACAAAAGGTGGCCAGAGTATTGGAGTTTCAGCTTCAGCATGAGTCCTTCCAGTGAATACCCAGGACTGATCTCCTTCAGAATGGACTGGTTGGATTTCCTTGCAGTCCAAGGGACGTCAAAAGTCTTCTCCAACACCACAGTTCAAAGCATCAGTTCTTCAGTGCTCAGCTTTCTTTATAGTCCAACTTTCACATCCATACATGACCATAGGAAAAACCATAGCCTTGACTAGACGGACCTTTGTTGGCAAAGTAATGTCTCTGCTTTTTAATATGCTATCTAGGTTGGTCATAACTTTTCTTCCAAGGAGCAAACATCGTTTAAGTGTCTTTTAGATTTTTGTTACTATTATTATTTTGCTTCTATTTTCCATATATGGATTTTTTTCTCCAAAATTAGACCAAATTTTGTGGTTATAAATAAACTATTTTCCTTAATATATACCATAAGCATTTTCCTAGTCTTTAGATATTCTTTGAAGCTTGAATTTAGTGTCTGCAAAATATTGCATCCTGTGAATATGCAAGGGCTTCCCTGTGGCTCAGCTGATAAAGAATCTGCCTGCAATGTGGGAGACCAAGTTTGATTCCTGGGTTGGGAAGATCCCCTAGAGAAGGGAATGACTACCCATCCCAGTATTCTGGCCTGGAGAATTCCATGGACTGTATAGTCCATGGGATTGCAAAGAATTGGACACGACTGAGCAACTTTCACACTTCACTAACTTAACAGGTATGCAAAGAATATTTTTCATGTAAATATTTAATCATATTTCAAATTATTAATTTACTTTATATACATGGTATGACCTGTTTCTAGTAATAGCTTTGCAAAGTGTCATCATATTTCCAGTATATTTTCCTAGAAGAATGAAACATTCATTTTCAAGAGAACAATATGAATAAGTAGAAAAATATAAAAACTCTGCTTACCTGAGAAAGAAAACTATGCTGTTAATTTGTAAAGTTTTAAAACAACTCCTTGCTACCATTAGAGATTTACCCTTTGTTAAAAAAATTTAAGCTTGAACAGGAGAAATCTTAAAAGTCTTATTTCTAAGCAATTGCTGTTTTGGGTGGACATAAGTTGAACTCACTTCAGGATCCAGCCAGAGTTCTTCCTGAACAGTTCAGACAGGAGCAAAAGCCAGACTGTGAGCCCATTTTTTAAAGCAGCCTTTTGTTTGTGTCAATAAAAAGAAAAAGATGTTTTTTGACATTTGTTCTATGTACAAATACACCTACTCCTATTTGAATAAAGAGAAACCTGGACAACATTTTTAATGAGCCACACTTAGTGCTGAATTTTTAGCCCAATTAGAAAAATAAATCTTATTAAATATTATGTTTCTATAGAAAAGTAATAGCTGTTTAATTCTCATCTATTTACTGACCAAAACTAGTATTCCCTGAAGTATCTTTCCTTGTTGAAGTTGAATCTCATCCATGTATCTAAAGGGAACGCTGAGTGTTTTTTTAAGTGTCTGCATTTTAATAAGAATGAATAGTTTAATCCCCATACTTGTACCCATATCCTAAACTCTAAGTGTCCAGTGAGTATAAAGATCTCAGCAAAAGGAGACTCTTTTGAATCATCCATTTTGAAACATCAAACAGTATAAAATTGTTTAATTCTACATAGTTCTATTTCTTTTTTATTTACTTTAAAGATTTTTATCATGACACACTTTGAATGTATATTATAAAAGTATAAGAGTATAGTACAGGGTATACCCCTTAATCAGAATTTCAAAATATACACCTGCTTTACCCATCTCTATTGCTGCTGCTGTCTTTAGTGTTTTAAAACAAATTCCAGAGTTCTTGTATTTCACTCATGTGTATTTCCAAATACATCTCTGAAAAATACTGTCTTTCATCACCACAAAGCCATATTTACATCTGACAAGATTAACAATAATTCTAGTTTCTTGCTATCACCTGGTGTTGAGTATCATCTGGATATGAAACACTTCAAAATAATCTGGTTTTGAGATAAAAACTAGGAATTATTTCTTAGACAACTCACTTATGGGTTTCAGAACTACTTGAAACTCTGTACCTTTAAGTAAAAACTGGGAAGATAACATACACCAATTTCTGATTCCTTAATTGTAAACTAACTTTTGGACTTCAGGTCTTTATTTGGGAAAGCACAAAGCAACTCTCTTTCTGCCTGCTAGTTTCACTGGGTGCCACTGATCTATTTAATCTTTAAATTGTCACAACTTCCTTATAGTGCTGCTACTGCTGCTGCTAAGTGGCTTGAGTCGTGTCCAACTCTGTGGGACCCCATAGACGGCAGCCCACCAGGCTCCCCCGTCCCTGGGATTCTCCAGGCAAGAACACTGGAGTGGGGTGCCATTTCCTTCTCCAATGCATGAAAGTGAAAAGTGAAGTCGCTCAGTCGTGTCTGACTCTTTGTGACCCCATGGACTGCAGTCCACCAGGCTCCCCCATCCATGGGATTTTCCAGGCAAGAGTACTGGAGTGGGGTGCCATTACCTTCTCCACCTCATAGTGCTAGTTGCCTATAATTCTGCTGAAATAGTGATTATCAAACTTTTTAATAGGTGGCAAATCTAAGGACAGTAATCCGTTACATTTCCCATGCCCATCACTCCTATCAGTAAGACAGATCCAAAACTTTATCCTACAAGAATTCATGGGAGAATGATCTTATTTATGGCATTTTTCTGCATTGTATGTGTAATGTTTTTACTTGATCATTCCTAAATAGATTAGAGTCTGCTTTTAGCTAGAAAGAATGAAATATGAATAATCTCTAAATAAACCTAAATGCTCTAGTGTCTTCATTTTATTATATTTCTTAACTGAATTTAGGGCAAGTGTATTTCTGTAATTAAATACTGAACGTTTAGCTAAAGAAACTCTTCATTTTCAGAGATTGGGTTACTAATTTGGTCAAGAGTAGTTTAATTTTTGGACTCCTGCTGAAATTTTTGTGTTCTGCTGCACTAAGAGCGTACTCGGCCTGCACACACTGGAGAGCACTTTCCTTTTATGACTTTCTGTAAAATTTGTCAGCAGGAGGGAGGCTGAAAAGTAGGGAAATGTCCCCAAGTGGATGAGTATATAAAGGACAAGAGAAGGACAGCAAGAGAACAAATGAAGAAGAGTACTGACTTATTACAGTTTTTTAGTATATGGATCTGTCATCCAGACCAGCACTAGTCCTGCTGCAGAAGTGGTTGAAAGTTATTGTGTTGGTCAGATATGCAAAGGAGCTGCTATTTATCATTTGTAAATATATTTCTTTTTCTGCTTAACCAACTTCCTTTAGAACAATTGACACTTCACAGGAATAAACAGATCTGAAGAACAAAACAGTCAGGAAACACTCTCATAAACATCCTTCCTATTAGATTTATTTGTTGAGAATACTCATTTTATTTAGTTTTTCTATAAACAAAGATTTTATTTGAACATTCCATCAATATCTAAGAGAAGTCTTTAAAGTTTTTAATCTGCTAAAACTCACCAAAAACTCACCAACATACAGAAAGTGGAGCTAAAGACGAACTTCTAAAAGAAGTTTCTGAAGACATAAAGGAAAAGCAAACGTACAAAGTGCACCTTCCTGAGTTTTGTTGTGATCACGGTGAGTGGTATGAAGCCACTGAAATGTCCAAAAATAAATTGTTGTGGGGGGTATAAATTATGATCACACTAGAAAAATGCTAGGCAACAGGATAACACCCTCCTCCTCCTCCTGCAAAAATCCTAGTGACATAAGCATTTGTGGGAGAATGAGCAGAAGAACATAGGCATAGCTATAAGGAAGGTCAGTTCTTTTTATTTTTTACTGTAATATCTTGTAATATACTCATATGTACCTGGAAAGTTGTGCTCTTTCTGAATAAAATACTAGATTATAATTGCTGGAAATCCTTTAGACGAGTTAAAAACACTCACCTATACACCGTTATAGTAAAATCGATATAATTATTTGAAACTTTCTACATAACAAATTTCTACATTCAATTTTTAGAAATTATGTTCAAGTTGAATTAAAATAAGACTTCAGAACTACACAATATTTTTGGAGTAAAGTTCTGTTTTAGCATATAATTAAAACTGATACTTTACTAAAAACAGTTAGGAAATGTATTTATTGAAACAAAGCTTAGTAACATCTTACCATGAATACCAAAATCTGACAAGCTTTAGGGTTTTCACAAAGATAAATTAGTACTCACTTGTGTCCAACTCTTTGCAACGCCATGGACTGGAGCCCACCAGGCTCCTCTGTCCATGGGATTTTCCAGCAAGAATACTGGAAAATACATTTCCTTCTCCACACAGAAATATATTGGTGTACTTTATTTTACATTTTAGTGAGAGTTGCCAAGAAATAAGCTTTATTACCATTATGGGAAAAAAACACATTTATACAGTCTGAACTGAACATTTACATTGGATTTAGTTGTAGAAGTTTTCCCCCATTTCATTTTTCCATATTTACACATGCACTATAAGACTTTTAAAAGTGAGAAAACTCTCATTTTAAGATGTAATAACATCCAATATCTAGCAATTATGACCTTACTTTATAAAGTATCAAAGTGCTTTGCATTTTCAAAAATGTGTTTTTTTAACTCCTTTTGTCTCTTTAACAAGCATATTAGCCCCAAATCATTCTTTGTAGTATTAAGCTGCCTACGTATTATTTAAATTCCAACATTTACACTTACATGATTGCATGTATTTTCAATAGTGATTCTTTTATCGCACACCGAGAAAGTATGCGACAGATGATGAGAAGTTTTTCTGAACCTTTTGGAAGAGACATGCTCAGCATCTCTGATAGGAGAGGAAGAGCTCGTAACCGTATGGGACATGAGGATGAAGAAAATTCCTTGACTGTAAGTTCTGTATTTTAAAGATAGTGAAGAAAAGTATTACAGAAGAATTTATCTCTGATGATAGGATAGGATTAATGTTATAGAAATAACCGTTATACACAGGGAAGGACCTGTTGAAAAAGGAGAATCCTTTGACAATGAAGTGTTAACTGTATAGAACTGCACTGTGATACCAAAACTTTTAGCACCATAGGGTTATATATTATAAGCCAAACTTAAGACATTCTTTTCCATGTGAACCATGTAAGGAAGAAAAACCATGATAAGGTTTTTCTCACCTTATCATTTACTCGCATGTCTTAAATTAGGACAGGCATGGAAATAACCTTGCATAAAGCACTTTTTCTTCTCGCTTTAAAATAGCATCCAAAACTGTAGTATAATGCTTTTTATCTACTGGACCAGGAAAACCCAATCTACTCCTTGGCTACCTTGGACCCTCAAAACTTAGATTAACTTTTAAAAGTTAATTTAAAAGTTAATCAGAAGCCTTGTAGAACTACAGTATATGTTCAGAAGTCTTGTCTGAGAGCAAAACTAAAAGGTTACAAACAAACAACAAAAATCTCAGGACATTTTTATACCTTCAGTTTAGTTCAGTTCAGTCTCTCAGTCATGTCCGACTCTTTGCGACCCCATGAATCGCAGCACGCCAGGCCTCCCTGTCCATCACCAACTCCCAGAGTTCACTCAGACTCACGTCCATCGAGTCAGTGATGCCATCCAGCCATATACCTTAGCTGTTTTCTGCTTATTTGTGTTGCTTTTTCAGCCTCAAGAATGGCAGTTCTAGAACAACAAATCCACAGGAGTTTCTAAAACATAAATCTCTACAGTTCAAATGTAGAGCTTTGGACCTCAGTAAACATTTTTTAATGTATTTCTTTTTAATTGAAGGATAATTGCCTTACAATACTGTGTTGGTTTCTGCCATACATCAGCATGAATCAGCCACAGGTTTACATATGTTGTCCCCTCCCTCGTGGCACTGTCTCCCTCTTCCCACCCCATTCCTCCCCCTCTCGGTTGTTGCAGAGCCCCAGATTGAGTTCCCTGAGTCATACAACAAATCCCCACTGGCTATCTGTTTCACATATGGTAATGTATATGTTCGCATGCTACTCTCAATAAACATTTTTAATTGGTCAGTTGGGAAACTTCCAGTACCTTCCAAAGAAATACTTTCATATTTTTTATTTGCAATAATGTTGTTAGAGCAAAATGTTTCAAATACTCCTAAAAGTTTGATGGATAAAATTACATTTGCCATTTAAATGAAAGTAATCTTCACATTCTTTTTCACATACACATTATTCCTATATATATATTAATTTCATTCCAATTATTTTTAAATTTGTTAATGTGGTCATTATGTTATTTTTTTACTTTTAGGGCTATAAATTTCCATAAAAGTCTAAAATTAAGCCCAAAGGAAAAAACTGTCAAAGAGAGCAGAAATATCAACTATGACATTCTTAAATTTTATCTTTCACATGAGCATTGAAGTATTTTATATATCTGTTATAAACATAGCAAAGAAAGAGTAGGGCTGTACATACTGCTTTATATTATTTGCATGCATAAATGAGCTGCTGGTAGCCTTTGTGCAAAAAGTAGGAGGTGACGATTTTATTCCCTTGTAAGCACAGAAAGGAGATCTGTTTATAATGCAGCTGTGAAGTTCTTAGTGAGGATGCCTAAGCTGTAACTCTGCTGGTTATCCATTAGAAGAAGAAATGTTTTTTTCCTGAGTACCTGTGCTTAAAACATCTGAATGTTTAATGAGCTGGAATAAGAAATATATAACCAATAGGTAAATTTATTTGAAACTGTAGTTTATCTGATTCATAACTTAGAACGATTTGTATTTTAGCTTGCCTCATATTTGTCTTGCCAGTGCGGCTTGAAATCAAGTTTTGGGGAACCAAAAAGACCACATAGCTGAACTAATATGGTTGCATAAATGTGAGGATTAAATAAGGAAAGTCAAGTAAGAAAACAATTCTGAATACAAAAGAAGGCCGAGACCAATCAATATTTGAATGAAAAACTAAAATAGTTGCTACTGAGTCCAGTTTCTAGTGGCATAAATTAACTTTTGTCTAAGATGATGAGATCATTGGCCTTATTATTAATCAAATCCCTAACAATTATACAGTGCAAGTGACAAATAGATACAAGGGATTAGCTCTAATAGAGTGCCTGAAGAACTATTGACAGAGGTTCGTGACATTGTACAGGAGGCAGTGATCAAGACCATCCCCAAGAAAAAGAAACGCAAAAAGGCAAAACAATTGTCTGAGGAAGGCCTTACAAATAGCCGAGAAAAGAAGAGAAGCGAAAAGCAAAGGAGAAAAGGAAAGGTATACCCATTGGGATGCAGAGTTCCAAAGAATAGCAAGGAGAAATAAGAAAGCCTTCCTCAGTGATCAATGCAAAGAAAGAGGAAAACAATAGAATGGGAGACTAGAGATGTCTTCAAGAAAATCAGAGATACCAAGGGAACGTTTCATGCAAAGATGGGCTCAATAAAGGACAGAAATGGTATGGACCTAACAGAAGCAGAAGATATTAAGAAGAGGTGGCAAGAATACACAGAAGAACTATACAAAAAAGATCTTCATGACCCAGATAATCACAGTGGTGTGATCATTCACCTAGAGCCAGACATCCTGGAATGTGAAATCAAGTGGGCCTTAGGAAGCATCCCTACGAACAAAGCTAGTGGAGGTGATGGAATTCCAATTGAGCTATTTCAAATCCTGAAAGATGATGCTGTGAAAGTGCTGCACTCAGTATTCCAGCAAATTTGGAAAATTCAGCAGTGGCCACAGGACTAGAAAAGGTCAGTTTTCATTCCAATCCCAAAGAAAGGCAATGCCAAAGAATGTTCAAACTACAGCGCAATTGTACTCATCTCACCCGCTAGGAAATAATGCTCAAAATTCTCAAAGCCAGGCTTCAACAGCATGTGAACAGTACAAGAACTTCCAGATGTTCAAGCTGGATTTAGAAAAGGCAGAGGAACCAGAGATCAAATTGCCAACACCCGTTGGATCATTGAAAAAGCAAGTGAGTTCCAGAAAAACATCTATTTCTGCTTTATCGACTATACCAAAACCTTTGACTGTGTGGATCACAACAAACTGGAAAATATAAAGGGATGGGAATACCAGACCACCTTACCTGCCTCCTGCGAAACCTGTATGCAGGTCAAGAAGCAACAGTTAAAACCAGACATGGAACAACAGACTGGTTCCATATAGGGAAAGGAGTAAATCAAGGTTGTATATTGTCACCCTGCTTATTTAACTTATATGCAGAGTATATCATGCGAAATGCCGGGCTGGATGAAGCATAAGCTGGAATCAAGAAATATCAATAACCTCCGATACTCAGATGACACTGCCCTTATGGCAGAAAGTGAAGAACTAAAGAGCCTCTTGATGAAAGTGAAGGAGGAGAGTGAAAAAGTTGGCTAAAACTCAACATTCAGAAAACTAAGATCATGGCATCCGGTCCTATCACTTCATGGCAAATAGATGGGGAAAACAATGGAAACAGTGAGAGACTTTGTTTTTCTGGGCTCCAGAATCACTACAGTCATGAAATTAAAAGACGCTTGCTCCTTGGAAGAAAAGCTATGACCAACCTAGACAGCATATTAAAAAGCAGAGACATTACTTTGCCAGCAAAAGCCTGTCTAGTCAAATCTGTGGTTTTTACAGTAGTCATATATGGATGTGAGAATTGGACTATCAGGAAAGCTGAGCATCAAAGAATTGATACTTTTGAACTGTGGTGTTGGAGAAGACTTTTGAGGTCCCTTGGACTGCAAGGAGATCAAACCAGTCAATCCTAAAGGAAATCAACCCTGAATATTCATTG
Organism: Bos taurus; assembly: GCF_002263795.3. Classification (NCBI taxonomy): domain Eukaryota; kingdom Metazoa; phylum Chordata; class Mammalia; order Artiodactyla; family Bovidae; genus Bos; species Bos taurus. Next base: position 108,922,477 of record NC_037328.1, on the reverse strand, counting down.
GAAGGACTGATGCTGAAACTGAAACTCCAATACTTTGGCTACTTGATGTGAAGGAGAGACTCATTGGAAAAGACCCTGATCCTGGGAAAGACTGAAGGCGGGAGGAGAAGGGGATGACAGAGGATGAGATGGTTGGATGGCATCACCAACTCAATGGACATGAGTTTGAGCAAGCTCCAAAAGTTGGTGATGGACAGGGAAGCCTGGCATGCTGCAGTCCATGGGATTGCAGAGTCAGACACGACTGAGCGAATGAACTGAACTGAAGATGATGAACCATAGGTGTCAGCTAAAATCTGTGTGTAGCATTATCCAATAGAATGCTCTGGACGATCTAAATGTTCTGAATCCACCCTGTCCAGTATGATTAGCCACATATGACTACTGGATGCTTGGGGCTGGTGCACTGAGATGACCCAGAGGGATGGTACGGGGAGGGAGGAGGGAGGGGGGTTCAGGAGGGGGAACACGTGTATACCTGAGGCAGATTCATGCTGATGTATGGCAAAACTAGTACAATATTGTAAAGTAATTAACCTCCAATTAAAATAAATAAATTTATATATAAGAAAAAAACCTTTGAAATGTGCCTAGTGCTACTGAGGAACTGAATTTTCAATTCTAATTATTTAAAATTAATTTTAAATAGCCACATGTAGGTTTTGACTACCTTAATGAAGGGTAGGATAATATTCAAAAAGAGTGCAAAGCTTTTAGCATTTTTAAAAAAACCAACACTGAGTAAAGGACACTAATCACCTACAGGTGAACCTATCATCTTATTTTTTTTTAATTTAATAATAATCTCTTTCAACAGTTTCCCAAGAGAAATTGTAGTACTCATCTACCTATTAAATAGAAAGTAAATGGTGATTTTACTATATCAGATTTAGACAAAACCATTTCATAAAACTTTGAATTTCATGGTGTTTTATATAGTAAATACTGCTAGGTAGTATTTACTTACCTCTCCCATCTAAAATCAAGTGGTATATATAATATTATATTCAATTACATTATATTGTATCAACTGTCTTAGAAAACTAACACCAGTGAGTTTTTTTTCCTTGTTTAAGCTATGAAAACTCTTTGCTAACCAAGAGTGCTGAGCATTGCCCTAGGGCAGTTGAAGGGCAGTAGTAATTTTTAAATATAGGAATTTCATATGGTTCAGTAGGTTTTCCAAGAAACATTCAGCTTCTTTTTAACCAAAACTCTTCTTTTCCTCTGAATGAGTTATACTGGTGAGATATGGCTCTCCTTTGTGTGATACATTTGACATGTTTATGTCTCAGTATGAAAGATTTATGTAAAAGCAAAAAAAACTAAATACATTAATTAAAAGAAAACAAACAAACAACAGTAACAACAAAAGACCTCTATCCCAACTTGACTTTTCTAAGTCAGTGTCCTATAATTGCATATGAAAGTAGGAATAAAAATTAGAAATTGACTATAGAAGATGGACAAATCAGCTGCCTAGTTTGAAAGCAGCACAGCTAAGTAGAGTAGGCTTTTTGAGCATGCTAGCTGTTCTAATTGAACTTTTTAATAATAATTTGCACAAAGATTTTTTTTTCTCTTTTTGTGAAGTTATAAATTTTAAAATGAATATTTTGATTAAGTAGTGAGTAATATGCTGATGCTTTTAAGCATAGTGGATGAAAATTTATATTTCAAATATATACTTGATAACCCTTTTCTTTATTTTTTGCCCATTGGCATTTGTCATCTTTCTCAGCCCTATTATGAGGGAAAATAGAGATTCCTACAAAAGTAGGAAAGGCATCAGTTACGCCATTTCTTTGTACTATTAGCTTTTTCTTCAGTTCATGATTTCTTTATTGGGATGTTTTTAAGCCAGTATCTGTAAGTTTATTTCATTAGGCAGTTTGTAATTCAAGATATAACACATGACCATCTGACAGATTGTGAGATGGTGCCAGAGTCAATGTAAAATCTGTTTTTCCTTTCAGTTAAAAGAAACAATGAGGAATTTTACTGGTGTACAAATACACTTTGGAGATTACTGTTTTAATTTATTATAAAATTTAAACACAGTTTTCTCTAGTTTTTTGACATAACTTACACAGGGAAAAAATTATCACTGAATGATGGTATAATTTTGTATATACCTTTTACCAAGAAACTCAAAATTTATTTTCAACAACTTCCAAGTAATGAAAGTTTTTAATTTATATATGTATCTAAAAATTTATTTTTATTATTCCATCTATTACGCTTAACATTCTTTTTCCTATCAAAGACTAAATATCTTTAAACCTATATGCATGATCCTTTCTGAATTCTGTATTTCTTATTCCATATTAGTTCTTAGGAGGTATCCATTAAATTTTTTGACCAATATCTCTTCTAAGCTTTTGAAATGTTATTAATATAGATACTTTTGATTTTTAATTGGTTTCAGGCAAGATTAAATGATTTTTTAAAAATATGGAATCCTTGAACAAAAGAAAGATGATATAATCTTAATCATTATACCTTATGTGTTAATTTTGGTGTGAATTTGCATTTTCTTTGAAAAATGTTTGTCTTAGTCCATAGCAATTACTTTCTCTTTAATAAATACTAGAGTAGTCTTATTTAAAAGAGATATGTGGTCTCCTTGTTTGTCGTCTTGTCTCATGTCAGACTCTATAATGAATAATAAGCAGATAACTTTAAATATATATATTGAGCTCTTTTTGATTAAACGGTTTTGTAATTTGGTTAGCTCTGAACTATGTGATTATGTAGTGTATTACTTTCTTTTTCAGAGATTGTTGTATAATAAATATACCAAAATTAATTGGATTTTTTTCTAGGCAATGAGTTCTCTTGTGCCTTTTGGCAGTTTTGGTGGTATGGTTCGTATCATAAGACACAAGCCATTTTAGCAATATTTTCTGACAATATTTTATTTCTCATTAGCTCAAGCATACTGAATCGGCATGCCATCTCACTTTCATAACAGCTTTTAGCATTTGTTACTGAAAACTTGTTTCGTGTGTTAAATTTGTCTTAGAATGTTTAGGCCTGTGTTTTGTGGAGTACCTCACGTCAACATAAAAAAAATCAGTTTTCCAAAAGAAAAAGTACATTTTGGTTGATGATGATTTACTTTATTTACAAAAGGGATCCCCGTAGTTGTGTTTAAAAGTTGGAGACTTCCACTTGCTTATGCTGACTTTTCAAAAAGTAAAAAAGCACCAAATTGAGGATAGACAAGCACATCTGGAAAAGCTCAGACTGACTGCTTTCTCTATCACTCTGTTGTCAGTTCAGTCATGCTTTCCTTTCCCATGTCCAAGCACTCTGCAGCCAGCTTTTTTCTCCCACCCGTTTTTCTCTGAGCCTTTGGTCCTCTTTTGCTGTGCTGCTAATTTCTAACACACTTAAAGGCAATCTGGGGAGTAGCAGAGAATAGCATCTCACCTTGGAGCACTTTCTATGCATCCATCTATACGCTCATGAAAAAGTTTTTTGAATTCTCTTGTGCTAGACTTTAGCCATTTCTTACCTTAAAATTTGCTTTATAAACTTTGTTCTTCCTAGTCAGAGTTTTTAGTGGGACAAGCAATGAAGGAAAAAAAAAAACAGCTGTAGCACAGAGTTATCAGTCAAGTAATCAGGAAATTCAGCATGCTTTGCGCACACAGATAGAAAAAACCCTTTAGCCCAGACCTTTGGGTTGGTGGAGTGGAGGTCAGTTGGAGAAGACTCTTGAGCCTTAAGGATTAATAGGAATTAGCCAGGAAAAGCTGGGAAGGGAGAAGAGAGATCAACACAGAGGAAATAGCATGTGTAAAGACTGGGAGGTTAGGGAGCCCAAAGATATTTGGGGTTATTTGGCCCTAGCGTGTGAGTTGGAGAATAGGTATAGGTAAGGATGATGAGGTACCAGGGGGGACTTCTTTTGGCCCTGATAAGGACTGTGGACTTTAACAAAAGAGCAGGAGAAGCAATTTATGAATTTTGGTCAAAATAGTATGAGAATCAGATTCTTATTTTTTGAAAAAGCATTGTCCCTGCAGGGAAGACAGGTATTAGAAGGGGCCAGAGTGGAGGCAGAGAGGCTAGGAGGCTGACAAAGTGTTCTGAGAAGTATGAGTGATAGATAGCTTCTACTCAAGTAATAGCTGTGGTGATAAAGAGAAATAATCTCTTTTGAGAGAGTTAAATAAGTAAATGGATAGCACTTGGCGATTCATTGGGTTGTTGAATCAGTAGAGAAGGGGAAGAAAAGTTTTATGCTTATTTTTCTGGCCTGAGGAATTAGATGAAAATGCCACTGAGCTAAGGAACAGAGCATTGAGGCAGTGCCAGTATGAGGGCAGGAGTGCTCAGAAAGATCATTTCAGGTCTGGGTGTTTTGCAGTTGAGGCATCTGTGGGCTGTTCAGGTTGATTTATCCAGTAAGCAGTTGGATATATGAGCTTGAACTGAGCTACAGATAATTAGTTCATTCATTCAGCAAATATTTATTGAGCCCTCCTATGCACCAGGAGTTGTTGCTAAAGTACTGGGAATAGGGTGATGAGTAAGACAGAGACGATAGCCCTGCCTTCACAGAGGTTATTTTCACAGAGTGGGAGGACAGACAATAAAGAACAAAATAATTCAGATAGTCAAAGTGCTTCTAAGTGCTCTGAAGGAGACGAAATGGGCAAATGATACAGGGACAGGTTCAGGTGGAGCAAAGATTAGACAGGTAACCTTTCGAAGGAGGTGATACTTGAATGATGAGAAGAAACTAACGATACTGAGTCAGGAGAGAACATTCTAGGCAGAAGAGCAGCTGTACAAAGTTCCTGAAGGCCTCGAAAGCCCACTGGAATCTCAGCTCTAATTTGTACCTCCCCTTTTTGTCAAGGCGTTGGGCCACCCGCATAACAAGTACAGAAACATCTTTTAGTGGCTGACAGTGAATTGAGAAGAGACAAAATATACCCAAAACATGTGATCTTTTTTACCTCACTTTTCTTAGGCTAGCTCTTTAGCCTCTCTTGAATTATCTCTTAAACAGCATTGATTTTCAGTGTAACGCTGAAACAAACAATTCACAATATTTCTGGAATTGTGTTGAATCTCTGAAATGCGGATTAATTCTGTTGCTGTCCTTTGCAACCTAAGTGTGAAAGTTGCTCAGTTGTGTCCGACTCTTTGTGACCCCGTGGACTATACAGTCCATGGAATTCTCCAGGCCAGAATACTGGAGTGGGTAGCCATTCCCTTCTCCAGGGGATCTTCCCAACCCAGGGATCAAACCGGGGTCTCCTGCATTGCAGGTAGATTCTTTTCCAGCTGAGCCACCAGCGAAGCCCAAGAATATGGGAGTGGGTAGCCTATCCCTTCTCCAGAGGATCTTCCCAACCCAGGAATCAAACTGGGGTCTCCTGCATTGCAGGTGGATTCTTTGTCAGCTGAGTTATCAGGGAAAGATGTATCATATTTCCTAAATGTGTCTTTGTTGTTCTGTACTATGGTTAGAAGGGAAGTGATGTGACAGTCGCTCAGTTGTGTCCAGTTCTTTGCGGTACCATGGACTACAGAGCCCACCAGGCTCTTCTGTCCATGGGATTCTCCAGGAGAATACTGGAGTAGGTTGCATTCCATTCTCCAGGGGATCTTTCTGACCCAGGGATCGAACCTGGATCTCCGGCATTGCAGGCAGATTTCTTTGTTACTGAGCCACAGGGGAAGCCCACAATGGTTAGTGCAGATTCTAAAGAGGAATTTGATTTTTCTATTTCCTATTGTATGTGAACGTGTTAGTCACTCAGTTGTGTCCAACTCTTTGCAATCCTATGGACTGTAGCCTTGTTCGATAGAATTCTCCAGGAAAGACTACTAAAGTGGGTTGCCATTAGCAATAAAAACCCAATAGAAGGCAGAAACGTAAACAGACCTTTGATAATTCTTTACTGAGTCCCAGAAGAGGGTACAAAGCAAAAGAATCTCCAGAAGGGCTGAAATAGCAGCACTGCTTAACAATGCCTTACATGTAGGAGTCAAAAGACTCCTCCTGCTTGAGCGAGGGAGTCCCTGGAACCAGAAACTCCTAACAGTAGGCAATGCTTTGGCTGACACACTAGAATATGTGCTTTGCTTTTTGATTCCTGGTGATCGTTCCAGTGATAAAACCTAAAATCAATAGGAGATTTTTCTGAGCAGTGTTTCTCTGCCTCGATGCTGCTACTTTCATGTTGGGCCAGATGACTTGTTGTGGGGAGCTGTCCTACATTCTTGTGCTTCGTAGGATATTTAACAGAATCCCTTGCCCCTGTCACTGCGTGCCAGTCATACACCCTCCTCAGTTGTGACAAACAAAAATGAGTGTAATGATTTAAAAATGTCCCTCTGGGGTAAAAATCACTCTTGGCTAAGAAACCACTGTTCCAGAGGAATTCTTAACTGTTCTTGGAGAGGAGCACACCTCATGCTTCAAGGGGATGCCCTACTGAGCAATCAGTGATAGGCCACAATTCCAAGACCTGTTAGTGGAATGATTCAACCTCCGTCACTTGGCACCAACTCTGATGGAAAGGCTTCCCTGGTGGCTCAATAAAGAGTCTGCCTGCAATGCGGAAGACCTGGGTTTGATCCCTGGGTTGGGAGGATCCCCTGGAGAAGGAAATGGCAACCCACCCCAGTACTTTTGCCTGGGAAATCCCATGGATGGAGGAGCCTGGTGGACTATAGTCCACAGGGTTCCAGAGTTGAACACGACTGAGCAACTAACACTAACGCTGATAGAAAGAGGGCTGGCTACTCTAGAGTCAGCTTCTCTGAGCCATGTGGTCCTGCTGGAGATGACACTGTTATCTTACACTCAGGTTTTATTTATTTGCCTGGTGGGATATACAGAGATAAGAAGGAAAAATTTGAAGACTAGTCTATGCTAAAGCTGTACCAGCCCAGAATATACCACTCAGTATTTAAATAGCAACCAAATTATGTTTTCAGCAAGTTGAATGATATGTATGTGTATATTTACCTGTTCTTGCATGTATATTCATGTGGATATATACACATGTATGTATGCATGTGTTTATAGTGTTACAGCTTCCTAACCATTTATACGCTGGCTGTCTAGGATTGTGTGTATGCTTCAAAGTGTTCTTTAACAAATCGCTTTCATTGTATAGTCCTTAAATTATTTTTGCCTGGTTGATCACTGCATGAGATCCCACAGCAAAAGTCAAGATAAAAAAAGAAATTCAGCTGTTTGGGGAAGGTGGATTTGCTTCTTTCGTGTTGTATTTATAGTTAATAACATACTTCCTAATGTCCTGTAGCATACAGATGTCAGCCCCTTTCAGGCAATGGACCGAATGATGTTAAATATGCGAAACAGTATGCAGGAATTACAAAGAAACTTTGTAAGTACTAAAAGATGGATGAGAATGTTGTTTTCCACTATTGGTACCCTATATTATAGTGGCTTTCAACCATTTTCTAACCATAGTCCCCAGAAACTAATAAATATATCTTAAATCATGACACTACTTGTGTACTGTATATATTATACACCTGAAATGAAAGTTTCATGAGAAAAGGATCATGCTGTTTACAGTGTCTATTGATATTTTCTATTTTATTTCATATTTTAAAAATCCTGGTCACAACCTATCAAAATGATCTCATAACCTACAAGTTTGATAAATAGCATTACTTAAATTTTCAAAATAAAAAATTCAACCTCAAAAATATTTATTCTGCTGAAGGTCACTGTTGTAATGAACATTTTATATGAGTTTAGATTTTTTATTATGTATAACTTGTCTACTTAAAAAAATTATAGCATCTAAGTTATTAAGTTTTAGTGTTTAAAAATAACTCAAAATAGAAATTTTAAGAATGATATTTAGAAACTGGATTAGAGTCATATAGTCTGAATACTTATAAACTAGTACTAATATTCTTACTTTTCTACTCATAACATTAATCATAATCAAAATAATAACTTGATTCAGTATGAAGACCAACCATATTATTTTGGTCATCCAGTTTGAAATCTAAGCACATCTTATAATGTCCAAATCTTGGACATTAGAAGTGTAGCATTGGTATCCACAGAAGGTATAAACTTCTTGGCATATGGTTAATTGGCTCAACATTGGCAAAATTGCTCACAAAAGTTAACCACTGACTATAAAAGTATCATGTGCTTCAAAGCATAACATCTATAAACTTAAGCCTTGAAGTCTTTAACCTCAAAGATTTGAGGAATTCGAAGTGAATCACTTGTTATTCATTATTCCTTACAAGAGGAGTGTGAATTGGTACCTAAAATGGAAGGAGGTTAGGGCCTTCATGGGGGTACCATTTGGATACATCATACTAACCATATACAGTATCTTTACTAGAACTTACAGCTAGTGTTGTTGCTTATTTGAATCTTCTGACATTAGTCTTCATATTTGACTGAACTCACTGGATATACAATTTATATTTATCTCCAGGGTCACCTTTCAATGGATCCAAATGGACATTCATTTAGTTCCTCCTCCGTGATGACTTATTCCAAAGTAGGAGATGAACCGCCAAAGGTTTTCCAGGCCTCAACACAAACCCGTAGGGCTCCAGGAGGAGTAAGTACTTTCTTGGAACTTTATAAAGTTATGGAATGATAGATCACCCATATCAAATTTTAGCTATTAAAACTTGACCTGGTACTGGTGCGGAAAAGAGAAGAGGGAAGGAAACACAAAGCAGAGTGAAAAGCAGTGAAGTTGACGGTAGTTTTTATCTTAAGGCATTCTTTGTCTCCCCCACTGCTAGTGGGGGAGATATGCAGGATCCATTCTGGACCTCTGCAATCAAGGGAACAGTGCAATAAAATGTGTCACACGAATTTCTGGTTTTTCAGTGCATATGAAAGTAATGTTTATTCTATTCTGTTGTTATTAAGTTTGCAACAGCATTATGTCTAAAAAAGCAATGTACTCACCATAATATAAAGGCTACCCACTCCAGTATTCTGGCCTGGAGAATTCTATGGACTATATATATAGTCCATGGGGTCGCCAAGAGTCGGACACGACGGGGCACCTTTCATTTTGGCTCACTTGTCTCCCCACCTACCTCCATTTGTGCGCCCGGGTGCTTTTTTATCTTTAATGTCTACTGATGTTTATTACCTTTACATGTTGACAAGGGAAGTAGACACTAAAGTCTTTGTTTCATGAAATAAATGTCTACAGTTAGTTTATATTTGAAGTAAATGAATTTTTTAACTCAAAATATTTCAAGAGTACAGACAGAACATAGAGAATAATATAAATACCCCATATTTCTGTAATCCAGTTTAGTGAAGTCATAATGCTTTTCTCTAAGTTGTCTTTTGTTCTCTTTTTAAGCAAAAATGCAGTTAAAATTTCCAATATGCTCCTCCCTCCTTGGTCCCTTTTCCCTTTCTCCCTCCCCAAAGAGAACCATTTTCTTATACAGGCATACCTCATTTTACTGGTCTTTGCTTTATTGCACTTCACAGATAAGTTGCATTTTTTGTAAACTGAAGGTTTGTGGCAATCCTGTGCTGTCAGGTCCTAGTTAGCAATTTTTAGCAATAAAGTGTTTTTATATTATGGTGTGTACATTGCTTTTTTAGACATAATGCTACTGCAAGCTTAATAACAACAGAATAGAATAAACATTACTTTTATATGCACAGGAAAACCAGAAATTCGTGTGACACATTTTATTGCACTATTTCCTTCATTGCAGAGGTCCAGAATGGATCCTGCACTATCTCTGAGGTATGTCTGTACCTGGAACTTACCACTTTTATGTATGCTTTTATGATTTCATTAGTTATGTATGCTCCATATACAATATAGTGAATCATTTTACAGGTTTCTAAACTTTGTATAAATGGTTTCCAAGCACACGTGACTTTGCTCTGCAACTAGACTTTGCTCAGTAATTGCTTCTGAGATTTGTTCAAGTTGATATGTGTAGCTCTGGTTTCTTTATTTTAACTTCTATATAATGTTCAAAATATGAATATACCACAGTTTTACAATCTCCTTTTCTAATAATAGATTATGTAGGTGTTTATAATTTTTCACTTATTCATCTTCATAGCTGTCTCCTTGTGAAGAAAGGGCTAGGAATACTATTGTTGGACTGGAGGAAGTGTGTGTCCTCATCCTCACCTAGAAATTACCAACTTTGTATCATGTAGGGATTGAAACAGTTGACTCCTACAGATTTTGGTACCAGTTGCCACTTTTCCATTTATTCTATTTGTTAGTACTTATCCTAAAGAAAATTAGGGGTTGCCTGTCTAATGGGTGACTTAAATGAAAACAATATTTTAAGTCATTTCATGACTGCTGAATAATTAGTTGCCCTTACATGTATTCTTTTTTTAAATAATTATACTGGTTCTGCTTGTCCTAGACATTTTAATTTTAAGCAGGTCAGGAAATATCAGAGAATTATTACCATAATTTTACTACAAGTTGGTAGTGGAACTAAGTACCCATTATTTTTAGAGCAATATATTTATTTTCTTACCTGTATAGGTAAGTAGGTTGAGGAGTTTATATGCTATATTTATATAAATAATAACTAATTTTTATATTCTTCATTTTCACAGATAAAGGAAACCAGGAAAGCATTAAGAGATTCCGACAGTGGACTAGAAAAAATGGCTGTTGGTCATCACCTCCATGACCGAGCTCATGTCATTAAAAAGTCAAAGAACAACAAGACTGGAGATGAAGAGGTCAATCAAGAGTTCATCAATATGAATGAATGTAAGTTATCAGAAAAAATGGCATTCTTCCTCTTGAAGTTAAAATAGCAGCTGTACCAGTAGCACTTGGTGAGAATTTTTTTAATAGAAACATTTCATGTGATCTTTCAGGCAGTTTATGAATTGTATATGTAGGCAAGACATCATCAACATAGTAATAAAATTGTGGTTTCATTGTTTCATAGTAGATCTGTTTTTTCATAGTGATTTTTTAATGTTGAGTATCATTTATTTTTTGTTTTATACTTGGAAAATGGAATCTTTCGTTTTTTAGTAAAGCTGTCATTAGTAAAAACGAGTCTTTATATATTTGTGGTTATCAAAGAAGTATATTTGAAAAGCATAAAAAAGTACAAAGAGAGAAAATAAAATCATCCATAATTCCAACCCCAAATACTAGTATTAATGTTTTAGTATATATATTCCTAATAGTTTTATGTGTATATAAACATATAAACACACATGCTTTTCTTTTTCAAAATTAGTATTTTACCATCTATATAGTTTATATTGTGCTTATTTTAATTCCCAACTATAATTGTGAACAGCCATCTATGATGTTACTTTTTCAAAAACATTCTAAATGGTTACCTAAAAGTGATAATATATATGGATCAAGCTCATCTCTTCCACTTCCTATATTTCCTACTCATTCTTTAATGCATTCAATTCTTTCTAGTGTCCTAACTCTTCTCATTATAGTTTTTAAGTTATATTCATTTCCTGTTTTTAGAAAGTATTTTAAGTAAAACTGTTTTATAATAGTAAAGAGTTTTAATTATTGTTTCATTTTAGAGAAAGAAATTCTCTTCAGGTTGGAATTAGAGAAAATTATTCTTATGCAATGAGATGAAAGCCACAACATCTTAACCTTTCTTTAATTTTAACCTTTGCAATTTGGTAATATTTATATATATACAGAATACTTCACAATAATTAACATATTGAAGAAAATTTTGGCAAAGTAACATTGTTGTATAGGCAATCTGAAAGAACAAGTATTGTCATTTACTTATCATTATTATAGAATTTAGATTACCTACTTCATAGCAACATAAATTGGCAGATGAGTAACCTATCTTAGGAAACTGAAACAGAAACTTGTGGGGCCAAACTATGTAGTGAAATTGTGAGATTAATAGGAAGTGCTAGTCCCAGGAGGAGTGTCCTCCAAGTAGAGGAAAAGTGGGATGACTGTGAGATGACCCAGGAAAAAAGAAAGACTGTAAGTCAGTGTCACTGGGTCATGGGGTCCAGGGATAGAACAACATGATATCCAGGCAGGTTTGTGAAAAAACAACTCAGCAATAACCAAATTACCAGCAGGAATAGGAGAGGAACAAACAGAAAAGGAAGCATCACTCTGAGTCAAAGACCTCTATATTTGAAGCAGTTTCCTATCTCTAAGGTTAGGCCGTTGGAAACACCAGGGAACATGTAGGGAGCAAAGCAGTTACTGACAGTTGACACCTTACTACTTACCCTTTCATTTTGATATTTAATGTAGGTGATGCTCATGCTTTTGATGATGAGTGGCAAAATGAGATTCTGAAGTACCAGCCAAGGGGACAATGGCGCAATCTAGATAACTCTAGGATGCGAAGTGTTGCTCATGAGAATTCAGGATCCCGAGAACTTAAAAGAAGGTAAAAGTTATTTCTAATTAAATTGTGTTTTTTAAAAACAAATTAGAAGGAAAGTTATGTAATTTTACCTCTCTTATCAGGAAGTTTTGATTTATGACCAGGTGGCTTGTATCAATGTTTTGTGAAAGATGTAATAATTTTAAATTACATCCGAGTATTCCAACAGAAATTTAAATTTGTACCTGAAACCCAATAATATTTTAGGATTGTATGACTAGTAACTCACTAGCAAATTATGCTTTAGACAATAGGACTAAAATCCTCCTAAGGAAAAGTGATATACTATAATGCAGTTATTCTTATGCAACAGATTCTCATCTGGAGAGAGGAGGAGTTGTACATTTTGTACTCGGTAAAGAAACCGGTGTTGTACTAGGTAAAGAAACTGGTGTTGTACTAGGTAAAGATACTGGCGTTTAGGGATATGGTAAGGGGAGAGGGACTGTAGCTGAAAGGCTGAACAAAACTTCCCTAACAGATCAAAATTGAGCATTTAATGGCAAACATATTTTTAGATACTTATGTATTAAATAGTATGTTACAATATCTGTATTAGATATTCTGGAAGAATTTTTCAAAAACTTTAGCCTCATTTGGAATTATCTTTTGGAATAGATGTGAAAAACAAATATCCTTAACCAACTTTAAAGATGAGACTTGGACACGTTTAGTGTATATTCTAGAGTTACCATTTAATTTGGTTCTCTGGGGGAAAATTGAAAACACTACCTAATTCCTGTTGCCATTAGACTTAAGAGAGAGAGAGAGAGAGAGGCCTCACCAGGCCTCAAAACAGAAATCTGTTCTAGGCTATAAGAGAGTGGAGGATCGCTGCAGAAGGTGGAATGCTGCCCAGAACCAGCAAGCAACAAGTGGGTACCAAGTAAACCAGAAGCCTTGTGCAGAATTTTGTGTGCTAACATCTTTTATTTTAAAATACTTGTCTAGGAATTTAGAGCCCTAATGTTTTCCATAGAAAACTTGCTCCCCTATTAATTGTAAACCATAATTGTCTCCCTTTGAAAAGTTCATTGATAAAAACCTAACAGTGCTATAATCAAACCTAAGTTTGCCTGTGAGATTCAGGTCCCAGCTAGAGAAAAGCATGCTCCTTATAGTTGGTTTATAAATCTATAACCCGATCAGTGGCATTTTCTGTAAACCAGCACTGTCCAGCTGAACTTTCTGAAACGATTTTTTGCAGTGATGAAAACGTTATACATCTGTACTGTCTAGTATGGTAGCCACTAGCCCCACGTGGCTGTTGAATCACACTTGAAATGTCAGTGATGCAACCAAGGAACTGAATTTTGAAATTCTATGTTATTTTAATTAATTTAAATGTAAATAATGTGGCTAGTGGCTATGATGTTGGACAGCATGGTTCAAAGGTAAACAGTTAAATCTGTCTCAGGGAAGCAGCTGTTGCTCTCTTAAATGTTAAGTGAAATTGTCTGCCATATGTTTTTCAAAGCTATTACAGAACTCTTAAGATAAAACTCACCTTAAATTACAGTGGCCTTTATCAAGTTTGTGTTGATGTTTTAATGACCATTTAAAAATGATGTTAATGTTCATATGTATATTTCTTAGGGAGAAACATCATCAAAGTCCAGCCATTGAACATGGAAGAAGATCAAATGTTTTTGTGGACAAACTCAACATCAAAGGATCACCTGTGAAAATCAACAAAAAATAAATAGCATTGCATTTGATTTCTTTAGTTTTGATTATTTTAACAGAGAAAGTAATGGTGCTGGGTAATACACATAAGACCAATCTTTTGTTATTAAATCAGTACTGTTCTTAGCAACTTTCTTCTGAATGTTCTTGAAAGTGCTCCCTTTATATTGTCCCTACTTTAGGAATAAAACTTGAATCTTCAACAGTGCAAGCTGTTCTCTAACACTCTTTAAAACATAACATATGCTGATTTTGCTTTCATAATTATTTTTATATTGGTTATGTTTTCCCCTGTATATTCAAGATTGAACGTACAACTGTTCTATCATATAAAATTAGTTAAAATAAGTAAACTGCTCAAAAATAGTCCCAGTTTTTTAGCAACACTGTAATAGAGTGATGTTAATAAAGGTTAAAATTATTTAGCTCAAATTTTATAATGTGTTTATGTAGCCAGCCAGCTTAAAGAATTTTTAAAAATAAAGCAAAAACTATACTAGTACTCTTTATAAAAAGTTAGTTGTTATTTTGATGAAGGACATAAAGAATAAGCAAATAGTTCATTTTTGAAGAGATTTTAAATTGCTAATATACCTGAATTTTCTTCTTATCATTTCTTTATACAGTGTATTCTTTTTTTGTTCTGTATTACATTGTTAACACTCATCAGACTTTCCATTGACGTTTCTCTTTAACATCTTAAGGTAGCATATTTCTGTTCTCCTTTCTCACAGACAGCTTAATTTATCTCCATGGTTAAGATTCTAAAGTTGGATTGTCCTTGGAGAAACTCTGCTCAGCCTCTTTGTGACATTTAGAAAAATGCATTTGGTATTCTGCAAACCTTAATGATTGATTGTCTCAAAATTTCTTAGACAGGTGATGTGTGTGTTTGAGCAAGGTACTTAATAATTCAACTGTTCCCTTTTTAATTATACTATTTAAAAATTCAGCTCTTGAATTTTTTGTTCTAGAATTATAGCATTGATCTGTTTATATAAATTTAAGCATAAAGCTGATGAAAATATAAAATCTTAACTCTTTAAGTTTTTGTTGTTTCAAAGGGAGAAAAAAAGAACAAAGTCAACTAACACTCTATAATCCTAATATCTTCCTTTTTAAACTTTGGAATTAGAATTGTGTAATTATGCTTATACTCTTCTAATTTTCTGTATCATATCCTGTTAATATTAGTAGTTGTGTTTCATGCCTTTAGTCACTAAAATAAAATGCGAATGTGTCATCTCAGTTTTAGAATGGAAAATAATTGAGCATGTATCAGTTAAAGATGTTAAAATTTTCCTCTTATGAATAATGATTATACTAATAACATACTATTACACATTGGGAACTTATCATAAGGCATTGGTTTTAAATAATACGTTTGTGTAAATTCACTGGATAGATCAAAATCCAGTAGACACTGTAGTTATTCTCCTAAATTATTACACTGATTGTTAACTCAAATCATTGTATTCAAATATGAAACACACTTGAATAAATATTGTAGTTACAAGAGTATAACTTCCATGCATCATATAACAGAATTCATAGATGCCTTTTTCACCCCAATTTGTTCACTGGGGCAGTCATGTTAAAATTGATTTAAATATGTAATTCATCTTCTGCCACAGTGCTTCCTGCTACTGCTAAGTTGCTTCAGTCGTGTCCGACTCTGTGCGACCCCATAGATGGCAGCCCACCAGGCTCCCCCGTCCCTGGGATTCTCCAGGCAAGAATACTGGAGTGGGTTGCCAGTTCCTTCTCCAATGGATGAAAGTGAAAAGTAAAAGTGAAGTCGCTCAGTCGTGTCTGACTCTTCGCGACCCCATGGACTGCAGCCCACCAGGCTCCTCTGTCCATGGGATTTTCCTGGCGAGAGTACTGGAGTAGGGTGCCATTGCCTTCTCCAACAGTGCTTCCTAGGGGGCCATTTATAAAATATGTGACATCCAGAGATTAAATGTCAATTCTTTACTTTCACACACTACTGAAATTGACTTTTTCCAGAATTTATTTTTATCCTAATTCTGAAGTCAGTGAAAGTCACTCAGTCGTGTCTAACTCTTTGCAACACCATGGACTATACAGTCCATGGAATTCTCCAGGCCAGAATGCTGGAGTGGGTAGCCTTTCCCTTCTCCAGGGGATCTTCCCAACCCAGGGATTGAGCCCAGGTCTCCAGCATTGCAGGCAGATTCTTTACCAGTTGAACCACAAGGGAAGCCCATTCTGAAATCAACTAGTATAAAAACTATACTTGTAGTTTTTATATTATTTTTTCTTTATTGACAACCACTGATCTTCCTGGAAGTCTGTGTCTTTGGGGAATGTAAGGATATTAGCTGTTTGGTGAATGTGGCCTTGACGGTAAGGTCAAGTTGAGTACTTAGGTTCTTTGCTACTTTAGCGATTTTCCTGGTAACTCAGTCCCGGGGATAGATTTCCATTACTTACCCTTATGATTTCATTATCTATTACTGTCACCAGGCAGTGGCAGGAGCACATTAGTAGCAAATAGTGACTTGCTCATGGCAACGTGATGGTATTTGGATGTGGGGCCTTTGTAAGGTTATGAGGGTGGAGCCCTCCTGAATACAATTAAAGCCTTTGTAAAAGAGACCAACTCAGTGGACTTGAATTTGATCAAACTCTGGGAGATAGTGGAGGACGGACTGGCATGCTACAGTCCATGGGATTGCAATGAGTGGGACATGACTTAGCAACTCAACAACAAAAAAGAGACCCTGGGTTTCCCTGGTGGTTTTGGCGGTAAAGAATCTGCCTACCAATGCATGAGATGTGGGTCTGATCCTTGGGTTGGGAAGATCCCCTGGGGGAGGAAATGTATTTTCCTGGAGTATTTCCCACTCCAGTATTCTTACCTGGGAAAATCCAATGGACAGAGGAGCCTGGCAGGCTGAAGTCCATGGGGTTGCGAAGGGTCAGACATGACTGAGCGACTAAACAACAAAAACAACAGATGAGACCCTGGACAGCTCACCTGTTCTTTCTGCCTTGTGCGCACACAGTGAGCAGTTGGCCGCCAGGAACCAGCAAGTTCCACACACTGTCACTGAATCTCCTGGAGCCTTGATCTCAGGCCTCCCACCCTGCAGAACTGTGTGAAATAAATTTCATATAGTCACCCAGTCTATGGTGCTTTTGTTATAGCAGACTGAATGGACTAAGACAGTAGTATTCAGCTAGTCAGGCTAGGATATTTTGGAGAGTCTACTGAGGTTTGACTAGACCCTCACTGCAGTAAATCAGGAACTTCATTGAATGTATCTTTATTCTATGTGCAACTACTCTAAATGTATGTGTATTTTTGGCCATTTTAAAATTTAAGTAATTTATAAAGTGTGAAAACTAGCTAGATGGTTTTTGGTTTTTGTCTTCCAGTTCTTTCTGTGGAGCAAACAAAAGTTTATTACTTTGGTTAAAAGTGGTGATTAATTTAAAAAAATTAAGAATATACTTGGTATAATAATTACAGAAAAATATGAATATAAATATACACACACAGGAAGAGTATGAATTTTTACTCTAGGAAATTTAGTTTGTTAAAATGGTAATTTCAAAAAGCAATTCCAAAAGTAACACACTTTTTTACTTAAATTATATCTTTAAATTAAAACCTTAATTGTATTACCATTTACATAACTATTATTTAATTTGTGTATTTTAAACAAATACAAAGGTTTATAAAGACTCAATTTTTGAAAGCCTACAAATAAAGTTTGCTTTAAAGTGTATTCAACATTAATGGATTTATTCATCAAAGTCAGTCCTTTACTACAAATTAACACATGGTTGATATACAAAAAGTAAGTCCAAAATTCATCATCAAATCTATGGTTTTTCCTGTCTCTTGTAATTTACTCTGATTTCTATTTATTTGCACTTACTCATTTAACAAGTATTTATTGAGCACAGCAAGGAGTACAGCAATTAACAAAATCAAATCACTGTCTTTTTGGAGCAGTCCTCATCGGGGGAGTCAGACAATAGACAGTTGTGTAAAGTGCGTCTGGATCTAAGAAGAGCTCTGAAGGAAAACGAAGCAGTGCACAAACATAGGAAAGAGCTTGCTGTTTTAGAAGAGTTGGTCAGGAAACAGCTAATTGATAGAAGATATTTGAACAGAGAAGAAAGGGAAAGAGCCATGCCTGGATCAGGAGGAGAGCACTGGCTCTGGTTCTGTGAGGGTCGGCAAGGAGGTGGAGAGGAAAAAGCAAGTGAAGTAGGGCTACGCTGGCGTGGCTGCTCAAGCAAGGCTTTGTAGGTGCTTATTCTGAAGGTTATTATTTTTTTTTAATTTAGTTATTTAAATTTTTAAGGTAATGAAAAGCTTTCAGATTAAAAAATCCGTTATAAAAAATTTCAAGCCTACGCTAGAGATGACAGTGACTGATTCACTGGATGGGTGTTTTCAGCAGAAACATGACACCCTCACGCTTAAAAAGATCCCTTTTAGTGACTGTGAAGGAATAGACCGAGCAGCTGCAGGGCAGAAGCAGTAAGGTCAGGTAGGCTACGACAGTAAGTCCGTAGAGATAGCAGTGCTTTGAGAGGTGGGGAGAAGGTGCAGATTCTGCATCCATTTTTTAACGTAATGCCCATAGTACATGCCGACTGACTAGAGCAGGAAAGTCAAAGGGGTTTAAAGTGACATTTTTGGTCCCGGCAACTCGAGGAATGGAGTTTCCGTTGAAACGAAGACTGCAGAAGAAGGTTTTGAGGGGAAGATCGTTAGCTCCTATGCCTCCAAGAAATCGAAGTGGAATTTCAAGGATGCTATCTTCTATATGGACTAGACACATAATGTTTAACATAGAACAACGATGGAACGTCTTGAGAAAAATCACTTGTAGATATTTTATTATTTTCCCAAGTTTTTTACAGATCATATCCTGTAGATTATTTTTTCATATTTTGTAGTAGCATAAATAACTATTTTTAAATTTTAATTTTAAATACGATTATAAACATATTTCCACTTTGCTGTATAGGCAAAGCAAAATAAAGGCTGCTGCATCTTTCTGGCAGCATGCATAAAAAGCCTGATTAGCTACGCAAAGCGACTGCACTTTCTCTTCCCAGTCGGTAGAGGGCATCCGGGCAGCGGAGGATGCCGCTCTACTCTGAGATCCGGAAGCTTCTCCCTCTCTCTTTTTTTCTCTCCTCCCTCGTATCCTTCGCCCCGGAAGTGCTCTTCGGCACTGATTGCCGGCGTGACTTTGACCGCTTCCAGTAGTAGTGCTGGTTGCTGGACAGAGCCGGAGTCGAGGGACCTTCTCTCCTGTGCTGCGTTCGCCATGAGGTTGCTGGGAGCTGCCGCCGCCGCGGCTGTGGGCCGCGGGCCGCTCCCGCGGGTCCCCGCAGCCCTGGGCTGGCAGGGGAAGCAGGTAGTGGAGTCCGACGGGGTGAGACCGCACTACGGTCTGTCCCCGGGACCTTGCGGTGCGTCCGAGGCCAGGGGGGAAGCGACACCCTTCCCTCCCTGGCATCTCCTTACTGACAACTCCGAATGGACCTCAGTGTGAAAAGCCCCTTGGGTATCTGCACAGCTGCTGGTTATTAATGAGCAGCGCCTCTGTGCCCTGGGAGGTTGGGCGGCCTCCGGATAAGCCTTGTGTTTTTGATATACCTTAAAGACAAGAGGTAACTGGAGTGAAGATCAAGACAACTGAAAAATTAGTGTGTTCAGGGCTCGAACCCAGGGCTTCTGGCTCATTATCCAGTGCTCTTTTCAGTACAGAGTGTCATTGGGCTGAGTGCTGTCTATTTTAGCTGACCTGGTTTATTTGATTTGTAGCCTTACCTTCCCCGTACCTTTCTTTGGTTCTGTCTGCCTTTTGCGGGACGCGGGGAGAGGTCGCAGAGTGGACTAGCATTCAGTTCAGTCGCTCAGTCGTGTCTGACTCTTTGCGACCCCATGAACTGCGGCACGCCACACCTCCCTGTCCATCACCAACTCTCGGAGCCAGCCAAACTCATGTCCATTGAGTCGGTGATGCTATCCAGCCCTCATCCTCTGTCATCCCCTTCTTCTGCCCTCAATCTTTCCCAGCATCAGAGTCTTTGCAAATGAGTCAGCTCTTCACATCAGGTGGCCAAAGTATTGGAGTTTCAACTTCAACATCAGTCCTTCCAATGAACACCCAGGACTGATCTCCTTAAGGATAGACTGGTTGGATCTCCTTGCAGTTCAAGGGACTCTCAAGAGTCTTCTCCAACACCACAGTTCAAAAGCATCAATTCTTCGGCGCTCAGCTTTCTTCACAGTCCAACTCTCACATCCATACCTCACTACTGGAAAAACTATAGCCTTGAATTTTGTTGACAAAGTAATGTCTCTGCTTTTTGATATGCTATCTAGGTTGGTCATAACTTTCCTTCTAAGGAGTAAGTGTCTTTTAATTTCATGGCTGCAGTCGCCATCTGCAGTGATTTTGGAGCCCCCCAAAATAAAGTCAGCCACTGTTTCCACTGTTTCCCCATCTATTTGCCATGAATTGATGGGACTGGATGCCATGATCTTAGTTTTCTGAATGTTGAGCTTTAAGCCAACTTTTTCTCTCTCCTCTTTCACTTTCATCAAGAGGCTTTTTAGTTCCTCTTCACTTTCTGCCAAAAGGATGGTGTCATCTGCATATCTGA
The DNA here is from genome assembly GCF_002263795.3 of Bos taurus. Taxonomy (NCBI): domain Eukaryota; kingdom Metazoa; phylum Chordata; class Mammalia; order Artiodactyla; family Bovidae; genus Bos; species Bos taurus. Next base: position 108,901,717 of record NC_037328.1, on the reverse strand, counting down.
GGTTATTGATGTTTCTCCTGGCAATCTTGATTCCAGCTTGTACTTCCTCCAGCCCAGCGTTTCTCATGATGTACTCTGCATAGAAGTTAAATAAGCAGGGTGACAATATACAGCCTTGACATACTCCTTTTCCTATTTGGAACCAGTCTGTTGTTCCATGTCCAGTTCTGATTGTTGCTTCCTGACCTGCATTAGGAGTTGATCCTTTCCTGTCATGCAGAACTTTGCTTTGCTTGCTGATATCCCAGGAGTTTAATCAACCAAGTGCTGATCACCCAGATTCCATTTTACATCTTCTACTTCCCCTTATCTAGAAGTGGCTGCAGTGCATTTTGGATGTGCAGTCTTGTAGGGAGAGATTTATATTGTCTTGATTGCATAAAATGCAGAATTCCCCATCACCACTGGAGTAAAATAAAGTTGTTGTTGCTGTTTAAAAGTTATTGTTTCAGGGTAGAAGGAATTGGCAACCTTTTGTACACTACCTTGAACATATTGGCACCTCCACATACAGCTTAAAAATCCTCAAAAATCCTTGCTAGCTATGAATCTACAGTAAGAAGGAACAGGGGGAAATCAAAGTAAAATTTAGGGTGAAAACTATTTCCTATTAAAGCAGCTGTTGGGAACTGTCTTTCTGATTTTATCAGCCCCAGTGTATGTTTTAAGACCTGTGCCTTTTAGTAAAAATATCTGTCCATTTATATTTAATTAATTTGAATGTATTTTTTCTGAGTTTTGTTTTTTTTTTTTACGAGTATGCTTTTCCTGTTCTCCCTTGCAATCTCTTCTTTGGTTATAGGAGTTGACAGTTGAGACATTCACTGTTTTGCCCTTTCAGGCTGTCTCCTATGCTATTTTGTGTTCATTGAGATTATAGTATGCTTTTCCTGTTCTCCCTTGCAATCTCTTCTTTGGTTATAGGAGTTGACAGTTGAGACATTCACTGTTTTGCCCTTTCAGGCTATCTCCTATGCTGTTTTGTGTTCATTGAGATTTCTTAGAGGAGAGATGTCCATTCAGCCCTTTCTAATTGTCAACTGTTATCTCATAAAAAGTGCACTGAATTGAGCTTTTATGTTTTCAGGCTAATTGGAAGATCTGCCGATGGTGTTCATCAGGGGTGATTCCTAATGAAAAAATACGAAATATCGGGATCTCAGCTCACATTGATTCTGGGAAAACGACATTAACAGAACGAGTGCTTTACTACACTGGCAGAATCGCAAAAATGCATGAGGTATGGGGTTCATGGTTGACTTCAGATTAGTTTGACCTTGGTTTTGATTGTTTTGTAAGGATTTAATAAACTTCACAATCCTGAAAGATTAAAAGGATCGTAACCCTGGAAATTTAATCAGTCACAAAGCGGATAGCTCAGGTTGGCTTGAAATGTTGCTCTGAGGAGTTTCTCTAGAAACCATCACTCTGGGTATCCTGAGTAGATTGTTTTTTTAAGAATGTTAAGTAAATCTGGGAAAACCGTAATTGAAAAAGACACGTGTACCCTAGAGTTCATCACAGTGCTATTTACAACAGCTAGGACTTGGAAGCAACCTTGATATGTCCATCAGCAGATGAGGAGAGAGAGAGAGAGAGAGAGACACACACACACACACACACACACACACATGAATATTACCCAGGCATGAAGAGAGAGAGAGAGAGAGAGAGAGAGAGACACACACACACACACACACACACATACACACACGAATATTACCCAGGCATAAAAAAGAATGTTTTAGTGAGATGGAATCTGTTACATAGAGTGAAGTAAGTCAGAAAGAGAAAAGCAAATATTGTATATTAACGTATATATATGGAATCTAGAAAAATGGTTTTGATGAACCTATTTGCAGGGAAGGAATGGAAACGCAGACGTAGAGAATGGATTTGTGAACACAGTGGGGGACGAAGAGAATGGGATGAATGGAGAAAGTAGCATAGACGTATATGCCCTGCCAGGTGCAAAATACATAGCTGGTGAAAAGTTACCGTGTAACCAGGGACCCCAGCCTGGTGATCTGTGACCTCAAGGGGTGCAATGAGAAAGGGGAGGAAGGCTTAAGAGGGAGTGGGTGTATGTACAATTATGACTGATTCATGTTGATCTATGACAAACCAGTGCAACATTGTAGAGCAATTTTCCTCCAATTAAAAAAAAAACAGAATGTTAAGTCAATACGATATACCCCTAAGCAGCCGTAAAAACAATGTTTACATATGTTTTGGAGAGATGTTTATAATGTTAAGTGGGGAAAGGGTTTAAACTGATGATGTATTAGCCTACTAGTTAAAAATTACAGTTATCAGGAAAAAATTATTTTAGAAAATCTTGGCACTCTCCTGAAGGCATAACATATCCAGTAACTCAACTTTCCACTTACAAGTGTTACTTCAGATGAAGACCATCTTGTTAAATCACAGACTTTAGAAGCTGAATCCTTCCCACCCAGCCCTCAAAGTCCACAAGTAGCATAGAAGGGATATACCTGTTCCCTGCACACCTGCTCACAGACTGACACAAGGCAGGCAGAAGAAACGCGGCAGAGGGAGCCAGGGTGGCTTTTGAGACCAGGTGACGCTCAGTGGTAGCAGCTGCTGACAACAGCAGTGAAAAAAAGGGTTACTGTTAATAGAGGCCAAATACTGTAATCAGTTTTCAATTGCAATTTCCTGAGATGTGGTTTGACAGTTAAGTTTCTCTGTGTTCTGGTTCCTTCTGTAAAGATGTCTTCCCTTCTTGGAAGGCAGGGACAGAGAAATCTGAATTGCTTTGCTTGTGTTTAGGTGAAAGGTAAAGATGGAGTTGGTGCTGTCATGGATTCCATGGAACTCGAGAGACAAAGAGGAATCACTATTCAGTCAGCGGCCACATATACCATGTGGAAAGATGTCAATATCAACATCATAGATACTCCTGGTGAGTTGAGTTCTTGAGCCTTTTGGGTAGCAACACAGTTCTTTCCTCTCCTATGACCTAGCTCATTTTTTAATAACAAATAAAACTCCTAAAGTGTGACTGTGAATTCCCTATTAGAGAAATCTGAATGGGACCTAAAACACTTCATCTTTAAGTGGTTTCTTTGAAAAATAGTGCAAATAAATAGTGACTAGCAGGATTCCTCCCCTTTACACGTTGCTGCTGATTCCAGAGGTGCCCGTGCCCTAGCAGCTTTGGAGTTGGATTTTGTTGGGCCCCTGGACCTTGTGGTTGGTGAATGATATTGGTGGTTTAGAGAGTCCACATTCTAATTAGAAGACTTCCATAATGATCAGAGGTGGACTTTTACTTGTGCACGTGGTAAAAATTCAGACTGCTTTTTAAGACCCTGACACACTTGTCTGTCTGCTCAGGGCACGTGGACTTCACCATCGAAGTTGAGAGAGCCCTGAGAGTGCTGGATGGCGCGGTCCTGGTTCTCTGTGCCGTCGGAGGGGTGCAGTGCCAGACCATGACTGTTAACCGCCAGATGAGGCGCTACAATGTTCCGTTTCTCACTTTCATTAACAAACTGGACCGGGTGGGCTCCAACCCAGCCAGGGCCCTGCAGCAAATGAGGTACCGCACCTTAGAACAGAGCGGAGTTACGGTCTAGCTACCAGACCTAGCTAGGTGTACATCTAGAAACACCGTTAATTCAGTGTCGTTAAGCTTTATCCTGAATTTTTTTTTCCTTTTTAAAATGCACGTATGTGAATTACTTATCTTAGTAAATGGAACCCTGATGTCCATAGTTTAGTTTGTGATATGATTTTACCAACTACTTTCTCTGTATAATAGGAGAAATCTGACTTAAATTTTTAGAGAAGTTGAAGGTGAATTCAGAACTCATCTGGTAATTTGTAGTGTTATAATTAGAGAAGTTATAATCTAGGATAGGTTGTAAAAGTACTTCATGTTTATTTAAACAAGCATAAAGGATTGCCTTCAGTTTTAACCTTTATTTGAGGAATTTTAATTTAATGCCTTAAATTGTCAATAGTACGCTTATTCGTTTCATCAGTTAATGTATTTGTTAGGATAGCAGCAGTCCTTCCTTTCTAGACATAACCCAGTGGTCTTGACATGATTTTACATTTTCACAGTACGATGTACTTCACACAGCCTTGAGAAGAGTCGATTGCCCTTTTTACCCTTGGTAGATCCGTAGATGGAGCCGTCGAGTTCCTACCCAAGTCTCCCGTGACTGAGCTCTTGGATGTAGGCAGTAAAGTCTGAGTCAGTGGAGAGACTAATGCGTCTCATGACAAGAGATGCGTGTTAGGGGACTTGAAGCGACGGTATTGCTGTGTGCTCTCTGATGGAGATGACATGTTTGAGAATATGCAAGTGAACCTTTTCTTTACTGGGTGTTTGTAATACTTTCTTGGCAAAATGAAATGTTTTCACTTTTTGTTCTAATTATATTTTACTTGTGGTTGGCAGTAAACGGGCTCTTTCCACCAAGTCTTCTTCTGAATTCCAGGCAGATTCTCTTTCAGCATTTATTTGACTATTTTGGTAGTCAAATACTGCTTTGCTCCACTCCCCTTTATCTGTTACCTCATCCTATGATTCCCATTAAATAGCTTTTGAAACTTCTGAATCTGACCTCTCTGTCTTGCTTTTTCTACCATACTTTCTCATACTTTCTGTTTCCTTCTCATTTTTCACTGGGTTATGAGAAAATTTTTGAGGTTAGTCTTCCAATTCACTTCTCTGGTATTCATCTGCTTCCCTTCTGTTATTTAGCCTGTTTTTTGTTCTTTTTAATCCCAGCAATTATGTAGTTCAGTTTCATATTAATAGAGGTGATTACTTCTTGAATCTTTACATTTTATTTTCTCTAGTAACTCTTTCCTTGGAAGTTAGTACTGTTTCTTGAACTCCCATCTCTTTCAAGCTGTTTGTTTCCTTCAAGTATTTGGTAGTTCTTAGTTATCTGGTCAGAGTTACAGACTAAACAGCATATGCCTACTTGAATGTGAATTCCTGCCAATGAGTGTAATTTCCGTTCTGTGGTTGTGCCTGATTGGGTGCACAGGCTGATGATGAGTGTCTAATAACCACCGTATGGATTTTCCCCCTAGGGAACTTCCTTTTCAGATAGCTGTACTTGGCTTCACTTGTATTAGCTGATCCAAGAAGGAGACGTGGACACAGTTATCCCACCATCCTTTAATTTCCTGGCCAACCACTCAGTGACCTGTCCTCTCCCTTCTGTGTCTGATTCAGGGTATTCCGGGCCAACCACTCAGTGACTTGTCTTCTCCCTTCTGTGTCTGATTCAGGGTATTCCGGGGATCTAATGGGAAAAACACTTATCTTACAGTTATCTTTGTTGCCTAAATAGGGTTGTGCTTCCTGAGCACAATGAATTTGTCAGTCTGTTCCCAGCTGCTTTGTACCTTTGGCTCTGACCTGCTAATCAGTTCCAAAGATCTGCCATTGATTTCTTTTTTTAATTTATTTTGTCAGTTCAAAGAAATTTGATGAAGAGAAAAAGGGGTAAACACGTATTTTTATTTTTCAGGTCTAAACTAAGTCATAATGCAGCGTTTGTACAATTGCCCATTGGTTTAGAGAGTGATTTTAAAGGTATTATAGATCTTATTGAGGAACGAGCCATCTATTTTGATGGAGACTTTGGGTAAGTGTTAAAAATATACTATTCAAATCTTATATTTTAAAAAAGTATCAAAGAGAAGGATATGGATGAGTGCTTTAAATATAAACTTTTTTGAAATGAGACTGAAAAAATGTCATTTAAGATGATTTTCTTTTAATGCATTTAATTCTGGTTACTTCCCATTTTGCTTAGCATTCAGTCCAAGGGGGAATATGTTGCTCTTTGGATGATATATGTATATCACACTGTGATATACATGGTATGGTGAAAGGCCTTCAGCTTAAACTAATGATGTAATATCTCTTTTTCTACTTTTATTCATTGATCTGTTCATTCGTTCTGTAGACTTTGTTGGAACAACTACTGTGTCATGAGTATTGTTATAAAAACTGGGAAGAAAGAAGGGATTATAAATACTTCTCTACTTACTTCATAGGATTACAAAGATAAAAAGATTAATGTGTAAAAGAAGTTACATATTCTTTTATGTAAATAAAAGAATGTTTGGGCAATACAAAAAGCAAATTGGTAACTTTTGACATGGTATTTGGTCCATCAACCAAGTTTTGAGAGACCTTTGCATACAAATCCCAGTGGTTATCAAACTGTGGCATTCAGAAAAATCACCTGGAAAAATGCACATATCCGGATCCACTAGCAGGGATTCTAACTCAGTAGCTATAGAGTGGAGCCTGGTATTTGCATTTCTGGAATGCTCCCAAGTGGTGCTCATGTTTCAGGTCCGAATGCCAGAGTTTGAATGGCACTAAATAGACAGTGTGGGGAGTTGTAAGTGATCCTTTGTTCTGAAGAGTCGCTCCGGAGCCTGGCAGTTTCTCCAAAGGTCCTTTCTAAGGGGTCCCTTCCTCTCTTTTGGAACTGAGATTACTAGTCTGGCAGGTGGATGAAAGCCATTGTGATCAGATAACTATAGAGTTTATCTTTATTGACCATCTTTTACGTAAGGAGAAGATCAAGCCCATTCAGTGGACAAGGCGTTTCTCTCACTTTTTGTTCCACGACTAAGTGATGACAACCGAGTTTACCTCTCACTCCTTAGAATGTAAGGGACAAGAATTTTTATCAGGTTTATTCGCTGCTATGTCCCCAGCCCTAGAACTGTCTGGTACAAAATAGGGACTCAAAAAATATTTTTAAGTAAGTGATTACTTCGCTTGCCCAGAATTACCAGTGCGCACGTTTCTGTCCTCTAAAGTAGAGGTTTTTAAACTCTGTTGTGCATCAGAACCACAGGTGGAACTTCTTAATGTACCTGCGCCTTTTCCCAGCCCTAGACCACTGGGTATGTATATTTTGAAAGGAAGTTTCCGAAATGAAAGACAACCAGGGACCTTGCCAGGAAGGAAGAAATTAGATTCTGAAGGCTGTGAAGAGCCATTCTTTAGGATAATAAGAATTATTTTCTGACTGTTTGCGATTTGCTTCTCCCTTCCCCACCCCTTTTTTTTTTTCAGGAGTTTTTTTCTGAAAAGCTTGTTAATTGCTTGACCTTAGACTCCATTTTTAAAGAACTACTTTTAAAGTGTTCAGACTGACGTTTGTAAATACCGAGTATGTCCATTTCTCCATTGTGTGTATTTATTTGTGACTTTTAGCTATCTGGCCCCTGGAGGAATGGAGAATGGAGGTCAAGTTTGAAGAGTCTGTCATAATTAGTAAACTTTTTTTTTTAACTACAAAATGGAGTATTCTGTATTAAAAAAAAATTGTGTAATTGGATTTGTTATTAATGACCCAGATGAGTCAAATCTCTATCTTGCTTGTCAAAGACTGTGATATTCTGATTAATCTAATAGAATTTTCCAGTACAGTTGACCCTCGAACGGTGTAGAGATGAGAGGTGTCGATCCCTCATCCAGTCAAAAGTTCGAGTATAACTGTTGACTCCCCGCAAAACTTACCTACTAGTAACCTACTGTTGACTGGACACTATCAAAAATGAAAAGATAACGTGAAAAGAAATTCATATTTATTTACAGGTATAACAGTTCATGCATTGATAAGAAAGAAGCAGCAATGTATTGCTTTATGGTAGCCTAGTATAATTGGTGTAAAGTAGTAGCCTAGCCTAGTTATTATAAAATTGTTTATGGCATATGATATTATAATCATATTCCTAATACAGTATTGGAAATATTGTGACTTAAAAAAATTACCTGTAATGGTATGCAGTTTCTCTAATTCTGTGAGAGGCATACTGTATGGATGTAATTCTTTGAAAGCAAAGTTTTAAAACAGTAATTAAACTAATACATTTTTAATTTCATATTAAATATCACTTATTCCTACATAATGATACACTTCAGTACAAGTCTTGCAGACAATGTAATACACATATTTTTGCATGTTTATTGAAAACATCTTTGTATAAGTGGACCTGCACAGTTCAAACTTGTTTTGTTCACGGGTCAGCTATACTCATGGGCTTTGGAGTCAGTTTGGCTTTGAATTGTGTGTGGCTCATACATTTACTGGTAGTAGAACCTTGAGCAATTTGCTTTGCCTGTTTTAAATATTTTGTCCACTATTCCGTCTGAATTTTACAGATACATTTTTTTCTTATTTGTGATTTTAATGCAAAAATATCAGAGCTCTTATCTCAAAAAACATTTTGGCCATTAGTTTATCTTTTTCACTGATAACTTATATGTTTAATTGAATATTCTTTTTTCAAATTAATTTTTATTGGAGTAAAGTTAGTTACAACTTAATTGAATATTCTTAAAGTACCAAAATAAAACATTTCTTCTCTTAGTCAGATTGTTCGATACGGGGAAATTCCAGCAGAATTCAGGGCGGCGGCAGCAGACCACCGGCAGGAGCTGATTGAATGTGTTGCTAATTCAGATGAGCAACTTGGAGAGATGTTTCTGGAAGAAAAAACTCCCTCAATCTCAGATTTAAAGGCAGGTGCTCTCAAAATACATCTTATATGAACAAGAAAAAGAGGGTTTTTGGGGGGTTTTGTTTTTGTTTTTTTGTAGGGAAGGGACATGATGCTTTTATGTAGGGGTTTTATTAATGAAATCCGAGCAAAGTTGTTTAACATAATTGGTTCCTTCAAAAAAAGTGTGACATGGCATATTACTCTTTTTTTAAGTAGTGAGTTATATAAAATGGGAAAGGAATCAGTTTGTTCTAAGACAAAAGATACTTAAACAGTGAACCTCTTGAACCTATCTGTATCAAAGAGAAAAAAAAGATAACTATAAATGTACGCTGTTGACTATTTGGAAGGCCATAGATTTCTTTACTTAATTGTTCGACTCTTTAAAATGAACTGATCACCTGCCTAAGACTGGTATTCAGTTTTTAAATAGACAGTTCTCCACTGTTGTTGCTCGGTCGCCCAGTCTTGTTGCAAAGTTGTGAAGTCCGACTCTTTGCAACCCCATGGACTGCAGCACACCAGGCCTCCCTGTCCCTCACCATCTCCCAGAGTTTGCCCAAGTTCATGTTCAGTGCATCGGTGATGCCATCCGGCCATCTCATCCTCTGATGCCCTGTTCTCCTGCCTCAGTCTTTCCCTGCATCAGGGACTTTTCCAATGAGCTGTCTGTTTGCATCAGGTGACCAAAATACTTTAGCTTCAGCTTCAGCATCAGTCGTTCCAGTGAATTTTCAGGGTTGATCTCCCTTAACATTGACTGGTGTGATCTCCTTGCTGTCCAGAGGACTTTCACTAGTCTTCTCCAGCCCCACAGTTCGAAGGCATCAATTTTTTGGCATTCTGTGCTCTTTACCATTCAGCTCTCAGAACCACTGGGAAGACCATAGACTTAACTATACGAACCTTTGTCGGCAGAGTAACGTCTCTGCTTTCAACACACTGTCTAGGTTTGTCATCGATTTCCTGCCAAGAAGCAATTGTCCTATGATTTCATGGCTGCAGTCACTGTGTGCGGCGATTTTGGAGCCCAAGAAGAGGAAAACTGTCACTACTTCCACCTTTCCCCTTCTATTTGCCATGCAGTATGGGGCCAGATGCCATTGTCTTAGTTTTTTTTTTTTTTAGTCTTAAGCCGGCTCTTTCACTGTCCTCCTTCACCCTCATCAAGAGGCTCTTTAGTTCTTCGCTTTCTGCCATTGGAGTGGTATCATCCCCACATTTGATGTTGTTGATGTTCCTCCCACCTATCTTGATTCCGGCTTATAACTCATCCAGCCCAGCATTTCTCATGATGTGCTCAGCGTGTTGATTAAACAAACAGGGTGACAGCCCTGTCGTACTCCTTTCTCCATCTTGAACCAATCAGTTGTTCCATACAGGGTTCTAACTGTTGCTTCTTGACCCACCTACAGGTTTCTCAGGAGACAGGTAAGATGGTCTGGTATTCCCATCACTCTAAGAGATTTCCACAGTTTGTCATGATCCACACAGTCAAAGGTTTTAACGTAGTCGATGAAACAGAGATAGATGTTTTTCTGAAACTCCCTTGCTTTCTCTATAATCTGGGGAATGTTGGCAATTTGATCTCTAGTTCCTCTTCCTTTTCTAAACCCAGCTTGGACATCAGGAAGTTCTTCGTTCACATAATGCTGAAGCCTGGCATGCAAGATTTTAAGCATGACTTTACTAGCATGGGAGATGAGTGCAATTGTCTAATGGTTAGCACATTCTTTGATACTACCCTTCTTGGGAATTGGGATGAGGATTTTCCAGTCCTGTGGCTACTACTGGATCTTCCAGATTGGCTGTCATAAAAACCTTGACGGTGTCATCCTTTAGGGATTTGAATAGTTCTGCTGGAATTTCATCGCATTCACTAGCTTTATTAACAGCAGGGCTTAAGGCCCACTTGATTCGCACTCCAGAACGTCTGGTTCTGGGTGACTAACCACACCATTGTAATAATCTGGTCATTAAGATCTTCTTTATATAGTTCTTCTGTGTATTCTTTTCAGCTCTCCTTGATCTTTAGCATCTACTAGGTCTCTACCATTTTTATCCTTTATTGTACCCATCTTTGGGCGGAATGCTCCCTTGATGTTTCCAGTTTTTCTGAAGAGATCTCTAGCCTTTCCCCATTTGTTGTTTCTTCTATTATTAAGCATGGTTCATTGAAGAAGGCCTTTTTGCCTCTTCTAGCTATTTTTTGGAACTCTGCGTTTGACTGGATGTACCTTTCCCTCATTCCCTTCCTTTTCACTTTTCACTTGTTCTTCCACTATTTATAAGGCCTCCTCAGACAACCACTTTGCCTTCTTGCTTTTCTTTTTCTTTGGGATGATCTTGTTTGCCACTTCCTGTGCAGTAGGGACCTCTGTCAGTGGTTCTTTAGGCATGCTGTTAATTAGATCTAGTTGCTTGAACCTGTTTGTTACCTCTACTGTGAATTCATACAGTATTTGATTTAAGTCATACCTGGCTGGCCTGTTGTTTTTCCTGGTTTTCTTTAGTTTACGCCTGAATTTTGCTATGAGACACTGATGATCTGAGCCACAGTTAGCTCCACGTCTTGTTTTTGCTGACTGTATACAGCTTCTTCATCTTCAGTTATAAAGAATATAATCAGTTTGATTTCAGTATTGACTAATTTGGTGATGTCCATGTGTAAAGTCATCTCTTGTGTTGTTGAAAAAGGGTATTTGCTATGACTAGTGCATTCTCCTGGCAGAATTCAGTTAACCTTTGCCCTGCTTCATTTTGTTCTCCAAGGCCAAACTTGCCTGTTACTCCAGGTATATTTTGACTTCCTGCTTTTGCATTCCAATCCCCGATGGTGACTAGAACATCTGTTTTAGGTGTTAGTTCTAGAAGGTCTTCTAGGTCTTTGTAGAATTGATCAGCTTCAGCTTCTTCTGCATTGGTAGTAGGGGCATAGACTTTGATTACTGTGATGTTGAACGGCTTGCCTTGGAAACGAATTGAGATAATTCTGTCTTTTTGGGGGCTGTAGCCAAGTACTGTATTTCTACTCTTTGGTTGATTATGAAGACTACTCCGCTTCTTCTATGGGATTCTTGCCCACAGTAGTAGATATAATGGTCATCTGAATTAAATTCTCCCATTCCTGTCCATTTTAGTTCGCTGATTCCTAAGATGTCATTGTTTATTCACATCTTCTGCTTGACCATGTCCAATTTTCCTTGATTCATGGACCTAACATTCCACGTTCCTATGCAATACTGTTCTTTGCAGCATGGGATTTTACTTTCATCACCAGACACATCCACAACTGAGTGTCATTTTTGCTTTGTCCCAGCCACTTCATTCATTCTGAGGCTATCGGTAATTCTCCTCCACTCTCCCCAGCAGTGTCTTGGACACCTTCAGGCCTGGGGGACTCGTCTTTGGTGTCATATCTTTTTGGCCTTTTATACAGTTGATGAGATTCTCACAGCAAGTGTCCTGGGCGGTTTCCCATTCCCTTCTCCAGTGGATCACGTTTTGTCAGAACTCTCTGCTATGACCCATCCATCTTGGGTGGCCCTGCACAGCGTGGCTCATAGCTTCATTGAGTTATTCAAGCCCCTTCACCACCAAGGTAGTGAGCCATGAAGGGGATACTTAAACAGCCAACCTCTTGGACATATCCTTATTAAAAAGAAAGAAGATAAACTAGAAATGTACACTGCTGACTATTTGGAAGGCCATATAGATTTCTTTACTTGATTGTTCAGCTCTTTAAAATGAAGAGAAATCACCTGCTTAAGACTGGTATTCAGTTTTTAAACAGACAGTTCTCCATAACAGAGAACAAATGGCTCAATAAGATGCTCAACATCACTAGTCATTAGGGAAGCAAATCAAAACCACAGTGAGATACCACTTTATTCATTAGGATGACTGTTACTTAAAAAGCAAAGTAACAAGTGTTGGTGAGGATTTAGAGAAATTGAAATCCTTGTGCATCGCTGGTGGGAATGTAAAATGATGCTTCTTCTGTGGAAAACAGTAGTGATTTCTCAAAAAAAAATTAAACCCAGAACTACCACGTTGTTTCATTCAGTTGCTAAGTTGTGTCCAATTCTTTGCGATCCCATGGACTGCAGCACGCCAGGCTCCTGTGTCCTCCACTGTATCCCAGAGTTTGCTCAGATTCATATCCAAGAACTACCATACGGTCCAGCAATTCCATTTCTATATATGCAGGAGAATTGAAAGCAAGGATCAGATATTTGCACACCAATGTTGACAGCAGCATGATTCACAGTAGCTCAGAGTTGGAAACAACTCAGTGCCAATCAGTGAATGAAGGACAAATAACAGTGGCGTGTTCATACAATGGGGTATTACTCAGCTTTAAAAAGGAACCAGATTCTAATACATGCTACAATATGGGTGAGTCTTAAGGATATCACGTTAAGTGGAATAAGCCGGACATAAAAGGACAAGTATTGTATGACTACACTTCTGTGGGATAGCCGGAACAGTCAAGTTTCTAGTAGGACAGTGGTTACCAGGGGCTGGGGGAGGGGAGAATGGGAAGTTTAATGGATCCAGAGTTTCAATTTGAGGTGATAAAAAGTTTTGGAGACAGATAGTGGTGACAGCAATGTGAATGTACTTAATGCTACTGAACTGTACACTTAATGGTTAAAACAGTCAATTTTGTGATGTTTACGTTATCATAATAAAAAAAGACTGATACTTATTTTGCGAAACCACTTCATGCACTTAGCGGAGATCAGGTAAATAAACATTGTGTGTAATAAGTGCACTCAGGGAGTTTATAGATCAGGTGCACAAGGAAAGAACCCTATTGAAACTGAGATGCTTACTAACATATCTCAGCTTGAGTTCTGTACCATTCACAAAGGCCTTATCACCTCAGCTCTCTAATGACTAAAGAACTCCTTATAGGAAAGTATAGGTCTGGGCCTTAAATAAAGTTGAGCAGTGTATCCTAAGAACCACCAAAGAGAGGTCTTGATCTATTAAAAGGAATGTGTCAGGAGTCCCCAAGACCACTCCAGATTCTGTGATTCACTGGGAGTCAGGACTCAGCACGTAGTCACACTCATGGCTCTGGTGCATTACAGTGAGAGAGTACAGAGCGGAATCAGCAAAGGGAAAAGGCGTGTGAGGTAACGTCCAGAAGAAACCAGGTGTAAGCTTCCAGGCACTCTCAAGTGGAGTCTTGCCGTGCATGCCTGTGTCCTCGAGCAGCAAGTCGTGACTGTACCTGTGAAATGTCTACCAGAGAAGGTCATTAGAGACTCAGTGCTGGTTTCACTGGAGGCTGGTCACATAAGGCTTCCCTGGTAGGTTAGATGGTAAAGAATTAAACTGCAATGCAGGAGAGCTAGGATCAATCCCTGGGTTGGGAAGATCCCCCTGGAGAAGGGAATGGCTACCCACTCCAGTATTTTTGTATGGAGAATTCCATGGACAGAGGAGCCTGGCCAGCTACGATCCATGGGGTCAGAGTCAGGCATGACTGAGCGACACACTCACATAGACACACCCTGCCTAGCACATACCAATTTCCAGACTTCCAGAAGGAAAGCAGGTATTTAGCATACATCCCATTGTTTTTGCAGCAGTATAGGCACAGTGAGCCAGTCTTCCCAGCTGCTGGGAATCCCCTGACACCCAGATTCCCAGACACCAGCCAGGGGCCAGCCTCGCAGGGGGCTTTCAGCGAGAGCGCTTTCAGTTCTGTTGTTCCCGCTTTCTTCCAGGCTGCAGTGTACTTTAGCTTCTGTGTTGTCGTTGGATGTATCAGGCACAGTGGGAAGGCAGCAGTTTCCAAGTGTGAATGTGATTCTTACAAAAGTAAGGGAAATTTGGGGTAAGAACATAGCTTTTGTTAGGCTGGTATAGGTTTAGCTTTAATTTCTCCTTTTTTCTATTCATCAACCACACTCATGTGTTTCTGTATTCAGTGGAAGTAAAGAAGGTGTGGTAAGATTCATTCATTCTTACTTTTGTATATAAGGGAGGGTTGGAATGTCAAAAATGTGACTTTGTGGCCTAAGGTAGCCTCAGTGGTTAGTGACCAAGCCGTTTCTGGTCCTAGAAAAAGCAAGTTTTTAAGAGAGTTTCTTTTTTCTTTTTTTTTTTTTTAATGCTATTTTCCCAAATCTCCCCACCCTCTCCCTCTCCCTCTCCCACAGAGTCCATCAGACTGATCTATACATCGGTGTCTCTTTTGCTGTCTCGTACACAGGGTTATTATTTCCATCTTTCTAAATTCCATATGTATGCGTTAGTATACTGTATTGGTGTTTTTCTTCCTGGCTTACTTCACTCTGTATAATAGGTTCCAGTTTCATCCACCTCATTAGAACTGATTCAAATGTATTCTTTTTAATGGCTGAGTAATACTCCATTGTGTATATGTACCACAGCTTTCTTATCCATTCATCTGCTGATGGACATCTAGGTTGCTTCCATGTCCTGGCTATTATAAACAGTGCTGCGATGAACATTGGGGTACATGTGTCTCTTTCAGTTCTGGTTTCCTCAGTGTGTATGCCCAGCAGTGGGATTGCTGGATCATAAGGCAGTTCTATTTCCAATTTTTTAAGGAATCTCCACACTGTTCTCCATAGTGGCTGTACCAGTTTGCATTCCCACCAACAGTGCAAGAGGGTTCCCTCTCTCCACACCCTCTCCAGCATTTATTACTTGTAGACTTATGGATTGCAGCCATTCTGACTGGCGTGAAATGGTACCTCATAGTGGTTTTGATTTGCATTTCTCTGATAATGAGTGATATTGAGCATCTTTTCATGTGTTTGTTAGCCATCTGTATGTCTTCTTTGGAGAAATGTCTATTTAGTTCTTTGGCCCATTTTTTGATTGGGTCATTTATTTTTCTGGAGTTGAGCTGTAGGAGTTGCTTGTATATTTTTGAGATTAGTTGTTTGTCAGTTGCTTCATTTGCTATTATTTTCTCCCATTCTGAAGGCTAATTGCTTTCATAACATGCTTATTTTCTTCTTTTTATACTCCTTTTATTGTGCTCAGTTGTTATCCTAGTTTTCATTGTGATGTTTAGAAATTGTGGTTATAAATGTGTTGCTTTAAGCTTTGTGGAATATCTAGGCTTCTATTTTTCCTGAGGACTGAGAAATAACTATTCTGCTCCGTATTTCTGCTGCACCAACAACTGTGGTGGGTTGTGGCCATAGCACAGACTGCTGTTGGCCTCTTCCAGCCGCCAGAGCTAAAGCTCTACTGCCCCCTCTGAGGCCTGTAGCCAGTAGCCCCTGAGGAGCAAGGCTGGGGCACATGGATGGTGCTTGCACGAGAGGTTGGTACAAGATCAGGAGGTCGTTATTTACAGCCTGCTACTATCAGGACCCTTAATTTATGAGCAACTTGTACCGGTTTGGCTTCCCGTATGTATATCCTTTAAAAAAAGAAAACAAATTGGTTAATTGTTTTTTTAATAGATACTTTCATATGGTTTAAACATTTAAAAACTATATGAAGTTATACAGTAAGAAGTCTCTTACCTGGCTCTCATCTGCCCGGCACTCTGTGCTGTGCTTAGCTGCACAGTCGTGTCCAGCTCTTTATGACCCCATGGACCCTGCCAGGCTCCTCTGTCCATGGGGATTCTCCAGGCAAGAATACTGGAGTGGATTGCCATGCCCTCCTGCAGGGAATCTTCCCAACCCAGGGATCAAACCCAGGTCTCCCATATTGCAGGCAGATTCTTTTATGTCTGAGCCACTCTGGGCCCCATTCCTAAACTGGGTTGCCAGTTAATAGTTTCTGGTGTTTCTTTCCATAGATTTTTGTTTTGTTTTGTTTGCATATATGTTGCTTTTTCCTCTATTTTACACAATTGTTAACATACCATTTACACTGTCCTGTGTGTATGTATATAGTTTTTTCTCCAAATTGAAAGTTAGTGACATTCTAAGGGTTGAAAGCAGTTACAGTGTTGAAAGTTAAATAGCCTTTTTCTTTCTATTTTTGGTGGGAGCGGGAGGGTATTTTGACCTTAAGTTGTAGAGAACCCTATTCCAGTCTCCACTAAAGCCAGTACTCCAAAGAGTATCAATTTATTTCATTCATTTGTTCCTTTGTAATTGATCTGAAACACAAAATGTAACTTTAAGATGAACTAATCATTATTATTATTTTTTCTTTTGTAGCTTGCCATTCGAAGAGCTACTCTAAACAGGTCATTTACTCCTGTCTTTTTGGGAAGTGCCTTGAAAAACAAAGGAGTTCAGCCTCTTTTAGATGCTGTTTTAGAATACCTCCCGAATCCATCTGAAGTCCAGAATTATGCTATTCTCAATCAGGAGTAAGTCTTGGAAATTGATTCTTAGTCTATGCACAGAGAATTTAACATCTGTGCACTGGAAAAGAATTTAAGAATGGTTTTTGAAATTATGATGCATTTGTGGGTTTTTTCCAATAATTTATAAAAACCAATCTTTATTTGTGTTTGGGTAACAATTTTGGCATAAAGAAAAATATACCTTCCCATATCATATTCTATTTGTAAGTTAGAATATGGTTTGTTTCATTATCAAGATTTACATCATTAGAAGATTTTCTCATTTGGAACCAATTTTTTTTAATGTTATTTAAGAAACAAAAAATTTTTAAGCTTTCATTATTTTTTTCTGAGGTGCATTTTGTGTTTATTATTCTACTCTGGTCCTGTCGCAGTGCAGTATTGGCCAGAAGTTATTCTTGTTGATCCCATTCAGTGAAATTTCACTTAAGAATAAGCTCAGAAATGTTGAGTGCATGTGTGCTTTTCCTCAGGTAATATTCTGATGAAGCCAATAGTTATAAAAGAAATATCAAATGTTGCATCTCACAAATGTGTATGTCTTTTATTTTAAGTGACTCCCAAGAGAAAACAAAAATCTTAATGAACCCCAAAAGAGACAGTTCCCATCCATTTGTTGGCCTGGCTTTTAAACTGGAGGTAAGTTGCTTTCTAATGTATTTAACTGATGTATATAGAATTTTTCTTTTCTTTTAGGCTTTTATTCCTATTACAAAGTGACTCTTAGGAAAGATTTAGTTACAGATTTCTCCACTGTAAACTTACTTTGTCCCCTACCCTGTTCCATACTGACTCTAGAAGAAGGTTTCTATGCACAGCCCGCACTTAAGGGGTGGGGAATTACGTTCTTCCTCCATGAGGGGGCAGTGTCTCTGAGTTACGTGGGATTCTTCTGTAAGGACGAGTTGTCCTTTCTCTCCCATATTTATTTACGCAGTCATTTGTTTTTATCAGTCTGGACTTACATATATTTGTCTCATACTTTGAGTTAAAACCCAGTACTATGTTATTTATTTTATTGCCAGACTGACCAGTTTTCGCGGTTGGTGCTCTTTCAGGTGGCTTTTGTGTCCCTCAGACGTTCCCCAGTATTTTGCTTCTGTGAGCACTTCCTTACCTTCCAGGCTTATGTTGTATATTTCCTGCCGCAGCTCGAGAATCAGCCATTTGTCTACGAGTCCTGGTTCCTTTTAATTGTGAATGGTATTAGGAACCAAGATTTGGGGACTGGGTATGCTTTTTGCTGTGGTGGTGTTGCTTCTGTGTATAATATTTTAAGGAGGAAAAGGGTAGATAAGTCGGAAGTGTTCAAGTGTGGTTATTTCTGGGATGGAATTATACTGGCGGGGGGCGGGGGGGTGCTTTTTCCTAGTTTTTATTTTTAAATTTTTACAGTACGATTTTTATTCTAAATCCAGAAAAAGTAATTTTAAGTTAAAAAGTAGAAATAACATTGCAGTGACAGTGTTTGTTTATTAGTAGTTTTGGCTGCGCTGGGACTTTGTTGGCTGTGTGCGAGCTTTCTCTAGTTACGGTGAGCAGGGCTACTCTGTCGCAGTACCTGGGCTCCTCATCGCCGTGGCTTCTCTTGTTGCAGAGCCCGGGCTCTAGGCACACCGTCAGTAGGTGCAGCGCACAGGCTTAGTTGCTCCACGGCGTGTGGAATCTTCCTGGACTAGGGATGAATCCCATGACTCCTGCATTGGCAGGCCAGTTCCCATCCGCTGTGCCACCAGGGAAGTCCTAGGAATATTTTTCTTAGGATACCCAGAATGTGTTTCTTGAGTAAAAGATACAAGATATTTTAAATGTTTAATGGTATATATTGCCAGATTGCTTTCATATTTTTAGTTTCAGGTGAACAGGGAAGAGACTCAGCCATACATATTCATGTGTCCATTCTTCCCCAAACTCCCCTCCCATACAGGCTGCCACATAACATAGAGCAGAGTTCCCTGTGCTAAACAGTAGGTCTTTATTGGTTATCCGTTTTAAATGTAGCAGTGTGTATATATCCATCCCAAACTCCTTAACCATCCCTTGCCCCAATCTTTTTCCCCATATCTTGCCTTAATTCTTAATAATAGAAAACATTTTTCCATAGAATCATTATGCAATTCTGTGTCCTCTTTTGTAATTCCCTCTTTATTTTTTTGTCCTTCCCTTTTTAAAATTAGAGTCAAAGTGTTTTACTTACTTGTATGAACCTTTCTCTAATAAAATAAAATAAAAAAAACAGTTTAAAATTTAAATAGTCAAATATAGCAATCTTTGTCTTTTGTCATTTTTTCAATCTTCCTCTTTGATTATATTCTATAAATACTTACTTTTGTCTCTTCTGCTTTCTTGTGGGTTTTTTTTGTTTTTTTCATTGTTAATCCTATTGGATTTTGTTTTGCTGAATGTGGTGTTCAGATCTAAGTGAATTTCCTCTGCCTCCAAATAAAAGACCAATTGTACAGTTACCAGTTTTTGAACAGTGTTAAATTTTTTCATTGATTGTCATGTCTCCTTTTTTATCTATTGACTAATGAATTAAACATTTTAGATATTTATTCTATAAGGGCTATTACTTTTAATATTTTGAAGTATTTAACGTGTTCTTATATCAGAGTTATTTTCTTTTTTTAGCTTTTCTTCTAAATATTAAAAATCACTAATAATATATTTAAAAAGTCCTCTTTGGAATTTTATTGCTATTGTGTTAAACCTAAATATTAATATGGGAAGAACTGGCAACTTTTAAATATTCAGGAGGAAATGATCCTGATTATTCATTTTATATTCAGTTACTTTACAGAATTCATATTTGTATAGCTTTCCAGGTGATTATCAGTTTTTATAACATGTATAGTCTTTCCTTTCTAATATTTTTGTTGTCTTTCTAATATAATTTTACCTTATTTTTATATCTTACTGTATTAAACTGAACTTATGAAATAACTGGCTTATTATATAATTTTAAAACTTTTTCTAATAACTTTTTTCAGAGCAAACAAGTAGTGTCTTGGATTTTGATATCAGAAAGCACAAGAACCATTTAACTTTATTTAAAACTAGCATCAAAGTAGTTTATGACAATAAGCTGAAACATATATATATAAGTTGTACTATTAAAACTGAGAGCAAGTATTTGAAGGTGATTGTGAAATTTTCCTCTTATTTTTGATTCCTGTCTCTTTTTTACTCTTTCTGTCCTTACCTAATGTTGACTTCTAGGCTGGTCGATTTGGCCAGTTAACGTACGTTCGCAATTATCAAGGAGAGTTGAAGAAAGGTGATAACATCTATAATACGAGGACGAGAAAGAAAGTGCGGGTGCAGCGACTGGTTCGCATGCATGCCGACATGATGGAGGTGAGTACCCGCGCTTCACTCTACAATCAGAAGTCTGTCTCATGCAGTTGAAATAGGTCTACTTTTTTGGTATCCTGAGCTCCACAAGACAAGCACTTTTAGTTGAATGTGTTTTCCTAGCTTCTTCCTTTTTAGTTAGGTGGGCTACATGTCTCATGTAGCACTTTGGTGTAGGCTAAATTAGCACATATTAAGAACACTTAATCAGTTCTAATAATGGTGGTATAAAACTACCACCATTTGTGACTTGGCTGTCTTTCCTCAGTGGCCAGGGTTAGGGAGAAGGGACAGCACTTTCCTCAAGAGCTAGCCTTGGAAAGAGTATAATAGGTTTTTAGTTCAGTGGAACTGCGGTTCTCAAAAGTAAATGAGAATAATAAATTTACACGTAACTTCCCATATTGCTCAGTGGATTTACTTCCTGAAATATGGAAATAGAATCAACCCCTAGAAGGGCTTTATTGGTGCTAGAACTCATCTAAAGATTTAAAACCTCTGAAGGCCTAGTCTGGGAGATAAACTTTGGCTTATGATCTGACTTCTTGAATTGGCTCTGAACCTGTCCTATCTTCTGTGGTCCACAGGGTTAAGCGTTGGCAGGAATACCAAGTACAGGAGATTGTCCTCTCCTTGCACCCTTTCCCAGTTTAGCTCTGTTATTCATAGAGAAATTTATTAGTCTAAGCAAAATCTTATGGTGGACATTTTTGGCGTCCATAACTGTTGTATCTCCTGGAAAATGAATAGACAGTCTTTCAAAATTAGACATCGTTGTTTTTTGAAATAGGCAGCAGGGGGCAGGCTAGAGGGATTAGTGATTGTCACAGCTGTTTCATGGGCCAGAAGGCTCCCTATAGCTGTGTAACCATTAAAGCAAGACACGCGCACTTGCTCATTCACAGCCACAGCTGTTATGAATGAACTGTTACAGGACAAAGACTAGGAAGTTTAGAGGCCCCAGTGCTTTATTCTTAGATTTCCTGTGTTTTCTTAACTGCTTACATCTCCTGCCTTTGTTTTCAAAACTTCCTTTGCAAGTTTTCCGTGTATGCCTTTGTCATACACATTTGCTTGTTAGACAATGGCAGCACATACAGTACTACATACTTTTTAATTCTATAGGAATAACGTTAGAACCATGAGGCTCTGTGTTCTGTAGGTACTGCAGATCTCCAAGTACAGATGCCGTGTTCTGAGTTTCCATTTACAGTAGAATCTTGCCAGTTGAGATGTGGTTTAAATAAGAGCCCTGTTGAAGGTGTATCTTGCCACGGTTGATTGTTGGTATTGCATTGATTCTGTCTAATTCTTTGTGGAATTCATGGTGAGATTTGGGCATGTTTGTTTGTGCACAGTGTGATTATTATGCAGTTACTTTTTAGTGATTATGTACAGTTTTGAATTACTTGCAAGTATCATTTTGCATTATTTCTTTCTTTAGGATGTTGAGGAAGTGTTTGCTGGAGACATCTGTGCATTGTTTGGCATTGACTGTGCCAGTGGAGACACATTCACAAACAAAGATAATAGCGGCCTTTCTATGGTAAGTCATTTAACTTCAAAGCTGTTTATCACTTGCATTTCAAGAATGTATGTTTCAGTACTTCAGAAAAACAAGCACAGAAGTGTTCATTGAGTGCCACAGGTATCAAGTGTAGATTGGTTGTGGCTCATTTAATGTCAACTTAGCTAACTTACCTGATTTTTCTTAGTAAAATCATTCCACCATCCTCCAAGGTTTAGCATGGAGGGAAAATCTCCACTAGGTAACCTGGCCTGTGTGGCTGTGACTCCTCCCTGAGATCTGCCTCCCCATTGTGGGTGTACCCCTGATTGCTGTCACCATCATCAGGCTGGTCCCAGCCAAGTGCTCCTTCCTTAGTAACCCGGCAGCTGGAGAGAGGATGCCTCCCTCAGTCTCCTAGAGAACCATAAGAGCAGACTGTAACATTTAGGCTGGACTCCGGGGAATTGCATAACAGATTAGAACTGTGCTCTGCAGGCAGGATGCAACTAGAAGACTTCCTGCCTTTCAGTCCCCTTCACGCCCGCCCCCTTTTTGCCCCCACAGGAGGGCGGCTCTTCTACAGTATGACCGTGTGTTTATGAGGGTGCTTCCTCTCCTGAATTCAGTAAAGGAAGAATATGAGTACAAAGGGGATAGGAGCTTACAGTAGGTTGTTTATATATAAGAACTTGTCCAGCCCTAACAGATGTCTCTGTAGTAGCTCCTATATCATATGATGAATTCTTAATTTTATAATTTAGCTTTTTTGTCTAAAGTATTCTCTGATGTCTGTGGTTTTACATGTGGAGTTAGGACACTACAAAAATCAGTTTCAATAAGTGGACTTTTTAGTAAGTATTAGTGATGAGACTTTCTCGAAACTTGTCATTAGCAGTATGAAGGGACTGGAGGTCGTGGGAAGCGCTCGAGCTTTGAAGCAAATAGACCTTGGTCAGAGCCTTATTTCTGCCCTGTGCTACTGCTGGCCCTTGACCAAGTTATTCATTTTTCTTGCCAACCCTTTAATTATTTTATTTGTAAAATGGGGATAATAAAATCCATCTGCCTCTCAGAGTTGTGACTGGTTAAAGGAGATATGGTATGTATGAAGAATCTAGTCCCTTTCTCTGCTTCTCTTATCAATGATTTCAGTATAACCTTTATTTATATAAATATATTCATAATTTAATGAAAAGTAGAGCAAGATATATTTTGTCTGCCTTAAAGATGTTGACTATAGTGTTGTTTCTGCTGTAAAGAACATTAAAATTAATCCATCTCTGACATATACAGTACTGTGTTTGAATTCTTGTCTGTTCTTTTAAAAATATTTTAGGAGTCAATTCATGTTCCTGATCCTGTCATTTCAATAGCAATGAAGCCATCTAACAAGGTGGGAGTTTGATTTAGCACTTAGTAAATCACAGTAAAACCTTGAGCTCATTTTCACCTGTCTCCACAATGCATATGGTGTCTTGGGTTTACCATAAGCACTCTTATGGACTCTGTTTCCTTTTCTGGTATTCAAATCATCTTTTAAAATTTACCAGTCTACTACTAGTAAGTACTCCTCAGAATATTTGAAGAAGTTGATGGTTTTAACATATTCATGAGACTGTGCTTTATAACTCTTACCATAGTAAAGGTATATCGTTGGCTCCAGAATGGTAAGTAACTTCCTAGATGCAGATCATAAGAGAGAGAAAAGAGGAAACCGGGGCATTTGTCTTAAATTGCAGAAAAACCTCACTGTAAAGAACATTAGAATATTGCATCAAGTACTTGCCTCATGGGTTATAGTACATCTCCACATCTATGGTAGTTACGTGGTAAACGTGATTATAACATGGAAGGCCTGCAAATAAGACTGTTCTGACTCACTTTCAGATATAACAGTCTTATGATTGTATTTCATGTCATTTAGCTTTTTAGCCAAAACTGCTTGAATAGGTTCTGTATTTGCATAACTTGTCACTGAAATTAGTCCTCATCTTGAACCATAATTGTTTAGTTCTTAAGTTGGTTATATTCACAACTGTCATGTTAATGTGCTATATTGAAATTAATTCATTTATGCATTGAGTGAACATTTTATGATCTCTTGTCATCCAGGTACTATCATTATAGAACATGTTCTGATTGATTGTCTTATGGATATATTAATGGCTACTGCTTCACCTGTTTTGAGGAACTTGAGATTTTCCTTCTCAAATTACAGAGAAGAGAATGTCGAGGTGGCAAGAAACATTCAATCACTCCATCTCAGAAATGTGAAGCAAGTCAAACCTTATATCTTACCACAGTGATACGCCAGTTTGTTCAAAGTTCTTTGCCAAATTGGTTGCTTTTCCCTTTGGAAGACAAAGGACTAGAAGTTAAAATATTCTTTATTCCTAAATTCAGAGTTTATGTAGACATTTTACTGTTGATAGTTCACAATAATGGATGGAAATCAAATGGATCAATATTCAAAAAGCTTTTTGGTGTCTCAGGGTTGTCTGCTTGCTGGAGTTAATACAAACCAAATAATGAAACCCTGCATAAAACCCTGAATCTCAGTAGTGGGGCAGCTTGTAAGTTGAGACCCTGGCCAATGCAGGGAAAAGGGAAAAGACTTTGGAGGTAGACTAACTTAAGATTCACTCCTAGTTAGCTGTGTGGCCTTGAGCAAGTCACTTGACTTGTCTGTACCTAGCTTCATCACCTGTAAAATGGGGATAATTCTACCTTGCAGCCTTGTGCTTAGAATTCCAGATAACATAAACAAAGCACAGTAACACCTCTTTAGCTACATATGTGGCTGTTAACACTGGTGATTCAGGGCTTGTTAATGTTCTATTGCTGCCATGAGAAATTAGCAAAAACTTAGTGGCTTAAAAACAGTACAAATGCATTACTTTACAGTTGTATAGGTCACAGTTCACAGTTCTTAATGGGATAAAATCAGGTATTGGTAAGATTGTGTTCCTTTCTTGGAGGCTCTGGGGGACAGTTTGGTTCCTTGCTTGCTTAGATTGTTGGCAGAATTCAGCTCCTCGTTGTGGGACTTGAGATTTCCGTGCTGTCATCTGAGGGCCATCCCTAGCTTCTAGAGGCTGCTCGTAGCCCCCTTTCTCCTGTCTTCAGTGCCAGCAGGAGTGAAATGAGCCCGTCATGCTTCAGATATCTCCTGTTATTTCCCACTTATCTCTCAACTGCTCTTCTTCATTCCTCTTCCATTTTTAAAGTCTCATGCAATTACACTGGACCTGTCCAGATTATTCATGATAATCTCCCCATCTGAAGAGTCTGTAACCTTAATCATATCCACAGAGTCCCTTTTATCAGGTAAGGTAACAGATTTGGGGGATGGGGCATGTCTTTAAAGAAGAACACCATTCTGCTTACCACATAAGGAATTAACATCTAAGGAGGATAGAGGTACATCAGACTACATCCAGGTAGATTATTTGGAAGTGGAGATGTCTCAGTGTGCATTTGCTGGTCTTAACTGTCCTCTTGAACCTAGAGTCTTGGTGACCATGCCGATTTCTTTGATTTAGGATTTCTAAACTGTAACACAGTTACAGTTGATGACAGCCTCAACCAATCCTTTGGTTTAGGAATTCTAAACTGCAACACAGATTCTACTTTCTGTTTTGTGGGGAGTTTTCCACAAATGGAGAGATTTCGTCAATAGGAAAGGGCAGAGTTAAGTCTTAGGCTCTTGAATCTTGGTGTGAAAAGAAAATTGTGTAAGTTAGCTGTTCCTTGCTCTCTTGTGTGGTATCCAAGCTCATATATTAAAATAGCGTGAAGAACTTAAATGGTAGATCATTTTTATTTAACTGCCCATGTTTTTTATTTCATTCAGTCAGATTATTTTAACAGTTTCATTGCTTATCATGCTTAGTACAATGTATAATGTTTTTTGTTTTTTGTTTTTTTAAGAATGATCTGGAAAAATTTTCCAAAGGTATTGGCAGGTTTACAAGAGAAGATCCCACATTTAAAGTCCACTTTGACACTGACAGCAAAGAGACAATTGTATCTGGAATGGGAGAATTACACCTGGAAATCTATGCTCAGGTAGTGAATAACAAGTTCAAGTCACGTCATTTATGTCTGTGTTTTAAGAGTGTAAAAGTCAAGAATTCTCAGTCTAATGGTCGTAAACTAATAGTGGTTCTTCAGTCTTCACTCTGGTTTTATCCAGATGTGGTATACTGCATCTTCTACTGTCTGTTACTAATTAATTACTTTTGATCTCTAAATATTTTTATTTGTAAACCATTGCAGTCAGACCATCCATCCATACCTAGGTCATGGTTCTTTGGGTCAAGTATATCCCTGAGGTCTCAGCCTTAGGGGGACAACCTCAGGGAGAAACCGGCTGAGAAAGTTAGCCCACCAGTACTCACTCTCCAGACCGTTTCTTATCTGTTTTCTTCTCAAGTCAGTACTTGAAGATCAATATAAAATAGATAAACAAATGGGTAGATGGGAGACCCTTCTTTCCTAGGAAAGGTCTTATGTGTATATGAATGAGATCAAAATATATGACTTTTTTTTTTTAATATATCTGACTTACGATAAAAATTCTGGTTGTAATTGTATCTCTGAAGTTGAGATAGTAGAAAATTCTGACAATAGATCCATATACCATCCCAATAAATATGTAATAAAATGGAGCAAAGGTAAAGTTTTAGTAGATTAACCGGAGGTGAGTGTAAGTTAATTAGTCTAAATTAGAATTTGTTTATATAAAATCTGTAAAAGTTTGTAATGTATTTATCCTCATAAGGTACTTAAGTTATTTTAGATTTATTATTTGCTCATCATAACCTTCCCTGGTGCCTCAGATGGTAAAGCATCTGCCTGCAATGCAGGAAACCCCCGGGTTTGATCCCTGGGTTGGGAAAATTCCCTGAAGAAGGGAATGGCAACCCGCTCCAGTATTCTTGCCTGGAGAATCCCATGGACAGAGGAGCCTGATGGGCTACAGTCTGTGGGGTCACAAAGAGTCGGACATGACTGAGTGACTAACAATTTCACTTTTAAATGAATCCTGAGGTAATTAAGACTCTTAGGATTTTTCTAATATTATTTTTTAATTTAAATGTATCAAAAAAGATCTCTCTTGTTCTTTTTAGCGAATGGAAAGAGAATATGGCTGTCCTTGTATCACAGGAAAGCCAAAAGTTGCTTTCAGAGAGACTATTACGGCCCCTGTTCCGTAAGTATCCAACACGATGAAACAAGCAATGAGGCTGGAATTAAAAGGTTTTATTAGGGGTATACACGGCACCACTGCTGTTGATAAGACACTTGTACACTGTGATGCTCTTTATTATGGAAGCTATATAGTTCTGTACTGTAATCAGGCCATTTATAGATAATGACACTTTTGGGACTTGTCTAACCCCTTAAGCTAGATATCAGTGAAGACTGGTATACAGGTCATCGTTAACAAGCATGTTTACACTTAATCCAATGTTACGGTCTTCGTTTATTCCAATTGTGCTTCCTTTGGCAGACGGCTATTATGTTTTACTTTAGTACCATATTGTGGATGCCAGAGAACTTGCATTTGCCAAGGAATAATCTCCTGCAAGTAAAAGAAACTAATGCTGTGATAAAATTAATAAAAACATTTAGGAAAACAGTTGGATTTATATTGTTGGAGACAAAACAGTCCTCATAAAGATAGCATAAGACAAGTTAAATTGCTACAAGTGGTAATATACTTCAACCTGGTGCCTATTTGAATTTACATGAATTCTGATTTAGAGTCAAAATCAACAATGCATACACTGAGGCTACAAAGTGAGTCTCAATTTCCAAAGTGACATTAAATAATGGTAAATGATACTATACCTGAGATGCAATGTCATGAAGGAGAATAGTGTAGTCTAGCTCGATGAAGTCATCATTTCTTTGCTATAATAAAAAATAAAAACCTGGCATTTTAAACTTAGTATCATTGGCAAAAAGTATATTTTAATTTTAAAAATCAGTTTTCATTAGTAGATGATAATACTTAAGTAAAATTAAAAATTGAATGTTGTGGAATTCCTTGGTAGTCCAGTATTTAGGACTCCACGCATTCACTCCAGGGGGCATGGGTTCAATCCCTGGTCGGGAAACTAAGATTCTATGTGCCACACAGCACAGCCAAAAAAATTACAAACTGAATGTCATAATTTATTTGGCCTGGCAGAAAAACTATTCTCTTAGAAATAAGATTTCTTTCAAACTATGTTTTAAAATTGTTTTTTTTTTTTTTCCGTTTCTTACTCTAAATCATTTACCCTTTCTGTTTTGCGTTTCTGAGTTGTGGAACTCATAACATTATAGTCTATAATTTGAACATTTTAGAACATTACAGTCGATAATTTGTCATTTAAATTCCTTAATATTTCCATTGCTCAAAAAAGCATCGTTTAAGGGATAAACAGCTGAAATGAGTGTTTACACTAAAGAAAACCAATTTTATAATAGAAATTCTCTTTTAAAAAACTGAAAATAATAAAATGTAATACTTGATTTTGTAACTAAAGCTTTGATCTATGCTGTCTACTGCTTTGGGCATCTAAAGTACACCATCAACTACACAGAAATATTGTATCTACATAGTTTCAAACCTTGATCATCAGAAATTTGCTGTACTTAAGGCTCTTAAATGCTTATAATGAGGCACTGAAAAATCCTGTGGCTCCTTTTGTTAACAGTAATTATAAAGATGGCCCCAGGATCGAATAAAACTATTCTCTCTTTATAGTCTCTTGAAACAATCCCTATTGACTATATCAATAAAGAAGCTCCTTTAAGGATAAGGTAAGATAGGCTCGATAAAGGACAGAGATGGTATGGACCTAACAAAAGCAGAAGATATTAAGCAGAGATGGCAAGAAACACAGAAGAACTATACAAAGAAGATCTTCACTACCAAGATAATCACGATGGTGTGATCACTCACCTAGAGCCAGACATCCTGGAATGTGAAGTCAAGTGGACCTTAGAAAGCATCACTACGAGCAAAGCTAGTGGAGGTGATGGAATTCCGGTTGAGCTCTTTCAAATCCTGAAAGATGATGCTGTGAAAGTGCTGCACTCAATATGCCAGCAAATTTGGAAAACTCAGCAGTGACCACAGGACTGGAAAAGGTCAGTTTTCATTCCAATCCCAAAGAAAGGCAATGCCAAAGAATGCTCAAATTACCACACAATTGCAATCATCTCAAACGCTAGTAAAGTAATGCTCAAAATTCTCCAAGCCAGGCTTCAGCAATACATGAACTGTGAAATTCCTGATGTTCAAGCTGGTTTTAGAAAACGCAAAGGAACCAGACATTAAATTGCCAATATCCGCTGGATCATCGAAAAAGCAAGAGAGTTCCAGAAAAACATCGATTTCTGCTTTACTGACTATGCCAAAGCCTTTGACTGTGTGGATCACAATAAACTGTGGAAAATTCTGAAAGACATGGGAATACAAGACCATCTGACCTGCCTCTCGAGAAACCTATATGCAGGTCAAGAAGCAACAGTTAGAACTGGACATGGAACAACAGACTGGTTCCAGATAGGAAAAGGAGTACGTCAAGGCTGTATATTGTCACCCTGCTTATTTAACTTCTGTGCAGAGTACATCATGAGAAACGCTGGACTGGAAGAAGCACAAGCTGGAATCAAGATTGCTGGGAGAAATATCAATAACCTCAGATATGCAGATGACACTGCCCTTATGGCAGAAAGTGAAGAGGAACTAAAAAGCCTCTTGATGAAAGTGAAAGAGGAGAGTGAAAAAGTTGGCTTAAAGCTAAGCATTCAGAAAACGAAGATCATGGCATCTGGTCCCATCACTTCATAGGAAATAGATGGGGAAACAGTGAAAACAGTGTCAGACTTTATTTTTGGGGGGTCCAAAATCACTGCAGATGGTGATTGCAGCCATGAAATTAAATGACACTTAACTCCTTGGAAGGAGGGTTATGACCAACCTAGATAGCATGTTGAAAAGCAGAGACATTACTTTGTCAACAAAGGTCTGTCTAGTCAAGGCTATGGTTTTTCCAGTGGTCATGTATGGATGTGAGAGTTGGACTGTGAAGAAGGCTGAACACCGAAGAATTGATGCTTTTGAACTGTAGTGTTGGAGAAGACTTGAGAGTCCCTTGGACTGCAAGGAGATCCAACCAGTCCATTCTAAGGGAGATCAGCCCTGGGTATTCTTTGGAGGGAATGATGCTAAAGCTGAAACTCCAGTACTTTGACCACCTCATGCAAAGAGTTGACTCATTGGAAAAGACCCTGCTGCTGGGAGGGATTGGGGGCAGGAGGAGAAGGGGACGACAGAGGATGAGATGGCTGGATGGCATCACTGACTCGATGGACGTGAGTTTGAGTGAACTACAGGAGCTGGTGATGGACAGGGAGGCCTGGCGTGCTGCGATTCATGGGGTCGCAAAGAGTCGGACACGACTGAGCAACTGAACTGAACTGAACTGAAAGATCAGGAAGGTTACTTATGTGTGATCTAGCCCAAAGGTATCTGATAGGTAGTTGCAAAAGTTTGTGGAGTAAAGGTGCTCCAGCTTTCTTGCATTTTGTTATCAACAAACTGAGATAATCCAATGGAAAGTGCTTTTCTCTTACAGAATCTTTTTCTTGCATTCCATTAAATACTACTAGTTGATATTTTTTTTTTTTTTTTCTTTTAAACCTCTTAATAAAGCTAAACTCAATTTGTTTTAATCTCTTTAAGGTCTAGAAAGAGGCAGTTTGGAGTAGTTCTGTCAGACTTAAAGTACATGCTAGCAACAAACAAGATAGGCGGGCAGTTATGACTGGATGGGTTATCAAAGACAGTTGTTTGCAGCAAGCTTCACAGAGACTGAGATGCTAATATTTTATTTTGGCGGATCCAGGTGGGGAACGTGTCAACCCTCTATCTAGCTCTGGCACTAACATTTGAGGAGAGGAAAAAAGCAGAGGTAGTTTCAGTATCATATGATTATAGTAAGCAGAACACAAAACTTAGGTTGCCAAAGGAAATGATCTGTATTAAGCTGCACACAAAAACCATTGCCAAATTATAACTGAAGACTTCACTGGAAACTGCAGCTTCACCTTCTCCAGCCTTGGTAACTGACCTCTCCTTCAAATACTGAGTTCACTACTGAAAATACAGAATGACTGAAGGGGCACTAGTTACCCCATCATGAATTATGACACCTTTTGTAAATACTGAACCTATTTAGAGTGTATTTTATAGAAATTACTTACCACTTGCTTGACAGTTTGAATTTTTGCCATTTTATACCATGTATTTTCAGTAGAATTTTGCCATATTATATAACCACTGGCAACCCAGGCTAAATGTCGAACTGGCTTCATTTCTGGAGGTACATTTCCAAAACTGTCTGGTGAAGGAAATATTTATAGGATAAATGGAATTATTTTACATAGTGAAATATAAATATAAATTTTTATAATATAAATTTTAAAATATAAATTCTAAGTCATTTCTTACATTTCTTCAAATGTGTGCAGAAAGTAATTAAGCTATGTCTATAAAGTCCTAAGGCCTTTATTGTTGTTAGATTAGTAATGAATATTTTTGTGAAAGTCAGTTTATTTCCAGCATAATGTAAACATCTTAACAATTTTGAGCACAGGTAAATTGATACTGTTTTTAAAATTGAAAAAATATTTTCCTCTGCTATATATTTATATACCTGGAATATTTTGTGCGTCTAGTGGTTCCTTCATGGACTTGAGTCTTTGATAAAATGTGTTATCTTCTTCATCTGGGTTTTTCCCAATTTCTCCTTCAAATGTGAAGTTGACTTCTGGTGCAGTATCTTGTCCCGTTGGAGGGTACAGTACTTCAGCTGTGCAGTTCACTGTAACTTCCTGTTTGAAACATTTTGCAAAAGGTCTTTACATGTAGATGGACATCCATTACTAATTATTATTCTTTGAGATAGAACCTTTAAAGCATTGTCCCCCTATGGTATTACTTCAGACTGGACTTGAATGTGCCTATTTCAGAGGTATCTAATTCATGGTTGCCCAGTAATTTTCTTGAAGTGAACTCACTCCGTCGTGTCCGACTCTTTGCAACCCTGTGGACTGTAGCCTACCAGGCTTTTCATTCTATGGGATTTTCCAAGCAAGAGTACTGGAGTGGGTTGCCATTTCCTTCTCCAGGGGATCTTCCCAACCGAGGGATCGAACCCAGGTCTCCTGCATTATAGGCAGACGCTTTACCATCTGAGCCACTAGGGAAGTCAATTTTCTTAGAGGTAGCTAAAATAGGTAACTTAGTTTATAACTTATAAAGTCTCATAATCTTGTAAATTCGTTGAAAACTTTGACTGTATTTTAGTAGTAATGGGAAGTCCATCTCTAAGGCAGATTTTAGTCTGACTTTATTAAGTCATTCTATTCTTCTCTCCTCCTGAAATAACAGAAATTTTCTCAAACTCAGATTCTTCAATCTGTATCCAGATGTAAAATGAGAAGATTGTAGCATTGGTTCTGCTTTATAAAGATGAATATTCGTCTAGCAGCTCAGATGCCTTTTAGTGGATCTCTCTCTGTTAGCCTGTATCTCTTAGTTATGCTTAACAAATGGGCAAGCTTTTTAAAATTTCAAGATGGTTATTGTACAAGTGGCAGTTCCTTCCTTTTAAGTTTGTCTTGTTAATAATTAGATAGGTGTATAATTTTTAAAATTGTCCCTGCCCCATTACTGAAGGATTCTAATCTGAACACAGTGGTATCAGTTGGCCTTTCTGTTGCTGATAAATAACTAAAAGCACTTGCTTTCTTTAAATAAAAGAATGAGACAGAAATAAAAAACACCTAATGATGATTAGAGAGTTAATTATTTCACTTCTTCATATTATTCACATAAATTCACACTGACCTATGCATATATAACATTTTCAAAGGAAATTTATTCATATTGAAGTATCTAGAGCCTCTTCTAAATAGCTCAATAGAAAACTAAGTGTATCTCAGAATACACAAAAAGTAAAAACTAACCCTTGTATGGTGATCTTTTTTTTTTTTTTTTTTTTTTGAGGCAGGAATTTCACAACTTTTTCTCAAAAAAAAAAAAAAACAACCCAAAAAACCAAATCAATCCTATGATTTGATCAGCAGAGGTGACCTGGAATGTAAGGAATCAAATTTTATTTCATAATAAAGGATATTTCACTTACTTTTTGGATAATTTCTTCCACAGAAAATTTAAGGCGGTACTTATGTCCTCTTCCTGGAATATCCTAAAATTAAGAAAATGTGTTTTTATAACAACATATAAAGTCTTTATATTGTTAGAGGAATCCATTCTCTTTTGATGGGGCCAGGGGAAGCTGACTGTTGGAGGTAAATGACTAAAGCCTTAGACCTTGAGCAAGGCATGTCACCGTGTGTGTGATGTCTAATTTAGCAGGTCTTCTAAGCAGGGTTATTTTGGATGAGAACAAGAGTGGGATAAAAGCATATATAATCGGTTATAATTCACTTTCAATCATCAGAGAACGCTGACATCTGGATCTGTGACCCTGAGTTCCACATAAGAAATTTTAACATTTTTAATTCTAAAGATGACAAATAGGATACCCACTGAAAAGATTTTTCATAAAGCCTCCAAACAGAATTCCACTTTGAGTCAGATTACTGCAAAGTGATTAGAGATGTTATACTGCTTTTACTTGTGTATTAGTGGACCTGCAGAATGAGACTTTAATAAATTTTATAACTAAGACAAACATTTAGGTACTTCACTTTTGAATCAAGATACAATTTGAAAGTTTATACCTAATTATGTTACCTGGTGTGGTTTTGAAATATGTACTCCCTGTCAGCTCTTACAGACTGTTGGAAGTTAAACTTCTGTCAGATCCATTAGATTTCAGTAAAATGGAAACAAGCTTAGTGGTTGCTAAGGTCTTAAGCATAGCACTTAATTTAACCCGTTAGCCAGAGAGAGCCCATCACCCACAGCAGTCAACAGCAGTTGTGTTTGGGTGGTGGAAGTGAAGCTTCAGCCCACAGTTCCTTCATTCTGACTTCGTTTTGGTTAAATGAACAATTGGTCTTAAAATTTAGAAAATGAATCTTAGGCAAGACCAGAGCTTTTGTTGGTCCATATTGGAGCAGTAGATGAGAAACGTGGTACCAGTTTTAAGAAACTTGAAAACTGTTCCTATAGGTTTCACTTGGGAAAAGGGGAGAAGCCGCCGCAAACTTAGAACATTTATCCATTTCCTTATAATAGTGCCCATAAAAACTGTATCAGTGTGTGTTTCCCTGTGAAAACAATAAACAGCCCCAGAGACTAGAGAAATGCCAGAAATACCAGCTTCTTTAGAGAGACGGCAGCAGTGAGACCCGAAACAGGCATGGTGTCGGGGAGTTGGGAGCAGACGAGCAGGGAGCGGAGGGAATGGAGGGAACGCTCGCCGGTGCCCGCACCGCCCTCTGCCTGACTCACCTCCAGGCTGGCTTGTTCGACTGTCTGCACCAGAAACAGCTTGTGGGGAGTCCCCTGCTGGTAGTTGATGCAGCTCTCTACCACCGAGGCCGCCCTGGCGGCCGGGTAGTGGGTCGGAGGGATTTCCATTCTTGCTGAGTGTTGGCTGGACTTGCGAGCGTCCGCGTCCCCGTCCCCGTCCCCGTCCCCGTCCCCGTCCCCGTCCCCGTCCCCGTCCCCGTCCCCGTCCCCGTCCTGCCTGCTGCTGGGTACCCCAGCCGGAAGAGTCCTCCCGCCGTCTTGGGGCTGGGCGTGGGCTGGGGCGGGGTCACCAGCTCCTTCCCGCTCTCTTCCTTCTTCCCTCCTTCCTATTCTGAAAGCAGCTGCCTGGGAGCTGGCTCCAGGCCAGGGCCCCTTGTGGAGCCCCGCCCTGATGCCGCCTGCAATTACTCTCCGGTTCCTGCACTGAGAGCCCCCTCCACCTTTAAGTGGGGGTAGGGAGGGAATCGGGGGTTGGGGATGGGTTGTCCGGGACTACATCCTTCCTTCTACCAACCTTAACAGAAGTGCGGGGAGGGGCTTTCTGGCTTTTGCCTTACTGCAGCGTCGCCTCTGGGGCTTCGAGTTTCCCTCTCCGTGAAAAAAGTCTGGAGCAACTTCTTTATCCACCATCCACAGTGTCAGGCTCGGGGCAAAGTCCAGAGGAGCTCCTGGTAGTGAGTGATTGTGATTCCTTCTTTTCCCTCTCCTTTCCAGGAACAATCTTGCTCATCCCCAGCTTTCTGTGATGTTGGACTGGTTCTGCCCAAATCAGGGTTTGAAAGACTGCAAGCATAGCATTAATTTGGAGGATTATGTAATTTAGGGCAGGGGGATTTTAAAAGATACTTGGACCCTTCTCTTCCTTTGCTAATCTTAGAAAGACAAGATTTTGAGCACACCAGGCTTCAACTTTCTGGATCACTTTGAAAGAGGATTAAAACGTAGTTTAAAACCGAGTTTATACAAGGCACTGCATTTAAGTACTTCTGACAAAAGCATTTTTTAAAAGCTCCTTAAGGAAGCACAAACTTTTAGTAGTCAGTGCGTTCTTACTCTCCAGATCTCTTAATTACCTTTTTCTGTCACCTTTAAAGGCACTGTAGTCTAGACTGTTCTTAAGAAATGTTATTGAACTGGCAGCTAAGATTTGTTTTCTAAAGATATGTAACCAAACTGACACTGCAGCTTGTTGGCTTAGAAATAAAGATTCTTAGGTATTTTTCCCAAAATGGGTGTTGAAGGTTCTTTGGATAGATATATATGTTGTGTTGCTTTAAAAAAAAAAAAAAAAAAGTTAAAAATGTATTTGTATTGTGTTCTCCTCTTCAAATACCCTTTTAAATTTATTTATTAATAAAGTCTTTGGAGTAAATAGATTTTTTTTTTTTTAAGAATAGTAAGTAGTAAGGCATTCCCATCCTTTCTAGTTATATTAGCCAACAGCTGTCAAGTAACTAGAGAAAGGGTTTCCCTTCTTCTCTTCAGGCTTTTTCTGAAAAATTGAAAGCTGTTTTTCTTGTTTTGATGGAGGGGCCAGTGACTCATTTATCTAACAGCCAACCTCTTAGATAGTTGTTTGTGTGTGTGCTTAATAGCTGTGTGAATTATGTGCTCCTTTGATAGTGCCCAAGAAAGAGGGGTCAAATACATTCTGATTACATAGATCTTTTTGCTGAAAATGAAATTTTAAAGTTTCACATGCAGCTAGTTAACATCTCCTGTGTTATTACCAGTTAGAGTTGTGAGAAATACAATGTGTGAGCCCTCCAAAGTCATCAGTTTGAAGCTTTAAGAATGTAATTACCATCTCTGTAGATCAAGGCTAGTAATAGAGGTACTGGGTGACAGACAATATCAGGCGTTTATTTGCTAAAAACACACATACCAATTTAGGTTCTTTTAAAAATATAATTATTATATTATTGCTCAGTCATGTCTGACTCTTTGAACTGCATGGACTGTAAAGTGCCAGGCTCCTCTGTCTATGGAATTCTCCAGGCAAGAATATGGAATGGGTAGCTGTTTCCTTCTCCAGGGGATCTTCCCTACTCAGGGATCGAACCTAGGTCTCCCACATTGCAGACTGAGCCACAAGGGAAGCACATAGTAAAAACTTTAAGTTGCCTGTGTAGATGTTAAACTGCATTAAGAGAATCTTATCCCTATAGATTCCTTGAGGTCTTAGTTTCTTCATAAAATTTCATTAATGGTTAATCAAGAGATCATTATCCTCAAAGTTTAATAATTTATGAGTTACCTTGAAAGTAGCAAAATTATTATAAGTCTCTGCTGCTGCTAAGTCGCTTCAGTCATGTCCAACTCTGTGCGACCCCAGAGATGGCAGCTCACCAGGCTCCCCTGTCCCTGGGATTCTCCAGGCAAGAACACTGGAGTGGGTTGCCATTTCCTTCTCCAATTATAAGTCTCTGGGATCGTGCAAATTAATTATTGTTTTAAATAGCTATATGAAAATAAGTAAAAACACCTATGGCTTGCAACTTTGGTAAGACTATAATGTCAAAATAAATCTACAAAATAAGGTAAACAGTAAAACCAACACAATTCTAATTAACATTAACTTTTATGTGAGAGATGATGTTTTGCCAAAATGAAACTCTTTCACAGAAAGCCAGTGGTCTGACCACAAGAGCATGGATTCTTTTACCTTGAGCATGTGTATTCACTGCCTACCAAGTGATGTCTTAGTTCTTCCGCTTCTCTAAGCTCTAGGAAAATCTCTTCGTGCAGTGTCCTTATAAGGCTTTTGAG
Organism: Bos taurus; assembly: GCF_002263795.3. Taxonomy (NCBI): domain Eukaryota; kingdom Metazoa; phylum Chordata; class Mammalia; order Artiodactyla; family Bovidae; genus Bos; species Bos taurus. Next base: position 108,864,727 of record NC_037328.1, on the reverse strand, counting down.
TTGAATGCATTATGTGTAAATCCGTTTACATTCTTACTGTCCTTCTAGAAGCATGTTTGATTGTTGGTCTTGGTGCAAATTCTGGCTCTGCCACTTAAGAGTTGCGTCACATTTGGCAAGTTACTTAGCTTCTCTGACCCTCAGGTTTCTCACCTGTAAAATAATGGTAAGAAAATAGTGCCTATTTCATGGGTCTGTGATGAAGAATAAGTACTAGAATCCATAAAAAGCGCTTAGCACAAGCCTGGCACTTGCATCCTCTTACTTGGCATCCACTTGGTTATAAACTCAGCCAGGATCCCTGAAACTGCATGGATAACTCGTTTGTAAGCTGGTCTTCCAGGGCACTGCTGTCCATTGGAACTTTGTGCAGCAGTGGAAATGTTCTGGCCGTGCGCTGTCCCGGACAGCAGCCACTCTCCACACTGGCCTGTTGATCGTTTGCAATGTGACTGGTGCAACTAAGGAATTGAATTTTAAATTTTATTTAATTTTAATTAACTTCAATTAAATATCCATGGTTAGTGATTACCATATAAACAGCGCAGATCTAGAGTATGTTGTATGGATATTATTATTAAATTGAAAACAAAATTTACATTGTCTTGGAGAACGTGAGGACACCTAAGAATATGTCAGTGGACCCGTTTTGAAATCCCTTAGTAATTCTGTGGTGATTTGGCAGTTATTTCTCTTCTGCTGTCCTTCTTTTGGTTCTGATATCTGTTTACCTTTCAGCATTGTTTTCACCAGCCCATCCTGAAACTCTTGGCAACTGCAACATTATTTAAAGGCAATTCATCAGGCACATTCACACTTAGGCTTTCTATGAAAACTCATTCCAAGCTGACATCTCTTACTGAAATTGCTATTTACTTCTGCCAAACCATTCACAGATCTCTATGCAGGAACAGATGTTCATTAATGTCCACTTACCTGCAGTTATCTGTAGACAACTTTGAAAGCAGCCAGCTTCTTCCATCTTATGGTCTTGAGGAAGGTTGCAGTTTAAAAGAAAAATGCCTTGCAGACAGTAGAAACTCATGAAATGTTTTTTGAGTGATATAGTAGCCTATATTTACATATATTTAATATGCATGCAAGATGCTTATGCCATCTTATTAATGTTGTCTTTAATAATTTGAAGTAAACACTGACCTGTGTCTATATATATATGTCTGTTTGGAGGATTTGACTTATGTTAATTGTGATGATTTTGCCATTAATCATTTTCAGGTGTTAGTTATCTTTCCTGAAACTCCCCTTTTTGTATTTTTTTAGTCCATAGTGTTCACGGAGAAGGCAATGGCACTCCACTCCAGTACTCTTGCCTGGAAAATCCCATGGATGGGGGAGCCTGGTGGACTGCAGTCCATGGGGTCGCTAGGAGTCGGACATGACTGAGCGACTTCACTTTCACGCATTGGAGAAGGAAATGGCAACCCACTCCAGTGTTCTTGCCTGGAGAATCCCAGGGACGGGGGAGCCTGGTGGGCTGCCGTCTCTGGGGTCGCACAGAGTCAGACACGACTGAAGCGACTTAGCAGCAGCAGCAGTCCATAGTGTCCAAGTTGTAAAATCAAATAATTATCTGAATGAATTACTTGCATAACTCCTATTTTCAGATAACTGTCCTCAGAGAGATTCAGGACAGAATCCTGTGTCCCAGGGAAACAGAACCCTGTTTGCAAAAGAAAATGGGTAAGCTTTTTGGAATGTAGGTTAGAATAAGAACCTTCCACTGGCATTTTGTTTTAATGCTTTTACTTTCTACTTGTGAAATTCAGATAAATTAGCAGAATTAAAACCATGAATTACTTGATGGAGTACCCCACCTCTAAGTAAGAACAGAAAGGAGCAAATTCCTTTTTAAATAAATTCTATAATAAAATTTTATAGCAAGGCCATCCTATTTGAAGGAAGAAGTAAGATTGATGAGAAGTGGTTTTTCATTTCAGTTAGTAGGAGTTTATTTCATTTTGGTAATTACACTATGTTGATTTTTTTTTTCTTCTCATATTACTTTCAGGTTTGACTTTACACATAAAAAACAATCAGGTGGTGCAGGCCAGTTTGGAAAAGTGATAGGTGTACTGGAGCCTCTGGACCCAGAGAACTACACTAAGTTGGAGTTTTCCGATGAAACATTTGGGTCGAATGTACCAAAGCAGTTTGTGCCTGCTGTGGAAAAGGTAAAAACAAACAAAGCCTTTATTGCATTGAAAAAAATAAAAAGTGTATTAGATATCAAATCATATTGCTGTCATGTATTCTGTGGTTCATTTTTGTTCCAGTCCTGCTTCTTTATCTGATTAAGCTCTCCATCTGGTTTAGAATCATTAAGTTCAAGAGCTATAAATATAGGCTATGACAATGAGAGGAAATCATTCTGTCTCTGAATCATAGTTATTACATTTCTCTTGATAAGTTGAAACTACTTGATTGATTATAATTAGCAATTGAAATTTTCAGTAGTCATTAGGGGTTTGTGAAAGTTTTACATGTAGTACCCTTGTAGTAGAATGGTCATGCGTTAAGATTCCCAGGACCTGCGTGTGTTGTTATCTCTGCTAATGATTAATATGTCCTTGCATAAATCACAGTGTTCAGAGCCAATTTCTTTTGTAAATTGAGCATACAGTACTTAATCCCGAACCCCTCACAAAATCGAAGATTGGATAAGACTCTGACATTTCTTTGGGAATTGTGAGGTGTTTTGCATATATAAGGGGTTATTTGTGTTTTGCTAGCTTTCTACATCACTGGCTTTAAGACTGTTGTAAACCTTTAGCAACTGTCTATTCATAAAGATTAAGGTTATTTTTTAAAAACTTTTAACTTAGAGGTCTTTAGTAACAGATCATGATTTTGGTTTTAGTATTAATTGTGGTAGCAGTTTTTGTGATCATCCATTATACTTAATTTCAAAACAGTATTTTGTCATTCCCACAAATGAATGTGTCATTCACACAAATTTAAATTATCTTTTACTCTCCAAGATTAACATAGGTGAAGGAAAGCTTAGATATTTTACAGCATTCAGAGTTTACAGTTTTGAAGTGTCAGAAATATATTGTACTACATGTGCAACTGTGTAACTAGAATTGTAGCAGCTCTGCAAGTATTTAATGAATGAAAAAGAACTGCACACATAGCAAACTGCACTCTTGAAATATGTCTAGTTTATTGTATATCAGTTATATCTCAGTAAAGCTGTGTCTTAAAAGAATTGCTTTGGAAAAATGAAATTAGTTTTTAATTTTAGTTCTAACATTGTGTAGCACAAAAATTATTATGTAGTGGTCTGCCAGTGAGTCAGAGCAGTAATAGGTATAGAGTAGGAGCTTAAGACACAGCTGTTGATAAGATGTCAGTTTTGATTAAAGTTTTACTTTAGGGAATTTCTTAGATTTGCCTTTCCTCTGTTTACGCCTTGTAAAATTAAGATCATGCTCAATCTACAATGTATCATGAGAGTTTAGTAATTCTTGAATATTAGGTTATGAGAAAGTGATGGCTAACACTCAGCATCGTTTTCAAACCATTTCATACCTTTAAGTAATAGACTGTTCCAAAGGATTGTTTATCTACATTCCACAATAATAAAGCTTAAATAGGCTGTTCAACTTTAAAGAAATTTAAAAAAAATTAAATATACATGAAAATGTTAAACTTCTGAATACTAAAATGTTTGAGGGTTTTTCTTAATGCATCTGCAAGTGAAGAGACACTCAAGAAGCTTATTCATTAACAGGGGTTTTTGGATGCCTGCGAGAAGGGCCCTTTGTCTGGTCACAAGCTCTCTGGGCTCCGGTTTGTTCTGCAAGATGGAGCACATCACATGGTGGATTCCAATGAAATCTCCTTCATCCGCGCAGGAGAAGGTGCTCTTAAACAAGGTAGCTGCGCCTGGCACCTGCCACATCGATGAGTCTGCTTCCCTAGTCGACCGTCAGAGCCACAGAGGGCGGCCTTGTGCTGCTTAGGTCTCCTCCCAACTCCCCCACTCCTTCTGCCCACTTCCCCTGGGGCAGTAGGCAGCACTCGAGGGAACAAGGTAGCTTCTGGACAGGTACTCATAGAATCGGTGTGAGGAAAGATTACTATGTTTTCTTTCTTACAAAACTAAGATCCTACTTTGTTCTCTTCAATTATCTGGTATTTTTCATATGTTTAAATTCATAGATAATCTGTAAGCTGTATTTTTAATAGAGAAGACAAATGCTTAGAATTTTAAGAAATATTTTAAACAAACATTAACTATAGTCATGCTGTTTTTAGTGATTTATTCAGATGTCAGAAAAATCTATAAATTTGTAAACAGTTTTTTCACATATGGCATTGTAGGCTTTTAGGCATTTGAAAGAATTCAGTAAACCTTATTCTCAGTGCAGATTTCTTACTAAACTGCTAAAATTGTCAACCTTTCTCACAAGGATAATGTGTATTAAAACCCTGATGATACCAGAACCATAAACAACTGCAGGTGTATCTGACTGATTGCTTTTAAGAGAGAAAAGCAAATGACACAGCAGTTTGATATCAGGGTTATTCAACAAAAGAATTTTAAGTTATAACTGAAAGTCAGAAAATTCATTCTGTTTGTCATCTCTTCCATATCCATTAGATGATGATTCATTAGTTATGTCCATAAGTGTGTTTTCACAGAAAATGACATTATAATTCATAAAACATTTCATAAATATTTTTATCAAAGAAGGTCAAAATGGACAGCAGAAAATTCTAACACTTCATTTCCAGGCATTCAGAGAATCAGGATTTTATTGATTTTGTTTGAATTTTGGACTTGGTTGTTTTTAGTCTGTCTGCATCTGTGATCAGGTGTGGGGCAGTGGCTGGAGAAGGTTGCTTATTTCTTGACCAAGCCGCTAATTCCTTATTTTGCTTAATGGGAGCCATTAGTTGTTATTTCATTTCCTAGTTGTGAAAGAGGAAAAGAATCCTTCATTTTCTTTATGCCAGCTAGCTGTCTATTAAAAATGCAGTTGAAATCTATGATCTAGAAACTTTGTCAAAATCTGACAATTGTGTTAATAGGAAAAGGGAAATAAAGTCACAAAGTAAGATTTTATATTAGGCATGACGGAGAAGGAAATGGCAACCCACTCCATTATTTTTGCATAGAGAATCCTGTGGACAGAGGAGCCTGGTGGTCTGCCATCTGTGGGGTCACACAGAGTCGGACACGACTGAAGCAACTTAGCAGCAGCAGCAGCAGATTATAACACTTGCCTTTTGCCTTCAAAGGTGTTTAGTACTTTAATAAGTCTTAAATTGACAATTTAGTTGTAATCACTTTATATTTTTCTCAGCTTTATTGAAGTGCAGTTGACAAAACTGAAATATTTTAAGTGATGATTTGATAAACATATGCATTGTGATACTTTTTGCATTGTGATACTTTTTTTAGTATAGTTAAGACAAATTAGAAATCACGAACTATTCTATCCTGGAAATAGGTAGCTTTCCTGGGTAGAGGTTACATAAAGCAAGATAATTGGTAGAATCAATAAAGAGCATCATGCTTTTCAGTTGTACCTATATGAAATATAAATAAATGTAGATTAGATGTCCATAATATACACATACGTATATCCATGAAAAAAATCTGTATGTCTATGATATTAATTAAACAGATATGTACCATTTAGTTTTTGAAGACTTCAGTGTGCAGATATTCGTCTGTGTGATTAATTGCCTGATAGGGAGGCAAAGGAAGAGCACTAGATGATGGTAGAACTGAGGCGTACTGTGGGGTTTTCGCCAGAAAAATACGTGCAAATGAACAGGGTGCTAGCATGAAAAATGAGTTACTTTGCTGTTTCATCATCTGATTCTTTTTTCTCCATGATTAAAAGATAAAAGTGTAAAAGAATAAAAAAAAAATTTGCTGGGCTCTTAAGAAAATCAGCTTTTCATACACATACCTACCTCCACTGATTATCATATAAGACTTTTAAGGTGGTAAATGTTGCTAATTGAGCTTAATATCAGATTAACTTATACTTTTGAACTATTCTATTATCAAAATTGGAAGAAAAATAGTTCATGTGCTCATATGTTTTTAATTTAAAAAAGTGAAAACTGGAACTATATTCAGTCACAATTTAAACTTTATCCCTGAAATTAATCAGTGATATAACTAAAACTGAAACGTGAAATTAAATGTTCTTTCAGGGATTGGTTCACCCCATGGATGTTAACCGTTACCATCATTTTCTTTTCTTTTCTTAACTTTTCATGTTCTGCCCTGGTCTTAGTTGCAGCATGCAGGCTCTTTGATCTGCTTTGTAGCTGCAGGGTATTTTTAGTTGTGGCATGTGGGATCTTTAGTTGCGACATTCGAACTCTTAATTGTAGCATTCAAATTCTTAGATGCAGGATGTGGGATCTAGTTCCCTGATCAGGGATTGAAGCCAGACCCCTGCCTTGGGAGCGCAGTCTTAGCCACTGGACCACCAGGGAAGTCCCACCGTCATTTTCTTTGGCCAATATTTAGACCACTGTGCTTGGTCTCTCCACAGACATTTAATTTGTAGTTACTCTACAGGAGAAATAAAGGCCTACTCAGGATTACATAGCTCATTTTACTCATCATTGTCCCTTTTTTGATCTCCCGGGCTGAGTTTGAATCTGGCTGTTCTTCATACTTAACTGTGGACATGGGCATGTCCAGCTGCTTGCAGATAGTAATTCCACACTGTTAAATCAGAATGTACTTAAATATTGCACAGGCTTCCCAGGTAGTGCTAGTGGTAAAGAAGCTGACTGTCAGTGCAGGAGACATAAGAGACACAGGTTCGATCCCTGGGTCAGGAAGATCCCCTGGGGGATGGCACGACAGCCCACTCCAGTATTCTTGCCTGGAGAATTCCGTGGACAGAGGAAACTGTCAGGCTATAGTCCATGGGCTAACAAAGAGTCAGACACAACTGAAGTGACTTGCACACAACACACTTGCACATATGTGTTTGGGCATAGTGAAAGCTTATCCCTCCCCCCTTCATATTACCTTTGACCTGTTCCATGCCACCCATTCCCAGATTTTTGTCTCAGAGAAGTCACAGTAACATTTATTGATGACTTTTGTGCTGTGTATTAATATTATGCTAAGTACATGAATTATCATATCTTCCACAGTGACTTGATAGTTGAGAAAACTGAGACTCAAGAGTAGTTAATCGAATGACCCAAGGCTACTTGTTAGTGGTGGAACTGAGAGTTAAACCCTCACCAGGGTCCTAGCCCTTGACCACCTCCTCTCAAAACTCTTTGGCACCCAGCATGGTGTTTTCAGCTTTATCCCTAGTGAACTGAAATAGAAACATTACCACCTCTGCCCACCACTTTAGACTTAAAGGTCTTGTGATGGATGGTGTGGATATTTTCACTTCCTGCTATTCTTCAGGAAAAATTGCTTTTAGGACTTGGCTGCCATGTGACTATTGAAAAATGGCAGGATGAATTAGCTCTGGAGTCTTGTCATTACGGAATGGGACAGAGAAAGCATGAAGAAAGGCAAGTGAATCAGAAGGTGGATTTGGGAAGAAAGAAGGAATTAAAAGGAGGGTGGGGGAATATGAAACAGAACTGGACAGGTTGCCCTCAACAGTTAAGGGAGGACTGTATACTTGGCCCCTTCTTTCCCTTTAGGATATGATGACTCTTTCACACTTTAGCTCTTTTATATTACTGACCTTTTGAAAACACTAGATAATATGTAACTAAATATGTCTGTTCACATCCCTCTTTCTGGGTCCCTCTGTGTGTGTGTGCTCAGTCATGTCTGAGTCTTTGCAACCCCATGGACTGTATAGCCCACCAGGCTCCTCTGTCTATGGGATTCTCCAGGCAAGAATACTGGAGTCAGTTGCCATGCCCTCCAGGGGATGTTCTCAGCCCAGGGATCAAACCTGCATCTCCTGTCTCTTGCATTGACAGGTGGGTTCTTTACCACTAGCACCACCTGGGTTCTGCATTAGTTACATTTATTTAGAGCCAAGGACAGAGAAGGCGATGGCACCCCACTCCAGTACTCTTGCCTGGAAAATCCCATGGATGGAGGAGCCTAATGGGCTGCAGTCCATGGGGTCACGAAGAGTCAGACACGACTGAGCGACTTCACTTTCACTTTTCTCTTTCATGCATTGGAGAAGGAAATGGCAACCCACTCCAGTGTTCTTGCCTGGAGAATCCCAGGGACGCGGGAGCCTGGTGGACTGCCATCTATGGGGTCGCACAGAGTCGGACACGACTGAAGCGACTTAGCAGCAGCAGAGCCAAGAAAGCCCAGCCATTGTGGTAACCCAAGAAGTTACAAGAAATAGAGCTGCTTCCATAGTCTAGAATTTTTAGTCTAAACTGCTTTAGATGTCTACATAGAATTCTGCAGGGCCTCACTAATGACCCTGAGGAATCTGCAGAGCTCACTTATCCCTCTTTTGAAATCAAAACTCACTAATTAGGACTAATGAGTCAGAGGTAGGTCTGAGCTAAGATATGATTTGAACTAGAAAATATTTCAAAGAAATGCAAGTATATTAAATGGCTGTTCTAAGTATTGCACTTAAGTTAGTAGTATCTTTAGAACAAGTGGTTTAAGGAATATACAAGAATAATTGCTGACTAGTTTATTATAAACAGAATGCTTGGGAAATTAATAATTTTTTGAAAAATTACATATTTGTCACCTTTTCGTGCTTTATTTATCTGGGGCCGTGCTGGCTCTCTGTTGCTGTGCGGGCTTTCTCTGGTTGCACTGAGGGGGCTGCTGTTGGTGTGTGCACGGGCTTCTCACTGCGGAGCCTCTCTTGCGGAGCGCGGCTGCAGGCTCAGCAGCTGCAGTAAGGGCAGCGTGTGTTCTCAGCAGTTGTGGCCCACGGGCCTAGTTGTTCGGTGGCATTTGGAATCTTCCCAGATCAGATCAAACCTGCATCCCCTGCATTGGCAGGCAGATTCTTACCCACTGTACCACCAGGGACATCCTGCTTCAAGTCTTTAAAGATAATCCATCCAGTCTGAGGCTGAAGTATTATTCCACACTGTCATAATGTCCATATTAAATTTGAGTGTTGGAAGTTACATTCTCTCCACATGGTTACATTTGTCCCTTAAGCATCTGTTACAGTAAGAAGTATCCTGGTTACGTACTAAGTGGGACTAAAACAAAATAAGTGTGGACATTCACATTGGGGTACAGTGCTTAAATGGCCATTAGCCTCTCAGCCAGTGTCTTTATTTTGTTGGTAAAGAAGCTCAATACCTGGATTGATTGTGTTTTTCCAAAAGGCATGTCACTTATTAGAGGCAGAGTAGAAAGCAGAAACTTGTATTTCTAGCTCTCAATCAGGTATTGAAATTGTTTAGCCTAGACAGATCTCAGGCCTGACTTGATTATTGTCTCCAAGTGTAAATGTCTGCCAGGGACCAACAGGAAAGGGTTGATTTGCCGAGGTCAGGGACTCAGCAGCTAGTGCGGGTCTCAGAAAGAATCAGTGACCGTTAACTGCATAATTTAAGTGGGAAAGGACTTTACTGAGTGTTGTTCTAAGACCCCTTTTATATTATTCTCTGCAACCTCATGATTTTTAAGGATAAAAATATGGTAATGGAAATACTAATATTAGAATTAAGTGTTGTCTTTCTGGAAATTCCATTTAAGAGTGGCTGCTACTGCTGCTAGAAAAATGAGTCCAGATCAAATATTTTAATCTTATCATTTTTGTGTGTACCTTTGGGAGAGTACTTTCCATCTCCCTTTTGTACATCTGGGTAAGGAAAGAGTTCCAGTTTGTTTAAAGATTAATAAAGCGATGTATTATTTATTTTTTTAAACTCCAGCCCTGGCAAATACAGCATTATGTATTCTTGAGCCCATTATGTCGGTGGAAGTTATAGCCCCAAATGAATTTCAGGGACCAGTGATTGCAGGAATTAACCGACGCCACGGGGTCATCACAGGACAAGATGGAATTGAGGACTATTTTACACTGTATGCAGACGTAAGTACTGCTAGTCACTGACAACCTTGCTTTTATTATCCACAGGAGAAAACCAGGATTAGCTTTTGTGTTTGGAAATTGTAGAGCAAATTGGCACATTTCCCTGGCTATTCAAGTGTTGAATTTGCGCTTATATATGTGTGTGTCAATTTCTATACTTCGCTGTTAGAGCATCTCTTTAAGTGTAAAAGGTAAAAATGAGATTCATTTCACGTACGCCTTTTGTATGTCATTTTCTTAGATGTACAATTACCCTTCTCCCTCATGATAGCTTTATTTACATAGCTGTTTTCTTATGTTCTAATTTACTAGGATATTTATCTCCTTTGCTTTACTTGACTTAAAGTTCATGGGAGAAAGGGTTTAGTCATATTACCTAAGGTCTCCTAGAAGACATTACTGTGGGCATATCATTGAGGAGTCCAGAGAAAAGCTGTATTAATATTCACCTTTTCACAGAAGAAACACTTGAGTGCTTGAGCTGCAGCCGTGTGGAGTGGGGATGAGGGGGAAAGCTGTCAGTGGTGTCCATTCCGTGAAACTGAAAGATCAATTTGCTAGTTGTGACTGTCAAATGAAATTATCTTCAAATTGGGTTTCTATTCGCAATAAAACAAGAAAGTTTTTCTTTGGCTTCTAATTCTTTTAAACCAAGAGTTACTAGTAGATACCTGAGTCTAAAGGAGTTAAATGGCTAAGGCTTCTGTGTTTTTCTCAAATATTTTCCAATAAGTAATGCTGAAGTATTTGCTGCTTGTTTTCAGGTCCCTCTGAATAATATGTTTGGTTATTCTACGGAACTTAGGTCATGCACAGAGGTAAGCAGGTGTTTAAATTTTACTTCAGTGCTCTTCAAGAGGTCATCCTACAAAATGATCATCTTTGTGAAATCTTGGCTGTGCATGAATTTCTTTACTTGATAGTTTTTGGAGGTCTGGTTTTTTAAAATCTTTTTGATTTTGTTTTGAATCCCCAGGGGAAGGGAGAATATACAATGGAGTATTGCAGATATCAGCCATGTTCACCAGCTACACAAGAAGAACTCATTAATAAGTATTTGGAAGCTACAGGTCAACTTCCTGTAAAAAAAGGAAAAGCCAAGAACTAATTTTTCTCACTTTGTTGACGAACTTTAACTGTATCTGCAAGTTTGGATACTTTAATGGATTCCAGTGGAATAAATTCAGACTGAAAACAAGTAACTTTAGAAGCCCTTCCTATATATTCAAGAGTTTCTATTATGTAAAGGTTAATTCTGTGTATATCTCAACTCTGTTGATTGGTTTTATACCGAAATAAAAAATATGGTTGTTATCAAAATATATTTAATATTTATTTGAGAGAGGAGACTTATTTCTGTTCTACTTATAAGCTTAGAACATATATAAACGTGCAGATTTTTCAGCATAAGAATTTTCAGTATACAGAAAAGCTGAAAACACAGTAGAAAGAACAGCCATATACCATCCGTCTAGACTGAACAGTGAGGTTTTGTTAAGAGTGTTTATCAGATAATAATTTGTCATATTTGCTGTTTGGTGTCCATCTGTGTCACATCCATTCTTTAAAAAAATATTTTGCTGAATACTTGAAAGTGAATTGCATATATCATGATACTTCTTAGAGTGTCACTTTTTTTGTTTAAGAGTGGGGTTCCTTTGTGACAACCTGGATGGCCCTACATGGTATTATGCCAAGTGAAATAAGTTAAAGACAGATACTATATGATTTTACTTATATGTGGATCTAAAAATCAAAACGAACAAACATGACAAAACTAAGTCTCATAGACGCAGAGAGCAGAGAAGTAGGTGGTGGTTAAAAGGGGCGGGGAGGGCAGTGAAATCGCTGACTGAGGTTAAAAGGCACAGACTTCCAGTTCTAAAATAAATGAGTCATGGGGATAAATTTTTTTTTTTTTTAAACAAAAAAGGATTCCATATGATCTTAATGGAGAATGTTTTTCAGATTCTTCATTGGGGTATTAAAATGCTAGCTAAATTTCTAGCTGTTTTATATAGAGCTGATGGTATAAGTTTGTGGCTTATACACATTTGTAACTGCCTGTTTTCAGGGGTATAAATGTTGCTTTTTTACAGACCTGTGAGGCAAAAAACAGACCCTTGCATATGCTTGTCTGAGTTCATTTTAATGTTTCTACAGTTTGGAAATAATAAAATACTACTTACAGGGTTGTTGGGTAGTCTGTTTCATCCACGCAGTAAATGTTAGTTGAATTTGAGTCTGTTGGAATGTATCACATACTGTGTTGAGATTATGAAAGACAAATGCTAAGCTTTTGTTTCTAGGGTATATTGGACTTTGCCAGGAAGTTCTGCCATATTGTTCAGAATTGGCTCATCCAAAAAACAAGAATAAGATCTCATAGGAACCCATCCAAGACCAGAACCAACATCTTTTGTTGACTCAGTTTGGTTATAGTTGGTAAAGACCACATTACCAGCCAAAGTAGTCTGCAGAAGGAAAAAATTAATGACAGCATTTATAAATAAGGGTTTCTTTTATCCTGCTCTTAGGATAATTGTTGGCTAATTTAAAGAAAGACAGTGTTATTTGCTTTGGAGAATGGTAGCAGCGCTAGACAGTAGAATCACCCTGATTCCCAACCCTGGCAGCAGGGCTGGGAATTAAAAATTCCTTGTGGAGCTTTAAAAAATATCCAGGCCAACCCTTAGGTACTGCTGCTTCTTTGGATCAAGAGCAAAGGTTTTCCAGCGTATTCTAATGTACAGGCACGGTTAAAGACCCCTGCAGTATCACCGGTACCTCTGAAACGTGAAATGTTCACGTGTGTCATATTGTTAATTTTTGTGTGGTGGTAGATTTTGGGCTGTTAGTTCTTAGCTTGGTAACTTTATCTGTAAGATACACAGTCGATTTTCTATTCTGCCTTCCTCCTCGCTCACTCTTACACTTAGGTTGTGAAGTCACTACACTGTCGCTGTGACGGCCGGGTCTTAGTTCCAGCACTCAGGATCTTTGGTCTTTGTTGTGGCTTGCAACTTTTAGTTGCAGCACATGGGATCAGTCCTCTGGCCAGGGAGCAAACCCAGGCCCCTTGCACTGGGAGCACAGAGTCTTAGCCACTGGACCACCAGGCAAGTCCCACTAAAATTTAATACTGAAGTTAGAGTTTTTCATATTTTAATACTTTTGAAATATGGATGGGTCTTAAAGTTGATGCCAGTTAACCAAGGCAGCCTCCAGGTTACGCAGTAAATTGTGACATATAGGAAAAAATCCCTTTGTAGAAAACATCTACTTGCATTGCCAAAAGTGTGAATTTTTGAATTTGAGCTTTAATTGCTGCTTAAAATGTCTTCAAATAAAACTAATGCATCATTGAAATAGTTAATGTTTTCACAGGCAGTTTATTGTGAGCATTCATTCATTTATCCATAAGTGCCAGGCAGCATGTTATGTGGTTGTAGCACTTTGAAAGTTAGGAAAGGTCACAGAACAGGTCATAGAATTTCCTAAGTTGAGAGAAATTAGTGTAATAAACTCATTATGTCATGAAGGACTCTCATTCGAGGGCCAACATAGAAACTTCCAAATGATTTTCAGAAGAACTTATTAACTTCTAACTATTCATAGCTCAAAACAAAACTATGAGTAGAATCAAATGGAATACAGGCAAAATCCTGGTGTTATCTTGTATGTCTTAAAATTTTTGAAAATTGGAAAGAGATTAGGAAGATGAATGTGATGCTGCCTATAACTGTCATTGTGTCAGAGTGACTCAGAATTCTTTAGACTCTAAATGAAAAGAGGGCTTAGGGAATTTAGAGGTTTTCATTTTATGTCAAGGCAGATAAAGTAATTTTCCTCCATTGTTAGCTAGCAAAATCAAGTCAGCAATTACAGAGTTTGTGCTAGAAAAGATGTTCTAATGGTGATATTGAGAAACTTTTAGTAGGCTTAACTTTTGTGGATTGTGTAAATCTATAAATTAGGTAATTTTTTTGTATGTTGTAAGGGTAGAATTCATCTTTATAATCTATTTTATATGTGTGTGTTAGTCACTTAGTCGTGTCCAACTCTTTGTGATCCCATAGACTGTAGCCCACCAGACCCCTCTGTCCATGGGATTCTCCAGGCAAGAACACTGGAGTGGATTGCTATTTCCTTCTCCAGGGGATCTTCCTGAACCAGGGATCGAACCCAGATCTCCTGCATTGCAGGCAGATTCTTTACCATCTGAGCCATAGGGAAGTCCACACACAGACCTCGCCCCACTGCCTTTTGCAATCACAGTGAGCCACACTGAAGTCCCTGAAATCTGTTAAAAGGTTACCTTAGATTCCTTACCTGGTTGGATTAAAGGTTACATTTGTGAGTCTAATCTCACTACTTAAAAATGCCTTTACAAGGATGAGAGGACTTAGAAAGTTGAGACAAGAAAGATGAAACCCCTTTCTTAACATGACACTGAAAGTTTAGAAATCACAGGACACTGAATGTGCTCGCAATGCTCTTGGCACTTTTTTTTTTTTGGTAAATATTTAGGAAACCAGTTAGAGGAGCTTACTACTTTATCTATCACTAGATTGTTTGAAATCTTAAAGTATTTTCTCTGCATTTGAAATCTTAAAGTATCTTCTCTGCATTATCATGTATGTTGGGGATCTGATATTTTCTTTAAATGACTGTTTCCAATGCTTTGGAAAACTTATCATTCTTAAATCCAGTGGATGTTGAGAAGATGAATGCAAAGGGTTGGGGTTTTAAATGGAGCAGTACATAAACTGTACCTGCTAAAAAACAATAGTATAATTCCTCTTTTCTTTTGTAAGAGTCCATGTCTTTACATACTAGATAGAAGCAATTTAACAATACACATTAGTTGCCTGCAATATGTTAAAACTACTGAGAAATGCAGATTTAGAGATGCGACCATCAGTTTTGTTATAAATACTTATTAGTCCAGCTGTGGTATATACTAATTAACTAGATTTTATACTTCGGGGCTGAAACCCTGAGGAACCTGTGGGGTCACTGAGCAGAGTTCAGTATGCACCTATTCCCAGAGTTGAGTATGCACCTATTCCCAGAGTTAAAAACTAAACCATACCCATCAAGAAATAAAAATCCCAATATATTTTAATGTTTGAATATTTATTTGTAATCACAGGCTTTCCTAAATTATTAGATTGCCTTATACTTGGCTGTTTTACTAGAATAATGATTTAGGCTATTTAATGCAGAGTACAGTCATTTTGTTTAGAATGTGGTATAGACAGGTTTTTCTTGCTTTTCAGAAATTACTAAGCTCCGTCAGTGCCACAGCCGATCCTTCTTCAGTTCCAGAGGCCTCTTCTGGTGTCTGTCGCTCTTGGCAGTGGTACTTCACTTTCAGTGGTTTGCTGGGGTACC
Source organism: Bos taurus (assembly GCF_002263795.3). Lineage (NCBI taxonomy): Eukaryota > Metazoa > Chordata > Mammalia > Artiodactyla > Bovidae > Bos > Bos taurus. The sequence goes on along the minus strand of NC_037328.1, from coordinate 108,849,308 downwards.
AGACCAAGTGAATACGGCAGGGGATAATTTCCTGGGGAACAAGAGTTCTAAAGATTATGATCTGCCAAAACTTCTGGTTTAAGCGATTCTATGTACCATTATGTTTTACCTGTGTTGAGAATTCATGGAGTAGAACAGTATAATCAAAATCAATTGCATCATCATTTGTTTTCTGGAAGAAGAAAAAAAGATTTAGTGCAACAGTTAGGATAGGTTTATATTAGCTCAGAATTTGGAAGGCTCATCTTACATAACTTCTTCAATGGGTGCCTTGAATCACCTGCCACCTCTTTGAGTCTAGCCTCATCTCCTTTGGTGCTATCCTACATCAAGATGTAGAAGTCATGGATTCTTACTGTTTTGCCACCAAGTCAGGAAAATCTAGTAAGATCTTTCTATCACTTTTTCTCTCTAATACTTACAGGTTTTCATGGAGACTAAGGTCTATGAGGATAGGGAGAACCTGTTGATACTCATATATGCACCTCAAGCTGATATGTAGACCTGCTATGCCAGGCAGTTAAGACAAGGGCAGGGCAACCAGGATTTCTCGAAGGCCACTGTGGCCAAGTACTGTGCTAGGCATTTATTTCATACATTTTCTCATGGAATTCTCCCATCCTGCAAGAATATGTATTATGGTAGTGGTAGTCACTCAGTAGTGTCCGACTCTTTGCAACCCCATGGACTGTAGCCCACCAGGCTCCTCTGTCCATGGGGTTTTCCAGGTAAGAGTCCTGGAGTGGGTTGCCGTTCCTTTCTCCAGAGGATCTTCCCAACCCAGGGATCAAACCTGGGTCTCCTGCTTTGCAAGCAGATTCTTTACCATCTGAGCAACCAGGTAAGCCCTAGTTTTATAGGGAAGGTAACGTGAGGTTACAGCTAGTAGGTGATAAATGGGGATTCAAACCCAGATAAATCTATGGACTCCATCACCCACATCCTTCATGTTTTACCACACTGCTTCTAAAATCAGCACATTTTCCAGGTAAGCAGGCAGTCTCCCACATCTCTTTTAGTCATTTGATTTTTATAAATGTTATGAGTGACTAAATCAATTTCCTGTATTTTGACAGTAACTGCTTGGGCTACAAAAGAGCTTATCCCTTTAGTTAAAAAAAAAAAAAAGGGAAGAAATATTTAAACTAATTTGGATTGTGATTTTAATCCACCAGGCTTTCGTTGAGACTATTTAAGAATATGAAAAAGCAAAAACAAAAAGGGCTTGATACTACATTCTGTCTTCCCTTTGCTTAAACTGTTGAAGATTTTTTACAAGCCATGAAATTTCCATCAGGTGGAGAAAGGGAGGGAGGGATAAGGTAAAAAAAGTGGGCCTGGATCAATCACAAATTGACTGCTTTTCTGTGATGCTTTTCATCATTGGGTAGGTTTGCCTTCTGCCTCGCAGCGTACCCATGAATAGTAAAAGCACATATCCAAAAGACAGACTGCACAGTCAGAGAATTCCTAAGAGAACATGTAGAGTCTCTTTTCTACAAAGGAACAGCTTCTGGAGGCCCCAGTTGTCAGTTGGGCATTGCTGGCTTTGGGGTTGGAGTTAGCCTGTTTGACTCATTTGGTGGCGATCTTGACCTTGGGCTCTATTGACACAGCTGGCTGCTGTGCTGCGTAATTCTTGTCTCAGACTTCTGTGCTGCCTGCACGATTTCTCGAGATCTGTTTACCATATATTTCTACAGCTAAAAAAATTGGTCTGGGGGGTTCAGGATGAAGATTTTTTACAAGCCATGAAATTTCCATCAGGTCGAGAAAGGGAGGGAGGGATAAGGGAAAAAGAGTGGGCCTGGATCAATCACAGAACACATGTACACCCATGGCTGATTCATGTCAGTGTATGGCAAAAACCACTACAATACCGTAAAGTAATTAGCCTCCAATTTAAATAAATTAATTTAAAAAAAAAACTGGTCTTATATGTATGTTTTCAGGGCAGTGCCTCTTTGTTTTTGAAAATAGCATTTCTGAAGGAAAGTGGCAATCTCCAGATTTATGGCAAAACGGGAAAAGGCCTGAAATAAACAATGGCATTCCAATTAATCCAGTTAATAATCCAAACAAAAATTTGGGTTATTGTAATGCTTGGACACTCTCTACATTTAATTAAATAAAGTGATTGAAATTAGGCTTATTAAAGAACTGCAGCCCAGACAAGGCACATCCATGAACCTGGCAAAGTATCCAGGGTGCACTGCCCATACCTAGGGCTATGTCTGCCAGGAAGCCATCATTTTTAATATTATTCAGAAATAATCCCTTAGTTTTGTTGAAATCACATATGTCAAAACCTTAGTCCAAACTGATGACCTACTGTCACATTTTCTGATAATTCAGCACCGTAATCTTCCTAGAGACAGACTGAAGTGTTTGGTTTCCTTACTCATGACCCACCCTACCCGCTACTGCCCTGCTCACCTCTAAAAAAGGAATGATCCCTGGCAGAACCAGGGTGGTTTTAGTAGAGAATAGGTAGGCTTAGGTTGAAGGCAATGGCACCCCACTCCAGCACTCTTGCCTGGAAAATCCCATGGACGGAGGAGCCTGGAAGGCTTCAGTCCATGGGGTCGCCAAGAGTTGGACACGACTGAGCGACTTCACTTTCACTTTTCACTTTCATGCATTGGAGAAGGAAATGGCAACCCACTCCAGTGTTCTTGCCTGGAGAATCCCAGGGACGGGGGAGCCTGGTGGGCTGCCGTCTATGGGGTTGCACAGAGTCGGACACGACTGAAGCGACTTAGCAGCAGGCTTAGGTTATTAGTATATGCTATGAAAACTTTTTTAATTGAGTGTAGTTCATTTACAGTGTTGCTAGTTTCTGTGTATAGCCAGGTGACTCAGTTATACATGGATATACATATTCTTCTTCCTATGTTGCAGTAGGTCCTTGTTGGTTATTTTATATATAGTTTGTATCTGCTAATTTACCCCTCTCCTACCCCTTTCCCCTTTGGTAACCATAAGTTTGTTTTCTATGTGAGTCTTTCTGTTTCATAAATAAGTTCATTTGTATCATATTTTAGATTCGTCATATAAGTGATATTGTATGGTATTTGACTGACTTCACTTAGTATGATAATCTCTGGGTCCATCCATGAAGCTGCCAATGGCACAATTTCATTTCTTTTTTATGACTAATACTGTGTATCTATACTACATCCTCTTTATCTATTCATCTGTTGATGGACATTTTAGGTTGCTTCCATGTCTTGGCTATATTGTAAATAATGCTGCTGTGAGCATGAGTATCTTTTTGGATGATGGTTTTCTCAGGATATATGTCCAGGGGTGGAACTGCTGGATCATATGGTAATTCTATTTTTAGTTTTCTATTCCTTAGTTTTCTAAGGAACCTCCATACTGTTTTCCATAGTGGCTGAATCAACTTACATTCCCACCAACAGTTTTAGGAGGTTTCCTTTTCTCTAAATCTCCAGAATTTCTATTTGTAGACATTTGAAATGTGATGGCCATTCTGAGAAGTGTGTGGTGGTTTCTCACTGTAGTTTTAATTTGCATTTCTGTAATAAACTAGCAAGATCAGTCCTGGGTGTTCATTGGAAGGACTGATGCTGAAGCTGAAACTCCAGTACTTTGGCCACCTCATGTGAAGAGTTGACTCATTGGAAAAGACCCTGATGCTGGGAGGGATTGGGGTCAGGAGGAAGAGGGGACAACAGAGGATGAGATGGCTGGATGGCATCACCAACTCGATGGACATGAATTTGAGTGAACTCTGGGAGTTGGTGATGGACAGGGAGGCCTGGCGTGCTGTGATTCATGGGGTCGCAAAGAGTGGGACACGACTGAGCGACTGAACTGATTGAGCGTCTCTTCATGTGCCTGTTGGCCATCTGCATGTCCTCCTTGGAGAAATGTCTATTTACCTCTTTTCCTTATATTTTGGGGGTCTGTTTTTTTTTTTTTATATTGAGTTATATGAACTGTTTGTACATTTTAGAAATGAAGCCCTTGTCAGTTGCATTATTTGCAAATATTTTCTCCCATTCCATAGGTTGTCATTTTGTTTATGGTTTCCTTTGCTATGCAAAGCTTTTAAGTTTGATTAGGTCCCAATTGTTTATTTTTGCTTTTATTTCTGTTGCCTTGGGAGACTGACTGAAGAAATTTTTGCTACAACTTTTATCAGAGGATGTTTTGCCTGCATTCTTTTCAAGGAATTTTATGGTGTCATGTTTTACATTTAGGTCAATAGTGGTTTTCTTAGCGGAATAAAAAAGGTAAGTAAGATGGTTTCTGTAATATACTGTTGTTGGCCAATGGGGGCCTCTAGTTAGGGTGAAGACCTGTACTGACTGACTGACTGCTACTGGTTAGGTAGTTTGAGGTGCCGACAATAGCTAGTACTAATATCATTTGGAACAATGCTAGAAAAGTAACAGCCTTTAATGTGAATTGAGAAAAGTATAGCTAAGGATGTCAGTAGGTCTGTATCTTTTTTTTTCTCCCTGGTCAACAGATATTTCCACTGCCCTTGGTTTGGTCCTCATGGTCTGAGAATGACATCTGTTCTTCAGTTGTAAGGCAGTAACTGCCAGGAAGATGGGTCTTATATTTGTAGTTCGGCTTTCTTAGCCCACTTTCTCTCAGGCTGTGTTTGCTTGAGGCTGTGAGTTTCTAAAGCTGCACTTCCTTACACAATTGGATTAAAAGGTGAGTTCATCCCTGAGTGTACAGATAGTAATTCCCACCCAGAAAGCTTTCAGTAAAACTATAACCCTTGTAGTTTCCTGAGCTACCTTGGGCCACGGGGCCCCTCCAGTCACTCCTTGCTTCTCTGTCTTGGCTTTGTCAGCCCTGCCTTCCTGGCTATAGTCTCCTACGGACAGTCCCGAGACTTTCTGATCTTGGTGACTTTTTAAAAAAAAAATGTTGCTTGTTTTGCTTCTTGCTGGTTTTGTTTTGTTTTTTTTCTGAAAGATCACAAAAATCTTTAGTGGCTACCGAATAGAATTTGAAAATCTATGAGGGTTAGTGCATACTTTTCTTTAAGAGAACTCTAATCTTGGAAGCTAAGCTAACAAGTGTCTTGCCCAGTTAGTACTTGGATGGGAGACTGCCTGTAAAAATAAGATAGCTCTGATCTGAAATGTGGACTTCCCAGGTGACTCAGTGGTAAAGAATCCACCTGCCAATGCAAGAGACATGAGTTCAATCCCTGGGTTAGGAAGATTCCCCTAGAGAAATTAATGGCAACTCACTCCAGTATTCTTCCCTGGAGAATTCCATGGACAGAGGCACCTGGCAGGGTACAGTCCATGGAGTCACAAAAGAGTCAGACATAACTCAATAAAGCAACAACAATCTGAAACGCTATCAACCTTAAACCAAATTTCCAAGTTGCTTCAGTATTGAAGCTAACATAAATCTAAATAAGTTTGTTAATCTTCATTTCATAGTCCTAAGAGAAGTGATTTGCCTCAGGTGACCCAGCGAGCAGTTGCACATTCAATTATTATTTATCTAAAATACCACAGAGTAAAAATCTAAAACTACTCAGTGACCATTCTCCCCCTGTGTTTGATCTCCCTAACCCTACAGTTATATTTGTCCCCACTTTCCCACTTTGTAGGCTGGTTAAAGGATATTGATGGACAGATGATAGACATCAAGACTGGCTAGAATGAGCCAGAAATGGAGCTGCTGTTTTTGAACCACAGCAAAAACTGGTGGTGACTTTGGTGATGTGAGATACACAAATGCAAAAAATGGAAAACACTGCCATTAAAAGACACTAATTTTTCTGTTTTGTCTCTGTTACTCTCTTCCTATTGAGTTTTCCTCTGACACTCATTAAAATTATTTATATTACTTTGACACCATTTTCTACACTAAACAAAAAATTTCCCCTAACTTCTCAGTTAAAGTCTTGTGTTGAGGATATGACTGTCTTGATAAATGAGAGAAAGTGACCTAACGAAAGATTTAGTGCTGTATCCAGACCCCTAATGTAACAACTCTCAGTTAAATGGTCATCTCTATTAAAAAGTGCTCTATAGGGGAAAGAAATGTGTTCATTTCAATAAGTAAAGAAAATACATTTCAAACAGTTGTCCACTTTACAAGTGACCTTTGAAAGGCACACCAAGCTCTTACTGGCATTAATAATGCTGACTGGATGCTGGGCAAATCCTTGTCCTCAGAAGATACTCACTGAGCAATCCACAGCGAATCCACTGCTTCACCCACCCGAGAAGAAAATGATTTTTAGAAATCTGTACTTAAAGTTGGCTCAGTTGCCTCTTGCAGAATAGTTGATATTGTTTACTCTGGAAATGCCCCTCTGCTTCCTGCACATCATAATTGGCTGAGAAAACCTCACCTCAGCCTTCTCCATGTCCACACCCAGTAATCGTTCAGTTGTATCCAACTCTGCGAACCCAAGGACTGTAGCCCACCACGCTCCTCTGTCCATGGGATTCTCCAGGCAAGAATACTGGAGTGGTTGCCATTTCCTCCTCAGGGATCAAACCCGGATCTCTTGCATCACAGGCAGATTCTTTACCATCTGAGCCACCAGAGAACACCCAACCAGCTGAGGAAGACTGGCCCTACTTTCAGTTCATGACCACAGACCTAGGGCCTGCAGAGCTGTGTGATGCTCAAATCCACAACTCCCCCTCAACCCCCACAAACACACACACACACCCCATCACCTCCTGTCTCATCCTTGCTCTCAGCTGGTGACTTTCCCTCATTTTTCACTGAGAAGAGACAGAATAGAACTTCCACAAGCTGCCACATGACATCAGCCCTCCCAGCAGCATCTGTGCCACACCTGTCTGCATTTCTCCAGGTGAACCCTGTGCCCTTGACCAAGGTCTTCTCCTGGATTGACCTTATCCTCTCTATATCTCTCCAAAGATACTAACTCCATCAAGTCTTCCTTCTCTTCCCTACAGTTCTCCTTCACCCCTCTCTACTGGATTTTTCTCATCAACATACTAATATGTTGCTAAACCTCCCCACCTGAAAATACAACAGAAAACCCATGTGACCCACCCTCCAGTACCAGTCTCTTTTTTAAAAAATTCCCCTTTATAGCTAAATTCCTTGAGACAAGGAGTGTCCATTTCCATTCCCATTCTTTCCTTACCCTGCTCCAGTCAAGATTTCACCCACACTGTGCCAGTGAGACAACTCTTGATAAGCTTGCCAACTGCCTATATCAAATGGCCAATTCTTGGTCCTCATCTTCCTTGACTTCCCAGGAAAATTTGAAACAATCAGCCCTCATCCTTGAAAGACTTTATTTCCTATTGTCTCCAACTTCTAAAGTTAGAAGTGTTCCAGGACTCAGTCCTTACATGACCTTTGTCTACATCCATTTTCTGATCTCATCCACTCTTGTGGCTTTAAAAGCCTTCTGTGTTGTGTTTGGCCTTGAAGTATAAAATGAAGCAGGGCAAAGGCTAACAGTGTTGCCAAGAGAACGCACTGGTCATAGGAAACACCCTCTTCCAACAACACAAGAAGACTCTACACATGGACATCACCAGATGGTCAATACCGAAATCAGACTGATTATATTCTTTGCAGCCAAAGATGAAGAAGCTCTATACAGTCAGCAAAAACAAAACCGGGAGCTGACTGTGGCTCAGATCATAAACTTCTTATTGTAAAATTCAGACTTCAATTGAAGAAAGTAGGGAAAACTACTAGGCCATTCAGATATGACCTACATCAAATCCTTATGATTATACAGTACAAGTGGCAAATAGATTCAAGGGATTAGACCTGCTAGACAGAGTGCATGAAGAACTATGGATGGAGGTTCATAACACTGTACAGGAGGCAGTGATCAAAACCATCCCCAAGAAAAAGAAATGCAAAAAGGCAAAAGAGTTGCCTGAGGAGGCCTTACAAATAGCTGAGAAAAGAAGAGAAGCAAAAGACAAATGAGAAAAGGAAAGATACATCCATCTGAATGCAGAGTTCCAAAGAATAGCAAGGAGAGATAAGAAAGGCATCCTAAGTGAACAATGCAAAGAAATAGAGGAAAACAATAGGAGACTAGAGATCTCTTCAAGAAAATTCGAGATACCAAGGGAATAGTTCATGCAAAGATGGGCACAATAAAGGAATGAAATGGTATGGACCTAACAGAAGCAGATATTAAGAAGAGGTGGCAAGAATACACAGAACTATACAAAAAAAAAGATCTTCACGACCCAGATAATCACGATGGTGTGATCACTCACCTAGAGCCTGACATCCTGGAATGTGAAGTCAAGTGGGCCTTAGGAAGCATCACTACAAACAAAGCTAGTGGAGGTGATGGAATTCCAGTTGAGCTATTTCAGATCCTAAAAGATGATGGTGTTAAAATGCTGCCCTCAGTATGCCAGCAAATTTGGAAAACTCAGCAGTGGCCACAGGACTGGAAAAGGTCAGTTTTCATTCCAATACCAAAGAAGGACAATGCCAAAGAATGTTCAAACTACCTCACAATTGCCCTCACTTCACAGGCTAGCAAAGTAATGCTCAAAATTCTCCAAGCCAGGCTTCAACAGTACATGAACCGAGAACTTCCAGATGTTCAAGCTGGATTTAGAAAAGGCAGAGGACCAAGAAATCAAATCGCCAACATTCACTGCATCATAGAAAAAGCAAGAGGATTTCAGAAAAACATCTACTACTGCTTCACTGACTACGCTGAAGTTTTTATGTGGATCACAACAACAAACTGGAAAATTCTTAACAAGATGGAAATACCAGACCACCTTACCTGCCTCCTGAGAAATCTGTATGCAGGCCAAGAAGCAACAGTTAGAACCAGACATGGAACAATGGACTGGTTCCAAATTGGGAAAGGAGTACGTCAAGGCTGTATCTTGTCACCCTGCTTATGTAACTTATATGCAGAGTACATCGAAATGTTGGGATGAATGAAGCACAAGCTGGAATCAAGATTGCTGAGAGAAATATCAACAACCTCAGATACACAGATGATACCACTCTTATGGAGGAAAGTGAAGAGGAACTAAAGAGCCTCTTGATGAAGGTGAAAAAGGAAAGTGGAAAAATTAACTTAAAACTTAACATTCAAAAAATGAAAATCATGGCATTTGGTCCCATCACTTCATGGCAAATAGAGAAACAATGGAAACAGTGACAGACTTTATTTTCTAAGGCTCCAAAATCACTGCAGATGGTGACTGTAGCCATGAAATTAAAAGACACTGGCTCCTGGGAAGAAAAGCTATGACAAACCTAGACAGCATATTAAAAAGCAGAGACATTACTTTGCCAACAAAGTTCCATCTAGTCAAAGTCTAGGCAAAGTCTGCTGGTAACTTGCACCAGGGTTATAAATTTGGGTACAAGTTTGGGTAGAAATTAGCTTGATTTGGGGCATTCCAAATTCCAAATAGAGAATTTGGACAGTCCTCTGAACGTAAGAGTCTGAAGTTCAGGGGAGAGGTCTGGGTTGGTGTCAACAGCAACGTTGCTGTTTCGTCGCTCAGTTGTGTCTGATTCTGCGACCCCATGGACTGCAGCACGCCAGGCTTCCCTGTCCTTCACCATCTGAAGATGAGAACATGAGTTTGAGCAAGCTCAAACAAGACTCATGCTTGAGCAAGACTCAGGCTGAGTCTTTTCTTTCGGTGTGCTCCAGTCCATGGGGTCGCAGAATCAGACACAACTGAGCGACTAAACAGCCACGTTGCTGTTGACACCAACCCAGACCTCTCCCCTGAACTTCAGACTCTTACGTTCAGAGGACTATCCAAATTCTCTGTTTGGAATTTAGAATGCCCCAAATCAAGCTAATTTCTACCCAAGTCTGTTCCTCTGTAAATGAAAAGTAGCCTTCCCGTTATTCACGCCAAATCTAAGAATCATCCTCAACTTTTCTCACTGTTGTACATTCCACATTCAGCCCATAAGCAAATACTGTTAGTCCGTCTTCAAAATCCAAACGCTTCTCACCACCTCCACAGCTGCCGCCCTGGTGCAAGTTACCAGCAGACTTTGCCTAGGTCACTGCAATACTCTCTTGTTCTGCCGGCTTCCACCCTTGTCTGTCTAGTCTGTTCTCAACACAGCAGCCAAAATGATCCAATCTGAAAGTCAGATTGTCACTCTTCTGCTAAAAAGTCCTATAGTAAGTAAATGACAAGGTCCTTCTGATGGCCTCCCAGGCCTTGTGTGGACTCATCCAGCCCATCAGCCACACTGCTGCCTCGGGTCCCTCTGCCTGAAACCCCTGTCTCATCTGGAGGCATGGCTCGCTCTCACTTCTCTTGGACCTCTGCTCAAATTAGAGGGGCCTTACTTTAGACCAAAGTATAATTCTCTCAATGCCCCACATTCCCTTCTCCCTACTTTATTTTTCTCCATAGCCCTTATCACCATTTGATACACATTTTCTTATTTATCAGTTCACTATCTTCTCTCACTAGAATTAGTCCCAATACAGATAGCTACATTTGAGTCTTTTGTTCATTGCTATATCCTCAGTTCCCCAAACAGTACCTGACATTCACAGATTTATTGAGTGAATGAAATGCAGTTAAAACTCTTGCCACAAATCTAGAAATTCATATTAATTTTTTCTAAGAACATTGCACTGGTTGTACCCCTTGGGTTACAAGTTAATTTTTTGTTTTTCTTACCCACTGCTTGACACTGCTAATCTGTGACATGTAGTAGTGTAGAAACGGTGTTGACTTCTGCCACATCACATAAGAGCTGCCCAGAAAAGCTAGGTCCCAGATGGGTCTCAGAGATGGAGCAATATATCCATGACTGTCTGAAGGAACAAAAAAAGTGCATTCATGTTAAGACATTTATAGGACAAAAGTTTAGAAGTTTCAGTAGTCAAACAGGACTCGTATCTGTGTCTACAGTGTATAGAGGTTTACAAGCTTCAGCTTGCCTGGTAAGTAAAGCTACTATAAAACAGTTTAAGGGCTACTTGCTGTATTACATAAATGCACACTAAGAGCTGTAATGATTAATCTAAAAATCCTCAATCTCTTAATTAGATGGGAATATCTATCATTATATTCTCCACATCACTTTCTACTTTGGTTCTACAGTGAGTGTGCTGGTCTTTACCAATCTAGCGAATGTCTTTGTCCTTCTCTGATCCTAGGCGTTAAAGCCAATCAGTGGCAGCATCTGTCACTTTTTTTGACCAAATGAAAAAAATCAAGTGGGTTTTTCCTGTGGTATTGTTTTTGGAACTGTAATCTTTTAAATTCAGCATTTATTTTTTTTTAAATTACTTAATATCAGATACTGGGATAGGTAGGGAAACTGACTAATTATCTTTTGTGACTTTTAGGAACTCTAATTTTAGCAAGTTATTTATGAGCTGTTCATGGACCATCCTTTATGTAGTTTGAAAGAGAGATTCCTGGTCTGTATTAAAGCCCAATAATAATTTAATATGTGAGGAATACTAACAGCTCACTTAGGAAATGAACCCTTCTTGGTAAAATAATCTTTTGCATAAATTCTGCTCTGTGTTGGTAGAACTTGATTGATTTACAACAGTATCAGCTCAGAAGGCATTCACTGATTGCCTGGGTGCTGTGGGCAATAGAGAGAGAGACCCTACCTCCTCTTGTTGACAGTGTAGAAAGGCAGCTGACACCTTTCTTAAGAGAGGGAAGATTAGAGAGGAGAGGAGGGCACAGGGAACGGGGAGATTTCTTTGGGCTGAAGAAGTTGGGGAAAATGTCACAGAGATGAGATTTGAGCTAAGCCTTGAATTCTTGTGTGTGTGTGTGTGCGCACACACGCATGTGAGACAGAGTGACAGACTTCCTTCCTCTTACAGTGCCACTCTGGGTTTAAATCTCGAGATAAATTAACCACAGAAGAAAAATCAGTTATACAAAATACTGCAAATAGTGAGAGCAACCGAATTTGTGTCCAGCGTGAATTCATTAGCATCGATGCAGAGTCACTTTGGACTTTAGCTGGTTATTCCCCAGTCTTTTATATGTAACATATTGGGCTCAGCTATAGGAAGTTTATGAACTTATCAGAAAAGGTGAAAGTTTTACTCATAATGAAAACTAGACAATTACTTTTTAGGGGAAAAACAGTGCAGAGCAAGGATATCATAAAATGGATTAGATCTTCTCACTCACCAATTGTAGAGAAAACTGCTCAACAGTCAAAAACCCTGGGTTAATTAAATAATGGGATCTGCTGAGAGTTGAATTGCCTTCTCCAACATGGATTTTGATTCACTTTATCCAAAACCAAACCTTTTCAGTTATAAGTAGATAATTTTATATATACAGGCTATAAATAGCACCATTAAATGTCTCTGCTGAATTTAAAGTGACAAGAGAACTTGTAGATTTCATTGATGAAAACGTGCACTCTATTAAATTATTTGAATCTTCATAGCAACACGTGGAGAAGGCAATGGCAACCCACTCCAGTACTCTCGCCTGGGACTACAGACCCTAGGGACTGTAGCCCACCAGGCTCTTCTGTCCATGGGATTCTCCAGGCAAGAAGCCTGGAGTGGGTTGCCATTTCCTTCTCCAGGGGATCTTCCTGACCCAAGGGTCGAACCTGCGTCTCTTATGTCTCCTGCATTGGCAGGTGGGTTCTTTACCACTAGCGCCACTTGGGAAGCCCCCTTTTCTTCCCATTTGCACTTAGCCAAGCAGGGGATCAATCCCTAAAAAACTAGATTGTAAGCATTAGTCAGTGGCCCCCTTATTGCAGGCAGTTAAATATAAGCAAATTCTACTACAGTATGAGATTCTGATTCTTTGGAACAGGATTTAATCCAAGTTGTCAGAGACCTATAATGAGAACGATCCAAGCTCTGCATTTGAGAAGCACAAAGAGCAGGATCCTACCTCCAGGTCTGTCAGAACACTCGGCCCCTGTAATGGAGGGACACATACGCAGTAATGAATGGGGACCGCAGGGCCTCCACGCTGAAACGGGCCTCTCACAGCCTCCGGGCAAATGAGCAGGCTGAGAGAGTGACACAGGGAGCACTGTGGTGGTCAGATGTCAAGTCTAATGCCTAAGTGCAGGTGCAGAGATGACTTTGCAGTTTTGGAAATTGGATTTGCCAGTAAGTGCTGAGTCTCTGAGTACCAGAGCAAATGCGCTCTGCTTCACTTCAGCTGAGTCACTGGAGAGGCAAGGTTCATTTCTCAGAAGAGACGGCACCACTGCCCATTAGCTCTGGATAAAATGAGATCAGCTCGACTCCACTACAGCCTCCCAGCAAGGCCCCGAGACAGTCGGCTCGCCCAGCCCTGGTGCAGAACGCGATGCTGGGCATAGCCAAGGCCCTTGATGGGGTCTCATCACTTTAAGTTCCCAAAGCCACCACCAGAAACCTCTAGAAACGTCTCCTTGGCTCCTGGACTCAACCCTGAAAACTGCACTTCTGTGTGTGGGTCCTGTTACAAAGACCTCCACCTCTTTTGGAGTCGAGCTCTTGCCCTGCCCACGTCTGGGGTGGAAGTGGGCAGGCACAGATAGTTCCTGATGGAGTCACTATCTTGTACTGGAGGAGAAGAACCAGAAAAGGATACTTCTGAATTTTGTTTAAATAATGAGGTAAACCACCTTCTGTCATTAAAGTGCCATTTGGGAAATAAATTTTCAGATAATCATTCTTCTTGAGATTTAGTAATGACACTCATTCCTGAATATAGAAATTCCAGAGATGGGTATATACCAGGAATGCTGACTGCATTCAAGGGGCTTTTAAGTTGCTTCATGAGCTTGTAGAGCTGGTAATCCTCTTCCTGTCTCCTCTCCTTCTTAACGAGCTGAGTACATGTCACATTAACGGCTGGTCTGGGTTTCTCATTCCTGAAAAATACTTGAGCAGAACATTTTCCCAGACGTTTCTCACCTTCCTGAAATAAAGATTTTGGAATTAAAAAGGATGGTTCCTCATCACTTCGCACCCACCCCAACATACAAACACAAGACCGGGGAGCTCCCTGTACATGGCAGGTATGCCCTGGCCTGCATATGTAATGGTCTGCTTTGTAGAGTGTGGTTTTGGGGCTCACACTGAACACAACAATCTTCGCCTTTGCTGTCTTTTAAATTCCTGCTTTCTGATGGTGCCCTTAGGAAAGAAGGCTGGGCCTTTTCCAAAGAAATACTCACTGACAGCTGTGAGTGCTGCTCAACTCAAAACTCTAGGACAGGTACTTTGCTCTCTGGGACCAATGTAATGCTCAGTTGGAGCTCAAGCTTGCAAACTTTGACCAAGAGGAAGCTGATCTCCATGAACACAAGTGACAATACCATCATGCTGCCGGATGAATTTGGTCCTCCTACTCCAATTTTACAGATTAAGACTCACGTTTAAAGAGGAACCTCCTCCATGTGTCACAGCTAGTAGGTAAGTGGTCAGCCAGGACCTGAGCTGTATCTGATGCTGGGGCCCTAGCTCTGTGAGAGCCCCAAGATCTAATCTGGAAGAAGGAGAAGCACAAACCACCCCAGTGGTGCTGCTCCAACTACCCACGTGACTGAGGGCTGTCGGCTTATACTCACATTGAAACCTGGACACACTGAGTGTTCTGGGATCTCCCCCAGAGACACGTGGAGCTGGGTAGCTGGATGCTTTAAGTAGACGTCAAGTGCACGACTCATTTCTGGGACAGTTCTTTACTCTTTTAGGTCACTGATTCCTTAATCTAACAATAAAAGCCAAGGAACTGCTTCCCAGAAAAATGTATGTTCATTCAAACCATCCACTGGGTCTTTGATTTGAGGAAGTTCATGGCCCGAGTTAACTCCTGTAACAACTTGGTCAGTTGACCAAGTTCTTTTCCCTTTTACAGTCATTTGAACTGGGCAGAGTCCCAGTTAAAACAACCAGAAAAAAAAAAGCCCACAAACAAATTGTAATCAAGATTAGATTTACCTAATAAGCTCCCCCTCCTAGAACTAAAGCCCAAAACCCCACAAAAACTGCAATAGGCTTTCCTAATCATCAGTGCCATGCAGCGAAATGGTGAAGGGAGCATTCCAGAAGAGGCTTATCAAGGGCAAAAGACAGGGCTGGCACGTGGGCTCTTGATGTCAAAGCTATTTCCAAGGCAGCAGAAACGAAATGGGTGTTGTCCTCTTTTATTTTTCTCCCCCTCCACCCAGTTGGCCCCACAGAATCAAAGCAGTTGCCTGAAGATGAAAGAACTCTCCTCAGCCCCTCATCAGCTCCCCATGCCCTTCAGAGAAGCACAGCAGGTCAAAATAATCTAGTAGTCATTTTCCCTTTCGCTTTAACTGAACACCTCCACTGGCAACACAGAAACCAAAAGCACCCTCCTTATGCTTTAAGAAAATGTTAATTCTTAGGTTAATAAGCAAAGTTGGTGTACTGTTGTCTGGTCAGCTCTGAATACTGCGAAGCTTTCTTCCAGAAGCCTCCACTGGAGGGGCCCTGCCTTCTCTGAAGCGCTGCCTCCCTGAGACACCTTGGTGCTGCCTGCCCACCCTTGCTGCCCTGACTCAGAGCCACATAGAGGGATTTGGCTGCTCCCTCCACCCAGGTTCTGGTTGATGCCTCCCAGCTCGGCCCAGCCCTGGGAAGTTCATCCAGCTCTGATTTCTGTCTGAATCTCCTGTTTACTCTCTTCTTGACAGCAGAGGAAAGGAAACTTGGAGAATCATGGCCTGCTGGGTCACAACTGGAGAGGCTGAAGGTGCCTGCGGCGTGACAGGCTGCTCTGGGTTACAGAATACCTCTGTTCAGGGCAGCTCCCGGAGATGGTCTCCTGCTACGCCAGTCCACTAACGAGAAATGTCACCAGCTGACAGGAAAAGAGCAGGCTGACATTTAGAAGTGAGTCACTCCAGGGATTCTGAGATGTGAGGGAGGGGCAGCAGATGCTAGGGTGCGAAACACTTGCCTAACGACAAAGATGGCTGTGTGGACTGTTAAAAGCAACCCTGTTTAAGGTCATGAAGTTGTCCTGCCAAGCTCTAGTCTTCGATTCTTGAGAACAAATAGAAAATGAAGCATGACGGGAAAACACACACACACAGGTAAATCTCCAGGCCTCTATATACAGGTTTGATCAAAAAGTCTGTTCATCTATTATGGAAAACTCCAAATGAACTTCTTGGCCAATCCAATATTAAGATTCTCAGTTAAAAAAAAAATCCATAAAAGTTGCTAATGGGACACTTCACGAACCATGGCAGCTTACCTCTGCACTGTAGAATTCTGTGGTAAACACCAGGTCAAATTTATATTCCTTCTTCTGATTAACCTGAAACACAGAAATGGAATTTTAGCCAAGTGCAAGTTCTGTTAATGGAAATCAAACCTGAATATTCATTGGAAGGACTGATTATGAAGTTGAAGCTTCAATATTTGGCCACCTGATGCAAAAAGTCAACTGATTGATAAAGTCCCTGATGCTGGGAAAGATTGAAGGCAGGAGGAGAAGGAGACAACAGAGGACGAGATGGTTGGATGGCATCACCAACTCAATGGACACGAGTTTGAGCAAGCTCCGGGAGAGGTGAAGGACAGGGAAGCCTGGCGTGCTGCAGTCCATGGAATCACGAACAGTCAGACAAGACTCAGCAACGGAACAACAACAACCGCTTACTCCTTGGGATAACATGACGTGCAAGTGGAAGCTGTAGCACTTACACCTGAATAAAATCGATTTTTTTTTTAACCAGGAGAAAAGATCTCAAATTTTGGTCTGGTTATGCCACTCTGCTTGCTGATTTGACAGCTGCTTACAAACAGGAAGGTTGAGAGGGGGAAACTGGTCCTGACACTAGAAGTTGGCTTTGTGGGAGCAGCTAGATGAGAAACAGATGTGAGCACACAGGGTTGAGGAGAGGGTTCCTTCCTTCCCCAACCATCGGTGCCCCTCCATGCCCTGTGCTGGGCACCGGGCCTCAGCAGCTCCCCCTCCTGCCACTTACAGTTGAAAACAGGATCCGGCGACAAAGATGCACCCAGTAATAAATGATGGGTTTTCAGATGGTGGTAAGTGAAGAGACAGTGGTAGTTAAGGAAGGCGTCTGGGGGAGGAGCCCTCAGCTGAGGTCAAAGGGACAGTGCGGAAGCAGCACCCAGACGCAGGGTGCGCAGAGTGGATCTACACGAGAGGCCTGAGGTGGGAGAGCTCTGTGATGGGCTGAGCCTGGGGCAGGGTGAGTTACCACGGCAATCATGGTCTCCACTTTGGAGCTTTCACGAGTAGGCATGCTTCTAAACTTTGGAAATGCATATTTAGCCTTTTTAAACCTTTGAACTGATTCCAATGCAGAGCTTTAGAGAATACATATCCATATCACTGAAGACCATTAGACTGTTCAGAAGAACTTTGTTATTGGCCATCATTTTTTTTTAAAGAGCACAATGATCATTCAGTAAAAGGAATGTTTTCTAGAGAAGAAAAGGAGCTTCTGCCACCCGGAGCTGAAGTTATTCCACACAGTGTTAAGTTATTCAGGAAACAGCCATTTCCCTTTCGTGGGAGGTGGGGGTGAGGCGGAAACACAGCCGCACGGGATCTTAGTTCCCCAACCAGGGATCGAACTCAGGTCCCCCTGCAGTGGAAGCAGAGTCTTAACCACTGGACAACCAGGGAATTCCCTCCGTTTCCTGTGAACTTCAGCCCAGGAACACAAAAACCAAGCATGGTTATTTTAAGTAGACGAGATATCATCCATTTCTATCACAGAGTTTAAAAAAAAATAAATTCTGGGAAACTGGAGAATGGAGAGTGAGGATTCTATGGCAATTGTTTATATAAGGAATATTTAAATGTGTGGATGTATAGATATTGCTGGGGGTCAAGGGGCACCCAGAGCCCATGCATGAGAGCTGTTTGCTTAGGGCTCATTTTCAATCTCGAAACAAGTTCTGGTGGAAGCTGAAACACTGATTTCATTAGATATTCATACAAATTACAAAATTCATACACACGTGTCTGTCTTCTCAGCCATTCACTGTTGGCCACCTGGTATGCCAGGCACCAGGGAGATACAAGGAAATTAAACATCCTGTCCAGCCTGACTGGAAACTTGCGCCCTGTGTGGAAAGGGTACATCAACAGCCACGCAGTGCAGCTCTCCTATGCGGCCAGAGCGGCATGTATGCTGGGCGCTTGCTCTAGGGAGGCTTTCTAGAGCAAAGGGGAGCCAGGCAAAGACGTGGGAAGGGAGGGCAGGGGCTGGCGTTTCAGGGAAGGCTGCAAAGCTAGGGAAAAGGCTGTCTGGGGATGTTGGCGCAAGGTCACGAAAGCATTTTTTGTAAAGAGGACTTGGAACTTGATCCCAAAGTATGTGGGAACCCCAGTAAAGTAAACATATTGCAGCGCTCCGGCTGTTGTGCAGAGTAAAGCGCGACAGAGTTTAGATGGTGCCTTGGTCAGGGTAAAAGTCCAGTGCTCACTATTTGTATTGTTATTAAAACCTGTTCAAACCCACAGCTAACATCATACTCAATAGCGAAAAGCTAAAAGCATTTCCTCTAAGATCAGGAACAAGACAAAGCTGTCCACTCTCGCCACATTTATTCAACATAGTTTTGGAAGTCCTAGCCACAGCAATCTGAGAAGAAAAAAATTAGAGGAATACAAATTGGAAAAGAAGTAAAATTGTCACTGTTTGTGGATGACATGATACTATACACAGAAAATCCTAAAGACGCCACCAGAAAATGACTAGAGCTCATCAGTGAATTTGGTAAAGTTGCAGGATACATGGAAATTCTCTGACGGTCCAGTGGTAAGGATTTGTGCCTTCACTGCAGAGGGCCCAGGTTCAATCCCTGGTTGGGGAACTAAGATCCTACAAGTCACATACGGTGGCACACCATCCCTCCCCGAAAAGCTGCAGTATACAATACACAGAAATCTTGCATTTCTACACACTAACAATGAAAGATCAAAAAAATAAGGAAACTATCCTAATCACAACTGCATCAATGCAATCCCTATCAATTACCAATGGCATTTTTCATAGAACAAAAATTTTTGTAATTTGTAGGGAAACACAAATGACCTTGAATAGCAAAGCAATCCTGAGAAAGAAAAATGGAGCTGGAGGAATCAGGCTCCCTGATCTGAAACTACACTACAGGTACCTTCCCTGGTGGTCCAGTGGTTAGGAATCCACCTTCCAGGGCAGGGGACAAGCGTTCAATTGCTGGTCGGGAAACTGGGATCCCACATGCTGTGGAGCAACTAAGCCTATGCACTGCAGCTACTGAGCCCACATGCCACAGCTCGAAAAGCCCACACAGAATTAAAAGAATTAATCTTCAAAATGCACAAGCAGCTCATATAGCTCAATATCAAAAAAAACAAACAGCTCAACCAAAAACTGGGCAGAAGATCTAAATAGACATTTCTCCAAAGAAGACATACAGATGGCCAAAAAGCACATGAAAAGATGCTCAATGTTGTTAATTATTAGAGACACGCAAATGAGTGTTCACCTCACACTGGTCGGAATGGCCATCATCAAAAAGTCTACAAACAATAAATGCTGGAGAGGGTATGGAGAAAAGGAAACCCACCTGTAAATGTTGGTGGGAATATAAACTGGTGCAGCCACTATGGAGAACAGTATAGGGATTCCTATAAAAACCAAAAACAGAACTACCATATGACCCAGCAATCCCACTACTGGGCATATACCCAGAGAAAACCCTAATCTGAAAAATACCTGCACCCCAGTGTTCACTGCAGCACTGTTTACAAAGCGACCTCAATGTCCATCAACAGAGGAATGGGGAAGACGTGGCACATACACACAGTGGACTACTACTCAGCCATGAACAGAAGGAAATACTATCATTCACTGCAACGGGGATGGACCTAGAGATCGCCATACTGAGTGAAGTAAGTCAGGGAAAAACAAATATCATACGATATTGCTTGTATGTGGAATCTAAAAAATGATCAAAATGAACCTATTTACAAAACAGAAATAGTCACAGATGTAGACAACAAGCTTATGGTCACCAAAGGGCACATGAGGAGAGAGGGATAATCTGGGAGACTGAGACTGACGTATTCATACTACTATATATAACTAATAAGAACCTACTGTGCAGCACATGGAATTCTTCCCAATACTCTATAATCACCTACAGGAGAAAGGAAGTTTAAAAAGAGTGGATATATGCATATGTATAACTGATTTTCTGTGCTATATGGCAGAAGCTAACACAACATTGTAAATCAACTATACTCCAATAAAAATTAACCGAAAAAAATCACATCAGGGAGAGCTAGAACTGTGCTGGGAAGTAGGGTCTGGCCCAAGGATGAGACTATGGAAGGCTGAGATCCAGACTCCATTTAGCTTGTGCTGCACTCAATATGCCAGCAAATCTGGAAAACCAGCATTGGCCACAGGACCGGGAAAGGTCAGTTTTCATTCCAATCCCAAAGAATGTGTAAACTACCCCACAACTGCACTCATTTCACATGCTAGCAAGGTAATGCTCAAAATCCTTCAAGCTAGTCTTCAACAGTATGTGAACTGAGAACATCCAGATGTACAAGCTGGGTTTAGACAAGGCAGAGGAACCAGAGATCAAATTGCCAACATCTGTTGGATCATAGAAAAGGCAAGGGAATTCCAGAAAAACATCTACTTCTGCTTTATTGACTATGGTAAAGCCTTTGACTGTGTGGATCACGACAAACTGTGGAAAATTCTTAACAGAGATGGGAATACCCGACCACCTTACCTGCTTCCTGAGAAAGCTGCATGCAGGTCAAGAAGTTAACAGTTAGAACCGGATATGGAACAACAGACTGCTTCAAACATCAGCCTAGTGTGCTACGGTTCATGGGGTGACACAGTCAGCCATGACCAAGCGACTGAAAAACAACAGCTTGTTTTTACTTTGGTTTTCTCCTGTCTGGAGCTTGCAGAGAACGAGCAAGGCTGTATATTGTCACCGTGCTTATTTAACTTATATGCAGAGTACATCATGCGAAATGCTGGGCTGAATGAAGCACAAGCTGGAATCAAGATTGCCGGAGAAATATCAATAACCTGAGATACGCAGATGACACCATGCTTATGGCAGAAAGCAAAGAGGATCTAAAGAGCTTCTTGATGAAAGTGAAAGAGGAGAGTGAAAAAGATGGCTTAAAACTCAACATTCAAAAAACTAAGATTATGGCAGCCAGTCCCATCACTTCATGACAAATAGGTAGGGGAAAAAAATGGAAACAGTGACAAGATTTTATTTTCTTGGACTCCAAAATCACTGCAGATGGTGACTGCAGCCATGAAACTAAGACACTGGCTCCTTGGAAGAAAAGCTATGACAAACCTAGACACTGTATTAAAAAGTGGAGACATTACTTTGCCAACAAAGGTCTATAGTCAAAGGTTTGGTTTTTCCAGAAGTCATGTATGGAAAAGTTGGACCATAAAGAAGGCTGAGCGGCAAAGAATTGATGTTTTCAAACTGTGGTGTCGGAGAAGACTCTTGAGAGTCCCTTGGACTGCAGGAGATCCAACCAGTCCATCCCAAAGGAAATCAGTCCTGAATATTCACTGGAAGGACTGATGCTGAATCTGATGCTACAATACTTTGGCCACCTGATGCAAAGAGCTGACTCACTGGAAAAGACCCTGATGCTGGGAAAGATCGAAGGGCAGGAAGAAAAGGGGACTACAGAGGATGAGATGGTTGGATGGCATCATCAACTCAATGGACAATAGTTTGAGCAAACTCTGGGAGATAGTGAAGGACAGGGAAGCCTGCAGTGCTGCAGTTCATGGGGTCACGAAGAGTCAGACACAACTGAGCAACTGAAAAACAACAATTTCTTTTTACTTTGGTTTTCTCCTGCCTGGAGCTCACAGAGAACCGTTAGAGTATAAATGGGACCTGCATGAAGGTAGCTGAACAAGGTGCCCCATACATCTGTCTCCAAGTCTCCTCAACACCTGACCCGAGTTAGAAGAACACATAGGACACTCCCCTAAGCCACGCGGACACCAACAGCTGAGACTCACAGAGGCAGCAGTTCCGTGTGCTGGCAGGTCTAAGGCTTGACCTGCTTGCTGCGCCAGCCCTGTAGACCTCCCACCTGCTCCACGCATGGCCTAGGAGTCTGCCCTTCACCTCCACTCAGGGGTCTGGGGTCAGCCCCCTTCACAGGAGTCAGGATGCCCCTCAGGCTGCTATCTGGGGGTCAGCACCACAGGTGCTAAGAAGAGGAGAGGTCAGCAGAGTTGGTGGTACCACCTTCATGCTCCAGGACATGGAAGAAGGCCAGGAAGCAGCTGGATGTCATAAAAGGAGATTCAGTGGAGGTGGTGGTTGAAGCCGTGGCATTTCCTGTCATACCCCCGGGAAGGTAATACTGAGAATAATCTTAAGGACCACCCACCTTTCCATAACTAATAAACTGGACACACTTATTTGCTATCCACAGAAATTCACAAAAGCCTGCTATAACCTTGATATAATTGTGCATATTTCAAATAGAGTACTTAAGATATTATTTAACTCTGTAATTTTTTCTTGAAAACACATGGAGGCTAAATGAGGAGCAGTTACAGAGTCCAAGCTCGCTCTGCTCACCATAAGATGAGTCAGTGAATCCTAGACGAGGTGTTGGGATCAGGAAGGGATTTTATTCAGGAGCCGGCTGACTGAGAAGATGGCAGGCTAGCATCTCAAAATAACCATCTTTTGGGGCCTGGCTGGCAGGTTCTTTTAGGGATCAGAGATGGGGGGCGGGGGGAGATGAGGAAACAAAGTAAAAAGCTATTCAATCCCCGTAAATGTGCCCTGGAATGGCAAGCCTCGGGCAGGGCCATGTTTTTGCCTCACTTCCTTCACAGGTGGGCGGCTCAAGTTACTTCCCTGAGGCAGACCACCATATATGCTTATAACAATAAAAGCTGCAAAATAAAGGTTAAAGTCGCAAGAGCAGATCCAGAGTAAATTCAAAATTAACCCTTCCCAGTTACAGCATCAGTACCTACTCTCTGCGGGGAAAGAAACACCTGGAGTAACCAAGGCTGTGAGCTGAGTCAGGATGGAGCTGTCCTTTTGAAGAGTAATTTTCCTTCCCGATTTGCTAATCAGGCACTCTTAAGAACATCAGCAAGAACATCTACATTTTGTCCCAAACAGGATTTTTATATTTGTGGTTGTACTTTATCATTTATCAAGACTCAGTCCCTTTATCTCCCCTAAAGCCCTCTCCCGGCTCCCTTCCTCTGAGTCACCAGTTCCTCTGAGGCCACGTGGCTGGTTCTCCAGAGATAATAAGGTGGCAGCCTTGGAAGACCTGTCAGGGCCATCTGGGATAAGTGTCTCACGCTCCTCAGGCCACTTTAGGGCTGTGTATTCCCTTGGCTGTCTCTGATTAAACTATCCTGTGATGAAGAGGTCTCTGTAGTTCAACATGCACCCCAGGAGTTCCTAACGTGAAACAGGGCTGGGAGCAGGAGGACAGGGAAGAGACTGTCACAGCTGCCCTCAGGGCAGTCAGGGCACAGGAGAAGGACTTCAAATAGTTCATGGTACAGCTGATTATGTGGTCATGGATGACTTAGGAGCTATGAAAGGATAACTGGAGAAGTGATCTAGTCTGGGAGCCAGAAAAGTGACATTTAAGCTGAACTCTGAAGTTAGGAAGGAATTAACTTTGGGGATGTCAGGATGATGGTATGTATGGTCATGTTCATTCGTGTCTGACTCTTTGAGCCCCACGGGTTGTAGCTCACCAGGCTCCTCTGTCCATGAGATTTCCCAGGCAAGAATACTGGATAGCCATTCCGTTCTCCAAGGGACCTTCCTGACCCAGGGATCAAACCTGCCACGTTGTAAAGCAGATTCTTTACCATCTGTGCCATCTGGGAAGCAGGATGACTGTGAGTGGCTGGCAAACATTCCACAGGGAAGGATGTGGGATGAACCAAGGTGGGGATGGCAGAAATGCAGGGAAGTGTATGGTGGACAGATGTGGATGTGAACTCGCAGGCCAACATGGTCAGCCAAATACATTATTCAAGGTCAGAAATAATCACTAGAATTCACAGTTTGTGTTAGGACAACGTTATTAAATCTACCATCATTTAAAGGATGCTTATATTTATAGAACAATAACATATACCCTCTAGGGCCTGTGCTGGGTGTGGCTCTAAGCATATCACATGTCTTACCTGGGTTAACAGAGCTCTGAAGGCCTGAACACAAGTGAGTAATTATGAGACGCAGCTAAAGAAGCAGGGAGGGACCACTGCGCAACTGTGACATTGGCAATGAATGAGAAAGTGCATAAGGCCAACCTGTTGGCCAGGGCTGGGGGTTCATGGCTGGTGGGAGGTAGCCCGGTGCAGCCCGGCTGGGGGGCAGTCTGAATGACTCAGTCAAATCAAGATTATACATGCTTTTATGATCCAATAACTACTTCCAGGTGTGTATCCCAGAGAAACGGTGATACTGTAACAGGGGACTTATGGGAGGATGTTCCTTGAGGCATTCTGTGTGTGGTGGGAAGTTGGAGACGATCTGCTGTGCCTCCCTGGGGGGTAGGCAGGTAGAATGGGGGTGCGACACAGAAGGGAAGGAGGAGAAGGGGGAGACAGAGGATGAGCTAGTTGGGCAGCATCACCGACTCGATGGACATGAGTTTGAGCAAACTCCAGGAGATAGTGAAGGACAGGGAAGCCTGGCATGCTGCAGTCCATGGGGTCATAAAAACTGGACACAACTTAGCGACTGAACAACCACCACAGATCACAGCGGGGAGAGGTAGCCAACTAGCCATACTTAGAGCAACTAAGAGAGACCCTCAAGGCAGGAAGTGAAAACAGCAGACACAGGAAAATGCACAGCATACCACTTACGAAAATGTTTTAAATAAAAATTTGCACACACAGCAACAGTATCTCTCATAAGAACACTTACAGAGACTTCCCTGGTAGTCCAGTGACTGACTCAGTGTTCCCAATGCAGGGGGCATGCGGTTTGATCCCTGGTCAGGGAACTAGATCCCACAGGCTGCAACGAAGACCTGACGCAATCAAATTAAAGAGAAGAAAACAAAGACAGAAGAAGATACATCAGCCCTTCTCCAAGTTCCCCCAGGGAGGGGGATGAATGGTGTAGACAAAGAGAGTCGCCTACCAGATCAGTAAACAAAAAAGACTGCAGCCATAAAGCCCCTACAGTGTGCCCTGAGGGGGATTCAGGAAGGAGAAAAGCAGGACACTGGCCCTAAATAGTTGAGGTGTCTATCAAAGGAATGATTTCAATGAGCCCAGACTCCTGCATCTTCCCATACATATACAAGCTCTAAACTCTAACTTGAAATGTCTGTATTTGTGAATAACAGTAATCTTGTAATCTTTGGATATTTGACATTTCCCCCCCCAGAAAAAACTCCTACATCTCCAGGCTCCTCCCTCACCTCTTTGAAACAGCCCCTCAGCACAATCTGAGAGGCTGTATCCTGGGCTATAGTCCTCAGTGAGTCCACCAAAGAAAACAAACTTCTCAACTCTTAGGTTATGTATTTCTTCAGTTGACAGATCTGGTGGCCAATGAAGGGACCCAGTGCAGGCTTCTCTGCTTCACCAGGATCCGGAGCCGAGGTAGCAGCAGTGGCCTCTTAGCCCAGCCTGCCTCCTCAGAGAGAGTCGCAGTGAAAACGACAAGAAGAGGAGTGAGTTTTTTTTTTTCTTTCCCTTTCCTGACAACAAAGAAGATTAAGCACAACAGTGAGCAGGCCTGAACATCCCCTAGCTTTTTTTTTTTTTTTTTTTTTACTTTAACTGCTAACTCTGCGGGTCTGCAAATAAGTTTGCTTTTCTGCTTTCTAACTCTGCAGTGGTGCTGTGTCAGCTGTGCTTAGCCACTGTGCTGTGACTGTGCTTAGTCACTCAGTCGTGTCCAACTCTTTGTGACCCCATGGACTGCAGCCCTCCAGGCTCCTCTGTCCTTGGGAATTTTGAACAAGGCAAGAATACTGGAATGGGCTGCCATGCCTCCTCCAGGGGATCTTCCCAACCCAGGGATCAAACTCAGGTCTTCTGCATTGCTGGCAGATTCTTTGCCATCTGAACCACCAGGGAAGCTCAATAATACTGGCATGGGTAGCCTATCCCTTCTCCAGGGGATCTTCCTGACCCAGGAATCGAATCGGGGTTTCCCTCATTGCAGGTGGATTCTTTACAAGTTGAGCTACCAGGGAAGCCCCTGCAGAAGCTATACTTCACACCTATTTTCCTTTGGCTCTATGCTAAATGCATCCTGGACCTGGTGTTTACCCCTACAACCCTCTTCCCCTTATAGTTCCTCTTTTTACAGAAGGCCACAGAGCCAGCCAACTGCCAGACTCAGTGACTGGGTTACTGACGCAGACTACGACTGTCTTTGAAACAATGCAAGAGGAAACAATCACGATGCTAACCCTTTTGTTCCTCACCGCCGACTCCTGACTGCGAGCCCTCATCTTACATAAGCCCCTAGACTCCTCATAGCGCAGGCTGCGGGGGAGGGGGGCGCACAGATCTTGAGGCATAAGCCTACTGCGTTCCCCTCTCCACCGGCTGAGAATTAAAGCCACCTTTCTACTTCCTTGAAGCTCTGTCTCTGTATCTTTTGTTTGGCTTCAGTGGGCAGAGAAAGCTAAGATTCTGGCCGGCAACAAGAGTACAGACAAATGTGGGTGAATCTCTCCTGGCTTGTAGCTCTCCCAGCAGTGGCTGAGGGTCCTAAGTTTTACTCGGTGGTGTTAACCTCCTCTTGCCTCCAAGATTATCCTGAAAACTTAGTTTCAAGAAGAGGTACTTGGGTTATCCTCAGTTGAAAGACACTCAGTAGGGTTGGACTATGTAATTAGGTGGGAAGCTCGCCTGTTGTTTTAACTTGGACTGGCTATTTTAATAGAGTTTTTCAGAATAAAATTGAAGATATCTCATGAGAGCTTTCAGCTCCAAGGAAGGAGATCTCCCAGTGGGCTTTCTCAGGCAATTGAGAAACTTGTGGGAGTGCTGGAAGCACGTCCTCATACCATGCAGCTGTCCCTATAGGGAAACCCACACATTTTAATTAAAAACTTGCTCTGCCAGGGATGAGCCTACGAGCTGGCCACTCAGTGACCGGAGCACTCAGAGTGGTCTTACACTACCAGAAGGAGAAACTGAGACACGTGAGAGCTGGATCGACTCTGGGGTGACATCTAGCGGAGTTAAGCTTGCAAACGGCACACAGGTCCGCGACAGGATTGCCACTAGCATTTTATCTGGGCAAACTGACTTTACAACGGGGACCAAAGCTTTCAAAACAAAAGAGCAATAGATGGCCAGCCTCCAACTAACACCCCAGCCAGGTTCATGTACAACACATATGGAAATTTAGACTTGCAAATACTCACTTGACTGGAAGAACTATACTAGGAGCTCTCAACCCAAAATGGTCAAATTGGGGCTCTTTTAACATTCTGAAACTCATTTTTAAGTGTGTATGCAGCTAGAAAGAGCCTACTCGATAAAATATCTTTTCAGAATTCAGAAACAAAAGCCCTTCTAGGAGAAACTTGCATTTCTCTCCCTGTGTCTTTAAGATGTAAATGCTCTACCTGATTTTCTTAAGCGTGTGTGTGTGTGTGTGTGTTGGCAGTTTGGTCTCTACCATCTGGAAGGTACACATATGGTGCACAACTGGCAACCCACGGAATAGACTGGGGTTCTGAGAAGACTTCGTCTGGCTGAGGCAACTCTCAGGGGCTTTCGTCACCCTAAGCTTTGTTGCATCTACCTGTACATCAAAGATCTTTCCTTTCTTAGACTTTCAGTTGTGTCTGACTCTTTGCCATCCATGGACTGTAGCCCACCAGGCTCCTCTGTCTGTGGAATTCTCCAGACAATACTGGAGTGGGTTGTCATTCCCTTCTCAAGGGGGTCTTCCTGACCCAGGTAGTCTATAGGGACAAACTAAAATGGATATAGAAAGCTGCAGAAGAACTGTAGAAAGGCTGCTCTGACAAAGTTATTCTGTGCATGGTTCCGTTTGGATTGAATTTAATTAGGTAAGTAAATTTTGTTGTTGAGGGTGGGCTGGTGCAAGACTAGAGTTTGATTTTCTCTCTCTTTTATGAGAATAGAGTTTTCTTATGAACTATTTTTGGTTACAGATTGTGAGTTGCTCTGCCTTCTACATGATCTGTCATTTGCCTTAAATATCTTTTATTGTCTCTTTAGTTGAGTGAATAAGCATTGCTTCCGTGACCTATGATCCTATTTGATCAAGTGTTTAAAAACTTGACATTTTTAAAAAAAAGAACAAACTTCCCAAGTATCAAATTCTAATTAAGATTCTTTTGACCCCCAGCTAACTTTGGGATGTTTCAAAGGACCCCTGAAGCGTCCCGGAGAGATGAATTAGGTTTATCTGGCATGTTAAATTACATGGGTAGCACCATCAACTAAGTGTAGCAAAACCTTCTTATTTTATGGGTAAAAGTCAGTAATGTAGTCATTCCAAAAGTTATACAGGATTCCTAAAAATCTGATGTGCCCTAATACACTGTTACCAGTTATAATTCTAGTCATTATCTTTAAAAGGTTGTTCACCACAAAAGTAAGTTTCTTGTCAATTATACTGTGAACAGATCTTTAACCATGCCATTTTAAGTCTTTTGTCATTTATAGACAATCACTGTTTTACTCTAACGCTTTTACAAAATGAGGATTTTCAAGAGGATTCATAAAAAGAGCTTTTTGACAAATTTGTTTCTGATAACTTTGAGATCATACCACTGAACTCAGTAAGAAATTACAAAACTCTAATGGAAAACCTGATGACTTCATACAAATCAACTGGAATTACACAGAACTGAACGAATTGATAAATATGATTTACAATTTTATGACTTCTGAAATATTCTGATTTTTAATGTTTGTTTTCCAGAAAATCTTTCCTCTTATACTCTTTTTGATCTTCAACAAGCTGATAAAATATACCTTTGTAAACAAAAGTGAAATACTTATCCTTTTCTCTCTACATGATCCTTCCAAAATTTGGCTTATCCAGCTGGCTCCCCTGTGAACTTGATGGCTTATTGCGACCAGATTACAACTAGTTACACTAATCATTGTTTTAATTTTTTCTCTTGCTGTTTTCAAATTATTTATGCCTTGTGTCTTTCTCTGCTGTATTTTATTAATGTTACTAGCTGTATTACCTATATTCTATTTCACAAGACTATTGTCTCTTTCATTACCCAATGCACAACCAGGCCACTGAAAAAAATTAATGATGGCTAAATGTCTTGAGGCAATTGATCACATATATAACTCTATATAAAATAACTGTAACAGTAAAATTCTAGATATGGGAAGAAGCAACAAGGGAAAACATTTCCTGGATGATAACTGACTAGTAAAACGGACAATTCCGAGGATTTTAGATAATCAACAGGGCCTCATCCAAAAAATTTAGCACACTGAGTAGCCTATCAACAGAACCCTCACCTGATCTAGGAATGAGCTTTCCTAGAGCCATGGGACAAAACTGGTCATGAGATGCCTCCCAACTGTTGGGTCAATTTAGGACCAAGAACAGGCACTGTGGACAAAGAATGCTGCCTGCCATTTCAGTAAACAAAGAGTACTGCAGCCTTAAGACCCCAAAAGTGGACCCTGAGAGGAAACCAGGAGGGGAAAAACAGGATATTGCTCCCAGATAGTTAAGATGTTTATCAAAGGAATGATTTCAATGATCCCAGACTCCTGCATCTCCCCATACATAGAAAAGCACTAAAATCATTAACTTGAGGTCTCTGTTTTAGTGATCAGCAGTAATCTTTGGATGTTCAACCAAATATTTGTTTGTTCTTTTCCAGCAAAAACTCCTACATCTCCTAGCTCTTCCCTTACGTCTTTGGAACAGTCCCTCAGAGCAATCTGAGAAGCTGTATCTGGGCTACAGTCCTCAGTAAGTCCACCGAATAAAACAAACCTCTCAACTTTCAGGTTCTGCTTTTGTTTGTTTGTTTGTTTTTTCAGTTGACAATGGGAAAGGGGATAAAAGAGAATAACCAATCATCAGAGAGGGGTCTCCAGGGAGCAAAGGTAATGAGGGTATTACTCCCTCAGCTTTGTGCCTGAGACCAACAAGTGCAAGAAGTCAAGTCCAAAGTAACTTGGTATGGATGTCTCCACCCTGGATCTTAAACTTCTGCTTTTGACCTGCATATTGGTGTGATCAGATCTGTGCGTGCAATAAACTGCTCACTGTCGTGATTTTGAATCTAGAGGCTCTGCACCTGGGATGAAGCCGTGGTCTCAAGTTCAGGTGGTCCTCCCTGCACTTAGAGCACGGGTTGCTACACGTGGTACATGGTACAAAGCACGTGGTTCAAAGCTAATCCATTCATTAAAAGATGTTTTTTTTAAAGCTGAACCTTTTTTAAGAGCCAGGTCTGTCGGGAAGGGGACAGGCAGGTCTGGCTTCCCTGATGTGAGGCGTGTTCCCACAGAGAGGATCACAGGGCTCTGTTCCTCCCATCCTCACGCTGCCAAAACTGCCCATCTGCAAACAGATGAGGTAGCTCCACAACTCTCTCTTAAAGCATGGCCCGGGGCACAGCACCTCGTTCTAATCTTTTCCAGAATAAGGCTTTTTATATCAACGACAAATCAGTAAACAAAGCAATTGACCGTGTGGCTGTATAACCTGAAGGAATGAATTAGCAACTCTTTGCTACAGATTTCTAATTACGTATAAAAGAGGACTTTTTACTATAGCCTAGAAGTAAATGCATTGTAGTCATGGACCACCAATGATGTGGTTCATGTTCTAACCAGTTTTTTGTGTGTTCTGTCGATTTTTCTTGGTTTCTTGGTTTTTGTCCCCAAAGGCCATGAACAAGGATAGTCCCCCGCAGCCGCCCTCTCTCAGGACAGGCTCTTTAGAAAAGTGACTAGCACTTTGATTTGGGGCAATCCTGGTGGCTCAGATGGTAAAGTATCTGCCTGCAATGCAGGAGATGCAGATTCGATCTTTGGGTTGGGAAGATGCCCTGAAGAAGGGAATGGCAATCCACTCCAGTATTCTGGCCTGGAGAATTCCATGGACAGAGGAGCCTGGGGGGCTGCAGTCCATGGGATGGCAAAGAGTCAGACATGAGACACAACTGAGAGACTAACACTTCTCTTCACTTGGAGTCATCTGGGAGGGAAACAGGCCACTTTAAAAGTCCTGTTTAATAAAGTGTACCAGAGAATGTTCAAAGTACAACTCATCTCACTAGGTATTTTTTTATAAACAAAAAAAATGCTCCTCAAATATCTATCAAAATGTCGAGCATTTATTCAGGGATTGTGTATAAAGCATCCTGCTAGCCACTGGGCAGCATCATGATAAAAGCTACAAAATACATGTCAAATATCCTGAACTCTCACTACATGCTTCATGTGGCTCAACACAGTGCCCAGGAAGTACTTAACACAGCACAAGAGTCCTTTCAGGGAAATACTGATCTTATCCCCATTTAAGGATGAAGACGGAGGCACTTGCCCAAAGTTAAGGAATTACACCAAGTCCCAGAGTTACTAAGTAGTGAAACCTGGCTCCAGACCCCTTTTCTTCCCTTGAATAGCGCAGAGGTCACACATACAGACCCAGTCACTCCCTCTAAGAGAGGACAGAAGGAAAGCTGCCTGGGGTATGTGTGGGAAGTGTGTGTCCATGAGGTATGAGAAAGGGAGGGAGGGACAGAGAGATTGACAGAGTTGGACTGTCAATAACCATGCTTCCTGTAGACAAGACAGTGAAGACCTTCTGCAAGGGAGACGGCCAGGCAGGGTATTTCTGTTTCCTATGGCTGCTGTAATGAAATACCACAAACTGTGTGCCTTGACGGGACAGACATGAACTCTTTCACAGCTCTGAAGGCTACAAGTCCAAAATCAAGGTGTTGTCTAGTCCCTCTGAGGCTCTGGATAGAATTCCCCTCTTGCCTCTCTGAGTTTCTGGTGGTGGCAGGCAAACCTTGGTGTTCTTGGCTTGCAGCTATATTACTCCAGTCTCTGCTTCTGTCTTTAAATGGTGTTCTTCTCTCTGTATCTTCACATGACCTTCTGATAAGGTCATCAGTCACTGGGTTTAGGGCCCATGCTAACCCAATATAGCCTTATCTTAATTACATCTGCAAAGACTCTGTTATTTCCAAGTAAGGTCGTAATCACAGATAGAGGGGTTAAGACTTCAACACAGCTTTTTTGTGGGCACAATAACCCACAGAAGTATGAAAGTGAGGATCATCCAGGACTCTGGAAGGAGGGCCTGTATACACCCTTTCAGGCAAGGCTGAAGTGAGCACTTGAGTCAGTGCAGCACATGAACAGGAATCTCCAGGAGGAGGAGGGAATGGAGACCACCTGGGAGAGAGAGGGTGAGGGCCCTCAGGACAGGAAGAGAGGTGAGCAGCCAGGCTGGGGAGACCAGCAAGTTAGTGACGGGGATACTTGGAGTGGAGGTTACCATGATGGGTGGGGCCAGATTAGAGAAGGTGTCTTCAGGGACTTTATTTTAGAGCAATGGGTCTCAAACTTGAGCTGGAACAGAATCTCCTGGAGGGCGTGCTAATGAAGACACTGGCCCCACCAGTGTCTTATGGGGCTGGCCCCACTCCAGTTCTGATTCAGTAAACCGGGGACAGGGCCGAAGCCCCTGCATATTCACCAGTTCCAGGGGATGCTGTGGCTGCTGGTCCAGGGACCACACGTTGAGAACTCTCTGGCACTGAAGTTCAGAAGGAGGGACAGGAAGTAAACACCAGAGGTGGTCACTAGAAGACAGATGACCAGGGGATGAAGGACATGACCATCATTTCTCTCCGAAGACCTGAGGAGTCTCCTATCATGAGACTGAATGAAATGGAGGAGTGTTATCGTAAATTCTGATCCACCTGGGGTCTCTGGCAAATCAGGTCATGATGCCTTACAAAGTTCAGGGGACAGGTATACCCTCTCTTTCAGGGGATGCAACTGATAAACTCCATGATGACATAGGATGTGCTGTTTTTCAAGCAGGAATATTTGGAGTAGGTAGTCTGGATTAAAAAGAAATGAATGGATTATGGTTGTCCTAAGGGTTAAAGAAGATAAGTTTATTTTATTATTGATATATTTACTTATTTAGGCTGCACTGGGTTTTAGTCGCAGCATGTAGGATCTTCAACCTTTGCTGCAGTATGTAGAGTCTAGTTCCCTGACCAAGGATTGAATCTGGGTCCCCTACACTGGAAACTCAGAGTCTTATCCATTGGACCACCAGTGCACGCATGTGTGCTAAGTCACTTCAGTCGTGTCCGACTCTTTGCCACCCTAAGGACGGCAGCCCGCCAGGCTCCTCTATCCACGGGATTCTCCAGGCAAGAATACTGGAGTGGGTTGCGATTTTCTTTCTAACACAGGATCAAACCCGAGTCTCTTACATCTCCTGCATTGGCAGGTGGGTTCTTTACCACTAGCACCCCCTGGGGAGTCCCTAGACCACCAGGCAAGTCCCTAAAATTGTTTTTGAAGAAAATTCACTCCTTTGCTTCCTGCTGCATGGGTAGCTACCTGGCCATGTAATACAATTTATGTTCAGAAGTTAAAAATCACACATTCCAAAAGCGACTCCACTAAGTTGTGTCTCATTTCTCAGTAAAAAGCTGTTTCTGTACAACACAAAGCTTTTGTTTTCATGTCAGTGGGATCAAAGATGTTTCCTCCAGCACATGTCCACACTATCATTATATTAGATACTATACAATGCTTGCTTGCTTAAAAGTCACTGAAATATGGGATGTGAGTATTGAATGTAAAACTGAGGAACCTAATAAGGGATGGAGAATAGGTGTTTATTATTATAAGAGCACATTTTAAAAACCTAACATCCCCTTTAAACTCAGTCAAATCCAACAAAAACCTGGGCAAATGGAGGAGCAGGGCAGGTACCCAGAGAAATCTTGCTGCCAGCTGCTGTAGGGGCTGCAAAAATGCCGTGACTCTGGGAGTCTCCAAAGACACAATTCTGCCCAAAACTCATCTCTACAAAGAAAACCCTTAAGAACTGCCTGGCGGTCCAATGGTTAGGAATCCCCACTTCCACTGAAGGGGGTGTGGGTTCAACCCCTGGTTGGGGAACTAAGATCCTACATGCCATGCGGTGTGGCCAAAAAAAAGAAGAAAGAAAAAGAAAACTCTACGTTTCAGGGAAAGACTGTCTCATGTTTTTCCCCTCTGCCATTGGCTTCCAGGCACAGTCCCTTCATGCGGCCTTAGAGCCAGCAGTGATAGCCTTAAACTTCATGTTCCCACACCGAGGGGGTGGGCGGCAGGGACAGGCCAGTTGTCGAGAGCTCAAAGCTGATGCTGATCTCCCCTCGGGAGCACAGTGAGCTTCACTGACCTAACAGACTCAGCTTCTAAATGTCCCCTCCAGCCTTCACGTTTGGTAAGAAAACATAAATGTCATGCCATTCCAGGAAAAGCAAACTTCTTCATTTTATAAGGTTAGTTTTATGAGTCAGGCTTAGTTGGAGACAAGTAAACAACTCATTTGTGGATAAAAATTGCTGCGCTGCACTTATGTTCTGGACAGGGAGAACATTAGTGTATTACATTATACCCTGGAGTTATTTCATTGCATTTTCCTTCTCTCGGGCAATGCCAGATAAGGTGAATGCAACATGTGGAGCAAAAGTCAGTGACCTTCAGATTAGGCCCTATCCCGTGGAGATGAAGGAGATCTCTGCCTTGGATACTATCAAGCTAAGGAGTAGTGGAGAGAGACAGGAAGACTACTGTTGTGTTAATCTGTTTGGTCAGCTCTGGGGATGAGTTCTTGACCCTCCCCAAAGAGCTGGGGAGTGGTCAGAGGCAGTGTTCCCCTCTGGCCTAGGATGGGGCTCCTCAGGAAAGGCTGAAAGAGGGATTCGAGTTGTTGTAGGCAGGTTGGGAATGGGTTGGGTCCTGGCCTGGCCTCCTGTTCCAGGTGCCCAGTGGTCCCAACACCCTTCCAGCTGCCTTTGCTTTCATCTAATTTTAATATCTTAATCACTATGCTTTACATATTTAAATATTTTTCTTTTGGGGTTTGTAGTCAGAAAACTTCAAGGATATAGAATCATTAAATATTAGACTTGGAGACTTTCAACTTCTTGCCAACACAGAATTGACTGACACTTGATTATTCAGCATTTGGCTGAAGATGGGGAAATCAGCACCTCCTAAGGCACTTCTTCGGAGAAGGCGATGGCACCCTACTCCAGTATTCTTGCCTGGAAAATCCCATGGATGGAGGAGCCTGGTAGGCTGCAGTCCATGGGGTCGCTAAGAGTCGGACACGACTGTGCAACTTCACTTTCACTTTTCACTTTCATGCATTGGAGAAGGAAATGGCAACCCACTCCAGTGTTCTTGCCTGGAGAATCCCAGGGACGGGGGAGCCTGGTGGGCTGCCGTCTATGGGGTCGCACAGAGTCAGACATGACTGAACTGACTTAGCAGCAGCAAGGCACTTCTTCCTATTATCTTTAGCAGGTCCCTTCGTCAGTACAGTGGAAGAGATAAAGAGAAGGGATGCCCTCCACCCTGTAGAAGCTGACACATGTGCAGGGCAGGAGTACAAAGCAGCCTACAGTCAGGTGCCAGTCAAGACAGAGTATGAAGGGCAGGCGTGCTGGGAGGTGAGGTTGTTACTGGGGCTGCAGAGATCAGCCAGAGCTGCCCTTTCTTGAGCAGAGTCACGTGTCTGGCAGTGTGGCAAGTACTTGCATCAGCTCACAGTCACCCGGAAGCTGGGTGCGGTGGGCTGAGGAGTGGCCCCCAAAGAGGTCCACATCCTAATCTCTTGAACCTCTGAACATGTTACAAGGCAGAGGGGACGTGGCCAGTATGATCAGGTTAAGGACCCTGAGCTGGACAGGGTATCCTGGCTGATCCAGGTGGGCCCAGTGTACTCACATGGGTCCTTACAAGTGTTATCATCTTGTAAGGACCTGCCTGCTGGCTATGAAGATGGAGGATGGAGAGCGAGCCAAAGAGTGAAGGCAACCTTCAGAAGCTGGAAAAAGCAAGGAAATGGATTCTTCCCTAGAATTTCCAGAGGAAACATAGCCCTTTCAACACCTAGATCTTAGCCCAGAAGACTGATTTCAGTCTTCTGACCTCCAGAATCATAAGAGAATGAATTTGTGGGAGTTGTTTTTTCCTACAAAGATTGTGGTCATTTGTCACAGCAGTGAAATCAATACAGATACAAAATTACTTGTGATCCTTCCTAGTGTTCTGTGTGGGCACCTCCCTTGGGGCCATCCGGATTGAGACACATCATCTACACAACTACGGTACAAGACTCTTTTCCAACTCAACTTGACTGGCCAGAGGCGTCCTGAACGATTCTAAGAAGTAACCCAAAGTGGAGAAGTGCTACTGCTACTATGGGACTAACTCTGTGCAAACCTCTTAAACTGGGGACCATCACAAAGGCGAATATACGCCAAGCCTGCAGAAGTGCGAAAGAATTTCTAGGTGATTCATGCTGATGCTCTGAGATCAAGGGTCGGGTGGGATTTGGGAGACTGTGTGTGTGTATTCAACATTCTGTCTCTCTTTAAGATCAGTCATTTTAGGGCTATTTACATTCTGTCTCCAGCAGAACCACCTAGGTTGTTCAAGAAGAGCATGCCACCAAGCCAGACTCCTGGTGGTTAAATGCATGACAGTGATCTTTATTGGGGCCAAGACTAACTCTCTGTGATCACACGCATCCTTGGCTCTGACACCCTGTGTGGCAAGATGAGTGGAAATGTTGTGGGCTGGTAAAAAAAAAAGTGTGTGATTCAAAAGCAACTTCTTACAAGCTGGTTAAAAGCATTCTTACTTGCCAGCTCACTTGTAGCTGGCTCAGATGACTGAAGGACGAGGCCGGGAAGGCCAAGGCTAGATTTAACCTCAGGGCCTTTTTCATTTCGGTGCTGGACCCAAACTCTGCAGTCAGAGCCTGCAGGCTAGGTGGGCACTGCGGGCGGGGGGTGGGGGAAGGAGGGCAGAGACATGGGGGGCACTGGTGCCATCTCGGCAGGTGCAGTGCCCTGGAAGGTCTCTGTTCTGTGCCTTCTGGATTGTTATGTTTCATTAACACAGCAGAGGGCGCTGAGGAGCACCACCTTCATCCTGCCAATAGCTATCCCCCTGTGGTTCTTTCACGGGGGCTGTAAAAGCACTGAGAAGCCTTCCTTGTGTGAAAGTAGAGATTTTTTCACTTTAGGGTTTTATTACATATCCTTCCCCTCCATATTCATTGCAGCCTTCTTCATTCTCCAGTTTTTCTTTTCTATGGTCTGCTTGATGCATTGCTTTTCTATTCTTGTGAACTATCACCTCTGAATTATTGACATTAATGGAGAGAAGACTTCAAGGAGAGCAGTAATTAGATGAATTATGCTGTATTAAAGTGCTTTATAGATTGAAAAGGGATAAAGGAAGAAGCTTTTTCTTAGTATACTAGGCGCTCTCCCAGCTGTCTTGTCGGCTCAATGGACAGGCTTTGTTCTGCCCATAGACACTGGGGTTGGTGGGGGCACACAGCAGCCAGTCCACCTGTGGGGAGGGGGAGGGATGATCAACAGAAGTCAGCTGGTTTGCTCTGAAACTTGCCTGTGTCAGGTGTACCCATTACCTAGCTGCAAAATTGTTAAGTAAACTGGTGAAGAGTAGGCAGGAAAAAATGTAAGTCCACAAAATCCAAGTTAAATACTATAAAAAGAATTGATAAAGTCTCTAAAAACTCTTGCTGGTGAACTGGGTATGAGTGAATCAGGGTTAGGCAAGAAAAGTCAGAAGTAAAAGGAGAGGATTGTGAACTGTATTCTTTGCAAGTGCTTCTGCCATCGTACGTAAACAAAAGTGAAAGTCACAGATGTCCATTATGGGTGGATCTTCTTGCTTGAAAGACTGCAAGGAGTGCCCATTAATGTCCTTCACGCTACACCAAAAGACAGATGATAGTTTTATATTTGCTGATTTTCATTTAAATTGAAGCAGTTAAGATTTGGGCATAATTCCCCCCGCCTTACCTCTGGTCAAATGTTTTGATTAATGTTTCCAATCAGGTCGTGGCCTGGTCCTCTGAGCAATCCTCAAATAAGGGCTGATTTCAAATGGGTTGCCTTTGTTCTTAAGTCTGTGCACACAAAGATCTCACCAGTCTTTCTAAATGCCAGGGAAAGGCTGGCTTCTCAACAGCTGCCTGGGGCAGGGACTAGTGGTCGTAGGTCTTACAAGTGTCCTGAGTGTGCTTGCCTCACTGTAGGGGACAGCCCCAGGTGGTCAGAAGCAGGCTTATCCAGGGTACCCTGGGTAGCACAGGAGCTCTCAACACCACAACCTTCCATGCTCTGGGGCCTGCGGCATCAGAGAAACAGGAGCCTTCTGGTCATGGAAGGGTAGTGTACGGTTGGGAAAGAGAGGTCATCAGACAAGGGCAGTGAGGGATGCCTGTGTCCCTCACTATGACTCTCTCCTTACAATCTCTCCTTATGATCAGTAAACAAAACAGAATACTCACAAGTGGTTTCACCAGCTAGTTCTGACTTGAGAATCTCAATACTTCTTTGCATTTACTACCATCGCGGGTGGCCAGACAGTAAAGAATCTGCCTGCAATGCAGGAGACCCAGGTTTGATCCCTGGGTCAGGAAGATCCCCTGGAGAAGGGAATGGCAACCCACTCCATTATTCTTACCTGGAGAATTCCACGGACAGCCATGTGGAGGCAAAGAGTGGGACAGACTGGTGACTAACAGTTTCACTACCATAGCTGTTACTGCATTTTACCACTAGAGGGCAATAGTGTTCCTAAAATAAGGGATTCGACCAGAACCAAAAAATCACTTAGAATTAAGAAATTTCAGAGCTGGAAGAGGTCTTAAAAATCATCTGGTTCACAGGCTTTCAATTTTTTTTTTGAACTGAAATGCACAAGAACTGCATACTTCATAATGAACCATTTCCTACATGTATGTTCGCAATCTTTTAAGGCACTACTTACCTTTACTCTGCAATGCACACTAAACAATTTGTATTCCAAATTGTTTCATTAAACACAAACAAAAAACAACTGCAACCACTAAACAGATGTCATAACCCACCAGTGTGCCATTAGCTTGAAAAACCCTGATTTGGTCCCAGTCTCTCATCTACTAAGGGACACAATAACCCAGAGGATGGAGAAGGATGCTACCAGCTATACTTCTCTCACTCACCCAGCCACCTGCTAAACTCAGAGTCAGTCCTGGAGGAACTCAGCACTTACTCTACCAACGCATTGACTGGATAAAGTAGTTGAGAGTCTATCATTTTTCCACCTCTTGTCAATGATACAACTGCTCATGTAATTGAAGCAGAAATTCTTTGCATTAAAGGTCTCTTCTCATTCAAGTAGTTTCAATCAATCAAGTGATTTCAATCAAGCAATTTCATTGAATTTCCATAGAAACTGAAACCACTTTAGTCTCTTGTGAGTCTTGGCCCTGAAAGTCACTAAGTTCTCTTCCTTGGCTCCCTGATGTTAAAACATTTATAATCATTTTGGGAGGAAATGTAAAGGTAAACCAGAAGATCACAGGAATGTATCCTTTCTTAGGGTCATTGCTCTGTGTTCTTCTACTTAACTCCTCCTCCTTTTCATGCATATCTGTCTCTAATTTATTCATTATCCCCTGGGATTTTTTAGGCCAAAAAGGAGCATCCCTTTAAACTTCAGGACTATATTATTACAGATGAAAAGAGTAACTGAGCTCTCTGGATAAGAAAGGAAAAATTTTCTTCATTCACTTGGATTTTGAGAGCTAGTTTGTGAAAGATGCCACAAATTTTATTTTTTTTAAAAGGGGGTATCCAGCAAGGTCCTATTGTATAGCACAGGGACCTCTGCTCAATGTTATATGGCATCCTGGATGGGAGGATGCCATACATGTACATGGATGCCATACATGTATGTACGTGTATGGCTGAGTCCCTCTGCTGTTCACCTGAAACTATCACAGCTTTGTTAATCAGCACTCCAATCTAAAATAAAAAGGTTTTAAAAATTAAAATTATATAAATAAAAAATAAGGGGATAACTAAATGCATGAAAATGCAAATTATTTTATTATTCAATTATTTAATGGTCAGAAGGAAGAAAAACTTTTCTGAGGCTGAAAAATTCCTGGTGCACTTTAGAAATCTGAGCTTGGCTTTCTGTAGAGAAACCTTCCCACTGATAAACAGGGAGCAAATCTCCAGGCGGGGAGTGGGGGTGTGGGGGGGCTGCTGTTCGGGCTCTGGGACGTGGCTACTCTCCACTTTGATAGAAAGTTCTCAAGTTCTATTCCCTCACTTGTCTGCGGGGAAGTGGGGGGCGGGGGGGAGTTAAACTGAACCTCCTTGAGATAGCAAGGTCTGTTACAAGTGACAAGCGCAGGTTGCCTTTTTCTAGGGGAAAAAAAAATGCTTTCACCAGTCAATAAATCTAGCCAAACTGGGTGCAGGGTTAAGTCTTTGAAGAACCAAGGCGTTCTCTTCCAAATGGCGTTCTCACACCCCCAACACCACGTCTAGAACTATCTTAAAAGTTCAACTGCCACTCCTTAAAATTTTCTTTATCCTCTTCATTAAACTCTAGCTTCTTCAATGATGAGTCTACAGGCTTTGTGGAATATTGGGGGCTGCTGGAAACAGCATCATTACTTTCGGGACAAAGTGTAGTTCTGTAACTTTCGTAGTCATCTTCTACTTGAAAAAGCAACGTAGCTCCACGGACACAAAATGATACCTACAGCCTTGAAATCAGCAACCAAACAACGAGCTGCCAAATTCTCATTCATTCCGTTTACAAACAGCCCTGGGTCATTCACTCTTATTAGATTAAAGCAGACGCCAGGATTAAGAAGGTTCCTGGCCAGGCCAACGCGTAAACTGCAATATTATCCTAAACCCTTGCAAGACGGCCTGCATTTGACAAGGGAACGTCCAC
The DNA here is from genome assembly GCF_002263795.3 of Bos taurus. Classification (NCBI taxonomy): domain Eukaryota; kingdom Metazoa; phylum Chordata; class Mammalia; order Artiodactyla; family Bovidae; genus Bos; species Bos taurus. The sequence goes on along the minus strand of NC_037328.1, from coordinate 108,808,265 downwards.
GGTTCGGCGTGGGAACTGGCTTGGATTTTGAAAAACCCTGTCCAGAACTGACTCTCAAGCCACTGGTGGGTCGTGCATTCGGCGACCACCTCATAGCAACCAACTCTGGAAAGACCAAGCCTGGCCTTTAGGGCCTGTTCCTGTGGACCTGTTTCCCAGGTATGGGAGCTACCCTGTGAAAATTCTTTAGGTCCTTGTAAATGTCACAAAGAACAAGTCCGCTTTCCGCGGATTCTGCGCCCCGACGGGCCCTTCCAAGCGCGGGAGCTGTTCCGGGCTGTCTCCGCACCTGGCGCATACCGTTCTCGCCGGCGAGCCCCAGCACGGGCGCGCGCATACGGCAGTCACCGCCCACGCGGCTGGCGGCCGGTCCCCGCGCGCGCCCCCAGTGCTGCTCGGGTACTCACCCACGAGCGGCCGTCCAGCACATTCGCCAGCACCTGAAGGGCGCTGGGCGAGGCGGCGCGGAAGTTGAAGAAGTGCAGCGCCGCGCGCGCCGCCTGCGAGAGGAGCCGGCTCGAGGGCTCCGCGTCCTGGAGCCACCCGGAGTCCTCGGGGCCCCCGGACGCCGCCGCCCCCTGGAGGGCGAGCAGCAGTAGCAGCGGAACCGCGAGCCGCTGGGCTGCGGGGCGCGTGTCCCCCGGCCGGGGAGCGGAAAGCGGTTGCCTGCGGAGCTGCATGGACGCGGGTTGGCGCGGCGCTCGACCGGTGCGAGCTTCGGGTAGGCGGCGCCGGCGCTTGAGGAAATAAGGCCGGGCGGGCCCCTCCCCCCCGCCCCCAGGGCGGCCCGCTGGAGGGCGTCCGGGTCCCTCTCGGCTTTTCCCGCAACCCCTGGGCCCCTCCGCCCCGCCCCACTCCGCCCGAGCTCCAGCTGCCCCGGCTCGGTACCCGGACGCGGCGGCGCCTCCGCGGCGCGGGGCGGGGATGTCTGGCCGGGGCCGCGCGGGCAGGGGGACAAGGGGCAGTGGAGACTTCTCTCTCCAGGGAGCGCGGCCAGGTCGGCGCCACCCCGCGCCCACAACCTAGCTCGGGGACCTGGTTTCTGGCTGCGGTTAGTGTGATTTCGAAGCCCTCAGGGTTTCACAGCAAACCTGCTTCAGTTGTTCAAGGCTTGGAGCTTATTTCCCAGAAGAAGAAATTGGAAACGGGTGGAGAACAGGACGTGACGCTGGCATTGATGGGGGTCCTTATAGTACAATGACTTTGAAGTGAGCCAGATACCCAGAGAATTGGGGCTGGAGAGGGGGCTGCGGTGGTAAGCTGATAAGAACCTAGAGGCCCCACTGGACTTGGAAACGTTGATAACCGTGGTGGAGCGCAGATGGGCGTGGAAACCAGAGTCCGGCGAAGTGAGGCATGGATTGGGCTGTAGTTCTGTGGAGGCAGCAAGGGTTGACGACTCTTTTTAGACACATGGCAGTGAAGGAAGAGATGCCATTGTTCTTAAGCCACAGACAGAAAGCCCAGGAGAACTCGAAATTAGAGGCACTCCCAGCACCCGTTCTCCCACCTGTCTTTAGTTTGTTCAGGGGTCTGCCCCTCCCCAACACTCGCTGACCCCATCCCTACCGAGGAGCCGAAGAAAGTCCCTTCTCCTTGCTGGTTACTGGTTGAAGCCCCACATAAAAAGAATCTGGATAAGATATGCATGGGGGAAGGCTTGGGTGGGGGTGCGCGACATGGGGACGCCATCTTTGAAAACATCTTTCCTCCCCGACTTCTTCGTTTGGATGTTGTCCGTCTCGGCCCGTCTTTTCTCCAAGGTATTCATGGAACACTCATCCTGCTAGGCCTGAGGGAAGTGAGGAGGGGGCAAGCTGTAAGTCTCCATGCTCCTGGAGCACACCTAGGCAGGCGGAGACCAAGAGGCAAGGGAATGAACCCTTTGTTGCGTGCAGTTACACGCTGTGGAGAAAAAGTAAACCTGAAAGAGGATGGGGAGTTGGTTATAATTTAAAATAGCATAGTCAAAGCAGACCTCACTGAGAAAGTAATATTTAAGTAAGGACCTGAAGGAGAGATGAGGGAGCCAGGTGGACACTGTAGGTCGAGGGGACCGCAAGTGCAGAGGCCCCGAGGCCAGAGTCCACTGGATGTGTGAAGAAGTGCGAGCAGATGCAGCTGGAGGGAGAGGACAAGGAGAAGACAACTGAACGCCAGGTCTGAGGGACAATGGGAAGACGGGCAGAGCATGTATATTGTGTCTGGGTGTGCCCCATGTAAGTGCGCCCCTATCTTGCCAACAGTCTCGCGATGAAGCCCATCTGAAGAATGGCTGAGCAGAGGAGAGATGAGGAGCCCGGGTTCCTGATGACGTTGAGCACCCAAATCTGCTGATCCTGGAGCTCATTTCTTATGTTCACTGAAGCTGGAGTTTCCGTTTCTTGCCTTCAGAGGCAGCCTAACACAAATAATTATCTTCTTAGAACCTAAGCATCTTCTCCAAGGGGTTACATGGTAGGTTTCTTGAGAAGTTATCACTTCCAGGTTTTATAAAGACTAAATTTTCCTTATTTTATTTCAGTGCTTCACCCCCAGTGGGTGCTGGGCAGCTTTCAACTGTGGGAAAACTCATCAACGTTGTGGACTCTGCAGTGGTGTGGAGTCGGGTGTCTCCCTGATGGTTTGAAGGATTCAGCCTTTCTCCATCCTTCTGCACAGCTCTCCTCAGCTGTTTGGCTTTTTGTCCATAGACTCACCTGTAGCTCCATGATTATCGAATGGCTGTCACAGCTCCAGACACAGCTCCAGGCTTGATCCCTGCACTGGGAAGATCCCCTGGAGAAGGGAATGGCAACCTACTCTAGTATTCTTGCCTAAGAAGAAATAGTCACACGAGGGAACAAGCATAGCTGCCTGAGTACAGAGAACTCTTCCAAGGTCAGCTGTTTATAATAGTGGTAGTAACTACACTCGGGCCAGATTGGTCAGGAACACACATTTCAAAAGTTAATTACAGTATTCACTTTATTAACAGATTTTCTAGAACAGAAGATTCCCTTGATTGAGAACTGTGTGTGTGTCCTTTGTCCATTTATCTGTGAGATTGTTGAATTTCTAATTGATTTATAGAAGTTCTTTAAACACTAAGGAATGGGGCTTCCCTGGTGGCTCAGATGGTAAAGAATCTGCTTGAAATGCAGGAGACTCAGGTTTGATCCCTGGGTTGGGAAGATCTCCTGGAGAAGGGAATGGCTACCCACTCCAGTACTCTTGCCTGGAGAATCTTATGGACAGAGGAGACTGGAGAGCTATAGTCCACAGGGTCGCAAAGAGTCAGACATAATTAAGCAATTTTTTAATTGAGCGATTTTCACTTGCAGGCCAAGATGTGTCACAAGAATCACTAATATTTTTTCCCCTAAGTTTCTACACTGTGTGTGTGTTGTTCCTTGTTGCCAGATGCCATGTGCGCGGGCGATGTTAACGGCGCACTATGTGTGCCAAAGGGCCTGAACTTGTGTCGCAGGGCTGATCCCCCCCTGGCCTCCCTGGTGTTGTGGGAGGACTGCCCTGCAGGCAGGGAGGAAAGTCTTAGCCAGTGGGACTGGCCACCCCACCTCCCCCCACCCCCCGCCAAGAATGTCCCCTATGTCATGTTTGTGTGTGTGTGTTAGCTCAATCGTGGCCAACTCTTTGCAACCCTAAGGACAGTAGCCCTCCAGGCTTCTCTGTCCATGGAATTCTCCAGGCAAGAATCTTGGAGTGGGTTGCTATTTTCTTCTTCTAGTTCCTTAATCATTGCTCAGGTGATTGTGAGCATTTTTATAATGGAGAACTTGGCTTGTGTTTAAGAAATATATTGGTATAAATCATCATATATGTACTTAGATATAATTTTATGAAAAGATTCAGAAGGAAAATTGATATAATATTTTTCCAGGCTATTTGTAATGTCAATCAAAATTAGCAATTCATGTACCCACTGACCCAGCAAACCTACCTCTATAGCTTATAGAAATGATATATCCACACTGTACACAGAGATGTATGAGAATGTTTCTCTCTTATGTAGGTTGTAAATTCATTTTACAGATGTCTCATTTTCTGCTCTCCACCCCAGAACAATGTCTGGCATACCATAGGCATCAGTACAAATTTTAGGAAAGAATGAAGAGTAAAAGCTGGAAAAATCTAAGTCTCATGGCTGAATAATTATGGTACCTCCATCTAGTGGGATACTCTACCACCATTAAGGAATGAGATCCAGGCGTGTAGATCTCTAAGGTATAATGTTAACAGACAGCAAGGTGTAGGGTAGGGCAAATTGTATGCTACTGTTTGTTTAAAATAATATACATAATAAATTCAGCAGAGTACTGATAGTGCTGCAAGATAAGATTTTATGGTTCAAATTATATATTATGTCAATCAGACTGTTTTGTTCTCAGGGTTTCCAATATTCTGCTTTTATTACAAAAAGCATCTGAACTTCAGACATCTCTAATGATGTATTACCTGGCATACTGCCACTGAAGCCGTGTAACCACTGTCTTAATGATCTAACTAAATCTCCTCATAATGTAATTAAAAGAGGTGAACATTTTCCCACTTTGGAATACTAGTTACCAAAACTGTCACAGTGTTAAAGTAAAAATGATTCCTTTCTCCTTTTGCATTTCAATTAAAAAGCACATGCATGAGAGAAAGTTGAAAACAAAAAGGGCAACTTTATGCTATATGTTAGGTCAGTGCTCAAGTCCACAGACTACGTTTAAAGGTAAACTTCCTGGTTCTGGTCCTCTAGTAAAAATGGAACTAATGAACCAACTTCATAATTATCAGGAAATACATGTTAGCTATTCATTCATAATCAAATCTTTCAATGATTTCTAAGACTCTTTTGGTATCCTGTTTTGGTTGAGCTAGTTCAGGAGACACACTGGTTGAAAAAGGATTGAGAAAACATGTTTTAAGGTTGGAAGGTCCATCTTTGAAAAATAAAGATTTAAATATAGCCCTTGAAAAGGTTATTTAACCCAGAATTGCTGGACATGACAAGTAGACAGAAAAAAAGAGTCATGTTTAAATGCATAAATAAAAAACTGTTGGTAGGTTTTTCAAAACAGAAGTAATTCTTCCAACTCAAAGACATCTGCTGAAAGTCGAAGTTATCCTACTACATGATTCATATTATTTCTAACATCCAGAACTAAATATTTGATTTTTATGTTTGTTTATTTTATGATGTTACTGTTAAATTTTTATTATCAACCTGAAAAAAAAAAAGAAACAAACTATATAAACATAAGCATGCATGTTTGCTAAGTCGCTTCAGTCATGTCCAACTCTTTGTGACCCCATGGACTGTAGCCTGCTAGGCTCCTCTGTCCAAGGGATTCTCCAAGCAAGAATACTGGAGTGGGTTGCCATGATATGAGTATATACAGAAATGTGGATACAGGCAAAGATGTCTGAACAAGTCTATAAGAAAATAGCAATAACGGGATGGGGGACAAGAGTGTGAGAAACTCTTTACTATATAATCTTTTGCAGTGTTTTTTAACATGTATTACCCATTCTAAGTAAATAAATGAAATTCTGTGTATGAGTGCCTTTCCTATCAGTTCCTTCATCACCATTCCTACAGGGACATTACAATTCTATTAATATCACTCAGCACAGCCAGAGCAAGCATGACCTCAGCTTATAGATGCAGTTTGCACTTGTCTTCCTCCATCTGCACCTCACCTTTCAACACTCTCCTGTCTTTGGCCCAGTCACGTTTCCCCTCATTAGACTATCCAGGACAGGAGCCAAAGAGCTAATTCATACTGTGGTGTAAATGACTGCCACAGTTCACTGCCTTGCTTCTTTCAGGGGTTTTGCCATTTTAATAGGGGCAGAGTCTTGAGCCAGGAGACCCGAGTTCTGATTGAATAGACTGCAGGATGGGCAGCTGTTCATTGTCCAAGTCGAGGTATTCAGCAGCCCTGGGCACCTGCCCTGCCCCTTCCTGTCCCTTTGAGTGGTAAGAGGCAAGAGAGCTAAGTGGGAGGGCTTTGAGAGGCATTAACTGTTGATTCCCCTCTTCCAGGAAGGAGGAGCTGGGATGTGCCTTCCCTTCGGGTAGCTAAACACAGGCTTGCTGAAGTGCCTTTACAGCAGCCTGAGGGGCCTGGGCTGTGATGTGCAGAGAAGAGCAAGGTGACCCTACTGCCATGGCCATCCCCAGCTCTCCCGGCTTGTAGAGGGTGTGTATGAGGACTCAGGAGCCAGTTCCACGAGCTACAGGCCCCCCGTTCTTTATCCAAGCCCCAAGAATACACCTAAGAACAGGTGGAGTCAGGTGGGCATTCAGCCAGAAGAGCTGTCATCTGAGGTTACAGAAGCTGGAAGAGCTCTGTTTCTCTACAGATCCAGCCCAGAATACTGTCCAGATTCTCTACCCTGGGATCCCTAGGACAATGGGGAGTTTGTAAATTAATTGTTAATGAAACTTTCAGTTTGACTTTTGACCAGCAGTCTCTTACTGACTTATTAGTAAATACTAACATGTTTCTGTGAAAATGTCATCAAATAAAATGGAGGAAAACATCTTTTCTAGCTAAGAAAAGCAAAAGGACAAAAAAGGCTGGGGTCTCCCAGCAGGGACTCCTCTTCCTCTGGGTGATGCTGCTCTGATCTTCGTCATTCCCTGCCCTTCCCCAGTGCTGCTGAACATGCTTCACTCCACCTTCACACCCCTGGGCGTGTGTGGGTTTCGGCATAGACTTGGGGACCTATTTGGGCATGTGCTGGGCTGCATCCTGCAGGCCTGCAAGCCTTGGAGCTGCCCAGCCATGAGACGGAAGAAAGAGCCTGAATACAGAGAGCAAGACATCAGGGGTTATCAGATAGCAGAGCTTATCTAAGTCTGAAGCCTTATGTCCTGGAGAGACACCCCCTACCCCATACGGCAGATAGGACACGGCTGTAGTCTTGCTATGGGGAAGAGGAAAAAAAAGAGGTTGACGCTTACATGGGGAATTAACATCAAGTTGGCTCATCAGTTACCAGGGAAACCAGTGGCTGGGACAAGGGGCAAGCACGCAGACAGTTATTGATTGGGCCTTATGATTAAAGAGACTAGATAGTGATATGAGAGAAGCAGGAACTGGTCAAGCAGGGGATGGACAGAGAGCAGGAGAGCAGCCATCTTGAACAGCCTGACCACACAGAGAGTGAATCATGAAGAGCTGCTGATGGGGTCTTGGAGAGGAGCTCTTGTGCTCTTCTAAGACACCATGTTCTTCCCTCTCTTGCTGTGACTTTGAGAAGAAGCCATGGCCCCGGAAGCTGTTGGTGCCATCTTGCCATCCTCAGGAGAGTGGGAGTCAGGATGAAGGCAGAGAGGAGGCATAGAAAGAAGCCAGGTCCTTGAGACATTACTGACCTGCTGGCTCGTGATCTTCCTGAAGCCTGCCCTATCCAGACCTTTCAGTTATAGGAACCAGTGAGTCAACTTTATTGTTTAAGCTAACTGAAGCATGATTTTGCTGTCCCAGTTGAAAAATTTCTAATGGATTGCTGAGGCAGGTACTACTGGCAGGAACCAAAGAGCTCTAAGGCTGCCCCGTGGGGGTCTGCTCATGCCAGGCCAGGGAACACCCGACCTCCCTCCGACCTGAGAAGACAGTATTGGCAGATTCCACCAACACTGGGATAAACCAGGTGGTGAAGGGAGACCCTCTCCCCCAACAACTCCCTACCTCTCCAGCTATGGGGGCCAGGCCAAGCTTTGAGCCGGGAGGAGAAGTGACTGTTCCTAGGCTGGACAGCAGTCAGCTGCACTGCCTCAGGCTCTCCTCTAAGAAGAGCAGGCTCAGGAGGAATGGGAGGGAGGAAAGACCCTGGGGAAGAGAAGGAACCCCTAAGATAGAGACTGGAATCCAGGCTGTGGCTCAGAGTAGGATCCATGAGCACTGCTGGGGCAGATGGGGTATCTCGAGTATCCTTAATGATAATGTTTTCTTCCCCGTGGAGGCTTGGGGAGCAAAGTTGACTTCAGGGACAGTAAAGATGAAAACCCCCAATTTATCAATTTATACACAAGTGACCCGCCTGCCAATGCAGGAGCTGTAAATATACGGGTTGGATCCCTGAGTTGGGAAGATCTCCTGGAGTAGGAAATGGCAACCCACTCCAGTATTCTTGCCTAGGAAATCCCATGGACAGAGGAGCCTGGCAGGTTTTGGGGAGCTATGGGGTCGCAAAGAATTGCACATGACTGAAGCGACTTAGCTCACACACACACATGATGTAAAACCCCAACTGCTCCTTTCTGGATCCTGACATTCGCCCAGATTGTCTCTAGGACAGTCAGAAGCTGCTAACAGTGGAAGGGAGCTTGGGGAAAGAGGGGCGTATTCAAACTGTACGTCTTTGGTTCGTTTCTATTCCATTTGCAGACAGCACAGAGGCTCAGAGCTCAGACTTGGAGCTAGGCTGCCCGGTGTGAGGAGCAGCTGCACCAGTGTGAGCTGAGGCCAATTGTTTCACCCCGACCCCAGGCCTTGGGGGTATGACCTCCCTCACAGGGTTGTCAGTGAGGCTCCTGGGCACTAATATCTACACACACGTAAGGCATTTCACAGTAATGGCTGTGATTGTGATTATTATTTACTTTAAAAATTGAGGTGTAATCTTGAAACTAATGCAATCAGCTGTGAAATTTTCACAAATGATGTAGAGAGATCAGATCAGATCAGTCGCTCAGTCATGTCCGACTCTTTGCGAACTCGTGAATCGCAACACGCCAGTCCTCCCTGTCCATCACCAACTCCCGGAGTTCACTCAGACTCACGTCCATCGAGTCAATGATGCCATCCAGGCATCTCATGCTCTGTCATCCCCTTCTCCTCCTGCCCCCAATCCCTCCCAGCATCAGAGTATTTTCCAATGAGTCAGCTCTTCGCATGAGGTGGCCAAAGTACTGGAGTTTCAGCTTTAGCAATAGCAGGGTCTAAAAACTGCTGGGTCATTAAATAAAATTTCAGCTATTACTTTTGGCCTCCTTTTTCTCATCTTTTATTGGAGCTACTGACATTGAGTCTATATTCCTTTTTTATTCTTCTCCCTGGTATCAGTGAATGTTGGTGGAATTGGAAGAATATGCATAATCAATCCTTGGCTACTGAAAGCTGCTTCATCATAGTTCAGTTCAATTCAGGTGTGACTGAGATGCTCCTATCTGCAGCCCTGGAACTAGGAACGCTTGTGGAGAAAATTCAGCTCACCTGGTTCTTTGGGTTCGATCTTGTATGCTCCAAGTGACCTCTTCACTTCTGTTTGGGTTCACCCTGCAAACCTCCACATTTTCCATGCTGTGTCGGTGGTCCACAGTGTCTCTCCTGAGACCCCTGGAGGGAGATGCTTTGCTGGTGGTGGAAAGAACAGAGGCTTGGGTCACTCCATCTGCTGTCCTAGACTTGTGGCTTCCTCATTTCTCCCTTGAGGGTGCCAGGGACTTGTGGGGGACTCACCATGTCCTACACAGGGGCTCATAAGCTACCTGAGGTTCCTACTGGCTGCAGTGAGTCCCCAGAGAGGGCATTTTGCTTTGGGAACAAGAGAAGGGTTGGAGCTTTCCATGTTGTGCCCACACCCCCCCCAGACTCTCAAGGACAATGCAGAGGCTACAGTGCCCATGACCCTAGATATAGGTCTAGGCTGTGGTGGGACAGCTAATAGTTGTTTTCTGAATCTCTGAGGATAAGGAGAGAGCATTTCTAGCCTGAATCCAGTGAGGCTGAGTTCTTTGAGATACACAACTGGAGACTAGTTTTCTTCTAAAAGAGATGTGATAGGAAACAAAGGGCTTGCATTTATTCCTGTTACCAAAGGAAAGATTTCCCATGATGTAGTTTAGGTAAAGACTGATGTGGATGTTTGGAAGCCTTGAAATCCAAATGAATAAAACTGACACTATCCAATAGAATTTTCTGATGAAAATGTTCTATGTTTACACAATCCAGTATGGTAGCCACAAGCTACAGGTGACTATTTAGTGCTTGAAATGGGGGTAGTGTAGTTGAAGAACTGAATTTTAAAGGATATTTAATTTTGATTGATTTAAATATGCATAGTCACTAGTGGCTGGTGATGATCACTTTAGACACACAGTTATAGACAACTGACTTTCACTACAGTAATGATTTGGGGAAAGAAAGTAGCATTTTTGAGAGTTGTATTTAAAACACAGTGGTGGATGGTTTCTGTAACAAAATTATCTCATTCAATCCCCACAATTTAGAGGGATAAACTGGGGGCCAGAGAGAGGTGACTGGCCCAAGGTGGCATCCTTAGAGGGCTCAAGGGAAGGGTTCAGCCCTGGGTCTGGTCCATTCTTTCTCCAAGCACCATCCTGTATGCTCTATAATCAGAGAGACTCAAGATGGACTGCAGGGGGTTATCTTACAGCAACAAAGCTAATTAAGGCCAGAAAACACAACTTTGTGGTTATGGAAGTTGGGATTATCTTAAGAGAAGAATACTGAGGGAACCAATCAGTCTTTAGTATTTAGTTTTTGGAGGAGAATAGCAGGCTGCCTCTCTCACCACTACTGAAAGTGGCACTTAATTCTGGCTACAAAGAGCATACAGGAAAAGGTTTTAAAGCCTTACCTCTGTCACGGGGGCACTTCTTTCCACATCTCAGTGAGCCTGAGTGGACTTCAGGTCCCCATGGGCCAACTCTGGTCCAGGAGGAACTCAAGCCTTGGGGCACTGTGAGTAGCATTTAGACTAACCAGAAACTGGTGGCTTCTGAAGCAAAAGCCTGTATTCAGATCATCTGTAGATCTCAAAACTGATGTTAACAAAAGCACGCAGCGTGAACAGCCTCTCTGCTCAACCACTCTTGATATGGAGTTATTGCCAAGCTTCAGCAGATGAATAGAATTGTGAGGAAACTCTCTGCTCCACTCAACTGTGGGCAGGAAACAATTCCTTAAAAATCCACCATGAAACTAAAAGTAATTTAGATTGTATAGCTTTGAGGAAAAAAAACTTCTCTTGCAAAGATTTGAAAAGAGAGTTTGACATGTAATTGACAACAGATGGATTTTTTTTTTAATGAAATGAACATGGTCAGTACTGCATGTATTGGATGTTGCAGTTTTCCAAAGTAAGCCGTCATTTTTGGCATGTCACTTGAGTTAAGAACACAGCATCATCGTAGACCAATTATACATATTCTGGTGAACTTGGCATGGCATTTTGTTTTCCCATCACTCACTTAAAACAGGATGTCTGCCATTCTGAGAATGAATTAAAATTCTATTTGGTGATCTGTACACTGTGATGTGAAATAAATTATGAATTGGGACTGCTTTGATGTTCCAAGCAAAAAATATATAAAGCTTGAAATTGTAAAGTTTACATGATGCTGTATTAATTACAGAGTGAAATAAAGGATTTGGAAGTTTGTTTTTTCTTTTTTTCTGGTAGCAATACTTAGAATTTTAGGTTCTTCCAAGAAAAAATCCCCAGTAGTTGTTAATATTTGTATACCATAATTTTCCTGGAGCAAGTGACCTATGAAACTCTGTTTATGGCACTAATGTTTACCAATCAAACTTGCACAGAGTATGTTATCAGGGAAATCAACTCTGCATACCACGGAGGAAGGCCTATGCCCAGCCATGGCAGTCTAGATAACAGGACAGTGTGTTAGAAATCTCACATTCTGCTTTTCTTTCCCGGCATGAGTCTAATAAAACAAAGTGCTGAGAAGTAAATCACCTGAGTAATACGTATAGGACAGTCTCCTACACCATCTGTATACATAGAGGCTGGTGTTCTTTGGAATGTGATGAAGCAGTTTGTGAATCTTTAAGGTAGGAAACCATTCAAGACAGGCTGGGTCTGTGGTGGGTTTAGAAGAGTCGGCAGGTTGGGAGAACATCAAGGGGCAGGCTGTCCAGGCAGAAGGGGAGGCCTGAGCCAGCAAACGAGGGGCAGCAGTAGGGCCACCTGGAGTAAAGTAAACAGCTGGAAGACCTGGTGGCCTGGAAATGGGATTTGTTCTTGGAGGTTCCTCAGAACTTCTGTACACCTAGGCTGAAAAAAGCATAAAAGTTGGGTCATATGAATATTTGTTTTGGAAACAGATGTTTTTTGGAAATGGTTTTCATTGGTAACAGAATTATGAATAGGTTTTAGGATTAGGAGGTCCTGTTGCTGGCTAGCATGAGATTCTTATCTTTTGATTCTTACAGGACTAGCAAGTACAGTCTAGTGCACAGGGCTATGGTCTGAGAGGAGGAGGGAGGAGGTCTAGTCCCAGCTTCACCACCCAGACTGACTTCAGTCTCTTCTATGTAAAATGCCTGGTGTGGGAGGAAGGAGATGATAATCAGAGGGAACTGCCAGTTTGGAACACAGGAGGTTGTACTCTAGCTGTGCCCACTCAGTGCAGGGAGACTTGCTAATTGTCTTTTCCTGGGACTAACCTCAGTGACATCTCCCCACCTTCTACAAGAAGCTCAGTGCCCTCTTATGAGCATGCATATTTTAGGTATGAAAAAAATCCAAATGTCCCCCAAATCAATGATTTAATGGCTATTCCTATCATCTGAATTAAAACAATTGAATGGAGATGACTCAGATTTAAAATGGTCAATAAGCTGATGTAGCAGTCAGGAGAGGCTAGGATTCACTGCAATAATGAATATGCTGTAATCTCAGGGCTTAAAATAGCAAAGGCTTATTTGTTGTTCCCATGTAAGTCCATTACTGGTTAGCTGGGAGCCCAGCCCATATCACTGGTTCCAGGAGTGGGCTGCCATATCTGCTTCCTCAGGTGCCGGCTCCTGGATGGGGCTGAGGGGGCAAGAGAGCAAGGACAACTGTCCTCAGGTTCTTGAAGTTCCTGCTGGAAGTGACATTCACTTCTGCTCACCTTGTATGGGCCAAAGCACATCCGATGGCTGGGCCTAACTTCTTCAGAGGGTGGGAAGGTACAATACCATTATGTTCCCCAGGAGATGGGGAGCTAGAAGTATTTGCATGCATGCTTAGTCACTTGGTCGTGTCCGACTCTTTGCAACCCCATGGATTGTAGCCCTCCAGGGTCCTCTGTCCATGGAGATTCTCCAGGCAAGAATACTGGAGTGGGTGGCCATGTCCACCTCCTCAAGGGGATCTTCCCAACCCAGGGATCAAACTCAGGAATCCTGCCACTACAGGTGGATTCTTTACCATCTGAGCCACCATGGAAGCCTGAAGTATTTGGAACAGCATGAATGCCTGGCACAACAGAAGTGCCAGGCATGGCCCAGCTTTATCACAAGTCTTTTGGTAACATTATTGGTCTGCTATGCTGCCCTAACAAAGTGCCACAGGCTGGGTGGATGAAATAGCAAAAAAATTTTTCTCCCACTTCTGACGGCTAGATGTCTGAGATGAAGATTTGGCAGCATTGGCTTCTTCTGATGCCTCTCTTCTTGGTTTGTGGGCGGCTGTCTTCTCCTGGTGTCCTCACATGGTCTTCCCTCTGTGCACGTCGGTGTCCTAATCTCTTCTTATAAGGACACCAGTCATATAGGACTAGGGCCCATCTCAATGACTTCACTTTACCTTGGTACCTCTATTTGGGGGAGCACAATTCACCCCTTAACAGATACGTAAAAACGGGGGCCTATCTCATGCATTGCAGCTATGACAATACTAGGAGCATGCAAAACTTTTTTTATTTTTGGTTGTGCTGGGTCTTCACTGCTTTGAGCAGAGGCTACTCTCTGTTGCAGTCCAAGGGCTTCTCACTGCAGGGACTTCTCTCGTTGCAGAGCTCGGGCTCTAGAGCACATGGACTTCAGTAATTGTGGCACAGGGGCTCCGTACTTCTGGTTCTCCGGCTTTAGAGCACAGACTCAGCAGCCATGGTGCACAGGCTTAGTGGCTTTGTGGCATGTGGGATCTTCCTGGAACAGGGATCGAGCCCCTGACTCCTGCATTGGCAGGTGGATTCTTTACCACTGAGCCACCAGGGAAGCAAAACTTTTTGATACATCTTATTCCTATACTTGGTGCCGAAACCCTAATGAAATAAATTTCTGCAAACAAGTCATTACTTGCTATGACCTTTAAGACAGATGCTGTGATTAGGATTTAAAAGTTAAAAGAAATTTAAATTCAATGGCAGGCCTATAGCGAAAGCTTTCCTAATTCATCTCATATCCTATATTCTTTCTGAACTTAGACTGTACAGAGTGCAGAAGACTGATTTAATTTTTTTAAGTGTTCGATACCTTTTTCTTTTTTTAATGTACCTTTATTATTTTTTTGGACTGTGCTGGATCTTTGCTGCTGCACGTGGGTTACTCTCTAGCTGTGGTATGCAGGCTTCTTCTTGTGGTGGCTTCTCTTGTTGCAGAGCAGGGGCTCTAGGCACACAGGCTTCAGTAGTTGTGGTGCTCGGGTTTAGTTGCTTCACAGCATGTGGGATCTTCCTGGACCAGGCATTGAACCTGTGTCTTCTGCATTGGCAGGCAGATTCTTTACCACGGGAGCACCAGGGAAGTCCTGATTTAATTTTTTACTGTAATTTTCTTGTGATCTCTATATGGTAGAAAATCACAGACCAGTTAACTGTTTTTGAATATTTCCCTGCTATTAGCCATTGATCCAGGCTAGTGATTCTGAAACTTGCCCATATAGCAGAATCCCAGGAAGTCTGGGATGTACCTGAGGGTTTGCATTTCTAACAAGTCCCCAGGTGGTGCTGTTCCAGGTCCGGGGACTAGACTGCAAGGAAGGCTGGTGTAGAAATCTGCAGCTGGGATGGTAAACACCATCTTCACATGCTTCCTCATCTGGGTACCTGTATGGTTCATGCAGGTACACACGCTGGCACCTTCTAGGCACAAGTAGGCAAGCGAGTCAGAATTGTGAATCATCTGACCAGGACAAGCTCTTTTGTATTCTTAGTCTCTGTATAAACCATGTACTATTATTACTCACTCTGCACCAGGCCTGCCTCCTCTTGGCTCACTTTTCAGTCACTTTATTTTTGTTTTTTAGAACAGAGGGTTCTAGTAGAACATTCTTTGTAACAGTTATGCTAATTCCACCAGTTTTGAAAAAGAAAAAAAGACTTACCCAATCCTTTTTCCATTTCCAACCGGTGCTGTTTTCATAAACAAAATTCCCCGGGCCCAGGGTTAACTGTGACCAGTTCTGCTTTGGGGGATCATGGAACTTCCTGCTAAGACATGACACTCACTCTCTTCTTGACCTCCTTGCCCTCTGTTGGGCTGCAGACTCCGGCCCTGCCACTAGGAATGGTGATGTTTTAGTTCCCCAAGGAGTGGTGATGGCCAGGGAGGTGACAAGTGTACATGCCCAGAGCAGGTGGCTGAGGCAGGCCTGTTCTCTGCCTTCCCAATATCCGTTGTCCTTTTCTTCCTTACTAACTGGACCCCAGTATTGTTCGGGGTGGCAATGTGTCCCCTAAATACCATGGTAATGCCCTTGCAGCCAACAGTGGCTGTGTGATCCAGTACTGACCAATGACATCCAAGGAGCTTCTGTGTGGGACTTCCAGGGAATGGCTTTTTAGATGGGTCTGGCTCAGCTGGGGTGCTCTTATCCCTTTCCTTTTCCTTTTTTTCCTTCCTAGAATGCAGATGCAAGACTTGGAGTTGTAGCAGCCACTTTGCTACAAGAGCTGCACACGGAGGAAGCTGGAGCAGGAAGAAAGAAGGGACCTGCCTCTTTAATGACTTCCCTGCAGCTGCTGATCTCCAGACTTCCTCTTCTGTGAGAAAACAAACCCCTTGCTCAGCAGGGCCTCCGTCAGGTTTCTGGTTACTCAGTTACCCACAAGGGCTCTGCTTCGGGCAGTGTGGTAGCTGGGAAGGAAAAGAAGTGGTTGAAGGAGGACAGGAGTGTGCTCCCTGCTGCTGTCACAGTAATGAGAAGTGGTGACCACCATTTCCTAAGCACTAACTATAGCTCAAGCATGATGCCAAGCCCTGGACACAGATTACCGTGGAGTTGAAAGGAATCCTGAGCTTTATCCAGCCTCACCCTTTCCCCTGAGGATGCCAGACTTGGAAGGAGGGTGGGGTTGGACAACTTACTTACATGGTTGCTGGGAGCTGAGCATTCTGTATATAAAGAAATGGGAGCTGGGAGCTGAGCATTCTGTGTATAAAGAAAAATCATGTCTCTCACTTTCCAAATGTATCAAGACACTGTTGTGATTAATATAATAGTATAGGGACTTCCCTGGTGGTCCAGTGGTTGAGAATTTGCCTGCCAATGAGGGGACATGGGTTTGAGCCCTGGGCCAGGAAGATCCCATGTGCTGTGGAACAACAAAGCCTGTGTGCCACAAAAACTGAAGTCTGTGTGCCCCAGAGCCCATGCTCCACAAAGAGAAGCCACAGCAATGACAGGCACCACAACGAAGAGTGGCCCCTGCTTGCTGCAACTAGAGAAAAGCCTGTGCACAGCAGCGAGGACCCAGCACAGCCAATAGATAGATAATAAGAAACAACAGAGACAACAGAATAATATATATTAATATGTAAAATAATATATATTAACATGTCATATATTATCTATAACATATACATATATGTATATGTTAACATATATAATAATATATATTGATATAATAAAAGCATTGCTAAATGCAGAGGTTGTGGCCGTGATGAATTTTCTTGGGGGTGTGTGTGTGTGTTTAAAGGGTTTTCATACCCCAGGGTTATGAACCCCTCCTCATGCAGACCTGCCCTGTGCTGCTCCTTCTCTGAGAAAGCCCCCTGGGAACCTCAGGGCTTTCCTTACCTTGAGTTCAGCTCTGACTCTGGGTAGCTCGTACCAGTGATCTGGTCCACTTGAGGGCAGCTGAGAATAAACCCTTCTGAATATTTGGAGGTCAGTAGTCATATGTCTGGAGAAGGCAATGGCACCCCACTCCAGTACTCTTGCCTGGAAAATCCCATGGACGGAGGAGCCTGGTAGGCTGCAGTCCATGCTAAGGGTTGGACATGACTGAGCGACTTCACTTTCACTTTTCACTTTCATGCACTAGAGAAGGAAATGGCAACCCACTCCAGTGTTCTTGCCTGGAGAATCCCAGGGACGGGGGAGCCTGGTGGGCTGCCGTCTATGGGGTCGCACAGAGTCGGACACGACTGAAGCGACTTAGCAGCAGCAGCAGTCATATGTCTTCGCACCTCTTCCCTCATTGTCACCTTGATCTAGACTGACAGTTTATCCTGGTTTGCCTGGGATTATCCCAGTTTTGAAACTGAAAGCTCTGTCTGGAAACCTTCTCAGACCTGGGCAAATCAGTATGTTTAATCCCTTAACCTGTAACTGTCTACACTTCTTCAGGTTAAGCAGCGTGTTTCCTAAAATGTTTGCAGTAGAATGAGGTGTTTACATCTCTTTGCATCCTGACTCTGCTCTCGGGCACACTCTCCAGCTTGTCAATGTTGCTTATAAAATCAGCACCTGGAACCAAAGACAACAGTCAGTGTTGAGTTTGGCGGACTTGTCTGTCAATGCCATCAGTTTGTAACCAGTTGTACCACCATTGGCTCCTAATTGCAAGTGTGATTAAGGAAAACCATAGGGCTTATGTCTCTCAAGTCCAGTTTCCCCAGTCACACCCTGGATTTGGCAGTTGGCTTTTTTGACCTAATGGAAGTTTGTTTTTTCATTTATTTAACATTTTGGCTTGGGCCCAGGCCTCATTCTTGTTCAGGTGATGTGACTTGTGAGCCTGCAGCCTGTCTTACTGGTGGTCTTAGCCCTGTATGTGCCTTCTAAACATTTGGTAAACGCTTCTTCAACACTCTCATCCAGGGCTCTGGACAAAGCACACCATCAAGACACCCTTTTAGATGGATATGCTGTCAGTCAACAATCTGAAGTTTTCTTGTTGAGCCACCTAGGAATCCATCTCATTGTTTTTTGGCCTGTGGGGGTAATCACAGGGATTTAGAGCACAAACTCCTGAAAAATAAAGATCCGTGGGGGGGATGAAGCCTTTCCCAGAAAGGATAGGGTGTCACTGGTCAACCCCATTCTAATGAGCACAGAGAGTTGAAGCACTGACCCTATAATTTTGTGGGTGGTTTACTCCCCACAAATCCACAATGGTTGACTGACTCCCTTTGGCCACTCACAGGTCTCTGTGTCAACTCCTCTCAGCAACAATTATTTAGCAAACTCCTGGGGAGTTCAGATTGATTTGCTAACTATTCCAAGGTTTTATTCTGTCACATGAAGACATTGGTGCAGTAGGATACACTTTGACAGGTATCCTTTTAGAACTTGTGTTTTAACTTTTCTGTTCCTCTACCTGTTTCTGTGACCTTAATTACAACTGAGTTAAGGCCTACAGATAAATGCCCAGGTCTTAAATGTGCAGTTCCATGAGTTTTGACAAATGTATGGATCCGTACTACCAGCATCCCAATCAAGATACAGAGCTTGTCCATCACCACAGGCAGGTTCCCTCCCTCACCCTTCACACAGTCTAAGGCTCTACCACTGCAACAGATCTTAGACACCATTCTAACATAATTAGGGTAGAATAAATATCCTACAGCAAACATGATCTGAATGTCCTTCCTACATTCAACTGTCCCTACAGTTTAGAATGTCCCTCCCTCTACCGGCGGCAAGGTACCAAGTGTTTACTACATCTTGTCCCCATAATTCCCGTTGCTAAAACAAGCAGTTACATACATCATAACAGCTAAAGCCTTTATTCTGTGTTGTAACTTGTGGTATGTAACAAACACATGTGTAAAACTGAACCTAAATGGGGACAATCTGCCTGGACATGAGTGTCATTGGGTATGGAAGGAACAATGGCATAGTCACTGGTTGGCTGGATTAACCCTTGGGGCCTGCAGCCAGGAGAGGTGCACACAGGGGAGGGTGCTGGCTGGCCCCCACCACTGGTCTGCGTTGGCTGCTGTTTAAGGAGCCCCGCATTTGAAGTGCATTGCTGACTGCTGCAACCCATACACCTGCGTGTGCCTGGGAAATGTGAGTGATTGGTGGGGCCCGACTTTGCAAATAATGAAGCTTTCGTTTGTCGCCAGAGGTGAACTGGCCCATTCACCCTAAGTGGACAGAAGAAAACTTGGAAATTCTGCCTCATAAGGAGTGTTCACATTTATTATGATGGTGACCTCAGGAAAACTCTGGAATATTCTTTAAGTCTGATGCAAATTATGTTTTAGGAATCCTACCTCAGGTTCAGCTTTGGTGTTTTTGCCCTCCCATGGTTAAGTGCTATTCAGATCACTGGGCAGCAACAAAGAAATATTAGCAGTGATGTCAATAACAACCACCACCCTCATGACAACAGTAGCAACCGTTTACTGTTTGCTTATGTGCTGGAAGCTGTGCTGAGGAGCTTATGTAAATCATATTGATTAATTCCCATGGCTGCACCATTTATAGATGAAGTAACTGGAGTCAGACAGGTTAGGTAATTTACCTAATAGGGCTGCTGCTAAGCTGCTGCTAAGTCGCTTCAGTCGTGTCCGACTCTGTGACCCCATAGACGGCAGCCCACCAGGCTCCGCCGTCCCTGGGATTCTCCAGGCAAGAGTACTGGAGTGGGGTGCCATTTCCTTCTCCAATGCATGAAAGTGAAAAGTGACAGTGAAGTCGCTCAGTCGTGTCTGACTCTTAGCGACCCCATGGACTACAGCCTACCAGGCTCCTCCATCCATGGGATTTTCCAGGCAAGAGTACTGGAGTGAGGTGCCATTGCCTTCTCCACCTAATAGGGCTACACCATGTTAACAGCAGCATTTATACCAGTTCTACCAGCAGAGAACAGATGGCAAACTTACACTGGGCGAATGGAAGTGAGTGTAAATAAGGTGTGGACAGGCTTTAGGGAAACCATAAGGGCTCCGAACAGTGGGGCACTTGTGCCCCTAAGTCAGTAGAGAGGAGGAAGCTGGAGACAGTGAGGCTGTGTGCAGAGGGCTCTTTCAGGAGCTGTGGTCTTTGGTTGGGAGTCACTGTCAGTCACAGGGCATCCACAGATACAGGGAGAATTCGTGCCCTGACCTCACAGCACTTGCCTATCTCCACTCCCTGGGCTCTCCACTGATAAACCCAATGGAAGCAGGAGGTGGAGACCCGTTGGTGTAGTCAAGTATTTATACTGAAAATTTCTTCGCTCAGTCTATGGCATGTTTTTTTCACTTCATGTATGTTGACGTTTGTTCTACATATATTTTACACTTCAGTGTAGTCAGATTTAGCTTTTCTTTCATGGTTTGTACTTTTATATCTTATTTAAGGAATTCCTGTCCTACTCCAATATCTTAAAAATAGGCTCTTACCTTCTTCCACAGATGTTAAGATGTTGTTTTCCACATCAGGTCTTTGGCATCCATAATTTTGTATGTGTGTGTGTAAAACAGTGATTTTTTTCCCTCCAAAGCAATTGACAGTTGTCCCAGCATCATTCACTGGTCTAAACTGTAATATCACCTTTGCCATGAATGGAATTTTCACGTAAGGACACGCACATGGATGTGTTCCTTGGTTGATTTGCCTACCTGGGCTTGTTATTTTATAAATACCTGGCACTCATTATGTTAGTGTCTCCAGCCTTCTTAGTAAGTCACATTATCCAGAAGTGTGAGTCCCTATCTCCTTCTCTTCCTCCTCATTCTTCAATTTTTTTAGCTGTACTATTCCTTTTGTTACTTGCTAATATTTTGAGAATGAACTTGACAAGTTCCAGGAAAAAAAAGTTGTTGAGGTTTTGTTTGAAACTGCATTGCATTTATTGACTAACTTGGAGAGAACTGACTTATTTAAAATATTGAATTTTGAGGAATTCCCTGGTGGTTCAGTGGTTGAGACTTGGTGCTTTTACTGCTGAGGGCCTGGGTTCCATCCCTGGTCAGAGAACTAAGATCCCACAAGCCATGCAGCCCAGCCAAAAAAACCCCAGGAAAATGAACAAAAATATTAAGTTTTGCCATTTGTGACTGTGGTAGATGTATCTACTTGTTGTGGTGTCCTTTCTTTTTTTAAAAATATTTCTTTTTAATTGGAGGATAATTGCTTTATAATATTGTGTTGGTTTCTGCCATACATCAACATGGATCAGCCATAGGTCTACATGTGTCTCCTCCCTCTTGAAGCTCCCTCTCACCTCTCATCCCCTCACCCCTCTAGGTTGTCACAGAGCACTGGTGTGAGCTCCCTGAATCATGTCAGCAAATTCTGACTGGCTATCTATTTTACATACGGTAACGAGTATGTCTCCACGCTACTCTCTCAATCTGTCCCACCCTCTCCTTCCCCCATTGTGTCCACAATCTGTTCCCTATGTCTGTCTCTGTCTCCACTGCTGCTCTGCTAAAAGTTCATCAGTACCATCTTTCTAGATCCCATCAGTTCAGTTCAGTCGCTCAGTCGTGTCTGACTCTTTGTGACCCCATGAAACACAGCACACCAGGCCTCCCTGTCCATCACCATCTCCCAGAGTTCACTCAGACTCACGTCCATCGAGTCAGTGATGCCATCCAGCCATCTCATCCTCTGTCGTCCCCTTCTCCTCCTGCCCCCAATCCCTCCCAGCATCAGAGTCTTTTCCAGTGAGTCAACTCTTCACATGAGGTGGCCAAAGTACTGGAGTTTCAGCTTTAGCATCAGTCCTTCCAAAGAACACCCAGGGCTGATCTTTAGAATGGACTGGTTGGATCTCCTTGCAGTCCAAGGGACTCTCAAGAGTCTTCTTCAACACCACAGTTCAAAAGCATCAGTTCTTCGGCACTCAGCTTTATTCATAGTCCAACTCTCACATCCATTCATGACCACTGGTAAAACCATAGCCTTGACTAGACGGACCTTTGTTGGCAAAGTAATGTCTTTGCTTTTGAATATGCTATCTAGGTTGGTCATAACTTTTCTTCCAAGGAGTAAGCATCTTTTAATTTTGAATTAATATATGACATTTGTTTTTCTCTTTCTGACTTACTTCACTCTGTATAATAGGCTCTAGATTCATCCATCACATTAGAACTGACTGAAATGTGTTCCTTTTATGGCTGAGTAATATTCCATTGTGTATATGTACCACAGCTTCTTTATTCATTCATCTGTCGATGGACATCCAGGTTGCTTCCATGTTCTAGCTATTGTAAATAGTGCTGCAATGAACACTGGGGGTACATGTGCCTTTTTCAGTTATGGTTTTCTTAGGGTATATGCCCAGTATTGGAATTGTTGGGTCATATGGGAGTTTTATTCTAGTTTTTTAAGGACTCTCCATACTGTTCTCCATAGTGGCTGTATCAATTTACATTCCCACCAACAGTGCAAGAGGGTTCCCTTTTCTCCACACTCTCTTCAGCATTTATTGTTTGTAGATTTTTTGATGATGGCCATGCTGGTCAGTTTGAGGTGATACCTCATTGTATTTTTATTTGCATTTCTCTAATAATTAGCAATGTTGAACATCTTTTCATGTGTTTATTAGCTATCTGTATGTCTTTTTTTGCTAGATAGACTGTAGCCCGCCAGGTTCCTCTGTCCATGGAATTCTCTAGGCAAGAACGCTAGAGTGGGTTGCCATTCTCTTCTCCAGGGGATCTTCTTGACCCAGGGATCAAACCCACATCTCCTGCATTGCAGGTAGATTCTTTACTGTCTGAGCCACCAGGTAAAATTTGGGAAAGGAATACATCAAGGCTGTGTATTGTCATCCTGGTTAATTAACTTATATCCAGAGTACATCACACAAAATGCTGGGCTGGATGAAGCACAAGCTGGAATCAAGGTTGCAGGGAAAAATATTAGTAACCTCAGATGCAGATGACACCACCCTAATGGCAGAAAGCGAAGATGAACTAAAGAGCCTCTTGATGAAGTTGAAAGAGGAGAGTGAAAAACCTGGCTTAAAACTCAACTTACAAAAAAACTAAGATCATGGCATCTGGTCCCATCACTTCATGGCAAATAGATGGGGAAACAATGGAAACAGTGACAGACTTGGGCTGTCACTGTTCTTGGGCTCCAAAATTACTAGCCATGAAATTAAAAGATGCTTGCTCCTTGAAAGAAAAGCTATGACAAACCTAGACAGTGTATTACAAAGCAGAGATATCACTCTTCTGACAACGGTCTGTCTAGTCAAAGCTGTGATTTTTACAATAGTCATGTACAGATGTGAGAGCTGGACCATAAAGAAAGCTGAGCACCAAAGAATTGATACTTTTGAACTATGGTGCTGGAGAAGATTCTTGAGAGTCCTTTGGACAGCAAGAAGATCAAACCAGTCAATAGAAAAGGAAATCAACCCTGAATATTTACTGAAAGGACTGATACTGAAGCTCCAATATTTTGGCCACCTGATGCTAGGAAAGACTGAGGGCAGGAGGAGAAGAGGGCAACAGAGGATGAGATGGTTGGATGGCATCATTGACTCAATGGACATGAATTTGAGCAAACTCTGGGAGATAGTGAAGGACAGGGAAGCCTGGTGTGCTGCAGTCCATGGAGTTGCAAAGAGTTGTACATGACTGAGTGACTGAACAACAACATCTTCTTTGGAGAAATGTCTGTTTAGCTCTTCTGCCCACTATTTGATTGGGTTGTTTGTTTTTATGGTATTGAGCTGTAGGAGCTGCTTGTATATTTTGGAGATTAATCCTTTGTCAGTTGTTTCATTTGCTATTATTTTCTCCCATTCTAAGGGTTGTCTTTTCACCTTGTTTATGACTTCCTTTGCTGTGTAAAAGCTTTTGGGTTTAATTAGGTCCCACTTGTTTATTTTTGTTTTTATTTCTCTAAGAGGTGGATCATAGAGGATCTTGTGATTTATATCAAAGAGTGTTCTGCCTATGTTTTAAACCTCTGAGAGTTTTATAGTTTTTGGTCTTACATTTAGGCCTTTAATCTATTTTAAGTTTATGTTTGTGTATGGTGTTAGGAAGTGTTCTAATTTCATTCTTTTACACATAGCTGTTCAGTTTTCCCAACACCACTTATTGAAGAGAATGCATCTTTGCTCCACTGTATATTCTTGCCTCCTTTGTCAAAGATAAGATGCCCATAGGTGCATGGGTTTATCTCTGGGTTTTCTATCTTGTTGCATTGATCTATATTTCTCTTTTTGTGTTGATGTCCTTTCATGTCCTTCATTATAATTTGATAATTTCCTCTGGATCATAAACTGTTTTTGTTAGAATATTTTCCTAGTTAAATACTTGGTAGTTTTGTTTTATATTGAGATTGGAAACTTCTTTTTAAATACATTTTCATTAAATGATTCTTGTCTAAATACTTTTGATTTTTCATCTGTTGATCTTATATTTAGTAACCTGTTAAAATGTCATATTAGGTATAATACTTTAAAATAATCACTTGGATTTTCTGTGTTGTGGTAGGCAAAAGTTTAAGAAAGTCTCCAAGATCATTAGGTTTTCACCTTCTGGTATTTCCACCCCCTATAATCCCCTCCACTAAGTGTGGCAGAACCGGTGAATATGGTGGAATAGTCACTCCCTTGAACAGGTTATTTTATATGGCAAAGATGATGGGACAACATTCACTCGCATTATTTTTGTATCACAAAAGACTCAGTCTTAGCCCATGGAAAAGAAAGATTCTCCTGGTTGCTTTGAGTAAGTACGCTGTCATGGATTGGGGCATGTAGCAAGGGACTGCAGGCAGCTTCTGGGAGCTGAGAGCAGCCCCCAGATGATCAAGGAAATGGAAACCTCAGTCCTACAACCACAAGGAATTTAATTCTGCCAACAACCATGTGAGCATGGAAGTGGACCCTGAGCTCCAGCTGAGAATAGAAACAAGGAGCCACCTTGATTTCTATCATCTGAGATCCTGGGCAGAGAACAGAATTCTACCCAACTATAAGATGATAAATGTGTGCTGCTTGAAGCTGCTATACTTGTGGTAACTTGTTACCCTGCAACAGAAAACAAATACAAACACAAACAATATATATTATCTGCAACTAATGGCAAGCTTTTTTTCTTCCTTTCCAAACAGTATACATTGCATAGTGGTCTCTGGTCTTATCTTGAGGGCTAAGATCTTGGGTTAAATAGAAGAACTGATAATGAAAATCCTTGAATTTTTCTTAATTTTGAGGAAACCCTTCTAATGTTTCATCTTTAAGTATAATGCTTGCTGTAATTTTTTGGAGGACATCTTTTATGAGGTCTAAGCTTTCTCTTCTATTTCTACTTTGCTAAGAGTTTATTTTCTAATTATAAATGGGCTTTACAGTTATTAAATGAGTCTTCTATGTCTATGGAAATAATTATGTATTTTCCTTTTTTAACATGTTAAACTGGCTCCTACATTGATAGATTTTCTTAAGCTAAACATTGTTTCATTCTGGCAATGAATCTTAATTTTTTCCTTAAGTTTCAATAGATTGCTGGATTCAGTCTGTTAACATCTTATTTAAAGATTTTTATTATCTTCAAATATTCGGTAAAACAAATGTAATGCCATCAAGGATTGTTTTTTTTTTTTTAAATAGACTTTTTCTTATAAAGAGCATTTTTAGGTTCATAGCAAAATTGAGCAGAAAGTATTAACAGAGTTCTCATAAACTCCCTGTCTCTCCCCACCCTCCCTCCTCATCAACATCTTCCACAGAGTGGTACATTTGTTACAATTGATGAATCTACATTGACACATCATTATCTCCAAAAGTCCATAGTTCACATTAGGTTTCACTCTTGCTGTTGTACATTCTGTGGGTTTTAACAAATGTATCGTGTTAGGCACCATTATAGTATCATGTAGAGTACTTTCACTGCTCTAAAAATCCCATGACCTAATTCATCCCTTCTACCTCCAAGCCCTGGGAACCACTCATCTTTTTACTGTCTGCATAGTTTTGCCTTTTCCAGAATGTCACACAGTTGAAATCACACAGCATGCAGCCTTTTCAAACTGGCTTTGTTCACTTAGTAATTCATATTTAAGTTTCTCCCACGTCTTTTCATGACCTGATAGCTCATTTCTTTTTAATGCTGAGTAATATTCCATTGTCTGCATTACCACAGTTCATCCATTCACCTACTGAAGAACATCTTGGTTGCTTCTAGGTTTTGATAATTATGAATAAAGCTGCTATAAACATCTGTGTGCAGGGTTTTGTGTGGACATAAGTTTTCAAGTCCTTTATGTAAATACTAAGGGCTGTGATTGCTGGATTGTAGTCTGTTTAGTTTTGTAAGAAATTTCCAAACTGTCTTCCCAAGTTACTGTACCATTTTAAAGGATCATTGCATCCTTTTAGTGGCTGAATTCTTTTTTTAAATTACTGATTCAACTCATTTTTAAAGTTTATAGATTTTTACAGGCTTCTAAAATTCATTTGATTTTTCTGTATTTTTTTAGAAAATTATCTACTGCATCTAATTATTGTCCTATTGTGCATAGCATTCTTATACAAAATTTTAAAAATTCCTATACTTATATTTAATTTCCATTTTTAGTATTATTGATCTGTGCCTTTTCTTGTTTATTATTGACCAATTTTGGAGAGTTTTATCCATTTTACAGGTCTATAAAGAGTCAGCCTTTCATTTTATTAAACCTAGTGAGTTAGATTTATTTATTTCATTCACTTTTGTTTTTACATTTATTACTTCTACTTTATTATTTTTATGACTTCTTGAACTGAATGCTTTAGATCATTAGTTAAATTTTTCTTCTTTTCTACTATATTTGATTTTTTTCTCTAAGCATTGTTGCATTCCACATATAGAATGGCATCCATTTCTAAATACTTTATAATTTTTATAATGATTTATTCTTTAACTCATGAAATAATTAGGAAATTATTTCTTATTGTCCAAATACATTGATTTATTTTTAAAATTTGTTTTTGATTGAATTTTTTCATGGTACTGAGATTCCTTTTGCTGTTGTTCAGTGGTCAATTTTTGTAATTATTCAATTTTTATAAATGTTTCAAGTGTGACAGGACAAAAATATGTTTCTAATGTTGGGTACATGGTTGGATTATCCCAAATTTTTGAACTCTTAATTCTTTCCTGGTATCCTTACAGGGAAGTCTTCCTATTCTTAAACCCAAGGACTTTTTAGGTCCTAGACTAGCTCTTGGTTTAACTATTTGGATCAGGATTCCTGTGCTCTGGAAATAATGTAAATGTGACTCCCATGCCTATGAATGGAGTAAGCCTGGGGATTTGATTTCACATGAAAGACTTACTTTTCTTTACACACAGCAGCAGGCAGATGACAAACTTTCTGGATGCCCATAGTCCTTGGGGAAACATTTGCTTTTACAGGTATAGTTTTTCTAGCCCTTTTCTCATGGAAGGATTCACAGAGAGTTACAAACCTTATGCTGCATTTATTAGAGAGTTGAGAGGTGAATCTCTCAGTGAACACTTGGTCAGATGATACAGAAGTGTCAATTACAAAGGGGAAAATATATATATATGTGTGTGTGTGTATATATATATATATATATATAAAACAGTAGGCACTTAGGTTTTCGTTGTAGTGTCTATTCTAGCACCTATTTCCAACACTACTTTTGAGCTTGATAGAAAGACTTCAATCATATACAATATTTTAAAATTATCTTTTAAAAAATTCTATTGAATTGGCTGCAGCTACTCACTGGGTTGCTCAGCTCTCTCAGCTAACTAATTCTGGTACTTGAGAAATTAGGAACTAAAAGGATTTATTTATTGTCTGTTTGTGTTGCTGTCAATAGAAACTGAGATCAGCTCTGACTAAGATTTGCTGTGTACACAGTGGTTTAAGAATTTTCCTTCTGCTTTTACACAAAATAGATCTCATAGTATGTGGGGCAGAGAGTTTCCAATTTTCTCAGCTACTCATTACCTACTGAGCTGATTATAGTATTCTTGAATCAGCATCGCTATAGACAGAAGGCCACTGAAAACTTTAGTAAACCCCAGTTTGGGGGTATAATCACTCTGAATGAAGAAACCTAAGTAACTAAAGTGGAGGAACTATGGTTGGGATGAGATAAAAGGGGTAGTAAGCAGAAAACGAGTGAGGCCGGGAAGCCAGGAGGAGCCAGGCACTCTCAAGTCGAGACTGTGATCCTTAAAGCCGGTGCTTTGGTGGAGAGGCAGCCTCAAGTGCATCAAGTGGACAACCCCTTCCAGGAACCATGAAAGATCACAGCCCTGGTCAGCAATGTCCAGGATTTCTATTCCTTTAGTTACTCTGGTACCCAAAGGACATGGCTACTAAAACATAAGTCCTGGCACTAGTCTCATCAGTTATCATAGGCTTTTAATGTATTTAATATTTGGCAGAGCTGATTCGTCCTTACAATTTCTTCCAAAGTTGCCTTTTCCATGGCACCTGTGGAGAAGTTGAGAAGAAAAACCACTTCAAATAAAGGAATTAAGCTAGACGTGAGGATGGCTTATTTCGGGGAACAGAGGGCATAGCATCCATCAACTACACAGAGAGCTTGTGAAGAATGAGCAAGATGCTGCATTTGGATGATCTTTACTTCCCAGAACATTAGTCAGAGGGAGAGTACATGAAAACAAAGAGAAATTTTCCTGGTCTGTTAGGGAACTTAAAGATTTAAGTGGCATTTGACTAGACTTCTTGGGCAGGGAAAAATCTTGAACTGTAGAAAAATTTAGAAAGCTTAGTTATCTTGACTAGCCTGCTTAACACATTTGCCTAATACTTTATTAGTATAACTGAATCCCCACAAGCTTTTGCACAGCAAAGGAAACCATAAAAAAATGAAAAGACAACCTACAGAAGAGGTTGAAAATATTTGTAAATGATATGACAGACAAAAGCTTAATCTCCAAAATATACAAACAGCTCATACAACCCAATTGAAAAACGGGCTGCTGCTGCTGCTGCTGTGTCGCTTCAGTCGTGTCCGACTCTGTGCAACCCCATAGACGGCAGCCCACCAGGCTCCCCCGTCCCTGGGATTCTCCAGGCAAGAACACTGGAGAGGGTTGCCATTTCCTTCTCCATGAAAAATGGGCAGAAAACCTTAATAGACATTTCTTTAAAGAAGACATACAGATGGCCAATAGGCACATGAAAAGATGTTTAGCATCACTAATTACTAGAGAAATGCAAATCAAAACTATAATGAGTTACCATTTCACACCAGATAGAATGGCCATGATTAAAAAGTCTAAAAATAACAAATGCTGGACAGGATGTGGAGAAAAGGGAACCCTCCTACACTGTTGGTGGGAATGTAAGTTTGTGTGACCACTATGGAAAACAGTATGGAGGTTCCTCAGAAAACTAAAAATAGAAATACCATATGATCCCAAAATCCCACTACTGGGACTATACCCAGACAAAACTATAATTCAAAAAGATACACGTATTTTTTTGTTCACAGCAGCACTGTTCACAATAACCAAAACATGGGAACAACTAAATGTCCATCAACAAATGAATGGATTAAGGCGATATGGTACATATATACAATGAAATACTACTCAGCCATAAGAAAGAAGCAAGCAATGACATTTGCAGCAACATGGATGCAACTGGAGATTATTATACTGAGTGAAGTAAGTCAGAAAAAGACAAATATCATAGGATATCACTTCTATGTGGAATCTAAAATATGGCACAAATAAATTGATCTACAAAACAGAAACAGACTCACAGATACAGAGAATAGACTTACGGTGGCCAAGGAGGAGCAGGAAAGGGAGAGAGACGGATTGGTAGTTTGGGACTGGTAGATGCAAAATATTACATTTAAAATGGATAAAAAAACAAGGTTCTAATGTATAGTACTGGGAGCTATACTGAATATCCCAGGACAAACCATAATGGAAAAGAATATAGGAATGTCTATATGTGTCTAACTGAGTCACTTCGCTGTACAGTAGAGATTGGCACAACATTGTAAATCAACTAAAAAAAAAAAAAAACGAAAACCCAAGTCCTTTTTAGCACCAAGAATCTGTGATGATTTTCTTTCACTTTGAAGGATGGAGATACATGAATTGAAGTAATGAAAATACAATTAAATCCTAGAGGGTAAGATGAGAAATTTGCATGCTGGTTGTACCCTCTGCTGGAGGGGTGGGCAGTGAGTCCAAATCTTACATTTATACAAGATGGGACACCATTTATTCATGCGTGAAGCATTCATTGAGTGCCTTTGAGGTACCTGTGCCAGGCATTAGGAAACACCACTGTGAACAAAACAGACATAGGCTTTGCCCTTGTGGGGATCACAACTTTAATGGAGGAGGAAGATGTCATGCATGTGCCAACATAATTGCACACTGTGATAAATTATTGAGGGGAAGATACTTGGTGCTGGGAGAGGCAAATTTGTCTGGGGTAGGAAATTCACGGGGAGTAGACTTTTAGGCTGAGATCTGAAGTAGGAGTGTGAGACAGGGCAGGAGGGAGGGGAGGGGAGAGAAGTCCTGGAAGAAGGAACAGAGCCTGTACAGAGCTCGATGTAGCAAAGTGCCCTCATGGAATGCCTGAGGAGCTTATAGAAGGCTGGTGCGCAGGAGCTGGAAGTGGAGGAAATTGGTGGAGAAATGGGCCTGAAGACCCTGTGAGGACAACATGGTCTTTGTTCTAAGACTGATACGAGGCCTGAATGTTTCAGCAGAGGCCTGATAGGATCAGAAGTGTCTGGAAAGGGTCACCCTGGCTGCCCTGCTGTGAACATACGGGAACAGGCAGAGGCAGAAGGCAGAGGCAGAACACCCTCAGTGAGGAGGGTGTTCCTGTAACCCCCACTCGTGCTGGTGCCTCCCTCCCCCCGGTCTGTCCCCCAGGACCTCAGGTTACATGATGTTTGTAATAGTGACTTCTCTTAGCAACGTGGTGCCCTGGGCCTACAGTGGGGCTTTGGGGAGCTTCTCAGGTTTCAAAAGCACCCTAGGAAGACTAAATATTGTTGTTAGCAACCCAAGCGGCCTGAGGCCTCCTAATCAGAACCACCACATCCTGCTGTACCCGGTTGCTCTCTGGTGGCGCCCTGCTGAGTTCTCTTCAACCCCAACTCCAATGTGCCTGAGAACCCAAGCCTACAGAACTAGAGGGGGAATGGCTTTGGGCCACAGTTTGAGCAGTCTTAATCCTTAATGAGATTCATCTCTATTTTCCTCCTTACTGACCTGCAGAATTTTGCTTACATCATTTGGGAATTAATTGTGAATTCTGAGTCAATGTCCATGTAAACTGATAGGCTGTCTTTCAAATCTTAATAGAAGTGAAGGGATTTTTCTCTGGTGGAACTTTTTCGTGGAACTATTATTTTTTGTACTGTTAATTTTTCACCACAAAAAAATAAATGGTACCAACAAAATAATATGGTATCAACCTTTTGGAAACTAAACGTAGTTTTAAGGAATCTGAATAAGATTTAGGTCTGCATGTATTGCTACATCTTGGATTCGGCAATCGAAATAGTTTATTTGGGGACACATTGTATTTAAAAAGTACTTTGTTCTTCTCTAAATAGAAGAGAGGGGTTCTTATCCTATCAAAAGAGATCAGATCTGCTCAGTTCACCATCCTGGAGCCTGTGGAAGTCTGCCAGTAACAGGACTTCTAAAGAAGTAACTGTCGGGGAGGCTGTGGTCTGGGGTCATTTTTGTCGGCTACAAGCGTGGTCTCTGCAACCGGAGGGAGCACATGGCTCTTCTTAAAATTGAAGGCATTTATGGCCCAAATGAACCTGAACTCTATTTGGGCAAGAGATCGAGGCACAAAGCACAACAGAGTGACTTCTGGTGGCAAACCAAACAGAGGAATCTGGAGCACGGTAACTTGTGGTGCCCATGGAAACAGTAGCAGGTCCTGCTAAGCACAGACTTCCTGCTAACAGACTTCACTGCACATAGAATTATATGATACTGTATCCCTCAAAGATTTAAACTAAACTGGTTCTCTTGAAAAACAAAAAATACCATATTCTGACGTGCTGGAAGGGCCAGGTGATGGAATGCAGAATTTTGAAGTGGGGGCAACACCTAGAGTCCTTCCTCCACCTGCTCCTCCTCCCTGGTGTGTCACTGGTGGGCTGCCCCGCCCTCCCCAGGTGGCCCTTTGTGGTCCCTCTGGGGTGTCCCATCTAATCATCATGGGAAAAGTCAAAGTCACTCTTGGAGAGAAAACTAGATAAAAACGTTAAGCAGCTGAAGGTGAAGACAGTGAGAGACTACCATGAATTTTTTGAAGATTTGTTAAAAGATGCTCCATCTACAAGCTGGAGATCCAGGGGAGTTAGTCATGTGGCTCCAGTCCAAGCACTTGAGAAGACGGAATGTTCCGGCTGAAGACAGGCAGAGGGAGCGAATTCTCCCTCACCCCACCCTTTGTTCTACATAGGAGTCCGATGGACTGGGTGAGGTCCACCCGCACGAGGGAGGGCAATCTGCTTGACTCAGTCTGCAGACTCGGAATGTTAATCTCATCCAGAAACACCCTCACAGACATATCCAGGAATAATGTTTAACCAAAAATCTGGGCACACCATGACCCAGTCAAGTTGACACATAAAATCAATCCATCACACTGTGATATCTTTTTAAGGCAAAAAGAAAAAAAAAAAGTTATAGAAAGTATAAAAGGTAAGCTTTCATCTGGGTAAAATATACACACAGGTTCATACAGATACACCCTACAGGTGGGTGACTGCACTAGCTCTTGTTAGCCGCAAGCCCGTGACACAGGGCGGGGGTGCGGGGGCTGTCATGACGTAGGAGTAAATTGTGTGTATTCACACACACATTTTTTTCTTTTTTTTGGCTGCACCATGTGGCATGCAGGATATTCCCCAACCAAGGTCCAACCCATGCCCCCTGCATTGGGAGTGTGGAGTCTTAACCACCAGACCACCAGGTAAATCCCATACACGTATTTTTAAAATACAAAATTTACGAGATGTATAGTGTCATCTTGATCAGCTATGCAGGGTGGTATAAAATGGGGTATATGTGAAAATGAATGGAAAATTTCCATGAGGATACACAGGAAGTTGTCAACCATCCTTTTCTCTTGATAACAGAAAGCTGGAGACTGGGAAGCAATGTAAAGAGATTTTACTTTTTATTTTATATACTTCTATTTTGTTTAAACATGTCAGCCCATGAACGCATTCCCTTTTAAATGACAACTTCTTTGAAATGTGTGTGTGTGTGTGTGTGTGTAGTTTTGCTGGTCACTAGTGCAATAGGCTCCTCTTATGTGATGGGTGGAGGCACACCTACTGACAGCTTGAACTTGGGTTACCCTGAACAGGTCAGCTTTGTGGTCAGTTTTGGGTGGACCTATTTAAACTAGAGTACTCCAAAAAAGTGCCAGGTGAAACACTTCACACCCATTAGGATGCCTACATGCTAAATCAATTCAGCTGTGTACAACTCTGTGCAACCCTTTGGACTGTAGCCCACCAGGCTCCTCTGTCCATGGGGTTCTCCAGGCACAAATACTGGAATGGGTTGTGATGCCCTCCTCCAGGGGATCTTCCCAACCCACCCATTAGGATGGCTACTATCAAAAAGATAGAAAATAGATGTTGGTGAGGATGTGGAGAAACTAGAACACTTGTTCACTGTTGGTAAGATTGTAAAATGGTGCAGCCACTGTGGAAAACAGTGTGGGGGCTCCTCAAAAAATTAAAAATAAAATTACTCTATGATCCAGCAATGCCACTTCTGAGGACATACCCAAAAGAACTGAAATCAGGGTCTTGAAGAGACATTTATACATCTGTGTTCATAGCAGCATTATTTATCATAGCTAAAAAGTGGAAGCAACCCAAGTCTCCATCAATGGATCTATTTCCAAATATAGTCACATTCTGAAATATTGGGAGTTAGACTTCAACATATGAATTTGGGGACATGATTCAACTCAAAAACACCTGCTTTGCTGCTAAATCCAACATACACTTTCCCACCCTTATTTTGCTTAATCCTTCAGCATCACTGGACAAAGATATCTACCTCCATCTACAACTCTTTTCCTATCTTGCTTCCCTGACTCCACACTCATGGTTTTTCTCCCATCTCTCTGGCTGCCTCCTTTCAATCTGTGCCATAGACTCTTCTTCCTTTGTCTTGCCTTTAAATGCTGGGGCTCCTCAAGGTTTTGATTTTGTTTTCTCCTCTCTGACACATTCTTACCCATTTCCACAGCTTTCACTACCTTTTTGTGCTGATGCCATCCAAATCCCTGTTTTCAGCCCAGCTCCTCTGCAGAGCTCTAGACCCAAATACAGTGTCCATCCAAGGGACATTTATCTGTGCTGGATTTCCTACAGGTAACTTGAATTCAACAGGTTAAACCTGAACCATCATCTTCCCACCAAACCTGCTCTTTCTGTGAGCACCAGCTCAGGGAAGAGCACCTTCATTGACTCCCTTGCTCATTCTAGAAGCCTGAAGCTTCATCTTGATGTCTTCTCTGTCATCCACCGTATCTTTTTCCCTCCTACATATAAATTCCACCTCTTAAAAGGCTCAAATTCTGCTGCTTCTCTTCATCACCACTGCCACTCTTCTGGCTTGAATCACCATCTGATGTTTCTAAAATGCAAATATGACTATGCCCCCTCTCACTCCCAGCTAAAAGGTACTTCAGTGACTTCCCATTTCTCTCAGAATAAAGCCCACACTGCCTAACTTGATGCCTCTGTGATCGTACCCCTGCTTGCCACACCCTCCTTCATCTGCAGCATCTTTGTATTTTTCTAATTTTTAAAAAACTTCTACTTGGCTGAGCTGGCATGCAGGCTCTTAGTTGAGGCATGTGGGATCTAGTTCCCTGACCGGAGAATGAACCCAGGCCCACTGTATTGGAAGCATGCAGTCTTAACTGCTGGCCCACTAGGGAAGTCCCCAACTGCAGCTTCCTGTGCCCCATCATACTCTCTGTTCCAGGTTTACCCAAATACAACCCAACATCTCTCATCTATGGGCTGTTTCCCTCCTGGGAACTCTCCTTGCCCTCCTTGGCCTGGTTTTAGCTCCTAGTGATCATTCTCTGGTTGTCTGGGCCATATGTCCCTTTATGTAGCCCTGTAAGACTCTACAACTTCCAGCTCCTCCATGAGACTTCAAGTCCCTTGAAAGCAGAAATGTGTCTGTCTTGTTTACCACTGACACATAGTAGGTACTCAGCCTGCACAACCAGTATCCTTATATGGAGCATGGCTGGAACAGGGTTTCTGAGGACTTTTTTCCCACGACTTCTAAGGTAACTTCCCACGCTTTCTGCCAACACAGATTTTCCTCCACCACAAGCCACACTAGAGACCCTGTGCAGTTCATGGACAATGGCAGCTGGAACCCTGCCCTCCTAGAGCTGGCCTCACATAGGAGATTATTTGAAAAGAGCCAGAAGAGAGGACTTTTTCCCTGCACTTGAGACACGGAACCACTAGATTCATCAGCAAACATGAGCTCCCAGGTCATCCTGAAACAAAATAGAGTCTATGCAAGCTCGTGGGATGGATAAGTGGATTTAAACACACTACAAAATAGAACCCTCTGACACTCTCTCTTGTGGCAGGATACACTTAGGGCCATCAGATGCTAGGTTTTTAAATTTTTCATTCATTTAAAAATCTTCATGGAGGGACTTCTCTATGCCAGGCTCCATTTTAGACATACGGGGTTAGAACTGAGCACTCCAACACATGTACATGGAACCAGATTCCTAGAAGTGACCACCCCATGGAATTCAAGAGCCTTAAGATTATGCCTGTTCTAGTTATCTTATTTCCCAAAGTCAGGGATTTTAAATGTCAAGGGCATGCCTTTTGCTAAAAAGGAATATTTGCAAAACTTAGAGTATTGCTCCTCCAGATATTTTTCCAGGAGTAAATAAAGGCAAAGTAACTGGAATTAAAGAAACAATGACACGATACCTGGAAGTCTCAACAAGTGGAATGTGAGACCAAGAATTCTCCTTAACTGGGATATTCCTCGTAGAATGAGCAAGGGGCTGTTCTGATGTGAACTAGTATGTCTGGCATTGGACCTGCTTTATTCCTGAGGACATAAGAGTGGAGATACAGACTTCCAGAATTAGAAAACACCAAAAGAAGGGGTCTAGACTAGTGAAAGTTCTTTTAGCTACTCCTGAATGACGATTTAATCCTTGTCCCAGTGGGAAGAAATGGGGGAAATCCAGATGGGGGAAATCAATGGACATCTTAAGTCAAGGAGTGAGCAGAACAGGCAGTCAACTTGTAGTCTCCCCACTGCCCTCCTGGCAGAAAGGAAAGACTGGAGAGTTTTCAGCACCAGAGAAACTGTTATTTCTCTGCCTTAGAGTGAAAACCTTAAGGTAAACATGAGGATGCTTGTGGGAAGCCAACCAAATTTGCACTGTGTTGACTTTTGTCTTCCTTTCTTTCCGTCCTCGGTGTGAATTCTTGGGAAAGACTAGGGATTCTGCAGCCAGAGTCAGCCAAGTCCCCCCTCCCTGCGCCATGCCCTCCCTCAGTTTATGGGTTCAAGTCTCACTGCAACTTCTTCCTTTGCACCCACTGCTCAACTGTCTGAGGCCATAAGTTTCAATTTTCCTCTCTTCCCATGTTGCCTCTCCAAACAGCTAGTACTGTATTTGAAGGCAGGAGTGTCCCTTGCATATTAGAGATGCCCACTTCATATACTGTCAGAATACACAATAGGCCATTAGGCTGCTGAGTGAGTCAAAGAAGCGCTAGAGGCAACAGTGTTGGTCCTAACATTTGTTAAGTGTTTATGATGTATGAAAAATAGTGGGGTTTTCTTTCATTGTTTGCTCATTCATTCTTTCATTCATTCAAACGTGTGCTGAGTGCCTGTATGTCGGGTGACTAGTGAAGACACTCCAGGGTCTCCATATGAACCAGAGACACAGATGCGAGAGGCTCGGGGGAACAGAACCTCTGAGCAGACCCGCCCACCTGTGTGTGGCCCTGGCACCTTCCCTATTTGTTATGATGCTTTTGACTTAGAAAAAAAAGATAAAACCAAGTTCAAATGAAGTTCATTGTGTGTGTTTGTTTGCTTACCTAAGAGTTTACACTTGGCAATCCTCAAGGGAGGACTTTGGCTGAACCCAGGGAATCAGTGGGGAAAGAATCACAAAGTTTGGGACTTGTTGACCAGAAAATTCCCTGTGGTCTGACAGATCACCGTTTCCCACACAGCCCTCTTCATCAGAGAGATGACGGTCTCACTTTCAACTGGCTCTGCTGCTGCTTCTGGATTTTCCTTCCATGTGCCTAAATCAGAGGCTTCTGTATTTATTGACTGACTTTTCAGATTTCGCTATAACCTCTTGACTTGCTGCTGTGAAAGATAAGGATGTGGCACTCTTGTTCTGCCCATTCTGCCAATGGAACTGTATCGTAATTTTTTATTAAATCAATGTCAAGGGAAACACTGTGGTGATTACTGGAAATATTTTTCCCAGCTCAGGCAAACCGATAATGTTTCCTTTGTAATGCAACTTTTCTCCCTGGAGTTCAAAATTATCTTAAGATTTATAACTATTCCTAATGTTCTTTCAACTCTTTGCCAGAATTGTTAATCTCCATTTAAGTCAAATGTGTCAGGTAATCTGTTGATTTTTTTTACTGGTTTATTTATTTTGGCTGTGTGGCACGCGAGATCTTAGTTCCCTGACCAGGTATTGAATCCGTGCCCCTTGCATTGGAAGCAGGAAGTCTTAGCCACTGGACCATCAGGAAAGTCCCTTGATTTTTTTCTTTTAAAAAATATAGCCCAGCTGGAGCCTGCTGTCCTTCTGCTTTGATGTGTTATCCAACTCTCCTGGGTTGAATCCATTTCTTGAATCCTATGTCTTCTCTTTCCCTGGTTTATCCCCTCACTTTGGTGAAGTACATCCTCTAGTAGCTTCCCAGTAAGGCCTGCTTGAATTCTATAAAATTTTTGAATATTTTCCCCTGTTTTTATAGGAACTGATAACTCATTTTATTCTGTAAGTAGCATTTTTTCATTGGTGCGATTATCTTCCATTACCTCTCTGAGGATAATAAGATTTTTCTGAAAGTTTATGCTGTTCTTTGCGCTGCCTTAATTTCCTCTGAATTTCTATGTCTGATTAGGATTCCCAATAATCATTGTGTATAAGTCTTTTCTTTGAGTTCACTTACCCTAAAGAGGAACATTCTAACCTGCTGCCTCAGATGTACAAGTTGGGCCACAAGATTCACAGAGGCAGTGGAAAAAAGAGTCGCTGGTGGTTCTCCCCATTCATTCAGCATCCTGAGCTGCCCTTAATCTCCTTCTCCGATGTGTTTTCTGTTGAAGTCGATGTCTGGTGGGTGGGGTAGAGAAGTGACTAGGGGTCCCCCTGCTTTTAGTCAAGCCTCTTAACTCTCACCCCACCTCCTTAGATGTTCCTGGTGCCTCCAATCCTGTGCCTTTCAGGGGGCTGCCCTATGGGGCCAATCTGTTTGCTTTCTGCCTCCTCTCTGCAACTCATGCCTGGTCTCTAAGTCATTCCTTACTTCCTACCTGCTTTCCAGTTTCCAAAATTTTATTCACATCTTTTCAATTCTTTTTCCATTTTTCTTTTTAGCTTTGTCCTTGAAGAGTTTGTTGCCTTGAACAAAATCTTTATATTGTAATGAGGTTTTGAGATGGGATGAAGGCAAAAGAGGCTGTTTAATACACCATGTTGACTTGGATGGTTGCTTCATCTTTCAATGCGGAAAAAGTGCTTAAAATATTCTTGGAAAATCCCACCAAGTTTGAGAAAGTTGTTAAATCATCACATCTCTAGGTCCAATTCACAACCCTTATTGAGCTGTCTGCCATGTAGAAGGTGAGGAGTTCCTGCCAGTTGACTATCTGAATGAATAAATGAATCAGGTGTTCACTGGTAGTACTACTGACTCTTTCGGAAGTTAAAGGACTCTGGAAACCCAGAAGGGAGGAGAGCACAGTAGGTTCAAGTGAGTTCAGGAATACTGGTTCCACCTGGGAAGCTTCTAGCAGATCTCTGAAGATCGTTCCAGAACTAACTGAATCCTGTTCTTGGGAACTTGGTCCCAAGTTGCTTCAATGAAGCAAATGCCCACCTCCAGCCTTCTTGTTACAAGAGAAAAAGAAACCTCTGTTGTCTAAGGCACTGCAAAGCATATTCTTTTTTGCTGTTTGCAACCGAAAGCATTCCTAACAGATATGTGGGGATTGTGAGAGTCCTGAAACATGAAAGTGGAAAGGGTGTGTGGAAAGAGTTCAGCAACCATCTCCAGGGATGCGTAGCTACCAAAAGCCTCCCAGGAGGAAGGGTACTGATCAGGAGCCCTCTCAGGTGCTCCCCAGGTTCCCAGTGCTTACCTGCTCCTCCTTGCTCTTCCCCTCACCCCACCCAGCAGACCTACTCTGGTCTCCCTGGGAGGCACTGGGCTGCAGTTGTCTGGCCAGTCCTCTAGTCTCTCTCTTCTTGTTTTACGTTTCTCCACATGCTTTGTGCCCTAAGCCTAAAGCTGTTTTGGAGTCACCAATCTCAACATGACTATTCTTGGCTCTTTTCAATCATTTTCTATCAACTTTATTCTTCCACAAGGTCACTTGGTCACTGTACAAGGAAGCAGGGAAAGAAAAATCCACAGAGTAATATCAATAACCTCAGATATGCAGATGACACCACCCTTATGGCAGAAAGTGAAGAGGAACTAAAAAGCCTTTTGATGAAAGCGAAAGAGGAGAGTGAAAAAGTTGGCTTAAAGCTCAACATTCAGAAAACGAAGATCATGGCATCTGGTCCCATCACTTCATGGGAAATAGACGGGGACACAGTGGAAACAGTGTTAGACTTCATTTTTCTGGGCTCCAAAATCACTGTAGATGGTGACTGCAGCCATGAAATTAAAAGATGCTTACTCCTTGGAAGGAAAGTTATGACCAACCTAGATAGCATATTCAAAAGCAGAGACATTACTTTGCCAACAAAGGTCTGTCTAGTCAAGGCTATGGTTTTTCCAGTGGTCATGTATGGATGTGAGAGTTGGACTGTGAAGAAAGCTGAGCACCAAAGAATTGATGCTTTTGAACTGTGGTGTTGGAGAAGACTCTTGAGAATCCCTTGGACTGCAAGGAGATCCAACCAGTCCATTCTAGAGGAGATCAGCCCTGGGTGTTCTTTGGAAGGACTGATGCTGAAGCTGAAACTCCAGTACTTTGGCCACATCATGTGAAGAGTTGACTCATTGGAAAAGACTCTGATGCTGGGAGGGATTGGGGGCAGGAGGAGAAGGGGACGACAGAGGATGAGATGGCTGGATGGCATCACTGACTCGATGGACGTGAGTTTGAGTGAACTCTGGGTGATGGTGATGGACAGGGAGGCCTGGCGTGCTGCGATTCATGGGGTTGCAAAGAGTCGGACACGACTGAGCAACTGAACTGAACTGAACTGAACTGAATATCTCAAGGTAACCTCTTGCTATGTTTTTTGATAACAACCTACCCATTGTTGCATTCACCTCTCCAGCCCTACCCTCAGCAAGAGAGGCTGGAGTTACTTCCCAAACCACTGGAAGCAGATTCTGTGGGAGCCTGCAGAGATGGCAGAGATACAGGTAGTTCTGGAAAGAGGTCAGTGGCTGGAAACCCAGGGAGTTCTCCCAGAACTAAAAAGAATTAAGGGGGTCCTTTTTCCTGGAGGAAGAGGAAGTGGGTGAACTCCAGGGCCAAAGCCCTATGTCAGGGAGGCAATGAGAGAGGTGGCACTTCAAAGGAATGGTACACATTCCTTTATGGTTAAATGTAGCAGAGTAATATTCCATTCCTAGAGAAAGGAATTCTACTGCAGAGATTACTACCTCTGACCTGAGATTCTGCCCTAAGTAGACACTGTATGTTATGGTGGCAGGCACCAGGTGATTCTGCAGATCCAATAGAGAGAGTTAAATGATCTTCATGAAACAAAAGGTCTCGGGGCAGAAATTAGTGATGATGTGAGGAACTAAATGATGAGCTCCTTGCTGGGGAGGAAACCAGCATTTTAAAATTCTCTCCATGTTTACAATCCTTCGGACCATATTTCTGGAGCACTTCACTGCTCTAAGTGTCTGAGAAGGACTCCTGAGGGACCAGGTACCAAGATGCAGCTGCAGATTATGGTTAGCCTTTGACAACAAGATTAGTAGCTAGAGGATCCCAAGGCAGGACAGTCAGGAAGGGGCAACCACTGGAGAGTGAGCCCCATCCCTCCCACGTGCTTAGTGAGCCCTCTCAAAAACATCTCCAGGCACTTCAAGTAAAACACTATGTGTTTATTATGTCATCAAGTGAGACTGTTGCATTCCATCTGTGTTTTTCTAAATGAATTCTAATCAGCGTCAGCAGATCACCTGACTGTCCCTACAGCAACTTCAAGGCCAACCAGTGCTCAGGAAAGTCAGGTGCTTTGCAATAATGAGTTCACAATTAGAAGTGACTTGTTTTTCAGATCAGTTTCCAATTTGATTAGTGACTTTTCTCAGTGGATTTCAGAGCTGTAAATTTTTCAT
This sequence comes from Bos taurus, assembly GCF_002263795.3. Taxonomy (NCBI): domain Eukaryota; kingdom Metazoa; phylum Chordata; class Mammalia; order Artiodactyla; family Bovidae; genus Bos; species Bos taurus. The sequence goes on along the minus strand of NC_037328.1, from coordinate 108,766,771 downwards.
CTTTTATACTTTGAAGCTAAGGCTAAGTTACTCTGTGTGTAAGCATTTGAGACTGTGCTGTTTTTCTGTTGGACTGACCCTCTGGTCATTGTAAAGCGTCCTGTTTTCTGTTGGGTGGTGCTTCCTGCCTCACAATTTGTCTGGTATTAGGACAGCTCCCCCAGCTCCGTGTGGTGAACATCTGCATGATGACTAATCCTCTCAATTTCAACCTTTCTGTGTTCCTATATTTAAAACCTGTTTTTCAAAATCCAGTATTATGGTTGTAGCTTTTTACTTGGATTAGTCAGCCTTCTTGATATAGTTTATATTATATTTATATTAGTTCTTGATATAGTTGGATTTTCAATGACTATCTTACTGTTTTCTAATTAACCCACCTGCTTTATGTTCCATTTAAAGTTTCTCCCTTCCTTCTTTTGAATGACTAAAACATTTTTTATCATTCCATTTTACCTCTTTATTGACTTGTCACAGATTTTTTTATTTAGTGTTTTTATGTCTTGAGTATTGGCTTCTCGTGGCTCAGACAGTAAAGAATCTGCCTGCAATGCAGGAGACCCAGGTTCAATCCCTGGATCGGGAAGATCCCCTGGAGAAGGGAATGGCAACCCACTCCAGTATTCTTGCCTGGGAAATCCCATGGACAGAGAAGCCTGGCGGGCTACAGTCCATGGGATCACAAAAGAGTCGGACACAGCTCAGCGACTAACACTACCACTACTACTATGACTTCAGGGCTGATCTCTAGCTACATTATAAGGCACTACCTTCCATTCCAGGTTCCAAAGGGTGAAGAGAAAAAGTAGCAAACTTTCTGAATGCTAAGAGGTGGGCAATAGGTGGTTTAAGCTTAGAAATTAATGGCTGGATGGATAAATAAAAATGGAAGGCTGAACTAGGTCATTCTTTGAAAGAATTCATGGGATACATGGTTTTACAACAGAAGACACCATATTTGCAACATAGAAAAACACCTTCAGTCAACTCTTTTATATTTATTTTCTGGTTTTGATCCAATGAAAGTGAAAGTTGCTCAGTCGTGTCCAACTCTTTGCAACCCTATGGACTACACAGTTCATGGAAATCTCCATGCCAGAATACTGGAGTGGGTAGCCGTTCCCTTCTCAAGGGGATCTTCCCAACCCAGGGATCAAACCCAAGTCTCCCACATTGCAAGCTGATTCTTTACTAGTTGAGCCACCAGAGAAGCCCAAGAATACTGGAGTGGGTAGCCTATCCCTTCTCCAGAAGATCTTTGCGATCCAGGAATCAAACCGGGGTCTCCTGCATTTCAGGATTCTTTACCAGCTAAGCTACCAGGGAACCCAATATCCAACTGCTATTGGAAATTCATACTGGATAACCCATGAGTATCTTAAATTCAGTGTATCCTCCTTCACTGCCCTGGCTCCCTTCTCTGCACGCTATCTCAGCAATAGTGCCACCTCCTACCAGGTTGCCAAGCCGAGAACCTAGGCATCCATCAGCTTCGACTTCCCCCTCTTTCTCATCTCTTTTATCAGCAACTCTGACTGCCTCTGCATCTTGAAGGCCCCTCACATCGATCACACCTCTCCACACTGTCACCGCCCCTACCCGCTCTTTTGTATCGCACACCCGCAGAACACTGCCTGATGACTCAATTTGCTACATGAATGCTCACAGAAGCAACAGTTTAGGACAACTACCACCCTTTTGCCATATAAATTAGCCTCTTTTCAGATAGTAAAGAGCCCACAAGGGGTTGAGGGGGAGGCGGAGACCTGCTAGGCAGGAAGGACTCCTAACAAAGAGCATTACAAAGGATCTAATGATTTCACTCCCAGTGAGTCCCATACTAGCCAGTAAGTGCTTCTCTTCTCACATTAGGAAACAGAAATGCTCTCCTTGGAGGTCATAGTGACCTAAGTGAGTAAAACTCTGAAAGCCAGTTTTCAATTCCCAAGTGTACTGACTATCTGGAATTTTCAGGGGACTTGATGGATCAGAGTAATGCAAAAAAGCAAGACCTCCAGCCCCAGGGTTTTATGGCATCTATAAAACATGTTTTACAGTTTCTGCTCAATTTTATGCTGTTAAGCTAAACATTTGATATCATATGGCACTTTAAGCACATTGATTTATGGTAAGTCAGCAATTGCATCTGTAATAAAAAACCCAAAGTATGGGTTTTAAAAGTAATCTACTGTATTTATTATTGACATAAACGGTTACCTGCAGTCCATTTGAACATCATCTTAGATTTAACTCGTGTATTAAAGATATTATGTTTCCCACTCAGCAAGGTCATTGCCAAGGTGAAAACTATATATGGTTGGAAATGAAAAAGATCAAATGTGTAATGATAAATATTTTTCAAATAAATGATATATAGGATTTCATCTTTCTATATTCCTGATTAATAATCACATTCTGTTTATTTTTTACACTCACCTCTTTCCCCCAGCCCCCAAGTCCAGCAGCCACTAATCTTTTCTTCATCTCTATAGGTTTTTTATTTCAAGAATGCTGTGTAAATGAAATCAGGCAGTTTGTAAACTTTTGAGACTGACTTTTTTCCCCATTCAATATAACTCCCTTGAGGTCTGTTTAGTTTTCTGTGGGTTGTCTGGTGCTTATTTTGGCAGCATGGATACAACAAGGGTGGCATAATTCAGTTAATTTGAAAACTACTAAAATACAAACCAAAGTAAGAGTGTCTAAGTTCAAAGTAATTTCATAACAGGGAAATAATTTAGTCCATTTTAATGAAGGAAAAATGTTAATTTCTAGACAGTGTTAGAGCAAGTTTGGACAAAAATGCATTTAGTTAATTTAAGAGGTGTCTGGCAGCATATTTAAAAAACAAAACCCAAAAAAACCTGATATCCCTAAGGCTAATTTAAGAGATGTTTTAAACATCACATTGTATACCTTAAATAAATACAATTTTAATTTGTCAATCACATCAAAATTAAGCTGGGGAGAAAAATAAGGAAACTGAAGCACAAGGAGGTGAAGCTGACTTTTCCAAGGTGACAGAGAAGTCTGTGGTAGTGTTAGCTGCTCAGTCATGTCCAACTCTGCAACCCCATGGACTGTAGCCCATCAGGCTCCTCTGTCCATGGGATTCTCCAGGCAAGTATACTGGAGTAGGTAGCCATTCCCTTCTCCAGGAGATCTTTCCAACCTGGGTTTCCTTCATTGCAGGCAGATTCTTTACCATCTGAGCCACCAGGGAAACCCACGTCAGTGGTAGGATTAGGCTAGAAACAGCTTCATCTGTGAGCCAAGAAGGAGTGTCTGACAAGATCCAGCAGGCCTGGGAGTCACAGTTCTTTTAGAGGGAAAAATGAATGAGCAGCCTTTCTCCTTATCTCTGTTTCTCCTATGTCATCTTGCCCTGGTAGCTTCTTTTGTAGTTTCTTCTTTCTCAAGAGACCTGGGCTGCCATAGCTTGCTTCATCTGGAGAGGGGTTGGGGACTATACCCGGTCCCTTCTCTGGTAGGTGACTTTACCTTACACGGGACATTGCTGGTTAGACATTGGCCAGGATTACAACTGCTCAGAACTGTGTCATTAGTGCATTATTAGGCATTATTTCACTCCTTTCCAGGTTAGTTGACTGGAATTGAGAAGAACTAAAATTAGCCAGGAGCATCAATAGTAATAATCCCTTATGTATTCACAAGGCTTCCCCAGCTATTAAAGTATATTCCTCCATATAGTATCAACTGGTTATTGCTTAAAACCACTAAATTTGGGGTAGTTTCTATAACCAAAAAAAAAAGATAAAACGATTAATTTTGTCCAATAATAAAAAGACAATCCAATTAAAAATGAGCAAAGGATCTGAATAGATATTTCTCTAGAGAAGATTTACAAAGTCTAATCAGCACATGAGAAGATTTCCAATATCATCAGCCATCAGAAAACACAAAGCAAAGAAATATGACTTCACACACACCCACTAGGATGGCTATCATGAAAAAGACAAGACAATAACAAGTATTGGAAAGGATGTGGAGAATGAAATCCCTAGTGAGAACTAAAGACATACGTCCACAAGAACTTGTATAAGAATACTCATAGCAGCTTCATTCATAATCGCCAAAAAGTGGAAACAATTCCAGTGTCTATCAAGTGATGAAGAGAGAAAAAAAAAATGTGTATTCACACAATGGACTATTATTTGACATTTACAAGGAATGAAATACTGATACATGCTACAACATAGATGAAACTTGAAAACATTTTATAAGACAAAAGGAGCTAATCATAATATACCACATGTGTAATTCCTTTTAAATGAAATGTTCCAAATAGGCAAATCTACAGAGAAAAATCTTGGGACAGAGGATAAGACTGTCAGATAGCATCACTGACTCAATGAACATGAATCTCAGCAAACTCTGGGAGATAATGAAGGACAGGGAAGCCTGGCATGCAACAGTCCATGGGGTCTCAAAGAGTCGGACATGACTAAGTGACTGAACAATAACAACAGAGGCTGAAAACATATTAGTGGTTTCTGAAGGCTGGGTGGATGGGGGACTCTAAGGGGTAATGAAAAATGAAAGGTAATGGGTATAGGGTTTCCTTCTGGAGTGTGGAAATGTGCTAAAATTAGATGGTGGTGATAGTCACACAACTCTATGAATATACTGGGGTGGCCAAAATGTCTGGGCTTTTCTGAAAAGCCCTGGTGTTACAGAAAAACCTGAACTTTTTGGCCAACCCAATACTGAAATGCATGGAATTTTACTTATTAAATGGTTGAATTGATGGGATATGAGTGGTATCTCAATGAAGAAAATAAAAATGAAACCACAGACTGGGAAACATTATTTACAAAATATAATCTGATTTAAAAAGTAACAAGTCAAATACATATTACAACTAAATATTGGGAACACAAACACCTCTATTTAAAAAAATAGGACAAAGATCTGAATAGACAGTTCACCAAAGAAGATACATGAATGCTAAATAAACATAAAAAATTGTTCAATCAACATCATTAGTCATCAGGGAAATGTAAAGTGAAACTAGCCAGCGCTATTACTACATATCCATTAGAATGGCTAAAATCAAAGAGAAAAAACCTGACAGTATATAGTGTCCATGAGCATGTGGTAATACTGGATCTTTCATACATTTCTGTGGGAATGCAAAAAGGCACAGCCAGTTTGCATAGTAGTTTGGCAGTTTCTTAAAAACTTACATATATACTTACCATTCCACTGACCAAGCCTACACATAGGTATTCACTCAAGAGAAATAAACAATTTATGTTTTTACGAAGACTTATGCATGATTGTCCTTAGCAATTTTATTCATAATAGCTCAAACTGGAAGGAACTCAAGGTTTCATCAATAAGCGACTACACAGACAAACCATTCTAAATCCCCTCAATGCAAGAAAAGAACTAACTACCAGAGCATACAATATGGATGCAGTGCAGATGGTTTGTTACGTAAAAGAAGAGAGACCACAATGACTATATATTCTCTGATTCCACTTATATCCCAGGGATTGAACCCGGGTCTCCTGCCTTGCAGGCAGATGCTTTAACCTCTGAGCCACCAGGGAAGCCCATATAAAAATCTAGAGAAGGCAAACTGTAATGGAGGGAATCAGATCAGGGGATGTCTGGGGATAAGTGTAGAGGAAAGGATTAACTGTAATGGACCAAGAAGGAATTTTTGGGGGTGATGTCTATTTTATGTTGTGATTTGGGCAGTGGTTACATAATAATATACATTTCTCATGAATTACTGACTTGTACAATGACAAAGTACACATTTTACTGAATGTAAATCATACCTCTATAAAGGTTGACTACATTTTTTAGACAAAAATCAAAGAAACATGTGGTTTATGGAAGTAGGGAATTACTACAGGCTGAAATGTTTGTTTTCCCCCTCAAACTCAAGGTTAAAACCCAATCCCCAATGTGATTATTAGAAGGTAGAGCCTTTGGGAGGTGGAATTAGTGCCCTTAGAAGCCAGTGAGCTCCTTCATCCCTTCTGCCACATATGATGCAGGAAAAAATAAACAAACCAGAAAGCAGGCTCTCACCAGATACAACCCCAGCTGGCACCCAGATACTGGAATGGTCAGCCTCCAGAACTGTGAGATATACATTTCTGTAATTTTTAAGCTACTCAGGCTATGGCGCTCTGTTTTAGCAGTCTGAATGGACTAAAACAGGAATAACAAGGGATTATTGTTGATAACAAACTGAAATCCACCACATGAGTCAGTCCTTATGTGAGGCATGTACAGATAGAAGTTAGGGTTCTTAATTCCTAGAACAGGGATCGAGCCACTCTACCATGTGTTCAGTTCTTTTTAGTTTGTATAATATCGCCTGATATGAATCCAAAGCACTGTGAAAATGAGAGAAACATGAAGGAGTTTTAAAACCAAATATGTTGACCTTATGACACGATTCCTGGATGGTGCCCTCCGAGGAGGGGCATGTTCCAGGATTAGAGTGAATGTAGACATTCTAGGAATCAGTGAACTAAAATGGACTGGAATGGGTGAATTTAACTCAGATGACCATTATATCTATTACTGTGGGCAGGAATCCCTCAGAAGAAATGGAGTAGCCATCATGGTCAACAAGAGTCTGAAATGCAGTACTTGGATGCAATCTCAAAAACGACAGAATGATCTCTGTTCATTTCCAAGGCAAACCATTCAATATCACAGTAATCCAAGTCTATGCCCCAACCAGTAACGCTGAAGAAGCTGAAGTTGAACGGTCCTATGAAGACCTACAAGACCTTTTAGAACTAATGTCCTTTTCATTATAGGGGACTGGAATGCAAAAGGAGGAAGTCAAGAAACACCTCGAGTAACAGGCAAATTTGGCCTTGGAATACGGAATGAAGCAGGGCAAAGACTAATAGAGTTTTGCCAAGAGAATGCACTGGTCACAGCAAACACCCTCCTCCAACAACACAAGAGAAGACTCTATACATGGACATCACCAGATGGTCAACACCGAAATCAGATTGATTATATTCTTTGCAGCCAAAGATGGAGAAGCTCTATACAGTCAACAAAAACAAAAGCAGGAGCTGACTGTGGCTCAGATCATGAACTCCTTATTACCAAATTCAGACTTAAATTGAAGAAAGTAGGGAAAACCACTAGACTATTCAGGTATGACCTAAATCAAATCCCTTATGATTATACAGTGGAAGTGAGAAATAGATTTAAGGGCCTCGATCTGATAGATAGAGTGCCTGATGAACTATGGACTGAGGTTCGTGACATTGTACAGGAGACAGGGATCAAGACCATCCCCATGGAAAAGAAATGCAAAAAAGCAAAATGGCTGTCTGGGGAGGCCTTACAAATAGCTGTGAAAAGAAGAGAACGAAAAGTAAAGGAGAAAAGGAAAGATATGAGCATCTGAATGCAGAGTTCCAAAGAATAGCAAGAAGAGATAAGAAAGCCTTCCTCAGCGATCAATACAAAGAAATAGAGGAAAACAACAGAATGGGAAAGACTAGAGATCTCTTCAAGAATATTAGAGATACCAAGGGAACATTTCATGCAAAGATGGGCTCGATAAGGGACAGAAATGGTATGGACTTAACAGAAGCAGAAGATATTAAGAAGAGGTGGCAAGAATACAAAGAACTGTACAAAAAAAATCTTCAAGACCCAGATAATCATGATGGTGTGATCACTCATCTAGAGCCAGACATCCTGGAAGGTGAAGTCAAGTGGGCCTTAGAAAGCATCACTACGAACAAAGCTAGTGGAGGTGATGGAATTCCAGTTGAGCTATTTCAAATCCAGATAGATGATGTTATGAAAGTGCTGCACTCAATATGCCAGCAAATTTGGAAAACTCAGCAGTGGCCACAGGACTGGAAAAGGTCAGTTTTCATTCCAATACCAAAGAAAGGCAATGCCAAAGAATGCTCAAACTACCACACAATTGCACTCATCTCACATGCTAGTAAAGTAATGCTCAAAATTCTCCAAGCCAGGCTTCAGCAATACGTGAACTGTGAACTTCCTGATGTTCAAGCTGGTTTTAGAAAAGGCAGAGGAACCAGAGATCAAATTGCCAACATCCACTGGATCATGGAAAAAGCAAGAGAGTATCAGAAAAACATCTATTTCTGTTTTATTGACTATGCCAAAGCCTTTGACTGTGTTGATCACAATAAACTGTGGAAAATTCTGAAAGAGATGGGAATACCAGACCACTTGACCTGTCTTGAGAAAAAAAAAAAAGAGAGAGAAATGTGTATGCAGGTCAGGAAGCAACAGTTAGAACTGGACATGGAACAACAGACTGGTTCCAAATAGGAAAAGGAGTATGTCAAGGCTGTACATTATCACCCTGGTTATTTAACTTATATGCAGAGTACATCATGAGAAACACTGGACTGGAAGAAACACAAGCTGGAATGAAGATTGCCGGGAGAAATATCAATAACCTCAGATATGCAGATGACACCACCCTTATGGCAGAAAGTGAAGAGGAACTAAAAAGCCTCTTGATGAAGGTGAAAGTGGAGAGTGAAAAAGTTGGCTTAAAGCTCAACATTCAGAAAACGAAGATCATGGCATCTGGTCCCATCACTTCATGGGAAATAGATGCGGAAACAGTGGAAACAGTGTCAGACTTCATTTTTTTGGGCTCCAAAAATCACTACAGATGGTGACTGCAGCCATGAAATTAAAAGATGCTTACTCCTTGGAAGGAAAGTTATGACCAACCTAGATAGCATATTCAAAAGCAGAGATGTTACTTTGCCAACAAAGGTCCGTCTAGTCAAGGCTATGGTTTTTCCTATGGTCATGTATGGATGTGAGAGTTGGACTGTGAAGAAGGCTGAGCACTGAAGAATTGATGCTTTTGAACTGTGGTGTTGGAGAAGACTCTTGAGAGTCCCTTGGACTGCAAGGAGATCCAACCAGTCCATTCTGAAGGAGATCAGCCCTAGGATTTCTTTGGAGGGAATGTTGCTGAAGCTGAAACTCCAGTACTTTGGCCACCTCATGCAAAGAGTTGACTCATTGGAAAAGACTCTGATGCTGGGAGGGATTGAGGGCAGGAGGAGAAGGGGATGACAGAGGATGAGATGTCTGGATGGCATCACTGACTCAATGGACGTGAGTCTGAGTGAACTCCGGGAGTTGGTGATGGACCAGGAGGCCTGGCGTGCTGTGATTCATGGAGTCGCAAAGAGTCGGACAGGACTGAGTGACTGAACTGAAGTGAACCCTGAGGCAGGGATCTTGGGGGTGGAGAAAAGTATTAACATGAGGGTCTGAGACTGCTATCCTGGAGCCCTTGGCTGGCATCTGGGAACTTGGATTTGGAGAAGGATCCTAAAACCCTTATGAGAATGCCTCACTGTGCCTAAACTGTGCAAATAATGTGGGTTGTGCTTTCCTTCTGGAATTAGGCCACAGGCCAGGGAGAGGGTATCTCTGTGACCACCTCTCAGGAAAGACACTGGTGAGACTTTGCTGGTGGTTCAGAGGCTAAAACTGAGCTCCCAATGTAGGGAGCCCAGGTTTGATCCCTGGCTAAGGAACTAGATCCCACATGCCACAACTAAGAGTTAGAATGCCACAATGAAGATCAAAGATCCTGTGTGCTGCAACTAAGACCCAGTGCAGCCAAAAAAAAAAAAAAAGACAGAGACAGAGACACTGGGCACTGAGTTTCTCAAGAGCTCCCCTGGCAGATGGCATTTCTCACATGCTTTAACAACTTGTTGCTGGGGGAAGGAACAACATCCCGTTTGACTCACTGGGAAAGAATTCTTAGGAGCATGTTCCTGGTCCTCTGGACTTCATCCTACATGCCTCTTCCCTTTGCTGAGTTGGCTCTGTGTCCTCTAGCTATAATCAGTCATGACCACAAGTACAACTATATGCTGAGTTTTATGAATCCTTCTACAGAATCCTTGAACCTGGGGGTGATCCTGGAGGCCTTAACACAAGAGGTGATCCCAGGAGACACAAAGAAGGGCAGAGATGATGGCCTTAAAGGCATATACTGTCAAATAAGTTACCTAAGTGCACAAATGGGGCAAAATTCTTCTGGGGAACTTGGAACAAGTGTAGAACAAGCACGTATGTGGCAAGGGGGATGTGATATTTATCCACCAACTCCTGAGTTGGTATTAATTGTCTGGAACTTCCAGCCTACCCTGTGTATGGGCCCAGTGGGCACTGGTGGGTGGGGGGAGGCCACAGCCAGCCCTGAAGGCAAGAGCTGCATCTGGAAGCTGGGCTTGCACGTGCAGAAATGCTATGTGCCTGCAGAGGATAAGGTGGGCTGCTTCCGCCACAGCCCCTGAAAGGCATTAAATGAAACATGAAGTAGGGCTATTGCCCCGTCTTTCCCAAGCTGCTCATCGCCTTCTCCAGGAACACAAGGAGGGTGGATTACTTGTGCCTTATTCCCACCAGAGGGAATTCCCACGAGGGCCTCCCACGAGAGGCCGCCCCAGGGCACCATGGGCACAGGGAGAGGTTGTCTTATCTATTGAAGACAGAGATGTGGTCCTTCTTCTTCCCTCTCTGCCCTCAAGTCCTGGGCATAGGAAGCCCTGCTTTGGTTTACTATTTTGTGTTTCACCTCTTTACTCAGTCTGATGAACAGGTCAGCAAGAGGCCTTCCCACCCACAGAAGGGGCAGTTCCTCCATCAGGCTGCACACTGATGGGTTCTCTCTCTGTCTGGGTATTGTGTGCATCCACTGGGGCTGATCCGCCCTGCTTGCTCTTGGTGGAGTTCCCACACTCCCCAGAGCGCTCTGGCTTACTTAACAGTTTTCTCATTCTGTCTTTTTCTACTTAGATGGCTAGAAGTTCATCATCCATAACATGGGGATATTAAGAGTACCTACCTCAGAGAGTTGCTGTGAGTACTATGTCAGATATCATAAGTAAAGTGCTTCAAACAGTGCCTGGTACACAGGAAACACACAATTGAGTTAACTATTATTAATTATAACCAGGGGCTTGCAGGTGGTAAAGAACCCGCCTGCTAATGCAGGAAACCTAAGAGATACTGGTTCGATCCTTGGGTCAGGAAGATCCTCTGGAGGAGGGCAAGGCAACCTACTCCGGTATTCTTGCCTGGTGAATCCCACAGACAGAGGAGCCTGGTGGGCTCTAATCCAGAGGGTTGCAAACAGTCAGAAACGACTGAAGCGACTGAGCACACACATCTATAACTAATCGGCAGATGTGTATTTCTTGGAAGAAATAGAATGCCCAGATTGCTTCAACCTGCTGATTGCAATGCATCAGCACACTAGAATGATGATGGATTCTTCAGCAACGCTCAGCCAATTTTCAATTTCAGCTTTTGCAAAACTGTCAGAAGTTTTAGGTAAAACACTATTCCTCTCAAACAGCAGTGAGTGATTTACATGTTCAGCTCCTAAAATCAAGGTTGCTAGGCAAACTGAGTGAAATTCCTGCTCAAGGAATGGAAGGTAATAAAGTGGGAACTCTCCTAAGTTCACTGTCACCCTCTACTATCCACACACTTTAATCTTTTCTAAAAAAAAAAAAAAAAAGCCCAATATTTACAGAACTGATTTGAAAACTCTTTCCATAACCATCTGTGGGAAGAACAGAGAGGCCACGGCCAGAAAAGTTACAATGCTTAAATGAGAAACACACAGAAGCCACAGGGCCTCACGAGCAGAATGAGACAGACAGCCCCATGGTCACACGTGATGAACAGCAAATGCTTAGCAAGCACAGTGGAAGGAAGAGGACGATCTGAGAACTCCCTCATGAAGACTGCACTTCTGGTGACCTTGGAAAAAGAGTCTAAGCAAGAACCCCAGATGGTCTGGCAACTGGAACAAAGACTCAAACAGGATGAAGCCAGCAGGTCACAACGGGTGGCAGGACTTGCCCTGTGTGGAGGGAGAGATTCAGAATGGAGGCGACCTCTCAGCCACACCTGGCTAAGGTCTGTCATCCTGCGGGATCTAACTATGGATGTCAGAACTCAGTGTGCATCATCTGTTGTCAGTTTTATTAACCATGATTATGTTCACTGAATACTGAGCTTATACCAGAATGAGGAGTTGGGCTAAACCAATGAGGGTTTGTGGTCTTTAAGACTCTCAGAACCTTTTGTGAGGTATCCTAATTTGTGTATGCTACCATTTTTCTGCTGGGACTCTCCTGATAAAATATCTTTAAAAATAACAAGTTCATTTAATTAATTTTGATTACAAATATGCCTGATTGATGACGATGAACACAGCTCTAATCTCTAAAGTTAACTTTTTCTTTCTCTTGGATTTGAAAATTACCTGGTTTTCTGAAGTAAACAATGATGAATATTAAAGAAGAATGATAATGAATATTAAAGAGCAACAATAATTAATATTAAAATGCCACAGGCTAGATAAGATTTTTCTTTCCCTTTAATGCAAAAAGTAACCAGTTCAAGGATCCTCCAGTTCTTAAGATCAATCTTCAGTTCAGTCAGTTCAGTTCACTCCGTCATGTCCAACTCTTTTCAACCCCATGGACTGTAGCACACCAGGTTTCCCTGTCCATCACCAACTCCTGAAGTTTGTTCAAACTCATCCATCGAGTTGGTGATGCCATCCAACCATCTTATCCTCTGTTGTCCCCTTCTCTTCCCACTTTCAATCTTTCCCAGCATCAGGGTCTTTTCCAATGAGTCAGTTCTTCACATCAGGTGGCCAAAGTACTAGAGCTTCAGCATCAGCATCAGTCCTTCCAATGAATATTCAGGACTGATTTCCTTTATGATTGACTGGCTGGGTCTCCTTGCAGTCCAAGGGACTCTTAAGAGTCTTCTCTAACACCACAGTTCAAAAGCATCAATTCTTCAGTGCTCAACTTTCTTTATGGTCCAACTCTCACAACCATACATGACTACTGGAAAAACCATAGCTTTGACTAGATAGACTTTTGTTGGCAAAGTAATGTCTCTGCTTCTTAATATGCTGTCTAGGTTAGTCATAGCTTTTCTCTCAAGGAGAAAGTGTCTTTTATTTTCATGGCTGCAGTTACCATCTGCAGTGATTTTGGAGCCCAAGAAAATAGTCTGTCACTGTTTCCATTGTTTCCCCATCTGCTTGCCATGAAATGATGAGACCAGATGCCATGATCTTAGTTTTTTGAATGTTGAGTTTTAAGCCAGCTTTTTTGCTCTCCTCTTTCACCTTCATCAAGTGGCTCTTTAGGTCCTCTTCGCTTTCTGCCATAAAAGTCATGTCATCTGTGTATCTGAGGTTATTCATACTTCCCCTGGCAATCTTGATTCTAGCTTGTGCTTCATCCAGTCTGGCATTTTGCATGATGTACTCTGCATAGAAGTTAAATAAGCAGGGTGACAATATTCTGCCTTGACATATTCCTTTTCTAAATTGGAACCAGTCTGTTGTTCCATGTTCAATTCTAACTGGTGATTTTTGACCTGCATACAGGTTTCTCAGGAGGCCGGTAAGGTGGTCTGGTATTCCCATCTCTTGAAGAATTTCCACAGTTTGTTGTGATCCACATAGTCAAAGGCTTTAGCATAATCAATGAAGCAGAAGTAGATGCTTTTCTGGAATTCTCTTGCTTTTTCTATGATCCAATGGATGCTGGCAATTTGATCTCTGGTTCCTCTGCCTTTTCTAAATACAGCTTGAACATCTGGAAGTTCTCGGTTCACAAACTGTTGAAGCCTAGGTTGGAGAATTTTGAGCATTACTTTGCTAGCGTGTGATATGAGTGCAACTGTGTGGCAGTTTGAAGATTCTTTGGCATTGCCTTTGAGATTGGAATGAAAACTGATCTTGCCAATTAAAAAATGCATAAATGCTTTAGGAATTAATTTAAAGATGGATTTTATGAAGGTAGTGTTAGGAGAGAGACTGCAAGAGTTAAGAGGTTTTCATTTCATGTTTGGAGACTGTCCATTGCTCTGGGCTGGAGAGGGGTCTGTAGAAGTGCAGGTAAACACCCTCCCTCTAGTTCTCTGGTCCCTCACAGGACATTCCACCAAGGACAAAAATGCCAAACTGTTAATGTTTACATACACCAAAGAGCCACACAATCAAGGTTTAGTTCTCACTGCTCATTAATTTTGTCCTTACTTTGGCTGATTTTAGGTATCAGCTCACATTTATCACACAGTTTAAATCAGAACATGCTGATTTTAGCCCTTCAAAAAGTTCCCTCCCATTAAGCATATTAATCTTAGGCTTTTCAAAAATGACTTGTTCCTTGGAAAGTCTTGCATTGTTTATCTAATGAACACATGGAGTGGATTTTTAAAGAGAGCTATTGTCCTATTCCTTAAAGTAGTACAAGGGTGACATCCACTGGCCAAATAGCTTTACTGACAAGTGACAAAAAAAGAGAACATGCCAAAACAGATGCTCTACATAGTTGAATGTTGTTCAGTTGCTAAGTCATGTCGACTGTTTTGTGACTGTAGCCCACCAGTCTCCTCTGTACTTGGGATTTTCCAGGCAAGAACACTGGAGTGGGTTGCCATTTCCTTCTCCAGAAGATCTTCCCTACCCAGGGATTGAACCGGCGTCTCCTGCATTGGCAGGCAGTTTCTTTACTACTGAGCCACATAGGTGAATACATCTATCCAAAAGCAAATGTATTCAAATTTAAAAAATTATATCTACTATTGTATATACTTCTTAACATTATTTTTACAAATCTATGCTGCATATGCCAACTCACACTGGCAAAAATTCAAAACCTTGACAATGTACTCTCTTGGTCAGGCTGTGGGAAAAAAAGGTATTTTCTCTTTTTTTGGTTCTTTTTTTTTTTTTTTACTTTACAATATTGTATGGGTTTTGCCATACATTGACATGAATTAGCCATGGGTGTACATGTGTTCCCCATCCTGAACCCCCCTTCCCCCTTCCTCCCCGTACCATCCCTCTGGGTCATCCCAGTGCACCAGCCCCGAGCATCCTGGATCATGCATCAAACCTGGACTGGCAATTTGTTTCACATATGATACAATACATGTTTCAATGCCATTCTCCCAAATCATCCCACCCTTGCCCTCTCCCACAGAGTCCAAAAGACTGTTCTATACATCTGTGTCTTTTTTGCTGTCTCGCATACAGGGTTATTGTTACCATCTTTCTAAATTCCATATATATGCGTTAGTATACTGTATTGGTGTTTTTCTTTCTGGCATACTTCACTCTGTATAATAGGCTCCAGTTTCATCCACCTCATTAGAACTGATTCAAATGTATTCTTTTTAATGGCTAAGTAATACTCCATTGTGTATATGTACCACAGCTTTCTTAGCCACTCGTCTGCTGATGGACATCTAGGTTTCTTCCATGTCATGGCTATTACAACAGTGCTTCAATGAACACTGGGGTACATGTGTCTCTTTCAATTCTGGTTTCCTCAGTGTGTATGCCCAGAAGTGGGATTGCTGGGTCTATGGCAATTTTATTTCCAGTTTTTTAAGGAATCTCCACACTGTTCTCCATAGTAGCTGTACTAGTTTGCATTCCCACCAACAGTGCAAGAGGGTTCCCTTTTCTCCACACCCTCTCCAGCATTTATTGCTTGTAGACTTTTGGATAGCAGCCATTCTGACTGGAGTGAAATGATACCTCATTGTGGTTTTGATTTGCATTTCTCTGATAATGAGTGATTTGAGCATCTTTTCATGTGTTTGTTAATCATCTGTATGTCTGGAGAAATTTCTGTTTAGTTCTTTGGCCCATTTTTTGATAGGGTCGTTTATTTTTCTGGAATTGACCTGCAGGAGTTGCTTATATATTTTTGAGATTAATTCTTTGTCAGCTTATAGTTTCCTTTGTTGTGCAAAAGCTTTTAAGTTTAATTGGGTTCCATTTGTTTATTTTTGCTTTTATTTCCAGTATTCCGAGAGGTGGGTCATAGAGGATCCCGCTGTGATGTATGTCAGAGAGTGTTTTGCCTATTTTCTCCTCTAGGAGTTTTATAGTTTCTGGTCTTAAGTTTAGATCTTTAATCCATTTTGAGTTTATTTTTGTGCATGGTGTTAGAAAGTGTTCTAGTTTCATTCTTTTACAAGTGGTTGACCAGTTTCCCCAGCACCACTTGTTAAAGAGATGTCTTTTCTCCATTGTATATTCTTGCCTCCTTTGTCAAAGATAAGGTGTCCATAGGTGCGTGGATTTATCTCTGGGCTTTCTATTTTGTTCCATTGATCTATATTTCTGTCTTTGTGCCAGTACCATACTGTCTTGATGACGGTGGCTTTGTAGTAGAGCCTGAAGTCAGGCAGGTTGATTCCTCTAGTTCCATTCTTCTTTCTCAAGATTGCTTAGGCTATTCGAGGTTTTTTGTATTTCCATACAAATTGTGAAATTATTTGTTCTAGCTCTGTGAAAAATACCGTTGGTAGCTTGATAGGGATTGCATTGAATCTATAGATTGCTTTGGGTAGTATACTCATTTTCACTATATTGATTCTTCTGACCCATGAACACGGTATATTTCTCCATCTATTAGTATCCTCTTTGATTTCTTTCACCAGTGTTTTATACTTTTCTATATATAGGTCTTTAGTTTCTTTAGGTAGATATATTCCTAAGTATTTTATTCTTTTAATTGCAATGGTGAATGGAATTGTTTCCTTAATTTCTCTTTCCATTTTCTCATTATTAGTGTATAGGAATGCAAGGGATTTCTGTGTGTTGATTTTATATCCTGCAACTTTACTATATTCATTGATTAGTTCTAGTAATTTTCTGGTGGAGTCTTTAGGGTTTTCTATGTAGAGGATCATGTCATCTGCAAACAGTGAGAGTTTTATTTCTTCTTTTCCAATTTGGATTCCTTTTATTTCTTTTTCTGCTCTGACTGCTGTGGCCAAAACTTCCAAAACTATGTTAAATAGTAGTGGTGAGAGTGGGCACCCTTGTCTTGTTCCTGACTTTAGGGGAAATGCTTTCAATTTTTCACCATTGGGATAATGTTTGCTGTGGGTTTGTCATATATAGCTTTTATTATGTTGAGGTATGTTCCTTCTATTCCTGCTTTCTGGAGGGTTTTTATCATAAATGGATGCTAAATTTTGTCAAAGGCTTTCTCTGCATCTATTGAGATAATCATATGGTTTTTATTTTTCAATTTGTTATGTGGTGTATTACATTGATTGATTTGCAGATATTGAAGAATCCTTGCATCCCTGGGAGAAAGCCCACTTAGTCATGGTGTATGATCTTTTTAATGTGTTGTTGGATTCTGATTGCTAGAATTTTGTTAAGGATTTTTGCATCTATGTTCATCAGTGATATTGGCCTGTAGTTTTCTTTTTTTGTGGCATCTTTGTCAGGTTTTGGTATTAGGGTGATGGTGGCCTCATAGAATGACTTTGGAAATTTACCTTCCTCTGCAATTTTCTGGAATTTGAGTAGGACAGGTGTTAGCTCTTCTCTAAATTTTTGGTAGAATTCAGCTGTGAAGCCGTCTGGACCTGGGCTTTTGTTTGCTGGAAGATTTCTGATTACAGTTTCAATTTCCATGCTTGTGATGGGTCTGTTAAGATTTTCTGTTTCTTCCTGGTTTCATTTTGGAAAGTTGTACTTTTCTAAGAATTTGTCCATTTCTTCCAAGTTGTCCATTCTATTGGCATATAGTTGCTGATAGTAGTCTCTTATGATCCTTTGTATTTCTGTGTTGTCTGTTGTGATCTCTCCATTTTTATTTATAATTTTATTGATTTGATTTCTCTCCCTTTGTTTTTTGATGAGTCTGGCTAATGGTTTGTCAATTTTATTTATCCTCTCAAAGAACCAGCTTTTGGCTTTGTTGATTTTTGGCTATGGTCTCTTTTTCTTCTTTTGCATTTTTTCTGCCCTAATTTTTAAGATTTCTTTCCTTCTACTAACTCTGATGCTGCTGCTGCTGCTAAGTCGCTTCAGTCGTGTCCGACTATGTGTGACCCCATAGACGGCAGCCCACCAGGCTCCCCCGTCCCTGAGATTCTCCAGGCAAGAACACTGGAGTGGGTTGCCATTTCCTTCTCCAATGCATGAAAGTGAAAAGTGAAAGTGAGGGTTCTTTATTTCTTCCTTTTCTAGTTGCTTTAGGTGTAGAGTTAGGTTATTTATTTGACTTTTTTCTTGTTTCTTGAGGTATGCCTGTACTGCTATGAACCTTCCCATTAGCACTGCTTTTACAGTGTCCCATAGGTTTTGGGTTAGAAAACGAAGATCATGGCATCTGGTCCCACCACTTCATGGGAAATAGATGGGGAAACAGTGGAAACACTGTCAGACTTTATTTTTGGGGGCTCCAAAATCACTACAGATGATGACTGCAGCCATGAAATTAAAAGATGCTTACTCCTTGGAAGGAAAGTTATGACCAACCTAGATAGCATATTCAAAAGCAGAGACATTACTTTGCCAACAAATGTTCATCTAGTCAAGGCTATGGTTTTTCCTGTGGTCATGTATGGATGTGAGAGTTGGACTGTGAAGAAGGCTGAGCGCCAAAGAATTGATGCTTTTGAACTGTGGTGTTGGAGAAGACTCTTGAGAATCCCTTGGACTGCAAGGAGATCCAACCAGTCCATTCTGAAGGAGATCAGCCCTGGGATTTCTTTGGAAGGAATGATGCTAAAGCGGAAACTCCAGTACTTTGGCCACCTCATGCAAAGAGTTGATTCATTGGAAAAGACCCTGATGCTGGGAGGGATTAGGGGCAGGAGGAGAAGGGGATGACAGAGGATGAGATGGCTGGATGGCATTACTGACTCGATGGACGTAGTCTGAGTGAACTCCGGGAGTTGGTGATGGACAGGGAGGCCTGGCGTGCTGCGATTCATGGGGTCGCAAAGAGTTGGACATGACTGAGCGACTGATCTGATCTGATCTGATCTGATAGGTTTTGGGTTGTGTTAATTTCATTTTCCTTCATTTCTACGCATATTTTCATTTCTTTTTTTATTTCTTCTGTGATTTGTTGGTTATTCAGCAGCATGTTGTTCAGCCTCCATATGTTGGAATTTTTAATAGTTTTTCTCCTGTAATTGAGATCTAATCTTACTGCATTGTGGTCAGAAAAGATGCTTGGAATGATTTCAATTTTTTTGAATTTACCAAGGCTAGATTTATGGCCCAGGATGTGATCTATCCTGGAGAAGGTTCCGTGTGGGTCTTGAGAAAAAGGTGAAATTCATTGTTTTGGGGTGAAATGTCCTATAGATGTCTATTAGGTCTAACTCTTCTATTGTATCATTTAAAGTTTGTGTTTCCTTGTTAATTTTCTGTTTAGTTGATCTATCCATAGGTGTGAGTGGGGTATTAAAGGCTCCCACTATTATTGTGTTATTGTTAATTTCCCCTTTCATACTTGTTAGCATTTGTCTTACATATTGTGTTGCTCCTATGTTGGGTGCACATACATTTATAATTATTGTATCTTCTTGGATTGATCCTTTGATCATTATATAGTGTCCGTCTTTGTCTCTTTTCACAGCCTTTGTTTTAAAGTCTATTTTATCTGATATGAGTATTGCTACTCCTGCTTTCTTTTGGTCTCTATTTGCATGGAATATCTTTTTCCAGCCCTTCACTTTCAGTCTGTATGTGTCTCTTGTTTCGAGGTGGGTCTCTTGTAGACAACATATATAGGGGTCTTGTTTTTGTGTCCAGCTAGTCTTTGTCTTTTGGTTGGGGCATTCAACCCATTTACATTTAAGGTAATTATTGATAAGTATGATCCCATTGCCATTTACTGCCAGAGTCCAGCTCTGGCAGCCAGGGAATCAGCCTGAAGGGGTGAGTGGTGTCGGCAGACGATGATGTAGCCTCTGACTCATAGTACGGAACTACACGTTTATTTCAAGCTTATATACTTTGACAAAAACATTAGGTCAGAGGTTTGACATTTTCAGTTTCCCCCACCCAGATTTATTGTCTCCAGAAATCATTGTTGCCCTACAAACAGAGTTCCTGTTTCAGCGATTCTCTCAGAATTGTCTTTACTATCTATTATCTACTTTCTCTTATGTGTCCTATACTTGTGATTACATTGTAACTCATGCCACATTCCTCAGTTTATTTCTTATCTTTCTGAATCTTGTTTTCCCCTAGCATCTTAAGATCACTATCTCCTAAAAAGGCTTCTATTCTTAATTATTCCTAAACCCCAAACTCAGCAAACTTCCTTTGCCATAAATATTTCCCTCACAAACAGGTCTCAGAAAACAATCCTTCCCATGGCCTCAAGCTGCAGCCTACATGCTCATCCTGGGACATTTTTTGTAAAGATCCAGAATAAATGTCAATGGTTACTTTATAGATTATTTTCTGGGCACAACTGCAGAAGGCTTTGCGCTTTCTCATGCTTCTCTCAAGCACCTTAACATTCTTTCCACCCAACTCAACCGAAGAAAGGAAAGAACAAGTCAGAATTACAAGGCCTAACTCTTTCATCCTGGGGCCATGCCTGCGAGATGAGAAGGAGTTGGGGCCGTGCCTCCATTTTGTCAGTAATGCCTAACATGGCTCCCGACAATTTACTTTACTGTTTGGGGTTTGAGTTTATACACCCTTTCTGTGTTTCCTATCTAGAGAAGATCCTTTAGCATTTGTTGGAGAGCTGGTTTGGTGGTGCTGAATTCTCTCAGCTTTTGCTTGTCTGTAAATCTTTTGATTTCTGCTTCATATTTGAATGAGATCCTTGCTGGGTACAGTAATCTGGGCTGTAGGTTATTTTCTTTCATCACTTTAAGTATGTCCTGCCATTCCTTCCTGACCTGAAGAGTTTCTATTGAAAGATCAGCTGTTATCCTTATGGGAATCCCCTTGTGTGTTATTTGTTGTTTTTCCCTTGCTGCTTTTAATATTTGTTCTTTGTGTTTGATCCTTGTTAATTTGATTAATATGTGTCTTGGGGTGTTTCACCTTGGGTTTAACCTGTTTTGGACTCTCTGGGTTTCTTGGACTTGGGTGATTATTTCCTTCCCCATTTTAGGGAAGTTTTCAACTATTAACTCCTCAAGTATTTTCTCATGGTCTTTCTTTTTGTCTTCTTCTTCTGGGACTCCTATGATTCGAATATTGAGGCATTTAACATTGTCCCAGAGGTCTCTGAGATTGTCCTCATTTCTTTTAATTCGTTTTTCTTTTTTCCTCTCTGTTTCATTTATTTCTACTATTCTATCTTCTACCTCACTTATCCTATCTTCTGCCTCCATTATTCTATTGTTGATTCCCTCCAGAGTGTTTTTGATCTCATTTATTGCATTATTCACTATATATTGACTCTTTTTTATTTCTTCTAGGTCCTTGTTAAACCTTTCTTGCATCTTCTCGATCCTTGTCTCCAGGCTATTTATCTGTAACTCCATTTTGTTTTCAAGATTTTGGATCATTTTCACTATCATTATTCGGAATTCTTTATCAGGTAGATTCCCTATCTCTTCCTCTTTTGTTTGGTTTGGTGAGCATTTATCCTGTTCCTTTACCTGCTGGGTATTTCTCTGCCTTTTCATCTTGTTTACCTTGCTGTGTTTGGGGTGGCCTTTCTGTATTCTGGTAGTTTGTGGAGTTCTCTTTATTGTGGAGGTTCCTCGTTGTGGGTGGGGTTGGACAGGTGGCTTGTCAAGGTTTCCTGGTTAGGGAAGCTTGTGTTGGTATTCTTGTGGGTGGAGCTGGTTTCTTCTCTCTGGAGTGCAATGAAGTGTCCAGTAATGAGTTATGAGATGTTAATGGGTTTGGAGTGACTTTGGGCAGCCTGTATATTGAAGCTCAGGGCTATGTTCCTATGTTGCTGGAGAATCTGCATGGTATGTCTTGCTCTGGAACTTGTTGGTCCTTGGGCGGTGCTTGGTTTCACTGTAGGTATGGAGGCGTTTGATGAGCTCCTGCCAATTAATGTTCCCTGGAATCAGGAATTTTCTGGTGTTCTCAGGATTTGGACTTAAGCCTCCTGCCTCTGGTTTTCAGTCTTATTCTTAAACAGTAGCCTCAAGACTTCTCCATCTGTCACTGCCAAGGAGGTTCCCTCTGTTTTAGCTTCTTCTGTTTGCTGGTCTCTTCTGTGTCTAATTTCCACCCTGACAGAAGGGGGCGGTGGTGGACACCTTTTTAGGCTCACTTGTTCAGAAGTGCTGTGGGGAGGGAGGAACACTGCAAAGAAGTAACACTGGCCTGTGCGCACAGTGTCTCGTCCACACTGGGTTTGTCCCTGTTCACGGTGCGTGTGCTTTCCCTGTCTACACTGCTTAGGCTCTAGGTTGTTCTGCTGGGAACTGTCTGAGGCCGGCCCTGGGTTGCATGCACTTCCCAGGTCTAAGCTGCTCAGGTTCAGGTACTCGGGTACTCCACAAAGGCACAGACTCAATCGGGCCTGCGTTTTGTGCCCTTCCCAGGTCCATGCTGCTCAGGTGACCAGGTGTTTGGCGAGTGCGGTCGCTGCAACTTATCGCCTCCCCCATCCCTGCCGCTCGGTTTTCTGGGTGTACAACTGGCGCACCTTCTCAGGCGGATGTCGACTGTCCAGAATCCCAAGAAGTCTTGGTTAGCAATGAAGCCTGTTTGCAGTTTGGTAGATGATGCCTCTCTGGGGCCGCGAGGGGGATGGGCTGGTCTGCAGCCGGCTAGCTCTGCTCAGTCCTTTGTTCTGTGAGCGGGCCTGGTGGTGTCTTAGGTTAGGGCTTTTTGGGGGTAGCTATCCCACATTCTGGTTTGCTTTCTTAAGTTAGTTCCCTCAGATTGCCCTCGGGGCATTCAGGCTCGGTCCTTACTCTAAGCAATGCAGCCCGTGCCTCCCTGCCCAGCCCCCGCTTGCTAGTGGCGGATGCGGGTGTCTGCACTTGGGCATATAATCTGTGGGGTTTAATTATTTATTTTTCCTCCCAGTTATGTTGCCCTCTGAGGTTCCAAGGCTCACCACAGACTAGCTGGTGAGAGTGTTTCCTGGTGTTTGGAAACTTCTTTCCTTTTTAAGACTCCATTCCAAGGATGGATCTCCGTCCCTACCTCTTTTGTCTCTCTTTTTATCTTTTATATTTTTTCCTACCTTCTTTCAAAGACAATGGGCTGCTTTTCTGGGTGCCTGATGTCCTCTGCCAGCATTCAGAAGTTGTCTTGTGGAATTTACTCAGCTTTCAAATGTTCTTTTGATGACTTTGTGGGGGAGAAAGTGGTCTCCCCATTCTACTCCTCCGCCATCTTAGGACTGCCTCTCGAAAACAGGTATTTTCACGACACAAAATGTTACAAACCCTTTAAAGGGAAATTGGGCAACATCCAACAGAACCATGTATGCATTTATCTGTTGACCCAGCAATCCCACTTTAGACTGAGACACCTCTGACAATATAAAATACATATGCATGAAGTTATTTATTGTGACATGATTTATAATTGCAAAATATTGAATATTTAATAAATGCCCCAATATAGGAGAGTGGCTGAATAAATGATGGTGCATACATATGACACAGCGCTATGCAGGTAAGAGAAAGAAAAGAAAGATTAAGATCTATATGAACTGATATGGAGAGTTTTTCAGGATAGATTATTAGGCAGAGAGAAACCACTCAATGACTGACATAGATAACAATACTGTTGTTTTTTTAACCTAAGCCAGGAGATAATTAAAAATTTTATTGTACTATAAATGTATGGTGAATCAGGCATGGTAGAGATGGATGAGAAAGGCATTTCAAGTCAGATATGATACCTGTGATACTTGTCTTTGTCTTTCATGGGCCAGCTGCCAGATATATACACTGAAACAATCTATCAGGGGCAGTCATTTCTACAGATAGATACAGATTTACATATATCTATATGTATAGGTAGAGATATATACACACACATATATATAGGTAGATAGCTATCTGAAACAGATAATTAAAATATGTGGGTTTACATGTATGAATTGAATCATACATTGACTCTGCACTATTTACAGACAAATCATGCTTGAACAGATGACAATAGGTGAACCAGAATCTAGTAAGATTGTTTAATTCAAGATTTTACACTGATCTGTTTAACATGGGTGTGTGCCGACTTAAATTTCAAGATTAGAGTAGGGAAGATTAACTGCTTCCCAGGTTGTAAAATCTGCCATTGCTTCTGTAGAGGTATGCTCATATTTCTCTTTCTATCATTGTTCTTCCAGCAAGCTGGTTACTGAAATTTAATCTAATCTAATCTAATCTAATCTAATCTAATTTTGTCTCATCCTTTTCTCTTTCCTCATCTCACTTTGAATTTCAGAGGCAGTTTTATTGTATGGTTTTGCAATAGTACTCATTTTATAGTATTCTATTTCTTTCTTCTATTAAAATTGTAGTTTTCTTAACATTTTTCCTTAAAAAAAGAAAAACACCAACCAACCATGGTACTGCAGGAACTGGGAGCTGGAGTGCCTGGGCACTCACAGGAAACTCTGGATGGAGCACAGAAGGACTGGAGGGGGAAACCCTTTCCATCTGAGATGTCTCTCCTTTGCCATCTACTGACAAAACTTAACTGGGGCCACTTGGCAAAGGAAGCATATTTAAATTATCACAGAAGAGGGAGAAAGGATGAGCTAGAGGTCAGACAGTAAATCTGTAACGGGCATAAGGAGTGTCCACACACATGTCCTATGGCTGTTCCTCTATCAGCTTAATTCTTTCTTAATATATTTGCTCATCCTTTGTCTTTCTCTTTCTCAACATGTAATTCATAAGTATGTGAACATATTTCATTGTTTATATTCATATATACACACACATATGTGTGTGTGTGTGTGTATATATATATATATATATATATATATATATATAAAACCAAGAGAGGGAGAGTTCCTTTGTATTTTTTCAATTAGAAGATGTAATATTACTTATTCTTTCATCCGTTATTAAGGAGGAAAAATACAATGATTTTTGCAATTAGACAATAACACAGACTTCCACAACTATAGTAGACAAACAGGCAGATAAATATATAGACATATGGATGAATGAATATAGACACATAAAGAGAAAAACAGAAATAAGTTGAAAGAAGAATTCATACACAGATAACATGTAGTAAGAGAGAGATGTGCGTGCTTAGTCACTCAGTTGTGTCCAACTCTTTGCAACCTTTTGAACTATAGTCCACCAGGTTACTCTGTCCATGGGATTTTCAGGCAAGAATACTGGAATGGGTTGTCATTTCCTTCTCCATGGAATCTTCCCAACCCAGGGATTGAATCTGCATCTCCTGTGTCTCCTGCATTGTAGGCAGATTCTAACTTTATTAAAAATTGAAGTCTGAAGGGCATAAATTTAACCATTGGTATTAGAAATTTGGGGCAACTGTGGATGGCATCTCATAAGGCATTGTACATATCTTTGTTACCCATAAGCCAGCCTTTTCTCTTCTTCATCCTGACAAATTCACCAGTTTAGTATCTTTGGGGCAGGTCCCATCTCTTCAATTGGTTTTCAAAACAGATAGTAATGTGTCAGTCTGGGGGTCTGTGTATGAATGGAAACACATATATTTACTCTTACACTTTACACTCAAGTACTTAGAGCTCTAACAGTCATGCTGGGATCAGAGGCTCTGAGCTCTAAGGTGTAAGAACTTCCCCCTTCCCATTTTTCACTCTTCCCACTGGGGAACCTTGTGTGCTCCTGTACTGGCGCACTCAGATTTACTTTCTAAAGCAGCTTTTTCAAGGGGCTGGTTTTGGTGTTGTCTTATTTGTTTGTTTTTATCTTTTCCTCCTCATTTCTAAGGTCTGTATTACGTATCTTTTTAGTTTTTTTTGGTCATATTGCCTCATATATTTTTTATACTTTCATCGAATTTTACATTAAAACAAATTTAAAAAAAATTTTTAGGCTGTGCCACAAGGCATGTGGGATCTTGATTTCCCAATGAAGGATTGAACCTGTGCCCCCTGCAGTGGAAGCTCAGAGTTTTAACCACTGGACCATCAGGGAAGTCCCAATTTTTGCATTTTTAATGAATTTTTTCATTCAGTGGAATAGTCATATATAGAAATAATGTAATATATTTTACAATCCCTTTCAGACCTGGGTTCAATCCCTGGGTTGGGAAGATCTCCTGGAGAAGGAAATGGCAACCTACTCCAGTATTCTTGCCTGGAAAATCCCATGGACGGAGGAGCCTGGTGGGCTACAGTCCATGGGGTCACAAAGAGTCAAACACGACTGAGCGACCTCACTTTCACTTTTGTTCCTTCTTTTAGCCATAGGTTTGAAGTAAGTTATATAGTACATTACTGTTTAATCTTTGTTCACTCACTAATTTGTATTGCAACAAACTGCTCCTTCAAGACTCAAGTTTGCCATAAACAAATGAGGAAAACAATAAAATTATTCCATTGGAAGTGTGTAAAATAGATCTAAATAGTTCTTGTGTATTTTGCTATACAATTAAAAGCATTATTTATTGAGCATGCAAACATTTGTTCAGACCTTTAAAAAAAAGTTTGGCTGCAGAGGGTCTGACCCATAAAGACTGCTCTTTGGCTTTAATTATTTTAGATTCAAGGCTTTGTTCCCAAAAGACATTAAGACTAGTATTTTTTGTTCATATTTTTTTTCCGTATGAGGACACGGACATGCTTAAAAATTCCACTGTTACTTCGATATCCCAATAAAGTATGCAAGTCACAAATATGATTTTTACTGATGGAAAGTTCAGCTCAGTCGCTCAGTCGTATCCGACTCTGCAACCCCATGAACCGCAGCAAGCCAGGCCTCCCTGTCCATCACCAACTCCCAGAGTTTACCCAAACCCATGTCCATCAAGTCGGTGATGCCATCCAACCATCTCATCCTCTGTCATCCCTTCTCCTCCCGCCCTCAATCTTTCCCACCATCAGGATCTTTTCAAATGAGTCAGCTCTTCGAATCAGGTGGCCAGAGTATTGCAGTTTCAGCTTCAGCATCAGTCCTTCCAATGAACACCCAAGACTGATTTCCTTTAGGATGGACTGGTTGGATCTCCTTGCAGTCCAAGGGACTCTCAAGAGTCTTCTCCAACACCACAGTTCAAAAGCACCAATTCTTCGGTGTTCAGCTTTCTTTATAGTCCAACTCTCACATCCATATATGACTACTGGAAAAACCATAGCCTTGACTAGACGGACCTTTGTTGACAAAGTAATGTCTCTGCTTTTTAATACGCTGTCTAGGTTGGTCACAACTTTCCTTCCAAGGAGTAAGCGTCTTTTAATTAACTGATGGGAAAATTATGTTGCTAAAATCCAAAATAAGCCTAAATCATTTAGGCTTATGATTATAGTCATATAGTATGACTATAGTCACATGGTATCTTTCCTTATTGCAAAAGCACTTGTGTTTCAAGAGACTTTTAAAATTATGCTTTATGAGGACATCATTTCAAGCTTATGTCATGCTATTTTTCCTTTTAAATGAGTGGATTTTATATTTTGGGCAGAGGAAGTAGATATTCAGAGCGGACTTCCTTGCAAATATATTGCTGAGAGAAATGTTAACAAATGAACAGGAACATTACCTGAGTCCCAGAGCTGAGAGGTGAAAAGCTTGGTCCACACCAGTGACAGTCAAAGGCAAGGTACCAGGCAAAATGTGTGAAAGACATAGATTCTCAGGTCATGGTTGCTAATGCCAAAAGAAAAGTTAAAGGAAAAGAAAGTATTTAAAGAATGATTAGTAGGTGAACTAGCCAAGGCTACCCAGACCTTCTAGTGGATGCCTTTTCATGATCTGGGCCATGAGCTTTGTCAATTAAATACCAAAATGTAAGGGCAATCTTATCTTATAAGTATATCTTATACTACACTACTTCCCAGGAGGTGCAGGTTCCATCCTTTGTTCAGGAAGATCCCCTGGAGTAGGAATAGCAACCCACTCCAGTATTCTTGCCTGGGGAATCCCATGGACAGAGGAGTCTGGCGGGCTACAGTCCATGGGGCTGCAAATAGTTGGACACAACTGAGCACGCGCACACACACACACACACACACACACACACACACACACATACTACTAAAACACATATTTTTTTCTCTTAAAATTGGTACCTCATTCAAGAATCTACAGAATTTTCATTCTGATTATATAAACTTGACCAGAGACTATAAAATATCCATTATGAGTTGATAAATGGAAAAGTCAGACTTAAACTCTAGCTCCAGGATTTAAATCAATTTAAAAATTATTTTTGCCAGACATCTAACACTTTCATTCACACACGTTCAATTTTGAATCTCTAAGTCTTTGCATATGATGTTGCTTCTGCCTGAAAAACCTTCACTCTCCTCCTCCTCAACCTTCTCCATTCTTTGAGATCAAGTTCACTTATCACTCCTCCTGGACTCCCAAGTAGAACCTCACACTCCTCTCTCTTGTCCCACGTTAGAAGCTCACCCTGCTAGTGAAGAGGTGGGGCTGGGGCAGATCCTGGCAGGAAGACACTGAAGAGGACCAAGTGGTTTCCAGCTGGGCTTCTGAGTAGGAGGGAGACAGTGAAAAGTTCTGACTCACACAGCCCTCAGGATGAGTGGTAGGAAGTAAAAGTAGGTGAAGGCTGAATCTAGAGCTTTGATTTTTGAGAGAACCCTACCCTCTTCTCTGCCTACAGGGCTAACTTTGCTCCAGAGGCTGCAGCCATCTCCACACCAATGAAACCAGCTGGTCAACCCAATGGCCTTTGATCCCAGCCAGATGATAAAATCTACACCTATATCCTCATTCCTATTTTTCTATCACTTGGTAATTGTAAGTGATTTGCTTGACTTATAAGAGGTCAAGGAAGATAGAATGAGCATGTTTATTGTGTGGGCAGGAATGGGTTTTTCCAAGTCCATATACTTTTCTTGTTACACCTTGAGCTGGAGCAACTCTCCTTGAGTTTAATGACGTCGTCCCTCCACTTTAGTGTTTTTTCAAGCTGGGTCCTGTACAAGGTGTTTTAAATACCAGAACGCACAAGGCACTCAGGGCAGGTCAATGTCTGGTAGACATCATTTTAGACTTCCATGAAAGTAAGACTAGTTCACAGAATTCCCATATATCCTATACCCAGACCCCCTAAATGTTAATGTTTTTAACATTTTGTTTATTTTCCTCCCTCTGCATGCATACATACATACATACATACACATGTGTAAGCATGCACACATACACATTTTTTGAAAGTACTTGAAAGTAAGTTGCAGGTTAAGTTGGTACTAAATATTTCAGTGTGTTTTCTAAAATGATGTATTTTCTCTCTCATAACCACAGTGTGATAGATGGTCAAAATAAAGCAAGTGACACTGACTGGGTATAAATGATCTAATCATAGGCCTTATGTGGATTTTGTCAACTGACCTGATAATGCTCCTTACAACTGAAGAAATTCTGGATCACACGTAGTCAGTGATCATGTCCCTTTAGTCTGCTTTAATCAGGAACAGATCCTTAGTCTCTCATGACATTGACTTTTTGAAGGTGTACTGGGTAGTTATTTTGTAAAATGTCTCTTGATTTGGGTTTGTCTGGCGTTTCCTCATGATTAGATCTGGGCATGAGCTTTGGTAGGGCTACTACAGGGCTATGTCCATTTCAGTGCATAATATCAGCAGGCACATGATGTCAGTTTATCTCAGTACTGGTAATATTAACTTTATCACTTGGTTAAGGTGGTGTGCACCTACCTACCTACCCACCCACACAGCTTTCCCTTACAAAGAGTACATAACAACTCCAGTTTTGTTGTTTTTAGTTCACATATTGGATGGTTGTCTCATTATCTTTTGACAGACCAAAGCCCAAAATGAACCAAAAAGATCATCTGACTTGCTGTGTGGTCAACATATCATAGAAATCAAAGAGTGGAAGTAGGAAGCCCAGTTAAGGCTGTCGAAATCTTGTGTGAGAAGCAAATCCTCAGAGTCACGAAAAAAAAATTTTTTTTTACACTAAAAAAGTGTATGAAAAAATACACCATAAACATAGTCAAAGGAAATTATCTCACAAACAGCCAGTTTCATCAGTGACAGAAAGCAAAGGACTCATCTGAAAATATAAAAAAGCATATGAAGAGAATTCCTAGAATATGTGACTATTAATCATATAAAGAGGTTGAACCTGCAACTTGAACAGAAATGCAATTTGAGACAACACTATGAGAACTGTTTTTCACTTATTAGATTTGCAAACACCAAAATTCTGATCACAAGGTTGATTAGGGATAGTGCTGGTGGAGTATAAACTGGTATGACTTTAATCAGAACAATCTGACACTATGTAGCAGAAGAACTAAAGAGCCTCTTGATGAAAGTGAAAGAGGAGAGTTAAAAGTTGGCTTAAAGCTCAACATTCAGAAAACTAAGATCATGGCATCCAGTCCCATCACTTCATGGCAAATAGAAGGGCAAACAGTGGCTGACTATTTTGGGGGGCTCCGAAATCACTGCAGATGGTGACTGTAGCCATGAAATTAAAGGACGCTTACTCCTTGGAAGGGAAGTTATGACCAACCTAGACAGTATATTAAAAAGCAGAGAGATTACTTTGTCAACAAAGGTCTGTCTAGTCAAGGCTATGGTTTTTCCAGTAGTCATGTATGGATGTGAGAGTTGGACTATAAAGAAAGCTGAGCGCCAAAGAATTGATGCTTTTGAACTGTGGTGTTGGAGAAGACTCTTGAGAGTCCCTTGGACTGCAAGGAGATCCAACCAGTCCATCCTAAAGATCAGTCCTGGGTGTTCATTGGAAGGACTGATGTTGAAGCTGAAACTCCAATACTTTGGCTACCTGATGTGAAGAGCTGACTCATCTGAAAAGACCCTGATGCTGGGAAAGATTGAGGGCAGGAGGAGAAGGGGACGACAGAGGATAAGATGGTTGGATGGCATCACTGACTCAATGGACATGAGTTTGGGTGAACTCCAGGAGTTGGTGATGGACAGGGTGTCCTGGTGTGCTGCGGTTCATGGGGTTGCAAAGAGTTGGACATGACTGAGCAACTGAGCTAAACTGAGCAGTATTTTAAAAGTATACCCCTTTGTCCCAGCAATCTACTTTCAAGAATTTATCCTACAGGTAAATGTGAAATGAACATTGTTTAGGCAATTCACAGCAGGACTGTGTACAGAAGTTTGGAAACAACTTAAGTGTCCATCAATAGAGGACTTGCTAAGTATAACATATTTATAGGACAGAATCCTTTGCATCTGTTACACAAAATGAAGCCATTCTCTTTGTTATATTGTTCTGTTGAAAGAAAAAAAAAACTGTGGGATATCTCTGGAAAGATACAAAGGAATCTAGAAAAGGTGATTGCTTCCCAGAAGAACTGGGGAGAGGGAGGCAGAAAAGTCTTGCCTTGAGCTCAATTCTCTTCGGTACTGTTTGAATGTCATACTAGGTATGTTTCTCATGAAAAAATGAGCAAAATTTAAAAAAGAATTTAAACATCTGTTGCAGTACACCATTTCAAGCATCAGTCTTTTAAGAACAGTAGTGGTGGAGCTCATGCATGGATTCAGGATATGTTTTGGAGGGAAGCTGACAACTCCAAAGGTGGGGAGTAGATATTGGCACTGAAGTAAGTAAGCCGTTAGGATGAATGTTAGGCTCGTGGCTGGCAACATGTGGAGAGATGTGCCATTTACTTTGCTGGGGGAGCAGCTAGGGAGGAACAGGTAGAATGTGTGAGAGAACTCAAGGATTCTGCTTTGGACATGTAAGATTTGAAATGCCTACTAGTTATCCATGCAGAGATGTTATATAGGCAGTTGAAATAGGAGTCATTGTTTAAGAAAGGAGTCTGGAATAGAGATTATTTAGAACGCATCAGCGTATAAATCAGCACCAATAGAAATATGTAAGCCACACACATAATTTAAAGTTTTCTAGCTGTCAGATTAAAAAGTCAAAGCAGGTGAAATTAACTTTAACATTCTACTTAACCCAATATACATAAATATTATTAATTCAAAATGTAATCAGTATAAAAATTAATGAGATTTTCTTTTTGGTTGCATCTTGAGGCTTGTGGGATCTTAGTTCCCCAACCAGGGATCGAACCTGTGTTCCCTGCAGTGGAAGTGTGGAGTCCTAACCACTGGACCGCCAGGGAATTCCCAGAGAGATAGATTTTTTTTTCATACTGTTTTGAAATCTGGTATTTTATACTTATCAGTTCAGTTCAGTCGCTCAGTCATGTCCAACTCTTTGCGACCCTATGAATTACAGGATGCCAGGCCTCCCTGTCCATCACCAACTCCCGGAGTTCACTCAAACTCATGTCCATCGAGTTGGTGATTATAGCACATCTCAAATAGGACTAGCCACATTTCAAGTATCAACTTGTCACATGTGGTGATGACTACCAATTGGACAGTACAGAACAGTGCTGATATTTAAAGCTATGGAACTGCAGGAGTGGAGGAGAGTCCAGGACTGGATTCGGGAGCACTTGATCAGGTAGAAGAGGAGGAGCTGACAAATGAGATAGCAAATGAGAGCCCACTAAACCAGCAGGAAAACAAGGCAAGAGTATGTCAAAGGAGCCATGAAGAAGGGGCTGTCAACCGCATCAACTGATGTTGAGAAGTGGAGTAAGACAGGGAGAGAAGTGACCACTGAGATTGGGAAGATGGCATTGTTAATAATCTTGGCAAGACAGCTTTATTAGACTGGGGGCTCCTCCTTCGGAGCTGGAGAATGGGAGGTGCAAGGTGGAGTCGTCTTGTGCAGACATCTCAAAGGCAACATGTTCCAAACTGATCTCTCTTCTCTGGCATCCTCCCCCACTCCCCTCTCCCTGTATTCTGATCTCTCTACTGGGGAGCCCACGCTAGAAACCTGGGAGAGGTTCTCAAGTCCAGCCTTTCTCTCAGACCTTATAAGCTATTATTCACAAAGTCATCCATTTCACCTGTGAAACACTTCATCTGTTTCCCTTGTCTGCAGACAAGTTGCTTCAGTCCTGTCTGACGCTTTTCGACTCTATGATGGACTGCAGCCCACCTGCCGCCTCTATCCATGGAATTCTCCAGGCAAGAATACTTAATGGAGTGGTTTGCCATTCACTCCTCCAGGGTATCTTCACAACCCAGGGATCGATTTCACGTCTCTGCAGTCTCCTGCATTGGCAGGCAGGTGCTTTACCACTAGCGCCACCTGGGAAGCCCATTTTCCTTGCTCCATCCTTATTTCCCCAGGATAGGCCCTCATCACCTCTAATCTTCCTAATATTTAGTAATCCTCATTGTTATTCAACCTCTAGCTTTGTCACCCTCAAGAGTTCTGTCATGAAGCTTGGCACCACCACAGGTCTGGCGTCCTTGCTGCTCTGCTAGAAATTTCTACCTTGCATGGCTCCTCATGAAACAAGCTTTGTTGTTCCTACTCTGGAGTTCCCTCTCTCATTCCCAGATCAACTCACTCACTCACTCACTCACTCACTCACACACACACTCAGTTGTTTCATGCTTACATCTTTATTATCCGTAACGCTCCCCTCACCTCTATAACCCACCCCTTCATAAAGAACCAAGACTGACTCATTGTTATTAACTCTAGTTTAGGTATGAACTTTAAGGCTCTTTAGTACTCCTCACCCCCTCCGCCGTCACTTTCCCCTACAGCTGGTTAAACGGTACACTTACTCTCCGTTTCCCAAACGCCTTTCCCTGACTTTCCGCTAGAATTCAGTGCTCATTTCAGCCGCAGTTCTCACTACACTCATTCATTCACCATACTGTTCTCTAAGGTATCAGTTTCTGTCGCTCTCTGCAACTAAACTGTGAACTCTTTGAGGTCCGAGAGCTTGTCACATTCCACTTAGTTTTCCCAGTACCTGAAACGTAACTTGACTCATCATAAGGTGCTCAATCAAGGTGTGTTATTAAGAGCAGCCAAAGAAGCTGCGGAGAGTAATGCTGAGAGGAGCGCTGCGCGCGTTCTCGCCTCCTTCGCGCAGGTGGGATCGCGCAGGAGGAGCCTGGCGTCGGGCCGGAGGGGAGGCCCGCACTTTCTCCGGAGGAGCGGCGTGGAGTCGGCAGTGGGAGCAAGGCAGGAAACGAGAGAACAGCGCGGTCTGCGGAGGAAGGGTAGAGGCCCCCCGCCTAGAAAGTTGCGAGTGAAGAACTCACGCTGCTATTACCTTCTAAGCCCCTCCGGCCCGGCCTACCGAGTGACCACGCCCACTCACGTGAGCGTAGCCCTGCGTGATCTGCTGCGGCGTCACGTGAGCGGCCGCGGTCACGTGGGCACAGTTTGCTCTGGGCTCCGGCAGCGGCTTCCTCCTGGAGTTGCATTCGCTGTCATCTCTCGGTCTCCCGCGGGCTCGATGGAGGACGAGGAGGAGGAAGCGAGGGCGCTGCTGCCAGGCGGCTCGGACGAGGCGGGCAGAGAAACCCGGGCTCCCCCCGCTGCCTCCGGGGCGCTGCAGGCCCTCTGCGACCCCAGTCACCTAGCGCACCGGCTTGTGGTTCTATTGCTGATGTGCTTCCTTGGCTTCGGTGAGCCGGCCGGCCTGGTGGGGTGGGAGTGGTAATCAAGGAATTCCAGAGTCTCGGAGTTGCGTTGAACTCCTAGGTCCTCCCGCCCTTTTTTCGCCCCCGTTCTCGACCCCACTGTTGCTGGCTATTCAGTGTCCTGAAGGTGGGGGGTCAGGGGACTGAGCTGAGCAACCTTTGTCCCACTCATTTGCTCTCGAAAGAAGTTCCAAAAGCTAGCAATTTGCCTTCTGGGACTATAGATATGAGAGAATCCCTAGATGTCAAGGTTCCTCTCATGACACTTTGTTTAGAGGGAATGCAGAAAGATGTAATCCCCTCCCCCAAAGAAGCCTCCAAAAATACTTTAAAGTATTTAAAGAATACTTTAAATTTTTTGATTGAAAAATTCGTTGGCAGTCGTTTGTTTCTCTTCCTCTTTGGTAAAAGGTATGAGTGTGTCTTGTTGATTGCGTCAGTGGGTAGATGTATTCTCGTACTCTCTAGTACCCTCCGCTCTGCTAATGTGAAGCAGTCATACTGGACTGGACTTGTGCTGTTTGCTTTCAGTTACGAAATTTGGTGACTGTGAAAGCAGTTTCTGGAGATAATTTTTTAAATATCTGCTTATTATGTCCCAGCAACTAATTTTTCCAGTAACATTCTATGTCAGTATCAGCTTGGTGTGAAAGTAATAATGTATTTTTCGTGGACTCGCTGGATTTGGTGTAATCAACAGGTTTATGGTGGATACCTTTATGCTACTGCTGGAATATATAAGAAGGCATGGAGGCTGCTTTGGGCTTTAAGTTTCTTTGCACCTCTTTCTGTTCCCTCTCTTCTCACTTTGTGGAAAGATGGTGCCCATTCATTAACTTTGAAGCCTGACATTGATATTCCTTTGATATGATATGATTCCTTTGACATTGATATGCCATTAAAACAGGATTCATGAAGTTCTGAGTTTAGGAACAAAAAATCAAGAACAACACAAGACACTTAAAATTGCCCCTACTTTAACAATTTATATTTAGTGGTTTTTATGTTTACCTTCAGTGGGTTTCAGAAGCCAGAGGCATAACTTTTCTAATGACAGTTTTATTTCTTTTGAACTGGTGGTTTCTCATGTATACTTCTAGACAGAGTTAGTGGAGAAACAGAGGCAACATTATCTTGTGGCCTATCAAAACTCTTGTTGATTTTATTACTATAAAAAGTCCGACCTCTCTCCACTTCTTTCTTTCTGACCCTCCAGAAGATGTTACTATGTTTTAATCTAACCTTTTAGAACTCTATTTTATTCTTCTTCATTCCTGGCTGTGTATTTGCTGAGTTATTTGATCTTGGATACTGTTTGTGGAATTAGAATTCTTATTTTGAAAACAGATCTAGTCAGAGTAGTTAAACTCCATTCCTGTGTGCTCAAGTGGTGGCTTTAGGTAACATTACTAGGAAACTGCTGAGGATGTTTTTGACGTGTGTGTGTGTGTGTGTGTGTGTGTGTGTGTGTGTGTGTGTGTGTTGGTAGCTTTAAGGAAAATATAGCTGTTTCATGAAGATGCTAATAAAACAATAGACATAGGAAACAGGATGAAAGTAAGGTGGAAAACGGCTTCCCTGGTGGCTCATCTGGTAAAGAATCTGCCTGCAATGTGGGAGACCTGGGTTTGATCCCTGGGTTGGAAAGATCCCCTGTAGAAGGGAATGGCAACCCACTCCAGCGTTCTGGCCTGGAGAACTCCCTGGACTGTGTAGTCCATGGGGTGGCAGAGAGTCAGACACAGCTGAGTGACTTTCACTTTCAAGGTGGAAAAACAGTTGTTGATTAACTTCTTAATCCAGGTTCCCAGTATTTGCTGTGTATGCAGGCTGATAATTTGTAAATAACTTGGTATGTTTTCTCTGGGTTATTTGGCTGCAACTGAGTATTATTGGACAAGGAAGCAGTCCAAAAAAGTTTCCTAGTATACTTTAATTTCCTAGTATAAACATTTAAAATCACCATTGGAGTAGTAATTGCAACTTGAAACTTTTATATGGAAAGTATTACTAAAAAGAAATTTGCTTTTCCCTTTTCTAGGCAGCTACTTTTGCTATGATAATCCTGCTGCCCTTCAGATTCAAGTTAAACGGGTAAGTTGACTTTTCACCTTTGTTTCTTTTGTTGTCTCTGGAGCAGATACACTGCTGAAGCATCAGCTCTCAGATTGCATGGTCTGAAACATTGTCTAATGAATCCATTTGAACATCTGTTGTCACCAAATCTGTGTAGGCAAGGAGTATTCTTGACTTGGAATGAGTGGCCACAGAGAATTCATTTATGGCACTTATGACTTGATATTGTTTCATACCTTAGATAAATAACTACTATTTCTACAGTGCAGCCCAAAAAGTATTGCAAATTTTTGTTGGCATTTCTCTCTCCCACTGTGTAATCATCAGAATGACAGATGATTTGGTAGGAGAGCATTTTGCTTTCTTAAATATGTTATTGTTATTTCATTTTTAAAATGTGGATACTGATTCCAGAGGATTGTCCATGTCGGTATTTTTGATATTTACAGTTTCCTATGTATTTAGATTTTTTTTTTTCCTTTGTAAGTTTTTTTTTTTATTTGATTCATTAGATAGGGAGAAATACACAGATTGGCCCTTTACATTCTAGAGTGAATGAGAAAGACCAAGAATTAGTGAGGTGGGGGGAAAGGATATGCTAAAGACTGTCCTTTTTCATGTGAGTGAAGCCCCACAGCAGGTAGTACACAGGGAATAGAAATGTAGAAGATACAGGCGGATGTAGGCAGAGGTGATCCCCATAGGGCAAGAGCTGAGGGACGCTGAGCCCCACCGAGCCTCTGAAACGACTGCAGATGCAAGAAGTTCCCAGGTGGGGCCGTTTTTCTGGAGGTAGAGGCCAAAACTGTTAGTAACAGTAAATGATTAAGAAATGCCTCCACTACCAGAAAGAATGATTTGATTGTTAGTTGCTACACTTAACTGCTTTGAAAAAAATTGTTCTGTTTTCTTTCCATATAGGATATGCAGGTGAATACCACGAAATTCATGCTGCTGTATGCCTGGTATTCTTGGCCCAATGTAGTTTTGTGTTTCTTTGGTGGCTTTTTGATAGACCGAGTGTTTGGAATACGGTAAGCTTGGGAAAAATCTCACTTGTGGGTAAATATGATTATTAAGAAAACACAAAACTAGATTAAGTATTTCTGGGAAGAATTTATAGGAAGAACTGAATAAACTTGTGTATTGAGTGTGTTAATGTGCATTTGTTTGTGTGTGTGTGTAATTTTGGTTTTTGAAACTTGGTTGGTATTTCAGTTAAATGCTGCTCATGGCATATGGTAACTCAGTTATCTAAAGGTCAGTTATGCCCTCACTTGGAATCAGCAAGCCAGGTTCTGATTTCTGTTGCTGCCACTTGCTCAGCTTCTTAGTTCTTCTGAGCTGTTCCTAGATTCCTGAGCCTCAGTTTCCTCATTGGTAAAACATGGATAGTATTTCCTGCCTTGCAAGGTAGTTATAAGGATTGAGGGAGATGGGTGCACAGTATTTGGCAGGTATTTACTGTTTACCTCTCCCAGCCCCAGTGAGCTTTTCTCTTCTGCCTTTCTTTAGGCATTAAACTTTTTGTGACCACTCCAGTTAGATGCTGAGGAAGGCATCACATTATTAGCTTTGTCAGTTTTCATTCTGATGATTGTGTGCTGTTTGTGGAGACATTAGGAGGGATGTAGTCTGGAATATTTTCAGAAGGCAGAGGGCAAAATGACGATGGGCTTTCCAGCCATGTGTGGTGAAAAAGAAGAAACTATATGTGTTTAAGCTTGGGGACTAACTTTTAAACACTTTGATGAGTGTATAAAGGAGGACTTTAATTTGCTTCATCTAAAGGGGTAGAGTTCGCTTGAACTTGAAGGAAACAGATGCCATTTATGAGTGATGAAGATTTTGCTTGATCAGGATAACAGGAGAGGCCATGAGTTGTTTTGGGAAAACTTTCAGTAGACTGTGGTATTACCATTTCACAAGGATTTTTGGAGGGACTTGGGTTTCAGAAAGATGGTTTACTCATATAATCTTTAATGACTCTCCTAATACTGGTATTTTATTACTCTGGGGAAACATTAATGAGCTATTCAGAGTATGGAATGTTAGAGTAAGCAGATTTATATCATTTCTCATGGTCCCTGTTTTTCCTTTTAAAAATAGCTATTAGTTATACAGAATTAACGGAGAAGGCAATGGCAACCCACTCCAGTACTCTTGCCTGGAAAATCCCATGGATGACGGAGCCTGGTGGGCTGCTGTCTATCGGGTCGCACAGAGTAGGACACGACTGAAGTGACTTAGCAGCAGCAGCAGCATACAGAATTAAAACCACTTAAAAATTGTTTAATATAGAATTCCTTGGAATCAACCCTAAACTCAAGAAAAAATTTGTGAAGAATGTCCATTTTTAAATGGGAACCCTGGGAACTTCTTGAAGATTATTTAACAAGTTTTGTTTAAGAGATGATAATGGCTTAAACAAACATGCCCTTACCAAAGCCTCTGGAATCCCTTTGGGATTAGAGACCTCTATGGATTAGCATTCAGTCTCGGAAAGCTGCTGATTTCAGAGGCCAGCCATAACTTCATTTTTCTTCCTTTGGAGGGAATGCAGAGGAGTCCCAAGAAATCCAAAGTGAATTATTCCTGAAGGATTTGGTGATAAACTCTTAATTCCCTCTCTCTCTCTCTTTCTGACAGATGGGGCACCATCATTTTTAGTTGCTTTGTTTGCATTGGGCAGGTAAGACAAATGGTTCACTGATTACTGTGAACACTGTTGAATTCTTGTCTGCTTCCACCAGCGTGGATGTGTTTGGTGAAAGCCTAACTTAAGCAGAGTTCACAAATGCCCATGTGACATAATGCACAGTCCATTTTAAGCCTTGAGACAGATGAACATTGGTACTTAAATTTCACAGATTTACTAAGAAGAAATACTAAAATCATTGTAGAAGTTGTGTTTCATCTTATGTTACTTATTTTGGATTCCTTGAATTTTCTTTTTCATTGATCCTACATTATATTCCATGTTACAGGTTGTTTTTGCCCTGGGTGGAATATTTAATGCTTTTTGGCTGATGGAATTGGGAAGGTTTGTGTTTGGGTAAGTTATGCATAATTTCATTTGTCTTAACAAATTACTGTTTTGGGGGCTTCCCAGGTGGCTCAGTGGTAAAGAATCCGCCTGCCGTATAGGAGAATTGTAGGAGATATGAGTTTGGTCCCTGGGTGGAGATGATCGTCTGGAGGTAGAAATGGCAACCAACTCCAGTATTCTTGCCTGGAAAATTGCATGGGCAGAGGAGCCTAGTGGGCTATAGTCCATGGAGCAAAGCATTGGACACGACTGAGCGCCTGAACACATGCACACATTACTGTTCATTTATCAATTTATTAAAGATTTGCCAAAATATATTATTGTATCTTCTGGAGAATTACTTCAAATCCTTGATATCTACCTCTCTTTCTCTCTTTCTCTCTCTCTCTCTATATATGTGTATGTGTGTGTGCGCGCGTATATATACACACACAGACACACACAACTGCTCAATTGTTGTCTTAATTTCCTTTACAGTAAGCAACAATTTTGAGTGGTAATAGTTAATTCTGTATAGGGTTTGAATATTAAATAGTTTTCCAGAGATGATGTTCTTCTTAGGTGTTTTGCTTTTCTGTTGTATTGAAGACTGTGATTTAAACCTCATGTAGAGAAGTATGCTATGCTATGCTATGCTAAGTCACTTCAGTCGTGTCCGACTCTGTGTGACCCCATAGACGGCAGCCACCGGGCTCCCCCGTCCCTGGGATTCTCCAGGCAAGAACACTGGAGTGGGTTGCCATTTCCTTCTCCAATGCATGAAAGTGAAAAGTGAAAGCGAAGTTGCTCAGTCGTGTCCGACTTTTAGTGACCCCATGGACTGCAGCCTACCAGGCTCCTCCATCCATGGGATTTTCCAGGCAAGAGTACTGGAGTGGGGTGCCATTGCCTTCTCCGGTAGAGAAGTGTAGAACGTCAATTTCTAGCTTGGTGATTAATGGACATTTTGCTGTTTCTTAGTGGGTAATGTGTAGGTCCTTTTGAATCATGTTGAAAAGGCTTTAATGAGCAGATTACTAAAAGACCAATAGCTCTCAGTGAATTTCAGTGTCTGTTCTGTAAGCTCATTCTCAATTCAGCCTTGGGCTTCCTGCCTGGAGGGATGCAGACAACCTAACTTACGCTTTTTACAGGTACCAGGGACACGTAGCCATAGGTGACACATCCCCAAAAGTGCTCTAAGTGAGGAAGAAGGGAAAAATGGTTTATTAAAATGTGAAAGGGACTCAGAGATAGATGTGTGATCAGAAATGGCCATCCATATAGGATTTGGATTCATAGAAGAGGAGAAATATTTTTAGATGAGGACAGTGGTGAGGAGGACTCAGTGTTTGGATGCAGAGAAGAGGAATCTCTTACCTGAAGGTCAATATTTAGAACCTGCAGAAGGAAAATTAAAATCTGGAAAGTAGAAGAATGTCAAATATGGAAGATACTGCCTAAAAAGTGTGAATCTATGTGTTTTCACAAAGTATGGACCACTCTTCCCAGATGAATATTTTATACAGTGAAGATGATGATGTGGTAGCTCAAACTCCGTTTATTGCCAGGCAGGGTTGTCATTGCAGTGTATTAAATTACCTGTACTTAAACACAGGTTTGTGTGCCAGGTGCACAGTGAGGTTCAGTGAAATGTAGGAGTTTAGAGCAGAGAAGGGTATATTGCAGGGCTATGCAAGGAGACGAGGTGGCTCATGCCCTAAAAAGCTTCATGCTCCTGGAAGGGTTTAGGCAAAGCATTTTAAAAGATAGACGAAGCGGGGATGTCTCAGGGTACCTGATCAGCTCGTGTACAATTCTGTTATTGGCTGATGATGGGTGGTTATGATGGGAGGCAGTAGGGTGGTGTCACAGGGGTTAACTCTTATCAGTCCTTAGGCTGCCGGAGGCCTGGGCTGTGTGCTCATGGTCATCAAGTAGTTCTTCTTTTGGTGGGGGCAGTTTTCACATCTGCAGCACAACTCAGGAAATTCATACCAAATACTATTATCTGTGTCCTTCAGAGAGGAGCTGCAGCAGAGCATACGGGCAAAGGCCTGTCTCAGGAAGGCCCCACAGATCCTGCTGGGTTACAAAAGAACCCTTACATCTTGGACTTTGTGCGTCAGGAATTTGGACTGGGTACAGTGTGAACAGTGTGTCTGTGCCCCTGACATCTGGAGCCTGGACTGGGGTGACTTGAGGACTGGCACTGCTGACCAGAGCACCTACGTTTAGCCTCTCTGTGGCTTGGCTTTCTCATACTGCGGTGGACTCAGGGTCGTTGGCCTTTGTACACAGTGGCTCAGGGTTCTAAGTGTCAACGTTTGAGTGAAAAGGCAGATACCCCCTTTTATATCCCAGCCCCACTTCCACCGCCTTCTCCTCGTTGAAGCAATCACAAGTCCATCTAGATTCAGAGGAGGAGCGTAGACACTACCTCTTGACGGGATGAGTGTCAAAATTTTACACCTGCTGCATTGCTAACTGTGGTATTTCTTTTAAAAGCTGTGACTTTTCTTTCCTTGTTTTAGGATTGGTGGGGAGTCCTTAGCAGTTGCCCAGAATACATACGCTGTGAGCTGGTTTAAAGGCAAAGAATTAAACTTGGTGTTTGGACTCCAGCTTAGCATGGCGAGAATTGTAAGTATGACAGATAACAAAGCCAAATAGGAAGCAAACGATTGACTCTTGTAACCATGTCTTAAAGATTACAGGATGAAATATATTTCTGTATAAGTTGTGTTGATTTTTTATATATTTTTCTAGACCGTAATGTACCATTTACCTTTAGTGAAGGCATTTCTAATCTTATTTCACCTAAGAGGAAGCAGTTTCAAATGCTAATTGAGCATTCGTTAGTTCAGAGATTCTAAGCATTGGGACAGACGGATTGCAGAGGTTTTATTCTCTAACTTCTTTACCCATTTTCGGCATTACTGCGGTGAACGTCTTTATGTATGGTCATCCAGGCTCTGCTTGCACATTTCTAGTGATAAGAAGCTCTCACTCATCTACTACAGTTAACTTTTTGTTTTTTAAACAAATTCTCAAAGTCGTGTCACTATATAAAAAGCATCCAAATACATTATTTTTATTATTATTTGTTTACTTGGCTGCCCTGGGTCTTAGTTGTGGCATATGGGTTCTTTACTTGCAGCACATGGGATCTTAGTTCCCCAGCCAGGGATCGAACCTGGGTCCCCTGCATTGGGAGCATGGAGTCTTAGCCACTGGACTACCAAGGAAGTTCCAACTATGATTAACTTAGTAAAGCCCAGTCTCCTATAGAGATGAGATCTGCCTGCACAAGTAGCTTTTACTGGTTGTTGGATTTTTGCCTTCCAGCGAGTATTTATTTTCTCTGTCAGGCACTAGCATTTTGCTTACGAAGACGGATCTGAAGGTCTTGGTCAGACATATTCATTTGCTGTGCTTGTCTAAACCATGTGGCCTGGGTTTCAGTTCCCTGACTGTGATGCTCCCGCCTCTCTGGACTTCACTATTGGTGGTCATGTTCCTTCCAGTATTTGGAACCTGGAAATGATCACGGTGTTTCATATTAGGTTGTCTGGTAGAGGGTACCCAGGGGAGCGACATTCAGTTCAGTTCAGTCACTCAGTCGTGTCCGACTCTTTGTGACCCCATGAATCGCAGCACGCCAGGCCTCCCTGTCCATCACCAACTCCTGAAGTTCACCCAAACTCATGTCCATCAAGTCGGTGATGCCATCCAGCCATCTCATCCTCTGTTGTCCCCTTCTCCTGTCCCCAATCCCTCCCAGCATCAGGGTCTTTTCCAATGAGTCAACTCTTCGCATGAGGTGGCCAAAGTACTGGAGTTTCAGCTTCAGCATCAGTCCTTCCAAAGAACACCCAGGACCGATCTCGTTTAGAATGGACTGGCTGGATCTCCTTGCAGTCCAAGGGACTCTCAAGAGTCTTCTCCAACACCACAGTTCAAAAGCATCAATTCTTCGGCACTCAGCTTTCTTCACAGTCCAACTCTCACATCCATACATGACCACTGGAAAAACCATAGCCTTGACTAGACGGACCTTTGTTGGCAAAGTAATGTCTCTGCTTTTCAATCTAGGTTGGTCATAACTTTCCTCCCAAGGAGTAAGTGTCTTTTAATTTCATGGCTGCAGTCACCATCTGCAGTGATTTTGGAGCCCAAAAAAATAAAGTCTGACACTGTTTCCACTGTTTCCCCTTCTATTTCCCATGAAATGATGGGACCTGCCATGATCTTCGTTTTCTGAATGTTGAGCTTTAAGCCAACTTTTTCCCTCTCCTCTTTCACTTTCATCAAGAGGCTCTTTACTTCTTCACTTTCTGACATAAGGGTGGTGTCATCTGCATATCTGAGGTTATTGATATTTCTCCCGGCAATCTTCATTCCAGCTTGTGC
This sequence comes from Bos taurus, assembly GCF_002263795.3. Taxonomy (NCBI): domain Eukaryota; kingdom Metazoa; phylum Chordata; class Mammalia; order Artiodactyla; family Bovidae; genus Bos; species Bos taurus. The sequence continues at coordinate 108,722,758 of NC_037328.1, read as the reverse complement.
TTCTTCCAGTCCAGCGTTTCTCATGATGTACTCTGCATATAAGTTAAATAAGCAGGGTGACGATATACAGCCTTGACGTACTCCTTTTCCTATTTGGAACCAGTCTGTTGTCCCATGTCTGGTTCTAACTGTTGCTTCCTGACCTGCATATAGGTTTCTCAAGAGGCAAATCAGGTGGTCTGGTATTCCCATCTCTTTCAGAATTTTCCACAGTTTATTGTGATCCACACAGTCAGAGGCTTTGGCAAGTTGTTATAAACTCAACCTGAAAGGTGCTTTGGCCATCCCAAACCCTGTTCGGTTTTTTTTTCTCATAAACTCCTACGAATAGAGGTTTTTAAAAAGATTCTTGCCATTAAAAGTCAAGATTTTAAAGACTGTAAATGGCATGAAAATCCTTGGAACATAGTCTTAGGGAAGTAATCCAGTACAAAAAAATGCAGTACAAATGAAATGTTTTTAATGTAATGCTTCATCTTATGAGATATATTACACTTATGTGTGTTGTATATATATAAAACATGTCTAATTTTTGTACACGTAGGCTTTTTCTAGTTTTCCAATATTATAAATAGAGCTGTTGTGCAGCAACATTCCAAAACTTGTCTGTATCTCTGATTGTTTCCTGAGGCTAGATTGCGCAGAATGGAATTATTACTGAGTCAGAGGGTTTGTTTGGGTTTCTTAGGACTGTTGAGACATATTTCCACCTTATCTTTTCAGAGATGTTTCTATCTCTGTCTTTGCGATATGAGAGGATCCTTCTTACTGTAGCTTTGATACTGCAGGCTATTATTTTTAAAAAGTCATTTTGTCAATTGGATAGGAAACACCCAAGTATTATTTTAATTTTTTTACCTTTGATAACTAGTGTGGTTTTCCACGTTTTCTAAATTTTATCCACAGGGACATTCTGGGTGCTTCATAATGTATCTTGGGCAAATCAAGACATGTCTGTAGCAGTTGGTGGATCTCATCATCCAGTAACTCCTAAAAGAAGGAAATAGGAGCAGTTGAGCAAGACTCATTCTCATTGATGCACTGTGATTACTAGTGATCTTCGGGTTCTTTCCTTTGTGGCCACAAACTAGTTAATAATCCATTCACCTTCATCCTGAGGAGCCCTAAGTTTCTCAAAAGGTTTCTCAGGCTTCTGTGATGCAGGGCTTATCAGATGGTAAGGGACCTGAGCTGGACGTGGAGTGAAGCAGAGCTCAGGCAGCCACCTCTGCAATAGCGAGGGTGGCTCGATTCTGGTCCGGATGGTGTATTTAGGGTCCTTGTGAGACTTGTGAGACCAGAGGAGTCCATCACAGAGGTGCTGGGATAGATGGAAGTTCAGTCTTTTTTTGTGTCTCTCATGTCCCTGCACTTACTCAGAAGGATTGTGGCAGTTCTGGCTTTACCTTGTCATGATTTTTTTGTTGGCTGAGTTGAGAGTTTGTCTGATTTTAAACACTTAGGCTATTACCATTACCCTTCAGTCAGTGGACTTCTCAGTCCTATTATTTTTCATGCCTTACCTGGGGGTTGGAAGTCCAGCAGCCTTTGGTTCTTCTTTGTTACTTTTAAAATGTCCTTATTTTGAGAAATATTTATTAAGTACTTGCTAAGCCAGATCACGTTAGGCATTTTAGATTTAAAGGGTTATTAAGACAATATGTCTTTGAGAGGCTTGTATTTTTGATGATATTGAGGAAAGTTTCCGGTAGGTCTTCATTTATACCTTCATGTTCATCTGAGTAGTGCCACTGGCTACTGTTTTGTGAGAAATAGCCATTTGTGCGATTTGCTGCGAGAATCTGGTTGAGGACCCATTCGTTTCTCAGTCTCCAGTGTCTGACCTTAGCAGTAGTGTTTAGGACACTTCCTTGATTTCTTCTCTTGGCTTCAAGGACCCCACAGTCTCATCATTTTCTTCTTGCTCCTGTACCTCTTTTTGCTGCGTCCATCTCAGTCTTCTCAACCTGTAATGTGGGCTGGGTCATCGGACACCTTCTCATTTCTTTTGACACTTAACTTCCTTGGTAATTGTATCTGGTTTTGAAGTTTTAAATAGCATATCTTTGCCCCTGAAGTTGTATTGTCCAGGCCTATCCTTTGAATTCCATCCCTTATGTGTAGCTTTCCTGCTGACATTTCCATGTGGATGTCTCGTAGGCGTATCAGACTCAACACAGCCAAAGCCCAGTTCTTGCCATTCCACCTACCATCACCCAAACCAGCTCATGCTAAAGGTTTCTCATTTTCATTTATGAACAGCTTTTATCTTCCAGTTTCTCAGGCAAAAACTTTGATGTCACTGTGAACCACTCCTTACCACTCGCTCAACTCTCTACATATTTTCCAGCAGCAAATCCTGTCAGCTTTACCATCAGAATGTACCTGTAATCTGATCGCTTCTCATTGTGTCCTCTGCCAGTCTCCCCAGTCCGAGACCGTCATCCCTCTTCTTCATTATGGCAGCCTCCCCCAGCCAATGTCCTGGCTTCTGTGTCATCCTCATTTGTAGGGTGTTTTGAGTATAGCAGCCAGAGTGAGTTCAAATGAGTTCCTTAAAATGTAAGGAATTGTACCAGTTCTCTACTTAGAATCCCAGTGGCTTCCCATCTCACTCAGTAAAAGCCAGAAGTTCTTTTATTACCAGTAGCCTGCCTTCCCCCCAGTTCCTCCCTGAGGACCTCATCTCTTCTGTGTCTCCTTTGCAGACACTGCTCTAGACTCTTGGGGCCAGGTCACTGGCTGTTCTTCGGTCTGGAGTGCTGTGCTTTTCCCCTGGGCAGTCTCACAGCTTCCTTCAAGTTCTTAATCCACAGTCACATCTCAGCAAGGTGTCCACTCCTTTCTATTCTCCTTCCATCCTTTATTTTTTGCTTATTTTTTTAAGGAAACATGTATTGCTATTTGATATGGGCTTCGCAGGTAGCTCAGTGGTAAAGAATCAGTCTGCAGTGCAAGAGACTTGTAGGAGACTCGAGTTCAATCCTTGGGTTGGGAAAATCCCCTGGAAAAAGAAATGGCAACCCACTCCAGTAACCTTGCCTGGGAAATCCCATGGACAGAGGAGCCTGGCAGGCTATAGTCCATGGGGCCACAGAGAGTCAGACACGACTGAGCACGCCATGCCAAGGACAATCAGAGGATGGATTTTTTCCCCAGATGTCACTATCAGGAAAAGCTGTGCTTTTTCTGAGCCAAAGTTTATTATTGTCTTGGGTACCCTGTAAATTTGGTAACTTGTGTTTTATTTTTGTTTGGGCTACTAGGAAGTTCTAGATGTACTGTGCTGTTTTGAATACTAGCATTTTCTATAAGTTGCCATTTTTGTGTAGTAATCTTAGCTGTGGCTTTATCTTAGGTTGTTATTTTTCCTTGTAGTGTTTTTTTTTTATATAATTATCTGTTTTTTAATGATCCCTATTATACCTATTTCTCTAAGCTACTCACATCTTTTTTTTTTTCAAGCAGGACAGATACAAATGAAAATTATGATGATTTTTTTTCTTTCTCTTCCAGGGAAGCACAGTAAACATGAACCTCATGGGATGGCTATATTCTAAGGTTGAAGCTTCATTGGGTTCTGCTGGTCACACAACCCTTGGGGTCACACTTATGATCGGTTAGTGAATCCTGAAGTCCCACGTTTTGCCTCTTTTGAAAGCTTGTTACACAAAGGGGCGTGACAGAGAGGGGAACCCCGCTTAGACCACGTGGTTATGGTTGTGCCTGCACAGTTCACTAGTTCTTGGACCTAATTAGACACAGTGAACATAGTAACGTCATTCATCCCATTTGTGTTTTTATTTCCACTTTCTTAAAATGAGGATCTTGTCCTGTGTGTGCTGTTGTGATGAGCAAATGAGAGTATATGTGAGAACTTGGAAAGCAGTCAGGGAGTTTATACCTCCCTGTAAGGTGTTTGTTAATAGTCTGTAGCAAAAGGGAGAATTGTTGCCTTTGATCAAATTCAGTTTGCTTATGGAACTTACATTTTGTAGATGTCAGAGGTGATAGGATGTGATTAGAAACCTACCAGGTTGGGAGCCCAGAGTCTGGATTCTGGTCCTGACTCATCTTTGACAAGGAAGTTAACCTCCATGTCTTAGTTTTCTGTAGAAGTGTGGCTGTTTGCCTAAGCCATATAGATCACTTCTGGCACCAGGGTCTGTTGGCTAAGGCTGGGTTGTGCTGGTTGCCAGCTGGTCAGTGAGAAGCAGATGAGGCTCTCTGGACTCACCAGCTGTGCCTCTCTGTGTGGTAAATTTGTCTAACTGAGCCCCATGGGGTATGGAGAACTGCTTGCAGAGCCCTAGGGAGACTTGTGGGTGGCGAGCTGCAGGCTCTGTACCATCTTTTATTCCTTATAATTCCTTGGTACAGGCTGGTAAAGGGAGGACTGTTCTGTGCTTAGTTGCTCAGTCATGTCTGACTCTTTGCAACCCCATGGACTGTAACCCCCACCAGGCTCCTCTGTCCATGGAGATTCTCCAGGCAAGAATGCTGGAATGGGTTGCTATATCCTCCTCCAGGGCATCTTCCTGACCCAGGGAGCGAACCCAGATCTCCCTCATTGCAGGCAGATTCTTTACGATCTGAGCCACCAGGGAAGCCCAAGAATACTGGAGTGGTTAGCCTGTCCCTTCTCCAGGAGATCTTCCCAACCCAGGAATTGAACTAGGGGGTAGTGAGAGGTAATGCTAGACTGGCAGCTTGTTTCTAGAGACCCCTCCTCTCTTCCCCTCCCTCTCAAATCCTTTGCCTCTCAAAAGCTTTTTCTTACTCTCAAATGCTCTTCAGTATTCTTTCTAGTTCCCTCCACGGTGGAGAATTTGATAATACATTTTAAAGAATTTTAGAGCCAGGAAGGATCTGTGCCATCAAGTCAAAGCTTCTTATTTTACAGATGGGAAAATTGAAGCTCAGAGAGGTTAAATTCCTTGCCCAAGATCAGTCAGCTTGTTAGTGCCAGAAGCAGAACTCATGTCTCCTGACTCTGCAGTCTTTCATATTATGTCGTATTGCATCAGCCAATTAAAGATTCATTAGCTTTACTAAACTTCTGTTTATTAAAATCTTGAGAAGCATAAACTTTCTTCACTCTCTCTCCTGGTTCACTTTAATGATATGACTCAGCATCGGTGACTAATGCTGATTGCACGGAGGAGAGAGAGAGTGGGCTGTGCTGTGGGAGGACTGGTGCCCTTGGGGGCGCCACGAGGTGGGGGCAGGGGCTAGACTTGGGAAGGGGTCAGAAGAAACATGAACTGGTGCCCTTGGGGCCACCATGGAGTGGGGGTTAGACTTGGGAAGGGGTCAGAAGTAACTTGAGCTGGTGCCCTTGGGGCTGCCATGGGGTGGGGGTTAGACTTGGGAAGGGGTTAGAAGTAACTTCAGCTGGTTGGTACCCTTGGGGTCGCCACGGGGTGGAAGCAGGGGTTAGACTTGGGAAGGGGTCAGAAGAACATGAGCCGATCATAGGATCAGACTTTGCTTTTGCAATTCTGTCCTCTTCCCCTGCCCCGGTATCCATCAATAATGGGTGCTTAGACTGAATTAAGAAATTCGGACTAATTTGCTAGCTGGTCATCAGCTTTCTTTAATCTGTATTCTGATTATAAGACTAGACTAGTTTGTTCTAGCCTTTCTAATCTCCAACCTTCTCCTGGGAAATAATTAATATATAGTAATAGCAACTGTTACGTGCTGAGTGGTTCCCATATGCATTTACTTTCCTTCTGTCCTGATTTAGTAATTGTAGTTTTTTTGTATATGCCTCCAGATGCCATCCCTTTCCGTGGCTAAGTTTTCTGCTGTTAATATAATGTGCTGCCTTTTAGGAACCTTCGGTTTGGTTCCGTAAAAAATCTCTCTCTCTCTTTTTTATAGGGGGTATAACATGCATTCTTTCACTTGTCTGTGCCTTGGCCCTTGCTTACTTGGATCAGAGAGCGGAACGAATCCTTCATAAAGAACAAGGGAAAACAGGTTAGTCTGAATGCAAGAAAACTTAGGCTTTTGGGAATTATGGCCTTTTTGAGATAATTTACAGTGAGGTAAGTTCTTAATAGTAATGTTGTAAACCCAGTGAAGCTTATTAATACATGCTTATTAAATCTTTTTCTTCCACTTAAATTTTAAAAACAATTTTATATTGATGTATATTCAGTTTAAATATTTTATTTCCAAATCTATTTCCACTTGTCTAAAGTTTTGGATATGTTTTTTTCCCCTGTAAGTGGTTTTGGCAGAATTTACCTTCTTAATTGTACTTTGTATATTTTCAAAGTGATAAGTGTTCCTGGAGGAGAGGAAGAAGGTAGATACTAATCTTAGATTTTATATTTTTCTATTGTCTTTTAAAATTATCCCCAAAGCTGTGTTCTAGTAATTTACTGAGAAAAGTTTTTTTTTTTTTTTTAACTGAACTGCAAAAGTTAATCAGGTGATAAAAGAAAAAGAATCTTGACTTAGAAATGCAGAATTGCACTGACAGCATCTTTCTTGTCTCCTCTCAGGAGAAGTGATCAAGTTAACGGACGTGAAGGATTTCTCCTTACCCCTGTGGCTTATATTTATCATCTGTGTCTGCTATTATGTCGCCATCTTCCCTTTCATTGGACTTGGAAAGTAAGTAATTTCTAGCCTTCCATTTTTGTTTGCTAAATTATGAGAATTTAATCATATAAGTGTAAATTTTTAAGCTGTAAATTTTTGTTAGTATGTTGTTAGTATGTTCATAGAAATTGTTTTACATCCTGGGATACAACTGTTTTTCTTAGCTTGAGGTTTGTTTGCTCAGTCACTCAGTTGTGTCCGACTCTTTTGACACTCTGTGGACTGTAGTCCGCCAAGCTCTGTCCGTGGGATTCTCTAGGCAAGAATACTGTAGTGGGTTGCCATGCCCTCCTCCAGGGGATCGTCCTGACCTAGGGATAAAACCCACTTCTCTTGCATCTCCTGCGTTGACAGGCAGATTCTTTACTACTGAGCCACCCAGGAAGCTGTAGCTTAAGGTTTAGTATTGGTTTAATTCTTGTACCAGGTTTTTGAGGAAACACCTAAGTACAGTTTTTGATTCGTGATACTGATTTATTTTAATGCTTGATTTTGGATTTGTATTGTTTGTTTCCTCTTTATTCTTTTGCTAGGAAGTCTCTTACTGAGAATGGAGATGGTGCATTAGCTCATAGTGACGAGGCACATCTGCATTTGTTAGACTGCAGTTCTACCAGACTCCAATTCAGGGTTTAAGTCAAATTCTTTGCTTTATCTCCTACCTCCTCTATGTTTTTGTAGGCACCTACTTAAACAGAGTGGGCTACTCTTGTGGCTCAGTTGGTAAAGAATGTGCCTGCAATGCAGGAGACCTGGGTTCTATCCCTGGGTTGGGAAGATCCCCTGGAGAAGGGAAAGGCTACCCACTCCAGTATTCTGGCCTGGAGAATTCCATGGACTGTATGTATAGTCCATGGGGTTGCAGAGAGTCAGACACGACTGAGCAATTTTCACTGTCACTTAAACAGAGCAGTGTGTGAGTGTGTGTTTGTGGAGAAACATCTTTGTAATCATAATCCTTAAATTCAGTCTTTCATTTTACAGTTTGAGAGAGGAACCTTATACATTATTTAGCAAAGGACGCATCCAGTATTATTTTTAAGAAAAAGAAGCCATCTTGGTTTCATATAGTAATATATTTGGGTTTCTGAAAATTTGTGTGTATTATTTTCTGTATATGTAAAAGAGGAAAAATTAGGCATCAGTGTATTTTATTTAGTTGGTCAAGTACTTACATAAATACTAAAGCTTTAGCCCGTTGCTCAAAGATGAATATCAAATAAGATGGGAAAACAGTTCAGAAAGAAGGGGAAGTTGACTATTTTATTCAGTATTACTTTGCTTTTATTTTTACAAAAACAGAATAATTCTCTCTAAAGGGTTTATTTTTTTCCCCCCTCTCTATTTTAGAGTTTTCTTTACAGAGAAATTTGGATTTTCCTCCCAGGCAGCCAGTGCTATTAACAGGTATTCCATTAATTCTGTGAATGCTTACTGTGTGCTTAGTGTGGGTCTTTAGTTATAACCCCGTGTTAGAGCCAGAGAAGATTTATGTGAGCTAATGTCTATAGTGTGAAACCAAGTCTATCTTGGGTCTTGATCCTGAAAATGGCCATCTTTACATTCATGGAAAACCAGCGAAGTCTTGGATCACTTTTATATCTTTATATTTCTATTTACTGATGACCATTTTAGAAGAATGTTAAATGAGCTAGGAATTTTAGAATTAAGGACTTTTGGATTTTTTTTTTTTTTTTTGCTGCGATATCTTTTATTAAGTATCTTTTGTATTTTCTGGGCAGTGTCGTATATGTAATATCAGCTCCCATGTCCCCAATATTTGGGCTTCTGGTGGATAAAACAGGAAAGAACATCATCTGGGTTTTGTGTGCAGTGGTGACCACACTTGCTTCCCACATCATGCTGGCCTTCACACTGTGGAACCCCTGGATTGCTATGGTAATGTGGCTGCTGACACCGTGGGGCTCAGGGAGGACTGTACAGCACGTAGCAGAAGCCCTGCTCGGTCTTCTGATCGCAGTGCTCGTGATAGTGGGGCAGACAGACTTGATGTCCGTTTCCACAGGATAACTATTTTTAAAGTATATAAATAATAGTCATCAATACATAAAGTCTTTTTGATTTCATTTGGCTGTATAGTACTCTCAATGCTAATGGAGAATTTGAAATAAAACAGTCGTATAAAAGCCAAAATGCCTATTAGTTCCATTTACTTTTCATTAAGAAAAGTCATTCCATCATTTAGCCCCAGCATCTATGATTTTACATTTTTTGGTCTCTGACTCTAAGTAGGTCAAAGAGTAATGATGAATTCATCAAGTTTTTGTTATTCATCAAAAATGTCATTTTTTAAGGCCACAGGCTGAAGTGCTATATTTCTTAACTGTTAATAAAAGAATATTGTGAATATATCTATTTATGCCCTTGGTGAGAAGTCTGTGGGATGGATTCCTAGAAGTAGAAATGCTAGAGCAGAGGTTTTGCACACTGAACATCTTGGTGGATGCTGTGAAGCCTCTGCTGTAATAACTTTCTACCCATTTAGGACTTTACCAATAATATATGAATGTGTTTGTTTTTTTTATTAATAGTGTCCTTGCTATGTTGGACACTGGCATTGTTTTAATTGTTGCCAATTTGATAGGGATAAATGATGAGTGATCTTATTTTAACTTAAATCATAAAGTCTCTTCTTTAATTGGAGAAAAAGTTAGCAGTAGGTGCTGTTTAATGAGCAGTGGTTGTTACTGGTTCTATGCTTGGCTCTCTAGATGGGTGGTGATGACCCAGAGGTAAGATAATAGACTACTGGCATAATGTTACCATGATTGCTTAATTTGTAATTCCTAATGAATACTGGAAAATTAGCTTTCCTGAGACATTGGTAATGACTTTTTGCAAATTATCTTTATTTTCTTACTTGGTGTATTTTGTCACTGGAGTAATACTGTTAGAGAGGGGCCAGGACCTTTCTGTATTGAATGTGAATTTTTAGCCTAATTATTTTGTAACGCAATTTGTGTGGATATGCATGTGTTAGTTATTATGTCACTGTTGCTAATCTGCATCAAAGGAAAATCACCTTTTGGTAAATATAAGCGTTTTTTACTCTTTTCTGTGTTGCTCTCTGTAGTGTCTCCTGGGACTCTCCTACTCATTACTCGCCTGTGCCTTGTGGCCAATGGTGGCGTTTGTAGTTCCTGAACATCAGCTGGGAACTGCATATGGCTTGTAAGTGTTTGCACATGGATCATACAATGTCTCTCCCTGCTGTGTCAATTTAATTATCTTATAAAAATCCAGACCTCTTGAATCTAGTCATCTTCAGGCTTTTGGGACAGCTCTGAACCTCGAAATAAGCAGAAAAGTCCGTTAATCTATTTGTGTTATTATTGTGGCAAAAAAATGCACCAAGCCACTAATAGGAGAACTAGCGATAAGCCACGCCGTAAAAGGGCGTTGCTTGCTGACCATCCTGCTGCCTGTTTATCTGTAGACTTCTCAGTGAGACACTGCGTCCCTGTCCTCTCTGGTGGAAAAGGCCAAAGCGGGGAACCACATCTATGGTTGGCATTCGCTTAGCCCTTTGTCTCCTTCAGCAGGAAGGTGTCATGTTCATCCTGCCCTTGCTGAGGCAGATTCCCTTACCTGTGAGCCTAAAGTTAAGTAGTGGAAACAGTCATGGAAAAAAAAAAATCTAATCAGATCATTCTTGGTTAAAACATCTCTTAGCATTAATAATATGTGGTTTATAGATACAATTATTTATAGTGACTTGCTTTTTGTGTATGATGACTTTAGAATTGATATATATATTTTTTTGATTTCTTAAATTGTAGCATGCAGTCCATTCAGAATCTTGGGTTGGCGGTCATTTCCATCATTGCTGGAATGATCCTGGATACTCGGGGATACTTGTTTTTAGAAGTTTTCTTCATTGCCTGTGTTTCCTGTAAGTGCGCCACCTGGCAACATTTAGTTTCTTCTAATATGTGGCAGAATGTCCTTGTTTATTGGAGAAGGAGATGGAAGCCTGCTCCAGTATTCTCGCCTGGAGAATCCCATGGACAGAAGAACCTGAAGGGGTCCTGGCAGGCTACCGTCCATGCAGTTGCAGAATCAGACATGACTGAAGTGACTTAGCATGCACACGTTGTCATTTATACTTGTAGGTTTTTGTTATTGTTCTTTTCCCCACTTTTAAAAACCAAATCCCTAAAGTGTTGCACTCAGATTTGCCTAATTCTTAGCCTATGCATCTGTTTCCCAGCTAGTGATTTTTTTTTTTTTTTTGGTAGTACTATTTTTTTTGATCTCTCAGTTTTTAAAATTATTTTTAATTGGAGATAATTGTTTTACAGTGTTTTGTTGGTTTCTGCTGTATAGCTGTGTGAAGCAGCCATAAGTATACATATGTCCCCTCCCTCTTGAACCTCCTTCCCCCAAAACCCACAGAGCACGAGGCTGAGCTCCCTGTGTTACACAGCAGCTTCCTACTCCAGCTAGTGACTTTTCAGTTCTGTGAAGAGTCATCGGCATTTTTCAGGAGATTCCTGTCCATAAAGGTAGCAGTGGAGTCTACTTTCTGTTCTGTTCTAAATATTTGTTCTTTTTACTGGTAAACGTTATGTTATACAGTGCAAAGAAGAATGTAGTACAGATACATGTTACAGCGTGAATGAACATTAAAAACATTCTCAGTGAAAAAAGTTACACAGAAAAAGTCACCCAGATTCCATACTCATCTTGTCTGTTTCATAAAGACTTAATTTTTTTTTTTAAACAAAACACTTTCCCCTTTAGAGTAGATCCATTTGAAGGGTCCTGAGTATGTCCCTAGTGTGAAGATGTGGACATTAGTGTGGCTTAGGGCTGAACACTCATGATTTATTCATTAGTCTGCTTTGAATTGTTTTTATTGTTAGTCCTGTTATTTAATTTTACCAATAAATCATTTATTTAATGATTCATTGGTTAAAAATAGGAAGCATTAGGAAACTGCTGAAACTGCAAACATAAATCAGTATTTTTCCACTGATGCGTTCACCTTACACATAAATTGTGTTCATCTGAAGAAAATGTCACATAACATACCAAGATGTCTTTTATCCTTCAGTAAGTTGTATTTAAAATGGTATACTCCAGTGATAATTTTATCTGACTTCATTTACAGGAATAAAGACTAAGGTGTGGTATTTGCAGATGATTGCTATGACTAGCCTGAATGCATTTTATTATCTCAAAATTAGCAGAAATTAGCACATCACATTTTAAAAAATATATAATTTCTTCTTAAATAGTGGGCTGTATATGAATTAATAGACTTCCCTGGTCTGGTGGCTTGGATGGTAAAGAATCCACCCATCTTCCAGATCCCTGGGTCAGGAAGGTCTCATGGAGAAGGAAATGGCAACCCAGTCCAGCATTCTTGCCTGGGAAATGCCATGGACAGATGAGCCAGGCGGGCTACATACAATCCATGGGGTTGCAGTTATGATTACATAGGAACCATTGGGGAAAAGCACAGGTATTTAAGGATCCTATGTTTTTTTCACTTCCAGTGTCCCTTTTATCTGTCGTCCTACTCTACATGGTAAATCATGCCCAAGGTAAGAGAAATTGAGGTATTTTTAAAATTAATTTATTTTTTAATTGAAGGCTAATTGCTTTATAGAATTTTATTATTTTCAGCCAAATATCGACCACAGTGGACAATTGTTTGGGGCCCTTGGATTGTCTCCATGCCCCTGTAGAGGCCAGTGCTTTAGTTCATGTAATAACATTCTGTTTATAGTGTTGAAACATATTTTCCTTCATAGCATATAATTATGTTTCTGGACCCTCACATTTATTTATTAAAATTGTTGTTCTGTTCTTGCTGGTCAGTTCAGTTTAAGTTTTGTGTTAGATGTTATTTTTGTATTATCATAAAGAAGTATAACTTTTTTAAAAAGTAACCTGAAGTCCTTCCTATATACTTAAAGTATAATTGTGATGACTGTTGTAGCCTGTGTCTTATATTTTTAAAAAATGAAAAGTGAACATATTTATGGCTGAAGTTTGCATTTTAAGGTTGAAAGTGTTTGGTAACAGAATGAGAAATTACAGGTTTTTTTCATTTGCTTATATTGGTTTTTGTATTTTTTGTCCTTAATAAAATTTTTATATTACCTTTATTAGTTTTTCTAAACTGGCTTACCCCCTAAGGGTTGTCATGTATTTAGAAAGATGACTATATATGATGTTTAAATAATTTTAGGTCATTTCTTTTAATGTCTCTTAATTTTCACTACTTATTAATAGTACAGTGTCCCCAAACCTTGAGCAATACATAAATCCAAATTTCTTAAAAAATGCTAACATTAAGGAGTGATTATTTGTATCATATAAGGGTTCTTAAAAAACACTTTTTCCCCCTTGGGACGTTTTCAGGAGATAAACTGTTTTTCACCTTCCGCAGCTTTTTTTGTTACTTTAAGATGTATGTGTGCATGTGCAAATTGGCACGTGCGTGTTTGAATTTTACTTCTGATAGTTACATTGAAAAAATTCCACACTTGTATGTATTTTAGGTGGGAACCTAAATTATTCTGCCAAAAAAAGGGAAGAAATGAAACTTTCTCATGAAGAGTAAGTATTGAAAGAGAAAAGTCTTTATTTTTAAAATCTTGACGCATTAGCAGTTTATTTCAAGATTGGGTTTAGACTTTTAAGAAATTAGTCTCTTGAGTTTTGAGAGCTAACAGTTACCTTTGGGACTACTGTAACATAATTCTTGTTCGTATTAGAAAATTTTTAAAGGGTGGATATCAAAGATTAAAATAAAATGAAGGGAATAAAAAGCAAATTGGGCTTTAACTTTCCTTCTGAGAGAAGAGAGAGAGGCCTGCAGTATTTATAATTTATTGGAGGAAAGGGCTTTGTCCTCACTTCCTGTGCTAGGCTTACCCTTTCATTCTTTCTCGTATTTTCTTTTTCTTAACTAATTATTGTTGTTCAGTTGCTCAGTTGTGTCTGACTCTTGGTGATGGTTGAAATAATCTTTTACTATCTAGTTGAGATCAGATCAGATCAGATCAGTCGCTCAGTCGTGTCCGACTCTTTGTGACCCCATGAATCGCAGCACGCCAGGCCTCCCTGTCCATCACCAACTCCTGAAGTTCACCCAAACTCACGTCCATCGAGTCGGTGATGCCATCCAGCCATCTCATCCTCTGTCGTCCCCTTCTCCTCCTGCCCCCAATCCCTCCCAGCATCAGAGGCTTTTCCAATGAGTCAACTCTTCGCATGAGGTGGCCAAAGTACTGGATAAGATAAGATAGTTGATATTAACTAGTTAGGATCATCTTTTATTTCCTCCTGGTACTAACATGCTATTCTGTATTCTCTTACTTGGAACAGATTAAAGTATATAGTGTGGAATTGAAGTTAAATCAATTTTTTCCATGAGTGTATGCTGAACCATAGTAGTGACTATTTTTCTTTTTTTGAACTTTTTATTTTATACTGGGATACAACCAATTAACAATGTTGTGATAGTTTCCGGTGAACAGTGAAGGGACCCAGCCATAAATATACAAGCATCCGTTCTCTTTTAACCATCCTCTCATCCAGGCTGCCACATAACACTGAGCAGTTTGATGTGCTATGCAGTAGTTCCTTGTTGATTATGCGTCTTAAACACAGCTGTGTGTACCTGTCCATCCCAAACTCCCTAACTGTCCCTACCCGGCCCAGCAGCCATGTTTGTTTTCTAAGTCTGTGAGTTTATCTGTGTCCTGTAAGTTTATTTGCATAATTTCTTTTTAGATTCCACATATAAGGGATGTCATGCAGTGCTTCTCTTTCTCTGTCTGACCTACTTCACTCAGCATGACACACTCTAGTTCCATCCTTGTTGCTGCAAATGGCATTATTTCATTCCTTTTAATGACTGAGTAATATTCCGTTGTATATATGACCACATCTGCTTTATCCATTCCTCTGTCAGTGGACATTTAGGTTGTTTCCATGTCTTGGCTATTGGAAACAATGCTGCAGTGATCACTGGGGTGCATGTATCCTTTTGGATCATGTTTTTCTCTGGATATATGCCCAGGAGTGGGATTGCAGGGTCATATGGTAGCTCTGTTTTTAGTTTTTTTAGAAGTGTCTCCATATTGATCTTCATAGTGGCTATACCAATTTACATTCCCACCAATAGTATAGGAGGGTTCCCTTCTCTCTATACCCTCCCCAGTATTTATTTATTGTTTGTGGATTTTTTGATGATAGCCATTCTGGTGGGTGTGAGGTGATGTCTCATTGTAGTTTTGATTTGCATTTCTCTCATAATTATTGATAATTATTGATGTTGAATATCTTTTCATGTACCTAATTGCCATCTGTATGTCTTCTTTGGAGAAATGTCTGTTTAGGTCTTCTGCCCATTTTTTGATTGGGTTGTTTGTTTTGATGCTGTTAAGCATCATAAGCTGTTTGCAAATTTTGGAGACTAATACCTTATGAGTCACATCATTTGCAAATACTTTCTCCTGATGAGTCTTTTTCTTGTTATTTCTAGTTTTTTAGATACTGAATTTTTATGATTTAAAAAATTTATTTGTAAATCTATACTGTGTAAGTTTTATGAATTTTGAGTAGGCTGAAATAGGATAGAACAAGGCTGTGTTTTCTGGAGATTGATTCTTGCTTGTCTCAAATTCCTTTTTTTTCTGGCCACACCTTGAGGCTTGTGGGATCTTAGTTCCCCAACCAGGGATTGAACCTAGGGCCTCAACAGTGGAAGTGTGGAGTCCTCCCAGTGGACTGCCAGGGAACTCCCTCAAATTCCCTTTTAACATAATAATTCTACTTCTGTAAATAGTTGTTGTTTTTAAAATCATGTTTTAGAAGGATTTTTAAAGTCAGAGATACTCAACATTGTCATATGTTAAGTGAACAAAAGGTAAAAATGCAAATATATCCTAATTTTATTCAAGAAAAAGTATGCAAGCATATGTATTTCTTAAATGCATTACTTGTATATAATGGAAAAAAGGCTGAAAGAAAAATCCCCAAATATTACCAATTCCATTTGAATGGTAGGGTTAGAAGAGTTTATTTTTTTTCTTGGCTTTTCTGAATTTTCTACATTGATCCTGTGTTACTTTTATGGTCAAAAGGAGTGAAAAGATTATCCAGCAAAATGTGTAACTTAATACTTGACACTGCATGTTTTTTATAGTGGTTATGGTTTTCATTTTGTAGTGATGGGGTTTTGTGGGTTTTTTTCCCTTCCCTTTTTTGATAATGTATTATATTGTGTTTTACAGATGAGAAGTTTAAATGACTGTGTCATGAGATTGGGCTGCACACATCATTGGTTTGAAAACCTCCATTTTTTAAAAAAAAATTTAGAGTTTAGTCATTAGGAAAAATAATAGTTTGGAGAGATTTTATATTTATATTTTGAATATACCTATTGTAAAGCATAACTGTGAGGACTGTGTCTTCTGTATTGCTGAAAAATTCTGCTTTGGAAAAGGCTTATCAGTGGTGACGTTTGCAAAATTGCACCTGGTACATGCAGGTGATTTTGAGTAAGGACAGTAAATAATGGAAATCTTTGGATATTGTATTGACATAATTGTCACAAAATCTATTTAAGGATTTGGCCCTTTTTTTTTTTTTAATCTTAAAGCAAAAAAAAAAAGCTTTTGAAGTGATAGAAAGGATGTTTTATATAGAATAAATAATGGCATTTTAATAGGCATTCCTTTTTGTAATAGGGGATATTTGAAAGATACTTTTATGAAGTCTCATTTCCACATATAGCAGATTGTGTTCTCTCTTTAGTTACAAGAGCTTGCTGACCCTTTTGAGCTTCTGTATTTCTCTGTTACTGAGAACCCTAATCCCTTAGGGACATGATTTTGTGGTACAAACTTTTTGTATGATTTTTCCTATAGTCCGGTTAATTACTAAAAGTTATGTAACTGTAAATTATGATAATTGTATATCTATACAGATAAATAAAAGCGCTGCAAAAGAAATACTTGATGTCTTTAACTTTTGACTTAAAAAACATTAAAACACTGATTTTAACTCTTTATTTATGGGGAAAATTATTTATATAAGAAGAAAATCTAAGTTGGAATACAGAAAATTTGCCTAGTTACTGTCATTGAAAGATTATGGGAGTAGTTTTTCCTCCAGAGTAGGACCTTAAGTAACATTTATGTCTTTTGCATTAAATAAAATATGGATATGAAAATTTTCTGACAAACTGAAACACTCTTTAGCTTACCTGGTGGTCAGATAGTTAAGAATCTGCCTGCAGTGCAGGAGACAGTTTAATCCCTGGGTCAGGAAGAATCCCTGAAGAAGGAAATGGCAATCTACTCCAGTATTCTTACCTGGACAGTTCCATGGACAGAGGAGCCTGGTGGGCTACACAGTCCATAGGAATTACAAGGAATCAGACACAACTGAGTGATTAACACTGGTCTTGTCATATTATATATTAAAGTCAAGGAATTTTTGTGTATTGCATTCTCTGGACTTGCAGATATTTTAGACAACATTTAACATATTTAGCTGATTATATTGTTGGATGTACATGGCATAACATCGTAAGTTTAAAATTCCTAGAACAGCTTGAAAGTGTATTATGTAGGATAGGTTTATTCAGTACATCCATTTTTCTGGTTTACTGTATCATTACTCAGTTATTTCTTTAAGCTTTGACTGCCATATGACCGTTCTAGTCCATGGCTTCTGAAAGTTGGCCTTATCAGTTGGGAAAAGCTGCACTGGGGCTCAAGTTTCTGTTGTAAATTCTGTGAAACCAGGTTGTAGAGAATCTTGGATAAAATAGTCTTAAGAAAAGGGAGCAGCATGGACGGAGCCCCTGAGAAGGGATGGAACATGACCAATTAAAACATAAGCTGCTCACTGCAGCTGAGGCACAGAGGAAGTGTAAGGCGGCTGCCAGACCACACACGCCCTGCACAGCAGCAGACTTGCCTTCTTTGTAGAGTCTGGTTCAGTTTCCCAAGGAAACTCCGATTATTTCCAGGTTCTATGTCTTACCATGTTCAGGCAGTTTTTAACCATTCAAAGCAGACCCTATCTGCTCTGAGTAAATATTAATAAATATTTAAATAGTAAATAATCAGGACAAAAGGAGAATTCCTCTCCCCCTTCCACACCCCAGTAGAGCCCAGACTTTGTAGGGTACAGTGGACAGGAGTTGAGAGAGTGAAGTGGGAGGAGGGTGAGAGAGGAGAAAAGATATGCAAGGTACCAGGTCAAGGTTGTTGAACTGGCAGCAACAGGGCTGGGAGAGCAGGGATGAGGGAATCAGCTGCAAGGGGAATTGGCTGCAAGGGGAGCAGGGCTTATGTGAGTGGCAGGAAGCCTGGCCTGAGATGTGGAGGTGTGGGGAGGTGTGCCCGGACACGGGCCGTCTCCAAGTTCAGAGTCATTGCTCAGGGTCTGGAGTTAGAGTGTCAGAGAAGTAAGTGTCCTCTTTGGGTTCTGATGGGGTTGTGGAGGTGCAGTCCAGGCTTGGGGGAGAGGAGAGGCAAGGAATGGGCCATATTTAATGGAGATTTAAAAATGTTTCCCATGACTTTTATTTTCTATGAATTTTAATGGATTACATGAATTTAATGGTTCTATGAATTTTAATGGATGCAGATTTGTGTTTGGCTACCACAATTAGAATACAGAACAAACAGTTCTTTAATGAACATTTCAAAGGAAAAATGTAACATTTTAAGATAACATACATGTGTTCTCTTCACTTAAGAGTTATTTTAGAAAGTTTTGGGTTATTTTCCAGCACTTGGATTTTTTTTTAAATGTCTTTTTAGTCTGATGACTATAAAGTTTTTATAAACATGTAACTTAAATTAATATGCTGTATCCTGTAGACTGTAGTATTTCACCTCTTAATGTCTCTGAAATTGGAATGTGTCTTTGACAGCATCTTATGATTCAAAGAAATAAAGTGATGAGGAAAACCAAGCGTAATACTGTAACAATAGATGATACTTCATGATATGCACAGACTTCTGTATCATCATTCATTTCTGGGAGCACTGACCCTAAGGCTCTTTACTAGAGGTGGTGATTCAGAAATGTGGAAATTGTGGACCATCTTCCACACATTGATGAGTGAGAGAAACAGACAAAAGATCAGTGATTCTGAGATAGTGATACGGTGCAAAGAGCACTGTCATAGAGCAGTGACTAATGGGGGTTAGGGACCCTAGAATACTTCTGAGATTCCCAGAGGAAGATGGTCTTTGAGCTGCATGACAAAGGATGAATAAAATGACTTACCTAAGGAGTGGAGGAGCAAGGTATGAATGAGGAGGACAGGAGTTTCTAGAGATAATCTTGGAACCTGCTGATTGATGAAGATGGAGTGAAGGAGGCAAATGTAGAGTTCAGGTTGGAAGCTTTTTTTTTTTTAATGTGGACCACTTTTAAAGTCTTTATTGAATTTGTTACAACATTGCATCTGTTTTATGTATTTTGGCTTTTTGGCCCAAAGACATGTGAGATCTTACCTCCCCAAGCAGGGATTGAATTCATACCCCCTGCATTGGAAGGTGAAGTCCCAACCACTGAATCACCAGTGAAATCCCAGGTTGGAAGCTTTGATAGGAGACAAGATTGATGAAGGACTGTAGTTGTATGTTCAGCATTTTGATCTTAAGCCTGAAGGCAGATGGGCGCTTTTGGAAGATACATATATTGGGAATTAAGATTTACATCTTACAAAGATGACTGTAGAAGCAGAAGGAAGGGAATGAATTAGAGCTTGCGGGGAACAAATCTGGGGTCAGAGAATGATAAATCGATTGGAGCATCACGAGAAGTGATGGAATTTGAACCAAAGCAGTGGTGGAGCAGATGAAAAGGAGAAAACACGGTCCTGTGATGCTAGGGAGGCCGATCTGACCATGTGATCATGACAGTTTGAAGTGTGGGAAGAGGCTGGAGTTAAGCACAACCCCTAGATCTCTGGCTTGGATGGATGGTGCCATTGAGCTGAAAGCAGGTTTGGGAGGAAAACGATTTCAGTTTTGACTTTATGGAACTTGCCATGCCCGAGGAACTGTTGTATGGACAAGAGCATGGGTTTGGAATGCAAGAGGCTTTCCCTGGAGAGGGGTTTGCGGGTCATCATTGGGGCCCTCAGGGAGTCGGTGAGGTTGTCCAGGAGGAGAGTGGGGTAGAATAGAAGAGTGCAGGGGCGGGACCCTGGGGCCACCCACCCACACTTACAGGGTGGAAGCAGGAGAGGGGGCAGTGTGTGCAATCAGTTTAATGAGGAAGTGGGTGGCAGTGACAAATGCCATGGAAGCCCAAGCAGGATAGGGCATGACCATTTGGTTTGTAACTGGAAACCATTGGTGTGTTGTAAAGAGCAGTTAGAATGCAGTGGGATGGTGAGATGGGCAGTAGCCAACTTGCGATGATTTGGCACTATGAATTCAAGGTAGAAATTGCAATAAAAAGCATAGCCTACTCTTGCAAGAAACTAGGCTATAAAAGGAGAGACCATAAGGAGTGTTCAGCGACTGTGTCTTTGATTGTTGGGTTAATGCTTTCTAAAGGTCTCATGGCTAATGTGTTTTTCTACCTGTGGAGTGGAACTTTCTCAGACTCAACGATTCTTTAATTTGCTTGAAGTGGCACTTTTTGCTTTTTGTTCATGATTTAACACTATAAAAATGCCCAGCTAGAGCTTGCTGCAGGAATATGAGTTCCATCTTATCATGGAATTCTTGAGGCCATTACTTTTGACGTTGTTCGGTACATTAACAAACAAATAAACAGAAAACATTAACAAAACAAAAAGTTGAGAAGTTGAAATATTAAGGAGATTGAGCTTGTTTACAAAAAAGTAAAAGACAATGAGAATACGCAACTTTATAAGCTTAGGTTATGCTTAATTGTAAACAACTTGATGAAAAATCTCCCTTCTTTATTGTCCTTGAAATACAGGCTAAAAAGTGAGAATGCTTGCAGGTATAGTGTGTCCTGGAATTGCTTTGAATTGCAGTTGGTGAGTGTGAGAACAAATAAATCCCAAACGATTTGTGATTTAGTTTTATAGGCACACACTCATAAACTGGATTCAGGCAGTAATTCTGGAAAGCATACACAGGAGAATTATTTGCTGTATGTTCATTTACTCCACACAGATTTAGCAAGTACCCATATGTTGAAATCTCTGCTGGATCCGGCAGGATAGGAAATAAGGGGACTTAAATAATGCTGCTCATACTTGGTGAAAGGGAGATGTGGACAAGGGGTCAGAGAAGAGAGAAAGCCTTCTTTTTTTTAATATTGATTTTTATTATTTATTTATTTGACTGCACCAGGTCTTAGGTGCAGCATGTGGATCTAGTTCCCTAACCAGGGATCAGACCAGGGCCCCCTGCCTTGGGAGTGTAGAGTCTTAGCCACTGGACCACCAGGGAAGTCCCGAGAAAGGGCCTTTTGATGTGTGATCAGGGGAGGCTTCTTGGAAGAGGTGGCATTTGAACTGTATGCTGAGAGACCACTGTTCATTCTCTTTGGCATGTCTATTTCATGTGATACCCTTGACTACTCTCTTTCTTGAAACTGCCTTGGTTTGGTTTTCCCACACTATTATCAGCACCATCTACTGCCTCTGTGTTCCCTGTCAACCCTTTTTATGGTTCCTGTATCTCCTAGGTCCTTTGTTCTTTCTCTTCCCTTCTTCCTCAGAGATATAATTGCTATCTGCAGCTTGGAAGAGTTGCCTGAATAGATAACTCTAAACCCAGAGCTTGAGCCTAAACTTTCTCTGACCCTCCATCCTACATTTCCAACTTGAGGCCTCACTGGCGGCTCACATTTCAGTCGTCTGAACTCTCCCTCACGATGCACAGCCTGTGCCTTCCCTCCTTTACTTCCTCCCTTTTGCTTTCCTACTGAGCGACTATTGAGTGTCCCTGTGTGCTTGGTGCTAGTTGATCATTCTTTTGATTCCTCAGGCTTGGAGTCTCAGAGTCTGTTTTTTTCTGTCCCCCTTACCAGCTATGTCTCAATAATTTATTTCACTCTTTTTCATTCTTTCCAGTGTGTTTTGAAATCTTTCTGGTTCTACTAAAAGATTTTAGTTCTTCATGCCCTTTATCTGTATCTTGGATCACTGCAGTGGCCTCATAAATGGTGATCACCTTCCTCTACCTCCTCTTCATCATCAGCATCACCATTGCTTACTGAGCATCCATTATGTTTGGAATGTTGCTCAGTTCAGTTCAGTTGCTCAGTCGTGTCTGACTCTTTGCAACCCTATGGACTGCAGTACACCAGGCTTCCCTGTCCATCACCAACTCCCAGGGCTTGCTCAAACTCATGTCTATTGAGTCAGTGATGCCATCGAACCAGCTCATCCTCTGTCATTCCCCTCTCCTCCTAGGAATGTTGCTAGGGTACCATGGTCTATACGTTGAAAAATGGAGTAGAAGGAGAGACAAAACAGACCTGAATGATAAAGAAGTCCATCACCAACTCCAAGGCGATAGGCCCAGAGGCTGAGTCAGCAGTGCAGTGAGATCGGAGGAAGTGGACCCCAAGATCTGGGGAGATGAGTATCTAGGCATGTGGAGAAGGTTTGGGGCAGGGTGTTGAGTGGTGGATGGTGGCCCTCTGGTGAACATGTGAGAGGTGGACACCCATGTGATGTGGTATAAGACCTGTGAGTTGAAAAGTTCATCTAGGCCTGGACTGTGATGGATCTAGTAGACCAGGATGAGCTATTTGGTCTTTATCCTATAGAAGCAAGTTTGTAGGGAGGGAATGGACAGAAATAGGGAGAGTGTGATCTATGAAAAGTGTTAAGAATTACCTGGAGATGGTGTGTAGGCTGACTTTGAAGCCAGTTAGGAGATATCACAGAAGTCTTCTGTAACATTTTGTTTCTTATCTCTAAACACAAGACTGCCAGATTAAGTTTCTCAGTCGAAGTTTTGATCCTGTGACCCTCCTGCTCAGATGTTCCTTGAGAAGCAGTTCTTTTTCTGGCTTTGGGGTAGCCTTTGTAATCACACTTCAGCCCTTCCAGCATTGTCTCTGCCTCCTACCTTTCAGTAACCAACCATTGGCCCCCACACAAATTTTCCATTCTCTCCAATGCTTGAGAAATTCTAACTGCAGTTTCACCCAGCTTTCAGCATACACGTGACACCTTTCATGACCCCCGAAGCCCCTGCCCCCTGACAAAGCTTCCCTCATACTTACACTGTGTTGTTTGCTTTAAATTAATCACCAACTGACATTACTTTTTTCTGTAGCTGCTGAAGTTGTTAATTAGTGCTCATATTGTTTGTCTGGGTTTGTTTTTCCAACAGTCTGTAACCTCCTCAAGAGCTGGCACCGTGCTTGCCCCTTGTAGGTGGCTACAGCCATTACATTTGCATCCAGTACTGTCCCAGTGCTGGTATTTCAAACATGATGATATTTGCTGACCTTCAGTTTTGTTTTAACCTGTCCAAGCAGCCAGGCAGATTACACAGATGCTCAGAGCCCAGGGTGATAACACATTTGAGGACCCAAGCTTTCACCAGGGTGGTGGCATTGAATGGGGAGATTGAGAAAGAACTTTCGTTCGTTTTAGTCTCCTCGTTCCCTGGTGTTGATGGGTGTTTGCTAACCAAAGGGGAGTCAGGAATATCCCCTTGACTTTTGTTGAGCAGTGGGTTCCCAGCTCCCCTTTGAATGGAGCCCTTTCTCTAAAGGGGAATAGTCTATTTCGATTCTTATATCTTGAGATAACTACCCTTGAAAACTAGGATATGATGACAACTAGGTGAAACTTTCTTGATCCCAGTGATAGAGAAGTAAGTTAAAAGTGGATGCTTATTCTTTGCTATTAGATAGGTCAAAAGATTCTGCAGAAGCAAAATTAGCATTATATGGATCAGAGAAATAATTGTAAGCACATAAGTTAGCAAGGACTTAACACTGGAAAAGTTTGGCCAGGGGTATAAAGCACTTGGGCTTCCCTAGTGGCTCAGATGGTAAAGAATCTGCAATGCAGGAGACCCGGGTTTGATCCTTGGATTGGGAACATCCTCTGGAGAAGGGAATGGCTACTCCAGTATTCTTGCCTTGAGAATTTCATGGACAAAGGAGCCTGGCTAGCTACAATCCGTGGAGTTGCAAAGAGTCCGACACGATTGAGTGACTAACACTTATTTACAAACTATTTGCTTTTTAGATAAAAGTGATGCATCCTGAAAATTCTAGATTAGTTTTCTTTCCATTTCCAGGGTTGGCAGGTTGGTGGGCATTAGAAATAATGTCTAAGTGGGATGTAGGATGGCTTTAAGCGTTTACTGGGGAGCCAACTCTCTAGGAATGTTAAACCTTGCTCATTTGTAAGAGGTAATAGTCGGGACTGTAGGTCAGCTGAGTGTTTCCTTTGTGTTTGTGAGAAGAAAGGGACAAAAAGTAATAATATAAGCAAGACAACTGAGAGAATATTCAAAAGAGCAAACAGTTTTAAGCTCTCTCAGCTACTATAGAAGCCCTTATTTATATAGAAACAGCTGACCTGCTAATTAGAAAACATCCTTGCCTATTCATTAAACTAATTATCTGAAGGAATTCTGCTAGGCAACACTTAGTCTAGTTCTAATTATTGTGTGCCCTTGAAAGCAATAAATGGCACTTTTAGAATAAAATTTTTTAATTTAGACATGTATGTGGTTTACTCAGACGTTCCCTGTAAATAGAGTCGGGGTAGTAATGAGGGGTTACACTTTAGCTTTTATGAAAAAGGCTTATCACCTCTTCATAGAGACATTATAATGAATTATTAAATCATGCATGTTTAGACCTGAGAGCTCCTTGGAGATCATTATTATTTAAATATAAGAGGTTTTTGTTTTTTTTTAAAAAAGATCTTTTCTGTTTTTGTGTTACTTTTTTTTTTTTTTAAGAAGATGAGCATCATCTTGTGATTTAAGACAGTGGTAGAATTTTCTGTCATAAACTGAGACATTATGTTCACATGTGAATAAGGTGGATCATCATTTCTGCAGCCACTTTACCTTGCAGAGCCTTTTCTGACCTTAATCAGAACGCTGGTTAAGAAGCATAGTAAAAGAGCACATCCTGTGTACCGGGGGTCCCCCACCTCTAGAATCTAATGCCTGATGATCTGAGGTAGAGCCGATGTTATAGAAATAAAGTGCACAATAAATGCACATGAATCACCGTGAAACCATCCCTTCCTACCCCTGCTCCATGGAAAAACTGACTTCCATGAAACCAGTCTCTGATGCCAAAAAGGTTGGGGACCGCTACAGTTGTCTTCAGGTTACAGCAGTTATGTAAACAGGTGAGCTGGTACTGTCAACGAAAACTCAGCCAGCTCTTGATGAGTATTGGGATTGGGCCATCTGCTTCAATCTTAGGGCTGTGTTCCTCAGAGCCAGTGCCTGGGTTCAAAGCTCCCGTCCAGCACTATGATTTGGGCGTTCTCCAGCTGGGTGACCTTGGATAAGCTACTTTAAGCTCTGTGTTTCAGTTTCCTGATCTGTCAGAGGGGCTAACAATAGCTCCTGCCTCCAGGGACTGTTGGGAGGATTAAATGAGTTATTTCTTATAAAGTGCTCTTACATATTAAGGGCTCCATCTATCCAGCCAGCTGCCCACTTCTTCATTCAGCCCCTATTGTACTCCACTGTGTGCTGGGCCCTGCTGTGGAGGCTGCTGTTAGGGGACAGCACTCAGATGAGGTCCCTGTCCTATTGGAGCCTCCATTCTAGGGGGAAGAGACCATGAATAAGTAAACGAACAAGTCCAGGTCCTAATAAGTGTTACAATAATGACAACAAATCGGGAAATATAATAGAGATTGATTTCGGGGGAGAGAGGTTAACATTGGCTAGGGTGGCAGGAGTGACCAGAAGGTGTCGTGTGAGCTGAAATCTGAATGATGAAAGATAAATGTCAGCTTCATTAAGAACGTTTTCCTTTGTGTTGGTAGCTCTTTCCATATTCTTATTTTAAAATCACTTAGCATCAAAATTAAAATCCTTTTAGGACACCACTAGGAGCCCTAGTGGGGGTCTCTCTCCCACTAGCTCGTGACTCTGTTCAGACAAGTCATTGTCAGCATCTTGGAGCTTTCCCCCTGAACTTCATCTTGGCAGGACCCAGACCTGCCCACCCCTAGGTGGGCAAGAGACAGCCCAGAGTCTCTGTCCCTTGGCTCCAGCTGGGTGCTCACCCACCTTGTTGTGCCCCAGTTCCTGGAAGAGCCTGACTCTGTTCCCACCTGACAGAAAGTAGAGGACTGGGTTGAGGCAGCTGCTCAGGCTCACCAGAGGCCTCCATACCTTGTAGGCCAGGCTGACCACTGTCAGGAGCTGGCAGTTGCCTGAGGACAGGAAGCGGAGTGTGAAGTAGAGGGAGCGCGAGATGTGGAAGGGCACGAAGCAGAGGGCGAAGAGGCCACACACCAGCAAAATGATCCGGATGGACTTGGCCCGGGTTGCGCCACCCACCCTCGTGAGGGTCTCCACTGGTGTGGCCAGGCTCCTGACCATCAGTGAGTAGCACACCAAGATAACCAAGGAGGGCAGGACAAAGCTGGACAACATCAGGACCATGCTGTAGACGAAAAACTTGTCAAAGTGATCCGCACTGGTCGTGTCGTAGCAGATCATCTGGCCGTCGATGTCGTCTGTGTGAGAGAAGATCAGGGTGGGCAGCAGCTGGATGACCACCAGAGCCCACGTGGCGGTGGCGCCCAGCAGGGCGTGCCGGCGGGTCCGGTAGGGCAGGGAGCGCAGTGGGTGGCACACGCCCAGGAAGCGGTGCACGGAGATGCAGGTCAGCAGCAGGACGCTGCTGTAGAGGTTGGCGTAGAACAGGAAGCGCACCAGCTTGCAGAGCAGCTCCCCGAAGGGCCAGGTGTCCTCCAGGGAGTAGGTGACGATGAGGAAGGGCAGTGTCGATATATATAGCAGATCTGCCACCATCAGGTTCGCCAGGTAGATGGTGGCACAGCTCCAGCGCTTGGTTTGGCGCCAGGAGAGCCACAGGACGGCGCCATTCAGGGGCAGCCCCAGCACAAAGATGATGCTGTAGGTCAGGGAGAGGTAGACTTGCTTGTAGTGCTCCGAGAGATAGCAGGATCTTCCTTCCTCTGAGATATTGGTGTCCAGCTTCTCCATCTCCCCAGGGGAGCACAGCTCTTCCTGCTTCTCCTTCCCCTCGGAGGAAACGGAGTGGCTAGCAGAGCATCACAGCCTCAGCTGAGTGTTAGTTTCTGCCTTGACTTGGCATTAACTCCTAAAGTCTGGTCAGAGTCCTTGTTTGAGAGAGACCAGTGCTAGTAAAAAAAAAAAAGCTTACACCAAGGGCAAAGCAGATTTTAAAGGAGGGCTTTTCAACTTACCAGGTCCACAGGGCCTCCCTTACCCTGACTTGTGTGCTCTTGGGTCCAGGCTGGGTTGATAGGAAGCTCGGATACACATGTGGCAGGAAAAGGTGCTGCTGTCATTTAAGCAGGGCATACCACCTCCAGCGCTGTGACTTGTTCTTTGGCTAGACTACTTTGCATAGAGTTAGGAAACCTCCAAAAGGACCTCTTCCAGCCGAAGATGATGGTGCATCCGTAGAGGGCAGTATTTCCTGCAACCTGGCCCTAACCCCACCCACATGCCTTGGTGGGAGTGGAAAGTGATCCTTGGGGGTTAGGGAGGATTAGGGAAAGCATGGGTTTTGCCTACAGGCTCTGTGAGAGGATTTTGATTTGTATCTCTTTCAAGATTTATTAACTGCGTATTTGAATCCCGAGGCTGATTTGCTTGTTAAACACCCCAGCATCCCGCACATCCAAGAAAACACATCTGAGCTGTGAAGCCAGGTGCAGCTTCTTTCTTACCCTCATCCCTGCTGACAAAGCAGATCCAACAGGCAGAGCCACAGAGCTGAGGCAGCTGTGTGTGGAGCCCGATGCATTGGGAAATCAGCCAGCACAAGACCTACAGGGGTGCCTGAGATGAAGCCTGAACTTTCCAAGAAGTTGATTTCTAGGGGTTCATCTTCAGAAAGACAAGTTAATACAGGGAAAGAGGGAAAAGCATACATTGGGTACTTTGGGGGTAAACTGTAACATATAGGTCTTTACTCACAGCAGAAGGAACGGGGACCTCGTGCATTCTATCGGTCAACAAGCACTTATGGAGCATCTGTTGGTCAGGCACTATGGAGAAAAGATGGGTACAGCACTTGCTCTCCAGGCTCTCATAATCTGGTGGGGAAGACCAGCAGATACAGCTGATTGCATTGCATTGTGGGAAATGGTCACCGAGCGCTGCAAAAACCAGCAGGGTGCTGAGGGAGTCGAGTGAAGACTTGGGTTGGGTGCCACGGGAGCTGCTTGGGAGAACCGAGAGGAGCTTGCTGGGAAAGAAGGGTGAAGGGCATTTGAGGGATGGGGTTGGAGGCATAGCACATGCACGGAGACAGAGCTGAAGAGTCCTGGCATGGCGGGATGACCTGTGTGGGGGCGGAACTCCAAGGATGCGTTAAGAAGGGTGGATGTGCTTAAGCAGGACAGTGACGGGTAAGGCAGTGTGGGAGGAAGGCCCGGCAGCAGCCCAGAAGCGAGCCTGGAGCAGTCAGACTGTAAGGGGGCCCAGGCAGTGCCTGCAGGTGAGAGATGCTCGGGACCCCAGCGAGGCCATGTGGGTTGATGAGGAGAGAGGACCTGACCCAGAGGCACTGCTGAGGCAGGCACAATGGGACCCATTGGACATGGGGTGTGAGCCAGAGGAGGAGTTGAGAGTATACCTGAGGCTGGAGTTGCGGGGGTGGGGGAGGCCAGTGCCTGAGCTGAAGCCTGAAGCTTGAAGGCTGGGACCGATGTTCTGAGGCAAGGGGCTTGTTGACTGACTTTAACATGATGTTCTGAGGCAAGGGGCTTGTTGACTGACTTTAACATCCGCCTGACTGGAGGAGCAAAGCTTTTTGGCTGGGTGAGTATTCATAGAAAGAACGATATTTTCATTCATTTTGTCCTCTATCATCTTCCACATGGAGGGCTGGCCAATGCTTAGTTACTTTCAGCAAAGCTGCCTTCCCAGCGCGGTGTGGGCTCTCAGGGGGATGCTGAGCAGTGGCACCGGCCTGGTTCAGTGCTGGCTCGGGCCTGCCGGTTCACACTGTGATTTCGTTTAGTCTTCTGAGCAACCTTGCGGATGAAGCACTAGCTCTATTTTACTGTGAGGAAGCCTGGAGTCAGAGGAGACACCCCTGCAGGGCTGGCTAGGCCCTCCAGTGTGAAGGGCATGCTCCTGAGGCGGGCTGTGGGCTTCTGCCCCCTCACGACTGTGGTAAGAAGCCCTCCAATCCCAGCTCGGCAGGGACTGTGAGTACAGTGTGAAGGAGCAAGTCATCTTCTCTCTCTGAGCCACGGTCTTCACAGCTGTAACCTGGTGAGGTTGCTGGGAGAATCAGCTGGAAGAAAGGCACACAGTGTGTCATAAGGGGGTGACCCAACAGGTTCTGGTTCTGTTCCCACCATTCCTTTTCCTCCTCCTAGAGACTACGTTGCTCTGACTAAGCTCTTTGGCTTATGTGGGAGGGTGAGCGGGTGAGTCTGGCATTACCACTTCATAACAGACAAGGTCACTTTTCTTTCTGGCTATGACCTTCTGCTGTGGTCTGAAATGTGTCACCTACAAATTCATATGTGTGTGCTCAGTCGCTTCAGTCTTTTTGACTCTTTGTGTCCCTGTGTCCCACCAGGCTTCTCTGTCCATGAGGATTCTCCAGGCAGGAATACTGGAGTGGGTTGCCACGTCCTCCTCCAGGGGATCTCCCCAACCCAGGGATTGAACCCATGTCTCTATGTCTACCTGCATTGGCAGGTGGGGTCTTTACCACCAGCACCACCTGGAAAGCCCTTACTCAGTCTGGAGGGACAGCTGTTTAAGTGAGAGGCTGACCATCCTTAGTCAAGGCATCCGGTAAGAGAACTACACAATGTTTGGACCAGTGCATCATGTAGGCTGCTATCATGGAGAAAGGAAGGAGCAAAATTCAGACTATAATGGGTTAATTCACTAGCCAAAATCTGGGATGATGTTGAGCACCTCCTTCTTGAAGCCGCTTTTCTAGCCTCTGCAATCCCCTGACTTTTCTCCTGTCTCTCTAGAACTAGCTTCTTCCATTCATTGGGAAGCAGCATTGAAGGGCTATGCAGCTGTTCATAGCAAAAGTGGAAAGACCTAGAATTGAAGCGAAACAGGCTGGGGTTTTATGGAAGAGAATTTGGGGGACAGTTTTCATGATGAATGAAATTCTCAGGAGAAGAGACACCCTCACTTCTAAAAAGTGAGTGTGTCATGCGTTTTCTCCTCTTTGTCGCCATTTCTTCAAGACCTTTCAAAAAGACTGATATGATTAGGGTTGGAATTTGTTTCACTGTTGGACTCAGTGGGGATAAGGGCCTTGAGGAAATAATGAAGTGATCATCCTGAATGGGTTAGATGGGTCCCAGGTCTTCAGCCCAGAGTTCTTCCCATTGTGAGTCTCCAAGAGCCTGGTCCTGTTTTTGGCTCCCTGCTAAACAGGAGCCTTGGGTAATCATCCATGGAGCAATGACCTCTGAGTACCATGAAGGATATATTTCCATGGGAATCAGTCAGTCCAGTTGCTCAGTCTTGTCCAACTCTTTGTGACCCCATGGACTGCAGCATGCCAGGCTTCCCTGTCCATCACTAACTCCCGGAGCTTGCTCAAACTTACGTCCGTCAAGTCTGTGATGCCATCCAACCATCTCATCCTCTGTTGTCCCCTTCTCCTCCTGCCTTCAATCTTTCCCAGCATCAGGGTCTTTTCCAATGAGTCAGTTCTTTGCATCAGGTGGCCAAAGTATTGGAGTTTCAGCTTCAGCATCAGTCCTTTCAATGAATATTCAGGACTGATTTCCTTTAGGATTGACTGGTTGGATCTCCTTGTAGTCCAAGGGACTCTCAAGAGTCTTCTCCAACACCACAGTTCAAAAGCATCAATTCTTTGGCGCTCAACTTTCTTTATAGTCAAACTCTCACATCCATACATGCCTACTGGAAAAACCATAACTTTGGCTAGATGGACCTTTGTTGGCAAAGTAATGTCTCTGCTTTTTAATA
The DNA here is from genome assembly GCF_002263795.3 of Bos taurus. Classification (NCBI taxonomy): domain Eukaryota; kingdom Metazoa; phylum Chordata; class Mammalia; order Artiodactyla; family Bovidae; genus Bos; species Bos taurus. The sequence continues at coordinate 108,691,994 of NC_037328.1, read as the reverse complement.
TGCTGTCTATGTTGATCATAGCTTTTCTTCCAAGGAGCAAGTGTCTTTTATTTTCATGGCTGCAGTCACCATCTTCAGTGATTTTGGAGCTAAAATAATAAAATCTGTCATTGTTCCCATTGTTTCCCCATCTATTTTCCATAAAGTGATATTCCAATCCCAAAGAAAGGCAATGCCAAAGAATGCTCAAACTACTGCACAATTGCACTCATCTCACACGCTAGTAAAGTAATGCTCAAAATTCCAAGCCAGGCTTCAGCAATATGTGAACCATGAACTTCCAGATGTTCATTCTGGTTTTAGAAAAGGCAGAGGAACCAGAGATCAAATTGCCAACATCCGCTGGATCATGGAAAAAGCAAGAGAGTTCCAGAAATACATCTATTTTTGCGTTATTGACTATGCCAAAGCCTTTGACTATGTGGATCACAATAAACTGTGGAAAATTGTGAAAGAGATGGGAATACCAGACCACCTGACCTGCCTCTTGAGAAACCTGTATGCAGGTCAGGAAGCAACAGTTAGAACTGGACATGGAACAACAGACTGTTTCCAAATAGGAAAAGGAGTATGTCAAGGCTGTATATTGTTACCCTGCTTATGCAGAGTACATCATGAGAAACACTGGACTGGAAGAAGCACAAGCTGGAATCAAGATTACCGGGGAAAATATCAGTATGCAGATGACACCACTGTTATGGCAGAGAGTGAAGAGGAACTAAAAAGCCTCTTGATGAAAGTGAAAGAGGAGAGTGAAAAAGTTGGCTTAAAGCTCAGCATTCAGAAAACGAAGATCATGGCATCTGGGGAAACAGTGGAAACAGTGTCAGACTTTTTTTGGGGGGGGGCTCCAAAATCACTACAGATGGTGATTGCAGCCATGAAATTAAAAGATGCTTACTCCTTGGGAGGAAAGTTATGAGCAACCTAGATAGTGTATTGAAAAGCAGAGACATTACTTTGCCAATAAAGGTCCATCTAGTCAAGGCTGTGGTTTTTCCAGTGGTCATGTATGGATGTGAGAGTTGGACTCTGAAGAAAGCTGAGCACTGAAGAATTGATGCTTTTGAACTGTGGTGTTGGAGAAGACTCTTTTTTTTTTAATATAAATTTATTTATTTTAATTAGAAAGGTGGTAATGATGACCCTGTATGCAAGACAGCAAAAGAGAAGACTCTTGAGAGTCCCTTGGACTGCAAGGAGATCCAACCAGTCCATTCTGAAGGAGATCAGTCCTGGGTGTTCTTTGGAAGGACTGATGCTAAAGCTGAAACTCCAGTACTTTGGCCACCTCATGCAAAGAAGTGACTCATTGAAAAAGACTCTGATGCTGGGAGGGATTGAGGGCAGGAGGAGAAGGGGACGACAGAGGATGAGATGGCTGGATGGCATCACCGACTCAATGGACATGAGTTTGGGTGAACTCTGGGAGTTGGTGATGGACAGGGAGGCCTGGCGTGCTGCAATTCATGGGGTCGCAAAGACTTGGACGCGACTGAGCGACTGAACTGAACTGATGGGACCAGGTGCCATGATCTTAGTTTTCTGAATGCTGAATTTTAAGCCAACTTTTTCATTCTCCTCTTTCACTTTCATCAAGAGGCTCTTTAGTTCTTCTTCTTCCATGGGAATAGGGAAGTCTTTAACATTTTCATGGTTGAAATAGTTACCACTACCCAGAGAAATGACTCAGCCCAGATGAAGAAAGGGCTCTTCTTTCTCCTTTAACAAGTATCTATAAGATACGTACTTCAAGAGTTCAGAAAAGGGAAAAGTTATGAATAAATTTGAATAACAATGAAGTATTACTGCTTTCAGTTGTGGAGGAATGGTTGTTGAAGTGGGAAAATAAAATCTCCCTTAAAAAAATTTTTGGGCCAAAGAAGTGGACATTTCTTTTTTCCGTTTTTGAATGCCACTCTTGTATTCTACATGTGTTTAATCTATACATTGATTTTAATATTTTACCTCTATCTAGAGACCTTTCTTAGAGAAGTGGAGCTACTTAACAGAGTCTTATAAGTGCTTTCAGACAGTAAATTTGTTTTTACAAGTTACTCTGAAAAACTGTTGATAAATAGATGCATTTCTTTAGGATTTTTATTTTTAATACAATTTTAAAAGGTTACACTCCATTAAGAGTTCCACATACTGGCTGTGTTCCCCGTGTTGTAGAGTAGATCCCTGAGCTTGTCTTACACCCCGTAGTTTCTCCCTCCCGCTCTCCACCCCTATGATGCCCCTCCCACAATGGTGTGCAAAATAGTATGGCCGTTTCTCAAAAAGCTGCTGTGGGGAACTTCCCTGGTGGCCCAGTGGTTAAGACTCTGTGCTTCCACTGAAGGGGGCGGTGGTTTGATCCACTGTTGGGGAACTAAGATGCCACATGCTGCATGGTGCAACCAAATAAAAGCTAATGTAGTGTATGCACTACTTAATTTATAAAGATTTCTTAATTTATAAAGATGAATTAGAAATTTATTTTTCATATTCACAACATAATTTGTCTTTCAATAAGTTTTCAAAATGGGGCCCCAAGGTACATTTAATTAGATGGTGGATTACAGGAGTTAGTAGTTTGAATTACTTTTCCTGTGTTTCAAATCAACTAGATAGTTTGGTGTTATTTGGCCAATGAACCACTAGGTGGCGATGAAGACTGACAGACAGTTTATAATTTTTTCCCTCCAAATGAAAGCAGGTATTGGGATTGGTTTTAGGTCCAGGCCTAGTAGTTGTGCATGGATATAATTCATTGAGGACATACAGAAAATCCCACCTGCTAAACCACCTCCTACTGGTCTTTTATCTAAAGTTACTATGTTAGGTTTCCACAATAAAATGGTGTGTTGCAATCAGCTGAAAGCAGCCTTGCTGAGATTGAGTTATAAAAAGATCTTGTGAGATAGGCTTGGCCGGAATTAATTCCCCCATTTTCAGTTTGGTTCAGTTCAGTCACTCAGTCGTGTCCGACTCTTTGCAACCCCATGGACTGCAACACACCAGGCTTCCCTGTTCATCACCAACTCCCGGAGCTTGCTTAAACTCATGTCCATCAAGTTGGTGATGCCATCCAACCATCTCATCCTCTGTTGTCCCCTTCTCCTCCTGTCTTCAGTCTTTCCCAGCATTAGGGTCTTTTACAGTGAGTCAGTTCTTCACCATCTGCAGTGATTTTGGAGCCCAAGAAAATAAAGTCTGTCACTGTTTCCATTGTTTCCCTATCTATTTGCCATGAAGTGATAAGACCGGATGCCATGATCTTAGTTTTTTGAATGTTGAGTTTTCACCATTTTACAGCTGAGCAAACTGAGGTGCAGTGGAAGTCCTATCTCTGATGTTTTGGGGAAAGCCTGGGCTTCCTTTTCAAAGCAGAGATAGCAAATTCCCAGGTTTCCAGAGGGTTTCTTTCTTTTTTTTTTTTAAGCTACCTTCCCCCATCTCACCCACCTAATCACATAATAAAGAAAGAAGGGAAATAGAAAAGCAGGTCATCCCTGAAGTCACTAGAAGTAGTGCCTTTTATAGGTGACAGAGTATAAGTGTTACTCACTCAGTCATGTCTGACTCTGTGCGACCCCATGGACTATAGCCCACCAGGCTCCTCTGTCCATGGAATTCTCCAGGCAAGAATACTGGAATGGGTTGTCATTTCCTTCTCTAGGGGATCTTTCTGACCCAGAGATTGAACCCAGGTCTCCTGCATTGCAGAACCCTAGCTCAAAAAACATGATCTGGAGATAATGGTAAAGAGAGAGAGGACAGATCTGAGTTTTAAAAAACTTTCAAGGGACTTCCCTAGTAGTCCAGTGGTTAAGACTTCACCTTTCAATTCAGGGGGTGCAGGTTCCATCCCTGGTCAGGGAGTTATGATACTACATGCCTCATGGCCAAAAAATCAAAACATTAAACGGAAATAATATTGTGACAAATTCAATAAAGACTTTAAAAAATGGTCATCAAAAAAGAAAAAAATCTTGAAGAAAACCTCAAGTATGAGACCTAGATAGCAACCCAGTTTTAAACTATACCTTGAGTCTTAAGATAAAAGGTGCTGATTAGCCTTTTAATAATTTTGTATTATATTTTTGCAGTGTGGGCTTGTGCCTGCTGTATACCTAGATCTCTTTTCCATGTGTGAATTGTCCACAAACATAAGAAGGCAAGGGCTTTTATTTTTTCACAAGGAAAAGCAAATTGGATCCTTTAAATAATTTAGAAGAATATCTAGAGACGGTGAGTACTTAATTTCAATAATTATATAGCAGCTTGCACATTTTTGTTTTCTATTGACAAGGATCTGACAAAATGGGCAGCTTCAAATTAGTGTAAACACAGGGAGTGATTGGGAAGCATTGTTCTGACATTGTATTGTCACAACAGAGAAGGTGGCTGCTCTGAAACTGATGTTACTGTCTGGAAAAATAATCACCACTGAAGAAGTAAAAATACAAAAGGGTAATACCACCCCGTCAATGACTTTGAAATCAGATTTTTTTTTTTTTACATTAATGATGCAATAAAAATAGCTATAAAGTCCTGTGGCTCTGGAAGTCCATCATTTCCTCTGGAGTCATGACCCTGAAAGGAGATCTTTAGGAAACTTTTACCTTTTCGTTTCATCTGGCATCAAAAATCTTTAAACGCATCACGACTGAGTCTTTGCCTATGTGCTGTGTACAGAAATGTAGAAAGCTGCTTTGGTTTGGGGCAAGAGAGGAGATCAGTGGCAGAGCCTGCGGCTCAAGAACTAGTGGTAAAGTTGCCCAAGGCATCGGCAGAGTAGAGAACTTGTATCTCGGGACCCTGCCTTCATTCACTCTTACCCTCAGGCATCAGGCTCCTCTTACAGCTTCCCTAAAGGGCCGTTTACAGCACTAACAGGCTGATGGATGTGCGGTCCACTGTCGGAGCCTTTCCTGTTGCTAGGGTGTTGCTAGGGCGGGGTGGGGGGTGTGGAGGGAGGAATCCGCAATGGCTCTGGACTCTGGGCAAGAGAAGGGAGAAGGAGGAGGATGTGGTACCTTCGTGTTTGGGAGAGCAACTCCAGGGAGCAGGGGTGAGGGACAAGGGGAGTGACCTGGTGAAAGAAGGACCTGCCTTTGTCCACTCTTACCCTCTGGCATAAGACTTTCTCACTGAACCCTATTTTTTTTTTGCCTATGAGGTGTTCTTCCTCCCCACATGCTCTGTGCTGCTTCTATGTGGGAGAGGGGCTCCTGCTGCATCTGGACCTGCTTCTTTGTGTGAAGTGATTCTTGTAGTTTCTTCTTGGTCATTTTTTTTTTTCCTATTGAGTTGTCTGTCCTTTTGTTACTGCGTTTTAGGAGTTCTTTACGTATTTTGGATAAAAATGTTTTCTGTTACTCATGTTATAAGTCTTTGTATTCCTACTCCAGCTTTCCTGGACTTCTCCAATTAGCATATGAAAGCCATCCCCATTTAGATCTAATTGATTTTTCCTACTGAAGGGTTTAATGTTTGTGTGTGTGTGTGTGTGTGTGTGTGTGTGTCTAAGAAACACAGAATGGCATGACTGGATTAGATGATGTGTAGAGAGTGGAGACAGAGAAGGAGATGGCACCCCACTCCAGTATTCTTGCCTGGAAAATCCCATGGACGGAGGAGCCTGGTGGGCTGCCATCTATGGGGTCACACAGAGTCAGACAGGACTGAAGTGACTTAGCAGCAGCAGCACAGAGTGGAGAGCGGGGAGCATTGGAGACAGGTGGAGGGTGTTTGCTCTAGTCCAAGAGGGACATCATGGTAGCTTTGACCTGAGTGGTGAGGGTGTACACCCTCACCCAGAGAGCTCTGGGTGTATTCAGTGGATATTTAGGAGCAAAATGAATGTGAGTTTTTGGTGAATTAATTATTGGGGAAAGTGAAAGTGAAGTGGCTCAGTCATGTCTGACTCTTTGCGACCCCATGGACCATAGCCTACCAGGATCCTCTGTCCATGGGATTTTCCAAGCAAGAGTACAGGGGTGGGTTGCCATTTCCTTCTCCAGGGTATCTTCCCGATCTAGGGATCGAACCCAGGTCTCCCGCATCATAGGCAGACGCTTTACTGTCTGAGCCACCAGGGAAGTCCTAAATATTGGGGAGGAGCTAGTGAATTAAATATGAGAGGGGACCTGATGACTACCCCTACTGCTGCTGCTAAGTCACTTCAGTCGTGTCTGACTCTGTGCGACCCCATAGACGGCAGCCCACCAGGCTCCCCCATCCCTGGGATTCTCCAGGCAAGAACACTGGAGCGGGTTGCCATTTCCTTCTCCAATGCATGAAAGTGAAAAAATAAAGTGAAGTCGCTCAGTTGTGTCCGACTCCTAGCGACCCCATGGACTGCAGCCCACCAGGCCCCTTTGTCCATGGGATTTGCCAGGCAAGAGTGCTGGAGTGGGGTGCCATTGCCTTCTCCGACGACTACCCCTAGTGACCTCTTTTTCTGCTGCTCTAACCGACACCTTCACCCTTTTCTTTTTTTCCTCTATTTTGTTGCTTTTCTGTTCAGTTCCTGCTTCCTCCTTGCTTCCTCTGACTCAGCTTTCCCTCCGGGCTTCCTTTGACTTCCATCACTGCTGCAGATGGCTAACTCTGCCCATGGAAACATGGGAATTTTCCTCAAGAGACTCTGATTGGCCCAGGTGGTCACCATTATTCCTGTTTGGATAGGACTGCCACACCAGGCCTCTGGCACGCTGTGGGTCTGCACACCTGCTGGCTGCCTGGGTGGCTCCTTCATGGTGCCCAGGGGCTGCTGGGATGCGATCATGGAGTAGGAGCAGGCCATACTTGATGGATGCACACCAATGGTTGCTGTTTCTGGGAAGGCTTTGAGAAAGATGATTACCCCTCAGAAGAGGGCTGTGAGCAGCTGGCACTTGGCATGTTCTGTCAGTACAGAAGAGTGTTAGAAGAAAATATACACTTAAGAGAATGGATTTTCTTTTTCACTAAACCCAATTTTCTTTAATAATGTCTATATTGTGAACTTGCTTTCTAAAATGCATATTTATAACAGAAACTTACCATGACTCTTAAAAGTGATTGTCGATAGCAAACGTAATATTTGAAGGTGGTCTCCAACACAGAGAGTTTCATTTATTAATAGTATACCAGTCAGAGATTTGACTCAGAAATATTTTGTTCGTGCATAAACTATATATTTGAATTGACAGTCCTATTAATGATGGAATGCACATATGTATGTTTATGGTAAAAGAGCCAACTGGATATTTTTTGAACATTATATGCAAGGCGTATGAAAAACAGGAGTCGCAGAGAGTAAAATCAGGCCTCGATGTCATGTTCAGTAAAACATGTCAGAGGTGAGGGCTCAGAAAGTGCCATAGTGAAATATGAGGGAAAGGTGTGGAGTTGCAAGGGGTTTCATTTAAACACAAGGCTCACGTATTAATATTTTCATTGATTTATTTTCATGCCAATATGTTCTGACATAAATATGGTGATCTATAATGTATCGACCATAAAAGTCAACATTATTTTTAAAGCTGACTCAGGGAAATAAAACCTCATTGTTAGTGCTGATATATACGGTATGTTACTCTGTTGAAAACTTAACCTCTCCTATCCTGTTCCTGATTGAGCTAAATAAGAATGCCTTTTAATAGCCACTGACCTTTGTTGCCTGTTTTGCTTCCTGGACAATGTTCGGTTTGCAATGGGGCAGGCCCATGGCATGAAATCAAGAAAGGAAAAGTGAAAGTGAAATTCGCTCAGTCGTGTCCGACTCTTTGCAGCCCCATGGACTATACAGTCAATGAAATTCTCCAGGCCAAAATACTGGAGTGGGCAGCCTTTCCCTTCTCCAGGGGATCTTCCCAACCCAGGGATCGAACCCAAGTCTCCCACATTGCAGGTGGATTCTTTACCAGCTGAGCCACAAAGGAAGCCCAAGAATACTAGAGTGGGTAGCCTGTCCCTTCTCCACCAGATCTTCCTGACCCAGGAATGGAACCAGAATCTCCTGCATTGCAGGCAGATTCTTTACCAACTGAGCTTCTAGGGAAGCCCGAAGAGCGGAAGACTTTGCCAATATTTTTTCCTTTTAGAGGTTCAAAAGGCCTATGAAACTCCCCTGGCCAGATATTATGGAGCCATAAATTGTGTCTTCTATATGAGACCAACGATGAGAATAGAAGCAGAGTAAAGAAAGAAAGAAAGTCACTCAGTCATGTTCGACTCTTTGTGACCCCATGGACTGTAGCCTACCAGGCTCTTCCGTCCATGGGATTTTCCAGGCAAGGATACTGGAGTGGGTTGCCATTTCCTTCTCCAGGGGATCTTCCCAACCCAGGGATTGAACCCGTGTCTCCCGCATTGTAGGCAGACGCTTTACCATCTGAGCCACCACAGAAGCAGAGTGGACAACCCCAAACAGGACATGTGAGTACAGTGTCAGCTGTGTATGGTCACAAAGAGACTCTAGTATTCCGGAGGCAGGGAACACACCCCAGTGCTCTGCCCAAGCCAACCACATCCGTGATGTGACTTTCAGTGAAATGATATTATGAAATAGACAGCAACCAAGGAGAATTTAGCTTAGCAGCATTGGAGAGAATGCTAATGGAACCTGGGTATGTTTGGATGACTTGTTCTTCCACTAAGTTTCAGAACAGAACAAGTGTGCTGAATTTCAACAAAATACTGAGAAATTTAGAAATACTGAGAGTTTTAGAGCTAGAGGGACCCTGGGTATGAAGCAGGGGTAATCACTTGATAGATGAGGCAGCTGTTACACCCCAGAGATTAAGTGAGCAGGTTGCCCAAGGAGACACAGCTGGTTAGTGGCTGCCATATCTGAGGTCCAGATCTCCTGGTTCTCCGTCCAGGGCTCCTTCTGCTCCATTTTATCCACTAGAAGCTGTGACTGATAATACACATTCTTGGAGGATATTCCACAGAGCCACCCGGAGCTAGTTTCCAATGTGCCACTGCACCAAAACTGATCTTGTCAAGGCTCTTGATAGCCACCAAGTTGCCAGATTCTCTGGACTTGACAAGTTTTCTGACTTGATTTAAACCTCTTATTGTATTGCAGTTCAGTACTCCTTGAAGTGTCTTGTCTCTTGCTTTCTCCATTAGTTAAGACTTAATTGCTGGTGAGAGCTGTGACAAAGCTAAACGATAATTTATTGGCTCGTATAATCACTGTTGGAGAAGGCAATGGCACCCCACTCCAGCACTCTTGCCTGGAGAGTCCCATGGACGGAGGAGCCTTGTAGGCTGCCATCCATGGGGTCACTAAGACTCGGACATGACTGAGCGACTTCACTTTGACTTTTCACTTTCATGCATTGGAGAAGGCAATAGCAACCCACTCCAGTGTTCTTGCCTAGAGAATCCCAGGGATGCAGGAGCCTGGTGGGCTGTTGTCTCTGGGGTTGCACGGAGTCGGACATGACTGAAGCGACTTAGCAGCAGCAGTAACATAATCACTGTCCTGGTGATGCTGGTTTTAGACATGGTCTGATTCAGGAGTTCAGATAGAGTTACTAAGACTGCTTTCTTTGTATGTATTTCTTGGTTCCATTTTCTCCAAATTGGCTCCATTCTCAAACATATTCTCCCCTCATACTGACAAGATGGCTGCCATAAACTCCACTCTCTTATTTAATTATGTTGAACTCTGGCAAGAAAAATTATGCCTTAGCCAGGAAGTCCTGGGATTAGCAGTAATTGGTCCTGTTGTCTTATCCTAGGCTCAGTGTCCATTCCTGAACCAACCACTATGGCCAGGGGATGGAAGGCATTGATTGGCTCAGGCTGGGGTTAAATGCTCCATCTAAGAGACAGCTGGGTTCACCCCAATCCCATGTGGTAGAGGAAAGGGTGGTTCCCCTAAAACATATCTGAGGTCCTATTATCACAAGAAAGGGAGTTCCCTGGTGGCTCAGACGATAACAGCGTCTGTCTACAATGTGGGAGACCTGGGTTCGATCCCTGGGTTGGGAAGATCCCCTGAGGAGAAGGAAATGGCAATCCACTCCAGGACTATTGCCTGGAAAATCCAATGGACGGAGGAGCCTGGTAGGCTACAGTCCATGGGGTCGCAAAGAGTCAGACACAACTGAGCGACTTCACTTTCACTTTTCACTTTACCACAAGAAATGGACTGACTCTGGGACAGCAAAAACAGCAAATGCCCAGAGCAGTTTTTCTGATACCACACTTTCCTAATATGCCTCCGACTTCACTCTTTTCAGTCTCGCTCACTGTGTCACTCACCTCAACTGGATCCCTAATGTTGAATATCCCTGTGGCCAAGCTCCAGAGCTTCCCCCCTTGTATGACTGTACTGTTCTCAAGGCAATTTCATCCAGTCCATAGTGAAAGGAGAAGTTGGGCATAGCCCAGAGTACTTTGAGAAAACCTTGGCTCACACATGGTATTGAAATGGTAGGCCAGGGAATATAATGAGAAATAGTACTTAATGGGAAATTTTGAGAGGAAGGAAGATTGTTGACACAAGTGTATCTGAGAAGGCAAAGCATCGAGTTACTCCTTATCCTTTGCTCTGAACATAAGGGATAAGGTATGAGAATATTTAGAAGTAGTTACCATGAAGGCATGGGGCTTCCCAGGTGGTGCTAGTGGTAAAGAGCCCTCTTGCCAACACAGGACACATTAGAAAAGTGAGTTTGATCCCTGGGTCTGGAAGATCCCCTGGAGGAGGGCACGGCAACCCACGCCAATATTCTTGCCTGGAGAATCCCATGGATGGAGGAGCCTGGCAGGATGCAGTCCATAGGGTTGCAAAGAAATGGGACTGAAGTGACTTTGCACGCACCATGCACCATAAAGGCACAAAGCATCAAGTGTATTAGCCAGGTGGGTTAAAAATCTTGTTAAAGTTAGATCTATAAATACTTGCTTTTCTCCCTGTGAAACTAAATTTCTGCCTGGGTTGCTTGCTGAGAAGGTAAAGAATTCACCTGGAATATTTCCCTTCCTTATTATACGGGTTTATTGTAATCATCTATGGTCTACAATCTTTAACCTCGAGGCTATGGTAACTGCAAAGCTTGTTTTACGTATTTGTTCTGGAGAATTCCATTTATTCACTATATATCTGTTATAAGAAATTGTATATATTAGAATATGTTTGGGTAGGAGATAGAATTTATATACCTAAGCAGTCATGTGCCCACCAGCCCTGTTAATGACTTCACTCACTTTGTCCCATGACTCTGTTTCTACATAAATTCATAAACCCAGCTTCTAGTCAGGAACCATTAAAGACCTTTGTTTTGGCTTTCTTGTTGTAGAGTTTATCTGAGGAAAGTATATTTGTGATTCTAAAAGAATAATTTCTAAACAATATATGAAGCTTGTTTTCTTCTCACCATCCATGTCTTGATAACTCCTTCTCCATACCCACAGCTCTGTTCAGTGCCCTGAGCTCCACACTTGTATATCCAGTTGTCCACTTGGCACTACCTGGATATTTTAGGTAGATTTTACTAATCTACTGTGGCCAAGACTGAACTTCTAATTTCCTCATTTTTCCCCTACCAAATCTGCCTCTCTGCTGAACACTCTATCATTTCAGTAAATGGCACTGTTATATATCTAGTCGTTCAAACAAAATCCCAGAAATCATTCTTCATTCTTCTCTTTTCCTTTTCCCCACACCAGTCCATCACTAAGTCTTACCAGGTATCTATCACACCATCCACCATTGCCTACTCACTGCCACCACCCTGGTGTTTGCACTGGGATCTTTTGTCCACTTCAACTGTACCCATCACTTGTCTTCTTGCCTCCTCTTACCCACTCCATGCACAGCAGTCAGAATTATCTGCATGAAGCAGAAATCAGACTCTGTGCCCTTCTAAAGGTATTCTATTGCCTTCCTATTGTCCTTCAGAATAACCCCAAATGTCTTCCCAGAGACCATAAAGTCCTGTGTGGTCTTGTCCCTTCTCTACACTTCAATCTCATCTCATCCTCTCTACTCCCTAGTTATGGGGCTGTAGCCACACTTGCAATGTGTCCTTTGGCCTATGGGTGTGCAACAGGAGAAAACTCTCTCTCTCTCTCACACATACACACACATACACACACCACATCACACCCTGATGGGTGTCATCAAAGCCTAGGAACTATTCAGAAGAGAGGTAGCCACAGAGGCCAGGAGCAGATGCAGTCTATTATGGTAGGACTTTTTCCTCTATGCCAGTCCCCCCATGGCATGTCTGCACAGAACAGGACAGGGGCCTGCTGTGTCTAAGTAAGCAGCCAGATTTTGGCTGTACCTCAAGTCTTTTACACATAGGACTCACTTCAAAACTTAACCTAACCTTCTGTGTACTGTGTCCTTTGGTTTTCCAGGTTTGAACCAAATTCAGCATCAGCAAAGCCACATTATCACGTTGACGGAGAGTCAATATTCAGTTAAGCCTGAAAAATGTCTGCTTCTTGCCTTAAAGTGTCTGGATAGCCTGTTTACCCATGGTTCATTCCTTGACTCTCATTCATTTGGATTATTCTCATGCTGAATTTGGTTCCCGGACTCAAGTCACAACCTCACTTCCCTGAAGGCCTGTCTGCCCCCTGCACACATCACGCTTGTCCATGCCCCAGAGTGTTTACAATCCCTGCCCCAACTGCTTGGAGCACACTTTCCCAGTTTTTTCTCTGTATGACCAAATTCATCTCATCCTTCAGATCTTAGCTAAAATATCATGTTCTAAGAAGGCTTTTTACCATCTAAAACAATTTGGGCTGTAATTTCTTCCTACAGCACCTAATTTACTTTCCATATTTTTTACAATATCTTTATTACTTTGCTTGGTTTTTGTCTGTATGCCACGAAAATATACGTTAATTGAGGTCAGGAACCTTGTCTGTCTTGTTCTTTTTTTTTTTTTTTCTTTTAAATTATTTACTTATTTTTGGCTGTGCTGGGTCTTTGTTTCTGTGCAGGCTCCTCTAGTGGCAATAAATGGGGGCTACTCTCTAGTAGCTTCCCTGGTGGCTCAGAGGGTAAAGCATCTGCCTGCAATGCAGGAGCCCCGGGTTCAATTCCTGGATTGGGAAGATCCCCTGGAGAAGGAAATGGCAATCCACTCCAGCACTCTTGCCTGGAAAATCGCATGGACGGAGGAGCCTGATAAGCCACAGTCCATGGGGTCGCAAAGAGTCGGACATGACTGAGCGACTTCACTTCACTTCACTTCACTCTCTAGTTGCATGGGCCTCTCACTGCAGTGGCTCCTCTTGTGGCAAAGCACAGGCTCTGGGCACACAGGCTTCAGTAATTGTGGCACATGGGCTTAGTTGCTCCAAGACATGTGGAGTTTTTCCAGACCAGAGATCAAACCCATTTCCCTTGCATTGACAGGCAGATTCCTTTCCACTGTACCACCAGGGAAGTCTTGTTCTTTTTTATATCCTTAGGCTTAACAGCACTTTGTACATAGTTGGCACTCAACAGATCTTAGCTGAATGATGGAGTGGGCTGGGTACTGTCCCTGAAGGGAGGGAGACAAGTGACTTGCTTTGCTGAGGGCCATACCGCCTCTCTTACCCCAGCAGGGTGGATTTCATTGCTGGGTTCATACAGATGATGACAGGCTAGCCTCTGAGACAGTGTTTGTTGGGGAACCACCCTCATGGATGGGCACAGAGAAAAGTAGCTTGAGCCTTTAGCCCCCAAAGTCTTGGCTTTTCATGTGTTGAATTTCTCAGTGGCCCTTACTCTTCAGCCTCCTTTCTAGAAGCCATGGGTGATGAATATAGAACATCATGAAAAGCACCTATTAATGATCCCATAGCCAACTTTCCACACTGCTCTTGGAAATTCCGTACAATGTGAAAGTAAATACATAAAAGAAAAAAAAGAATGCATTATGACTTGTCTTCATCTCCAAAAACAGTTATGAGGTTGGTCTTGCTACTCACAATTTTATATGAGTTGTTTTGTGATGACTGACCATTTTTGTGATTTTCAGTTTGTTGGTAACTGTGTCAGTCAGCTTTCATTAGGTGATGTTGCAATAACAAAGAATCCTGAACTCCTAATGACTTAAAACAGCAAAGATTTGCTTCTCATTCTCCATGTGCCAGTGTAAGTGTCAGGTCTTCCCCATGTCTCTTCCTCATCTTGGGATCTAGGCTGAGGGAATGGCCCTTGTCTGGGACATGTTTGTCCTATAGCAGAGGGAAGAAAAGAAAGAGAGGAAATATGCAATGCCCTTTAAAGCTTCTGCTTAGAAAGTTACGCTTCAATTCTGCTTGCATGTCATTGGCCAAAGCACATCATGTAGTCAAGCCTGGCATCAGTGGGCCAGAAGGCAGAGCAAGTGATTGAGAATGTTAATATAATCTTCCGCAGGAAGTTTCTAATGATCAGAAAGTACTGTTCCTGAAAATTTTTGGCAAACTTCTAGTAATGAAAATTTAATAAAGAATGAATATTTTAAATTGTCATCATGTATTAACAGTATATGAAAAGCCACATAATGCAAGACAAAGCCCAGGATATAGAGAATTTGGAGTCTGTAAACCAATAGTTACTGAGTACCTCAACAAGGCATTTAGTATCACTGGACTTCCATTTCTTTAAAACATAGGGTTTAAATGAGAGGATCTCCAGTTTCATTGTAAATAAAAAACATCCATGTTCCACCAGCTCCAGGTACATGCCAAGTGGTATATCTGGGTGGCAGTATTGGTAGTGTTGAGGGTGTGATTTTCGGGGTCTCTTTGGGCTGTTAGAAAGCGTTGCTCTGCATTTTGTAGGCAGGTGGGGAGATGAAAGACTTTCACCCTTAGCCTTAGAGGGAATGAATTTTGTACTTAATTTCTTCCCACTGAAGCCTTGCCACTTGCCCACATGGGACTGCTGTTCAGTTTAGAAGGGTTTTTCACTCTCAATTCACTTAGCCAAAGGGCAAGTTCTGACAAGGTAGCTGTTTGAGTTTTCTTGATGAGTGATGATGAAAAAAGCAGCACTAGGAACTAAATGGAAACCCTGACTCCAGCCTGGCCCAAGATTGTTAGTTTTGGGAAAGAAAAAAATTAGGAAAGAAAAATAAGATCTTGAAAAATCTCATCGATCTATAGATAATTATATATAATTCTTCATGTTGGATGAGCCTCAGGGGTTTGGGAAACTTATTCAGTGACATGCTAACCTGAACATGTTGGATTTTTCTCTTGGTTCATCTATTGCCGTTTTTCTTTGCTATTTAGGTCTACTTGGCATATATCTTAAATTAGAAATGCATAGCTCTTTCAACCAGATTTTCAGTTTAGATCAGACCCTGCAGAGCTTCAGCCACTCAATTAAAAACTTGACTAAGTTCTGGTTGACCTCTAAATGCCCATTCTTCATCTCTACAAAATTAATTTCATTTATTTTTGAATATGTGTCCTGAAAATGGTGGCTTTGAACTATTCCCTGTAACCTAAACATGTCACTGTCATTGTCGTCACTACTAACAATTAAAATATTAGTTCAATTTAGTGGACTACCTTCCTGTAATGTGTTAAAACATTTTACATAAACATTGTCCCTCAGAGAAGCTCTCACACATGTGCATCAGGAGATACAAAAATGCAGGGATGCTCACTGCAGTTATTGTTTGAGTTCAGGAAAAAAAAGAATGTCTAAATATTCACCAATAGGAGAACTGATCAATGTATTGTGCCATAATCATACAGGATTCATGCAGCAGTTAAAGTGAATGAACTAGAACAACATGTATCACTATGAAAATATCTCAAAAACATGTTGGGTCAAAAAAGGCAAGTGGCACAATTACACATACAGTATGAAACCACTTCAAGTTTAAAAACCTGAAAGACTCCAAATTATATATAGGTATACATATTTATATAAGTAAAATGTAAAAGAAGGATACACAATAATTTCAAAATAATTGCCCTCTTTGGGGAAATTAGTTTTTGTCTATAACTTGTTTTATTTATCAAAAATAAGATCTCATAAAAGCAAAAAAAAACAAATCAAATATTATTAGATATTAACCTTGGCAAAATCTTGCTGGTAGGCATGGGGGTGTCTGTTATTGTTTTTTTAATGTATTTTGGTATATGGGAAATAATATTAAAACAGTCATTCCCTTTCTCCATTTTCCCCTTTTTTTCTCATATCAACTTCAGAGAGGTATCATAGAATTGCATGTGGAAAGCAACCTCTAGAAGATGGGTAATCTTCATGGGGTTTTGAGAAGGTGATTTCTTTGTTTTTAACTTAAAATGATCACCTCAAACTTAGATTCAAGATAGGTTTTGAAAAAGATCTGGACAGTCAGGCCCTTTTCATTCATAATGATTTTTTTTTTTTCGGGTGTCCTTGAGCCCCTTCCCTTGCTTCTGGCAGCCCTGTGCTCAAAATCCTCCTGTAGCCACCTGCTGTCCTCAGAATGAAGACCAGGTGGCCTGTAGCATCCAGCCCCAGGCATCTCCCCTGCCTCTTGGACTTCTGTCTCCTCTTCTTGCCCACCAGGTCTTCACAGGGCAGTGGCTTTTGCCTGTCTTCCTGTTGCCCCTCATCCCCCTTAAGCCCCCAGGCTCCAGGTGCTTCTTCAAGGATCTCTTCCCTGAGCCCCTCACTAGGGTCTGTGTTTTTCTCATTTTCTACTGGTTCCCCTGTGCTGGGCATATGCTCCATACATATTTATTAACTTTCATTAACTAACTTGAAATTAGAATTGGAGAGAGTAAATGAATCATGTGACACTGTTAACAGCCGTTATCCCTGTTTACGAATGGAGATGTCTATTTATTCTTGCCTCATTTTTTTGCTATACATAAGACATTAACAGGCATACAGTTATCTTACCAGACTTAACAGAAATTCCTATCATGTTCTTTGCACATATTTAAATTTAGTATTACTTAGTGACAGCAACAGAAAGCTGTTGCCTCATGAATTAAGTTTTAGAAGTTATTTTTAAGTCAGTTACCTGTAAAGTAGACAATCTGTCCTCCAAATCAAGAGCATCTTTTGTTAATAAAGATTCCTAGGATTTTCTTTTGAGTTTAATATCAGTATTAGCATGCACTATGCATGGGAAGATAGTTACTGAAACACATTCCATGTAAAGCATGCTTGTTTTAAACTAAAGGCTTTAATTATGGAAGTAAGGATAATTTTTTTGATAGTTTCATTGTATCAGGCAGTCCCTTAGAAAGAATTCATTGGGTGGTGTTTGAGTCAGAATCCTCTGATCTTAATAACGCAAGTGAAAATTTAAGTAGTGTCTTTGAGTAAGGGGCTGGAGTCTGCAGATCTTAATAGGGTATATCTAATAACATGTTAATAACTCACAAACTGTCGGTTTTGGACTATAAACCCAGAGTGAAAGGGCCTTCATAAATTATGCATGTCTGACAAATAGGTGATACATTTTTCAAATCACAGTTTAAAAAAAAAAAGTTCTTCAGAATCAAGTCTGCTCTGTGGAGATAATTAAAGAAAATCAATGTGTGTTTATTGATAGATATTTGACTTGAAAACACATTTTCCACACTCTCTCAGACAGTGAGGCACCCGAGCTTCAAGTCCAGTTCTCTGGGGTGGGAGGCTTGAGTATGCTGGGTGTGGTCCTCTTGACTCCACACGAGGATTCTTGTCTTGGTCCTTGCCTGACCCTAACCCTTACAGAGCTGAGGACAATTGACTTGACTTCCTATCTCTGTCTCTTTTCCTGAGTGAGAGAGTATAACTGTGTTTTAGTTTCACTGGGACCACGAGAGGCTTAATTCATCAATGTTGGTAAAGTGCTAGGAAGATGAGAAGTGCTGTGTCCATTCTAAGCAGCATTATTGATTCAATTTTTTCCTTGTGGTTAATATAAAATTCTCCACATATTAGATAATGGCTCAGCATTGCATAAACAGCCAAGAATTGCTGGCAGAAGAGATGTGGCCTGTGTTTTCCCCTAGGAAAATTGATGTCTGTAAAATGCCTTTGCTTTCTCTCAAAAGACATTATTATTTGATTTAAACTGATTATATTGGTACTGTATTTTTATTTGCCTATCAGTGTATTTTCTTTTTATTTGCTTGTTTTGGTTTGCTTTTTCAGTAACTATTGGTGATAATGTTGAACCTAGTAAGTGCTTTATACTGTGGAAGGTCTGGATTGGTAAATATTTTGCTTATCCATTTTAGATAATCCTGTTTGTCAAATAATAAGGAGGATACATGGAGAAGGCAATGGCAACCCACTCCAGTACTCTTGCCTAGAAAATCCCATGGACAGAGGAGCGTGGTAGGCTACAGTCCATGGGGTTGCTAAGAGTCAGAAAAGACTGAGCGACTTCAATTTCACTTTTTACTTTCATGCATTGGAGAAGGAAATGGCAACCCACTCCAGTATTCTTGCCTGGAGAATCCCAGGGACAGAGGAGCCTGTTGGGCTGCCGTCTATAGGGTCGCACAGAGCTGGACACGACTGAAGCAACTTAGCAGCAGCAAGGAGGCTACATACATACATACATACATGTGTGCGGATATATGTATATGTGTATCTATATGTGTAGCATATGTTTGTGTATATATACAAAGAAATATAAAATGGTAATTTGCATTATCCATAATGTATAATCCTGTTCATTAAATAACAGACTATAGGTGTGTATGCATACGTAATACACATGTATGTATGTATACATAATACACACATATAAATATATCAATTTTATGCTAATATGCTTAACATGTCTGTATTATTATTCTACTAAAATAATGTAACATAAGCAACTACTAATTATGACATTTAGCTAATTCAGCATTCTTTAAAATATTTTAGGAATTGCGCTCCTAAAATACTTTTCACAGGCATTTAAAAAGCATATGAAGAATTTAGACTAGTTACTTTATCGTTATAATTTAAAGAAATGGTGTGATGTAGTTGAATTATCTAGCTTATTATTCATCAGAGTTGGTTCTGGATCACTTTTCCAAATTCCAAACACACCCTCACAAGATAGAGGATTCAGCACCATTGGTTACTGAAAAAGAGAACATGCAGTGGGCTCTGAAGATGGCTCTTCATATGAAGACTCTTCTTTGTTACATGGGGTCTGGTTTGTTTGTTTAAACAAAATTCTGTTTCTAATGGTATTACAATCATGGCTTTTAGAAAGCATCTTTCCATGATACATACTGGAAAAAGAAATCAGTTTCATTATCTTATGGTCACACTATTTGTGTGGAGCTCAGCCGTGAAAATCATCTCTGTAAACACCACAAAGATTTATAAGAATTTGCTTATTTCATTTGTTACTCATCAGTTCTTTTCCTACATCATTTATTGGATGCTTGGTATGTATTAGATACCTTGAAACACATTAAAGAGTAGAAGACAGCCCTTATTCTTAAGGAAGTTGTGATCTGGTTGAGTCAAAGAAAATGCCCTAGAAACAAGAGATTAAATAAACATTTATGGACAGAGGCTAGTAGGTATCCCCCCACATCTGCTCCTTCCTAACAGAATTCCAGTTTTTAGTTGGCCACCCAGGGTAAAGATGCCTCTCTCAGTTTCCCTTGCCAGTGCCAAGGGCCAGTGCCAAATCTGGACCATCCTGGGTAAGAAGTTTCTAGAACCTCCTTTATATGTTGGTTATGCCTCCTTCAGCCTTTCTTTTCATGTTTTCTTCTTGCTCACTGGATGTGAATGTAATTGCTGGGGCTTCCGTGACCGTGCTGGACCACACAGATGAGGGCTGCACCCTAGGAATGGTGGAGCAGAGTCTGAGGGCGACTGGGGGCCCGGCATTTACGGGACTGCCACACGGCCCTGGGCAGCTACCCCTGGGCTTCTCTGTGAAAGACCAATAAACTGCCACCTGTCTATTATTTTAGGTGTCTGATACTTCCAGGTACTTGTAATCCCGACAGGCACTTTCAACAAAGTGTGTTTTAGGTGTGGAGGGGATAATATACAGTGAGTAATCAGAATGGGGAAGTGCCAAGAGAGGCTTCTGAGAAGAATATGCTATGCCAGCATGATTCTTCTCTCACCTGCTCCTTATTTTTTCTATCTCACCGTTTCCTGAACGTGACACTTTCTCTCAACACTTTCTCTCGTCCTTACCTTTCCCTTCTGCAATGCTTTCTCTATGTACCTTCCTTCCTGTCTAGTTAATTTTATAATTATATTAAATTATATAATCCACATAAGCAGTTAACACAGTTAATTAAACTATGTAAACACACAGTACATTTAGCTGTTATTCTCATTGTTATTACTGACCTGCTCAAATCTGGCTTCTGTTCTGAAACCTCTCTCAAGATTCTTTCCGCTTCCCCATTTTATCAGAAACAACTATCCTCTTAGTGTCCTAATACCAGGCACTGAGCAGTACTCCAGAAACCCTAGTGTTCAGGGAAGTGGCTGGCTAGTTACTTGTGTAGCTACTGCTCAAGAGGAATGGGGTGCGGGGCGGTTGCGGGCGGGTAGGAGGAATGTGGCTCTTCTACATTCCTTCCCCTTTGCCTTCTGGCGGCTTCTTTGTCATTGTGTCCCCTCCCCATCCTGATGCCTCTATTTCTATGGCTAGTTCTTCATGTTCAATAGCAACACAGCTTCAACTCTGCTTTAGCTCTGCCAACATTATAACCTCTGCTGTTTGGAGCATCAGGGACGTAGTGGCAAGCAGATCAGAGTGTGGGGCTGAGAGCAGGCAAGCTGTGCTGGCAAGATTAGCCCACCTCCTTTTGTGATAACTATGGGGCCGGCATTGTAGGACCAACAGTGTTGCGCTGCGCTTTGATTTCCAGGTGTTTCTGCTCAGATGGGATTGCTCTGCCAACATGATAGATGTGAGGGGCTGCGTCTCAGCTACAACCATGCTCAGCTGTACTCAGGCATCCTTCTGGCCCTTTCCTACCTCCAGCCTGTGGGAGCTGGGGGCACAGTCACGCAGGTGTCTGTGCATCTGACCATGGATGGCACAAGCCAGCATTATTCTGGTGTCTGGGTTGGGCTTGTACATAGACTTCTTGCATTGTCTGTGGGAGTTCAGACACATGAAAAAAAAGGCCCTGTTGAGAATAATGAGGGCCCTGATGCTGATGGGATGAGGCAGTTTCACTCCAGATGGTGGTCTTTAGCAAAAGAAACGGGTGCTGCCAGACTTGAGGTTTTCAGTCACTGAAGAAGAATGACTGGTTGAGGATCATTTACACAGTCCCTCCCTTTTTCTTGGCTTGGTCTCTGTTTAGAGAACCAAGTGAAGAGGTCTGTCCAGCTTCCTCCTGTTGGTGCTGCCATACTGATGTTACCTGGCTTTTGTACCACGTTCCACAGTGGTATGTCCCTGAGGCCAGCATACGCCGGGGCCATATTTCATAGTAATTGCCTATTTCATTGAGACCCTTTTAATCTTAGCTTATTTCCCCAACAGGGCAAATTCTTACCTCCTTATTCAAAAACTTTCTTCTGATAATAGGTGATTACAATATGGCCCTACATCTAAGCCCATCCACCCATGATATCCAATGAGCAAAATTCCCCAGGTGAATACTTTCTATTACTTTTTTTTTTTTTTTAATGAAGAGGTTGGGGAAATTGAACTCTAATATTTCTTTCTGTGCTAAGGTTTTTAAAGTTTTGTTTTATTGAGTTAATGCATAGTTTTAAATACAGTTAGCCCAGACCTCCAATATGAAAAACAGCATATCTTGTGTTTAGTGAAAAGTAGCAGTTGAAAAGGAGAATTGAAAGTATTTCTGGAATTGTTAAACTGGAAAATATCTTTAAAGAAATTTGCAGCATACAGTGGGTAAGGAACAACCTAATAGCTGATATATAAACTAAAGGTATCTTATGTTTTTCTCTGGGTTTTTAAAAAAAACCTGGAGTAAGTAGGATTTACAGACGGAGGAAAACCTGGCTTCCAAATACTGAGGAAAATGTTCTTGAGTTTCATTGCTTACATATCATTGCTTTGCACAGGAGAAATTTAACGATTTTCCAAACAGCTCTAGTGTTTCATCAGGACAGACTACTCACAAAGAATCCTTCCTCTCTCTCTCTTTTTTATAATACTTTTATTTTATTTATTTATTTTTGGCTGTGCTGGGCCTTCAGTTGCTGCGTGGGCTTTTCTCTGGTTGTGGTAAGCACTGGCTCCTCTCCTTGTGGCGTGCACGCTTCTTACTGGGTGGCTTCTCTTGTAGAGCACGGGCTCTTTGCTCCAGAGCTCCAGCTGTCAGGCCCACCAGCTCTAGGGCACAGGCTCAGTAGGTGTGGCCCAGGGGCTTAGTTGCTCCAGGGCATGTGGGATCTTCCCAGAGCAGGGATTGAACCCCTGTTTCCTGCACTGGCAGGCGGCTTCTTTACCACTGAGCCTCCAGGGAAGCCCTCCTCTGTCTTTTATTTACTGAAATAGAGAGATGAAAGGAACTAACCATTTTTCCTTGCAGAGTGAAAGCCCCTCCCCACGAGGTTGGTACCTGGAGGCTTAGCAGCCTTGGGGAAACCTACGCAGCACAAAGCATTGTGGGAGCACAACAGGGGCTGCTTCCGGGAGCTCAGGTTGAGATGTGCCCTCTCCAGCAAGGAGAAATCTGGTGCCAACAGCTGCCTTGGAAGAAGTTAAAGGCCTTAGAACCTCCCGTGTGCCCATTTCTCTGGACAACATACTCCAGGATGAAAGGCAGGTGACTTGAGTTTCTGTTCTAAAACGTGGGGTCCCTCCGATCTGATGTGGTGTTGCGGTCAGGCGTGGAATGAAAGTGGTATTCCGAGGACTGTTCTCTGTTGGATGCCGAAGCTCCCCAGATTGCAGTGCAGTTTGGAAAGCAAGACTCCAAGGCGCCTGGGTTAGCTTTGCCTGTACAGGTATAACCACTGGAGATGATTGCTTTTGTACTGCCTGTGCTCATCTTTAAAGAGACCTGAATCCCAAAGGTTGAGGGGATTGGGAAATGGCAGATAGGCTGATAGTTCTTTGTTAGGAAGCCAGGTGACTGAGGCTCACGTACGCAGCTGTCAGCAGTTTGTCATCCTGCCTCAAAATCTAGGAACCTGGAGGCAGGAGATAACGGTGCCATGTAATTGTTTTTGTTCAGTGGCTAAGTCCTGTCTGATTCTTTGTGACCTCATGGACTGTAGCCCACTGGCCTCCCCTGTGCCTGGGATTTCCCAGGCAAGAATACTGGAGTGGGTTACCATTTCCTTCTCTGGGGGATCTTCCTGATCCAGGGATCGAACCTGGATCCCCACGTACTCCAGCATTGGCAGGCAGATTTTTTTACCACTGAACCATCAGGGAAGCCAGTGGTACCACGTTGGTCAGAGCTAAATGCTGGTCAGTTGCTTTCTCAGAGCATGGAAAAATGGTGTTCTGGTTAGTCTTCTCAGCACCTCTCCTTGGGAATTGTTAGGTCTGGTTTACAGGCGGAATGTCTTTTGTGTATGTGGGTGTGTAGGACAGGAGAAAATGGCTAAAAAAATGGCCTTCTCAGCATACTTATTAGCTTTTTCTCCACCTACCTCCTGGGTAGGTACAAAGAGAAATGGCAGCTACAGGATGGCATGTGGCTCACAGACTTATTTTATTTGACCTGTAGAGGTTTTAACATTGGGGGAGGGGGATTAGTTCCTACTTAATAAGAGGGAGAGTTCACATAAAAATGATTTCCACTTTCTCCTAAAGAGTTGGTTTTTGTCTCAGGACAGTCAGCTGCTGCTCCTGCTGCTAAGTCTCTTCAGTCGTCGACTCTGTGCGACCCCATAGACGGCAGCCCACCAGGCTCCCCCGTCCCTGGGGTTCTCCAGGCAAGAACACTGGAGTGGGTTGTCATTTCCTTCTCCAATGCATGAAACTGAAAAGTGAAAGTGAAGTTGCTCAGTTGTGTCCGACTCCTATCGACCCTATGGACTACAGCCTACCAGGCTCCTCCGTCCATGGG
Source organism: Bos taurus (assembly GCF_002263795.3). NCBI lineage: Eukaryota > Metazoa > Chordata > Mammalia > Artiodactyla > Bovidae > Bos > Bos taurus. Next base: position 108,668,072 of record NC_037328.1, on the reverse strand, counting down.
ATTTTCCAGGCAAGAGTACTGGAGTGGGGTGCCATTGCCTTCTCCGGGACAGTCAGCTAGCCCTAGGCAATGGCTGCCTCTCTGAGTGGAGGCATCTGCTCCCTGTTCACCGTGGCTCACGTTTTTCCAAGGTGAACTGTTTTTGACCTAGTTCACCGTGGCTCACGTTTTTTCATTATTTGCTTGGCCCTAGACGGCATTTGAGTGTGAGAGCCTCAAGTGCCACAGCCTTCCTCCCTGCTCCCACCCTTTCTAGTGTCCTCTGTGCCAGCCCTGCTCTCTCAGGAGCTCCCTCCGTGAGCCTGTCCTCCTGTCTCACCTGTGCAGATCCTGTGCGGCAGCCCTCTGTCCTCTTCTTGGGGAGGAGCTCCACGCTTGTGTTGCTCTGTAGACTTCACCACAGATGAAGGTGAAAGAACTGGGAAGCTGAGTCCTGACTGGGACTCTGTTGGCACATCCCAGCCTGCTGGGTACAGGGCTTGGCTCTGAGTGCTGTGGCACGTGGGTCTGGCCCTGCATCCTTTGCGCTGCCCCTGAACTCCCTGGAGGTGAACTTGACTACAGCCTGAAGTCAAGGACAGAGAAGTATTTTTTTTTTTTTTTTAACTCCTTTTGGAGAACCGTGGGGCCTCTTCATGATAGAAGTTATAATAACACAATTACACACATATATATAATGTGTGTATATATATACCTTCTTGTAAATCAGTCCTTTACACTCAACCATGACCTGCTAAAGTAGGGATAAATTATTGCCCCTGTTTTGCAGATAAGCTCCAGAGAAGGCTCAGAGCACCTGCCCCAGATCTCAGTCACTCATCCCAGCAGGGACACAGAAGCCCATGTTGGTTTTTGTTTTTTTATCTGCACAGTGCAAGGCCACAATTTTAAGCTTGAATGTTTCTATATATATGTAAATGTCTGTAGTCACAGCTTAGCACAAGAAAACATCAGGGTTACTACTCACATTCACTCTATCATTCAATAGGCCTTTAAGAACTTCAGGAGGAAAAATCCCCAATACTCCTTACATCTGTAAATTCCTCAGTTAAGCTTTCAGTATCCTAAACTATTAGATATTAAAAATAAACACATTTTTAGTAACATAAAAAGGTCTTGGCACTTCTAAATATTTAGAAATTTGCAAGCCTACCAGCACCCTTTTTACTATATCTGTATACTGTTCTTTCGGAGAAGGTGATGGCACCCCACTCCAGTACTCTTGCCTGGAAAATCCCATGGATGGAGGAGCCTGGTAGGCTGCAGTCCATGGGGTCGCTGAGAGTCAGACATGACTGAGCGACTTCACTTTCACTTTTCACTTTCATGCATTGGAGAAGGAAATAGCACCCACTCCCGTGTTCTTGCCTGGAGAATCCCAGGGACGGGGGAACCTGGTAGGCTGCCGTCCAAGGGGTTACACAGAGTCGGACACGACTGAAGTGACTTAGCAGCAGCAGCAGCAGCAGCAGCATACTGTTCTTTAAATTTTTTTTAAATTTTAATTTTTTTGGAGTATAATTGATTTATAATGTGTTAGTTTGGGGTCTACAGCAGAGTGATTCAGTTATACATATAATCATTATTTTTTAGATTCTTTTCTCATATAAGTTAGGATCATATTATTACATTCTTAAAAATTTACATTTAGATTGACAAATGTTAAAAATATCAACTTAAATTTGAATAAAAAATGTTAAAGAATCCATTAGTCACATATTAAACAATAGTAAAAATGAGTTTCATATGCTAGTTGTATTTTTAAATGTCCATGAAAATAATATCTGATTAGTAATTTCATTTTAAAGTTTGTCTATAAATTGGTTAAAATTGTGGCACATTTGCCACCTTTTGGGAAACCTGCTTCTGATGAAAAAAAACATAAATTGTGGCTCTTCATGTCACCAGCAAGCCTCCCGGGCTCAGTGTTGGAAATGTATAATATATAATACAGCAGACATAGAACAAAACTACTGGGGGACTTGGGCACATCTGGGCAGTTGTTACAATCTGTTGGGTCTTCCTAGGATTTCATATGGTGATGGGCAAAGCTAGTGCATTGGTGGATATGGGATGTGCTGGGTACATGTAATGACTCATCCTTGTGGTGAGCCTGCCCCAAAGGCTGGTGAACTGCTTTCTTCATCTGGCTTTATGTTCATGGCTGTCTGATAACCTCCAAGAGCTCACAAAAGGAATTGTCATGCAAATATTTAATTTCTCTAATCCAGAATGTTAAACTTGATTGGTTTAAGAGATGGTAGGGAAGTATTCTTCATGTTTTGAGCATTGAGTTTAAATGCACTTTAGAGTTAGAGCACTGATTCATTTATTTTGTATACTTAGACTTTGAACATTTGAACTCAAGTAAATTTATGTATGTCGTAAACTACTTATTAATTTGAATAAAAGGTCCTGATCATGTTTTAAAAATAGATTTCAAGTACTGAAGAAAAAATGAGAAAATTTTTATGTATTTATTTAAAAATATCTGAACACTGAAAGCAACATTAAAACCATTAATAATCCTTGTAGTTAATGTGCTTTGGAATTCACAATAGATCTCACAGTCTTCTGAAGCACTGACTTTATTGAATTATCCATGTGGTTCATATTGTTAATGGAAGGTGGGGCCGCCTTACAAGATTCAGATCCAGAAAATATGAGCTTGGGAGATGCCCTCTGGGCTACTTGGAGAGAATAAGACTCGGATAGCTCAAAATGTGGTATATATTAGCTTGATCCTTTGAAGACCAACAAAATAATCATTGTAAACATTTCTTAATACAGTTTTTGAAAAGCTTGCATTGTTATTTAAATATGTTACCCATTATAATAGCCATTGTGGTCTTCTAAAAATAATTTGGAGTTTGGAATTCATTATATTTTTTAAAGTGTATGCATTCAGTTCAGAATAGCTCTCTGAGGATATGCTCTGCATATAAATACCAGGCTGCAGACAGGGCTTAGATTAATGGACCATGGAGGGTTATTTTATGGAGAGTTTAAGTGTGTATTATTGTTGTTTCTAAATTGTATTAATAATAATATCCTACACATGTCCAGCATGTGTATGACATTTTACTGGTCTTAGAGGGTCACTGCATACATTATCTCATTTGTTTTTCGCAACAACCCTGGGAGGGAAGTGGGATGGCATCAGGTGTTGACACTGAAGTCCTTTGGTTGAGATAAAGTCCTGGTAATATTGGGAAGAAAAAGATGCTATAGAAACACAAGCATTCTTTTTATTGTGTTTTTGACCAGTGTGGTAACAAGTGTTCAGATTGACTTTGGACATTCAGTCTCCTAGGAGAGATCCTATCTCGTCATTTCTTCCAGGAGGGGGAAAAAAGAGCAAAATGTGTGAGTACTCTCTTAGAGGAAAAACTGCAAGATTAAGGGAGTAAACTACCTTTTACTTCATACAAGTTAGCACTGAACCCTTGAATTCCCCATTGAGTACTTACATATACTCTTGTTTAAAACACATTTCTGTACCCTTTCTGTGCCATTCATGGTGAAATCTGGAGAATCAAGTATGTAGAGGTTGTCAGAGGAAACAATTTATTGTTATAGTCAGTAGTGATTCAGTCTGGACTTATGTGTTGTTTATGAAATATTTTGAGCTTTCCTGTTTTACCAACAGCAGCATGGGAACTGAGAGACAGTGGTACACTGATAGCTGAGCTGGAGTAGTGAACCCAGGACTGTAGAATCCTGGAATCTGTGCAGAGAAATATTTAAATAATTTATCATAATGATTATTTCTATCAGATATAACTCCAGGATTAAATGCTAATTTTATATGACTTACATAAAGGGGAATTATTACTGCAGTTACTTTTAAAGAGCTCCCTGGGTTTGCCAGGAGTATTTGAATTAACAGTAAATTGTGCACCATTACTTATTAATGGGGTCCAGCTGATTTATTGGTGGTCTGTCTGGCAATTAGCCATTCTGTATAGTGTCTTCTGTTTGGCCATTACTTTTTCACTATTGAGTGCAAGCTCAGGGATGAGCACCTTGAACCAATGGGGAAGTCTGCCTGTCAACCTAATAGGGCCTTGCATCATCTTAATGGTGAGTTATGATCTGTCTTGAAGGATATTTGGACACACTTAATATCTTTTGGATGACAACCATTGGAGGCATAGATGAAAGTACATGTTGTCATTGAACCACTAAAAATCTTTACTCAGTTACCAGATAGCCATTATATTATATGAATCTCTTTAGAATATTTCTTTTATTAAAAAAATTATACAGGTGTTTTTAGCTTCTGTGGCACTTGTAGAATGAAATGCTGTGAGCAAACTGTAGCACAGCAAGTTATGGCTGGCAGTATTTATTTGCAAGTGTCACTTTGGGGTGCCTAATTTGTCCTCAGGAGAAATATTTTTTGCTCAGCTTGCAAAATGTTGTAATAAAAATTGGTGATTGATGTTGATTATAAGATTAAATGGCTGGGCCACAGTGGCCAATGTCATAAATCAAAGCAGCTCAAAGTTGTGATTGGCCACTAGAGGAGGTTCTAAGTGGGAGCCTTTTTTTTTTTCTTTAACGAATCAATATATTTCAGGTCTTTATAACACTGACTCCTGAACTTCATTGAAACTGTATTAAAAACATCATTTTACAGTGCTTTTAATAAATTTTAATACAACCTGGTTTTGCCTATCTAAGCATGCAGGGAAGCTATGAGGCTTCCCTCATAGCTCAGTTGGTGAAGAATCTGCCTGCCATGCAGGAGACCAGGGTCTGATTCCTGGGTTGGGAAGATCCCCTGGAGAAGGAAATGGCAACCCATTCCAGTATTCTTGCCTGGAGAATCCCATGGACAGAGGAGTCTGGCAGAGACTCAGTCACAAGAGTCGGACATGACTGAGTGACTAACACTTTCACTTTTTTCAAGCATGCGGTAGTGGAAGAAAATACATGAAAATTCTCTTCTTAGTGGGAAGGCAGTTTAAGAATTAGTGAGGGTGTAGGAGCTGCTAAACCCAAGCTCATCGCCTGATTCTTTGATTGAAGAGTTTTATATTTGGTTGCCTCACATTAATTTCTCCTTCCTAACAAATTCCTTGGAGGGTATGTTGTCTATAGTCTGATGCCATCCTTCAGTGTCCTGGGGGCCATCCCCGCTCTGACACAGCTCCCCGCTGGAATTGGACTCTGGAGTAGAGGGAAGAACACTGGGAAAGCTGGGGTTTTTTATTTCCAGTATGATCAGAATGTTCTGGTCACTCCCATTTTCTGGCCATCATAGTGACAACTGAGCGATACTTGTTTTCCAAGTCTATTTCTCCTATCTTTGACAATTCTGGGAGCTCCATGATAGCATCCCAATAAATCCCCCTTTGACTAAACCAGAAGTGGTTTCTCTTGCATGACACTAAAACTGGGCATCTGTAAACATACAGGAAACAGAGGATTTCTGATTGGGACTGAATATATATTCATTCAGTTATTCATTCAATTATTCACCAAATATTTATTGAGTACCTAATATATATGTTAGGCACTCTTCTCAACAACTTGGGAAGCAGCAGTGAATAAAGCAAAAATCTGTGCTTTCATGAAATTTGCATTCTAATGGAGGGAGATATATAAAAATCAAGGTAAGTTAAATATATGTGTCTATCATATATGTAAATATATAATATGTAGGCCATGGTGATAAGTGCTATACATATGTACAATATTTCTCTTATTAGTTCTTTCCTTGTTAAAATTCCTTGAATCAGGTAGGCCTGTTCAGAGGTGGCTGATGATCTAGAATGACCTATACTGAGGTTTTGTCTGTCTCTTGAACTTTGCTCCAACACATTTCTGCATAGCTCTCAAAGGGATGTCAGTTGGAGTCTGAGCTGCGTGTCTGTACAAAACAGAGAGCTGGAGAAAGGGGACTGGGGTGAGATAAGGCAATGGCAGGAGTTGAGTGAGGGCTTTAGCCTTGAGGCTGAAATTCTTCCTTCTGGGGCTCTGCCTGGACTTAAGCAGTAGGATTGAATCAAGAATGCAAGGCTGGGGCTTGGGCAGGTGGTCTGGAGCACGAATACAAACTGATTTACGTGTGGGGAGGAGGAGTCTGGGTCAGAGATGTGAGGAAGTATCACAGGACTATGTGAGACAGAGCAGGGTAGCAGCAAGTGGAGGGACCTAAAAAAACAGTCTGTGAGGGAAGGGCAGGAAGTATTGCTGTGGTGAAGGAGGTGGCCAGCACCTTCTTCATTTAGTAGGCAGATATCAAGTGAGGGGACCAGAGTGGTATCTGGAATAATGACCTAAAAGAGCGGGGAGGGATGTGGTGGTGCTGCATTCAGAATTTTAGAATACAGCACATTTCTTTTCCCCATGAGGTCGGGAACGTGGCAAAGCATCCAGCCCAGTGTTAGCAACGGGTTAGTGGAAAGCCATATATCAGGCCTGTCCCCTCACTAGGTGAGAGGTATCAAGGCCTAAATGCCAGCAATGGAAGTCTGGAGCCCCAGCAGATCTGTAGGATGACAGAATATGAACACAGAAGATCTTGGGAGGCTAGAAAGAAGGTCTGGGTTTCATAGGGATGAGCTGAAGGTCAGTTTTGGGGTTTAGAAAACCAGATGCATGGCACAGAATGAGGGAGAGATGGCCTTCCAGCAGCATGAATCAGAAAGCAGCGTGACTGTGCTTGCCTTCAACCTTGGCCTGCATTTTTAGGAGAATAATACTCAGAAAGAGAAAGGTGATTGTTTTTTTCCTACAGTGTATTGAAGACGGAACACCTGGAACAAGCATTCTGGTGCCAATATTCTGAAAGAATTAGAGTGGGACTCACTCAGGAGTGAATAACTGAAAGGATGAAAAGACCAGAAACCATTGTATATGTGAAATGATTGGAGGAACTTTGGATATTTAGACTGGAAAACAGGCTCAGGGGGTATATGAGAGCTGTTTTCAAATATTTGTCTCATGGAAATGGTTTTGGGCTTCTATTTGCTTCAGAAGCATCAACTGATTAATGTGGGGGCATAGAGTCGGACATGACTGAGCAACTAACACTTTCACATTTTCTGATAAGAGGTCCACAGATTGGATGATTAGCCTCACAATGGGCTCAGTCTGGGTGGGATGGTCACATGATGCCTTTTAGCCAGGTAAGGGTGGAGGGAGGCATCCAAGGGCTTTTCAACCCTTTTGTGATTTGGCTCTGTTAATAAACAGTATACTGGACAAGTAGCACAGAACTTAAAGAACCAAACACGTACATGTAATATAGAACTGTTGGTAATTTATTTTCTTCACTTTTGCTTGATGTTTATAGCTCTGTTAATATAACCCTGGTCTAAAAACCTTAGCCTCAATGTTACAGCCACTTCTTGAATCTACTCTTGGTGCAGATGTCCTTCGTGGCTTTTTTTTAATACCAGTGTGGCTCCAAAATTTCTTTGTTGAGCTTCCGTGTTGTCACACTTATGACTATCTTAGTGAATTATTTCATTCACTGAATTTTTATATAGCCTGCTACTGAAGTCATTGTCTCATAGTTCTAATCTAGTTCCCATTAGAGTTTTCTTTCTGCTTCAACAGAAGCCAGAAGAAAGGGCGACTTCGCAGTGGTGGCTCCCCGGTCCCTGGCTTTCCCAATCAGTAGTATACTTTTTAAAGTTCCTATTCATGACTGAGAGAACATCTCCTCCCTTCCATCTTGCTGGGTTCTCCTTGAAATTTGCAGCAAGCTTAAGTACATTGGTTAAACGTATTCATTAACCACTTCACTGAAGCTCAAACTCATAAACTTGGTTCAGAACACAAACAACTTTCTTTTGCAGGGGTAGTATCTCTTTCCAGTAACAAATCCTAGTAACCAGGGTTTAGATTTCCAAATTATTTCAAAAGGAATGTAAAAGGTTATTTGGGCAAAACCATAAAAATATTTCACCCCAATATATTATTTCTCCTGGATTATATTCTTGACTTTTTATCAGGAGCCCCGGGGGACTGAACCCAAAGCAATAACAGTGGGGTGATTTTCTAGAATCAATGGCACCCCACTCCAGTACTCTTGCCTGGAAAATCCTGTGGACGGAGGAGCCTGGTAGGCTGCAGTCCATGGGGTTGCTAAAAGTCGGATACGACTGAGCGACTTTCCTTTCACTTTTCACTTTCATGCATTGGAGAAGGAAATGGCGACCCACTTCAGTGTTCTTGCCTGGAGAATCCCAGGGATGGGGGAGCCTGGTGAGCTGCCATCTATGGGGTCGCACAGAGTCGGACATGACTGAAGTGACTTAGCAGCAGCAGAAGTGTTATAAAAGGTTTCAGGAGGGAGGGTTCTATTGTCCTTCAAATAGCACTTTGGGGTTGGTGTTTACCCATTTTAGATCTTATTTAGAGTCCCAGCTATTAATAAAGTAAAAACCCTACTCCCCATAGTTCCTGAACCAAATAAGAGAAAGCCACAAGGAAACCTCAACGGGCCTGTGGCTCTACAGAAATAGAAGTTATGTCAGTTGAGAAAATGTAAGGAGCAAAGGCTTTTCTTTTCTTAGAACTGAACCGCTAGTCGATCTGGCAACAGTATACTCCAGCTAGAAATAAACACATTTATCTTTTATCGCTGAGAACAAGAAAGAAATCCCAGACTGCTGGAAACAGCTTTTCTCCCACCACAGGAGCTTGCCATGTAGGTTAATCTGCCTGGCATTTCTGAGAACCAGTTTTGTATAAGAGCTGCACTGGGCAGGGTGGGGCTGGGAAGGTGAGTCAAGCCAGATTGGTCCTGAAAGAGTGCTCTTCACCCATGACTTTGGCATTGTGTGGCTCTTCCAGAACCCAGAGATAGTGAGAGGGAGGTCTTGGTATCAATTCAGTAGACCTCCTTTAAGCTCTGCATAAAGAGTAGGTCGGTGTCACTGGCAGCCTTGGTCTTCAGGGAATGGGACTGTTGGAGTCATCACAGCATTGGCCTGACAACAAACTGAAGTGGGCTTTCACTCAGTCTTGCACATCTTTTCTTTCAACGCACTAATTGTTCTCTGTGATTCTACACTGTTCTGACAAGATGGCAAATGGAAAATGTGCAAAGTAATTCAAATAAGTGTGTGGTTTCAGTTGTTATAGTCTATTGCCCTGAGCTGAATGCCATTTGAGGGGGAACCCAGAGAAGGGCTGCATTCAGGCATGGAGGACAGATAGTTTCTTGGTTGGTTTGTCTTTTATGACAAAAATTCAACTCAGGGAAATGACTGAAGAAAGAGAAACTTAGGGCTTTCCTTGGTAGTTCTTTCTCAGAACTTAAGGGATTCTGTGTTGTTTATGTCGAGGGTATTATCCATATATATAAACTGATTAGGAAGACTGTTGATATAAATCAATTTATACGTGGTTTGTGTACAAGGTACGTTTTCCTCTTGTTGAAATAAAAGAGCATTGGACTGTTGGGCTTGTAAACATTCCTTTTAAATAAGACTATACATCTCTGAAATAATTTTCCTCAGACTAAATCTTTGGGAAATTAAATATTTGCCTATTTGGAAAGCCTGAAAAATATTTTGTTACAAATAGTTTACACTATTATTATTGTAGATGTAACAGTGCGCATCAAAAATATTTTAGAAAACAGAGACAACTGTGAAGAAAAGAGCAAATATTTTGCATTTTCATTAGGTTGAACTAATCTCTGAATATTTTCTTGTCTTTCTTTTTTATTTTTTAAAATTAATGTGTAATGTGTGTCTGTGTGTTTACATAATTAGATTTATACTCTGCAGTGTTTTATATCATGATTTTTCTCACTTTCATTTCACTGAAGCTTGTAGAAATGTTTATTTTGAATGACTGCATACGATTTGATTTTGTATTTGGACCATAACTTATCCAGCCTACATACAGACATTTGGGTTTTCTCACATCTTTGGTGCACAGGACATTCGACTGCAACTTTATTGATTCCCCTTAGGTGGATTCCTTGAAGTTCTTTTTCAAGGACAAGGTATGATGCCATCTTTTAGGTTACTCTGGTACAAACAGACAAATGTGGAACAGTTGAATTGAGGCAGATCTCATTTTTAGAGAAAGGGTGTTATTTCTGGATGGTTTTCCTTCTTTCTTTTCTGATTGGGTTCTTGTGGTGCTAGAATTCCTTGGACTTTAGAACTAGGAAGACCAAGATTCAAATTCTAGCTCTGTGACTTTTTAGCTACTTGATGTAACTAATAAATTACTTGATGTAACTCCCTTGTGTAGTGCCCTCATCCATAAACTAGAGTCAGTGGTAGGTTTTCAGTGAGGGTTAAGTGCCTGTCTCTTATGCTTGTTCCCTTTTCAAGGAGTATTCAGAGCTAAAGAAGATGTGAAATCAGTTGGATGATGAAGGTAACAAATGTTCTTACTGAGTCATATGTAGCTTGAGATACCAGTTTCACACCATTTAAAATGTATTCTAACATGAAAATCCACAATAGATAGGGATCAAAATAATATATTATTTATTTATTTGGAAAAAAAAGAATTAAATAATTAGAAAAATAAACTTACTAATAAACACATCAATTTACTACATATTTCTTTCAGTGGGTGGTTGAGTCTCTGGAAATGATGAGACACAAAATTGTGTGAAGAACAATCAGAATCCTTCCCTTTGGGCTGTTTGGGTCATTGTTATGACAAGGCACACGTTGGTGAACTATATTACAAAATCATAAAACTGATGGTAATATAGTCACAAGAAAGAAAGTAGTATGAATGATCTCATTCATTGAATGAGATCTGAATGATCTCATTTTTTCATAATAAATACTTGATATTTTGGAGGTTAGAAGTCGTAAACCTGTTAACTGATAACTTGAGGATTAATTGAGAAAATCTTACAAATCTACTGAAAATGCATAAAGAATAATTAAAATGCACAATATTGCAAATATTCTTTCCTAGTGATTCCAATCTACTCTAGCCTAAGTAATGAAACACTTTTTTTTTTTCCTTTCCTAATTAAGCTTCATAAATTTACTGTACTGACAAGAGACAAAGCCTTTTAAAAGGAAAAAAAAAGGCTTAGTAGTTAGAGATTGTAGAAGTGTGGTATTTTTACCCATGAGAAAGAGACTTAACCATGGACAGGAAGAAAAATACCAGCATCAGCCCTTTAGCTCTCAATCTGTAACTTTCTTAATCACTTAAAGGTATGGTATTTTTAAAAAGATAGTTTAAAGTTTGAATTAAATGTGATAAATACTGAATTCCTCTGAGCAGAATAAGTTGTTTCAAAATATATAAGGATTAGCACACTTTTATCTGAAAATAGGTTTTATCCTTAAATATATTAAACTGTATGATGAACATTTCCTCTGAAAGATATTGCTGGATCCGTGAGCATCCAACCAGGAGTCAGAAACCACATCATAATTTGAGCAGGGGCTTCCTGGATAGTTCAAATGGTAAAGAATCTGACTGCAACACAGGAGACCTGGGTTTGATCCCTGGGTTGGGAGGGTCCCCTGGAGGAGGGCATGGCAACCCACTCCAGTATTCTTACCTGGAGAATCTCATGGACAGAGGATCCTGACAGGCTACATACAGTCCATGGGGTCACAAAGAGTCAGACGTGACTGAGTGATTAACACTTTCTTTCACTTTCAATTTGAGCTGGACAAGTTGAATATAATTATTAACTGTAATAGAGGTTTGGAGTCACAGGAAATTGGCTAGTAAGAAGTAAATAGAACTGAAGAATATGGGAATAGCAGATCTAAGGAATAATCACCACATCTAGGACTGAGATAGAACACTCAAGGAAGGCCTCACTTTACCCCAGGGCTGAGATACATACCTCATTGGAGAGGGCATGGCCGTGGCTGAGTATTTGCTGGAGAAGTCACTGAGGTGCTGTGCTGGCAGAACTTGCCTGAAGTCTGCCCTCTCAAATGCAGGGGGAATATCCATAGGAAGATGCCTTGCCTTGGAACTTGCCTCAAGACCGCCCAAGGGGAGGCTGGGGGAAGCCATTTGTGTGAAGATGCCTTGCTGGTGGTACTCCACCATGAAGCTGCCTGAAGGGGTGCTGGGGATGCTGCTGGCCACAGGGGACTGCTGGACGCTGTGGGCTACAAGAGCCGATGCTGGAGATGCTGCTTGTGCTCAGGAGCGGGTGCTGTGAGGCTATGTGATTGGAGGACTCTCACAAGAGGAGCTCGTCAGAACCAGAGATGGAACTGCTCCTCCTCCAGTGTACTTCCAGCAGTGTCAAGGGATGAAGGCTGTCATGCCAGCTGACAAAGAAGTACTTAAAATCTCGGTACCAGAGGAGTCATTCAAGTGTGAATCTGGAACCCAGGAGCAATACATTGATAATAACTACAGTCCAGCCCTTTGGCTAACTCAGCTTCCATATACACTCTTCTACACATATGAACTTGTGTACAACAGCAAAACAACTCTTCCTAAGGAGATACAGCTATCTTTTTACAGGTGAAAATGTTCTCCTCTTCCCCAAATGAGGAGACACACGCAATGATACATTGTCATTGTATTCATCACTGGCTAATATTAATTACTTGTAAAATTCTGTCAAGTCCCATTGAATACTTTGTTACTGACAAGCTAAATCATAAAGTTAACTTCCAAAAACATGTATATGAGATAAAGATGAGAAGGAAGTTGACGAAAATTGTTAGCATCTACAAATAAACACACACATATAGCAGGCAAGGAGAAAACATGTAAAGCTACAGCAGACCTTGATGTCTCTCTAATTGGTAATAAGATTGTAATTGATTCTTATTCCCATTCTTTTCCCATTGTCTTTATATTTCGTCTTCTTTCCTGTTAGAACGTCAGCTGGTTGAGATTCTTTATCTGTTGGAATAACCCACACCTTCCTGAAGGGTCTGAGTCCTCAGTTGTCCTGCATTTTTTTTTTCCTATAGTTTTCCATTAACCTTTACTGTTGTGCTTGGAAGTGCCCAACACTTTTGGGGTGAGAGACACCCCAAAGAATCTCCCATTTTCCAGAATAGTTCTCCTTGCACTCATTTGAAACAGCATCCTAATTTCTCCTTGGTAATTTCCCCTTTTCTTGTCAAAATAATTATCTTTTTATTTTTTATTTTTTCTGTTTGTTGGTTAGGTTGCATAGGCCTAAAATGGCCCAATCTCATCTTCCAATTCAGTGGAACCACTGAAAAGTTACAAGCTCATCTTCCAATTCGGTGGAGCCATTGTTGTGCCTCCTGATTGGAGTATCACCCCATTGGGAACTAAGACTTTCAAACTAGCAAAACTTGAGTCTTCCAGAACAGGAACCAACAGTTCTGGGAATGATCTGTTAGTTAACACTAAGCAGAACCACTCCCATGTCTACTTCTTGACTCCTGAATGTATTAATTTTGGCTATCAAGAAGATAGCACCATATAATTACCTGTGATTCAAAGCATATACTACATCCTGTAAGACAGAGCTCTCTTTCAGGATGCTGGGTCCTAACTTGTGTCATAACTGAAACTTCTGTAAGTTATTCCACCTTTAAACTAGCTAGTTCATTTCATGGGTCTGAACCTATTGCTACACTTACTTCTCTGTGAAATGATTTCATTGATCAGAAGCAGTGCTACAGAGAATATCATGATGATGGATAAAGTGTTCTATGAGTCTATGGATGGTGATGTTTAACTACTTTTTCACCAGGGAAGGCAAATCCATATCCACAATATATATTTATTGCAGTAAGGATAAATCTGTGACCCATTTACATTGGAGAGTCCAGTGCGATCAACTTGCCCCCTGGTGGTGATCTATCAAATGGTGCCATATCTGGGGATCAGTGCTGGTTTCAACTATTAACAGATTAGTCACACTTCACAGGTCATTTTTAGGGAAAGTCCTTGTCTTTGAGCTCTTGCATAGCCTCTGTAGCCACTTTGTTCATGGGCCCAGTGAGAAAATACTGGAGTGATGGAGGAAAGAGACTGACTGACATCCAGAGAGTGCATCATTTCATCCATCTGATTACTAGGACCTTCCTCTGCAGTGGATAAATATGGAGATTCACTGAAAGATGTATTCCTCAGTCACTGGTTATAAAGAAGCCACAGGCAAGAGACTGTGGGACTTGACAGAGAAAGAGGAGGCAACATAGATGATGCTGTGAAAGTGCTGCACTCAATGTGCCAGCAAATTTGGAAAACTCAGCAGTGGCCACAGGACTGGAAAAGGTCAGTTTTCATTCCAATCCCACAGGCAATGCCAAAGAATGGCAATGCCAAAGAATGCTCAAACTACTGCACAGTTGCACTCATCTCACATGCTAGTAAAGTAATCCTTAAAATTCTCCAAGCCAGACTTCAGCAATACATGAACTGTGAACTTCCAGATGTGCAAGCTGGATTTAGAAAAGGCAGAGGAACCAGAGATCAAATTGCCAACATCTGCTGAATCATGGAAAAAGCAAGAGAGTTCCAGAAAAACATCCATTTCTGCTTTATTGACTATGCCAAAGCCTTTGACTGTGTGGATCACAATAAACTGTGGAAAATTCTGAAAGAGATGGGAATACCAGACCACCTGACCTGACTCTTGAGAAACCTGTATGCAGGTCAGGAAGCAACAGTTAGAACTGGACATGGAACAACAGACTGGTTCCAAATAGGAAAAGGAGTACATCAAGGCTGTATATTGTCACCCTGCTTATTTAACTTCTATGCAGAGTACATCATGAGAAACGCTGGGCTAGAGGAAGCACAAGCTGGAATCAAGATTGCTGGGAGAAATATCAATAACAGATATGCAGATGACACCACCCTTATGGCACAAAGTGAAGAAGAACTAAAGAGCCTCTTGATGAAAGTGAAAGAGGAGAGTGAAAAAGTTGGCTTAAAGCTCAACATTCAGAAAACTAAGATCATGGCATCTGGTCCCATCACTTCATGGGAAATAGATGGGGAAACAGTGGAAACAGTGGCTGACTTTATTTTTTGGGGCTCCAGAATCACTGCAGATGGTGATTGCAGCCATGAAATTAAAAGACTCTTACTTCTTGAAGGGAAAGTTATGACCAATTTAGACAGCATATTAAAAAGCAGGGACATTACTTTGTCAACAAAGGTCCGTCTAGTCAAGGCTATGGTTTTTCCAGTGGTCATGTATGGATGTGAGAGTTGGACTATAAAGAAAGCTGAGCACTGAAGAATTGATGCTTTTGAACTGTGGTGTTGGAGAAGACTCTTGAGAGTCCCTTGGACTGCAAGGAGATCCAACAGTCCATCCTAAAGGAGATCAGTCCTGAGTGTTCATCGGAAGACTGATGTTGAAGCTGAAACTCCAATACTTTGGCCACCTGATGCGAAGAGCTGTCTCATCTGAAAAGACCATGATGCTAGGAAAGATTGAGGGCAAGAAGGGAACGGGACTGCAGAAGATGAGATGGTTGGATAACATCACCGACTCAATGGACATAGGTTTGGGTGGACTCTGGGAGTTGGTGATGGACAGGGAGGCCTGGCGTGCTGCGGTTCATGGGGTCGCAAAGAGTCAGACATGACTGAGCAGCTGAACTGAACTGAACTGATAGCTAGACTTGTGTTGAAAAAACCTGAATGACAGTCATGCAACTTGTGGAGAACACTGCACTATTAACCAGCGTCAGAGGGGGACTCCAACTGTGTGGATGATAGCAAAGGTCATCGTGATGCCATCCACCAGAAAGAGAAGTCCAACACTTGTGCCCACTGCATCCTGGTATCAGAGTCACTGAGGAAAGTACAACATGGTCAAGCACTAGATGGAATAATATTTTTTTTTTTTACATGGAGAAGAGACAAAGCAAGATCCACCCCAGCAGTGTGCACAGGTCCCTCATGGCTAGTGTGTGCCCTGGCAGTTAGTTGCACACAGGGCAGTTGGTCTATGCACACCCCTCTCATGCTGCAGCAGAGGGACCTCTCTCCTCCCAGTTTCCAGGACGTCTGAGATACTGAAAGCTGGGGCCATGCCCGAGGGCCACTGATCCACACGCTTAAACAGAACAAAGGGGTAACACACTGAGTCTGAAATAGGAAGAGATATTCCCACACAGGGCAGCGATCCCAGGCTGTGTGGGCTCTTTCCATCTTGGTAGGAATGCGTTCTAGACCCAAGGTCCATCTTACATGGCTGTGTAGGGGTCAGAAGGCTGTGTGTTTGAGACTACCTTTCTCAATAAATCTTTCTCCTGCCTTCCAAACCTGCTTGATTTTAGTCTTTCATTCCCATTTTATGATAGACTGCTATTGAACATACCTGCTGCTGCTGCTGAGTCGCTTCAGATGTGTCTGACTCTGTGCAACCCCATAGATGGCAGCCCACCAGGTTTCTCCATCCCTGGGATTCTCCAGGCAAGAACACTGGAGTGGGTTGCCATTTCCTGCTCCAATGCATGCATGCATGCTAAGTCGCTTCAGTTGTGTCCAACTCAGTGCGACCCTATGGACAGCAGCCCATCAGGCCCCTCTGTCCACTGGATCTTCTAGGCAAGAATACTGGAATGGGTTGCTGTTTCCTTCTCCACGCTGAAGATATCTAGCTGATGGCTGTAAGATACTCATTTCATCAGGCCTCATGGTCACCTGTTATTCCATAGTTAGGAGTTCAATCTCTATCTAGGTCTAGTGGCAAAACCAGATGTGTTTCTTAGAAGGAAAATAGTTATTTACAGAAGAGAACATAATTCGTTTCCGTAATCCTAGCAGTCTGCATTGTGAGTCTCCAATTTGTACTTAACCAGAAGCTCTAAAAAGTGTCCATATTTGCCACACTGATTTCCAGATGTCATTGAATCTGCTGGATAATAAAGATGGAGTGGTAAAGAGGCTTGTACTTCAACCTGAACTTACTGCAAAGCCTTCTCTTGCTCTGGTCCCACTTGACTTTGGGAGACTTGTGGGTGACTGTCTGGAAGTGTTAAAATGGCACCCTGAAGTGTGGTATATTTTGCTACCAAAAGGCCTCCCAAGCATCGTGCCTTTCACTGGGTGGTAGGGGAAGTGAAGTAGGGGAGGTACAAATCAAGCAGGTTTGGAAGGCAGGAGAAAGATGTGTTGAGAAAGGTAGTCTCAAACACACAGCCTTCTGACCCCTACACAGCCATGTAAGATGGACCTTGGGTCTAGAACGCATTCCTACCAAGATGGAAAGAGCCCACACAGCCTGGGATCGCTGCCCTGTGTGGGAATATCTCTTCCTATTTCAGGGTGGTAGGGGAAGTGCGGGAACTTACCTCTTTTCAGTTGACGTGTAGTTGATTTACAGTATTAGTTTTAGGTGTACAACATAGTGATTCAGTATTTTTGCAGTTTTCAACTGCATTTTCAACTCCATTGAAAGTTGTTATAAGATAATGGCTATAATTCCCTGAGCTATATGATATATCCTATTCTTTATTTTATATATAGTAGTTTGTATCACTTAATTCTGTACCCCTAATTTGTCCCTCTTCTCTTCATTCTCCCCTTTTGGTAACCACTAGTTTGTTTTCTGTATCTGTGAGTCTATTTCTCAATTGCTATATACATTCACTTGTATTATTTTTTAGATTCTTCGTGTAAGTGATATAATACAGTATTTGCCATCCTCTGTCGGACTTATTTCACCAAGCATAATATTCTCTAGGTCCATATCAGATCAGATCAGATCAGTCGCTCAGTTGTGTCCGACTCTTTTCGACCCCATGAATCACAGCACACCAGGCCTCCCTGTCCATCACCAACTCCCAGAGTTCACCCAGACTCACATCCATCGAGTCAGCAATGCCATCCAGCCATCTCATCCTCTGTCGTCCCCTTCTCCTCCTGCCCAATCCCTCCCAGCATCAGTCTTTTCCAGTGAGTCAACAATTCGCATGAGGTGGCCACAGTACTGGAGTTTCAGCTTTAGCATCAGTCCTTCCAAAGAAGTCCCAGGGCTGATCTCCTTCAGAATGGACTGGTTGGATCTCCTCGAAGTCCAAGGGACTCTCAAGTCTTCTCCAACACCACAGTTCAAATGCATCAATTCTTCGGTGCTCAGATTTCTTCACAGTCCAACTCTCACATCAATACATGACCACAGGAAAAACCATAGCCTTGACTAGCCGGACCTTTGTTGGCAAAGTAATGTCTCTGCTTTTAAATACGCTATCTAGGTTGGTCATATACATTGATGCAAATGGCAGAATTTCATCCTTTTTTTTTTTATAGCTGAGTAATGGTCGCCTATATATATATATTACTGTTTTTATATATATATAATATATATATATTACTGTTTATATATATATATACTGTTTCTATGGGTGTATATATATATATTACTGTTTAATATTTCATCCTTTTTTTATGGGTATATATATATATATATTACTGTTTAATATTTCATCCTTTTTTTTTATAGCTGAGTAATGGTTGCCTATATATATATATATATATATATTACTGTTTGTATATATATATTATATATATATATTACTGTTTATATATATACTGTTTTTATGGGTATATATATATATTACTGTTTTTATATATATATATTATGTATATAATATATATATTACTGTTTATATATATAATATATATATATATATTACTGTTTTTATATATATATATAAAAACAGTAACTTATCAGAAACTTATTTTTAATCTTAGAGGAAATACCTTGACTTGCTTCAGACCATTAAGCCCATAGAAACTTCACTGAGGTTGGGGTGGGGTAGAGTGGGGCTGAAATTTTGTGGAGGTCATCTTCCATATGTCTTATGAAAATGTTAAGTACTGTTCCTTCCTGCTCATGAGTTCTCATCAGCATAGTCTTGTCAGTGTAGCAGTAAAATTAGTAGTTGTGGCTCAGCTGGTAAAGAATCCACCTGCAATGCGGGAGACTCGGGTTTGATCCCTGGGTTGGGAAGATCCCCTGGAGAAGGGATAGGCTACCCACTCCAGTATTCTGGCCTGGAGAGTCCTGTGGACTGTATAGTCCTTGGCGTCACAAAGAGTTGGACATGACTGAGTGACTTTCACTTCACTTCACTTCAGGACAATCAAGCTCTCTACAAGTTATGTTAGAGTAGAGAATAAGAAAATTGATATACTGTATACTCCTGAAGCAAGATTGTGAGGGCATAGTGTTTTCACTGTGAGGCAGAAACAAACTACTTCTGGTGGCCCTTGCAAATTACTATGAGAAAAAGGCATTAGTTATATTCTATGTGCTGGAGGACATGTTTATTTGCTCTAGTTAGGATATTACATCTGGGTCAACCGCTGCAGCTCTAGTCATCATTTGATTAAGACTGTAATAATCCACAGTCAGTTTTCCAAAACCCATCTGATTTCTGCAGAGGCCAAATTGGTGAGTTAAAGGAGCATATGACAGGTATCAGTATTCTTGCCTCTTTCAAGATTTTGATGGTGGCAGTCATCTCTAAAATTTCCCCAGGTTTTACTATCTTGGCAGGTAGAGGACATCCTGGTAACTTTCACCCCATAGAGATTCTTCCAGTTGCCAAGTGTGTCTATTCCAATTATACATTCAGAAACTGGGGAATAACTGAAAAGTAGGTTCAGAGCCCAATTGGGCCTACTGTGATTTAGAGTTGATGTAAAATTCCATTTATCATGTGACCATTGTGAGCCCCACTTATTCACAATGATAATTTTGGCTTCTAGAAATGAGTGTCAGTTCAAAGCCAGTGTCTAGTAATCTGTGAAAAATTTAGGTAGTTATTTTTCTTTCCCTCCATTGTATAGACACCTCGTAAATAGCTCCACGTCCTTTAGGGAAGATTTAGAGGAACAGCTGCAGTGTGAACTGTGTGGTTTCTTTTTTTTTAAAAAACGTATTTATTTATTTATTTGGCTGCATTGGGATCTTTGGTCTTAGTTGCATGTGGGATGTTTGGTTGTGGCACATGGGATCTAGTTCCCTGACCAGGGATTGAACCTGGGCCCCCTAACCCTTTCTCTGGGAGTGGGGAGTCCTAGCCACTGGACCACCAGGGAAGTCCTTGTGGTTTCTTTTGAGGCAGATTCCATTACAAATTTAAATAGCTAGGAATAATATGCAAAGATTAACATGTCTTTACCTGAAAGTCAATTTTATTGGTTAATTTATTGAATAACATGGTGAACATTTCCTCCAAAAGATATGGTACAGGAGAAAAACACTTACCTGACTTTCCAGCTGAAATTAAGTTCTGGGCCATTTCAAGGGCATCATCACTCAAACCCTGGCTCTTTGCAGACTTGAGGAGTAATATTTATAATGACCCAGAGCTGATATTAGAAACAATAAACGAAAGCCAAGAGAATCATTCTCTCAGAGTCCAGAAAGCAGCTGATTATTATGACAAAGGTCTTTGCAGCCGACAAAGGTCTTTGCAGCCAGCAAAGGTCAACTTGTCACCTTTGCTGTAGCTGCAGATCCTTCTCAGTGAGTTACCTTTGAGAAGTAACTTAAGGCAATAGACCAAGCATGTGCTTCCTGACTGTCTGAAAAGACAGCAGTAATGGACTTAGACATTTAAAACATAAAGGAAGGTGAGCAAGATGCTCCACAATTTTGCTAACTTAGACAAAAACTCAAATCCACACTTGATCCCTAAACCCCGTCGAAAAGTGTAGATTTAATTGTCCATCTTATTGCCTATTTTCCTAGTTCTACAGATAATACCTAGATAGCTTGAGGGTCATTCTTTTCTTTCTGAATATACATTGTTACTGCTAATGAGCAGGGGTGTGGCTCAAAGCAGACTAGAAGCAAAGAGTTTTGGAGAAACTGCAAACTAGAAAACCTGATGAATAATTGACAGGTTAGTAGCCCACACAAGCGCCACTTAGAAGCCTGCTTCAGCAAGGACCGAGGGCGCTGCATTACTTTGCTGGGAGCAAAAGCAACCTCTGAAATTACGTGCTGGAAGCTTTCACAGTTCAAACTGGGCTGCCCATTAGAGAGAATACTTATTTAAAAAGGCTCATTTGAAATCTTTGTTGCCAGGGTTCATTTGCCCACTGCCTCCTTCAAGGATAATCTCATTTCTACTTTCAGATAACTTCAGAACCATAGGTTTCTCCTGTTCTTTTCTCTAATCTAATAGTAGATATTAATGCTTATTAAATATTTTATCTGATTAAAGCTTATATCTGGCTTGCTTTTTAAAACTGCTTCCAGGTATTTAGAAATAGTAAATATATGATGCATTACTATCATTTTTTCCCTCTGTGTCGGTCTCTGACCATGATTACTAATTGGAAAAAAAGAAATGAACCAAAAACAAAACTAGGAAAATGAATTCTATGACATGCCAATTAGAAGCACGTTTATAGTTTTAGGAACCAGGATCATATTAGAGTATTATGACATATAGCTTTAGTTATCAGCTTCTATTACTTTTGAAAATGATAAACATACAAAGATAGTTTTCTGTATTTAATTTTTCTCTTAATCTGTTCCAGGTAAATGTCTATATAATTTCTACCCATAATGTATGGTATAACTTTCAAGTTATTCCTTATGTTGGTGTATTCATTTCAGATTCATATATTCGACAACTTTTGAACCTATCTCAATATTTTTCACTGACTCTTGAAAGTTCATTATTGTTCTAAGGTCACATATAATTCTATCTTGAGGAATTCCTTCTTTTTGCCTTAGTAATATATAGTATGGTCATTTGAAACTTTTGGGGTGGGGCATTTCACTATAGTATAAATTGTCCCATTGCTGCTTACTTATGAAAATGTCCTAGTATTCACAATTACAAAGTACCGTAAAATGCCATTTACCTAGCTCCAGGAAAAAATCGGGATTTATTTTGAGGAACTCTGATGCGTGTGTAAGGGTCTCTCTCCGTAAGGAGAATAGTCTTCAGGCAGTAAATGATAAAACATAGTTGAGTGCAAGGAGAGCCAAAGATATATGTATATTTTGGTATGAGACCACCTTTCCGCTACATGGAATTGGACGTGTCTCTGCATGTATGTGCTCAGTCATTCAATCATGTCTGAGTCTTCTGTAACCCCTTGGACCCTTAGCCCACCAGACTCCTCTGGCCATAGGATCTTCCAGGCAAGAATACTAGAGTGGGTTGCCATTTCCTTCTCCAGGGCATTTTCCTGACCCAAAGATCAAAGCCTCATCTCCTGCATTGGCAGGTGGATCCTTTACCACTGAGCCACCAAGGAAACCCATCTTGGGTCTAGGTTCAAGCAAATGGCATCCTTAGTGAAGAATAAACCTGCACAGGTGAGCTGTTGGCTGGAGAAGACTTGGGCAAACATCTTGATTTCTGGGGTGGAAGGTGGTAGATTCTGAGCAGAGTAGAACCAGTATAGGTTCCTAAGATGCCAGTCCAGGTTCAATGCATGATACTGGATGCTTGGGGCTAGTGCACTGGGACGACCCAGAGGGATGGTATGGGGAGGGAGGAGGGAGGAGGGTTCAGGATGGGGAACACATGTATACCTGTGGCGGATTCATTTTGATATTTGGCAAAACTAATACAATTATGTAAAGTTTAAAAATAAAATAAAATTAAAAAAAAAAGAAAGTTGTGATAACCAAATAAACAAAACATTGGCTAGCTATTGGGGGTGGTTTCAGTTAGGTTGAACCATATCTAATTGTTGATATTGGAAGATTTTAGACCTGGCAAAAATGGCAGTTTCATAACATTCAACCCATTAAATAATGTGTTTTGATTTTTAAATTATTTATTTATTTGCTTACTTTCTGGCTGCGCCCTGTGGCATGTGGAATCTTGGTTCCCCAACCAGGGATGGAATGCTCGCCCCCTGCAGTGGACACACAGAGTCTTAACCGCTTGACGGTCAGTGAAGTCCCCTGTGTTTTGATTTCAACGAAGCATTTTTAGAAGCCTTCCAAGAGTGAGATGATGAAATATAACCAAGATTAGATGCTTCAGCCCTAGAGTATGGATAATGACTCAGTGTCACCTTGACCGGAGCCAAGGGCTCCAACCTTGGCTCCAGCCTGCTTAATGTTTTCATCAGTGTCTTAGGTCAAGATGACACTGAACAAAGCAGACTTATTAAATTTAGAGGGAACATGAATTGAGAAGTATAACTATTGTTGAGTTTAGACTGCAAACGACCTCAACTAACTCAATCTCAAGGCTGATTCAAAAATTAAGTAAACAGCAATGGACGGAGTTTCCTGAATTTAAGTTTGTTTAGTTCATTAGCCCTTTTTGAATTCCTGCCATGTGCTAGACACATTTCAGGTACTGGTCATACAGTCAGGAACAAACCTGCCAGGGTCTGCTTGCAAGTATGGGTTAAAAAAAAGAGACAAAAACCAAACTACCTCTTACCTAGGAGAAGGAAATGGCAACCCACTCCAGTAGTCTTGCCTGGAGAATCCCATGGACAGAGGAGCCTGGTGGGCTGTAGTCCATGGGGTCACAAGAGTTGGACATGTCTTGACAACTAAACCACCACCACCTCTTACCTAAGTAGGGAAAGAAAGATCTTCAATACTGTAGGTTCTTGTGAAACAAATCTGAAGGTTTTTGATAACAGGAGCTTCAATACCGCAAACCTTCTGGGTTTGTTAGGAACTGTACCAAAATTGTCAATCAAGCATGTAGTATATTTGCTAATAGCAAAAGAACTAATGAAAGCTTAGGATTTGTTGTCATAAATGCAATGTTCAGCCCTTTGGAAGTGACTGGCAAACAGTTTTCTGGGCCTTTCAGATGACCACAGGGGCTATTCAGAGGTGGGGTGATAGGGAGGGATAACATATTTTGGCAAACTAGAGTGTACCTAGACAAGGGGAATCAGGGTGCCAAAAGTTCTAGCAGTCATGCATTTAATTTTTAATGATTTAAATTTAATTTAACGATTGTCTTCAAATAGTTGAAGTGCTGGCAAGTAGACAAGGAAGGAAGCTTATTCTTTTTGTTGCTCTACTTTGTGGAAATGCATAAAGTAATGGAACTTTCAGGGAGAGAAACTTTTATTTTTATTTTGGTTTAGTAATGACACTACAAGGAGATCAAACCAGTCAATCCTAAAGTAAATCAACCCTGAATATTCATTGGAAGGACTGATGCTGAAGCTAAGGCTCCAATACTTTGGCTACCTCAGGCAAAGAACTGACTCCTTAGAAAAGACCCTGATGCTGAGAAAGATTGAAGGCAAGAAGAGAAGGAGATGGCAGAAGATGAGATGATTGGATGGCATTACCGACTTGATGGACATGAGTTTGAGCAAGCTCCGGGAGATGGTGAAGGACTGGGAAGCCTGGTGTGCTGCAGTCCATGGGGTTGCAGAGTCAGACATGATGTGCAACTGAATGACAATGATGAATGACACTTCTCAGATATAGAAACTGTCCTTTAGTGGAGCACATGGTGCTTGAGGTAGTTGGGCATCCTGCCTCCAAGTATTTGACCAGAGACTGGATAATTCTTGGCCAGGGACAGTAAGATAGCATTCCTGCACTGGAGGAGAATGCAGAGCGATGCCCTGGGCTGTATCTCCAGCTTCATGTCTCTGATTCCTGTGGTGTGTTTGCCTGTGTTTATGCGACATTGTGAATACTGTGTAGGTTTTCTTTTCTCCTCAAAGGAAAAAGACAAGTCTAAGTTGGAGTTAGAGAGTAGGTTACCTCCATTCGTAGGGGGTTTCCCTGGTGGCTCAGGTGGTAAAGAATCTACCTGCAGTGTGGGAGGCCTGGGTTGGATCCCTGGGTCAGGAATGATCCCTTGGAGAAGAGAATGGCTACCCACTCCAGTATTCTTGTCTGGAGAATCCCATGGACAGAGGAGCCTGGCGGGCTATAGTAGAGTTGGAGAGTCACTTAAAAGCGGGCATAGAAATACTAGGAATGGTGAAAAATGCTCAAAAAAGGCTGCTCCAGCTGGCTTAGGGCTAGCACCAAAACTGGGAGCAGGAAAGTCACCAGTAGAAGAAGGTGAGACTTTTACTCCAGTTACCACTTCTAGACCCTGCAGGGAAGCGTTGGGTGTTACTTAAGATTCTTGGTTGCAAGAGACAGAAACGCCAACTCAAATTTTCTTTAACTAAAAAGAGACTTATTGACTCATGTAACTGAAAAGTCCAGCACTCAATCTGACTTTAGGCGTGGTTCTGTCCAGTTGCTCCAACCATCTCCTTCCTTCCTTTGCTTTTGTTTTCATCTGTATGGCTTGTACCTGCCATCTAGAAGGGTGTCTGATAGGGTAGATAGCCAACAAAAATTTGCTGAAGGCACACATGAATGAGCCCTCCAGCTTGGCAACCCCAGGTAAAGTCCCCATAGTCAAAGTTCCAGAGGGACTCCAGTGCGTGACTTCAAAACTATCACTGGTGATGGGGAAGGTGAAACACACTGACTGATCAGACCATTGGGCTGAACCGATTTAGGTCTGGGAGTCAGCAATAATCTGGTTACATGTTATTCTCCACATTTCCTATGGAATCATTAAAGAAAGAGGGAAGGCCCTCTTTTTCTTTTGTATCCCCATAGAGGCTAGTTCTAGGAGAAGGCAATGGCACCCCACTCCAGTACTATTGCCTGGAAAATCCCATGGACGGAGGAGCCTGGTAGGCTGCAGTCCATGGGGTTGCTAAGAGTCGGACACGACTGAGCGACTTCACTTTGACTTTTCACTTTCATGCATTGGAGAAGGAAATGGCAACCCACTCCAGTGTTCTTGCCTGAAGGATCCCAGGGATGGGGGAGCCTGGTGGGCTGCCATCTATGGGGTCACACAGAGTTGGACACGACTGAAGTGACTTAGCAGCAGCAGCAGCAGCAGCAGCAGAGGCTAGTTCTAAGTGCACTGTTTTTATTTGACAAGCGTGTATTCTTTTCCGCTAACCAGAATGGCTCTTAATAAGCCAAGGTGTTGAAATAAGTGCTTTCCAGGTGGCTCTAGTGGTAAAGAACCCACATGCTGATGCAGGAGACATAAGAGATAAGGGTTCGATCCCTGGGTCGGGAAGATACCCTGGAAGAGGAAGTGGCAACCCACTCCAGTGTTCTTGCCTGGAGAATCCCATGGACAGAGGAACTTGGTGGGCTGCAAAGAGTCAGTCACGGCTGAAGCGACTGGGCACACACACACATGGCATAGTAACTGAATTGTGGCATATCCTTTGAAAATTGCAAAAAAAAAATTGAATGAATTCAGAATTTGATATATTGCTTCCAATTAATTTTTATGTGCCCAAATCTAAGTGATAAATAGGAATTTTGAATTCATCCTACCTAGTCACCACAGAAAGTTATCCTTTCTGCTTTCCACTTTAATCATGTCATTAAAAGATTAAATTGAAAAAAAAAAGATTAAATTGAATGAATATTTCCTGCAACAGGAATAATCTTCATGGAAAAGCTTGCTTATCTTTCCATCAGGGCTATCTGAATTCTAGCCCTGGAGCAGAATTATTAAAATATTCTTTCACCCAAATTTTAGCTCCTTTATAATCAGGGCCTGCCTCGAAGGCCAGTGCTGTTCTGCTTATCAGCAGTGGGGCTGTGCTGCACAGATACAGGAAAGTGTGAATGAACTCAGGAAGATAAAGGGGGCATTACAAGTAGAGTGAACTCAGCAGTGGCCACAGGACTGGAAAAGGTCAGTTTTCATTCATTTCATTCATTCATTTCTTTCCCAAAGAAAGGCAATACCAAAGAATGCTCAAACTACCACACAATTGCATTCATCTCACATGCCAGCAAAGTAATGCTCAAAATTCTCCAAGCCAGGCTTCAACAGTATGTGAACTGTGAACTTCCAGATGTTCAAGCTGGATTTGGAAAAGGCAGAGGAACCAGAGATCAAATTTCCAACGTCTGTTGGATCATGGAAAAAGCAAGAGAGTTCCAGAAAAACATCTACTTCTGCTTTATTGACTATGCCAAAGCCTTTGACTGTGTGGATCACAACAAACTGTGGAAGATTCTGACAGAGATGGGAATAGCAGACCACCTGACCTGCCTCTTGAGAAACCTATATGCAGGTCAGGAAGCAACAGTTAGAACTGGACACAGAACAACAGACTATTTCCAAATAGGAAAAGGAGTACGACAAGGCTGTATATTGTCACCCTGCTTATTTAACTTATATGCAAAGTACATCATGAGAAATGCCAGGCTGGATGAAGCACAAGCTGAGATCAAGATTGCTGGGATATCAATAACCTCAGATATGACACCATCCTTATGGCAGAAAGTGAAGAAAGTGAAGAACTAAAGAGCCTCTTGATGAAAGTGAATGAAGTGAGTGAAAAAGTTGTCTTAAAACTCAACATTCAGAAAACTAACTTCATGACATCCAGTCCCATCACTTCATGGGAATTAGATGGGGAATTAATGGAAACAGTGACCAACTTAATTTTTCTGGGCTCCAAAATCACTGTAGATGGTAACTGCAGCCATGAAATTAAAAGATGCTTGCTCCTTGGAAAAAAGGCTATGACCAACATAGACAGCATATTAAAAAGCAGAGACATTACTTTGCCAAAAGAAGTCTGTCTAGTCAAGGCTATGGTTTCTCCAGTAGTCATATATGGATGTGTGAGTTGGACTATAAAGAAAGATAATCACTGAAGAATTGATGCTTTCGAACTGTGGTGTTGGAGAAGACTCTTGAGAGTCCCTTGGACTTCAAGGAGATCCAACCAGTCCATCCTAAAGGAAATCAGTCCTGAATATTCATTGGAAGGACTGATGTTAAAGCTGAAACTCCAGTACTCTGGCCACTTGATGTGGTGAACTGACTCATTGGAAAAGACCTTGATGCTGGGAAAGATTGAAGGCAGAAGGAGATGGGGATGACAGAAGATGAGCTAGTTGGATGGCATCACCAGCTCGATGGACAGGAGTTTGAGTAAGCTTCAGGAGTTAGTGATGGACTGGGCAGCCTGGTGTGCTATAGTCCATGAGGTCACAAAGAGTCGGAGATGACTGAGCGACTGAACTGAACTGAAGGGAACTAAGATACTGCATGCTGTGCAGTGTGGCCAAAAAAAGAAAAAAAAGACATCCACCTTTACTGAGGGCTCAGTTATTAGGATAAGAAAAAAAAAAAAAACCAAACCTAAGAGCAATAACTGGAAACAGGCCTGTCATTATTGTATAGGCAGACCTGGTATTAGAGTGAGCATCAGCAGAGACTGCCTTGGTAAGTATAACTCTAGCATTCAGAATGTACAGGTATTAAACATTGTTGTGCTTGTGTATATACTTATCTTTTGTTATAAGTCTTGTCTTTCTCTGTTAGCCTCTCAGAATTAAGATCAGATAACTGCAGAATGAGAATGAGGATAGTGTTGTACCGCAGTTTAACCAGAGCAGATTGGGAGAGATTACGAGTGCTGTCTCATCTATATTCTGACTTTACGTGATGGCTACAGGAGTTACTGTTCCTCTTACCCTATTATGTCAGGTGATGTATGTGGTGAAGCATATGTAAAATTAACTCCTTGAGTATATTGTATTTTGCAACTAAATGGAAAAATCTTAAATATTTAAATATCTGAACATTTTCTGTTAAAAAAGTCTAAATAGCTAAAGGACATCTGGACCACTACTACCAAAAGATTGAACAGTTTAAAGGCATGTCTAGTGACTTCTTGTTGGTTTGACAAATAATCTTACTTTAAGGAGGCTAGAGGTCTGTCTAGGAGATTGACTGAGTGAATTGCTTGTTCAAACCTTCCACTTTTCTGCTTGTAGCATTTAGTTACTGCCATCAAATGACACTTTCCACTTGAGGAAATCATAGCTTAGTGCCTTCAGAATCTCTGCAATAACCCCTTGGGTATTCAAATACTTTACCTAGCTTGGATTTTAAGCTTCAGGTGCAATAGGTGGAAAAAAGCAAATGGAACATTGTATAAGATTGAACATTTCTTCCCCCTAACCAGCCTCTCTTTAAAGATTTTTACTGTAATTCTGAAATTAGATACATCATGGAAAATTTTAGTAAATATAAAACACTCTTATGAACCACAGTTTAATTTTTGATTTAGATACTCACCTTCCTCATATAGACTATAACTAGTAAATCACCATTTGAAACTTCAGTGATCTACTAAATGGTGCTAAATAAGGAAAATTTAGTAAATATTCTTTAACATTCATTTTGCTTCATAACTTGTATTCAGTTGTGGCTTTCTGATGTCAACCTGATGGACTTTTGCATAATTTGGGTGCCTATGCATCTTTTAGAAGGAAGATATGCTTTTTAGAATGTCTGAATGTTGATTGGCATTATGTTGTGACCAGAGAGGTTAATGTTCACTTAGAATTTCACCCAGTTGAGTAAGGGTCCTGGTTGGCAGACTTTATTTATGTATTAACATTGAGGATGGATCCTTGCAGATAATGGATTGGGAGCATTATGAAAGCTCTACCCAGAAGTCTCTCCCATTTCTAAGGTGCTTGAAATTCCACTTTATGATATTTATTATTTTGGGTTAAGAATTGTTTTCTTTGGCTAATCCTCTTTTAAAACTATAAACTTTAGTAGAAAGTAGTTTCTCCTAATTGTCTTTGCTCTGTGTTATGGAAGCATGTGTCATCTTGTTATTTTAGCACTCAAAAATGAAGAAAAAGTATGCAAAATGAGCTTTGATAAAGATAAATTCAGGTTCCTTCAAAGTTTTTGGTAATGGTCAATCTTGATGTGTGAAAGAGATCTTAAAACTGTCTTTCTTTTCTTTTCCAATTAGTTCTATTTTTTGATTAACGAGTATAATAGGTTAATCATACAGACCCTATGGACTGTAGCCCACCAGGGTCTTCTGTCCATAGGATTCTCCAGGCAAAAACACTGGAGTGGGTTGCCATTTCCTCCTGTAGGGGATCTTCCCGACCCAGGGATCAAACCAGAGTCTCTTAACGTCTCCTGCATTGGCAGGCAGGTTCTTTACCACTAGCACCACCTGGGGAGTCCATATAACAGGTTATAAAACAGTAAATACAAAACCAGGGTGATTCCAGTTTTGTCCCCCCCTGCCAAACAAACAAAAAAAAAGAATAAAACAGGTTACAAATACTGCTTGTTAAAGCAGTTTGATCCCATTCCCCCTCCCCGCCTCCCTGCCCCCCTGCCATTTTTTTGCAAATAAAACAAAGTAAAACCTTATCTAGGGACAGGTTTATTGAGCTTTGAATTAATAGTAATGGAAATACTAGTGATAAAAAAACTGTACTAGTTAAAAGTACCTTTTCTAAAATAATTGAAAGTGTGTACTTCTTAGAAGACCTCTTGTCTTTTGGCCGTCACTCTATGATAGTAACCAATTTTCTGGTAGAGAACAGTTGATGAAAATAGCTTTAATTGGTGTCTTGACAGAGATGGCTGTGAATTGAAGTTTGAGGCACTGAGGGATAATGATACTCTTATCTCTGGCTTGTTGGGGGGAGAATGACACTGTGGTGGGCTTTTGATGGCGGTTGAGGTGAGGGTAGGGTTCATGGGAGTGTGATGTCTGTGGTTAGTGATTAGAGACAAAGTCATGTCTAATGCTGGCTTTTATTGTCTGGAATATCTTTCTGGACACTAGAAAGATGAGAGGGTAATTTGCTCACTGATAAACTGATGCTGCACAGACTTTGTTTGAAATAAGGAAAGATCAGCTACATAATTGAGTAAAATGTAAGTTTATGTAAGAGCAGCTGTAGATAGTAAAGATTAAAAAAAAATGTTTTCATTGTTAAATGTATCTAATTTTGACTGGTTCAGTTTTTTCACTGTGATTTTGGATGGACCATGACTGCCTTTTCCTGTCATTGTTGCCTGCATGCTTAGAACAGACCCTGGAGAGACAAGCACCAGAAGGTTTGTGGTGTTATCTCTGAATAGAAGCATTATGGGTGATTTTTATTGTCTTGTTTTCTGTTTTTCTCTAGTTTCTAAATTTCCTGTCATGAACATTATTTTTGTAGTATATGAAATAAAAGGCTGTAGCAGTAACAGTATTTTGATCTTTGATCTCTGGACATGAACATGTTGAATCCAATTCTGCCAGCTGAGGAGGCTACTTCCTTCACAAAATTGAACTAGTTGGAAAACAGAATTACATTCTTCATAAATGTGTCAAATCCCTCTCCACTACTCTAATTGCTTCCCTAAAGACCTGAAACTGTTAAATTATCAAATGCTTAATTTACTGCAGCGAGTAATTTACTTACCATGTAGGGTTATAGCAAACAAACATGCCTTATAATTTGTATTAGAAATCTGGCTCTTTTATGAAAGACCACCCCACTGGAAGTCTGATTTAGGATTTTAAACCAACCAACAAATAATCAGAAACATTTAAAAGGGGAGAGAAGGTTTATATTAAGAAATTTGAATTTCGATGCAAGTGAGTTGCATTAACTTAGTTTTGAAAACTGATTGAAAACCTGCTTTCAGCTCACCGTTAGATGTTTGTGTGGTCTCAATTTTTAAAAATACAGATCGAAGTCTTATTCTTACTTAGGCAAGATTCTGTCACATTTTTAAGAGTAGGTACACACATATATGAGCATATCTTTTAAATATTTTAATCATAATTTATTCACATCCTGCGTAATTTTAGAAAAGGATTTGATGTGTCTTAAATCTACTTCCTATGGAAAGAAATGAGTTGTTTTGCTTCTTCAAACATAACTGCATTTAGCTTATTCTTATGCACGTACCACAGCTTTTATTTACTAGTTTTAAGTATAAATAGCCAGCAGTAGGATTACTAGGTCAAATCCTAGCATATTGGGTTGAATTGTGACTATATCTGTTCACACAGGAGAGTCTGAGAGTATGTTCCTCTGAGACTTGCTGTGCTTGCTGTCTGTTTTGCTTTTCTGCTTGTGCAATCTAATCACTGATCTCAGTGATAAATAAATAAATAAATAAATCTCTTTTATTTAATTTGCATTTTTGGACAAGTGGTGAGAATGAGCATCTCTTCTGAGACCATTGTTCTTTTGCCACTTAACCTAGGCATACATAGCCTTTATCCATTTCTCGATCCATTGCTTTTTCTTCTTATCAACATGTAGGAGCCTTCTGGATTTTATGAATAATAACCTTTTATTGGCCATCTGGGTTGCAGTCTTTTATGCTGCATCTAATTTGTTTTTTTAATAGTATCTTTTACTAAAGTAAATTGTTTAATTTCTGTTTTCAGGTATTTTCTTTTGTGGTTTTTAGATTTCCTGCCCAGGTTAGAAAGGTTTCTTCTACTCCCAGTTCATAAACATATCTTCAAACATTATTTTTTATATTTTAAATTAAGCCATTATTTTTATATGCAAATATTGAATTCATTTGGAATTTTTTTAGAGTTGTGTGAGGTAGAAGTCCACCTTTTTTCCCCCAGGTGCATAACCAGTTATGCCAGCACTATTTATAAATAAATCACCTTTTTCTATTTATATTTCCATGCTGACTTTATTCCACTTCAAGTGCTTATGCATATTGAAGAGATAATTAAAACACAAGTCCCGAAATACTTTATCCATCCAATTGGCTAATGCAATTTAATGATGCATGAGATGGTTTTTTTAAACAGTTTTCATATGTGAAAATAGGCAGTTCAGTTCAGTCGCTCAGTTGTGTCCGACTCTTTGCAACCCCATGAACTGCAGCACACCAGACCTCTCTGTCCATCACCAACTCCCGGAGTCCACCCAAACCCATGTCCATTGAGTCAATGATGCCATCCAACCATCTCATCCTCTGTCCTCCTCTTCTCCTCCTGCCCTCAATCTTTCCCAGTATCAGGGTCTTTTCAAATGAGTCAGCTCTCTGCATCAGGTGGCCAAAGTATTGGAGTTTCAGCTTCAACATTAGTCCTACCAATGAACAGCCAGGACTGATCTCCTTTAGGATGGACTGGTTGGATCTCCTTGCAGTCCAAGGGACTCTCAAGATTCTTATTCAACACCACAGTTCAAAAGCATCAATTCTTCGGTGCTCAGCTTTCTTTATAGTCCAACTCTCTCATCCATACCTGACCACTATGGAAAAACCATAGCCTTGACTAGACGGACCTTTGTTGACAAAGTAATGTCTCTGCTTTTTAATATGCTGTCTAGGTTGGTCATAACTTTCCTTCCAAGGAGTAAGTGTCTTTTAATTTCATGGCTGCATTCACCATCTGCAGTGATTCTGGAGCCCAGAAAAATTAAGTCAGCCACTGTTTCCACTGTTTCCCTATCTATTTGCCATGAAGTGTGCATTTAGGCACACCCTCCCAGTATGACACCAACACCGTCTTTTACCAATTACCTTTGTAATTTGAATAATGCATGTTGTTCACTGCTTTTTATTCCTGTACTTTCTGAATTGTAGTTAGTTCAGGAAAGGTATTTTTTACTGCTGGACATTGTGGGCATAGTAGCCCATGCAGCTTTTAAATCATAAATTTTTGTTGACACTCTATGAGTTGTAAACTACAAAATTCATCATCTAAACACAGTAAGGAAGGGAGTTAGTGTATATTTACTGTTTATATATTTCTTTAATTTAGCTTTATGCAGGTTCATCAGATATATGGTACACAGTCAATTCACTTTTGGTTTAATGCTGTTTTATGATATATATCTATGGCAGTTCAAGTAAATGAAGTTATATTGGCAGTTTTTCCAGACATAAATATAACTAAAAGTCATGAGATTTTATATAGTAATCAAGGTTTTTAAATGGGGAACCCTTATTTAATGGAATATTCTTGATCTTCTCATTTAAGATTTAATGGAGATTGTCCCTCAGATTTACATATTTATGAAAGTAAATGTGTCAATTAGTCAGTCATGTCTAACTCTTTGTCATCCCATGGACTGAGCTCTCCCATGGAATTCTCCAGGCAAGAATACTGGAGTGGGTTGCCATGCCCTTCTCCAGGGGATCTTTCGACCCGGGGGTTGAACCCAGGTCTCCTGCATTGCAGTCAGATTCTTTACTGTCTGAGCCACCAGGAAACCCTTACATATTTTTCTATGTCCTTAAATAAATCAAGAAATTAACTAGATACATATAGGATCTTTTTACGATAACTTAAAATCTTAATTTTCTCTTTTTCTTTACTTTTGAAGATAACCCAAATAACAATGTAATTAAATTATTTTTGATTATCTATTTTATCCTGAAGAACTCAGGAAAAAACAAGATTGAAAACATGGCCAAGACTCAAAGTGAACATAAAGGGCGGTAGCTAGATTTTGGCTCTCCTCCTGGCATGATGCTCAGTGGTGTTTCTGAATAAAGACATGTCTTCTTACCCCTGCATCCTTGTTCTGAGCCCTTGCAGTGATCATCACTGCTGCTCAGAGACAATCAGCTCTCTTCATTCACAAGAAAGGGATGCTGACATGTATCCCCATCCAACATAGATTCATGTAGTGGTAGGCTCCTTTCTGATTCTGGGGAAAATTTGGGGATTATGTAGAAAGGACATTGTTGTCCTTAGCATTCATTTCTTTTTAGGAAAGATAGAGGAATAGGGGAAAGTGTGCAGCATCAAGTTGTGAGTAAATAATACCTGTTACTCATTGATGATGCTCCCTAATCCCAATTGCCTTCCCAGAGGAGGCAAAAAGTGAAGGCTTTCCACATGATGGCAATAAAGCTAAACATTGAGGTCGTTAATTGTCAAATAGTGTCTTGGGCCCAATATTAACAACTACTGTTTTAAATTCTTGAGTAAAGGTGCACATCCTGGGAAGAGGGCAGAGTGGCTGAATATGAATAAAGGGAGATGGATAAGAATTACAATTAGGCTTGATATTTAGAGTTTTGTAAAACAACAACAACAACACAGTAGAGAAAATTCATTACTGTTGGCAAGAATTCCATGTAGGGCTTATACTCTTTTTATGACTGTTCCAATTGGAATAACAGTTTGTAACCTAATTAATATTTTCATTCATCCATTTATTCAACAAGATTTTGTTAAGCTCATACTTCATGCCAGACACTATAGATCCTGGAATTACAAAAAGTCTGTCTTCTTAGGTCTTTTTTGTCTAATTTGAATACAAAAGCTGTAAAAGTGTAGTTTGCTAAAAAAAGGGTTTACTTAAATTTATTCAGTGTTCCAAAAGAGATTTAAGGAGGCTCAAAAATTATTTTAATTAGCTTCAGTGTGAATTATATTTGAATTATTTAAGTCCCATTCATCACAAGCAATGCAGACTGCTGTTCTAAACTTCCAGGCATTTATGCTTGCCATCTAGTGAGATGAATAATGAAAACTGATACAGGATCTTAAAAATACAGAGAAGAAAAAAAGTCTTTGTCCTGACACTATATCTCCCAGTAACAGATATTATTATATGGCTAAGCATGAAGTCTATAATTGAGATATCTTTTAAAGTTTACTTTTTGGATAGATAATGTAAGTACATGCCACACAATTCTTGATATAAAATGGCATACAATAAAAAATGTTTCCTCACCCTCTCTCCCAGTTATCTAGCTTTGCTTGCTCCAGTGGTGATTGCATTTTGGCTCTGTTCTTTCTGAGATAGTTTATGCATTTTGCAAACATAGGGGCTTTTGTGTATATATTAATTTGTACATAAATGATAGTATGCTACTATATAATGTTTGTTCCTTACTTATTTTAAAAAAAGATTTACTTGTTTATTTATTCTTATTTTATTTTTGGTTGTGGTGGGTTTTCGTTGCTGCACAGAGGCTTTCTCTAGCTGTGGTGAGAGCTACTCTCCATTTGGTGTGCGGGTTTCTCACTGTGCTGGCTTCTCTTGTTGTGGGGCGTGGGCTCTAGGCGCACGGGCTTCAGCAGTTGTGATGTGAGGACTCCGTAGTTGTGGCACACAGGCTTGGTTGCTCCATGGCACGTGGGATGTTCCCAGACCAGGGACTGAGCCAGTGTCCCTTGCAATGCAAGGTAGATTCTTAATCACTGTACCACCAGGGAAGTCCTGTACTTTCAGTTCAGTTCAGTTCAGTTGCTCAGTCGTGTCCAACTCTTTGTGACCCCATGAACTGCAGCATGCCAGGCCTCCCTGTCCATCACCAACTCCTGGAGTCCACCCAAACCCATATCCATCGAGTCGGTGATGCCATCCAACCATCTCATCCTCTGTCCTCCCCTTCTCCTCCTGCCCTCAATCTTTCCCAGCATCAGGGTCTTTTCAAATGAGTCAGCTCTCTGCATCAGATGGTCAAAGTATTGGAGTTTCAGCTTCAACATCAGTCCTTCCAATGAACAGCCAGGACTGATCTCCTTAAGGATGCACTGGTTGGATCTCCTTGCAGTCCAAGGGACTCTCAAGAGGCTTCTCCAACACCACAGTTCAAAAGCATCAATTCTTCGGCGCTCAGCTTTCTTCACAGTCCAACTCTCACATCTATACATGACCACTGGAAAAACCATAGCCTTGACTAGACAGACCTTTGTTGGCAAAGTAACATCTCTGCTTTTAAATATGCTCTCTAGGTTGGTCATAACTTTCCTTCCAAGGAGCAAGCGTTTTTTAATTTCATGGCTGCAGTCACCATATGCAGTGATTTTGGATCCAAGAAAAATAAAGTCAGCCACTGTTTCCACTGTTTCCCCATCTATTTCCCGTGAAGTGATGGGACCAGATGCCATGATCTTCGTTTTCTGAATGTTGAGCTTTAAGCCAACTTTTTCACTCTCCTCTTTCACTTTCATCAAGAGGCTATTTAGTTCTTCACTTTCTACCATAAGGATGGTGTCATCTGCATATCTGAGGTTATTGATATTTCTCCAGGCAATCTTGATTCCAGCTTGTGCTTCTTCCAGCCCAGCGTTTCTCATGATGTACTCTGCATAGAAGTTAAATAAACAGGGTGACAATATACAGCCTTAACATACTCCTTTCCTATTTGGAACCAGTCTGTTGTTCCATGTCCAGTTCTAACTGTTGCTTCCTGACCTGCATACAGGTTTCTCAAGAGGCGGGTCAGGTGGTCTGGTATTCCCATCTCTTTCAGAATTTTCCACAGTTTATTGTGATCCACACAGTCAAAGGCTATGGCATAGTCAATAAAGCAGAAATAGATGTTTTTCTGGAACTCTCTTGCTTTTTTGATGATCCAGCAGATGTTGGCAATTTGATCTCTGGTTCCTCTGCCTTTTCTAAAACCAGCTTGAACATCTGGAAGTTCATGGTTCACATATTGCTGAAGCCTGGCTTGGAGAATTTTGAGCATTACTTTACTAGCATGTACCTTCCTCTTTTGTTTATTTGTTTAATATATCTTGAAGACCATTCCTGAGCTGGACATGTAATGCTATCCCATTTAAAAAACTGGTTTCATCATATTTCATTGTAAGAATAAACTAGAATTTATGAATACTTACTGTTGCTGCTGCTGCTTAGTTGCTTCAGGCGTGTCTGACTCTGGTGCTACCCTGGGAACTGTAGCCCACCAGGCTCCTCTGTCCATGGGATTCTCCAGGCAAGAATACTGGAATGGCTTGCCATTCGCTCCTCCAGGGGAATCTTCCCAACCCAGGGATTAAACCCGGGTCTCCTGCATTGCAGGCAGATTCTTTACTGCTGGGCCACCAGGGAATCCCATTAGTATTTACTAGTTACCTATTATTGGTAGACATTTAGGTTGTTTTTATCTTTTCC
Organism: Bos taurus; assembly: GCF_002263795.3. Lineage (NCBI taxonomy): Eukaryota > Metazoa > Chordata > Mammalia > Artiodactyla > Bovidae > Bos > Bos taurus. The sequence continues at coordinate 108,630,493 of NC_037328.1, read as the reverse complement.
TTCTCTAAAAGAAAATTTCAATAAAATCCCTATATAAACATTCTACATGTAAATAACTAAAAATAGAGATACTGAGTCAAAGAGTACACTTTAAATTTGCTGGATATTGCCAAATTGTCCTACATGTTTATATTGTGTCAGTTTACAATCTAATAGCTCTTCCCACACTGTTTTCAGCCCTCTGTGTTTCCAAATATTTTGATCTTTGTCTAGCTAATCAGTTAAACAGCATCTCTTTTTAATTTGCATTTATTTTATAACAAATGAGGTTGACTATCTTTTCACATGTTTAAGATCAATTCATATTTCTTTTGTAGGGAGGTTCCTATTCTCTGCTGTTTCTATTGGTTTATTGAGCTTTTAAATTGTTTGTAGGAACTCCTTATTAAAGAAATCAATTATTTGTCTGGCATATGGGTTGCAAATGTTTTTCTACAATTTTGTCATTTTAAAAACTTTTTTTAACAGCTTAAATTTTAAATATCGGTCAGATTCATTGCTCCTTCCCTTTTATTGTTTCTCGATTTTGTATCATACTTAGAAAGACCATACTGACTCTGAGTTAGAAAACATTCTCCTGGGTTTTCTTCTAATGCTTTTATGATTTGATATTTTAGATTTACACCTTTGATCCATTTAGAATTAATCTTATTAGAAGGTATGAGGTAATGACCCCACGTTCTTATCTTGGTCTCACACCACAGTCCTTTGTAAGACAGCTTTAGAATAGCGTGAGGAGTTTGATGGCAGTGAGAGCAGGTGGAAAAGCACCCTGGAGGATCCAAGTGATGAATTCTGGCACTTTCCTTTGCCTGAGCTATTTCTCCCTCCTTTTTCTCCTTGCTCCCACCTGTGCTGCTTTTGATTTTTGCTGATAATTCCTGGATATCCCTACAAGGGTCTCCTACCTTTCTCCCTATTGGAAGAAAGGAGTGAGGATGAGGAGGTATAGAACATGCAGATGTCTATGTGGTAAGGCCTTGACAAAGCTGGAACTAAAACCAAGGTGCATATAAGGCTAGATGGTGCATATTATTTGACATTTAAACTTCTTGGGCCTTTGAGTAGAAGCTGACTTCCTGGGGAGGTCACAGAAATACTGTTTGAGATTGAAGACCACCTATATTTTTCAAGTCATTTCGCTGTGGATCCGAATAGGTGCTTACCATAGGGCATTGTTTACAAGTTGATACAACATATACTTAATGAATATGCTCGTGTCTCTACGTGTAGATCAATACCCATTACTTGTTTTGTGGATTTTTATTCTTTGCATAGATTTAGTGAATAGGAACTCTGAAGTCAGCATGGAGGCTGACATTATTTTTCTTGTGGAACTTTCTTAGGAAGGCATAGATGATTTTTTAAGCAAATTATTTGAAGGAAGTTTGATAGGAAGCATGACATCTAGGAAGCTGGAACAGGCGCCAGGCTTAGTTCACTTTTCTCTTCTCTTGGCAGACCCCCTCCTTTTCAACCCCATGCTCAGTTTCTCATCCCCTTGAATCTGTACACTTCAACATTTCTCACCTTTGTAATGTCTACCCTCCAAATTATTAAACACATTCAAGCTCCTCATTACAAAACAAGGATGTAAACCAGCCTCTTCTCAGCCTTTCCAGGCCCCCTTTGAACTAGCACTCTTATCCAGAGGCTCTTATCCTCTCTTATCCTCCTTCATATCCCAAATTTCTTGAAGGATTAGTCCTCTCTTGCTACTTTCACTAGTTCACTCCTCAGTGCACTGCTATACAGGTTCACCACTATCATACCATTTATATGACTCTTGTTTGGGTCAACAGTGACATCATCTAGTTGCCAGATCCATTGGGTGTTTTCCCAGTCTCTGTTATTACGGAACATCTCTGCTGGATTTGGGCATTTGGCACTACTCATCCCTTGACTTCTTCCTGTCTTTCTCTGGGGGGTCTCAAAGATCCTTTTTCTTTGAGGGTTTTTTTTTCAAAGTTGGTGTGCTGCTGCTAAGTCGCTTCAGTCGTGTCCGACTCTGTGTGACCCCATAGATGGCAGCCCACCAGGCTCCCCTGTCCCTAGGATTCTCTAGGCAAGAACACTGGAGTGGGTTGCCATTTCCTTTTCTAACGCATGAAAGTGAAAAGTGAAAGTAAAGTTGCTCAGTCATGTCTGACTCTTTGTGACCCCATTGACTGCAGTCTACCAGGCTCCTCCATCCATGGGATTTTCTAGGCAAGAGTACTGGAGTGGGGTGCCATTGCCTTCTCCTCAAAGTTGGTATAAGTAAGTGAAAATCACTTAGTCGTGTCTGACTCTTCACGATCCTATGAACTGTATAGCCTACCAGGCTCCTCTGTCCATGGAATTCTCCAGGAAAGAATACTGGAGTGGGTTGCCATTCCCTTCTCCAGGGGATCTTCCAGACCCAGGGATCGAACCCAGGTCTCCTGTTTTGCAGGCAGATTCTTTACAATCTGAGCCACCAGGAAGCCCCTTCTTTTTCCTCTTACCATTTCTTAAATACCAGGTGGTCCCCAAGGTTCTGACGTCAGCCATTGTTTTTACTGCTTCACATACTCCCTGTGAGTCACACCATGCTCCTTTTGGGACTAACTGTTGTATGATTGGAAACAATTCCTCTGGTCTTTATATTCCAGCAGACTTCTACCCTGACTCCTAGATTAAAAAAACACAGCCCCTTCTTGGGGCCCCATAGGTTCCCAAACCCAGATGATGGTTGGATTCATCATCTACATTTACATTAGCTCCTCCTCCTCTGACTCAGCAGCATCACCTTTCATTCAGTTGTCAAGAAGAACCCCAAGCCAGAGGCCATATTGCTGCTCCTGTTTTCTTCAGCCTTATATACAGTGAAACACCAACTTCTGGCAGTTTTAGCTTCTCTTTTACTTATTCCCTCTCCTCTGATGCAGCCCAGGTCTTTAGCCTCTCTTACCTGGACTATTTTTAATTGAGTACTTTGATTCTGGTCAGAGTCATTTTTTTTCATAAAGTTCCTAGAAGTATTTCTTAAAAATATATAATTGACCTTTGAATAACATGAACTTGACTCATATAGGTTTACTTATGCACAGTTATTTTTTCAATAGTAAATATACTACAGTACTACACGGTCTGTGGTTGGTTGAATTTGGGGATGTAGAAAAATGGAGGATATGGAGTACAGACTGTGTAAATTATACATGGACTAGTCCCCCACATTATATCTTACTAGGTCACTCCTTTTTGGTTGCTCCTTGTTGCTTGTGGGATAAGGCCAGTCTTTGGATAGTATCAAAGGACCCTCTAATCTCACCTGCCTACCTCTCCATCTGTCTCTCTCTACTTCTCTTGCACTTTTTTTCACATTCCACAGTGCTGTAGTTCTCAGGCCTCTGTTCGTTTAGTCTTTGTTCCTCTGTTCAGACTGTCCCCTCAGACCATCCCCCTCATTGCATGAAGTGATGTTTGCTCTCTCCTAGGACAGCTCAGGTGCCTCAATCTGGGGAAAGTCTTGCTTTCTGTTTAAGTAGCCTTCATGCTGCTGCTGCTAAGTCACTTCAGTCATGTCCGACTCTGTGTGACCCCATAGACGGCAGCCTGCCAGGCTGCCCCGTCCCTGGGATTCTCCAGGCAAGAACACTGGAGTGGGTTGCCATTTCCTTCTCCAGTGCATGAAAGTGAAAAGTGAAAGTGAAGTCGCTCAGTTGTGTCCAACTCTTAGCTACCCCATGGACTGCAGCCTACCAGGCTCCTCCACCCATGGGATTTTCCAGGCTAGGAGGTTCAAAATACTCAGTGCCTATGCACTTATCCAACTCCTTTATGTCTTCTAACTAATTAATGTTTAAACATCTCTCCCCCTCTACTGGACTTAAGGGCAGGGATAAGTAGTTCCACCTTGTATCTCTTGTGCTGCATGCGAAACTTAACATATATTTTAACTCAGTCAATGCTTATTAAAATAATCTTGAATGAATGAAATTCAACAATTGTTTGTACAAAGATAAGCATGACATTGTTGAGTTAGAAAATATCTCAGGAAGAATCTTTTATTAAACCATATATAAATACAGATTTGCATCCTTGCTTATATTTATCAAGATTCTGAAGCAGAGAACTTTAGAGAAGTCTACATTCCTATGCCTTTCCATTTTCCACTGGTCTGATTTTCTTTGAAATTGTGGTGGTTGGAGACTCTTAAACATACTTGCATCCTCTTACTGGGATCTACTTAAAGACAGAGATTAAGAGAGGAATATTGGAAAATGTAGATGGGGACATTTAAATGGCTTCTTTAAAATCTGCTTTCAAAGCTGTTCTAAACAATTTTGATAAAAAATTTAACCAGTTTTTTTGAACATCTGGTAGGCACAAATAGCTTACTCTATTACAAGGTGATATTACTTGAAGGAAAGGACATGGCAAGTGTGGTGCCTTTATGTGAATTTCTCTGTGGAGCAGTTATTCTGTAGCATGGCCCCACTCTTGAATTAGTGTGTTGCCAGTAGAGTCCCTTTAAACACTATGTTTATTGGTTGACACTATAATAACAGCACTGCATGCCCAGTGGCTGATACAGGGTCTTTGATCATTGTTCCATATTACTAAGCCTTCATCCACACTCAATTAATCATCCGGCATAGTCAACTGCATTAGGAAATGAGGGCCAGCTTTTGTTCAGCAATGCACTTGATAAGTTCAGTCTTCTAAACTTGGAGCTAGGTGATGATGTGGCTAGTCTGTGTTCAAGTGGAGAATAATTTATTGTGAGTTTTGGTGTGCAATTTCACCCTTGCTGGTCCAGAAACTCATTACATGGTGGAGGTGATTGCTAATCAAGATTTCTGGGCTCTGCTCTCTCCCTAATAAGTCTTCTCACCCCTCCCACTCTCTGTATTTTTATCCCAACTTTCAGCTGCTATCAGCATGGAGCCACACGTAATAAGTAAAAAAACATTAGGGAGGGTTATGTGGTATTTTAAAATATTAGGGAATAGTTGTAAATCATGTAAATGATTTTCCTTTGTTTGGATTTTCTAATCATGACATCTCTGTAATGGGAATGTCTGAATCTGAGGCTTTGAGGTATTAAAATGGTCCATTATCTAGACACCCATCTTTCCATTGGTATATAAATGCTTGAAAGGTACCTTATCGTGCCTATTCCATAGCCATCCATTCCTGGAACCATGACAAAGGGGAACAGGGTAGAGCCTAGTTGGTATGGAACTGTGTCTGTGGCTGACATGGCACTTGTAACTGGTATGGAGTATTTCCAGGGCATTGAGAGTCAAAGGGAGAGAGAGGATGGATGAAATGACATTGAGTGGAACCACATGGGAAGAATGTTACATATGTTTTTACTTTTAATTATTTTATAATAATTGTTATTAGAAAACAAAAATTGCAATGTGGTTTGTAATTTTGATACTTAAATTCATTAAAATGAAATTGACAGCAGTTAATTAATACTTCTCCCCCCAATAGTAGCATTTATACTTTTGTATATTTTGCACAAGTATTACTCCTTTTATGATCATATTAAAAAGCTATTCATTTTGCAGATTATAGAGTGTGATTATTCTTTATACTTGGAGGGTTTTGCTGTTGTTTTGATACCTGTGTTTTAGCAAAGTGTTAAGGAACAATATCACATGTAAATAATGGGTGATGGTATAGTTCCTAATGTTAGCTGTGTACCAAAATGTATATTATTATATTTTCATAATTTATTTTTAAATGCCTCCAGGGAAGGTTGCTGTTTAAAGAAATCCTTAGTGAAGGTTTTTATAAAGCAAATTCTCACTCCCTAATCAGGATGTTTATGTATTGGGTTTGCTTAAAGCAATGGATTCAGTTATATGTGAAATTCAAACAGAGTTTTCGAATCCAACAGAAAGCAGTTATGGATTGTGGGTAAGTCCCAAGGTAAAGTTATTTTACTTTTATTCTCAGTGAGATTTTATTGCACATTCAGAGTGGCTTTTTCCACACCAGAAGTTTATATAATATTGTATAACCTTTACCTTTCAGTAAAGAAATCTGAAGTTGAGGGTCTACTTAGATGAGAATACGTTGTCCCCTCTAGCTCTCTAGGCCTGGGCAGTGGCTCCTGTATACATAGGGCTGTGTGGCCTGTGCTGTGGGGCTGAGCAGAGCCCAGTGTGGCTGTAAGCCTGTGACCTGCTGGGCTTCTCCCTCTACATCCAGGAGCAGTGTTCCAGTTGTGGCTGCTCCGAGTTCAGATCTGAAGTCATAAAATATTCAGGATGTTTTCTTTTCTCAAATTGAAATGATGTTTGCTCCATGTTTTGCTCAACCTTGTGGAGAGATGTGCAGGTCAGAAGCCAAAACCGTGTCCAGCTTCACTCAGGAAAACCTGTGCTGTGTCCTCCGATTGGCACTTCCCTTGGTTTAATGCACTTCCTTAAAATACTTTGACTTTGTGTGGATTTCTGGCTCCAAATCACAACTAAAAATAAATAGATCTACTTTAAAACAGTTTTGTTTTGTTTTTTTTTTAAAAAGGAAACTCAATCCACAGTGTGCACACAAATGACTCTCTCAGCGAGCCAGCTGACAGTCCTGTCAGGCGCTTGTTACGTTTGTAGGTGGCTGATTCCACCTCATTTGGCGTTTGGTGAAATGTCATCACACCTGTGGCAGGCCAGGTGCCCTCATATCAGGCACGTTGGTAGAGCTTATTTCCGGTAGGGTCAAGATGGCCTTGCCTCCCTCTCTCTGAGCTCCTTACCCAAGCTTCATTGTGGTCACATTTGAAGATTTTGCTAGAGTTTAGAAAAAAACCTGATTTTTATGTGTGATCCTATAGAGCTCAGAGAGCCACAGATACACAGGGGTGTGTGTGTGTGTGTGTGTGTGTGTGTGTGTGTATGTACCAGCTGACAGTGTTTGATTGTCTTAGGATAAGACAATATGATTTATGCAATATTAGTAAGTACTAATACTTAACATTACTCAATTGCTATTTCAATATTACTTATATATGTATGTATAGATAGATGATTTATAAAACAGAAAAAAAACACACTATGACAAAATAGTGGACAATTTAAATGGGAAGAAGAAAATAGCAATTTAAAGGCAATGTGGTCCCTTTTTAGTGGACTTTGCCAGATGATGTGGAGAGCAGTGACCTAGGTTCCTAGCGCCTCAGGACCAGCCTGGCAGGAAGTTTGCAGAGAATATAGGTGTCCTTCCTGGATAAGGTCCCTTCCCTCTAATTCAGGTGGAATGAGAAAGCTGACTTCAGGTTGACACATGGCAGTTTAAAAATCTATGGAGAAATTTTCTCTAAAACAAGAGTTGCTATCCCGAGTTTTGAGTTCATGTATGGAATTAGGGCTCTCTGACCCTTGAAATTATATTCAAACTTTTTAGATATTTATATGTGTGCCTATTTCTGGGGACAGGTTTGTATTTGTGTATATATTTCTGGGAATGGTTCTGTACTTTTTATCAGATTCTCAAAGTGAAGTGTGAATACTCCCAAGCTGGTCAACCATGTCCTAAACCTTTTAGGATTTTAGATCATGAGGATGGTAGCTTGTATTGTTGTTCACATCTTTTCACTGCACCTCCCTGTTGGCCCTTTCTCACAGGAGGTTTAGGGTCCCTCTACACTGATGAATTGGTCATGTGACTTACTTTAGCCAATGAAATGTGAGTGGAAGTGATACACGCCACTCTGAGAACCATTGAGTGGTTCTATTGTTACTCTCTTAACTCTGCCACAAAACTTACATGTCCTTGAGAGGGGCTGTGCCTACTGCCTGGCTGGGGGTAAAGATGCCAGAGCTGAAGCTGACTCTTGAACATGTTTCATGAGGGGAGAAATAGACCATGTTGTTTTAAGTCATTGAGATTTGGGTTTTTATTTTTGCTGCTGGTAGCATTAGTTAGTCTGAGCTGACTGATCCAAGTGGCAGCCTGAATTACATTCAGAATCCAACAGGGCACACTGGAGAGCCCTCGTTCAGTGAGCTGCCTGTGGTTTGGCACATTTAGAAGAGACACATTTTCCTATAGATTCTGTGTGGTCCTTCAGGGTTTCCCCATGGAGTCAGAAATAAGACCTCAGCCCTGTAGTTAGTCTATTAAGAGCTAGAGAGTTCATTTTGTTGAACCAGAATCCTTTTCCTCTGGAGCAAGAGAGCCACTCTGGGCCTGTTTCTTCTCTCTGACCCCCAACTAGGGTGTGCAGCAAAGAATTACTGATGTGAGGTGTGTCTGAGGTCAGGAACAGCTCTCTGAAGCATAATGCAAGCCACCTAACACACTAGGTATGAACATATTGAAAGATAATGGGGTGCATATCATTTGTGGTGCAAAGTACAGTACAGATTCATTTTCTAAAATGCTCCCGTACTCCAGGCATGACAAGGATGAGGAATAGGTGTTACCACAGTAGAGCAGAGTGAAAGGCCACCACGAAAGAAAACAGATTTCAGAGGTGGCTCGTAAACAAAGTACTACCTTCCAGAAAATAAAGAAGCCATCCATTACCCACACAAAATGCATAATAATAAGGACAAACGCTTCATCACCTCATATGTGACGTCTAGCGGTCAGAACTCGCACAGAGGAAACACTGCAGAACCTCGCACTTGAGTCAGAAGGGGCTGTGTTCGAATCAAAGAGCCACTGTGTCTTTGGAGAGATTCATTTTATTCCATACCCTAGATTCTTAACTATTGCACCCGTTAATCAGTTTCAGTTTTTAATAATCTTACTGTTTAAGAAATATTCTGTACTGATTATCCCTATTGACATAAAATGGGGAAAGTTGATGGGCAGCTCATAAAAGATCTGCCCTGAAGCTTTTTACTCAGTGGAAAATGATCTAGGAAACTATATCACTACAGTTACTAATACCCCAGGTGGAATAATAATTTCTTCCTAATCTAGTACATCTAAAAAAATGTTAAACTTCTTTTCATCACCGATTATAGACTTCATTTCCTTTCCTTTTCATTCATTCATTCATTTATTGCCTACTCTTTGCTGGGACTGTTCTTGAAGCTAGAGCTCAGCAACACTCTGCCCACAAGGTGGCTACATTCTAGTGGGAGAAGACAGAAATTAAGTACCAACAGCAAAAACAAAGCACTACATAGTATGTCAGGTGGAGATAAATACTCTGAAAATAATACAGCAGAATAAGAGGAGATAGAAAATTAGGGGCACAAGATGTTATTTTATACAGGATGATCAGGGCAGTTCTCATTGATTGCTGCTGCTGCTAAGTTGCTACAGTCATGTCCGACTCTGTGCGACCCCATAGAGACAGCAGCCCACCAGATTCCCCCACCCCTGGGATTCTCCAGGCAAGAACACTGGAGTGGGTTGCCATTTTCTTCTCCAATGCATGAAAGTGAAAAGTGAAAGTGAAGTCGTTCAGTCATGTCTGACTCTTAGCGACCCCATGGACTGCAGCCTACCAGGCTCCTCCGTCCATGGGGTTTTCTAGGCAAGAGTACTGGAGTGGGTTGCCATTGTCTCATTGATTGAGGGCATTTGAAAGTCCTGAGTGAAGTGAAGGACTCATCATGTACATGTCTGTTGGAAGAGTGGGGAGTTGGATTTATGTCTCATTTTACTCAGCTCTATTTCTGAGGAGTGGTATGTAAATTGGGTTTTATTTTTAAGTATATTATGGAAACTTGTTGTAACTTTTTTCCCCCTAAGTGAATGTCTCTCTAGAATGAAGATCCTATTGGTAAAATAAGCAATTATGCCACAAAATTATTTGCATCATGAATACGAGTTTCCACACTGAATTCATTTTGAGTTGGTTACACATGTTTATGGTAAGATGTTATAGATAAATGATGGACAAGAAGAACAGTTTGAGTGAAAAATCTTGGATGTAGTTTTTTTTAAAGATACACCATTTTTTAAAAACTGTATAAGAGTAAGCAAGTCAACAGTGCTGCATGGCTGAGACTCATATTACCTCTTTGAATTAATAATCAGAATGCTGTATTATTAGCATATGCAAATCACAGAAATACTTTCAAAATATCTGGCAGCCCTTAGAAATGATTTCTGTTGTTGGGTTAGCATTCTTTTTGTACTTTTATGTACTCTGAGGATGTGCTGGAAATAAACATTTTTCCAAATAAATGAAGAAGTAACTCAGGCCTCAGGAAGATTATCACAATTTCCAAATATGTGTGTTTAAACCTGCAGATTTATGTTCTGCCTTTTAGTTTTACCCTTTGTGGATTCAGAGATTGTTTTGAAAAACAAAACAAAACAAAACAACAAAGCCTGTTAAGAATACAGTGAAAGTCACTCAGTCGTGTCTGACTCTTTGCGAGCCCATGGACTATACAGTCCATGGAATTCTCCAGGCCAAAATACTGGAGTGGGTAGCCTTTCCCTTCTCCAGAGGATCTTCCCAACCCAGGGATCAAACCCAGGGCTCCTGCATTGCAAGTGGATTCTTTATCAGCTTAGCCACCAGGGAAGCCTGTTAAGAATATAGTGAATCATAAAATTTTGTCATCAACTCATTTTATATATAATAAACTTTGACTTTATAACAGAAATTGCATGATGTGGTGATTGTGGTTCAAACCTTGGGGAGTGTAAGTGCCTTTGCTTACACTTTAGTGCCTTTGCTGTTTTAGAACATTTAGGTGGTTGTTAATTTGCAGAAGGGTACAACCGGTGTGAAGGTGAGCAATCAATGTAAGAAATCCTGTTCTTTACCTCCTTCATTCTGTGCAAGCTTCCCTTTACCTCCTTTTAGTAGGTATAGTAAATTTCCAATGCTGAAGAAGTAGAATTGATCCATCCTTTTAGCATTTATGGCCAGTGTCAGGATTGGGCATTTCTGGGGAAGTACTGTATGATACAGTTCATTTCTCTTCTTCCCTACCATAGAAGAGCACTCCGAATCAGTCAGATTGTTACCTCTTTCTATGACAAGTTTACTTTTTATAACCATCTTTCTTAGGGTTACCTGAGATGGTGTTTTTGCATATATTTTTTCTGTTGAGTTAAATAACACAGCTGTTACTTTTAATATGTAAAACATTTGTCTCTTCATGGCAGAATGGTGTTGTATAAGCAAAGCACTTCATCTTTAATCTACAGGTGTATCTGACCAAGCTCTTTGTCTTCAGAAATGCTCCAACTTGGTTTCTTTCTCTTTTTTAAGAAATCTGTTTTCTATTTTCTCTTTGTCCCCTAAAGAGCTTATTCATTCATATCTATATCTAGGCCTTGAAATAGAACTTGGCAGTATTATAAAATCAATGGATCCTCTTTAGAGCATCAAACTCGATCCAAGCGGTTGAGGTTGAGGGGTCAAGCTTTTTTCCCAATTCCAGACAAGTAACTGGCTGCCTGTGCTCCCTCTCTTCAACCTTCTGGATGCTTGTTTTTGAAATGAGTTTTCTTCTTGCACTGCTGACTTCTCTACCTGCTGTCTTAGTTTCCTACAGCTGCTGTAACAAATTATTATAAATTGAGCAGCAGGAATTTATTTTCTCGCAGTTCTGAAAGTTAGAAGTCTGAAATCAAGGTGTCATCAGAGCTGTGCTCTCTGACAAGGCCCTAGGGAAGAATCTTTTCATGATGCTTCTAGCTTCTGGTGTGTTTTTCTGCAACCCTTGGGTTCCTTGTGCTGTAGATGTGTTACTCCCACTTCTGCCTATTATCACTTGACATTCTCCTTGTGTGTCTCTGTTTTCACAGGTATTCTTTTCTCTATATGTGCATGCTCAGTCACTCAATTGTGTCTGATTCTTTGAGGCCCTTTGAACTATAGCCCACCAGGGGTTACAATCCCTCTGTTGATGGGATTTTTCAGGCAAGGATACTGGAGTGGGTTATAATTTCCTCCTTCAGGGGATCTTCCTGACCCAACGATCAAACCTGCATCTCCTGCATTGCAGGCAGATGCTTTACTGCGGAACCATCAAGAGACGCCCTCTTTTCTTTGCATCTCTGTCCAAATTAAATGAAAGTCATTGGGTGAGGGCCCACCCCAATCCAGTAGGACCTCCTATTAACTTGATTATATCTATAAAGACCCTGTTTAAACAAGGGTCCATTCTGAGGCTCTGGATGGGCATGTCTTTGTGGGGGACACTATTTAACATGCCCAGAGCTATTAGGCCCAGAGCATATTCATGGCCAAATATAATCAGTTCTAGTCTAAGATTTTTCTTTTGGTAAATATTTCAAATATATAGTGTATTTGTGTTCTTCTGTAAAGTTTTTGTTGAGATTTAACGTATATGCAGAAAAGTTCATACATTTTAAGTGAATAAATTTTTACAGAATGAAGTATAGCTATGTTACTACCATCAGGTCAAGAAATAGAGCATTACCAGCAACCCAGAAGCCTCCATCATTTCCCAGTCACTGTTACTCCAGAATGACCTCTATTATGACTTCTATCATCAGCATGGATGAGTTTTCCTTGTTTTCAAGCTTGGTATATGTGTATTTTTTTGTGTCTGGCTTTTTGGTCCAGTGTTATGACTGGGAATTTCATCCATGTTGTAGTATGTGATTGTGGTTTGTTCTTTCTCTTGGCTGCACAATATTCAATCCTATGGATATGCTACAACTATTTTCCCATGCTATTGCTCATAGATATTTGAATTACTTATGATTTTAAAAAATTACAAATAATACTTTGTGAATATTTTTGAGCATGTCTTTGGATGCACATACATATGTGTCCGTGTTAGATACATAGTCAGGATATGAATTCTTGTCAGATAAATGTATTCAAAAATCTCTGAGGCTGTGGTGTTTTTCTGTTAATGGTAGCTTTTGATTGAATATAATTTCTTAGTTTTAATCAATTGATGCTGAATCTGATTTCCTTTAGGATTGACTGGTTTGATCTCCTTGCTGTCCAAGAGACTCTCAAGAGTCTTCTCTAGCACCACAGTTCAAAGGCATCAGTTCTTTAGCGCTCAGTCTTTTTATTGTCCAACTCTCACATCCATACATGACTACTAGAAAAACCAGAGCTTTAACCATATGGACCTTTGTTGACAAAATAGTGTCTCTGCTTTTAAATATGCTGTCTAGGGTGGTCATAGCTTTTCTTCCAAGGAGCAAGCATCTTTTAATTTCATGGCTGCAGTCACCATTCACAGTGATTTAGGAGCCCAAGAAAATAATGTCTGTCACTGTTTCCATTGTTTCTCCATCTATCTGCTATGAAGTGATGGGACCAGATGCCATGATCTTAGTTTTTTGAATGTTGAATTTTAAGCCAGCTTTTTCACTCTCGTCTTTCACTTTCATCAAAAGGCTTTTTAGTTCCTCTTCACTTTCTGCCATAAGGGTGGTGTCATCTGCATATTTGAGGTTATTGATATTTCTCCTGGCAATCTTGATTCCAGCTTCTGCTTCATCCTGCCTGGCATTTCGCATGATTTTTTTTTTTTCCCCATATGGATAATTGATTTGGCTCCATTTATTGAAAGGATCATGCTTTCTCAGTTTTATTGAAAATAAAGTGATTGTATATGTGTGGATCAGTTCCTGGGCTTTCTAGTCTGTTCTGTTTAACTTTGTGCCAATACTGTTTTGTTTTTATTACCATAGTTTTATAAGAAATCTGGATATCTCGTATTTTAAAATCTCCGAGTTTGCTATTTTTTTAAAAAAGAGTTTTAGCTATTCTTGGCTTTTTACATTTTGATAAAAATTTTGAATCAGCTTGTGAATTTCCAAAAGAAAATACCTATTAGAAATTTAATTTGGAGTTAATGAATATACAGATCAATTTGAAGATAATTGACATTTTTTATAATTCTGATTCTTCTAATCATTGGAAATGGTGTGTTTCTCTAATTCAGCGGTTAGCAGCCTTTTCCTGTGAAGCATCAGATAAGAAATACTTTAGGCTTTCTAGACAACATGCAGTCTCTGTCACATATTCTTATTCTCTTTCCTTTTAGGTTTACAACCTTTTAAAAATGGAAAAGCCCTTCTTAGTTTATGTGCAGTACAAAAGCAGTTTGCTGTTTGTAGTTGCCACTCCTTGCTTTGTTAATTTAGATTTTGTTTAATATATCTTAATAATGCTTTATACTTTTCTATGTAGAGTTCTTGCATGTCTTTCATTATATTTAGTCTTGGCTATTTGTGATTTTTAACACTACTTTAAGGAGTATTTTCTTAAAAATCATTTTCCAATGTTTGTTTCTTGTATATAGAAATAAAATTGATTTTTGTATATTTACTATTTTCCAGTGATCTTGATAAATATATTAATTAATTATAATAGTTTATCTGAGATTCTTCCGGAGTTTCTACACATAAATAATGTCATGTGCTTAACTATAGATTTCTTTATTTTGATTTCCAAGCTTTAAGGCATTTATCATATAAGTGATGACTATGAACATCTTAATTTTTTCAAGAGGGCAGTTATATTATGTGGTTAATTATGGTATTAGCTATGGGACTTTTGTGGATACTTGTACCAGCTCAAACATGATTCCTTCTATTTCTAGTTTGCTAAGAGTTATTTTAAAATTGTTAATAAACATTGAATTCTATCAAATATTATCTATTAAGATAATCATATGATTTTTCTCCTGTATAATGTGGTATATTATAATTTTCAAGTTATATTTTACTTTCAAAAATTAAACTAACCTTGCATTCCTAGGATAGACTCTATTTGATTATTGTATATTGTTTTTAAACATCTATATCTATATCATTACTTTGTGTATTTTCATGGCAGATTTGTGAGTAGTTTTTCCCCTTTTGAAATGCTTTTATGTTGCTTTGATGTGTAGCCTCTTTTCTGTTTTCTTTTTGTATTTTCTGAGACAGTTTGTAAAGTGAATGAAACTATCTTGGTCTCTCAAATCCAGCCAGGTTGCCAACTGAGTACCAGTGATTGACTGCAGTCAGCGTTATGTAGAGTAGCATAGTCTGAGCTTTGCCTGAATTCATGACTCACAGAAACATGAAATAGAATTATATGGTTATTGTTTTAATTTACTAAGTGCTTTAAAGCACTGGGTGTATGGAAGAATCTCATTGTAGTTTTAATTTACATTTTCAAAATAGAATAATGGTTCGAGAAACTTTTCATGTACTTCTCTGCCAGTCATACATCTTCCATGGTGAAATGTCTCTTCAAGTCTTTGGCCCACTGATTTTATTGGATCTTTCACTATTAATGAGTTTTGAGAGTTCTTTATATATTTTGGATACAAGTTCTTTATCAGGTGTTTTGCAAATATTTTTCTCCTGGTCTATTACTTGGCTCTTAATTTCCTTAACAGTATTTTACAAAGAGCAAAAGTTCTTAATTTTGGTGAAGTACAATTAATGAATTTTTTTCTTTTATGTTTTTTTTTTTTTTTCTGTGCCTTGTTTAAGACATCTTTGCCTAACCAATGGTCACATTTTCTTTTTTCTTATGTAAATTTTATAGTTTTATTTTTAACATTGTGGTTGTGATCCATTTTGAGTTTTGATTTTTGTTTCTGATGTGAGACAAGATTTGAGGTTTATATCTTTGCATATGGATATGCCATTGTTCTAGTACCACTTATTGAAAACTGTCTTCTCTGCTTTGAATTACTGTGGAAAATGAATTGACAATATGTGTGTATACTATTCCTGGACTTTCTACTCTATTCCATTGATATGTATATCAGTCCTTATATTAATATCCACAGTGTCCAAATAACTGTAGTTTTATCATAAACTTTGCAATCAGGCTATGTACATCTTTCAACTTTGTCTTTCTGTTTCAAAATTGTTTTGTTACAACAACAAAAAATTGAGTATGTCTTCTGTTTCATGAAAATTTTATAATCAACTTGTGAAATAAAAAGTCCTGCTGGTATTTTGATATGGATTGTATTGAATCCATAGATCAATTGGGAAAGATTTGATATTGTAAAAATACTGAGTCTTCTGATCTGTGAACATGGCATCTTTGTTTATTAAAGGCATAATTGATTCTTTCAGCAGTGTTTTGTAGTTTTCAGTATACAGATCATGCGCACATTTTATTAAATGTATTTCTTAAGTATTTCATGTTTATTAATGCTATTGTAAATTCTTTTAAAATTATAATTTTCTGTTTTTAATTGAAGTATATATAGTTGATGTACAACATTATATGTTATAGGTTATTATAGTGATTTCTAATTTTAAAAAGTTTACTTCATTTATAGTTATTATAAAACTGTAATTTTTGGCTGTATTCCCTGTGTTTTGCAATATTTATTTATAGTTTATTTTATACATAATAGTTTGTACCTCTTATTTCCCCACCTTGATATTGCTCCTCCCCCATTCCCTTTCCTCACTGGTAACCATTGGTTTGTTCTCTATACCTGTGATTCTCCTTTTTTGTTATAGTCACTAGTTTGTTGTATTTTTTTAGATTCCACATATAAGTGATATCATTAATTACTTGCCTTTCTCTGTCTTATTTCACTTAACATGCTGCTGCTGCTAAGTCGCTTCAGTCGTGTCTGACTCTGTGCGACCCCATAGATGGCAGCCCATCAGGCTCCCCTGTCCCTGGGATTCTCCAGGCAAGAACGCTGGAGTGGGTTGCCATTTCCTTCTCCAATGCATGAAAGTGAAAAGTGGAAGTGAAGTCGCTCAGTCGTGTCTGACTTTTAGCAACCCCACGGACTGCAGCCTACCAGGCTCCTCTGTCCATGGGATTTTCCAGGCAGGAGTATTGGAGTGGGGTGCCATTGCCTTCTCCATCACTTAACATAATACCCTCCAAATTACAATTTTAAGTCGTTCATTGATAGTATATAGAATGTTTGACTTATACTGACCTTGAATTATGTTACACTACTAAGCTCCCTTAATGATCCTAGTAAGTTTTTTTTTGTGGATTTCTTAGGATTTTTCACATAATTTTTACTTTCAACAGTCACAAGTATTTTTAAGAACTTAAAGGATACAAATGGTCTCTGTGCCCAGATACTTAACCATTTTTGTTGCTCTTTCATTCTTTAAGTCCTTTGTTTTCCTTTGGTTTTATTATTTCTTTTCATTCTGAAGAAATTTCTTAAGCATTTTTTTTTTAATCAGGTGTGATGGCAACAAATTATCTTTGTTTTCCTTCACCTTAGAATGATTTTTATTTTTCCTTTATTCCTAAAAGATATTTCTGGTAGAATTTTGGGTTAAAAGTTATATTCTTTTAGTTCCTGAAAGATGTCTTTCCATTCCCTTCTAGCTTTCATGGCTTCTGATGAAAAATCTGTAGTCATTCAAACTGTTACTCCTCTGTACATGTGTCATTTTTTTTCTCTAGCTGCAGTTTGATTATGAAGTTTCTGGGCATGATTTCTTAATTTTATCTTGTTTGAGTCTCTTGAATCTGTAAGTCAGTATCCTTCCCCCAAAGCTCAAGTCTGCTCTTAATATTTTTCAGTGTTTTTTTTTTTTTTTTTCTGTATGCTTTATGTTGGACAGTTTCTCTTGGTGTATCTGATATTATTTTCTTTGAAGTATCCCATTGACTGTTAACTCAATCCAGTGCTGTTTTCACCTCAGATTTTGTATTTTTCATCTAGAATATCTTCTGTTTCTCTGCTAATTGTATTAAATGGGCTTCCCTTGTGGCTTAGCTGGTAAAGAATCTGCCTGCAATATGGGAGACCTGGGTTCAATCCCTGGGTTAGGAAAATCTCCTGGAGAAGAGAACGGCTACCCACTCCAGTATTCTGGCCTGGAGAATTCCATGGACTATACAGTCCCTGGGGTTGCAAAGTGTTGGACATGACTGAGCGACTTCTGCTTTCACTTTTCCTTTACATCATGAAGTATATTCATAAGATTTATAACAGCTGCTTTTTCTGAAAATTTCTGCAAATATCTGTCATTTCTGGTTCTGTTTCTATTAGTTGGTAGAATTTTTCTGTTTATAGTTTGTGTTTTTCTTCTTTGCCACATGCCTGGAAGTGTTTGATTGGATTCCAGGCACTGAATTTTATTTTGTTCAATGTCAGATTTTGTTGTATTTCTTTAAAGAGTGTTGTCTTTACAGTTGCAGATCAGTTTGATCCCTTTGAAACTTGTGTTCAAGTTTTATTGTGGTAGGTCTGGAGCAGTCTTTATTCTAGGCTTAATTTATCCCCCACTGCTAAGACATGACTCTTGAATATTCTGCCTAATGTTCTCTATTTTATGAAGTTTATTCACTCTGAGTGATGAGAATGTGAGTTATTCCTACTATCGTGTGATTTCAGGGACATTTCCAACCTGTTTGGTTCAAGTAGTTCTATCCCTAGTCTCATAGAGTATTACTCCAGGCATGTGCAGATCAGTAATCAGCTACAGACTTGAGGGGACCCCTTTGATGATCTCTGGAGCATTTTTGCTTAGTGCCCTCTTCTCCAATATTCTGACCTACAGAATATGTCTCTTTAAATGAGAATACTATATTCTGTTTGAGTTTCCCCTCTGAACTACAGTTTTGAAACGTCTCCAGGAAGTAAACTGGGGCAATCAGAGCACTTATCTGATTATTTTCCTTCTCTGAGAGATCACAGAAATTGCCTCATTGCCTAGTACCTGAAAAATTGTTTTATGTAATTTCCCTACTTTTCTGATTGTTAATACTAGGGCAATCCCTGTAGTAATTGGTTCTTCATACATAAGTAAAATTCCAAAAGTAGACTTTTGAACATCTTTTGTGTACAGAGCCCTGGGTTGGAGTCACAGGTTAAATATTCTCCTAATTGTGTTAAAATGCATGCTGTGTTTATATATACCTCTTATAAGTTATCTGTTTATTTCCTTTCCCCTAGCCTCAAATTTGATACTTTCAACTTATTATTTCTATAAAATTGATTGTGTTTTAGTGTAAATGATGATAGATGCAAGTCAGAACTATTGAAGAACTTAGTTATCTTATAGCTGGACTATTGCAATAGACTCCTAACTGATCCTGATCTTTTCAGTCTCACTCTCTTCCATTCCTATCTCCTCAATATTTCCATAGTGATTTTTAAAGTATGTAATCTCCTGGATAGTTACGAACACCTGCTAACTCTCTCTTTGCTTCTACCTTGTCCCCCAGCCCCAGTCTGTTCTCAACCCAGCAGCCAGAATGATCCTTTTATAACAATTCAGATCAAGTTACTCTCCTGTGCCTATGTAAATCCTTCAGTGTTTCCTTAGTTCACTCAGAAAAAAAGTCAAAGTCCTTCAAGTTCTTTGAGACCCTACCTGATCTGACCCTGTCTGATCTTATCTCCAGCTCTTTCCCTCATTCTGTTCCAGCCACACCTCCATGCTGTTATATAGGTACATCAAGCAGGGTCCTGCCTTATGGCCTTTGAACTGATCGTCTTCTGTGCTTTGAATACTCTTCCTTCAGATTTCCTCACACTTAACTCCCTCAGCTCCTTCAGGTCTTTGGTGAAGTGTTACTTTCTCAGTGTTGCCTCCCTGGCCCTCCAATTAAATGATGGAATCTGACCCCTTGTCCTCTCTGCTTCAGCACGTTTGGTGTCTTACACTGCTCTAATTATTTCCACAATATTTATCAGCTTCTAACATCCTAGATAGTAAACACTTAGTTACTATGTTTAGAATCTGTTATCTCTTTCCCACTAGAATGTAAACTCTCTAAGGGCAGAGTTTGTTGTCTGTTTCACTCTCTGATGTATCCCCAGAACCTGGTACTTTTAGGTCTATAATAAATATTTGTTGAATGCATGTAAATCTGATATTCTTTAAATTTAGATGATTTAGATATTAATGAGCATCAGAAGGATAAAGCCTAAACTCTTCACAAAGCAGAGTACATTCTTCATGAGCACCTCCTCTTTGCTATGTCCATCGTTTTAGCTTCTCCATCCCTCCATTTCCTGCTGCTAAGTCGCTTCAGTCGTGTCCGACTCTGTGCGACCCATAGATAGCAGCCCACCAGCCGTCCTGGTATTCTCCAGGCAAGAACACTGGAGTGGGTTGCCAGTTCCTTCTCCAATGCATGAAAGTGAAAAGTGAAAGTGAAGTTGCTCAATCGGGCCCGACTGTTAGCAACCGCATGGACTGCAGCCCACCAGGCTCCTCCATCCATGGGATTTTTCCACCCATACTTAATTAGTAATTCCTGAAATATTACTGGCTCTCTCACATTTCTTGGAAACATCTCAGGGAGCACCCATTGCTTTGTACTCACTTTATGGCATTATAACAATTTCATATTCAGATGTGAACAACCCAAATTTTATTGTCTAATTCACAGTAAAGCTTCTTCCCTCTTCCCTGCTAGGGACATCAGCTCAAGGACCTAGAGTAGGGAAGGGGATGTGGTTTTCTCTTTCATGCTCTATCCTTTCTCCTGTCTGTGCTTCTGTTCTCTCCAGAGTCCAATGAAGAGAGAGAGAGAAGGGGTGGAGTCTGTCATCAGTTGAGGTTGTAATCTAGTTGTTGGTGCCCTCTCTGAGGCAGATACTTTCCCCCTGTCATCAGGGACCTCTGAGATGCACAGCATGATGATACAGGTGACATCTCCCTGACTGATTTGCAGCAGAATGACCCACTTAGCACCTTTCTACTGGGATATTCTCATATTGGTAAAGCCTTCTTCAGCAGGATTCTTTCAAGATACCTTGAAAGAGATGCTGGATGTAAATATCGGCTATACAAATACAGGTCTGACATCTAAGGCATAATTGCCCATCCATTTTACTTTATAGCTGCTCTTCTGGTCCTGAATCCTGAATGTGAGGAAATTAGGTAGAATCTAAAGAATGAATCGAATTTGTGGACCTGACAGAGAAATAGAAATAGTTCCTCAGTGAGACTCAGTATGTGACTTCTGACTGGATAAAAGTTTCCGAACCTTGGTCTTTAACACTCAGATGAACAAGTAAGTATGTGCATAGTCATCCTACCACTGACTAGCTGTGAGGTAATGGCTACTTGATCTCTCTGGGACTCAGCTTCATCATCCATAAAGTGAGGCAGTTGAATTTTTAAGTTAATGTTTTATTTTAAGAGCCTATGATGCCCTTGGGCTTCCCTGATAGGTCAGTTGGTAAGGAATCTGCCTGCAATGCAGGAAACCCCGGTTCAATTCCTGGGTCAGGAAGAGCTGCTGGAGAAGGGATAGGCTACTCACTTCAGTATTCTTGGGCTTCCCTGGTGGCTCAGCTGGTAAAGATCCACCTGCAATGTAGGAGATCTGGGTTTGATCCCTGGATTGGGAAGATCCCCTGGAGAAGGGAAAGGCTACCCACTCCAGTATTCTGGCCTGGAGAATTCCATGGACTGTATAGTCTATGGGGTCCCAAAGAGTTGGACACGACTGAGCAACTTTCAATTTGGATGATAGCAGACATGATGCCCTTTAATTCTCTGTTTCCCTTTCTATTTCTCGGATGTGTCGTGGAGATTAAGCTTTGCAAGGTTGAGCTCCATTACGTTACTCTTTCTACAGGATGGCAGTTCCAGCGCCATGAAGCATTGGTTTTGAAATTTATATTGAATTATTAATGAAATACCATTTGTAGACAGAAAGCTAGAACATAGTGGGGAGGCCAAGAAGCATGAAGATCTCAAATAGGGAACATCCCATTGTTTTCTCTGCCAGTGACTGGGTGGCCACCAGAGATGAAGGACAGGGGCTTGGCAGCGTGTACCAGGAATGCCTGCCACGGGTCTTGGAAAACAGAGGCTGCTCAGTAGAAGGGGGTGATATATCTTCCTGACAAAGCTCCTGCCAGGAGAGAATGCACATAACTCAGCCCCGAGCGTTGCTATGAGCTCTGCCAAATCCGACAGGCAGGTAACAAAACGCTGAAAAGAAAGTAATGTCAGTCCAGCCTAGCGACGACCAATACTGCACCTTAATTACCTTACCTAGTGACAAAAGCTATTTATCAAGCTTGAAATAAAGTGGTTTTAAAGTCAGAAATTTATGTGCCAGCCAGTCAGAGGCTGTAATTTTGGGGGCATTGGTTTGAAGGCACATAAACTTAAATGAAAACAAATTGGAGAGCTAAGTAACTATACATATGCCCAATAGCTCCCTCGGTTCTCTTTGGTTTTTCTGATTTCCACACCATGCCCCTGCACCTGTGTTTCTGGTCAATTACAGCATGTCATCTAAGCCAAGATCTCACCCAGGAACCAAAGGGAAGATGTTCTACCTTTATTTATTCCATTTACTCAACAAATATTTATTGTATTTTGTGAGTACAGTAGAAAAGAAGGCTGAGGAGGCCTGGAGGAATTCGTTTCTTCAACAAGTATTTATTGAATACCTGATATGTACCAGATATTGACTGGGGAGCTAAGCATGGTGGTGAACAAGACAGTGGAGACCTCTTCTCCCATGAAACTCACACACATATAAATGAGAACACGTATAAATGAGAGAATAAATGACAGTAGTTGGAGGGGAGGATAGCAATGCTAGAAGAGACTGTAATGATCAGGGAGCAGAGCTCTAAATGGAGGGAGCAGCCTTTGCAAAAGCAGTAGAGCAGGAATAAACTTCACATGTATGGTAAATGGGGAAACAGGTCAGCATGAATGAAGAGGGAAGGAGTAGAAACAGACAAGATCAGAGAAGTAGGCTGGGGCTGGATTGAGAGGGGCCTGTGGGTCAGGTGAGGAGTGTGGATTTTATTCTAAGTACAGTGTGAGTCACCAGAGAGTTTTAGGAAGGGAACAATGATCTGACCAGCACTTTGTTGAGAGGGAAGGGGTGGAAAAGATTTTTGCAAAAGAAGAGACATTAATTACTTAACAGTTGTTTAATCAAAGACGGGTTTATTGAATTTTCCTCACGTGCCACATGCTGATGACAGAACAATGCATTGGACACACTGTGTCCTCAAGATGCTTGAGGGACAGTGGTGAAGCCAAGTGTAAAAGAACGACTGACAGTAGTGAGCCTTCCTGGGCCAAGTCACCTGTAGTCACTGCCATGGATATTAACAGTACATGGCTTCTTAAAGGAGGCTCTTCTGGATGTGGCTTTTAAATACAGAATATCACACTGAAGGCAAAAGGAGAAGAGGGCAGTAGAGGATGAGATGGCTGGATGGCATCACTGACTCAATGGACATGAATTTGAGCAAACTCCAGGAGGTGGTGAAGGACAGGGACGCCTGGCATGCTGCAATTCATGGGGTTACAAAGAGTTGGACACGACTGAATGACTAAACAACAAAAACATCAGCAGATGATGGACATGCCACTGGGTGTGCTGTCCTAGAGATAACACAGTCTAAGAGGCACAGTGGAACTGCAAGTCATGAGACTGACTTCTCTTCTCTGTGTGGCTGCAAGGGGCAAGTGTTCCCAGGAATCTGGGCTTCACTTCCTCTATAAGAAAGAGCTGAAATAATTGCTCTGTAATGTCCCCTCCAGTTTTATCTGTAACTTAGAGGATGCCTTACCTTGATCATTCATTTTAGGCTGCTTTCTTGCCATAGTAATACAGAAGACTAACTTTGAACCCCAGTTAAGCAAAACATTATCCCTCACAAAAGAATTTCAGTCTTCTCATTAGTAGACCTAAATTGCACAAAATTGCACTCAGCTATGATTATATATTTTCAATTTCATCAAAGTATTTTTAGAAATTTGTTTTCTCTCTTGCATCTAAGTCCCTGCATCATCTCCTTGATGCTGCATCATGGCCTGAAAAGCTTACAGTGTTTGTTCTTGGGCCCTTTATATAAAAAAAGATCACTGACTCCTATTTTAAGGCTGGAATGTTGTGGAGTAGAGTTTCCTGGTTTGAGATCCCCATACCTGCCAGATGCTCAGTGGAGAAGATGATTCCATGGTCTCTGACAAGTGCTGAAGTAAGAAACAAATCCTTAACCACAATCAAATGAAGAAACAAACCCATTTCACTTTGTTTAATTCTGTGTTTCCAAATGTAAATGAAGTCAGACCTTTTATTAGGTAACAATCCTTAATTGCAGCTTACACCCTGGACCTGAGCAGATTCTCTCGCCTCCAGCTCCTGTGTTCTGGCATGCACTTTTGATTTCACCCTGCCTGGCTGCAGTGGCAGGGAAGTCTAGCTATATTTCATGTTACATAGTCTTCCCCTTTTGCTGGACCGACTTTGCAGCAAACTGAGGAGCTACACCAGCTGAAATGATACTTCTTCCTTCCAACCCTGGGAAATGCCCTTTCTAAGGCTTCATACTACATGCCAGTTGGATCAGTTCAGCCTCAGGATGAGGATATACAAATCTGTAGATGATGATGTTGTTGTTTAGTCACTCAGTCGTGTCTGACTCTTTGTGACCTCATGGACTGTAGCCCACCAGGCTCCTCTGTCCATGGGATTTCCAGGCAAGAATACTGGAATGGGTTGCCATTTCCTTCTCCAGGGGATCTTCCTGACCCAAGGTTTGAACCTGGATCTCCTGCATTGCATTGCAAAGGCAGATTCTTTACCACTGAACCACCAGGGAAGCCCATAGACGATGTAGAACACATGAAATGGCTTTGCCTGTTTGTGGTGAGGAGTTTGAGTTAAGACATAAGTGCTCCCTTGCCTGTTTTTTCTTGTGACTAACAGCACTCTGTCCAGCTTATTATGATCCCTAACTTTCCCTGTAGGACAGCTGCAACCAATATACAGCACCATGTGGCTCAGCCTACGTTGTGCAGGCCAGGCCCAGGCCCTGACTTCTCCCCACCCCCACCACAAGCATAACAATTTCAATAATAATAACTACCGTCTCTTCTGAACCTGTGAACCCCCTGGGTGGGCTTTGGTGCTGACCTTTGGCTGTGGTCAGAGTGATTTATGTAGCATCTGCAGGGTCAAACTCATCAAGGAGATTTTATCAGCAGCTGTCCAGCAACTGAGGCATAGACATTGGTTAAATGAACGAGTAGGTGACTAAATGCTGTTCAGCTCTGGAGAGCTGTATCATGGTGGGCAGAGACTTGTGCAGTATAGGTGTTCTAGACTACTCTCTGGGCAAAGGATACTATATATAAGAGGAAATGGGGCAAGAAAATTGAATGGACATGGGTTTGAGTCCTAGATCTACCAACGAGGCAATGCATCACTTTTATCAAGTTCTTTAAGCTCTCTTGAGTGTTACTTGTCTCCCCTGTAAAATGGAGTAATAATACCTACCTTGCTGAATTCATGTGATGATGAGGCTATAGACAGGAATTAACCTGAAGGCTAGCATGGATCTGGTACATGATAAAAACTCAATAGACTGCAGCCATGATTATGAGGTTATTAAGGGTGGGAAGCATCATCAGCCATCACTCCATCAAGTCCCCTCATTTTATGAATGAGGAGACTTGGTCAATACAATTGTTAGTGGGAGAACACAGGTTTCCTTAGTCCTAACTCAGTGCTCTGTGTAGCACATTTCTCTCTTCAGTCGTTAGTTAATTGCTGAGGGGAAAGACCTCATTCTAACCTCGGATATTTCCTATAAATCTTGACTCTGCTTCGAGATCCAAAGTATGGGTGTGTGGCATCTAGTGTGCATGGGTTTTATAGTTTGACTTTTTAAGCTTGATTTTTAAGCACAAAGCACATTGTCTTCCAGAAACAGGGCCTCTCTCTTGTTGGTACCTCTCACATTGCCAGGCTGGAACTTGGGAACATTAGGCTCACGGATGCCTCCGACACATGACTGGGTGGCTTGATCATGCTCAGGGCTTGGAGGAGGTAAGATGCCCTAGAGCCAGGTGCTGCCTTGTTACCATACACCTGGCTGGAGTGGAGTTGACTGGGACTTGGTGGAGTGTTCAGAGGAACAGCTGGAGACGGCACTGATGAACAGGGAGGACAGAAGTAGAAGCAGCAGAGGGAAGAGAAGGACCAAGCTCTTGCCATGGGTTGGAGGGAGCAATTGTTTTCCTAAAAAAACCCAGTGTTATACCTGGTGTCTAGATTCCTTCTCAGGCAGACCCATGGAAATCCCATTAAACACAATCTAGTAATTCCAGTCTGGGAATTTACCCAAAGGAAATGAAAATACTAACTCCAAAGGTATTTGTACCCCCAAATTTATTGCAGCATTGTTTGCAATTGCCAAGACGTGGAAGCAAGCTAAGTGTTCAAAAATAGATATGTGGTTCAGTAGTAAAGAATCCACCTGCCAATGCAGGAGACGCAAGTTTGATCCCTGGGTTGGAAAGATTCCCCCGGAGGAAGAAATGGCAACCCAATCCAATATTCTTGCCTGGGAAATCCCATGGACAGAGGAGCCTGGCAGGGCACAGCTCATGGGGTGACAAAAGAGTTGGATGTGACTTATCAACTAAACAACAACAACTGGACACACACACACACACACACATACACACACACACACACACACACGATGGAATATTATTCAGTCATAAAAAAGAAGGAAGCCTTGACATTTGCAGCATCATGGATGGAACTTGAGGGCACTATGCTAAGTGAAATAAGTCAGATAAAGAAAGGCAAATATCATATGATCTCATTTATATGTGGAATCTAAAAAATCAAAGACAAAAAAGCCCCCAAACTCCCCCATTACAGAGAACAGGCTGGTGGTTACCAGACTCAGAGGGAAAAGTTGAAGGTGGTCAAAAGTTACAAACTTCCAGTTATAAAATAAATTAGTCATGGGAATACAATGTGGTGACTATAGTTAATAATACTGTGTGTATATTTGAAAGTTGCTAAGACAGTAGACGGAGAAGGCGATGGCACCCCACTCCAGTACTCTTGCCTGGAAAATCCCATGGATGGAGGAGCCTGGTAGGCTGCAGTCCATGAGGTCGAGAAGAGTCGGACATGACTGAGCGACTTCGCTTTCACTTTTCACTTTCATGCCTTGGAGAAGGAAATGGCAACCCACTCCAGTGTTCTTGCCTGGAGAATCCCAGGGACAGGGGAGCCTGATGGGCTGCCGTCTATAGGGTCACACAGAGTTGGACACGACTGACGTGACTTAGCAGCAGCAGCAAGACAGTAGATCTTAAAACTCATCACGAGAAGTCTAGTTTGTTAACTAGACTTATTGTGGTAATTATTTGCAATACATACAAATATCAAATTATTATGTTATACACATGAAATAAATACATATTATATGTCAATTATATCTCAATTAAAAATTTCTACTAAATACGTAAAGAATATGAACTATAGTACTCCACAGCTGACTGTGCTACTTGGGTTCCTGTGAATGTAACTGGGTATCTACTTATCCAACATTATCATAAAATGAGCTACCACTAATTATTTTACTATAAAAATATCAAAAAATATTCTATAGAGTGTAAAATAAAGTCTCTTCCCTCACTCTGCCCCCCAAATAGTCCCACTTAGTTGAATTTTCTGCTGTTAACAGTTTCTTATGTATTTTTCAGATATTCATACTCTCTCTATATATACATATATATAATGTATATGTAGTATTAAAATGAAGAGAGTGAAAGTGTTAGTTGCTCATTCATGTCCAACTCTTTGTGACCCCATGGGCTGTAGCCCATTAGGCTCCACTGTCCATGGGATTGTCCAGGCAAGAATACTGGAGTGGGTAGCCATTTCCTTCTCAAGGATATCTTCCCAACCCAGGAATCACACTTGAGTCCCCTGCATTGCAGGCAAATTCTTTACCATCTGAGCCACCAGGGAAGCCCATATACAGTATTGTTGTTGTTCAGTTGCTTAGTCATGTCCAACTCTTTGTGACCCATGGTCTGCAGCACGCCAGGCTTCCCTGTCCTGCACCATCTCCTGGGGCTTGCTCAAATTCATGTCCATTGAGTCAGTGATGCCATCCAACAATCTTGTCTTCTGTCATCCCCTTGTCCTCCTGCCTCAATCTTTCTGAGCATCAGGTCTTTAATGAGTTGGCTCTTCACCTCAGGTGGCCAAAGTATTGGAGCTTCAACTTCAGCGTCAGTCCTTCCAATGAGTATTCAGGATTGATTTCCTTTAGGATTGACTGTTTTGATCTTGCAGTCCAAAGGATTGTTAATAGTCTTCTCCAACACCACAGTTCAAAAGCATCAGTTCTTTGGTATTCAGGTGCCTTTATGGTCCAACTCTCACATCTATACATGACTACTGGAGAAACCATAGCTTTGACTTGACGGACCTTTGTATAGTTGGTGCAAATTCCACAGGCATTGCAGAGGCACTGACATTTGATGTGCCACTGAAGACGGTAAAGAAAGCTGGGTAACTATCTGGGGGTGTGTGGGGGAGAGTGCCAGACTGAGGGACCATGAAGTGCAGAGTCCTGGGTTGGGATTGTGCCTGGTACATTTGAGGAACAGCAAAGAGGCTGTGGGTCTGGAGTGGAGGTGACAACAGGTGGAGAATACACAAGGCTATGTAGGTCCTGGTCGGGACTTGGACTTTTACTCTGAGTGAAATGAGTTCCTCGAGCAGAGGAATGATGTGACCTGACTTACAGAGAGAAATATTTAGAGGCTCTTATGTAATAATCCAGGTGAGAGATGACAGTAGCCTGAACCTTGGTGATAGTGGAGTGGAAAAATGGTTGGATCCTAGACATGTTTTAGAGAAATACCTAAATAGTGTGATTTGTTGTTGACCTGGTGAGAATGAGCATGTAGGGCAGATTCCAGATGTGGTGGTGGAACAACTGGAAGGGTGGGGTTTTAAATTTACCATGGAGCCAATATTCAGAACCAAATGTGCTGGGCCATGGGTCTCTGCTCCCTCCTCCACATCTTGCCTCCTGGGCACCACATAGTTATCCATAACTCTGTGATGTGGTAGACTTCTGTGTTTCAAGTCAAGGAACAAAATTTCACATTATTGCCTTCTATTAAGTTGGGGACTTTCTGGCCCAAATTATTCCTAGTGTCTCAAAGTGTGTTATAGTGGCCATTTCTGGTAGGTAAGGAATCTGCCTGTAATGCAGGAGACCTGGATTCAGTTCCTGGGTTGGGGAGATCCCTTGGAGAAGGGAATAGCAACCCATTCCAGTATTCTTGCCTGGACGATCCCATAGACAGAGGAACCTGGTGAGTTGCAGTCCGTGGGGATCACAAGGAGTTGGACTGAGTGACTAACACACATATGTATTTAAAAGATGCTTATTAGAACCCAGGTAGTTCATCCCTGGAACTCTGGACTCACTGGGAATGTCTGCGCTGGCCTGTTACTCTGGAGTCCTGCATTCCTGCTTTTGGTGACCGTACCCTTGGTGCCCTGAGTTTTACTGTGCTTTCCTGTCTGTCAGTTACTTTCTGTGTCTTATAATGAACACATTGAAGATGAACATGCTATTTATAATCTTCTTCCTGGAGCCATTTCAATTAAAAGTTAATTAAATGTCTTCACATCATAATTTTAAAGTATTCTTTGAGTAATAGTGAGACGGTGTGAGAGCCGTAAGAATTCCCAAGTCTAAAATAAACTTATGCAAATACCTTTTCAAAATGCTACTTTATGCACAGACAGCATTACTTAAACATGATTAGTGCTTTTATGTCTTTATTAATTTTATTAATTAAAATATTTAACGGTGAGCTTGTGATTAGGGGTGCTCAGTGAAAGCATTCTTTAAGTGTTGGATTATAGGTTGACCCTTGTGCTTTAGAGCCGTGGTGCTCACATTTTGGTGGCTCTAGGGAAACACCTCAGGAGCTGATGAAGAAGACAGAGGCTCACTGAACTAGGGCCTGCGACTTGCCTATTTTTATTGTCTCCCACGTGATTCTGATACCCACCAAAGTGTGAGAACCACAACTTTAGAGTGTCAAGCTGCTTTAGTGTTTCAGGTCATGACTCTGTGCTTGAAAAACTGGGGGGCAGATCTTTTGTGATCTGCCCAAGGGCACTCAGGTGCTTTAGGCATGATATCTTCCTCCCCACATTCCAGAGTGTGAGTATGTTTTTTACAATGTGACTGAAATTGACACAGGCCCCCAAAACTTCATGCCTAGGCATATTTCATACACTGTTTCCTTTGAAAACAAGCTGTGGAATTCTGGAGTTCCATTGATAAGACCTCAGGTATGTAGATTTATAGGCAATATATTGGCTTGTGCCAAAGCAAGACTCTCATTTCTCTGCTCAGTGCATCTCCTACTATGGCAGTGCTCAGTCAGTTTTTCTGCCAATGACCTCATGGTGGCTGTAAGCAGATGAGACTTGTGTGGACCAATTCAGGATTGAGTCTTCCCAAACCAGTGGTGGTGGGGGGATGCTCATCTATCGCAGGGAGGATGATATTTCTGTAGGGTTTGGGCCTTTTAGGTCTATATCTTGTTTCTACTGTGGGCAAGAAAGATACTCTTGGGCTTCTCGATAGTAGTAATGGTTAATGAGTGAAGGAATGTTCCAAGTGCTTTATATTTATTATCTTAATTAATCCTCATAAATCCCACTGGTGCTAGTGCTTTGCTAAGTTGCTTCAGTCTTGTCCAACTGTGCCAACTATGGGCTATAGCCTGCCAGACTCGCCTGTTCATGGGATTTTCCAGGCAAGAGTACTAGAGTGGGTTGCCGTGTCCTCCTCCAGGGGAATCTTCCTGACCCAGGGATCGAACCCGAGTTTCTTCTCCTGCATTGGCAGCCAGATTCTTTATCACTAGTGCCACATGGGAAGCACTGTAAGTCCCACAGAAAGTTTGATATTATTTCTATTTTAAGGAAAAGGAAATGGAAGTACAGAGAACTTGCCCATGGCCACCTCAGCTAGTTGTGGACCCTAAGATCCAAAGCTAAGCCAGATTGTCTGGCTTCAAACTTTATCATTTTAACTATTATGCTCTGCTGTTTTCCAGTCTGACAGTATTTATGTTCCTTCTTTCTGTTATGTTGGCCTAGGAGTCATTGGTGAGAGTGACGCACAGATGGACACTCTAAAGGGCAGCCATGCAGGGTACTGAGGAATTCAGTGACAGACAGGACAGCAGAGAGCTCCTGGGCACCCTCCCTCACCTGCAGAACCAGAGCCAGCTGTGGATAGAGGCGGTGGTGGGGCTATACAGGGTAGCATTCAGCAGTAAGACTAAACTCACTCCTTACAGGTAACACCCATTCTGATTGGCAGTGCCATGGTACAACTGACATTGGGTGTTTTGAGTGTTGTTGCTTGCATATATCCTCCCCTAGAGCCATAACTGGCTTGAAGATAGTCCCCTTGATTATAATGGACCTTCTTCTAGTCCAGAAGGAGGAGAGGGCTAGCTGGCTACCAGGGCTGTTCAGATGGGGCTGGCAAATAGCAAACTAAAGGCCCCTGGGAAGCCCCTGGGTAATGGGGAGGGAATAGGTGGAGGATGGTAGAGGTGCAATGAATAGGATAGGTATCATGATCCACAGCAGGATTTATAAAATTTGAGTAATATAAGGATTTATTTTCAAGGAAAAATACTACAGCGTATTTCCAGTGGTAAAGGAAATTAGTCTTATTATAGTATTACTTAAATATATTCAAACAAAACTAATTACAAATTCCTCATGATTTTAGCTGTTGTACAACTATAAAACTGAAACATTTTAGTAAAACCAAATAAAAGCAAAAGTACATTAGCAATAATATTCCAATTAGTGGCACTGATTTAATGTGATGGGTACTATTGTTTTGCTGAAATAGCCACAATGCATTATTAATCCATGTACATGGCAGTGACACTATAGGTTCTGTAGACATCGTGGCCTCCACTTCATGTGTCATGGGATGGCTCAGTTATCCATTATCCAGCTCCACTTGTCCAGAGGAACAGCCATGTGGCTTTTGCTTGTACGGGGGCGGTGATGTCCTTTGACCTCCATTGAGTGCAAGGACACCATTGGCCTCTGACCAACTCCTTGGTGCCAACATGATCATGGTACCAAACCTGGATGCCAGTGTTGTATGGCTCTTCTTGGTGATAAAGGGATTTATTATACAAATGATAAAGAATGATTTTGATTTTTGTTGAGATGATTTGGGATTGCACTCCACTGAAACGTAAGCTGTCTTGAGAGCAGGGACTTTGATCTGCACTCTGCCATATTCTTGGTGCTGAGAGTAGTGCCAAGAATAGCTCTGTCCAATAGAAATTTAATATAGCCCATAAATATGAGCCACATGTGTAATTTAATATTTTCTAGCTGCTACACTTAAACTGAAAAGAACAGATGAAATTAACTTTAGTAATATATTTTATTTAACCCAGTATATTTTATATGTAGTAATTTCAACATATAATGAGCATGCTGCTGCTCAGTCACATCAGTTGTGTCTGACTCTGTGTGACCCCATAGACAGCAGCCCACTAGGCTCTGCCGTCTCTGGGATTCTCCAGGCAAGAATACTGGAGTGGGTTGCCATTTCCTTCTCCAATGCATAAAAGTGAAAAGTGAAAGTGAAGTTGCTCAGTCGTGCCCGACTCTTAGCGACCCCATGGACTGCAGCCTACCAGGCTCCTCCGTCCATGGGATTTTCCAGGCAAGAGTACTGGAGTGGGTTGCCATTGCCTTCTCCGATAATGAGCATAAAAATGACTAATATAAGATTTTATATTTTTCTTTTTCTGTGAAGTCTTGTGTGTATTTTACATTTACAGCACATCTCAGACTAGCCATATTTCAAGTACTGGGTAGTCTCATGTAGCTAGAGGCTATCGTGTGGGATGTGCAGGTGTGGAAGATAGTAGGTGCTCAATAAACATGTTTTTAGAAAGAATATTTCTTGATGAGTTAAAGAACTTTTAGACATTCAGGATACTGTTTTCAGAAATGCTGGTGCTCCCTCTTATGTTACAGTGAGGCGGGGGAGTAGAAGAAGATGGGGCTCTAGGATTTTGCCTCTGCCTTGAATGATTAAGATATCCTCCTATCTGGTCTCACTGTGTCCAGCCTTGATCCTGTAATTGTGATCCCCAGGAGAACTTTTTCCTAGAAAGAAAAGCCCAGCAAGTCACCCCCTTGTTTAATAACACTCCAGCGGCTTCTCTTAGACTTTAAAGGCTGAGTTCCTTACCTTGAATTGCAAGGCCCTGGATGATCTGGCCCTAGCCCTTTTCTCCAGAGTATCCTCTTCTGCTGCCCTCCTTGAGCCCCCTGCTCCTGCCACATGGGGCTTCTCTCTCTCCTTTCACAAGGAAGGCAGGAAATACCTTCCCCTTGTGTCTTTGTTCATGCCACTTCCTATTCCTGTCACAGTCCTTCCTCCACGCTCCTTTCCCTGCTTATTTCCTGTATATCCATCAGGTACAGGTTAAAATGTCACTTCTTTCAGAAAGCCCTCCCTGAACCCGCTGTCCTGTCGGGCTCCCTGATTCCTGGTGCTCTGCACCAGTTGGACGTTCCTCCCTCTCATTTCTCGGAGCTGTGCCCCCTGCGCTCTGAGACCTGGAATAACTTAGGAAAGAATACAATCGATATGGATGAGGGAGGCCTGGGAGACTTTACTGTTGTCATAAAGTATGCCAAAAGTCTTGGAACAAAAGGAGCAGATATTTCCTACCTGATAAAAATATGCACTGTGGGCAAGGCTTAAATAAAATACAGAAATCCTATTCCTCATGGCAATCCCTTCCCTCTCCTCACTGCAAAGACCAGAGGATTTTTCTAGAGGGGCTCAGCCATCAAATGTAACCTTCCCTCAATTGCGAGATGTTGGTTATTGGAAAACTTATGACTCATCTGTCCTTGAGTGTTGAGGGTTCCTCCCAGGCCCTCCTCCTCCTCAATTAAAATGACTTCCATAGTAGTTATGCTTAGTGTCTGTATCAGCTAGACTAGTGATTCTGAACCAGAGGAGCATCTCAGAATCACTGGGGAGTTTTCCTGAAGTACAGCTGTCTAATACTCATCCTCCCCCAATTCCCCTCTAGACCAATGACTCAGACTCTCTCAGGATGGGGCCCAGGAATGCATATTGTGAACAGGCTTCTAAGCCAACTCCAATATTTAGTCTGTGGTGAAGAATCACTGAGCTGGAGTGCAAATCCCTGAGCTGGGATCCAAGAAAGCAAATAGTCTAAAACCAAAGCCATTTCAAGTTATAACGGGTGCTTTTTTAATGAGGTGCTCTAGGGTCTAAGGGCAGTGACGTTTCCTACTCCAGGAGAGCAGTCTGGGAGAACCATTAGCCAAGGCAGAAATGGCATCCTGTAGGGAAGGTGGAAGAATGCCATACCTGAGTGATCAGGCTTTATCTGTTCCTTGTGCAGCTCATAATCTCAACTTTTTATTATTGCACAGCTGCCAGTTCAATTTTACAATGCAAATAAAAGTCTGACATGCTATGACACTTAGCATGTATTGTTCACCGTATCTATTAAGAGATGAAATAGTTTATTAAAAATTGTTCTTAAACCACATTCAAGTGCACATTGATAAGCATGTTAATATAGTAAAATCTGATATTCCATATTCCACTGACCATGGGGCTGGACACTGAGGATAAAATGTGGTGCTTCTGTGTTTGGGGACCTGGGTTAAAGGAAGCCGTCAGTGTTGATTCTCACAATATTTTTATTCATTCAATTGCTACTTATTAAGGCCCTGTATCAGGGTCCTGTTTCTAGCAATAAAAGAAGATCCAAACCTCTGCCCTGTGGAGCTTATGTTTTAGTGGAAGTGATAAAAACAAGCAAAATAAATAATTACTTACATTAACTATATAGTGATAGAGATATGGTAATCGCTAGGGAGAACAATAAAGCCTGAAAGGAGGATAGGAATTACTGCATGTGGAATGTTTTTTGAAAAAATTATTTACTTATTTTAATTGGAGAATAATTACTTTACAATGTTGTGATGGCCTCTGCCATACATCAACGTGAATCAGTCATAGGCATACTTGTGAGCCCTCCCTCCTGAGCACTGCTCCCCTTTCCCTCTCCCCATCCCTCCAGGTGGTCACAGAGCACTGGCTTTGGGTTCCTGTGTCATATATCAAACTCCCACTGGCTATCTGTTTTACATATGGTAATATATGTTTCCGTGCTGTTCTCTCAAATCATCCCACCCTCTGCTTCTTCCACTTCTGCATCCAAAAATCTGTTCTTTATGTCCATGTCTCCTTTGCTGCCCTGCATGTAGGATCATTGGTGCTATCTTTTTAGATTCTGTGAAAGTGAAAGTGAACCTCACTCAGTCGTGTCTGACTCTTTGTGACCCCATGGACTCTATAGTGCATGGAATTCTCCAGGCAAGAATTCCCTTCTTTCCCTTCTCCAGGGGGTCTCCCCAACCCAGGGATTGAACCCAGATCTCCCACATTGCAGGTGGATTCTTTTACCACCTGAGCCACAAGGGAAGCCCTTAGATTCCATATATATATGTGCATTAATATATAATCTTTGTCTTTATCTTTCTGACTTACTTCACTGTGTATAGACTCTAGGTTCATCCGCCTCATTATGCATTCAAATGCATTCCATTGTGTATGTACCACACTTCCTTATCCAGTCATCTGCCAATGGACATCTAGATTGCTTCCATGTCCAAGCTGTTGTAAATAGTGTTGCAGTTGCTGTGTGTGGATGGACAGAGGTGGTGGTGGTGGTGGTGATATTTGAGCACAGACCTGAAGGAGAAAAGGGGATGAACTATGCAGGTATCTGGGAGTAAAGTGTTCCATGTGGTACAGTAAGTGCAAAGGCCCTGAGACAGGCAGCAGCATATTTAGAGTGTCTTCAGAATCACCACACAGCGAGGCTGGTGTGGAGAGAAGAGGGAAAGCAGGTAGGAAATGAGGTTAGGGAGGTGACAAGGGGCTGCAGCAAGGAGTTTCACTCTTACTCTGAATGAGAGGAAAAGCCAGTGCTGGCGTTTGAGCTGACGTGTAGAAGAGACAGCTTAATTTCAGCAGGATCACTCTGGTGGTAGATGGAAACACCCTCTACAGGAACCAGGGTGAAGCAGGAAGAACCTTTAAGAAGCTGTTGCAATATCCCAGGTGGGTGATAGAAGTGGCTTGAATCAGGGTGGCAAAAGCAGAAGTGGGAGAAGGGGTTAGATTCTCGACATATTTTGGAGGAAGAGCAAGCAAGATTTGCTGAGCATGAATGCTAGAGAGAAAGAAAAGAGTTAAGGATGAGACAGACCTGTGACATGTGTGCACCTGGAGAGATGGAATGGCAGTTCACTGAGATGAGAAGGATCACGGGGAAGCAGGGCAGGACAGTGCCCAGAAATTCAGGAACTTGTTTTAGACCAGTTTACAAAAGCAAGTGGTGGTTCCCTTGCAGCACTGAGCTTGCTACTGTACACGGTTGCTGCTTCTGAAGTCTTAATGCTTCTTGTCACCTTACTAGCTCATGTCAAATGGCAACTTTTATTGGTCATATGCTTGTGAGAAAGGAATTAGGATGCTCCCAAATTTTGTTTACTGATATACAATTATTCCTTAAAAAGAAAAGTTTTTTAAAAAAAGTTTTCTTTAAACGTTATAGGATTAATTTCTTAACCCCTAATTTGACTCTTTTCTGTGTGTCTGATAAATAATTCGTCTTCCTTTTCAGAATGTCTGCTTCCAAGGAGCTGGATTAATTTCTCTCTTAAGTTGTTCCTTTTTAAAGAGAGTGACCCCACTCAGCTTTCTAACTTGTGAGAAACAGATTCACTCATGTTCCCCTTAGTGGTAAGAATTCATGGTAAAGATTCTGTAAAATCCTTTCTGGGAAGAAGGATTGGGGTGGGATTTTTTCTTGCTTGATTCATTATTATATTTTTTGCATATGTATATATATCATAGAAAGAATGTAAGATTGCAGTTGAATAAGTACATAAAATATAAACAAATATGTGAGCTCATAGTGACACTAAAAATGAAATAAAACTCATTGGTCACCATTGAAGGTTGCTAGGGTACCACCTCAATATTCTGAAAACAATAAAATAATAAAAACAATCTAGCAATTATCTGTCTTCCTTTTATACTGTACTTGAATCTAATCAATTGTTAAGGATTTGTTAAGGATTCCTTATAGAAGAATTGACCGAATTCAGACTTAAATTGAAGAAAGTAGGGAAAACCACTAGACCATTCAGGTATGACCTAAATCAAATCCCTTATGATTATACAGTGGAAGTGAGAAATAGATTTAAGGGCCTAGATCTGATCGATAGAGTGCCTGATGAACTATGGAATGAGGTTCGTGACATTGTACAGGAGGCAGGGATCAAGACCATCCCCATGGAAAAGAAATGCAAAAAAGCAAAATGGCTGTCTGGGGCAGTCTTACAAATAGCTGTGAAAAGAAGAGAAGCGAAAAGCAAAGGAGAAAAGGAAAGATATAAACATCTGAATGCAGAGTTCCAAAGAATAGCAAGAAGAGAAAAGAAAGCCTTCTTCAGCAATCAATGGAAAGAAATAGAGCAAAACAACAGAATGGGAAAGACTAGAGATCTCTTCAAGAAAATCAGAGATACCAAAGGAACATTTCATGCAAAGATGGGCTCGATAAAGGACAGAAATGGTATGGACCTAACAGAAGCAGAAGATATTAAGAAGAGATGGCAAGAATACACAGAAGAACAGTACAAAAAGAGCTTCACGACCCAGATAATCATAATGGTGTGATCACTGACCTAGAGCCAGACATCCTGGAATGTGAAGTCAAGTGGGCCTTAGAAAGCCTCACTACGAATAAAGCTAGTGGAGGTGATGGAATTCCAGTTGAGCTATTCCAAATCCTGAAAGATGATGCTGTGAAAGTGCTGCACTCAATTTTGGAAATTTTGAAAACTCAGCAGTGGCCACAGGACTGGAAAAGGTCAGTTTTCATTCCAATCCCAAAGAAAGGCAATGCCAAAGAATGCTCAAACTACCGCACAATTGCACTCATCTCACACACTAGTAAAGTAATGCTTAAAATTCTCCAAGCCAGGCTTCACCTATATGTGAACCGTGAACTTCCTGATGTTCAAGCTGGTTTTAGAAAAGGCAGAGGAACCAGAGATCAAATTGCCAACATCCACTGGATCATGGAAAAAGCAAGAGAGTTCCAGAAAAACATCTATTTCTGCTTTATTGACTATGCCAAAGCCTTTGACTGTGTGGATCACAATAAACTGTGGAAAATTCTGAAAGAGATGGGAATACCAGACCACCTGATGTGCCTCTTGAGAAATTTGTATGCAGGTCAGGAAGCAACAGTTAGAACTGGACATGGAACAACAGACTGGTTCCAAATAGGAAAAGGAGTACGTCAAGGCTGTATATTATCACCCTGTTTATTTAACTTCTATGCAGAGTACATCATGAGAAACGCTGGACTGGAAGAAATACAAGCTGGAATCAAGATTGCTGGGAGAAATATCAATAACCTCAGATATGCAGATGACACCACCCTTGTGGCAGAAAGTGAAGAGGAACTAAAAAGCCTTTTGATGAAAGTGAAAGTGGAGAGTGAAAAAGTTGGCTTAAAGCTCAACATTCAGAAAACCAAGATCATGGCATCGGGTCCCATCACTTCATGGGAAATAGATGGGAAAATAGTGGAAACAGTGTCAGACTTTATTTTTTTTGGCTCCAAAATCACCGCATATGGTGACTGCAGCCGTGAAATTAAAAGACGCTTACTCCTTGGAAGAAAAGTGATGACCAACCTAGATAGCATATTGAAGAGCAGAGACATTACTTTGCCAACAAAGGTCCGTCTAGTCAAGGCTATGGTTTTTCCTGTGGTCATGTATGGATGTGAGAGTTGGACTGTGAAGAAGGCTGAGCACTGAAGAATTGATGCTTTTGAACTGTGGTGTTGGAGAAGACTCTTGAGAGTCCCTTGGACTGCAAGGAGATCCAACCAGTCCATTCTAAAGGAGATCAGCCCTGGGATTTCTTTGGAAGAAATGCTGCTAAAGCTGAAACTCCAGTACTTTGGCCACCTCCTGTGAAGAGTTGACTCATTGGAAAAGACTCTGATGCTGGGAGGGATTGGGGGTGGGAGGAGAAGGGGATGACAGAGGATGAGATGGCTGGATGGCATCACTGACTCGATGGACGTGAGTCTGAGTGAACTCCAGGAGTTGGTGATGGACAGGGAGGCCTGGCGTGCTGCGATTCATGGCGTTGCAAAGAGTCGGACACGACTGAGCGACTGATCTGATCTGATCTGATCTGATAGAAGAATTTCAGTGAAAATGAAGAAGGAATTATGAAACCATAAATAAATGGATCTAGGCCATGTTCATCAGTGGGCGGTAAAACCATCGTGGGAAAGGCAGATGTGGAACTTCATGATGGATGGGCCAGGCTGACAACACCTGAACCCACTGATCCGGCAATTTCAGCATGGCTCGAGGTTGGACACTTAAGTGATAGGTGCATAGGTGTTCACTGTCTTACTATATTTTTGTGATGTTTGAAACTTTTCATAGTAATACAGTTTTAAAAGACAAAAATATGTTTATATTATGCACACACAACATTTTGAACTACAAATAAGATTATATTTTCTATATTGCTTGCACTTACCCACTGAACTGATTTTCTGTGGGTTCAATATTGTTCAATTTAACTGGTCTCTAGACTTTCATATAGGGTAACTTTGCTGAGAGCTTTTATTTATCAGGACTGGTAGTGAGTATAGGAGATCCGTTATCAAGCACAAGCAAGTACTTTTCTTCCAAGACAGGCTTGCAAAGTGTACTGGCAGGGACCTCTTGAATCCTAAGAGATAAAAAAGAGAAACTTTAGGTGAGAAGTGTCAAGGAAGCAGAAGTATTTGAAACTGTTTTCCTGAGCAGAGAAGGGATTCACAGACTGTCCACGCTGCCTTTTGGCGTCTTTAACCTTGGAGCAGCTTGGAGAGTGGTGGGGGGTGGGGGCTGCTTCCTGACCGTGGGTCGAAAGCCTCCTCCTCAGTATCTCCAGCTGTGCTGGCAGTCAGTCAGCTTCAGCCTCTTTCCCCTGGGTTCCAGAACTCCAACCTCAGCAGTTCTTCCTGGAGAGTTTGAGTCTTTAGGTCTGCTGCCTGGCATCCCAGAGGGTATAACTGTGGCCAGACACACGGTGCTTCAGCAGTGGCCAGATATCTCAAGAGGCTGCTCTGCTGAGAGGTGTTTTGATGGGTAAATAGGGAGAACAGCCTGGTGTGTGTGGAAAGAGCATAAACTTTGGAGTCAGACACAGATTTGAATGGTGGTTCTTCATCAGCTGTGTGTCTGTGGGCAAACCAGTTAATCTCTCTGTGCTTCCATTTCACTCCTTTGTAAAATGCTATTCCTGCTTTTTGTGGCTGTGATAGGGCTCTGTGATCCTGTATAAACTAAGCCCATGACAGTGCCTGACACTTGGCAGATAATTTAGGAATGTTCAGTCTCGATTTCTCTATTCTAAGACTAGGCTCTTAGAAGCTGTGCTACAGTGATTAGAGTTTAGGAGATGAAAGTGAGGGATCCTGGTTTGGGCCTCTGAGAGTCTGGGCTCTCTGGACTGAAAGCTGGTTTCTGAAACTGACAGGATCCAGGGTGAGGCTTCTCAGAGCCGAGGACCCTGCTTCCAGGAGGCACAGCATTTACCACTGCTTGCTGTCCTGCTGGCATCATTGTGTTTGCCTGTCTTAGCCAGGAAGCTCCAGGACGTTAGGGCCTGCAAGCCTCTTGCTGTCTGTGCTATCCTTCAATGCCTCATGTGCCACAGGGACTTTATACTTATCCGTACATGAGTGAATTAGTGTTCATGGACGCAAATACAAGTCAGAAAAAGGAAAACGCACCCTTAACCTAATCCCCTATTACTAACATTATGGGTTTTTATCCTTTCAGTCCTTACACTTATAATTTACAAAACTGGGGTCATATGGTTTGATAATCTGCTTTGTGAAAATGTTTTGGCCATTTAAAAAATTTGTGTATGTTTTCCTATAAAATAATGACTACATAATAATCTTTGTATGTACATACTATGATTTTTATACTGGATGAATTCCTTGTTTTTAGACATTTAGGCAGTTTGTGCAGTATTTAGCTGATGTAAACAGCATTGTAATATTCTTTAAAAATTTTTATTTGTTTATTTTTGGCTATGTTGGGTCTTCCTGGCATTGTAATGAACATTCTTGCTGCTACAATCCTTGACCAAATAACTGATTGTTGTTGTTCAGTTGCTAAGTCATGTCGGATGCTTTGTGACCCCATGGACTGCAGCACGCCAGGCTTCCCTGTCCTTCACCATGTCCTGGAGTTTGCTCAAACATATATCCATTGAGTTGGTGATGCCATCCAACCATCTCATCCACTGTCGCCCCCTTCTCCTCCTGCCTTCAATCTTTCAAAGCACCAAGGTCTTTTCTAGTGAGTTGGCTTTTAGCATCATGTATGGCAACCCACTCCAGTACTCTTGCCTGGAAAATGCCGTGGACAGAGGAGCCTGGTAGGCTGCAGTCCATGGGGTCGCAAAGAGTCTGGCACGACAGAGCGACTTCACTTTCACTTTTCACTTTCATGCATTGGAGAAGGAAATGGCAACCCACTCCAGTGTTCTTGCCTGGAGAATCCCGGGGAAGGGGAGCCTGGTGGGCTGCCGTCTATGGGGTCGCACAGAGTCGGACATGACTGAAGCGACTTAGCAGCAGCAGCCAAAGTATTGAAGCTTCAGCTTCAGCATCAGTCCTTCCAGTGAATGTTAGCTTTTCCATTTGAATACCAGTTTTATTTTACTTTTTTTTTTTTTGAGATAATTGTAGACACACATGCAATTGTAAGAAATGATACAGACAGATCCTTCAGACCCTTCAGCCAGTATCCCCCAGTAGTAGGAAAGTGTATTGTATTTCTGCAGAATAATATCATAATCAGGAAATTGACACTGATACAACCCCTCAATGCCTAGTTTAAGTTTTTTAGTTTGCCTTGGCCAGACAGATGTTGTAGACACTATTGGAAGCTCTAGCTTTGCATTTTCAAGCAAGTTTCTTTCTTCTTCAGTCAGCCACCCTCTTCTGCTTTCCCCCTCCCTCTCCTAGGTAGCCTGTCATTATGGCACTATTCTAGCTGTCTTTGTGCAGGTGTGTGAGCTCTAGATTCTTGGAATTCCAAGCACTGATGTTCCTTAGAGCCCCTGTGAAATAAGGTCAGAGACTATTTCTTCTTCTATCAATTTGTAGCCATCTCTTGGTTTCTACTCCTAATACCAGTGTAGGTAACAGCAGGGTATCAGAGCTGGCAGGAATAATAGATACAGTCTGCTGTCCATCAAGTTCACTAATTAAGGTTACATTCCTTTGTTCTTATTTCAGATTCTGTGTAGTCACATTTTATATACATATGAAAGTGTGTCTGTTATATTACGAAAATCTCACCTTACACACAAGTGAAATAGCACAAATTTCAAATAAAAAATATCAAGAATTGTGTAATTTCAAAACTAACATGCAGCTTGAGTGAAATAGTCACTGTGTTTACCTTTTGCTTCACCTTTTGCTTTAGCCCTGCAAATGGACGCACCCATCACGCTTTGTCAGAACAGGAACTTCTGCAAGTGATATTGGTGGCTGTTGTGCCTTTATCTGAAAAGGCACTGTTATAATTGAGTCTCTTTTTGTAATTGTAAAATAATGTCATACATGTATTTATTAGTGTCTTGGACAGATGCTGGTGCTAGCTCTGAAAATGTGCCTGAAAACCAGTAACTAGAAAGGAAGGGAGATGTGATAAAACTATTGAGACAAGCGTGTACTATGATACTCTGCTTTTAATTTCAGAGAGAGCATTTCCTGAAATATTATAGATAATGCCAAGGAAATAAAAGGCTGCATTAAAGGGAAATATGCTACTATGGTTGTAGATTTATGTGCCAGCATCTTCATACATTATATTTATTCCAATGGGAAAATTAGTTGTGAATTATGCAAGTTTTGATTTATGCGAGATCTTGACTAATTTATCCCTTACATAAAATACATCCCCCTATAGTACTGAATTTACTTTGTTCATGATTCACATGGTGTGTACATTTAAGATGGGAGTTTGAAACTTCTTAGTCCTAGTGGAATTGAATTTCTTATTTTTACAACTTATGAAATTTTTAAGTCAGTTGTTTGAAATTCAAGGATACATTTCTCAAAGAAACAGTCATTGCATAGGAACTCACATTTGTTGATTACCTACTATATATGTGTTGGTGCTTTACATATTCTTTCTATTGGTACTTCAATAGAGCCCTTTCAATAACTCTGACATTCACCACCCTGAATTTGTAGAAGAAGCTTCCAAGAATCAGAGGTGAAGAAATGGGTCCTACAAAGATGAGAAGGCTAGGATTCAAGTATACATATGTCTGATGAATATTTGATATATATCCAAAACCTGTGTGTTGTCTGGGAGCCCATGGACTCTTGAGAAGTCAGTGTATGTCCGAAAAAATTGTAGGCAAAATTTTGTTGACCTGTGTATTCATTTTTCTGTGCAGAAGGCTCATGGCTTTCATCAAACATACAAGGGGTTTGTTAATCCCTTCTAGTGTTAAACACCCCAGAACCACACCAAAATCCCTCCTAAATGACCCACAGAGCCTTTTTTAACCCTCGCCACATATTAATCTTTGCAGTCAGCTATTTTAGGTGTTAATTAAACATTGATGTCTTTGGGAAAACCTTTCACAGTATGCAGTGAAACAGGGTTTCTTTCTGCCCCACACTTCCTCTCAGAGGTTGGGGTGAAATCTCTTGGCTGCAGGACAAAACTCATGATAAGCCTCGAACCCCTTTTGCTCCTTGGGTTTCTAAGGGATCCCAGACCTGTCCTCCACATTTTGTTGGGCATCCATGCAAATGTACAAGACCACTAAAACAAGAATCCATCTGATTTCCTATTTGTTTCTCTCATGTGGCATTTTTTTTCACACATCAGTTCAGCTCAGTTCAGTCGCTCAGTTGTGTCCAACTCTTTGCGACTCCATGAACCACAGCATGCCGGGTCTCCCTGTCCATCACCAGCTCCTGGAGTTCACTCAAACCCATGTCCATTGAGTCGGTGATGCCATCTGACCATTTCATCCTCTGTCGTCCCCTTCTCCTCCTGTCCTCAATCTTTCCCAGCATCAGGGTCTTTTCAATTGAGTCAGCTCTTCACATCAGGTGGCCAAAGTATTGGAGTTTCAGCTTCAACATCAGTCCTTCCAACGTACACCCAGGACTGATCTCCTTTAGGATGGACTGGTTGGATCTCCTTGCAGTCCAAGGGACTCTCAAGAGTCTTCTCCAACACCACACTTCAAAAGCATAAATTCTTCGGCGCTCAGCCTTCTTCACAGTCCAACTCTCACATCTATACATGACCACTGGGAAAACCATAGCCTTGACTAGACAGACCTTTGTTGGCAAAGTAATGCCTGCTTTTTAATATTCTGTCTAGGTTGGTCATAACTTTCCTTCCAAGGAGTAAGCGTCTTTTAATTTCATGGCTGCAGTCACCATCTGCAGTGATTTTGGATCCCAGAAAAATAAAGTCTGCCACTGTTTCCCCATTTATTTGAAGTGATGGAACCAGATGCCTTATGTTAGTTTTCTGAATGTTGAGCTTTAAGCCAACTTTTTCACTCTCCTCTTTCACTTTCATCAAGAGGCTTTTAGTTCTTCTTCACTTTCTGCCATAAGGGTGGTGTCATCTGCATATCTGAGGTTATTGATATTTCTCCCAGCAATCTTGATTCCAGCTTGTGCTTCCTCCAGCCCAGCATTTCTCATGATGTACTCTGCATATAAGTTAAATAAGCAGGATGACAATATACAGCCTTGACGTCCTCCCCTTTTCCTATTTGGAGC
Organism: Bos taurus; assembly: GCF_002263795.3. NCBI lineage: Eukaryota > Metazoa > Chordata > Mammalia > Artiodactyla > Bovidae > Bos > Bos taurus. The sequence continues at coordinate 108,585,823 of NC_037328.1, read as the reverse complement.
CAGTCTGTTGTTCTTCACACATCATGTCTTAAAATGGTCATATTTATGCCTTATCTTCTTATTCAGTGACAAGTCTTCTGAGAGCAGGAGCATGTTTTGTTTATCTTGGGGTTTCCCAAGTGCCCTGGATCATGTATGACAGGGACAGAAAAGCACTGAAATGTCAGATTCACAGGAATTTTTCTGTCCACATCCTGCTTTGCGTGGAGTCTTTGACTGATGTGGTGGCTCCTGGCCTTTGTGGGCTCGCTGTGGTAATGGAGCAGGGGAAGGCGCAGAATAGCAATGGTGGAGGAGCAGATCAACTTCAACTGCTGCTGCTACTGCTGCTAAGTCGCTTCAGTTGTGTCCAACTCTGTGCGATCCCATAGACGGCAGCCCACCAGGCTCCCCTGTCCCTGGGATTCTCCAGGCAAGAACGCTGGAGTGGGTTGCCATTTCCTTCTCCAATGCAGGAAACTGAAAAGTGAAAGTGAAGTTGCTCAGTCGTGTCCGACTCTTAGCAGCCCCATGGACTGCAGCCTACCAGGCTCCTCCGTCCATGGGATTTTCCAGGCAAGAGTACTGGAGTGAGGTGCCATTGCCTTCTCCACAACTTCAACTACCTATGGGAAAAAAAGGAAACAACCAAGTGGCTTCAAGAAAGGTGAGGCTGATAAGAAATGAAGCTGAAGTTCAGTGTAGGCTTATTTGAAAGGAGAGTGAGGCAATGGGAGCTGTTCTGACAAGGGGCGCTCTGGGGAGAGAGAGAGTAAAGATTGTGGAGAATTATTCTATGAACCTGTGTATCCCCCCCACCCTCCATCCCCATGTTTCTATCCAAACCCCCAAATCCCATGGATCTTCAAATCTTTGGGGCCTATGCTTCCTGTTATATTTCATTGCGTAGCTAGGTTCATGCTGATGGGAGACATGTAGATTTGTCAATTACACATCTCTTTTAAGAGCAGAGTAAATATAGAACAGTTGAGCAAATTGATTAGGTTGGGTTTTAGTAGAAATGCTTGCATGTTTTTTTTTTTTCAAATTTCAAAACTTAATTATAGGGATATCCCTGGTGGTCCGGTGGTTAGGACTTTGCCTTCCAATGCAGGGGACATGGGGTCGATCCCTGGTCAGGCAACTAAGATCCCACATGCTGCTGCTGATGCTGCTAAGTCGCTTCAGTCATGTCTGACCCTGTGCGACCCCATAGACGGCAGCCCACCAGGCTCCCCTGTCCCTGGGATTCTCCAGGCAAGAACACTGGGGTGGGTTGCCATTTCCTTCTCCAATGCATGAAAGTGAAAAGTGAAAGTGAAGTCGCTCAGTCGTGTCTGACTCTTAGCGACCCCATGGACTGCAGCCTACCAGGCTTCTCCATCCATGGGATTTTCCAGATCCCACATGACTTGAGGCCAAAAGAACCAAAACATAAAGCAGAAGCAATGTTGTAACAAATTCAATAAAGATTTTATAAATGATCCACATCAAAAAAAATCTTTAGAAAACTTAATTGTAGAACATAGCATTTTCATAAAATTTAAACAATGTTGAAGTATGTATAAAAACAAAGCTTCCTTTACCCTTCACGTCCCCCTCTCCTTTTCCCATCCCACATAGCCTCTGCTAATAATTTGGATTTGCTTATCAAACCTCTTTATGCAAAATTTGTCTTTCTATGGTGAAAGCACCACAGAGTTAGGAGAAGGAAAAATTCTCTTCTGGTAGTATGAAGTCTAAATAGTGACAGCCATAGAATTTCTTCACCCAGTTTGATCAGAAAATGTAAGTGCTTCTTCCACTTGTATCTCCCTTGCAGGAAACCATCTGCATGAGTAGGTCTGAAATTCAGAGGGTGTGAACGCAGAACATCCTGTAAGGAAATCTCTTAAATCTTTGTTGCCTCTCCTGACCACATAGAAATTGCCTTTCCTTCTGTCATTCATTTGGATAAGCTACAGCTGCTCTTATGGCTGTTTTTTCTTCCTTTTTTTGTTTTACAGTGTCCTTTCAGTCAGAACATCTTAGCAAATGCTTTCCTTTGCTAAGCTTCCCAAGGCCATGTCAAATAAAGCACCAGGAACATCTGAAATAAAAACAGCATCCATCACAGTGTTGAGGCTGGCTGTAAATCAACACGTTCGTGAAGTTTACAAACCATGGTTGACACTCATCAGGGGCTGCCCACATACTGGGGTGCAGACTTCCTTACTGAGTGACACTCTTTGTAGATGCCTAGCACTGTCCCTGAGGCCTTTATGGAAGCGCTCGTCTGTGCTCCTGTCTTGTTTCAGCTCACTGCCTACATCCTGGTGGGGTCTTACTCTGTGTCCTTGTTGCGGTCCATTGAGCCTCCTGTGTCTTCCTGGAACGCTCTTACCCTGCTCTCCCTGTCCCCTACTCTCATGCCCTTTTTGCAGGGCCTGGCTTAATGTAATTCCCTCAGATCCCCCACATCAGGTTTATCTGCCTTTCCTATCTCTATGAAGTGTTTTGTACTTCATCCAACACTTAACACTTAGAACTTCTTGGTTGATGTCTCTTTTCCTTCCTAGGTGGCAGCCTTCTTGAGAGTCAGGACAGTGCCTGTCTCCCTCACAGCTGTATCACCAGTGTCTCGCCCAGAACTTGACACAGAAAAGGTGCTCAATAAATAAGTTATCAAGTCATGGAATGAGGTTAAGAACAAGGTTTTCTAAACTTAGTTAATCAGAGTCACCAGGAGAAACTTGGTTGCAGTACATATTTTGGGCTCTTTTACTGTGGAGATTCTGATAGAGAGTCTAGGGTTGGCTCCAGAAATGTGTGTTGTTTTAAGCACTAAATTTGTAGTAATTTGTTATGCAGCATAGAAAACTTAACATAGTTAATAATAAATGAAATGATGCTGTGTAACAAATACCCCAAAATTCAATGCAAATTTAGGATGATAAGCATTTATTCTCATGCCCTCATTCTCATGCAGAGGTGTAGTATGGCATGGCCCATGTAAGCTGGGCTCAGTTGCTCGCTATGGGTTATGCTGAGGTCTACTCCACATATGCTGGGCTGAGGGGCAGCAGTTTCTCCTAATGGTGATCCACTGGTACTCAGGAACCAAGTCAAAATGTACAAATTCATCTAATGCCTATACTTGTGTCACATCCTTAACATTTCATTGACCAAAGCCAGTCACATGGCTTTCCAACATTCTCCTTTTCAATGGGAAATGAATTATTTTTCTGATCAATAATAAAAAAAATAAAAATTTGTCTGGCCTCTTTGTTTTGTTTACAGTGCCCTCATGTATACTAGCTCATTCTAGTCTCCCTGAAATCTTATGAAGAAGGCAGAACTTTTTTTTAAATTTCATTTTCAGTTGAGGAGAGAAGGGCTCAGATGGGTTGAGATTCTAGCAATTGGATGGTTTCTGTCAGAGCTGTGACTATAAGGAAAGTCCTTTCCACTGCTCATCTAATGCTCTTCCCGTGGCAGGGATTTCCCTGGATATAGTCAATCTCTGTTAATAGTGCATAGCAACACTGTTAAGTGTTTCAAGAACCATGCAAGTATCTAAGCCATTCTGAATTGTCACTCCCCTGAGTACCCTGCTCCCTCATTCCAGGCCTCTGTACTGGTCATTCCCTTGTGTGTAATGGTTTTCCCTGCTCCTCCTGACTCACAGTGCCCCATAACCTAACACCTCTACTTACTGTTCAGCTCTCTGATCTCAGCTTAAACTTCAAGAAGCCTTCCTTGGCTTGGGCTCTTTCTGTCTTCTCTCGTCATGCCCTGAACTTCTCTCTATTGTAGCAGTTAACTCACTGCATTAGTTACCTACCTGCCCCTTGGACTGTCCAGTGCCCTAAAGACAGTAGCTAAGCTATGCCTCCTTTTCACTGCCATGTGCTGCAGCACCTGGAACATAGTAGACAGTAAGCAGTGTTTGTTTATTGATTGACTAATGTTTTCTGCTTGTGGCCTCAAAAGTCACAGATGCTACTATTGATCTGTGAGTGACACCCTTCTCTAATGCTTTTATCTTGTTGTTTTACTTACTTTGCATAATCTGTCTTTATCCCCCCCCCCATTATTAAATAAAACCTGGATGATTTTTTAGAGTAAATGGGCCCAACTAGCAATTTTTAAATAACTGTGAAGTCTCCTTGACAAAAATAGAATGGTGATGGGTGTGGCATGAAAGTTCAGTCATCCTGGTTCTTGGCAAAATCGTGGGACATTTAGATATTTAGACTCCCCATTTTCAATAGCACTGTGGGAAGTCACCGTGCTTTTGAGAGGAGATTGACAAGGTCAAATGAGTGTTCTGGGGAGTTATTAATGGATGAGCAGAGGTGAATGAGGGATACCCAGGAGAAACTGCTATCCTACTGAGAAATCCTGTCAGCTTAGACCAGGGTAATGGTGGTAGGAAAGGAGAGGAGAGATAAATTCTGGTGCTGTGTGTTAAGTCACTTCAGTCATGTCTGACTCTTTGTGACCCCATGGACACAGCCCACCAGGCTCCTCTGTCCATGGGGATTCTCCAGGCAAGAATACTGAAGTGGGTTGCCACGTCTTCCTCCAGGGGATCTTCCTGATCCAGGGATCGAATCTGCGTTTCTTACGTCTCCTGCATTGGCAGGTGGGTTCTTTACCACTCGGGCCACCTGGGAATCTCTAGAGAGGTTCTAGAAGTAATGAAACACACTTATGAGAGATTGGTGACTTTGGGGCAGAGATGTGAGATTCCTGCCTGCCTGAGGCATTTTGGGTTCTGCTCAAAAGTAAGAAGCCCAGTGCAGTAATCTGTGACCTAAAGAGGACAGCTCTCATGTGTCATGCAAACAGAATAGCCTTTGGAGTCAGAGATGAGTTACTTAACCTCTGTGAATTTCAGAATACACAATGAGGAAATAAAATGTCCCTCAAAATCAAATGAGATTGATATGTAAATATGATCAGTGGTTGGCAACCACCATTAAACATTCTGCACTATAACCACCCCAACTTGTTTGTATCTATTAAAAGTCTACTCAGGGGTGAAATTGCCATCTTCCCTGACTACTCCCACCTGAATGGTTCCTGCCTTAATGCTTGGAGCATTATTATCTGTATCTGGCACATGGTGCCTTTTAAATTTGGTTTGTTTTGCTTTGTCTTCAGGAGCTGATTGAATTGATCATACTCCTCACACTTGATGGATTGGTCCAAGCGAGGCATTCTCTTGCTTTATTCCTTTTTATTTCTCTCTACCCCTCCAGCAAACCACTTCGGTGTATTTTAGTGTATGTCTTTTTGTTCATATGTATGCTTGCAGAATGTCTCTTGTGGTTCTGGGGACATATATTTTTAATTTGCATAAGTGATACTGTGTTCTACATCTCATTCTGTTTCTTTCCTTTTCCTCAGGACTGAATTTTAATGCTCCATTCCTGTTGCTATGGTGTGCTTCTAATTCATCACATTGACAGCTGCATACTATTCCATGCTGGGCATCCCTCACATTTTACTTATGCATTTTTCTGATGTCAGACCCCAGGGTGGCTCCAACTCCCTTTGTCACAAGTGATGCTGTGGTGAACATCCTTAAGTGTGTCCCTTTATGGCATTGGTTTTCAACTGGGGATGATTTTGCGTCTCCAGGGATATTTAGCAATTTCTGGAGGCATACTTAGTTCTGACAAGTGGTGGAAGATGCTACTGGCCTCTGGTCAGTAGTGCTGTTAAACATCCTGCAATAACAGAACAGTTCCCCCAGCAAAGACAGGGTCCCAGCTGTCAGTAGTGCCGAGGCTGACAAACTACCTTATGGTCACCAGAGAGGATTTCTTAGGACAAATCCCAAGCGTGGGCTTGTGAGTCGTGGTGTATGTACATTCTCAGTTTAAGCAGGTGGAAACAGATCAGGGCTCCTGCACAGGACTTCAATACCTCACATCGCTGCCAGTACTTGGATCACCCAGCTTTTGATTTTTCCAACCTAATGTATATAAAATGAGATTTGTTGTTTTAATTTTTCTGATTATTAAAGAATTAGCAACACATCTTGGGAGGCCAGAAGACCACATAATTGAGAAGCTGGGAACCTGCCATTTTGCCTTTTATGAAATTTTTACCAATTACCTGGTCTCTCTGAGCATCAGTTTTTTTATTGATAAAATCTGGAATAAAAATAGTAACCTACTTATAGAGTTACTGTTATCCCATTATTATCTCATCATCATAATAAATGAGACAATAAAAGTTAAGCTTTGCCTGGCGCATAGTTAGCACTAAATGAAAATGCTATTATTTTAATGATAATATAATATGATACCTTTCTTACTCAGATTATATACCTCCCAGTACTTGGCACATAAAAATGCTTCATACGGTGTCATTGAGTAAAGAGCCAAAGGCTGCAGGAAGAAGGGATAAGGGGAGGAGGAACAGGTACTCTTGTAACCTGGCCCACCTTCGAGCTGATGATTTATTGCTTCCACAGATGTTGTAAATCTCAGGGCAGCCAAATTCAAGGCTGCAAAAGACAACTCCATTCCTCTCATTTTCTGATGATGCACAGTCGCAAAGACAAGAGTCTACATCTTAAGGGCACTTTCTATTTATTAAATAAATGCCTACCAAGCTCCATGCGTTTCACATACAGATATATCATTCAGTTTTCATGACTGCCCTGTAAGGTAGATGTTTTTATCCCCATTTCACAGGAGCTTAGGTGGTCTGCCCAAGCCACCTCCCTCTTAAGTAGTGGAGGATTTGATGTTGGGACTTCTGGAGTCCACCTGTTCCCTCTAGTTGAATTTAGGTGAGCTCTCAGAGACTATGTGTTTTCTTAAAACCTTTTTTATTGGAGTAGAGTCAATTTACAACATTATGTTAGTTTCTGCTGTATGGCAAAGTGATTGTTATACATATTTCCATTATTTTTTAGATTCTTTTCTTATATAGGCCATTACAGAGTATTAGTACTCTTGCCTGGAAAATTCCGTGGACTAAGGAGCCTGGTAGGCTATAGTCCTTGGGGTTGTAAAAAGTCGGACACAACTGAGCGACTTCACTTCACTTCACAGAGTATTTAGTAGAGTTCCCTGTGCTGTACAGTAGCCCTTATTAATTATCTATGTTATATATATAGTAGTGTGTATATTGGAGAAGGAAATAGCAACCCACTCCATTATTCTTGCTTGGAAAATCCCATGGACAGAGGAGCGAGGTGGTTTATAGTCCATGGAGTTGCAAGAGTTAGACACAACTGAGCGACTAAACCACCACAGTGTATATCTGTCCATCCCAATCTCCCATTTTATCCCTCCCACCAATCTCCTGGTAACCATGTTTGTCTTCTACATCTGTGACTCCAGAAAACATACTTTAGATGTGCAGTGGCTTCGGGAGCCCAACAGCTCATGTTCTCTCATTTAGTCACAGAGTCATCAGATGAGTCTGACTGTATGCAGGGGTCTCTGGGGAACCTTGTACACTGAAACAAGGGTGTGAGAATTTCTGAGTGTTGTGTTACAGGTTCCTCTAATGGCTCCAGGCAAACAAAATACAACATGGTGTGTACTGGAGGCAGTGTTCTAATTCAGCTGTGGTTTGTGCAGCTAGGCAGATGATCTCTGAGCTGGGTCATGAAGCATCTCAGGCTCAATCCAAATGCCATAAGCAGTGTAGAAACTGAGCTGAATACTGTGCCCAATTTGTACCCTGATCTTCGAGTTCTCTTCACAATTGGATTTACAGAACATCTTCATAATTCTGATGGTCTGATGGAAATACTGTTTGCCTGATCTCCATAAAAACTGACTTCAGGAAAGGTTAATTCTGGGCTATAAAAGGACTAAATCTTTTCCTGAACAAGCTTATTGCCTGCCTAACAAATATAATGAGCTAATTAATAAACATGAGCTCAATTTGGCCACTCTTCTGAAGCCAGACAGTCTGATTTTTACTTCTGAGAGGCACAAAGGGACAAGGAGAGCTGCATTATTAAGTGCTGAGTGGAGTCACCTTCCTTTGTGCCTGGTTCCTTGTAACCGCTCCTCTTATTTAAAGGCCAGATGCTCAGATCTGACACCTGGGAAGTTGAGAACTTGGCGACAATACCAGAAGGAAAAAGTGGTACTTAATTACCTTCTTGCACCTATCAGTTCCACCAGGAAGGCAGGCCCCAGGATAATGATACTGACACCCTGAAACTTGTGTCTTTGTGCTTCTCTTTGATAGCTATAAAATGCGCTGACATGTTTCACTGCAAATTACTTCTTAAACCGTTAACCATAACCTAATAAAGAGACATTTTGACAGAATAAAATGGGAGAGGTTATTTTTGTATAATGAAAAAATATTTATGAGTTGATATAAAAATACAGTCTAAGTGACATAACTTTGCTCCAGCATCCAGCATGGATCAGGTGGGCTCCTCCTTAGAATGGATTCAGCATTTTTGAATCTTTTGTGATGTGATCCAGGAGGAACTGCAAGTTTGGTTTTAGCGCAGAATTTTTTTGTAAGACCCAAGTTGTAGAATGGCTCAAAATAGAGGTGTAAGGTGATAATGGAAACCTTCCAACTCAGAGCTGCCTAGGACAGGAGGACTTAAAAGCTGGAGGTGGGGGTGAATATTTGGGGGGTCTCTCAGTGAGATTTTGAGTGGGTGGACTTTGTCTCAGAAGGGTTGGGCAGCCTGGGCTCCCAGAGCCATCAGACACTCCACTTTGACAGCTGTTCTATGTAGGGCAGGGCCATCCTAGGGTGTGTTCAACCCTGGGTGTGGGACCCTGACTATATAAACAAGTCTGATTAAAACTGTGTTACAGGATTCCTGGGCCCAGACTAGGTAAGTGACGTACTGAAGATGATTTAGGATAAAGAGGGGGAAGCAGTGCTGGCTTGCTGCTGCTAAGTCACTTCAGTTGTGTCCAACTCTGCGAGACCTCATAGACGGCAGCCCACCAAGCTCCCCCGTCCCTGGGATTCTCCAGGCAAGAACACTGGAGTGGGTTGCCATTTCCTTCTCCAATGCATGAAAGTGAAAAGTGAAAGTGAAGTCACTCAGTCGTGCCTGACCCTCAGTGACCCCATGGACTGCAGCCTTCCAGATTCCTCCATCCATGGGATTTTCCAGGTGAGAGTACTGGAGTGGGGTGCCATTGCCTTCTCTGAGTACTGGCTTAGGTGTTGGTAAATTGTCCAGTCATTGCCAGTGAACACCTGCGTGGTATCCAGGCTCTGTCTCTTCCTGTTCTCATCTGGAAGCCATCTCTTTGTGTTCTTTATTGTTAAATGCAGTCTTCCTGGCTAATTTCATAGCTCCCACAATCTGGAAAATGTAGCAGCGTTATTGTTGCTCACACTGCTGTGCGTCATCACACTCTGTCTGTATGAAACCCAAACCATCAGTGGAGGGGATAAGGGGGGATCCTGGGGACAGAGTGAGCAGAGGGGCCCATGTGAGCAAGGGCTGTTCATTCTATATCTGGCACAGCGTAGCACCAAGTGTCTGTGTCACTCGGGTCAAGTGAGGACACAAATTGGAAGGGCCTGATAGCCTCACAGAGTAATTGTCTTGAAGGCCCTGGGGATGGACACAGCCATGTGGGAAATGGAGCCTGGCACAGGTAGTGTGGAGTCTGTGGGGATGGGCATTGGAGTGGGAGGGCCTCTCTGCTAGCTGGCAGTGGGGTCACACATTATGGAAGACCCTTGCTGCCACCACTGCCATCCTTGGGTGCTGTACACTGGAGGTAGCACCCTGGTCAGAATACAGACAGGCAAGAACCAAAGCTAGAGCCCACACACGTGGCTCAGGACTGCTGTGACCCTTTGTAAGTGATGTGTCTGACCTGAGTGAGAGTCATCCCCTATCTGTATGTCAGCACTTTGCACGAACCAATCTTGTATTATCCCAAGAAAGAAACACTCTGCCAGCTAGGTCACTGTGTTGGAACTGGAGCTTCCCTAAGATGACAACTGGATTGCTGGAGCTTTCTGAATCACCTGCGGGGCTCTCTGTACAGAGCCTGGGGATAAACAATCCGGGAGTGCCCTGAAGGGGAGAGGTGGGAGCCATATGGTGCTGGTGCAGAGAGTGGCACTGCTGGCCCTGGCACGTCCCAGGCGGCAGAGGAAGGTGCTACTACTGAGTGATAGCCATCTAGGACCTGGTCCAGACCTCCAAATCATGGGGGACTCTGAGGCCCGGGTCTAACAGTGTACATGAACACAGCTGGAAGGAGACCAAGCACTGGGACCATTGCGAAGCCTGAGAAGGGCAGTGGCAAGAGTGGTCACCTTTCAGCCCGGCTGCTCTTTGCCCCACAGGCCGCCCTGCCAAGCCCCGGGGTACTGTGATGCTCACGTGTTGCCCCAGGGTCTCTCTGACTCTGTGCTCTGGATCTGTGTATTTGTTTTTGGCTTTCTTCTTCTAGCAGTACCTAAGAAATTTGTGTTTGCTTCTTCCATTTTGCATATTCTTATTCTCATGATTGCATCTCCAGTTTCTTTTAAATAACTAGCTGTCTCCTCCAACTCTCAGCATGCATTGTTGGAGCAGGACTATAGTGGGCCAGATAATAGTTTTGGCTTTATGGTTTGCATGGCTTCTGTTGCAACTACTTGATTCTGACACGGGAGAGTGGAAGCCGCCATAGACAGTATGTAAATAAATGGGTATAGGTGTTCTCCAGTAAAGATATTTTTACAAAAACAGGCTGCATTTGGTCTTCAGGCCATAGTGTGCTGACCCTTGCCTGAGAATCTAGGGCCTAAAGCAATGGCTTTAAAACCTTTTTGAATGTGAGTCACAGAGAGCACATATTTTACCTTACTACTTTATTTACTGTACACACACACACACTCACACACACACATATATAATTTAAATAAAAGTTTCATGAGGCTCTATTTTCTACTTTTAGTATACTCTGGTCTATCCCCTTCCCTTCCATTCTGTCTCATAGTTAAAACATGCTGCTGCTGCTGCTAAGTCGCTTCAGTCGTGTCCGACTCTGTGCGACCCCATAGACGGCAGCCCACCAGGCTTCCCCTCCCTGGGATTCTCCAGGCAAGAACACTGGAGGGGGTTGCCATTTCCTTCTCCAATGCATGAAAGTGAAAAGTGAAAGTGAAGTTGCTCAGTCGTGTCCGACTCTTAGCGACCCCATGGACTGCAGCCTACCAGGCTCCTCCGTCCATGGGATTTTCTAGGCAAAAGTACTGGAGTGGGGTGCCATTGCCTTCTCCTAAAACATGCTAGTCCTGGTCCTGACTAATTTGATTTTATGACCTACTAAAAGTCACAACGCACCAATTTGAAAGACAATGCCCTAATGAGGTTGACCTCACTGAATGACCCAGGAGTGGGCATGTGGCAGTCAGCACATTCTGTTTCTTTCTACCCCGGGCCCTTCTCCCATCCTGCTAGCAAGGTATTCTGAGTTTATTTCCTTAGGGAAGCAATGGTCTACTGGTTTGCTTTGAGAGAAGAGTCAGTACTTGACTTTTGGCATACAGCCTAATTAAATGTAAAATTTGAAGACAAGGAAAAAGCATTTGAAGGGAAATGCTTTGCAGGGCCTAGTGTAAAATGAAATTGTAAGGGTCCTCATTAAAAACCAAGAATTCCTTGACGGACAGTCGAGCATTACACCAGGCAACCGGAGCCCTTCTAGGCACCAGGCCCTGTGTGGGTGTGTACTGTAAGCCAGCCCTGTGTGAAGACAACGTGGTGAGTGAGACGAAAGCTCCTATCCAAACTGGGAGCAGGAAGGGAAAGGAGAGAATGCGAGGGGAGAGGAGAGGATGAAGGGTCTGGGCTGGAGTGATGTGTGGATCTGAGTTTATTCAAGTCTCTTGATCTCTCCCAGCTCCCATGGGCACTTCTGTGAGTGGAGCCTGAGTCAGTGCTCTGGGACCCCAGTGTACACCTGGGTGAACACTGTTTTTCCTGCATGGCTCAGCTGTCTCTGCAGTATCTGGTGGAGACTTCCCTTCTGCAGTAACGATGTACTGCTGTTAGCCTTGGCCATAGAGCAGGAGAGATGCCCTGGAGGTGTGGCTTAGCCCTCCTCTCATTTACCTCTTTGGCAACAGCCCTCTGACATTCCCAGATGCTGCTGTGCCCTGAGATGCAGGAGTGCCATGGCCATCTGGTGGAGGGGTACCTGCATTTGGACGGGTGGGGTTTGTGTTAGTTTGCCAGGGTGACCTTAAGACGATGTCACAGATTAGGTAACAGAATAACAGAAATGCATTGTCTCACAGTTCTAGGTGGCAGAAGCCCAAGATCAAGGTGTTGGTAGGACTGACTTTCTTCTGAGAAATTCAAGGAAGAATCTGTCCCATGTTGCTCCTCTGGTTTCTGGTGGTTTGCTGGCGGTCTTGGGCATTCCTTGGTTTCTGCTGCATCAGCTCCATCCTGCCTTCATCTTTCACGAGGTTCTCCCTGTGTAAATGTATATGTCCGGATGTCCTCTTTTTATAAGGACACCCATCATAATGGATTGGGGGCTTACCCCATGCCAGTGTGACCTCATCTTATACCTACAATGACACTGTTTCTAAATATAGTCACGTTCTGTGGTGCTGTGTGCTAAGACATCAGAGTATGAATTTTGGAGGGCATAGTTCAGTCCATAAAAGGGCTAAAGGAAACCAGCTTGTCTTTCTCCTGAGCTGCTACAGTGGTGAAACATACTTCTATCAACACAGAACCGTAACCCTGGGAGAGGCTTGTGGCTTTGGGTTGTGTACCTGGCAGTTACTTACAGTCATCTTTTCCTTACCTACTTCCCACTGCTGAAGCTGCAGAAACCAGGTATTACCCAGGTTCTCAACTTTTGAGGCTTCCCTGGTGGCTCAGAGGTAAAGAATCCACCTACCAGTGCAGGAGATGCAGGTTCAGTCCCTGGGTGGAGAAGATCCCCGGAAAAGGAAATGGCAACCCAACTCCAGTACTCTTGCCTGGAGAATCCAATGGACAGAGGAGCCTGGCTGCCTATAGTCCATGGAGTTCCAAAGAGTTGGATATGACTGAGCAACTTAAACTACAGTAATAGCTTCCCCTTGCAGTTTGGGGTGGCTGTATGCCCTAGTTCTGGCTAATGATGTATAAGAGGTGGTCTTTGTAAAGCTTTTCTTCCTGGGTGAAAGGCGAGAGGGGCCAGTGGAGAGGGATACTTTTCCTGTTCTTGGAATGTTGCTGTGTGAGATGGAGGCTTGGTGCCATTCTAGTTTTCTGCCACCATGAGGGAAAGACAAGCAGAGTCACAGAGTGTCACACCCAGCACTGTGACCTCCATGAGCCTCAGACCAAATAGAGGAAGTCTTCCTCTGCCCTGTGTGACATGTGAGGTGTTTGCTGCTGCTGCTAAGTCACTTCAGTTGCATCTGACTCCGTGTGACCCCACAGATGGCAGCCCACCAGGCTCCCCCATCCATGGGATTCTCCAGGCAAGAACACTGGAGTGGGTTGCCATTTCCTTCTCCAATGGATGAAAGTGAAAAGTGAAAGGGAAGTCGTTCAGTCGTGTCCGACTCTTAGCCACCCCATGGATTGCAGCCTACCAGGCTCCTCCGTCCATAGGATTTTCTAGGCAGAGTACTGGAGTGGAGTGCCATTGCCTTCTCCGTGTGAGGTGTTTAAATGTCTATATTAAGACAGTGCTGGCTAGGTATCGCCACTTGCAGCCAACAATATGCCAACTTTTATAGAAGTTCTGCAAAAATAGTTAAATAGATGAGAGAAAATGATAAATACTATCATTCCTCTCAAAGTTTTAGAGTGAATAACAGCAATTCAAAGACTTTACAAAGTTTTTTTAATCCCAGTGTTTCATAAATATTTGTAACTATGAGACTTGTCTTATCCATCCTCACTTTCTCTCCTTCTCCCTCTCTTCTTTCCTCCCTCTCTCTCCAAAGACATCTGTTGATGTAACCATTGTCTCTTTTAGTATAACATATCTTGATGGAGCTCATTTTGGAAAACGCTAAAACTATGGTATCAGACATACTCAAGCTCTTTGCTGAAGCCCAAGTTTCTGACTTTTTCCTGCCACCCACACCACCTCTGTAAATTACCACTCCCAGCACATCCGTCTTCGAAGAGCAGACAGCTCACTACCCTCACCCGACTGTGTCTGGAGAAACAGAGCTGCACACTTTGGCCCCCAACTTTGGGCAGATGGTTGACCACTGAGGGCCCCCTCATGCCCCATGGGAGATCTTCCTAGATGAAGCAGTGACCTCTAATCAGATCATTTACCACCTCTCTCTGCTTCTATTAGAGACAAGCAGAAAAATGTGGGAGCCAGAGGCTGTGCTTAAACTGTCAGCTACAGAAGAGCCATTGTCACCCCGGAGCTGGTTGAGACTAAATTCAGGGAGAATGTATGTGCTTCCTCTCCAGGAGACAGAATGGAGCAGATGGCCTATTAGCCAGAAAGGAGTTTCATTAACATCAGCTGAAACAACTACAAAGAAGCAGCTTTGGTGAATACCACTTGCAGCTTCCAGGGGGACTTGGTTGCTTTTGAACAAAACCTCTACAACTTCCTGTCTTATGCTTTGTTGTTTCTGGGCTGGCAAGGTGGAGAATGAAGCCAGCTTATGCTGTGTTATATTTGTATTGCGTTCTTTGTGTATTACGTTCCACAAAGGCTTCCCTTGTGGGTCAGCTGGTAAAGAATCCGCCTGCAGTGCAGGAGACCTGGGTTCGATCCCTAGGTTGGGAAGATCCCCTGGGGAAGGGAAAAGCTACCCACTCCAGTATTCTGGCCTGGAGAATTCCATAGACTGTATAGTCCATGGGGTCCCAAAGAGTCGGACACGACTGAGGGACTTTGACTCCACGTGTATACAGTTGTTTTCATCTGGTCCCTATGGAAAGCTGTCTTTGCTCTCCCCTTATCACAAGAGGAAAATCTACCTTGTTTCACCCCCTAAATCCACAAAGGTTAGAATGTGCATCTTGTGAATTGCTTAATTCATTCAGGGGGTACCTTCATAAAGTCGAATATCTCAGTAACTGCAGAGTGAAATTCACACACCTAGCACAATGAAACACACTGAGTAGTGGAGAGTGACTCTTAGTTTGGAATTAGACCAAGCAGACCACTAATGCCAGGCCTCTTACAGGTGATTTTTCAGTAAGTGACTGGAGTTTTCTAAACCTCTCTGTCCTCGTTTGTAAAGTATGTGTCCTGACCACGCCATAGCATTGTTGTGTGGATTCCACAGAGAAGGCTGAGCTCCTCATCTTATTCTGTGTCTGTAACAAATGGCAACACACTCCAGTATTCTTGCCTGAGAAACCCATGGACAGAGGAGGCTGGTGGGCCACAGTCCATGGGTCTCAAAGAGTTGACATGGCTGAGTAACGAAGCACACACATTTGTAACATTGGGCCTGTTCCCTGGTGAGTCATAAATATGTAATTAATAAATGTTGAATGAAAGGAGGAATGAATAAGGGTTACTGTTTCTCATGGCACTTTCAAATATTACTCCTAGCAATTATAGATATAGTTATTTGGTTTGTGAAATGGCTTGTTTAATATTTTGACACTTGTTTAACTACAAAATGACATAGAAATATAATAATAACTATAATGTTAATTTTTTCTTTTAACACAGATTGTCCAGGATCTAGATAATTTAAATAGATGTTAGAAGATTATAGATTCCCTCTCTCAGGTTGTAGTCAAATGGTTGTCACAGTGTAGACTCAGACCAGTTCATGCCTTCTTGCCTGTCAAGGTGCTCTCTGTTTATGTTCAGCATATGGAAGTTACAGTGTGTATGCTGCTGCTGCTGCTAAGTCACGTCAGTCGTGTCCGACTCTGTGCGACCCCATAGACGGCAGCCCACTAGGCTCTCCCATCCCTGGGATTCTCCAGGCAAGAACACTGGAATGGGTTGCCATTTCCTTCTCCAATGCGTGAAAGTGAAAAGTGAAAGGGAAGTCGCTCAGTCATGTCTGACTCTTTGCGACCGCATGGACTGCAACCCACCAGGCTCCTCCATCCATGGGATTTTCCAGGTGAGAGTACTGGAGTGGGGTGCCATCACCTTCTCTGTACAGTGTGTATAAGAGCTTCCAAAGGTTAGGTTCAGAAGACAGTAGGGATAACAGAATAACTTTCAGGATATATGACTTCATACTTTTGAGGAGTGGCAATATTTCTTACTGACATGAAGGTGGAGGTTCTTGCCATTTATATATTAAGAAACATACTGAGCAAATATATATATTGAGCCAGGCATATATATATATATATATATATATTAATATATATGTATAATAATATATATGTATATTGTGACGTGATGTATATTGTGATAATATATATGTGTATTGTGACATGATGACCACAATAAGGTTAGTTACACATCACCTCACATAATTACCTTGTATGTGTGTGTGTTGAGAACATTTAAGATCTACTCTCCTGGCAACTTTTAAGCACAGAACATAGTATTATTAATTATAATCAACACACTTCATGTTGTTGTTGCTGAGCTACTAAGTCATGTCTGAGTCTTTGTGACCTGCTGGACTGCAGCATGCCAGGTTTCTCTGTCCTTCACTATCTCCCAGAATTTGCTCACTCATGTCTATTAAACCCTTGATGTCATCCATCTCATCCTCTATCACCTACTTATGCTCCTGCCCTCAGTCTTTCCCAGCATCAGGGTCTTTTCCAGTGAGTCAGCTCTTCATATCAGATGGCCAAAGTGATACTACATGTTAGAGCCCTAGAACTTATTCATGTTATATCTGGAAGTTTGTATACTTTGTCCAACATCTCCCCATTTCCTCCAACCCCTGGGACCTGCTAACCACCATCCTACTCTCTATTTCTATGAGTTTGGCTTTTTTAGATTTCACATGTAAGTGAGATCATAAAATATTTGTCCTTCTCTGCATTATTTCACTTAGTGCCCTCAGGGTCCATTTATGTTGTCACGAATGACAGGACTTTATTCTTTTCATAGTTGAGTAATATTCCATTGTGTGTGTGTGTGTGTGTATCACATTTGCTTTATCCATTCATTTGTTGATGGACGTTTAGATTCTTTCCATGTCTTGATTATTGTGAATAATGCTGCAATGAACATGGGAGTACATAAATCTCTTTGAAACACTAATTTGATTTCCTCTGGATGTATACCCAGAACTGGGATTGCTGGCTCTTATAGTACTTCTACTTTTAATTTTTTGAAGAACTTCCACTCTGTTTTCCACAGTGGAATTGGTGCATCAAGTTACATTCCCATCAACAGTGTACAAGGGTTCTCTTTTCTGCACATTCTCACCAACACTTATTATTTGTTGTCTTTTTGATAATAGCCATTTTCAAATGTTTGAGGTGATATCTCATAGTGGTTTTATCTTAACTGCAATGCGAACCTGTTGCAGAGTTTTTAACAGGGCTAAGATTTATGTTTTTTAAAGATTGTGTTGACTGATGTATGGAGAGTGAATTAGGGTCACGTGAGAGTGAACAGTTCAGAGGTTATTGCTATAAGTCAGATAGAGGATGATGGTGTTCTGGATGCAACAGATGAAGGTAGAAAAAAATGGAGGAATCTGAAATACTTTGGAGGCAGTATCTCTGACTGTTAGAGGAATTGAACATTTGGACAATGGAGGAGAAGATGGATGATAAAGATCTCCAGATGTGGGGCCTGAGAAACTGGTTGGAAGGAGGAACTACTGGAGGAGTAGTAATTTGATGAGAAAGTTTAGATCTATAAACTCAGGGTAACTTTGCTTTCTTTTTTAATTAAGACTTAAATTTGTAGAGGAGTTTCAGGTTCACAGAAAAAATGGGGTGGTACATTTGTTGTGATTGGTGAACCGACACGGACACCACAGCATAATCACCCAAAGTTCATAATTTACATTAGGGTCACTCTTGGTGTTATACAGTTTGTGGGCTTGGACAAATGTATAATGACATATATCCTTCATTATCAGACAGAGTATTTTCACTGTCTTACAAATCCTCTGTGTTCTGCCTGTTCACCCCCTGATGCTCCCCTTTTTATCTGCATTTCCACCTCCTACTGCCAACCACCTAATCTTTATACTGTGGCCATAGTTTTACTTTTCCTGAAACGTCATATAGTTGGAATAAAACAGTATGTAGTTTTTCAGACTGACATCTTTCACTTAGAAATATGCATTTAGTGCTGGAGAGGGTGTGGAGAAAAGGGAACCCTCTTACACTGTTGATGAGAATGCAAACTGGTACAGCCACTATGGAAAAGAGTGTAGCGATTTCTTAAAAAAACTGGGAATAGAACTGCCATACGACCCAGCAATCCCACTGCTGGGCATACACCCCGAGGAAACCAGAATTGAAAGAGACACATGTACCCCAATGTTCACTGCAGCACTATTAACAATAGCTAGAACGTGGAAGAAACCTAGATATCCATCGGCAGATGAATGGATAAGGAAGTTGTGGTATATATACACAATGAAATATTCAGTTCAGTTCAGTCGCTCAGTCGTGTCTGACTCTGCAACCCCATGAATTGCAGCACGCCAGGCCTCCCTGTCCATCACCAACTCCTGGAGTTCACTCAGACTCATGTCCATCGAGTCAGTGATGCCATCCAGCCATCTCATCCTCTGCCGTCCCCTTCTCCTCCTGCCCTCAATCCCTCCCAGCATCAGAGTCTTTTCCAATGAGTCAACTCTTTGCACGAGGTGGCCAAAGTACTGGAGTTTCAGCTTTAGCATCATTCCTTCCAAAGAAATCCCAGGGCTGATCTCCTTCAGAATGGACTAGTTGGATCTCCTTGCAGTCCAAGGGACTCTCAAGAGTCTTCTCCAACACCACAGTTCAAAAGCATCAATTCTTCGGTGCTCAGCCTTCTTCACAGTCCAACTCTCACATCCATACATGACCACTGGAAAAACCATAGCCTTGACTAGACGGACCTTTGTGGGCAAAGCAATGTCTCTGCTTTTGAATATGCTATCTAGGTTGGTCATAACTTTCCTTCCAAGGAGTAAGCGTCTTTTAATTTCATGGATGCAAGCACCATCTGCAGTGATTTTGGAGCCCCCCACCCCCCGCAAAAAAAAAAAAGTCTGACACTGTTTCCACTGTTTCCCCATCTATTTCCCATGAAGTGATGGGACCCAATGCCATGATCTTGGTTTTCTGAATGTTCAGCTTTAAGCCAACTTTTTCACTCTCCACTTTCACTTTCATCAAGAGGCTTTTGAGTTCCTCTTCACTTTCTGCCATAAGGGTGGTGTCATCTGCATATCTGAGGTTATTGATATTTCTCCCAGCAATCTTGATTTCAGCTTGTGCTTCTTCCAGCCCAGCCTTTCTCATGATGTACTCTGCATAGAAGTTAAATAAGCAGGGTGACAGTATACAGCCTTGACATACTCCTTTTCCTATTTGGAACCAGTCTGTTGTTCCATGTCCAGTTCTAACTGTTGCTTCCTGACCTGCATACAAATTTCTCAAGAGGCACATCAGGTGGTCTGGTATTCCCATCTCTTTCAGAATTTTCCACAGTTTATTGTGATCCACACAGTCAAAGGCTTTGGCATAGTCAACAAAGCAGAAATAGATATTTTTCTGGAACTCTCTTGCTTTTTCCATGATCCAGCAGATGTTGGCAATTTGATCTCTGGTTCCTCTGCCTTTTCTGAATCCAGCTTGAACATCTGGAAGTTCACGGTTCACATATAGGTGAAGCCTGGCTTGGAGAATTTTAAGCATTACTTTACTAGCGTGTGAGATGAGTGCAATTGTGTGGTAGTTTGAGCATTCTTTGGCATTGCCTTTCTTTGGGATTGGAATGAACACTGACCTTTTCCAGTCCTGTGGCCACTGCTGAGTTTTCCAAATTTGCTGGCATATTGAGTGCAGCACTTGAACAGCATCATCTTTCAGGATTTGGAATAGCTCAACTGGAATTCCATCACCTCCACTAGCTTTGTTCGTAGTGATGCTTTCTAAGGCCCACTTGACTTCACATTCCAGGATGTCTGGCTCTAGGTCAGTGATCACACCATTGTGATTATCTGTGTCGTGAAGCTCTTTTTTGTACAGTTCTTCTGTGTATTCTTGCCATCTTTTCTTAATATCTTCTGCTTATGTTAGGTCCATACCATTTCTGTCCTTTATCGAGCCCATCTTTGCATGAAATGTTCCCTTGGTATCTCTGATTTTCTTGGAGAGATCTCTAGTCTTTCCCATTCTGTTGTTTTGCTCTATTTCTTTGCATTGATCACTGAAGAAGGCTTTCTTATCTCTTCTTGCTATTCTTTGGAACTCTGCATTCAGATGCTTATATCTTTCCTTTTCTCCTTTGCTTTTTGCTTCTCTTCTTTTCACAGTTATTTGTAAGGCCTCCCCAGACAGCCATTTTGCTTTTTTGGATTTCTTTTCCATGGGGATGGTCTTGATTCCTGTCTCCTGTACAATGTCACGAACCTCATTCCATAGTTCATCAGGCACTCTATCTATCAGATCCAGGTCCTTAAATCTATTTCTCACTTCCACTGTATAATCATGAGGGATTTGATTTAGGTCATACCTGAATGGTCTAGTGGTTTTCCCTACTTTCTTCAATTTAAGTCTGAATTTGGCAATAAGGAGTTCATGATCTGAGCCACAGTCAGCTCCTGGTCTTGTTTTTGTTGACTGTATAGAGCTTCTCCATCTTTAGCTGCAAAGAATATAATCAATCTGATTTCGGTGTTGACCATCTGGTGATGTCCATGTGTAGAGTCTTCTCTTGTGTTGTTGGAAAAGGGTGTTTGCTATGACCAGTGCATTTTCTTGGCAAAACTCTATTAGTCTTTGCCTTGCTTCATTCCGTATTCCAAGGCCAAATTTGCCTGTTACTCCAGGTGTTTCTTGACTTCCTACTTTTGCATTCCAAAAAAGGACATCTCTTTTGGGTGTTAGTTCTAAAAGGTCTTGTAGGTCTTCATAGAACCATTCAACTTCAGCTTCTTCAGCATTACTGGTTGGGGCATAGACTTGGATTACTGTGATATTAAATGGTTTTCCTTGGAAACGAACAGAGATCATTCTGTTGTTTTTGAGATTGCATCCAAGTACTGCATTTCCAACTCTTTTTTGACCATGATGGCTACTCCATTTCTTCTGAGGGATTCCTGTCCACAGTAATAGATATAATGGTCATCCGAGTTAAATTCACCCATTCCAGTCCATTTGAGTTCGCTGATTCCTAAAATGTCAACATTCACTCTTGCCATCTCTTGTTTGACCACTTCCAATTTGCCTTGATTCATGGACCTGACATTCCAGGTTCCTCTGCAATATTGCTCTTTATAGCATTGGACCTTGCTTCTATCACCAGTCACACCCACAGCTGGGTATTGTTTTTGCTTTGGCTCCATCCCTTCATTCTTTCTGGAGTTATTTCTCCACTGATCTCCAGTAGCATATTGGGCACTTACTGACCTGGGGAGTTTCTCTTTCAGTATCCTATCATTTTGCCTTTTCATACTGTTCATGGGGTTCTCAAGGCAAGAATACTGAAGTGGTTTGCCATTCCCTTCTCCAGTGGACCACATTTTGTCAGACCTCTCTACCATGACCCGCCCATCTTGGGTTGCCCCACGGGCATGGCTTAGTTTCACTGAGTTAGACAAGGCTGTGGTCCTAGTGTGATTAGATTGACTAGTTTTCTGTGAGTATGGTTTCAGTGTGTCTGCCCTCTGATGCCCATCTTGCAACACCTGCCCTCTGATGCCCTCTTGCAACACCTACCTCTTGGGCGTGGGGAATCGCTTCACAGCTACTCCAGCAAAGTGCAGCCAATGCTCCTTACCTTGGATGAGAGGTATCTCCTCACCGCCGCCCTTCCTGACCTTCAACGTGGGATTGCTCCTCTAGGCCCTCCTGTGCCCATGCAGCCACGGTGTGGGGTTGCTCCTCCCTGCTGCCGTCCCTGGCCTCGGGCGTTGGGTAGCTCCTCCCGCCCACCACCCCTGACCTCGGTCACGGGGTAACTCCTCTCATCGCCGCCCCTGACCTCGGAGGCTGGGTATTTCCTCTCGGCCACTCCCTCTGACCTCGGACGCAGGGTAGCTCCTCTCGGCTGCCACCCCCCTCCCCCGACCTCAGACGCGGGGTATCTCCTCTCGGCCGCCCACCCTGACCTCAGACGTGGAGTAGCTCCTTTCGGCCGTCCCTGCGCCGTCGCAGTCTGGAACTCTCGGCTGCTGCCCCTGACCTCGGACGTGGGGTAAGTCCTCTTGGCCACCGCCCTTCAGGCATGGGGTCCTCCCAGCTTCTGCCCCTGACCTGGGACATGGGGTAGCTCCTCTCGGCTGCTAGCGCGCCAGTCGCAGCCGCCCGCGCTTAGCGCGCTGGTGAAATATTACTCAACTATAAAAAAGAATGTATTTGAGTCAGTTCTAATGAGGTGGATGAACCTGGAGTCTATTATACAGAGTGAAGTAGGTCAGAAAGAGAAGCACAAATACTGTATGTTAATGCGTACATATGGAATTTCGAAAGACCATAACGATGGTCCTATATGCAGGGTGGCATATAGGACACAGATATAAAGAACAGACTTTTGGACTATGTGGAGAAGGCAAGGGTGGGATGATTTGAGAGAATAGCATTGAAACATGTATATTACCATATGTAAAATAGATAACTAGTGCAAGTTCAGTGCATGAAGCAGGGCACCCAAAGCTGGTGCTCTGGGACAACCCAGAGGGATGGGTGGTGAGGGAGGTGGATGGGGGATTCAGAATGGGGGGACACATATATACCTATGGCTGATTCATGTCAATGTATGGCAAGAGTCATTGCAATATTGTAAAGTAATTATCCTCCAATTAAAATAATTTAATTAAAAAAAGAAATATGCATTTAAGGTTCGTCCCTGTTTTTCATGACTTGATAGTTCATTTCTTCTTAGCACTGAATAACATTCCATTGTCTGGATGTCCACAGTTTGTTTATCCATTCCTCTACTAAGGAACATGTTGGTTACTTCCAAGTTTTGGCAGTCATGAGTAAGTCTGCTGTAAACATCCACGTGCAAGTTTTTGTGTGGACATAAGTTTTCAACTCATTAAGGTAAACAGTGACTCATACAAGAAAGAATCTGCCTGCAGTGCATAAAACTGGGGTTTAATCCTTGGGTCAGGAAGATCCCCTGGAGAAGGGAATGGCTACCCACTCTAGTATTCTTGCCTGGAGAATTCCATGGACAATGAAGCCTGGTGGGCTACAGTATATGGGGTCTCAAAGAGTCAGACATGACTGAGTGACTAACACTTTCATTTTCATGATTGTTGGATCATATGGTAAGAGTATGTTTAATTTTGTAAGAAATCATCAAACTGTCTTCCAAAGTGGCCTTGGCATTTTGCATTCCCACCAGCAATGAGAAATTCCTGTTGCTTCACATGCTTCTTAGCATGTGATTTTGTCAGTATTCTGGATTTTCACTAGTAGGTATGTAGTGGTAATGTTTTAATTTGCATTTCCCTGATGACATATGATGCGCAGCATATTTTTATAAGCTTATTTGCTATCTGTATATCTTCTTTGGTGAGGTATCTGTTAAAGTCTTTGGCTAGTTTTTAATTGTTTTTTTGTTTTCTTACTGTTGAATTTTAAGAGTTTCTTGTTTATTTTACACATGAAAAGATGTTCAACATCACTCATTATCAGAGAAATGCAAATCAAAACCACAATGAGGTAGCATCTCACGCCAGTCAGAATGGGTGCTATCAAAAAGTCTACAAACAATAAATGTTGGAGAGGGTGTGGAGAAAAGGGAAGCCTCTTACACTGTTTGTGGGAATGCAAACTAGTACAGTCACTATAGAGAACAGTGTGGAGATTCCTTAAAAAACTGGAAATAGAACTGCCATACGACCCAGCAATCCCACTGCTGGGCACACACACCGAGCAAACCAGAATTGAAAGAGACACGTGTACCCCAATGTTCATTGCAGCACTGTTTATAATAGCCAGGACATGGAAGCAACCTAGATGTCCATCAGCAGATGAATGGATAAGAAAGCTGTGGTACATATACACAATGGAGTATTACTCAGCCATTAAAAAGAATACATTTGAATCAGTTCTAATGAGGTGGATGAAACTGGAGCCTATTATACAGAGTGAAGTAAGCCATAAAGAAAAACACCAATACAGTATACTAACACATATATATGGAATTTAGAAAGATGGTAATGATAACCCTGTATGTGAGACAGCAAAAGAGACACAGATATATAGAACAGTCTTTTGGACTCTGTGGGAGAGGGCGAGGGTGGGATGATTTGGGAAAATGGCATTGAAACGTGTATAATATCATATAAGAAGTGAAGCGCCAGTCCAGGTTTGATGCAAGATACAGGATGCTCAGGGCTGGTGCACTGGGATGACCCTGAGGGATGGGATGGGGAAGGAGGTGGGAGGGGTTCAGGATGGGGAAGAGATGTACACCCATGGCTGATTCATGTCAATGTATGGCAAAAACCACTACAATATTCTAAAATAATTATCCTCCAGTTAAATAAATAAAAGAGTTTCTTGTTTATTTTGTATAACAGTCCTTTATCAGATATATACTTTGCAATTATATTCTCTCTGTCTGTGGCTTATCTTCTTGTTCTCTTGACATTATTATTATCAGTGCAGAAGTTTTTACTTTTAATGAAATCCAGCTTATTAATTATTTATTTTGTGAATTCTGCCTTGGTGTTGTATTTAAAAGTTACCACTATACCCAAGATCATCTAGATTTTTCCCCTGTGTTCTCTTCTAGGAGTTTCATAGTTTTGCATTTTGCATTTAGGTTTGTATTTCATTTTGAGTTAATTTTTGTGAAGGGTGTGAGTTTTGTGTCTAGATTAATTCTCTTGCGTGTGGATGTACAGTAGTTCCAGCACCATCTGTTGAAAAGATTACCATTGCTCTATTGTATTGTCTCTGCTCCTTTGTCAAAGATCTGTTGGTTATATTTATGGGGATCTATATCTGTGGTCTCTGTTCTCTTTCACCAATCTATTCCTCTATTATTTCACCAGTTCCGCACTGTCATGATTATTATAACTTTATATTGTCATGAAATCAAGTAGTACCAGTCTCCCATCTTTGTTTTTCAATATCTTGTCGGTTATTCTGTGTCTTTTGCCTTTATTTATTTATTTTTTGGGTAACTTTTAGAATCAGTTTGTCAGTATCCACAAAATAACTTGCTAGGATTTTGATTGGAATTGTTTTGAATCTATAGATCAAGTTGGAAAGAACTGACAATTTTGAAAAGTTGAATCTTCTTATTCATGAGTTTGGAAATATGTCCTTTATCTTATATTTAAAAACATATCTGGGTTGTTTTCAAAAGATTCAACTTCTTATTTTTTCTTAGCAGCTGCAGGATATATTCATTGACAAGGAAAGTGAAATTTACATCTGTAATTCTTATGTTTTTATTTTTGAAAGCACACTTGTTATTGGCTGTGTTATGTTTCTTAGTACTTTTGATGCAGATGTTACAGATAGGCCTACGTTAACTACCACACATTCATTTTGTTGAGCTGCATCAGGAGAAATGTGGGGAAATCAGTCATACTTTATGATGAAAGCAAGTCTACTTGGCATTATTTGGCAGAGATGCTGGTTAGATTTCTCAGGTTATTAGAGATAAAGAGCAACTAAGGTGAAAATTTCTGTTTATCCCTTCACTAAGAGCCAGTCATATTAGAAGATTTTTCACAGTGGGAGGAATGGTTGAAGGCAGATTAAGTCTTCCAACCTGCCAGAATCCTTCAACAGACTCTTTCCATACTTGATAGCATTTGCCAGTGGGCTCCATTCATGTAAGGAATATGGTACTTATTCCTTAGCTTTTGAAAGGAGCTTACAGCCCCTTTCAGTTCCACTAAAATGTTTACTTTGATGAAGAATGGTTTATTTTAATTCCTAGGCCTATGGAATTAAATAATTGATAAATTTCTAAAATTGGTGCTTATTTTCTTGGTAGAAAATTTAAAAAGATTTTACTTGAATAAAAGCAATCTAACTATAGTTGAGGTCAAAGTGGGAGATTCAAAAGCTATCTTAAAGAGAATCAGGTGACTTCATTTATTTGCTCAAGTTGATAATCTGAATTAAATGGCATTGAGACACATTGCTAATCATACACTGAAATATCAAAATTGGGTACCAATCACCAGAAATTCCAATATAAATATATTTTGGATCATTTATTGAGTATATTCCAAGTTTCCCATTTATAGATTGTATGTCAAAACAGACAGTTCAAAAATATCAAGTTTAAGATCTATTCTTCATGCAGTGCAAGAGTTAAGTCATTGTGTGAAATATTACATTACCTTAGTAACCAGAATGGGGATGTGGAGAGTGCCATGCTGCTGCTGCTGCTAAGTCGCTTCAGTCGTGTCCAACTCTGTGTGACCCCATAGATGGCAGCCCACCAGGCTCTCCCGTCCCTGGGAGAGTGCCATACACATTTAAAATCTCTTAAATTATTTGACATATGAAAATCCATCTGTGTTACTGTTTATGTAAAAAAGCTCTTCCTATTTCCTTGGCAGCAGCAATTAAGCTTCATTTATTCCAAGCTTAATGATCACAAAATATGGTGCATATACTCAATAAACTTAATTATGAAGACTACTGAGTCCTCCTTGGTAAATTAAATATATTTAAAACCCTCCTCCATGAAATTTAGAAACTTCAGATTCATGAAAGGCTATTTAAGAAATACTGAGATTAGGACAGAAGGAAAGAGAATAAAGTTGTAGGATTTAAGCCGAGGTTAAAAATAATTTTGCAATTCACCAGTCCTTTATTGAGAGTAAGCAAAGGTAATTATACTCAAAAGTGAGAGACAATATTTATTTCATTTGTTATCATTACCTGGATATATTTGCTTCCAAGAGTTACTGTAACAAAGCTCTACAGCTGGGTGTCTTAAAACAACAAAAATTTATTCGGCCTGAGATAAACTCAGGACCTTTAACTATATGCATCTTTGAACCTTGCTCTTAAATTTCTGCTATCAGTTCAGTACTTACTGATATGTTTGACCTATTTGATCACTGGTAATATCCCAGCTTGAGATATTAGTTGTTTTAAATTGCTGGAACACAAAGTTAAATCCTGTGTTTGAAGAAAACCAGGAGAAATCTTCATAATTCTCCTCCTGGTACTTAAATACTAATCGTGAATTCTGCACTCCAGCACAGATTACAAGTAACAGTATTTTACTCACATACAATATGCTGATGTTGAGCTTTCTTCTCCTGATATCTGTGAGCCTAGAGTTACTGGTGTCAAAGTCTTTTCCACTGTGCACAGCCTAGGATACTATTGGTAGAGACTGATGGGGATATCTGTTAAAAACTTCACTTTTTAGTGCCCATTACAAACTGATGATCTGTACTAATTTAGGATTGAAATTTAATTATGTTTACATTTAGGCTATCAATGTCAGCTTCTATAAAAATGATTACTTTTATATTTTGAGTCACCTAACATTAAATATAATTTTTCTATTTATTCATCCTTACAGCATCCCTGCTCTCCTCTCTACTTGTCACAGTACTTTGCATATGGTAGGTTAAATAAATGTTTAGTAAAAAACAAAGAAAATGATAGTAGAAAATTTTTGAAAACTTTCACCTACTACAAAGGGGGCATATTTTAAACAATTTGCTTTTAGAATTTCATTAAACTAACATTTACTATGAACTTATTGCATTTGAGATATTTTCCTAGGTAATGATAACGAATGGGACCTGGTCCTGGAGCTTATGGTCAAGTTGGCCAGAAGTACAGGATTGTCACCAACTATGGTGCTACTTATATAAGTCTCTAGTTGACTCTGCACTTTCCCCATTTCCTAGGATGAGTGTGGACTTTCCCTTTCACTACCTGTTTAAAACCTCCTACCCCTGTTACATTCTGGATTTTCTGGAGTGTGGAGAGGTTTGATGGGGTGAGAACCAAGTAATGTCTGCTGGTGTGGGAGTACTGAGTGGTCAAGGGTGAGGTGATGGAGCAGAGGGGAGAGGAGAAGGACATCCTCTGTGGTGTAGAAGAGGGATCAGGTGGGATCCTGCTCACAGACCCTGGTGTAGGACATGCAAGACTCTCTTTGAAGGTGAAAACTGAGCTGGCCTTGGGCAAGGACTCAGTTCACATGACTTCCATTGGTTCTCAGGCCCCCAGCTCTTTTCATTTCCTTTGCCCTGATTGCTCCCCTTTTTCCTAGTAGCCTTGAGTCCCACCCTTCCCTCTGCCATACAGATTCTCCTCTATTCTCTTCTTCCATAAAAGAACTTATTTGTAAGATGTCTCCTTACCCCCCCCCCCCCCCCCGCCCCGCCCCGCCACCCAGTTTTTTCCTAAAGCTTTTGGAGGTCAGGAATCAAACCTTCAAAGGGGGAATATATTTTCTTTCATTCTTTGCCGCCCAGTTTTTTCCTAAAGCTTTTGGAGGTCAGGAATCAAACCTTCAAAGGGGGAATATATTTTCTTTCATTCTTTGACTGCAACAAAAGAGGGGAAGAAGAATATTTCCATTTCCATATTAAAACAGGTTAGCACATTGATAATTGACACTTAGACACAAACAATTATGGTAGGAATCCAGTGAGCTTTAGTAGAGGCAGATAGAAAAGTTTATGAGAGCTATAAACTTAGTCAAAGCAATGGGTTTTCCAGTAGTCATGTACAGATGTGAGAGTTGGACCTTAAGGAAGGCTGAGCACTGAAGAATTGATGCTTTCAAATTGTGGTGCTAGAGAAGACTCTTGAGAGTCTCTTGGACAACTAGGAGATCAAACCAGTCAGTCCTAAAGGAAATCAACCGTGAATATTCATTGGAAGGACTTTATGCTGAAGCTCCAATACTTTGGCCACCTGATGCAAAGAGTTGACTCACTGGAAAAGATCCTGATTCTGGAAGAGATTGAGAGAAGGAGAATAAGGGGGTGACAGAGGATGAGATGGTTGGATGGCATTGCCGACTCAATGGACATGAGTTTGAGAAAATTCTGGCACATAGAGAAGGACAAGAAAGCCTGGTGTGCTGTAGTCCAAGGGATCGCAAAGAGTCGAACATGACTGAGTGACTGAACAACAACAACAACAGCGTGAGAGCAAAGTGGAGGGAGCCAGAGGTGAGTGCAGCCTTCCCTCGGGGAGTGGTGTTGGACGTGGGTTGGCAGATGTGTAGGATTTTAAGAGGGAATTCCAAGTGGGACAAAGATGTGCAAGGAGCCATAGAGGAAAGAGCTTTGGGCAGGCAGGAGTGGATTCTGTGGGGTAGTGGTGGGCGCTGCGTCAGGGTGGCTCAGGAAGAGCTGACTGTGATGGGCCATGTAAGATGCGCTAAGGAGTTGGGTCTTGACCTTCCAGGCAATGAGAAACTATTACCTAAAACAGAGGCACCCTTTCCTGCCCTCCCTCTAAATCAGTCTAGATGTTAATAGCATCCCTCAGCCTCACAATAAATTTGGGATCGTCCTGCCAACTCGGGCTCACCCCGAGAAGCTGGTGAACAGCTGTCATCTAGTAAATGAACCATATGTTTAGTAGGAAAGGCTCTGCCTTCTCGCATTCCTCCCAGCCTGTCTAGTTAATCAATACTTGTATATCAACCGAGAGCTGAAGAAAAAGAAGGGAAGATAAATTATAGTTGTTGAGTAAGATGGAACCTGCAGATTCATGGAGGCCTTCGAGGGAAAGGCAAGGTCTAATCGGCATTTCTTATCTTCTTGGCTTGGGTTCAGGTGATGAATGGAAATGGATTGATGGACACTGGTGACAAGGCCTGGAGCTCCCAGAGTGATGAACTCCTGCCACCCTTGTCTGCTCACTCTGTGCAAAATGAGGAGTTGGCTTCACTTTTTCCTTTGTTTTCCTCTTGCTGTCGAATAATTTAAAAAATCATTTGAAAAATGAGTTAAAGAGTCATCACTTGTCCTGCCATGTTGGTCAAGAGAGTAAGTTTAAATCCCCAAATAATTTTAAGTAACCCATTTAGAAGTAATACCAAAAAGGTTAATATTTATCAGGAAGGATACACATTTAAGTTTTGCCCTTTTCAGATATCATCTCGGGGGATATTTATCCTTTCAGGTCTCACTTTATCTACACAGTTTTTGTCTTGAACGCATCCTGGTGCCTCGCAGGCCTGACCAGGTGTATTTACTGTGGTAGAGCTTCTGTAAATCTTGTCTGCGGATGGGTACAGCCAGCGACTGCCTGGGTGAATTATTACATATGTGAGCATGAAAACGAAGTGCTCACTTGAAGGGCACAAATGTTGGGAGTTACCTGAGGGCATTTTGAAAATGGCACGTGTCTGTAACTATGATTTCAAAAAGGACATCTCATCTAATTAAAGGCAGTAGGCATCACGTTAAAGTTGTAAATTATGTGCTTGGAATTTCATTTGGGATTCCACACAAAATCTCATTGCAGACATTTACCTGGACATTTGAATCTGGGTAAAGTGAGAGATGCCTCTGGACTCTATTTTTAAAGGCAGATATCCACTGGCTTCCATTGCAATAATTCTTGAGCTTTCCTGGCAGAACTTCTCCCCAGCCTTTCCTCTCCTGTTGATTTCCCCTTTTGGTGGCTGTTGGCCTGATGCTGTCAATGTTAGGATGAAGGCAGAAAGGTAGTTGACTAACAACCATCATTGGTGGGGGTGGATAGGAAGCCCAGGGGTAAAGAAAGGTATTGCTGTTTCTGTTTTTCTTTTCCTTTTAAAAAGTTTTCATTTTGTACATTTTTTTGTTCTGTCACTCAGTTGTGCTGGACTCTCTGCGAACCCATGAACTGAAGATCTCCCAGAGTCTGCTCAGACTCATGTCCATTGAGTCAACGATGCCATCCAACCATCTTATCCTTTGCCGCCTCCATCTCCTCCTGCTCTTAATCTTTCCCAGCATCAGGGTCTTCATATTGAAGTATGGTTGATTAACAGTGTTGTGTTAGTTTCAGGCATACAGAAAAGTGATTCAATTATGCAAACACATGTTTTCTAACTAAAAAGTGTGGGCAGTTGCCCAGGGGGTGTCAATGTAGGTTCTGCCTTTATTTAGAATCCTAACATCTTAGAATCTCATATGCCTGGGATCACACTTGAGATTTGTATTTAGTAATTTTGAGTGGGGAATCCCAGAAATCTGGCTGTAAATCAGACATTCCAGGTGATTATTTTTTTAATAGAATGTTGTTTATTTTTAAAAGTTTTATTATTATAGAAAATTTTAAGTAGTCACAAAAATAAAGTTAAATAATGAATGTCCATGCATCCATCACTCACTTTTATCAATTATCAATATTTTTTATCTATGTACCCATTAAGAGTTTTCCCCTATATATTTTAAAACCAATCCAGATAGCAGGTTGTTTCATCCATCTCTGGGATCAGAGTTTTCAGGGGCTCCCATTATGCAGGTGTGAGTGACTACTCACAGAGTTGATCTCAGTCTCTGATCCTCAGCCTTTGGATGTTGACTAGCACTGCTGATACCAAAGCCCTTATCCTAAAGCATAGTGGTAAGACCTGAGGTGGCCAGCCTCCACTCTGCAGCTATTTACTCAAAATCACATTGTTGGACTATTCTGTGTGACCCAAAGCCAAGGCAAACAAAGATACACCTACGAGGCATCACGTTTCAAGAGCTTAGAGATTATATCCCAGAAGCTAAGGGCAAAGAACAGACCTCTTTTAACCCTTTTTGAGCACAGTTAACTTTTTTTTTTTTTTTACTGTATACCTATTACATTATTATTATTATAACAGAAGGAGAAACCATAACCTGCTCACCAGGGGTACCACTTAGAGTCATTCAGGAGCCATTCATCCCTCCTTAGGAGTGGAAGATCATTCTTGGGCTTGTTCAGGGTCAGCCCAGCACATGTGGTTGGGGGAGAGAAGATGAGCCTGTGAGAGGAAGGAATTGCCTTCTCTGTGTCCCCATTCTGTTAGCATATTGGGCAAGTGGTGATTATAAACATTGCAAATTCTACTTAATAAGTTAGTTTTTCTCAGGGGGTCTGAGATATTAAACCAAAGAAAACCAATACCATCTTTGGTCATAACAAAAGTGATGAAAAACAGTTACACTATAAGAAATGATTAGTCTTGAGTTGAGGTGTTATAAAATTAATGGACATTGTGGAATCTTAGTTTCCTTCTGAACCCTCCAAAAAGTGGTGGTGTTGATTTTTACAACTGGAATTAAAAAGAACTCTAGGTCACTTAACTCTTCCTCTTGCTCACTAAAAACTTCACTTAATCATCTCAGCCAGACTGAAACCTCTCCTAATTACAGAACCTCTCAGGAAAATCTGTTAGATGGGGCTCCTTTTCACTCTTATCAGAGATAATTGCAAAAATGTGCATTAACCATAGGTTATTGAGCAGATACCCCACTGCTTGCTAGGGCACCCAAACGAAAGGATTTATCCTAAGCGTCTGCCTTTGGCCAATGGAAGGAGCTTTGATGATGAGTCCTTACTAGCAGAAACCTTGTTTTACTCTTGTCTGCACTCTCAGTGCCCATCCCAGGGATTGGCAGTCAGTGGGCTTTGCCTGAGAGCCTTCAAAAGGAACCCTAAAGTAATGGTTTCTGTATAAAGGTTTACTGTGTCCAGGTTAGCTTTAGTTTGAAAAACTTTTGAAAGAGCCTGTTTTATTAGTTACTGAAATGATCCACACTACATGGCTCAGCTGGTAAAGAATCCACCTGCAATGTGGGAGACTTTATCCACGGGATCGCAGAGGGCAGATACACTGAGCGACTGTCACGTTCACACTTTCACTTTTACATGCAGAAAAGGAACTGGAAGCCTGTCATGGCATAAAATGTTGGGAATTTTTTTAACAAATTAAGCAAATTAAACAAATTAAACTTATTTTCACAGTGCTGAAGTATCACTGAAATAATAGCCAATTGAGAGTTGATGGGAAGAGGAGAGAATGAAAAACTTAATAACATAGTAAACATACAAGAATAATTAGTAAAACTTGGTATCAACTTAATTAGCTTAATATAATAATAATTTATTTATATATATTTTTAAATGGGGTGTTTTAGCCTTCTTGGTCCTTTTATTTAAAAAAACTTTTTTAATTGGCTGATAATTGTTTTACAGTATTGTGTTGGTTTCTGCCAAATATCAACATGAATCAGTCATAGGTTTTGGTTGAAATATTTCACATGTAAATTAAGTCATTCTTTTTCTGACTTATTTCACTTAGTATGCATCTAGAGATCCATCCATGTGTTGCAAATGGCAAGATTTTTTTTATGGCTTGGTAGAATTCAACTCAATCTTTTTATGTAGTACTCATCTTCTTTATTCATTTGTCTGTTGATGAACACTTAAGTTGCTTCCATATCTTGACTATCGGAAATAATGCTGCAGGGAACATTCACTTATCTTTTTGAATTAGTGGTTTTTTTTTCCCTTTGGGTAAATACCCAGGAGTAGAATTGCAGGATCATATAGTAGTTCTATTTTAAATTTTTGAGGGACCTCCATACCGTTTTCCACAGTGACTGTATTGATGTACATTCCCACCAACAGTGCACAAGGCTCCCTTTTCTCCACATCCTTGCCAACACTTATTTGTAGTCTTTTTGATGATAACCATTCTAAAAGGTGTGAGGTGATATCTCATTGTGGTGTTGAATCCTTGGCATTAGTGATGTTGAGTTCTTTTCATATATCTGTTGGCCATCTGTATGTCTTTGGAAAAATGTCTATTCAGATCCCCTGCCCATTTTCTAACTGGATTGTTTGTCCTTTTTGATATTGAGTTGTATGAGTTCCTTGTATACTTTGGGAATTAACCTCATATTAGATATGTTGTTTAAAAATATCTTCTTGAATTCACCAGGCTGCCTTTTTATTTTGTGGATAGTTTCCTTTGCTGTGCAAGCCCTTTTTAGTTTGATGTAGTACCATTTGTGTATTAAAATTTTGAAAACAGTTTTACTGAGCTATGATTTACATACCATATAAAGTATTAAATTCCACTCATTTAAAGTATTAAATTCAGTGTTTTTAAAAATATATTTAAAGATATGTGCAACTGCTACTGCAGTCAGTTTTAGAATATTTTCATCACCTCAGACAGAAATTCCGTACCCCTTAATTATCATTCTCTTATCTTCCCCTGCCTTCTCCAGCCCTAAGCAATCGCTAATCTCTGTTATATCTCTGTAGATTTCCCTGATTTGGACATTTCGTATGATCGGAATCATATAATATGTGGTCTTCTGTGTCTGGCTTATTTTGCTTAGGACAAAATCTCTGCTTATTTGTTCTATAGCATGTATCAATGCTCCATCTGTATGGCTTCATAGTATTCCACTATAACACATTTGTATGATACATTTTATTTTCTATTTATCATCATTTGATGGATATTTGGGTTGTTCCCATCTTTTGGCTAATATGAATAACATTGTAGAAAATGCTCTTGTACAAGTTTTTGTGTGTACATATGATTTCATTTATCTTGGGTATATACCTGGGAATGGAATTGCTGGGCTTTTGACAATTCTGTGTTTAATTGAGGAGGAGCCAGACTATTTTCCAGGATGGCTGAATTATTTTACATTTCCACTAGCAGTGTATGAGAATTCTGAGATGTCTACATCCTTGCCAAAACTAATTTTCCATTAAATTTTTTTTAAAATTACAGCCATCCATGTGGATGTGAAATGTTCTCTCATTGTGGTTTTGATTTTCATTTTCTTCATGACTAATGAGATTGGGCCTCTTTTCATGTGCTTATTGGCCATTTGTGTATCTTCCTTGTAGAAATGTCTATTTTTCATTTTTCTTATTCAATTCTCCTTAAGCTTCATCTGAAAAATGAGGTTGTAATGCCTAGTTGTTAATAGAACTAAATGAAATGGTACATATAGCCATTTAGTCTGTGTCAGCTCTTAATTAATAATTCTCATTATTGTCATCACTTACAACAACTCTGAACCTCTGTCTTTTCATCTCTGTTGTCCTAAAACTCTGTGATATTTTCCCTAGTATACCACAATTATAAAAGTAATCACTGGTATTTAACATTAAATCATATTCTGTGCTAAGTCCTAATGGATAGATTTATTTGATTCCTGCAGACTGTAATCTTGATATCTGATACAGATCTTCCCCAGCTTGAAGCATTAATGAGAGTGAAATGGACATCCTGGGAGATCATTTGGAGACCCAGTGTTTGAACCTCAGATTCCAGGTAGTTCAGGGATGGCGTTAAAGGCCTGTAACTGGAATGTCACACCAAGAAATCTCAAGAATTAGGTAGAACAAGAGTTAAGTAAATCTGTAGTAATAATTATGGATGGAAAAACACTGTCTAGCATAGCTAACTCTTAAAATAATAACAGTCACTTGCATAGCACTTACTTTGTACTGTACCCTTTTATAAGATACATATAATACACTTATTTAACCTTCACACAAAATGTTGAGTAAATGGAATGAACAGATTCTTAATAAGTGCTTCTTTTGTGCCAGGCAGGCCCTCTCCTCTATGCTGGCAAACCAAGTGGTGAGCCAAAAGCACAGTTTCTACCTTCAGCGTCTGCAGTGTAGATAGAGAGATGACGTGGCTCAACTGATTCCATCAGTGATTGTGGATTACACTGAGATGGGAGCCACAGAGGCATGAACATGGTGCCGTGCAAATGCATGCTGGAGGGGAATTGCCTTTCTGGGGAAATAGATGAGCTGAGAGATGAAAGGAGTGTGTTGGCTGGGGTAGAATGAGATGCCAGAAGAAAGAGTAGGAGCCAATGTCCTGTGGCTGGAGGAAGCAATGTGAAGCTGAGAAACTGAAAAGTCAGGCTGTCTGGAATACAGAGAGCGAGGGGAGCATCCATGAGGTGGGCAAGAGCCCTGTAAGCCTAAAGGATTTTGGTCTTCGTTTTGAGAGCACAGGGAGTGATTGAAAGATTGTAATTAGGGGGATAACATGACCAGATTTCTGTTGCTATGGCTGCAACATGAGAAATAAAGGGGAAGGGGCCCAAGGGGGCTGGGAAGACCAGCACAGATGAAGACTTAAGTGAGCAAGTTGGGGGCGTCCATGTTCATTAGGTGGATGACTCTACTGGCACGATTCACCTTTGTAAGGCTTGGGTATTTGTCTTCCCAGTCATAACACAGGCTGTCTTCCAGGTGCCGGCAAGCATCTGACAGGAAAAATCAATTTTGTGGACATATATGCATATGACCCAGAGACAGAACATGGAAATACTGAGCTCATCCAGGATGCTGTTCTGTTATAAATCTTATAATGCCTGAGATACAGCTCCTCTCTTGGTGCCTTTTTAGCTCTTGACATCCTGCTCAAAGGACCTAATTTTGAGTCCATTTCTTCCTTGATTTCTTTTCCCAGCACTCTGCCCCTCTTTGATCTCTCCTTCTCTGAACTCCTATTAGAGTTTGTCATCTATTTCTAGTTTAGGTTTTTCAAGGTCAAAGCTTAGAGTCTTTACTGCAATTGGACCTCCCGCTGTCCCCAGGTGAATATACCTTTTTATGACCTCATGTTTCTGACAGCTGGGTTCTCCACAGGGAAGGTTAACGGTGAGGGAGAGCAGCATCCATTTCCACTAAATGATACCCAAGAACAGTAGGCATTAGAATCACGTTTGTTAGACTTACTTTGATTAGAGTCACTGAACATATATATATATATATATATATTAGCTTATATGAATAATCACTGAATTTAAATAAATGTTCAGTAATTACCACTACTACTGAGATAGAGACTCCTCCTTGCCCCTGCCCCCCACCCCCACACCTTTTGGTCTGTTCTCAATTCTGTAATCTGAATACTTATAAAAGTGCCTGGCACAAAGTAAGTTGCTCAATAAATGTTGCGTGAATGAGTGGATAGCTGAATGAGTAAATGGAGAATTTTCTGCATGTCAAGCACGTTCTATGTGCTTAACTTGGATAATTTTCCCTTAACCATTATAGCAGCTCTAGGATCTGAGTTTAGTATTACCTTTCTAAAGCAGTGCTGTCCAACAGAAATATAATATGAGTCATGTGTGAAATTTCAAATTTTGTTGTATAGCTACATTTTAAAAGGCTTTAAAAAGCAACATTAATTTTATAGTATATTTAATGTAGTTAAAGCATTTAATATTTAATCAATATAAAATATTAATAAAGTCTCATTTTGCCTATTTTGTCCTTTGTCTCTGAAACGTAGTGTGTATCTCACACTTATAGCACACCTCTGCTCAGAGTGGCAATAGTTCTAGTGTTCATTAGCCACATGTGGCTCCCAGCCATTGGCCAGCAGAACTCCAGAATCTAGGATGGCTCTAACTTAAGAAATACCTAGATATCATTAGGCAAACTTATTAATCCTTAATCATTATCAAGTTTCAGTCAATATAACCCAATAATTCTGTGAGGCTTGAATACAAGGTATTTTTTAGTTCCTGATGAATCTTTCTTCTCATTGACCTCCTTTGGGACTTGCTGTCTGATCCAGGACTTGAGGCCACCTTGCCGTCAAAGCCCCTCCAGAGGGATGTCCCCAGCCTGATTCTTCTCTGTGATTGGTACCAATAGTACCAACAATCTGTTCACATTGCTAAGACCACTGGGAGAAAGGAAAACATGGCCTTTGTCCTGCCTGGTCCTGCTGGGTCCTGAGCACTGGATCCCTCCCTGGTTCTCCTTGGCTCCCTTGTATACAGCGATCAAATTGGAAGGGAAAGAAAACTACACATTTGCCTCATGTGTGCCTTTTCCACCAGAAGTCTTTTCCTATCATTTTGAATTTAGAGTTGTGTCATTTCTACATTTAAGTTGAATAATTCTATCAATGATTACAACCCTGGATGCCATACTTTAGGTTGGACAAAGACTGCTTTTAAAAAGGAGAAATCTTATCTTTAAAAAAAAAATTTTCTGTTACAAATTAGTGCTTATATTTTTCAGATATAAGAAATGATTACCACCCATTTAGCACTTGGTCATTGTTCAGCTTTCTATTGCTATGAAATAAATAAAGCCCAAATTTAGGGACTTAAAACATTTGTTTATGTAGTTCATGATTTTTTGGGTTAGAAATTTTGGAAGGGCTCAACTGGATGGTTCATCTCGTGGCTGGGGAAAGATCTACTTCCAGGATAGCTTCTTCACCTCCAAGTGCCTCAGTACTTCTTAGCCTCTCTTGCTTACCATATGGCATTTCATCCTGCAGGATTTCTCCAGCGTAGCTTGGATGTCACAGACGGATGGTTTCATGGTGACTGCTATTCTTCCACGTAATTGGCTTGTAAGAGGTAGGATGCAGAAGTTTCCAGGATGGTAAAGGGCTATGCTTGGAACTGACATAGTATTACTTCTGCCATATTCTGTTAGTCAAATCAGTCACCAGGCCCAACCAAATTCAAGGGGGTGGAGAAATAGATTCTACCTTTTGAGAGGATACGTTGAGGTCATATTTCACATGAGCATGTGGGATGGGAAATACTGTTGCATCTATTTTTGGAAAATGCAGTCTGCTAGTTTTATGCCATCTTGGATGGTGTCCATTTGTCTCATATTTGTCTCTTTTCTTCCACTGAGGTTACATAAATCTTCATATACCTGCTTTTCTCTTGTTTTCTATAGAGACCATCAGTCCCATAATAGATACTAACTAATTATTATTGATTTGCAGATTGTTGTTGTTTAACTGGTAAGTCATGTCTGACTCTTTGCCACCCCATGGACTTCAGCATGCCAAG
This sequence comes from Bos taurus, assembly GCF_002263795.3. Taxonomy (NCBI): domain Eukaryota; kingdom Metazoa; phylum Chordata; class Mammalia; order Artiodactyla; family Bovidae; genus Bos; species Bos taurus. Next base: position 108,547,033 of record NC_037328.1, on the reverse strand, counting down.
CTCCTCTGTCCTCACTATGTCCCGCAGTTTGCTCAAATTCATGTCTGTTGAGTCAGTGATGCTATCTAACCATCTCATCCTCAGCCATCCCCTTCTCCTTTTGTCTTCAGTCTTGCTCAGCATCAGGGTCTTTTCCAGTGAGCCGGCTGTTCACATCCGGTGGCCAAAGAATTGGAGCTTCAACTTCAGCATCAGTCCTTCCAATGAATAGTCAGGGTTGATTTCCTTTAGGATTAACTGGGTTCATCTCCTTCCAAGGGACTCTCAAGAGTCTTCTCCAGTACCACATTTCAAAAGCATCAGTTCTTCGTGCTCAGCCTTCTTTATGGTCCAACTCTCATACTTGTTCATGACTACTGGAAAAACCATAGCTTTGACTATACGGACCTTTGTCAGCAGTGTGTCTGCTTTTTAATATGCTGTCTAGGTTTGTCATAGCTTTTCTTCTAAGGAGCAAGTTTTTATTTTTCTGATAAAGTACCTGAAGATAAATTAATATTTGAAATTTTAGGAAAAATATAAATATTTTTATATTTGTACCTTACATTAAAACCAGTGTTAGCCACATGATTTTCTTAATTTCCCTAATTAATTTTTTTTCCTTTACTGTGCCCACCCTTCTAATTTCCTTCTAAATCATCCTTTTAGATTCATATTATAGCCATCTCCTTCATGAGGTCTTCTCCAGTTAACTCAGCCTATGTGATCTGTCCATTATCTCTACTCTAGCCATTTATGCTGGCTCCAAAACCACCCTTTTATACCCTGCCCAGTGATATTGAGCTGGCATCCTTCAAACTAGATTTTTCTTTTGTAACTATCTTCCTTTCAGGTTTCACCAATACAACACAGTAGAAGGATACTGGAAGGCAGGAACGGGAAGGAATGGCCTCGCTTCTTCCTGCCCGCTTGCTCTTCCTGCCCTGTCCTCAGCAGTTGTCCTCCTTAGAGAGGACAGTTGTTCACCCAGAAGCAATGGCTAGTTCTGATTTAGCTCAGCTACCCACAGAGTAGGTGTGGGTAGCTCAACTATCCACAATGTGGCCCCTCAGAGACACAGTGTCCTCTCCCTGGGAATCTGCATCCTAGCTCCACTAAGCCACTCCTCTGAGCTCCTACTACCAGCCCTAGAGGGTAGTGCTACCCTTCCAGGAGTCTAGGTCTCAACTCCAGGGGTCCTCTTCTATAACTTGTCTGATATCCTAACTCCTTCCTCTTGTTCCCCAGTCCTGAGGTTGGTAGTCCCTTCCTGCAGTTACCATCTCTATGTCACATTCAAATTCCCTTTTTATTTTCACCATCCTCCAGCACCAATCTCTTATATTAAATTTTCTCTGTTGAAATACCTAGAGTGGCCTTTGTGTTCCTGACTGGACCGTGACTGGTATTCTGTGCATACTCCTAATTTGATAATTGTATAAACTGTGTACTGTTTTGTGACATGTTCTCTAGGTGCCCTGAGCTGTCATTTACTTGTTTTTTATTTTATTAAAAGAATTTTTTTTTTGGCTGTGCTGCAGAGCATGTGGGGTCTAGTTCCCTGATCAGGGATCAAATCTGTGCCCACTGCATTGGAAGCACAGAGTCTTAACCACTGGACTGCCAGGGAAGTCCCTGTTATTTACATTTTTAATAATTGTTTTCTCATATTCCTGCCTTTCAACTTCATATTTTAAACTCCTAGAGAGGAGAGACCATTTCTCCTGGTGGTTTGTGATTTATATGTCATGTGTTTTACATGGTAGCTTGTACTAGCTCATAATAACTGTGTAATAAATCTTTATCAAATTTTTGAATCGAGTTGGCAATCCACAATAGAGGATGTGGAGTCCAAGGCAAAGGTCAGGGCAAAGGGATTGATTGCTCATAGAGATGGAGATGTTTCTCAGCCAAGTTATTATTGTGAGCGGCTGGTGGATGGGTCACAATTATAGGATGGCTGCATCAGGGTTGTACGTTTGGGAGGTTACATTCATTGTCAGCTGAAACCCTCTTAACTGGTATTTGAAAACACTCAGTTCCTTGAAGTAATTTTCCCCTCCAGTTGAGGCATTTCTAGTTGACATCTTCTAGGTTACTGAAGTCTCATGTTTTATTTGTTCAGGTTAGTTTCAAAACAGCTTGTTTTGAGCATACATCTTACTTAGGTGGTGAAAATTGAACTTACTTAAGTAAATTGAGATATTTAAGTTTGGATTGTTGTAACAGATGTGGGATGAGTTCTACTTTGATGTTAGTGGGGCTGTTCTTATATGAGCTTAAAGAATAAGGAGAAAACTCTTTACAGTTGTATTTAATGGTCTTCTTTCAAGACAACATCGGTGATGGTTTATGCTTCAGCACTTATGGTAAAGTGGAAATTACTTTGTTAAACTGATTTCTATCTTTCCCCCCCCAAGCAACCCAACCTTCTATTTTGTCAGAGTAAAATTTTCTCCTTAACATTGTCCTGTGTTGATCTTCCAAAACCTGTTTTTTTCAGTTTCTCCTAAGCACTTATATATTTATTGGAGTTAACCAAGCAGGTAAGTCCTATCTGATTCTTGACTTCGCTTTGCTCACCTTGCTGTGAGTTTTAGTAAAATAATGTACTTAATCAGGTGTCAGTGTTTGGATAATGGAGATTTCTGTGGTATCTTTTACTTTCTTTTGGTCAAGCAAATGTGTTGATTAATCTATGACATTAGATCACAAGATAGAAGCCATCAGAATGAACCTTTTTTATTTCTTTCTTGTTAATGGTTCCTGTCTAGATGTGTATATCATTTGGAAAAGGATTAATGGCCACATTAGCATCAACATTAATTGTAAGACCAGTCACCTGAAGAGGGATTTCTCTGTTGAATATCAGAATAAGCAGATAAGCCTACATGGCTTTTTTGGTATTAACAAGTACAAATTTAATCATCTATTTCTTAAATTTGGCACTATTTAAGGATCACATACTGTTTGTTTCATTTTGTTTTAATTAGATTTTAACTTGAGGAACTATATCCATGAAAAGAAAACTGATTACCAGTCATCAATGTGCAATTTTATGTTGTTGATTATGCAACCATCCTATCATCTCTTCTTTTTGCCTAGAAAGCTGATTCATATTTGGTGTTCATAGACAATTTAAGTGCTTTAATAATGTTTAGTACTTTCTGATTTTAGGATCTGATTTAAAATAAATTTGATTTATTAAATGTTTAGGGTGCTTGAACCATTGTTTGTGTATCAGGAATTAGTAGTGTATCCCTGGAGGAATAAATCAAGGCACAGAAGGAAAGTCTATGTGCTGTTTTAAAGTTAAGAAGAGATGCCTTTATAGCTTTCAAAAGTGTTTGAAAATTAAATGTTTGATTTATAAGGGCTGTGTACATACAGGGCTCAAATTATTCATGTATCATTTGGAAAATGTAAAATGCTTAATGTTCTGGCATTATGTGATAATTGCTATTCTAATATATAGTGTCTACTAAATCTTTCTGGGAGCGGGTAAGGGTGGCATTGATATACAGGAGCACATGCTTTGTGTGCTAGTAAATCATTCTTCCATTGAGTTAAGGCCAAGGAGGGAGCAGTGAGTGGAACTTAAAGTAATATTACAGTATCTGGTACTGTTCTAATCAAGAAATATGTAGCAGTGCTAGTGAAAAATGAGTGGAAACACAAAAATCCACTAAGGAGAAAATGCAGTCAGAGATTTATCAGTGATGCTTTTTGCAAGGTTTCCAAGAATCATGATCATCAGTCAGTAGAGTTGCTTTTCAAGGTTGAGGCCATCTTAATTCTCTTTTTTGTGTTGGTACCACTCTGACAACATGTTCTTTGGGGGTGCGTATTCATCAGTGAGGGCTTCCCAGTTGGTGCAGTGGTCAAGAATCTGCCTGTCAATGTAGGAGATGCAGGTTTGACCTCTGCATCGGACGATCCCCTGAAGTAGGAAATGGCAACCACTCCAGTATTCTTGCCTGGGAAATCCATGGGCAGAGGAGCCTGGTGGGGTACAGTTCATGGGCTTGCAAAGGGTCAGACATGACTGAATGACTGAGCACACACATTCATTAATGAGCTAGAGTCCTCCTGGGTCTATCACTAGCCATCTGGGTGAACTTGAACACGTTGCTTCACCCTCTAAGTTTCCTTCATCTTCAGTTTCCATATAGCCATAGCCTACCTTGTAGGGTTAATATGAGTAAATGAGATAATTCATGTCCAGCACCTTACCTGGGGCTTGGCACACAGTAGTCACTTGATACTGCTGCTGTTACCATTTATCTTCTGCAGATACCTGCCCACAGTTATTTTAACAAAGACTGAAGGGGTACATGGTAGAATAGACTAGGAAGAGAATTAAGGAAGGACTACAAAATCAGTGATTTTATCCTCACAGTGCCAGTATAGCAAAATGGAACTCTCTGAGTAGGCATGATGATGTGAAAGACTTGAACCAAATGTGTGTAGGAACTAGTTGACTAATTTCAATACTTCTTTTTGAGTTGTAGAAAGGCAGTTCCACCCAGTGTGCTTTTTTTTTTTTTTAATGTACTCTGGCCTCTATTGGGGAACTCACTTTCTGCCAGTGACAATATAGAGCTCAGTACATGATGAAAGGGGAAGTGTTCCTTAGCTACAATCACTCTCTTTTCTTTTCTGGAAATCAGAAGTCAAGGAGATGAGCAGTACACCTCAGTTTAGGAAGGTGATATATGAATGTATATTCAGAGTGTAGGGGTGAGGAGTGAGAGCAGACAAATAAGGCTAGATCAGATCAGTTCAGTTGCTCAGTTGAGTCTGACTCTGCAAACTCATGGACTGCAGCACACCAGGCTTTCCTGTCCATTACCAACTTCTGGAGCTTACTCAAATTCATGTCCATCGAGTCAGTGATGTCATCCAACCATCTCATTCTCTGCTGTCCCCTTCTCCTCCTACCTTCAATCTTTCCCAGCATCAGGGTCTTTTCCAATGAGTCAACTCTTTGCATCAGGTGGCCAAAGTATTGAAGCTGCTGAGTCAGCATCTGTACTTCCAGTGAATATTCAGGACTGATTTCCTTTCGGATGGACTGGTTTGATATCCTGGCAGTCCAAGGGATTCGCAAGAGTCTTCTCCAGCACCACAGTTCAAAAGCATCAATTCTTTGGCGTTCAGTTCTCTCTATAGTCCAGCTCTCACATCCATATATGACTACTGGAAAAACCATAGCTTTGACTAGATGGACCTTTGTTGGCAGAGCAAAGTGTCTGTTTTTTAATATGCTGTCTAGTTTGGTCATAGCTTTTCTTTCAAGGAGCAAGTGGCTTTTAATTTCATAACTTCAGTTACCATCTGCAATGATTTTGGAGCTCAAGAAAATAGTCACTCACTGTTTCCATTGTTTCCCCATCTATTTGCCATGAAGTGATGGGACCAGATACCATGATCTTAGTTTTTTGAATGTTGAGTTTTAAGCCAGCTTTTTCACTCTCCTCTTTCACCTTCATCAAGAGGCTCTATAGTTCCTCTTCACTTTCTGCCATAAGGGTGGTGTCATCTGCATATCTGAGGTTATTGATATTTCTCTTGGCAATCTTAACTCTAGCTTGTACTTCATCCAGCCCAGCATTTCTCATGATGTACTCTGCATAGGTAAGTTGAATAAGCAAGGTGACAATATACAGCCTTGATGTACGCCTTTCTCAATTTGGAACCAGTCTGTTGTTCCATGTCCAGTCTTAACTGTTGCTTCTTGATCTGCATACAGATTTCTCAGGAGGCAGATCAAGTGGTCTGGTATTCCTATCTCTTGAAGAATTTTCCACAGTTTGTTGTGATCTACACAGTCAAAAGCTTTGGCACAATCAATAAAGAAGAGGTAGATGTTTTTCAGGAATGCTCTTGCTTTTTCTATGATCCAACAGATGAGTATCAGGCTAGATACTCTATGTCAATATTAGGATAATGAGTTCATTAAACATCTTTAAGAGCCAACTCTATAAGGAATATTTACTTTATTACTTAGAATACAGGAGAAAACCCATGCAGGAAATATCATGGATCCCTTGTTCTTGAGGATTATATCACCTAATGGCTATAGCTGCTGCTGCTGCTAAGTCGCTTCAGTTGTGTCCGACTCTCTGCGACCCCATAGATGGCAGCCCACCAGGCTCCCCCATCCCTAGGATTCTCCAGGCAAGAATACTGGAGTGGGTTGCCATTTCCTTCTCCAATGAATGAAAGTGAAAAGTGAAAGTGAAGCCGCTCAGTCATGTCCGACTCCCAGCGACCCCATGGACTGCAGCCCACCAGGCTCCTCCATCCATGGGATTTTCCAGGCAAGAGTACTGGAGTGGATTGCCATCACCTTCTCTGAATGGCTACAGAGTCTGAGGGATTCCAAGAGAGAGGCCATCACACACACGTGCATAGACACACACACACACACACACACACACAGAGGAAATGACCTACCTCTGTATGGGGAAGATCATGACACTACTCATGCCCATCTGGATTTTTTTGTCTCCTTACCCCTTCTTTGTCCTTTGGGGAAGGATAGTTGAAGCCTTGGCTTACTGGTCTGGACTATAGAGAGACCCCCAGACTCCAGTGGAGATAAAGTTACCAGTGAAAGTGAAGTTGCTCAGTCATGTCCGATTCTTTGTGATCCCATGGACTGTAGCCTACCAGGCTTCTCCGTCCATGGAATTTTCCAAGCAAGAGTACTGGAGTGGATTGCCATTTCCTTCTCCAGGGGATCTTCCTGAACCAGGGGCTGAACCCAGGTCTCCCACATTGCAGGCAGACAGATGCTTTACCGTCTGAGCCACCAGGGAAGCCAGTAGGTCTCCTAAAACAGTGACTCTAAAACTTGTTAGTCCTCAGGACCCATTTCCACTCTTAAAAATTATCGCGGACCTTAAAGAGAGTTTATGTGTTGCATCTATTGAAATTTACCATGTTAGAAATTAAAATTTATTAATTCACTTAAAATATCAATAGCACTAATCAATTCATACTTATTAACATTAATAGCAATTACTTTAAGCAAAAAATACATTTTCAAAACTAAATTAGAAGAGTAGCATTGTTTTACTTTTTTTCTACATCTCTTTAATGTCTGAGTTAATAGAATACAACTGGGTTCTCAGATTGGCTTCAGGACTCAGTCCAGTGTGGTCCCACACATCCAGTTGGCTCTGGAAGGCTCCATTATCCATTCGTGAGAGAACGTGACCAAAAGGCAAGTGACAGCATAGTATTAGCATGAAAATAGTTTTGAACTCACAGACACCCCTGGGCCCATGACTGAGGCTGGAAAGATACTGCTTTAGCTGATTTCAAGGAAGGAAGAAGAACGGCTATTACCTCGTAGTTTGGGGACCATCAGGAAGCTGGCTGTGTTGTCAGCGCTTAGAAGTAAGGCTGTGGCTCTACCCTGATTCTGCCGCTTTCTTACAACTGTGTGACCTTGAAGTTACTTAACCCTTTTTGCCTGCTTTTTCATCTTTAAAATGGAGTTTGCGATAGGATCTGCCTCTAATGGCTGTTTCGAGTCTAAGGGAGATTAACGTAAGCAGAGTGTTTAGCTGGTTCTAAGTGCTCAATATTAGCTTTGTTTCTTAGGTGTTTATCACTGTTAAGGTGCCAATCCATTATGAAACTGTTTCCACATCTAACAAATGAGGCTGGTCTAGATGGTCTTAAAGATCTCGCACAGCCCTAAACATTCTGTGATTTTGCTCCGAAGCTTGTCTTTCCCACATTACAGACGGGATATAGGGGTGGTGATGGTGTATACAGTTCTAGTGGTAAGAAAAAGTACTTGTTTTTCTGTTATTTTTGATAATTAGCCACCATTCCCTTTCCCCTTCTCCTGCTTATAAGTCTGTTAAAAACTTTCAAGGGCTTTAAGAATAAAACTTGGTGAAAAAATTGTTGTTTGCTTGGGAAAAATTAAATTTAGCCCTTTCAGTTGGAGCCAATATAGATAACTGAGCAAACAAAAATTTACAAATTTGTTTCCAGGTCCCATGGTGGTTTCAGGTCAAAGTCATAATAGGGTTTATCTCATGTCTAAATTTAATTGAAGGGTAAATGAAATGATGCTGAGAGATTTTGCTGACTCCTCACTTTACAAAAATATACAGAGTAGGTAATAGACTTTTAGTGGAAGAGGAAAGTAAGGAGCCTGGATTCATGGACTGGGGCAGAAGACAGAAAACAGGTGAAAAAGCATTTTGAAAAGGCGAACATTAGACCTGTAGTTTGATTGAGGACCACGATCAAAAGAAATCAATACAAATGTTTTGGTTTATTTTTTTCCCCTCCATTTTCACTTAAGTAGCAGTCTCTAATACAATGGAAAGCTGGCACAAAGCGTATTAGAAAGGAGGTAAGACGAATGGGCTCAGCAGTAATAGGAAGTACCGCATGTGTTGCATGCTGCTTAGTTTAAATTTACTGGAGCCTTGCTACAGAGCCCTGAGGGGAGGCTTGGGGATTTGCATAGGAGGACTTTATTAAAAGGAGATACTTAGTGGATGTCTTGAGAACATCATCCCTAAAGCACTGTTGCTTGCTGTTGGCTTGCAAGGAGAGTACAATAGCAAGGCTTGACTTTGGTGTGAAAATGTGCTAGAATTCAAATCACAGAAGCTTGTGTCCATAGTAGCATCATGAATGGCAGTCGTCATGGAATAATGCTAAAATTCTATACATAGAGGTAACTGTCAGGATAGCAGCTTTAGAGTTTATAGATAGAATTGTTTACCTGATATGGTATGATATTGGTAATTTTGATACTACTGACATCTCTAGAGTGATGCTTAATGTCGACTTTGCCATCAAAAGCCATTTGATATAATAATGGAAAGCAGGGGGTCTTGCAGGTGAGAAACGAGCTCAGGTTGAACCAGCAAACTGCTTCTGACAAAGACAGATATGTTTGTGCTCAAAGGAAAAGAATAATAGCTGTAATCAGATAGATCAGGAACTTTTACTTGTGGTAATCACTGGAAATGTGAATAATACTTTTCATTTTTCAAAAATATATAGATCAGAAGGAGCTGAACCTGGTTTGTTACTATTTGCAACCTAAAAAAAATTATCTCTTGACCTTATCCCATATGGAAGTAGAAGTCATCCACTTGCAGTTTGTTTCATCAATCAAAGCTGTTATCTGCCTGAGTCTTTCATCTATCCCAGGAAGTTTCAATATATGAAAAAAGCCCTAACATGGCAGATGAGCACACATGTACACCATGGGCTCTTCTTTTTGTGTCGAGCAAATATGTTCCCGATTCTGGCCCCAGACAGTTCTCTTGAACTGGAGACACTGCACCTCTGGTTGATGCTTTTGGAGATCCAGGACGTGGTTCTGTGGTTACCTGGTGCTATGGCAGATTTGTGCCCTGATGGCTGTGTCTGGGATCAGGCATCCAGACTGCGGGTCATTAAAATGGCCAGGAGGGGTAACTGGTGAGAGCAGCAGGAACCGCTTTTCCCTCTGAAAGACTGAGTGAGTTGACCTGTACAGCAGACAGACTTCTGTTGATGCTATTGGAAAGTGCCTGGCATTTTCTGGGCACATAGTAGGTGCTTAAGTAACAGTTTGATTGAAGTCCTCAGACAGTACAACAGAGCAGGATGTGCCCATGTAATATAGTCCTCGGATGATTAATTCAGAGAAAAGGCTGGAAAATGATTTCTCTTTTCTGTTTACACATTAGGCAATCTGCTTCAGAAAGAAAATGATGACATTTAAATCCCAATACTGTCTGTTCTTTGTAATAATTGGCACTTTAGCAAAACTCTGCTGAAATAGGAAGGATTGGAAGGATGTTTACCTCCCTGAAACTGGTGGAGAGACATGAGAGAGGAGGGTTTCTGGTATCGACTTCAGCGTGAATTTATGAAAATTACTTAACTTCTTTGTCCTCACTTCTCATCTTTCAGAAATGGGATGCTTCCCTGTGGGAGATGTTGCTAATGCTCAGCTCACCATGTCTAGTTCTCTTTACCTTTCATATGTGTGAGAGGTTTGCACTTGTCAACCCATTTTAAAGTGTGGTGAAACCATGAGGCCAGTATTGGCTAATTGAGTTGTGGGCAGAAGTAATGTGTGCCCATTTCCCAAGGAGAGCATTCAGTTGCTAGTGGGAGAATTCTAGCTTTGTCTTGTCCATGCCTCTGCAACCAGAAATATTCTAAATGGCAGAGCCTCCATCAGCATCTGAGTATCAGTGAGAAGGTAAGGAGCAGAGCTCTCCCCACTTTCACCTGTATCAGCATCAGTGCCCACTCGACATATAATGTGAACAGAGGTTGTTTCGGGTCTCTGGGGTGTGAAGGGCAGCTGTCACTACAGCTAACTTAGTTTATTCCAAATGATACATGCCCATTATTTGATTCTTTAACTTGAGAATTATTTTATTGGTTTTCTTTTTTCAATACACAGATGTCTGGTTCTCAGGTTTCAGAATCATATCCTGCTGGTTCAGTTTGCAGATTTCTGGGCCTTTTTGCCAGAGCATCAGACCTCAGCATACCTGGTAAGAGCTGCAGGTATCTGCTTTAAAGAAGCAAAATGGGTTTTTGCATGATTCTGATTCAGGACGGAAGACCACGCTTCAAGAAATGTTGTAAATCTCTATCATGCTATAAAGATTCTGGCAATTATTTCTCAAGTTCTCCTAAACAGACATGTTCAGATATTAGCAAAAGGTTAAAGGCATTTATAGCAGGAATAAGTATAATGGATATAAAGTTCACCAGCTCTGTTTCAAGGCTGCATGAAGCAGTGATAAAGTGAAGACACAGAGTGGTGATTAATAGACCTGACCACTTTCTAAATGAGAATTCTAAAGATTGTAAATCATTTGGAAATTGAAGTGATGACCTGGAAAACAAGTCAGAATTAAGAAATATCAAGTCAGAAATGGATTTAAAGAAGTAAAAGCAGAAAACATTGAGACATTTCTCTCACAGTTGATTTGGGAGCAAGGTGGAGAGTGCAAGTTACAGGGACCTTAGAGTAGGAGGAGGAGGAAGCTGGGTTGAACTCCACTTGTGGGCTTTGTCCTAGATCCAGATCTCCCAGGTTGATTCAGCATCTTGATATAGTGCCGCCATTTATGAAGATGATAGTTTTCTATGGATTGTGGTTTTTTGACCTTCTGGAGGTGGGTTTTTACTGATTTTGCAGAAGGAATTTGCTCCTCCAAATTTTAAAATAAAAGGCTTTTGGTTAATATAATGATTTTATTCCTTCCACCCACCCTCCAGCTATCTATCAATTCTCTTAGTACTAAGACATGACAGACCTGTGAAGTTAGTAGCATTGCACACCAATTCCATAGACTCATTTAGGGATCCTTCCTCTTATAGTTGTCATGGGCGGTGGGGTGACTGCTCACAACTGCTAAATGCAGCAGTGGAGACAGAGCAGCAGCAGCATGGTGTCTCAGGCAGGGTGGTCCTTCTCAACCTTTGGGTCTACTTGCTTCAGGATTCTGTTTAGAGAAGAACCAACTGCCCAAAGCAGAATCATCCATAAGAAATGGAGAGGGCTTATCAGGGTTTGGGTAGAGGAAAGCAGGAGCAGTACCCACCAAGGACATTAAATCCAGGAGACAGTCTAGCAAAATTGAAAGTGGTTCTGCTAACTGGTATTTGAGGTGTCCTGAAGTCATGGTCTTATACATTGAGCAGTTCATCTTCCCCATCCCGTTATCTTCAGGGAAAATCACATGGGGTCCACTTGTCCCCACCATTATCATTATGCTGCTCAGTCTATCCTTGGGTGATTCCTTTTTCCCTGGAAGTTTCCTTATGCTGTTCCCTGTGAACAAATGGTATTTGTATAAACATTTGAGAAGAGAGGGTAGAAGCAGTGGGCAGCAAAATTTGTTTGGTTCCTCTATGAGGGTTGGCCTGTGTCCTGCACTCTGCACCCTTGCTTCTACCCCGAAGAGATTCAGAGTATAAAATGCCAAAATATACCACTCTGGCATCGGATTATTTTGAACTGAAGGCAATTGATTAAAAGCTCTCTGTCTTCCCTCTATCTGCATAAGAGTAGAATATAAATTTCCCTTATGAAGGTGCCCCTCCCAGCATTTCTCATACCAGGAAGAGAATAACAACCTTATCACTGGAGATGAATGGTACCAAAGAAAAGTCTACACAAATAAACCTTGTGAAATAGCCCTTACCTTCTATCAGTTTCCCCATTTATTTGCCTTCCCATCATTTGCTACCCCTGGAGGCTCAAGGCTCAAGATCCTCTTCTTGTCACTTCTCTAAAAAATTCTTGTTCTTTGCTAAGATGCTATATGTGTCCAAGTTCTAGCCACCCCTCCGAGTTACTCATCACATGTGTATGCATGATGTGCATATCAATAAACTTTTGTTCCTTTTTCTCTTGTTAATCTGCCTTTTGTCAGTCTAACATATAGGGTCCCAGCCTGAGAATCTAAGATGAGTAGAGGTGTTCACTGGAAGGACTGATGTTGAGGCTGAAACTCCAATACTTTGGCCACCTGATGCGAAGAGCTGACTCACTTGAAAAGACCCTGATGCTGGGAAAGATTGAAGGCAGGAGGAGAAGGGGACGACAGAGGATGAGATGGTTGGATGGCATCACTGACCCAATGGATATGGGTTTGGGTGGACTCCGGGAGTTGGTGATGGATAGGGAGGCCTGGCGTGCTGCAGTTCATGGGGTCGCAAAGAATCGGATACAACTGAGCGACTGAACTGAACTTAAGAGGAAATGTATATTTTTCCTCCCCATAGTGCCATATCCTCTTTTTTCACGTCATTATTTTAATGATTTTTAACTCATGTAATTTAGAAGGAAATGTTTTTGCTGAAAGGGAGAGAAAGCCAAACTAAAGTAGGTCATGAAGGAAAAAGAGAGTGCACACATATGTCGTATGTGCGTGCATGTCTGTGTCATGTACTTTGAATAGTCTAGGGGCATTTGTGTTGATTATGTCCCAGTGTATGTACTCAAATGATATTACCAGGAATCTGATTGTGTTTGTCTCAGTCCTGCTTTCTTCTGTGTTGTTTTATTCTAAGATTCTCCTAAAGAGCTAGCAGATATTCTCTTGACTTGCGTTTTTTCTAGATTAGTGAAATCAATGGAAGGAGAGTCCCAATTTCTCGGGAATTACAGAAGTTCTAGGGCTGACATCTGCTGGCTCTGACTGGCTTGTCTTGAATCATATCCCCTCCTTGAGCCCATTATGGCGCATGCATGTTCAGGTGGACTCTGCCAATCAGCCAGGCCTTGGCTGCATTCCCACCCCTGAATAGTGCAGGTTGGGAAATCCCACCTGAACCATGTGAAAGAGATGAGGGTAAAGAGTGGTTCTCTAAAGGAAAATCAGAATATTCTTACCAGAGAGAGCAGAAGTAGCTGCTGGAAGCCAAAATTCAGAAAACTGTCTACAGCAGAAGATGTCTCCTGGCTAGCAGTGAAAATTGAAGTTTTTAAATTAAGTAGGTGGGAGAGTGAGAATTGGATTTACTTCTTTCTCATTCACTTTATCAATATCAGTTTATGAGAGGATAAAATCTAGTTTTCATGAGGAATGTTCTTAGTTTGACCTGTTTTAGGAACCAAGAGAGAATTTGCATAATAGGATTAATGTGGCTTCTTATTAGTGACACATAGTCTAAAGGTCTTCAGGATTCCTATTATAAACTTCCATTTTACTCAAATATGCAAACTTGTCATTTTTGTCAATGAGAGGTATATTGTCATATGTACAGTTCAACATGTATTTCATTATTTTATAGTTGGTGCAATACTCTTTACTGTTTTTTATAATGAAAGTCACTAGTTGTCGTTCTTAAAGGTGCAAAGCAAAGTTCACCTTGATATTGCTTGAAATTTCACTTGAAATAAAAACTCCAGAGAGTTTTTCTGTGATGGAATTCTTTACTTTCTTAAATTCAGTATTAAGAAGATGGATTTTGGTCAAATCCCAGCCACCCAGTGAATGACAGGGTGACCTTGGACAAGTTACTTAGTCTTGTCTGTAAAACAAGATAATCAGAAAACCTCTGTTTCAGTATTGTTTAAGGATTAAATGAATGCTTGTAAAGACCTTAGAACAGTGTTTGGCACATTGTTAGGATTCAATAGATGTTGCCTATTCTAATCTTTTAGACATAGATGGTCTGAATTGTTAATTCCTTTCACAGGAGTTCTTTTTTGGACAATTTTATGTGCTTGTTGAGGGTAGGAGCTGATGGTTTGGAATTTGCAGGCTAAATATTTTTTACCCAATCTTTACAAAAAATTCCACACTGGATTGAGGTTTTAAGTAAAGAAAACTCTAACTTCTAAATGGTTATATTTATCATGAAAAAAGAAAAATAAAGCACTTATAAAAATTGTGGGAAAAAACCCTCCAAATTAATTCTCCATATTGGCAGATTATAAAAGCCTAGGCCTTTAAACAGGTAAGCAATTGGAGAAACTGATTCATAAATATTTTTAAGATATAAAATATTCAAAAGTATACATATATATACTTATAAATAATTGTGCACTCTCAGGGAGGTGAGATGGGGAAAAAGAAAGGGAGGAGAGAACTGAAGATGCTAGTTTGGGGGCTGGTTAAATCTACACTTCTGTTTTCTTCATTCTAGATTCTGCTCTCTGGTATTTCTGATCTGGGTTTTGTGATCTGATTTGACTCTTTCATGATTCCTTTTTCTAGCTTCATGTTTTTGAGCTGCTTCTGAGTCTTCTTGACTCTAATATGACACCTTGGGCATGCACCCCAAAGTGGGTATTTTAACACAAGATCCAGCCCTACTGAAATCGAGAGCATGTTTAGTTCATTCAGAGAAAAAGAAAAAATGTCTTCTCTAGTTATTTAACTAAATTGGGCTTTCAGTCTAAGAGAATGGTAGGCCTGGTATTTCCATTAGGACGTAATCTTATGTGACCAACAGACCAGTGAAAATATTGTGGTTTAAGAATTCATCTGAAAAAAAAAAAATTCATCTGATAAAGCATAGCATCTCAGATAATAGGACCATCCTTCAGTTGGTTAGTCTAGTCAAAACTTCAATGGACTGAGTGTTTAAATGCATTGACCCATGTGATGTTTGCTTTTATCATTTTTTCTCCAAGGTTTTATGTTTAAACTTTGTGGAATTTTCCCAGGAGCAACATTTACTTACATCCATATAAAAACAGAGCACAACCCAGAGAGTTTGTTAAAATAAAGCACAATTGTCATTGGGTCTCTAATTCCTTACATGGAAAATTGATTCATTATATAGGACAGCATTTAAAGAACTATCTAATGTAATGGGTTTCAGTTGTTATATATTGCTTATTTTACCCTGATTTTATCAAATTTGCTTCCAAAAAAAGGCATTTATTTTTTATTAAAATTTTTTTTATCTTTACTGAAGATTTTATTTTTTTTATTTATTTTTAAAAATTTTATTTATTTTAATTGGAGGCTAATTGCTTTACAATATTGTATTGGTTTTCCAAATATTGACATGAATCCACCACAGGTGTACATGTGTTTCCCATCCTGAACCACCTCCCACCTCCCACCCATCCCATCCCTCTGGGTCATCCCAGTGCACCAGCCCCAAGTACCCTGTCTCATGCATTGAACCTGGACTGGCTATTTATTTCACATATGATAATATACATGTTTCAATGCCATTCTCCCAAACCATCCCACCCTCACCCTCTCCCACAGAGTCCAAAAGACTGATCTATGCATCTGTGTCTCTTTTGCTGTCTCACATACAGGGTTATCATTACCATCTTTCTAAATTCCATATATATGCATTAGTATACTGTATTGGTGTTTTTCTTTATGGCTTACTTCACTCTGTATAATAGGCTCCAGTTCCATCCACCTCATTAGAACTGATTCAAATGTATTCTTTTTAATGGCTGAGTAATATTCCATTGTGTATATGTACCACAGCTTTCTTAGCCATTCGTTTGCTGATGGACATCTAGATTGCTTCCATGTCCTGGCTATTATAAAAAGTGCTGCGATGAACATTGAGGTACATGTGTCTCTTTCCCTTCTGGTTTCCTCCATGTGTATGCCCAGCAGTGTGATTTCTGGGTCATATGGCAGTTCTATTTCCAGTTTTTTAAGGAATCTCCATACTGTTCTCCACAGTGGCTGTACTAGTTTGCATTCCCACCAACAATATAAGAGGGTTCTCTTTCTCCATACCCTCTCCAGCATTTATTGCTTGTAGACTTTTGGATAGCAGCCATTCTGACTGGCATGAAATGATACCTCATTGTGGTTTTGATTTGCATTTCTCTGATAATGAGTGATGTTGAGAATCTTTTCATGTGTTTGTTAGCCATCTGTATGTCTTCTTTGGAGAAATGTCTGTTTAGTTCTTTGGCCCATTTTTTGATTGGGTCATTTATTTTTCTGGAATTGAGCTGCAGGAGTTGCTTGTATATTTTTGAGATTAATTCTTTGTCAGTTGCTTCATTTGCCATTATTTTTTATCATTCTGAAGGCTGTCTTTTCACCTTGCTTATAGTTTCCTATGTTGTGCAAAAGCTTTTAAGTTTAATTGGGTTCCATTTGTTTATTTTTGCTTTTATTTCCAATATTCCAGGAGGTGGGTCATAGAGGATCCTGCTGTGGTTTATGTCAGAGAGTGTTTTGCCTATGTTCTCCTCTAGGCATTTTGTAGTTTCTGGTCTTACGTTTAGATCTTTAATCCATTTTGAGTTTATTCTTATGCATAGTGTTAGAAAGTGTTCTAGTTTCATTCTTTTACAAGTGGTTGACCAGTTTTCCCAGCACCACTTGTTAAAGAGATTGTCTTTTCTCCATTGTATATTCTTGCCTCCTTTGTCAAAGATACGGTGTCCATATGTGCATGGATTTATCTCTGGGCTTTCTATTTTGTTCCATTGATCTATATTTCTGTCTTTGTGCCAGTGCCATACTGTCTTGATGACTGTGGCAAAATATTTCTATGCATATTTTGTAGTAGAGCCTGAAGTCAGGCAGATTGATTCCTCCAGTTCCATTCTTCTTTCTCAAGATTGCTTTGGCTATTTGAGGTTTTTTGTATTTCCATAAAAATTGTGAAATTATTTGTTCTAGCTCTGTGAAAAATACCGTTGGTAGCTTGATAGGGATTGCATTGAATCTATAGATTGCTTTGGGTAGTATACTCATTTTCATTATATTGATTCTTCCAATCCATGAACATGGTATATTTCTCCATCTATTAGTATCCTCTTTGATTTCTTTCACCAGTGTTTTATACTTTTCTATATATAGGTCTTTTGTTTCTTTAGGTAGATATATTCCTAAGTATTTTATTCTTTCCGTTGCAATGGTGAATGGAATTGTTTCCTTAATTTCTCTTTCTGTTTTCTCATTATTAGTGTATAGAAATGCAAGGGATTTCTGTGTGTTGATTTTATATCCTGCAACTTTACTATATTCATTGATTAGCTCTAGTAATTTTCTGGTGGAGTCTTTAGGGTTTTTTATGTAGAGGATCACATCATCTGCAAAGAGTGACAGTTTTACTTCTTCTTTTCCAATTTGGATTCCTTTTATTTCTTTTTCTGCTCTGATTGCTGTGGCCAAAACTTCCAAAACTATGTTGAATAGTAGTGGTGAGAATGGGCACCCTTGTCTTGTTCCTGACTTTAGAGGAAATGCTTTCAATTTTTCACCATTGAGGATAATGTTTGCTGTGGGTTTGTAATATATAGCTTTTATTATGTTGAGGTATGTTCCTTCTATTCCTGCTTTCTGGAGAGTTTTTATCATAAATGGATGTTGAACTTTGTCAAAGGCTTTCTCTGCATCTATTGAGATAATCATATGGTTTTTTTTTTTCAATTTGTTAATGTGATGTATTATGTTGATTGATTTGTGGATATTGAAGAATCCTTGCATCCCTGGGAGAAAGCCCATTTGGTCATGATATATGATCTTTTTAATGTGTTGTTGGATTCTGATTGCTAGAATTTTGTTAAGGATTTTTGCATCTATGTTCATCAGTGATATTGGCCTGTAGTTTTCTTTTTTTGTGGCATCTTTGTCAGGTTTTGGTATTAGGGTGATGGTGGCCTCATAGAATGAATTTGGAGGTTTACCTTCCTCTGCAATTTTCTGGAAGAGTTTGAGTAGGATAGGTATTAGCTCTTCTCTAAATTTTTGGTAGAATTCTTCTGTGAAGCCATCTGGTCCTGGGGTTTTGTTTGCTGGAAGATTTCTAATTACAGTTTCAATTTCTGTGCTTGTGATGGGTCTGTTAAGATTTTCCACTTCTTCCTGTTTCAGTTTTGGAAAGTTGTACTTTTCTAAGAATTTGTCCATTTCTTCCAAGTTGTCCATTCTATTGGCATATAGTTGCTGATAGTAGTCTCTTATGATCCTTTGTATTTCTGTGTTGTCTGTTGTGATCTCTCCATTTTCATTTCTAATTTTGTTGATTTGATTTTTCTCTCTTTGTTTCTTGATGAGTCTGGCTAATGGTTTGTCGATTTTATTTATCTTCTCAAAGAACCAACTTTCGGCTTTGTTGATTTTTGCTATAGTCGCTTTTGTTTCTTTTGCATTTATTTCTGCCTTAATTTTTAAGATTTCTTTCCTTCTAATAACCCTGGGGTTCTTCATTTCTTCCTGTTCAAGTTGCTTTAGGTGTAGAGTTAGGTTATTTTTTTGAATTTTTTCTTGTTTCTTGAGGTAAGCCTGTATTGCTATGAACCTTCCCCTTAGCACTGCTTTTACAGTGTCCCATAGGTTTTGGATTGTTGTGTTTTCATTTTCATTCATTTCTATGCATATTTTGATTTCATCTATGATGTGTTGGTTATTCAGCAGCGTGTTGTTCAGCCTCCATATGTTGGAATTTTTAATAGTTTTTCTCCTGTAACTGAGATCTAATCTTACTGCATTGTGATAAGAAAAGATGCTTGGAATGATTTCAGTTTTTTGAGTTTACCAAGGCTAGATTTATGGCCCAGGATGTGATCTATCCTGGAGAAGGTTCCATGTGCACTTGAGAAAAAGGTGAAATTCATTGTTTTGGGATGAAATGTCCTATAGATATCAATTAGGTATAACTGGTCTATTGTATCACTTAAAGTTTGTATTTCTTTGTTAATTTTCTGTTTAGTTGATCTATCCATAGGTGTGAGTGGGGTATTAAAGTCTCCCACTATTATTGTGTTATTGTTAATTTCCCCTTTCATACTTGTCTTACATATTGCAGTGCTCCTATGTTGGGTGCATATATATTAATAATTGTTATACCTTCTTCTTGGATTGATCCTTTGATCATTATGTACTGTCCTTCTTTGTCTCTTTTCACAGCCTTTGTTTTAAAAATATTCTATTTCATCTAATATGAGTATTGCTACTCCTGCTTTCTTTTGGTTTCTATTTGTGTGGAATATCTTAGCCCTTCACTTTCAGTCTGTAGGTATCCCTTGTTTTGAGGTGGGTCTCTTGTAGACAACATATATAGGGGTCTTGTTTTTGTATCCATTCAGCCAGTCTTTGTCTTTTGGTTGGGGCATTCAACCCATTTACATTTAAGGTAATTATTGATAAGTAATAATTGATAGTACTTATTGATAAGTATGATCCTGTTGCCATTTACTTTATTGTTTTGGGTTCGAGTTTATACACCCTTTCTGTGTTTCCTGTCTAGAGAAGATCCTTTAGCATTTGTTGGAGAGCTGGTTTGGTGGTGCTGAATTCTCTCAGCTTTTGCTTGTCTGTAAAGCTTTTGATTTTTCCTTCATATTTGAATGAGATCCTTGCTGGGTACAATAATCTGGGCTGTGGTTATTTTCTTTCATCACTTTAAGTATGTCCTGTCATTCCCTCCTGGCCTGAAGAGTTTCTATTGAAAGATTAGCTGTTATCCTTATGGGAATCCCCTTGTGTGTTATTTGTTGTTTTTCCCTTGCTGCTTTTAATACTTGTTCTTTGTGTTTGATCTTTGTTAACTTGATTAGTGGAGAGTGAAAAAGTTGGCTTAAAGCTCAACATTCAGAAAACGAAGATCATGGCATCTGGTCCCATCACTTCATGGGAAATAGATGGGGAAACAGTGGAAACAGTGTCAGACTTTATTTTTTGGGCTCCAAAATCACTGCAGATGGTGATTGCAGCCATGAAATTAAAAGACGCTTACTCTTTGGAAGGAAAGTTATGGCCAACCTAGATAGCATATTCAAAAGCAGAGACATTACTTTGCCAACAAAGTTCCGTCTACTCAAGGCTATGGTTTTTCCTGTGGTCATGTATGGATGTGAGAGTTGGACTGTGAAGAAGGCTGAGCACCGAAGAATTGATGCTTTTGAACAGTGGTGTTAGAGAAGACTCTTTAGAGTCCCTTGGACTGCAAGGAGATCCCACCAGTCCATTCTGAAGGAGATCAGCCCTGGGATTTCTTTGGAAGGAATGATGCTAAAGCTGAAACTCCAGTACTTTGGCCACGTCATGTGAAGAGTTGACTCATTGGAAAAGACTCTGATGCTGGGAGGGATTGGGGGCAGGAGGAGAAGGGGACAACAAAGGATGAGATGGCTGGATGGCATCACTGACTCGATGGACATGAGTCTGAGTGAACTCTGGGAGTTGGTGATGGACAGGGAGGCCTGGCGTGCTGCGATTCATGGGGTCGCAAAGAGTCAGACAAGACTGAGCGACTGAACTGAACTGAACTGAACTGGGGTGTTTCACCTTGGGTTTATTCTGTTTGGGGCTGTCTGGGTTTCTTGGAGTTGGGTGATTATTTCCTTCCCCATTTTTGGGAAGTTTTCAACTGTTATCTCCTCAAGTATTTTCTCATGGTCTTTCTTTTTGTCTTCTTCTGGGACTCCTATGATTCGAATGTTGGGGCGTTTAACATTGTCCCAGAGGTCTCTGAGATTGTCCTCATTTCTTTTAATTCTTTTTTCTTTTTTCCTCTCTGTTTCATTTATTTCTACCATTCTATCTTCTACCTCACTTATCCTATCTTCTGCCTCTGTTATTCTACTGCTGGTTCCCTCCAGAGTGTCTTTGATCTCATTTATTGCATTATTCATTATATATTGACTCTTTTATTTCTTCTAGGTCCTTGTTAAATCTTTCTTGCATCTTCTTGATCCTTGTCTCCAGGCTATTTATCTGTAACTCCATTTTGTTTTAAAGATTTTGGATCATTTTCACTATCATTCAGAATTCTTTATCAGGTAGATTCCCTATCTCTTCCTCTTTTGTTTGGTTTGGTGGGCATTTATCCTGTTCCTTTACCTGCTGGGTACTTCTCTGCCTTTTCATTTTGTTTATATTGCTGTGTTTAGGGTGGCCTTTCCGTATTCTGGCAGTTTGTGGTTCCTCTTTATTGTGGAGGTTCCTCGCTGTGTGTGGGGTTGGACGGGTGGCTTGTCAAGATTTCCTGACTAGGGAAGCTTGTGTTTGTGTTCTAGTTTGTGGAGCTGGATTTATTCTCTCTGGGGTGCAATGAAGTGTCCAGTAATTAGTTTTGAGATGTCAATGGGTTTGGTTCGACTTTGGGCAATCTGTATATTGAAGCTCAGGGCTATGTTCCTGTGTTGCTGGAGAATTTGCATGGTATGTTTTTCTCTGGAATTTGTTGGCCCTTGGGTGGTGCTTTGTTTCAGTGTAGGTATGGAGGTTTTTGATGAGCTCCTAGCGATTAATGTTCCCTGGCATCAGGAGTTCTCTGGTGTTCTCAGGTTTAGGACTTAAGCCTCCTGCCTCTGGTTTTCAGTCTTATTCTTACAGTAGCCTCATACTTCTCCATCTATACAGCACCCATGATAAAACATCTAGGTTAATGATGAAAAGTTTCTCCACAGTGAGGGACACCTGGAGAGGTACACAGAGTTACATGGAGAAGAGAAGAGGGAGGAAGGGAGATAGAGGTGACCAGGAGGAGAAGAGGGGGAATCAAAAGGGGAGAGAGCAAGCTAGCCAGTAATCACTTTCCTATGTGCTCTCCACAGTCTGGATCCCTCAGAGATGTTCACAGAGTTACACAGAGAAGAGAAAAGGGAGGAAGGAGACAGAGGTGGCCAGGAGGGTAAAAGGGGGAATCAAAAGGAGAGAGACTGATCTAGCCAGTAATCAGTTCGAGTAAGTGTTCTCCACAGCCCAGAACACACAAAGAGATTCACAGAGTTGGGTAGAGAAGAGAAGGGGAAGGGAGGAGATAGAGGCAGCCTGGTAGAGAAAAAGGAGAGTCTAAAGGGGCAGAGAGGAATCCAGCCAGTAATCTCGCTCCAAAGTAAAAATGGGTACTGAAGATTGGGTTCTTAAAGGTACAAAATTGATAACAAACACCAAAAAGCAAAGATTAAAAATCTAGAGTAGAGGTTAGATTCTCAAAAATACAATGTTAAAGAAAAAAACAAAGTCACAAAAATTATAAAACATATATATATATATATGAAGTTTGCTTTAAAAATAGGGTCTTTTTTTGGCAAAGTAAGAGTAGGTTATAAAATTGAAAATTAAAGGAGTAATAGAGGACTTTAACTGCAGATAGTGAGTGCAGCCATGAAATTAAAAGATGCTTACTTCTTGGAAGGAAAGTTATGACCAACCTAGATAGCATATTCAAAAGCAGAGACATTACTTTGCCAACAAAGGTCCATCTAGTCAAGGCTATGGTTTTTCCAGTAGTCATGTATGCATGTGAGAGTTGCACTGTGAAGAAATCTGAGCACCGAAGAATTGATGCTTTTGAACTGTGGTGTTGGAGAAGACTCTTGAGAGTCCCTTGGACTGCAAGGAGATCCAACCAGTCCATTCTAAAGGAGATCAGTCCTGGGATTTCTTTGGAAGGAATGATGCCAAAGCTGAAACTCCAGTACTTTGGCCACCTCATGCGAAGAGTTGACTCATTGGAAAAGACTCTGATGCTTGGAGGGATTGGGGGCAGGAGGAGAAGGGGACGACAAAGGATGAGATGGCTGGATGGCATCACTGACTTGATGTATGTGAGTGTGAGTGAACTCCGGGAGTTGGTGATGGACAGGGAGCCCTGGCGTGGTGCAATTCATGGGGCTGCAAAGAGTTGGACATGACTGAGTGACTGAACTGAACTGAACTGAACTGAGAGGACCTTAAAAAGAAAAAAAATTTTTTTAATTAAAAAAATCAAAAAAATGATAATAGTAAAAGTATATCTAGGACTTTCTCTGGTGTTGTGGACCGTGTGGGGTCAGTTCATTTTCGGATAGTTCCTTGATCCAGCTTACACTTTTCAAGATCTATAGGCCCCTTCCTATGTAGTCGGTGCTAACTGCAGGGTTTAATCTATTGCACTTGTCACTTCTAAAGCGGTTCCCTCTGTTTACTTTAGCTTCTGTTTGCTGGTCTCTTCAGTGTCTAATTTCCGCCCTGACACAAGGGGGCGGTAGTGGCCACTTTTTTAGGCTTACTTGTTCAGTCGTGCTGTGGGGAGGGAGGAACACTGCAAACAAATATCACTGTCTTGTGTAGGGAGTGCCCGCAGTGTCTCGGTCACACTGGGTTTGCCCCCGCTCACGGCGTGTGTGCTTTCCCTGTCTACACTGCTCAGGCTCTAGGTTGCTCTGCTGGGAGCTGTCTGAGGCAGGCCCTGGGTTGCATGCACTTCCCAGGTCTAAACTGCTCAGGTTCAGGTTCTCGGGTACTCCACAAAGGTTGGTTGGGCCTGCGTTTTGTGCCCTTCCCAGGTTCGAGCAGCTCAGGTGACCTGGTGCTTGGCGAGTGCAGTCGCCCCCGGTTGAAGGCTGCGACTTATCGCCTCCCCCATCCTTGCCACTCGGTTTTCTGGGTGTACAATGGGCGCGCCTTCTCAGGTGTGCCGTTTGTCTCTTCTGGGGAGCTGATCTCTGGCTGTGACCCTCCTGGTGGATGTCTACCATCCAGAATCCCAAGAAGTCTTGGTTAACAACAAAGCCTGCTTGCAGTTTGGAAGATGATGCATCTCTGGAGCCGCGATTGCCCCCTTGCAGCTCTGGCTGCCCCCAACCTGCTTGTTTCTGGCGGGGGATGGGCCAGTCCCCAGCCGGCTAGCTCTGCTCATTCCTTTGTTCTGTGAGCGGGCCTGGCGGTATCTTAGGTTAGGGCTTTTCACAGGATAGCTATCCCACAGTCTGGGTTGCTATCTCTAGTTAGTTCCCTCAGATTGCCCTCAGAGCATTCAGGCCCAGTCCTTACCCTCAGCAATGCAGCCCGCGCCTCCCTGCCCAGCCGCGGCTTCCTAGTGGTGCCTGTGAGCGTCTGGGCTGCTTCTCTGCTGGGAGTTGCTGTTAGGCCCGTAATCTGTGGGTTTTAATTATTTATTTATTTTTCCTTCTGATTATATTGCCCTCTGAGGTTCCAAGGCTTGCCATAGACTTGCCGGTGAGAGTGTTTCCTGGTGTTTGGAAACTTCTCTCTTTTTTTAAGACTCCCTTCCTGTGACGGATCTCCATTCCTACCTCTTTTGCTTCTCTTTTTATCTTTTATATTTTGTCCAACCTCCTTTCGAAGACAATGGGCTGCCTTTCTGGGTGCCTGATGTCCTCTGCCAGCATTAGAAGTTGTTTTGTGGAATTTGCTCAGTGTTCAAATGTTCTTTCCATGAATTTGTGGAGGAGAAAGAGGTCTCCCTGTCCTATTCCTCCACCATCTTAGCTACTGCCAAAAAAAAGAAAAGCTTTTAAAAGTCATTTTAAAGTTATTTTTTAAATTATGAAAGTGATAAATGAGAATCCTGGAAGCTGTTAGAAACAACAGGCCAAGTTTGCACACTTTACCGATAGGTCTTAATATAGTTCTGAATGAAAAAAAGTAAAAATAAAATGAAAGAACTATCACAATACTATTTATGTAATTAAAAAATACATTTCAAATCAGTATCACACATTTTACTACACAGCACCATGGTTTTCTACAAGAAAGAAATAGGAATAAAAGAGGAAAAAAATGATCAGACGAGAGAAAGGCCTTGTGAGAACAAATGATGATATATATATATATGCTCCTGAGGACCAATAAAAAATTGTAAGTGTAATGAATACTTACTGTAAAAAGGCAAATAAAAACACACTCATTAATCCACTGTGTCCTACCAAATAATCACTGTTGGCATGTTTATCTTTTCATTTACAGCCTTTCCTTCTTTTCTGAAGAAAAAAATCTTGAACACTTTCCATTTAGTTTTCTGAAGGACAAAAAGGCTTACGGATTTATTCATAGCAACTTGAAATTTGTGGCCCTACAGAGCCAACACAAGCTACTTTATTCTTTGTTTTTACCCCATCCTAATTTACCATTCACCCTGTCTTTTCCTCTCCCCCTGCAGAACATCTGAGCTGAAGTATCCAGGGATAGTTGGAAATACAATCCAGATCTCTTGAGAAGGGCCTGAGTGGTGATAATTATGTGGGTGGTATAAGCTTTTGAAAGCCATTCATTTAGCACATGGTAAACACTTCATTTATTAATTGGTATAATTAATTCTACAGTTATTTATTGAGAAACAGGTATGTGCTAAACACTGAAATAGTAGAGGGAACTGGGGGAGGATTAAGAATCTTGGGATTGGTCAATTCTTTATAAGTGCTTACTGTGTACCGGCCATGAGCATAGTCCCCTAACTTGGAATTTTTAAGGTAATTTGAAATTTTTAGAAGTAAAGTATCTGGGAGTAGAGTCAATATGAAGCAAATCTTCCTGTAAGGAGGAAGGCTTTTCTGTTGGAAGAATTTCCTTCTACACTCTAAAACACTTCAGCCTGTAGATGGACCTTTTCCTTAAAAAGGTTATGTAGAATTTTACCTCTGCTTAAACTATGAAGAAAAGATTGGATAAGAAAAAATTAACTTGTACACAAGATTGTGAGAGAATGTTTAAATCTACTTAAGGACATTTTCAAGCATATTTGCACTTTCCTTTTTGTACAGTGCAAAAATATTCATGACATAAAAATTATAATTTTAAGCTTGTTTAAGCTGCAGTTCAATGGCATTAAGTGCATTCATGTTGTTATGAACCATAATGACCATCTATCTCCAGAACTTTTTCATCTTCCAAAACTCCATACTTACTAAAGAAAAGCTTACCAAACCCCCTCCTCTCAGCCTCAGGCAACTATGATTTTACTTTCTGTTCCTTTGAATTTGACCATTCTAGTGCTTTACACTAAATTCAAATTCCCTCCCAAATCCATGTGTGTGTGTGTTAGATGTTTAGTCGTGTCCGATTCTTTGCAGCCCCATAGACTGCAGCCCACCAGGCTGCTCCATCCATGGGATTCTCCAGGCAAGAACACTGGAGTGGGTTGCCATTTCCTTCTGCAAAAGGAACTATACAAAGAAAGAAAGTGAAGTCGTACAGTCGTGTCCGACTCTTTGCAACCCCATGGACTGTAGCCTACCAGGTTCCCCCATCCATGGAATTCTCCAGGCAACAGTACTGGAGTGGGTTGCCATTTCCTTCTCCATCCCAAATCCATAGGTTGAACCCTAATCTTCATTATGATGGTATTTGGCTCTGGGGCCTTTGTGTGGTGATTAGATCACAAGGTGGAACCTGCATGAATAGAATTGGTGCCCTTATAACAGAGACCTCAGAGAAGGAGACTTGTGAGGACACAGTGAAAAGATGGCTATTTATGAAGCAGGAAATGTGGTCTTATCAATGCCAAATCTGCCAGTGCCGCCTTCTTGGACTTCCCAGCCTCCAGAGCTATGAAAAATAAATATGTGTTGTTTAAAAGCCGCTGCTGCTGCTAAGTCGCATCAGTCGTGTCTGACTCTGTGCGACCCCAGAGACAGCAGGCCACCAGGCTCCCCCATCCTTGGGATTCTCCAGGCAAGAACACTGGAGAGGGTTGCCATTGCCTTCTCCAATGCATGAAAGTGAAAAGTGAAAGTGAAGTCGCTCAGTCGTGTCCGACTCTTCCCGACCCCATGGACTGCAGCCTACCAGGCTCCTCCATCCCTGGGATTTTCCAGGCATTGCTGCTGCTGCTACTGCTGCTAAGTCGCTTCAGTCATGTCCGACTCTGTGTGACCCCATAGACGGCAGCCCACCAGGCTCCCCCGTCCCTGGGATTCTCCAGGCAAGAACACTGGAGTGGGTTGCCATTTCCTTCTCCAATGCATGAAAGTGAAAAGTGAAAGT
This sequence comes from Bos taurus, assembly GCF_002263795.3. Taxonomy (NCBI): domain Eukaryota; kingdom Metazoa; phylum Chordata; class Mammalia; order Artiodactyla; family Bovidae; genus Bos; species Bos taurus. The sequence goes on along the minus strand of NC_037328.1, from coordinate 108,519,887 downwards.
GAAGTCGCTCAGCCGTGTCCGACTCTTCGAGACCCCATGGACTGCAGCCTACCAGGCTCCTCTGTCCTTGGGATTTTCCAGGCAAGAGTACTGGAGTGGGGTGCCATTGCCTTCTCCTTCCAGGCATTATAAGCCACTAAATCTATGCTATTTTGTTATAGTAGCCCAAACTGACAAAGGTACCTTGTGGTCTCATGTAAATGGAATCATACAATATTTGACTTTTTGTGCCTGCTTATTTCTCTTAGAATAGTTCATTCATGTTGTAGTACTGTTCCTGAAAGTGGGGTCCGGCTGCTCGCTGCTCAAAAGTCAATAAAGAAGAAAGGTTGGTGGAAAGGAAAATTTGCTTTGTTTTGGATGTCAGCAATTGGGGTGGGATGTGGTGGGGCATGAGAGGGGGTTTCTGTCCAAAGGCTGACTCCCTCCTCATCCCCTCTGTGACAATCAGAGGGTAAGAGCGTTTATAGGTGAAGGGAGGGGGGTTACATGCATAAACAGTACAGTCAGCTCTGATAGTCATCTCAAAATTGGTCATGGGGTGGTCTAATCAGTGTCCTCTTGTTCTAAATGCAGTTCATCTTCAGTTCCAGTATTGGTTTGTTCCCATTTCTTTGAAGCCAGATCTCAGAAGTGTGGCAGCTTATGTCATGGCTACAGTCTGGTTATCATGTAGTCAACTTCTTCCACCTGGTAGGGGTTTCAGTATCTACAAGACAGCTCAGAGGAAATAGCTCAGAATATTATCTATCACCCCTGACTATACCTAATGACTAAACTATAATTTTTTAGTCTTGTTGGACTGTTTTCCTTTGTTTTTGAATTTTCTCACTTCTCTGATTAAACTTATTCTTTGGCTAAAGTTTTTCCATAGACAGAAGGCAGGTTGAGGCCATGGTGGCAGAGGAGGACCCTAGGACCCTGTTCCATTTCAGCATGCGTCAGAACTTCCTTTTTAAGTCTGAATAATATTCTGTTGTGTGTATATGCTACACTTTGCTTATTCATCTGTTGATGGACACTCGATTGCTTTCACTTATGGCTAGTAAGAATAATTTGGCTGCTGTGAACATGGGTGTACAAATATCTGATTGAGTGCCTACTTTCACTTCTTTTTGGTATATGCCCAGAAAGGGAATTGTTGGATCATATGATAGTTCTATGTTTACATTTTTGAGGAACAACCGTACTCTTTTTCATAGTTGCTGCACCAATTTATACTCCCACCAGCAATGTACCAATATTTGAATTTTCCACATCTTGGCCAATACTTAAAAATATATATATATAATATATATATATATATATATATATATTTAGCCATCCTAATGGAGAAGGCAATGGCACCCCACTCCAGTACTTTTGCCTGGAAAATCCCATGGATGGAGGAGCCTGGTAGGCTGCAGTCCATGGGGTCGAGAAGAGTCGGACACGACTGAGCAACTTCACTTTCACTTTTCACTTTCATGCATTGGAGAAGGCAATGGCAACCCACTCCAGTGTTCTTGCCTGGAGAATCCCAGGGACAGGGGAGCCTGGTGGGCTGCCGTCTATGGGGTCACACAGAGTTGGACACGACTGAAGTGACTCAGCAGCAGCAGCAGCCATCCTAATGGGGGTGAGGTAGAATCTCATTGTGGTTTTAATTTGCGTTGTCCTAATGATTAGTAATATTGAGCATCTTTTCATATCCTTGTTGGCCATTTGTGTATTTTTTTTAGAGAAACATTTAAGTCTTTCATTCATTTTTAAAAACAAATTGGTTTTGTTGTTGCGTTTTAGAGATTCTTTATTCTAGATATTAATTCCTTATCATACATAAAATTTGAAAATCTTTTCTCCCATTCTGTGGGTTGCCTTTTCATTTACATCTCTTTCAGTATATTTTTTAAAATTAATTTTTATTGGAGTGTAGTTGATTTACAATGTTGTATTAGTTTCTGCTGTACACCAAAGTGAATTAGTTATACATGTACATATGTGCACTCTTTTTTAGATTCTGTTCCCGTATAGATCATTACAGAGTATTGAGTAGAGTTTCCTGTGCTATACAGTAGGTTCTTATTAGTTATCTATTTTGTATATAGTGGCGTGTCTATTTCAATCCCCATCTCCTAATTTATCCCATCCTTCCTTCCCCCATAGTAACCACATAACCACATATCTGTGGCTCTATTTCTGTTTTGTAAATAGGTTCATTTGTACTATTATTTTAGCTTCCTTATGTAAGTAGTATCATATGATGCTTATCTTTCTCTGGTAGAAAAAGATACCAGATGGAGAAAGATACCAGACGTCAATCAGTATGACAATCTCTAGGTCCATCCATGTTGCTGCAAATAGCATTATTTCATTCTTTTTTATGGCTGAGTAATAATCCTGTGTGTGTGTGTGTGTGTGTGTGTGTATACCACATCATCTTTATCCATTCCTCCATTGATGGGCATTTAGGTTGCTTGCATGTCCTGGCTATTATAAATAGTGCTTCAGTGAACATTGATGTACATGTATCTTTTTGAATTATGTTTTTCTCCAGATATATGCCCAGGAGTGGGATTTCTAGATCATACGGTAATTCTATTTTTAGTTTTTTTAAGGAACCTCCATTCCATTCTCCATAGTGGCTATACCAATTTACATTCCCACCAACAGTGTAGGAAGGTTGCCTTTTTTTTATACCCTTTCCAGCATTTATTATTTGTAGATTTTTTGATGATGGCCATCCTGACTGGTGTGAGATGATACTTCATTGTAGTTTTGATCTGTATTTCTCTGATAATCAGTGATGTTGAGCATCTTTTCATGTACCTCTTGGCCATCTGCATGTCTTCTTTGGAGAAATGTCTAGATCCTCCATCCATTTTTTGATTTTTTTTTATATTAAACTGCATGAGCTCTTTGCATATTTTGGAGATTATTCCCTTATTGAGCACTTTGTTTGCAAATATCCTCTCCCATGTGGAGAAAAACTGTGGAGTTGTCTTTTGAAGCATGTTTAATGTAGCTTAGTGACATGTGTTTACATGGAAGTACCCAACATTCACGGAGACACAGAGACAACAGGAAAGGGCCTTTGCTCTGCATCTTTGCATATTCAGGTTAGGGGAGGAGACAAGCACCTTATTAGAAAATGATGTAATAGGGAGTGCCAAAGGTTGGAAGAGCACTGAGGGAAAATCTCTGCTGCGTTAAGTATGAAGTGTTTATATTTGTTTATTAAAGCAGTTACCCCAAAGACTGCTACAGGATTTCTCATCCATCTCAGGGTATCAAATCCATATCCATATACAGATGACTCCCAAGTCCCAAACAGAAGGATGAGAACCCAGTTTTCACTTCTTGACTTAACATCTCTTCCTAGATGTCTTGTAGGTATGTCATAATCTTGTTAGGATCAGTTCCTAACAAATATATTTAAAAAGAAAATATATGAACTTATTCTATCAAAAAGTATAATGATTTACCTCTTCATCAAATTCTGAGTTTACTTCCTTAAAAAAAAATCACTGCACTTTCATTTTCAAGGTCATTTTGTACCTATATGATGCTTAGATGATACAGAATAAATAAAAATAAGTAATTTTCAGCTCAGTTTGTCATTGCCATATTTTGAAATTTGATTGAATGTGAACTATTATTCATAGATGGTATTTAGAATTTCAGCAAGAAGGTTAGTATAAATTTCCAAGACTTTGGGTGACTGCTTTTAATATTCTAGAAAGATTTTGATTGAGTAAATATTTCACTATTTTAAAAGCTGGCAAGAGCTATTGATCACAAAGAAAACAATGTAGGTAACTTCGAGATTCTAAAGTTAGACTTAAATTTTTAATCTTATCCCTAATTTATTTTAGTCATTGAACATTCATATTGCTCATCCATTTAATAATTGATTTTGGATAGCATCATTCTTTAAAGGAGACCAAAACAGAGCAGATAAGTCAGATTTTTCCAGTGCATAAATGCTTTCCTATGAATATATTAGATGTTCAAAATCTATACAAATACTTTCTATAAGGCTGTTTATTATTCATAGATGGTGATAAAATGATGATGAATAAGAGTTATGTGTTTTTTATAGTTTACAGAGCACTTTTGCATATATTACATCATTTTATCCTCATGGAAGCTTTGTGACATAGGCATTATTTTTATCATTTCCACTTTATAAGTGAGGAAATAAAGGCAAGGGAGAATTTAAACAACTTTCCCAAGGTCACTGAGCAAGAGATTGGATCCAACTCTAGCCTTTTAACTACAAACTGTGTGTCTTTTCCATCAATTACCACATCTCCCCTCATGTCTGTTAGTACATGAGTTTGCTTTAAACTTTACACAATCTACTACTGACTTGAGTGAAAATCACTTATGATCATTTTCCAAGGTTTCTCATATGAAGAAGTTGACTCATGTCATTCACAAGAGAAATATGGTTATTGTTGTAGAGGGAATGAATTCTCAGTCCACCAACTGAATTACTTAACTTCTAGTTCATGGTCCCACGCTGCCTAGCATTTCCTACTAGGAAAAGCTCAATCAATCATGATACATATATTCCTTTGTTGTCTCAGTCAGTTCAAGATTTTCTTCCATCACCATCCTTTTCACAAAGACTGCTTCTAAATTCCCAGAAACGTTGTGGAGTCAGGACATCTGTGGAATGTGGGAGAAGCTTTAGGTCCCTGGGTGTCATTTGTCCAGGCTGGCATCTGCTGAACAGTCAATCATCCCATCTGGTCCCCAGGCATCATCTCTTCTATCAGCAGCTGCTGAGATGTCTGAGCTCCCAGCTGGCCTCTGAGCATCAGCCTCCTCTGGCACCTGCTGTGGTGTCATTTTTCTTACAACAAGCCTCGCTCAGGCCTGCTTACTTTCAGTGCCATTTCTTTTGGGCTCTTGACCACAAGGGACAATGGTCTTCTGCTCCTTAGGTCTTGCTCAGAGGCTGTGAACCTGTGGTGGGTTGTCTGTAGACTTTGCTTACTATTCACCAACACTGCAAGGCAGGGAGCCTCTCTCCAAGGCTTGCTCCTCCCTGAGCTGTACCTGGGAAAGGTGTTGCCTTACCATTATTTCCTCCTCTCTCCCAATCATGCCTGGGTATGGATGGTGTGCAGGGAACACTCATCATTGGCCATCTATCTTGCTTTCCCAAGACTACCTATTCCATTCTCCAGTTCAGGCACTTTTTTCCCCTCATGTATATGATTCACTTGAATGTATTAATGGGTTTCCCTGGTGGCTCAGATGATACAGAATCTGCCGGTGATGCAAGTGACCTGGGTTTGATCCCTGGGTTGGGAAGATCCCCTGGAGCAAGGCATGGCAACTCACTCCAGTCTTCTTACCTGGAGAATCCCCATGGACAGAGGAGCCTGGTGGGCTATGGTCCATGGGATCGCAAAGAGTAGGACATGACTGAATGACTAAGCACAACAGTACTCAGTACCTAATACGACTGAAGTGAAGTGAAATCACTTAGTCGTGTCTGACTCTTTGTGACTCCGTGGACAGTAGCCTGCACCAGGCTCCTCAGTCCATGGGATTTTCTAGGCAAGAGTACTGGAGTGGGTTGCCATTTCCTTCTCCAGGGAATCTTCCCGACCCAGGGATCGAACCCAGGTCTCCTACATTGATAGACAGATGCTTTACCGTCTGAGCCACCAGGGGACCTGTCCAATATGACTAGTACTTATTTACTCAATTACTCAATGGATAATTTTCTTTCATCCCTGTGCCCTCCTTCTTTTTCCTCCTTACTTATAGACAACCACTTTAGCTTGTTTAATGTGAAAATTTTTGTTTGCATATCTTCTTAAAAATGCATATTATTTTGTGTGCCCACCTTTAATTTAAATTAATTAACATTCATTTAATAATTAATATCATAGCTAACATTATTAAAATATGATCCTTTATCTAAGTCATCCCCTCATAGCAGGTTGATTCTAAAGGGAAATGGACACAAGAAGCAGATTGTTTCAATTTAGAGAATGGCCCACCCTCTCTGAAATCTTTCTAACCATGTGAAATATTTTCACTTATTTGGATAATTTATTCATTTTAAAACAAATGTTAAGGACTTCTTATTAGCCGGCCAAAAACAAATGCGGTTTCAGCTTTCAGCAGTTCTAGTCTTGAGGGCTTAGTATATGTGGGTGTCTTGTTAACTATGAGAAAAGCCACGTGGTCTGCTTGGTATTCCACTTCCAGAGGCATGAGTGGAGCCGGACAGCATGCCCTACCTTAGGTTGAGATGAGGTGCCATCATGGCAGGCTCTGCAGACCCCTCACTGCAGGGCCCCTACAAGTCATTTGTTTGTCAGAGCTCCTGCTCCTGTCAGGTAAGGAAGCCTACTAGTCCTGGAGTGACTCAGTCCTGGCTTAAATGAAAGAAACATATTCCCAGAACCACTCAGAAATCTAAAAAGACATTGCAGATCAGAATTCTTCACTATCCTCAAGATACATAAATACTAAGCCCTGAACTTAAAATCCAGGCATTTCTGGATTGAGTGTATTCTTTTTCTACGCTGTGAATGACACTCCAAGGCCAAATGTGTGTGGGGCTATTTAAGCACTGTGATGATTAACCATTTTAGCCTCATTCTGTGGCTGCCAATACCAGGCGGGGATCAACATATGGCTCTTCTATCTTTGTTAACATTAACCTTGAGCACAAGGATGGCCAGACTGGGGAGCCAGAGAGAACAGTTCCTGTAAAAACCAAAACTATACATGAGACTGAGGGATGGGATTGGAACAGGGGTACATATGGGGATGGGAAGGTGATGCTAAGGAGAGGTGGTGAAGAGACACAAGAACTGCTTCCTTTGAAGTCTTGGAAGGAGTTTCTTTTTTCATTATTCCTGCTTCTTGCTTCCTGGGTCTCTCATTCCACATGACCCTCTAATCCCCTCCCAGCATTCTATGTACTTACATTCAGGCTGCACTCAAAAACATATGGTGTACTGTGCCTTATAAAAATTATACTTATTTCTTCTCCCCTTCTAGGAAGTTTTACATTGTTATCATAGGAAATTCGGATGCAGAGGCCTTAGTCTATGGTGATTCAATTTGCAAAGAACTCAATCAGTTAGACATTTCTGAGAGATTATGCTTTGGTTAAAAAAAAAAAAAAGTATAGTCTCTATTTTTGAGTGCAACATGGTTCCTGTAATAAGTTTCTGAATTTCTTGAGAAATTCAATTGTGAGGCCATCTGGTTCAGAGGTTTATGTCCTTGTCTTGAGATAATTGTATTATCTATACATCAACAGTGATGTCCTCCTTAACTGAGTCATTCCACAATTTCTGAAAATATTTTAATTTGATCTCTATTTTTGATCAAAGGACAAAAGCAATGCCACCTATGAAAGGATGTTCACAAAAAAGATCAAATATAGCATTTTTCTGGTTTGATTTCTTCAACAGAGCTAAGGTGAATTTTATCTGCTTTTGTTGTTTCTTTCCTTTCCAGTTGTAACCCTGCAGAAAAATTTACTAGGACACAGCATGAATGCAAACTGGTAAATAGTGACAATAGGTAAAATGATCATTTAAGAAATTATAGGTGAGCATAGTGATGAGGAAAATTATAGATGAGCATAGTGATGAAATTAAAAGATGCTTGTGCATTGGAAGCTCCATGAGAAACCTAGACAGCATATTAAAAAGCAGAGACATTACTTTGCCAAAAAAGGTACCTGTAGTCAAAGCCATGGTTTTTCCAGTAGTCATGTATGATGTGAGAGTTGGACTATTAAGAAAGCTGAGCACCGAAGAATTGATGTTTTAAACTTTGGTGTTGGAGAAGACTCTTCAGAGTGCCTTGGAATGCAAGGAGATCAAACCAGTCCATCCTAAAGGAAATCAACCCTAAATATTCATTGGAAGCACTGATATTGAAGCTGAAGCTTCAATACGTTGGCCACCTAATGTGAAGAGCCAACTCATTGGAAAAAGCCCTAATGCTGGGAAAGATTGAGGGTAGGAGGAGAAGGGGGCGACAGAGGATGGAATGGATGGATAGCATCACAGACATGAAAGTGAAAGTTGCTCAGTCAGTCTGACTCTTTGTAACCCCATGGACTGCAGCATACCAGGCTTCCCTGTCCGTCACTGCAGCTTACTCAAACTCATGTCCATCGAGTCGGTGATGCCATCCAACCATCTCATCCTCTGTCATCCCCTTCTCCTGCCTTCAATCCTTCCCAGCATCAGGGTCTTCTCCAATGAGTTAGCTCTTGGTATCAGATGGCCAAAGTATTGGAGCTTCCGCTTCAGTGTCAGTCCTTTCAATGAATATTCAGGACTGATTTCCTTTAGGATGGACTGGTTGGATCTCCTTGCAGTCCAAGGGACTCTCAAGAGTCTTCTCCAACACCACAGTTCAAAAGCATCAATTCTTTGGCACTCAGCTTTCTTTATAGTCCAACTCTCACATCCATACATGACCACTGGAAAAACCATAGCTCTGACTAGATGGACCTTTGTTGGCAAAGCAATGTCTCTGCTTTTTAATATGAAGTCTAGGTTTGTCATAGCTTTTTTCCCAAGGAGCAAGCATCTTTTAATTTCATGGCTGCAGTCACCATCTGCAGTGATTTTAGAGCCCCCCAAAATAAAGTCTGTCACTGTTTCCACTGTTTCCCCATGTATTTGCCATGAAGTGATGGGACCAGATGCCATGATCTTAGTTTTTTGAATGTTGAGTTTTAAGCCAACTTTTTCACTCTCCTCTTTCACTTTCATCAAGAGGCTCTTTAGTTCCTCTTTGCTTTCTGCCATAAGGCTGGTGCCATCTGCGTATCTGAAGTTATTGATATTTCTCCTGGAAATCTTGATTCTAGCTTGTGCTTCATTCAGCCTCACAAGCTAGATGAATTCACATGATGTACTCTGCGTATAAGTTAAATAAGCAGGGTGACATACAGCCTTGACATACTCCTTTTCCAATTTGGAACCAGTCTATTGTTGCATGTTGGGTTCTAACTGTTGCTTCTTGACTTGCATACAGATTTCTCAAGAGGCAGGTCAGGTGGTCTGGTATTCCCATCTCTTTAAGGATTTTCCACAGTTTGTTGTGATCCACACAGTCACAGGTTTTGGTGTAATCAATAAAGCAGATATTTTTTTTCAAACTCTCTTCCCTTTTTGATTATCTGACAGATATTGGCAATTTGATCTCTGGTTCCTCTGCCTTTTCTAAATCCAGCTTTAACATCTGGAAGTTCTTGGTTCACATACTGTTGAAGCCTGGCTTGGAGAATTTTGAGCATTACTTTGCTAGCATGTGAGATGAGTGCAATTGTGTGATAGTCTGAACATTCTTTGGCATTGCCTTTCTTTGGGATTGGAATGAAAACTGACCTTTTCCAGTCCTGTGGCCACTGCTGAGTTTTCCAGATTTGCTGGCGTATTGAGTGCAGCACTTTCACAGCATCATCTTCTAGGATTTGAAATAGCTCAACTGGAATTTCTTCACTTCCATTAGCTTTGTTCATAGTGATGCTTCCTAAAGCCCTCTTGACTTCACATTCCACGATGTCTGGCTCTAGGTGAGTGAAAACACCATCATGGTTATCTGGGTTATGAAGATCTATTTTGTATAGTTCTTCTGTGTATTCTTGCCACCTCTTTTTAATATCTTCTGCTTCTGTTAGGTCCATACCATTTCTGTCCTTAATTGTGTTCATCTTAGCATGAAATGTTCTCTTTGTATCTTTGATTTTCTTGAAGATATCTCTAGTCTTTCCCATTCTATTGTTTTCCTGTATTTCTTTGCACTGATCACTGAGGAAGGCTTTCTCATCTCTCCTTGCTATTCTTTGGAACTCTGAATTCAAATGGGTATATCTTTCCTTTTCTCCTTTGCCTTTAGCTTCTCTCCTTTTCTCAGCTATTTGTAAGGGCTCCTCAGACAACCTTTCTGCCTTTTTGAATTTCTTTTCCTGGGGATGGTCTTGATCACTGCCTCCTGTACAGTGTCACAAACCTCTGTCCATAGTTTTTCAGGCACTCTGTCAGATCTAATCCCTTGAATCTATTTGTCACTTCTACTGTATGATCGTAAGGGATTTGATTTAGGTGATACCTGAATTGTCTGGTGGTTTTCCCTACTTCTTTCAATCTAAGTCTGAATTTTGCAGTAAGGAGTTCATGATCTGATCCACAGTCAGCTCCAGGTTTCATTTTTGCTGACTGTATACAGCTTCTTCATGTTTGGCTGCAAAAAATGTAATCAGTCTTATTTTGGTATTGTCCATCTAGTGATGTCCACGTGTAGAGTCTTCTATTGTGTTGTTTGAAGAGGGTGTTTGCTATGACCCATGTTTTCTCTTGCAAAACTTTGTTAGCCTTTGCCCTGCTTCATTTTGTACTCCAAGGCCAAATTTGCCTGTTACTTCAGATATCTCTTGACTTCCTACTTTTGCATTCCAGTCCCCTATGATGACAAGAACATCTTTCTGTGTGTGTTAGTTATAGAAGGTCTTGTAGATCTTCACAGAAACATTCAACTTCAGCTTCTTCAGCATTACTGGTTAGGGCACAGACTTGGATTACTGTGATATTGAATGGTTTGCCTTGGAAACAGAGATCATTCTGTCATTTTTGAGATTACACCCAAGCACAGCATTTCGGACTCTCTTGTTGACTATGAGGGCTACTCCATTTCTTCAACGGGATTCTTGCTGACAGTAGTAGATATAATGGTCATATGAATTAAATTCACCCATTCCAGTCCATTTTAGTTCACTGATTCCTAAAATGTCAATGTTCACTCTTACCATCTCCTACTTCATGAGCTTTCATGAACCTAACATTCTGGGTTCCTATGCAATATTGTTATTTACAGCATCAGACTCTACTTCCATCCCCAGTCACATCCACAACTGGGCGTTGTTTTTGCTTTGATCCGTCTCTTCATTCTTTCTGGAGTTATTTCTCCACTCTTCTCCAGTAGCATATTAGGCACCTACCGACCTGGGGAGTTCATCTTTCAGTGTCATATCTCTTTACCTTTTCATACTGTTCATGGGGTTCTCAAGGCAAGAATCCTGAAGTGGTTTGCCATTGCCTTCTCCAGTGGACCACATTTTGTCAGAACTCTCCACCATGACCTGACCATCTTGGCTGGGCCTACACAGCACAGCTCATAGTTTCACTGAGTTAGACAAGGCTGTAGTGGGTAACCTATCCCTTCTCCAGCGGATCTTCCCAACCTAAGAATTGAACTGGGGTCTCCTGCACTGCAGGCGGATTCTTAACCAGCTGAGCTACCAGGGAATGAGTTTGAGCAAACTCCAGGAGATAGTGAAGGACGGGGAAGCCTGGGGCACTGCAGTCCATGGGGTTGCAAAGAGTTGGACATAACTTAGTGACTAAACAACAACAAAAGTGATGAGGAAGAAGCTGGAAGAATGTAAGGGGGTTTGCAGTTTCAGGCAGTCAGTGACTTATGACTGAAATACAGAGACAAACGTTTGTATGTATGTGGAGGTAACAGAATTGATTCATGGTGAACAGACCTTAATAAAGGAGAAGTAAAGTATAGCAGGGAGATGGATAAGGAAAAGACATTTAGGAAGTGAGAGTGAAAATGAGGCGAGCTTAACATGAGAAACCTGGGCCTAAAACATTAGGTAAAACACCTTACAACAATGAAAATATAATTAACATTTCAAATCAGTGTTTGTAATTAAAGGCATTGATTTAACAAAAAGGGAAGAAAGGGAATGAACTTGAGAATGAAATCACTGGAGGAGAATAAGTCACCATAGTGATAGTCTAGTTATTCATTTATTTTCTATTGAAAACACTTCTGTGGGTCTGGCTGATATGAAAACCAGTGACCTAGACTCTAAAGCCATTGTACCCCATTAGCAATTTTCTCAGTCATCTTAAAGAAAATTTGAAGGGCAAACAAACATGATCCAGGATAACCTGGTACTATGAACCGAGTGGGAAGCTGAATGAGAAATCTGACCTGTTGAAATGAAAAAGCATGTACCTCATGTTTTTGTCTAAGAGTTTCCTATTTGGCATGAGAAATATGAGTGGTGTCTGGATAAACTGTTTTGGTAATGTTTCTGAGTTCTGTTCTCCTACACAGTTTCAAAGAGTTTTACTTCTCACTCCTCCTCCGCTGCTTCTTCCATTTTGAGGTTTAAGTTTTGCAAACGTTATCCATAAATATAAAGTTTTTAGCAACTTCTTTTCTAGGATTTTATCTTATGGACAAATTCACACATGCAGGCAAATATGAATGTCCACCCCTGTAGAATTACCTGTAATAGCACAAGAAAAAAAGGTCTCAATGTCCATCATCCGGGTAGCATCTATAAGTAAAAGAAGTCACATTTAGAAAATGATTACTGTGCTCTTCTTTCTTTCTTTCTGAGCCCCTGGGAGTCTCCAGTTAGTCTTAGAAATCCATCAGCCTGGGAAGGGAGCATAATCAGTTTCCGACATGCAGAGTCGGATCACGGAGTAAGATGAGAGCCTGGCAATCCAGGCCATTGTGAAGAGAGGATTTTTTGAATATCACTGCTCCCCTGCTTCAACATAGAAAGGAACAGAAATGATATTCTTTCCTATGACAGTAATGCCACAGGGCTTTCTTCTGTATCTTTAGTGATAGAAGGAGCCTCTCAAGCAAGGGAAATAAGAGAAAAGATTGACCTTTTTCTACCCTGGGAGACTTGGGGACAAAGAAAGGAAGGAAGTCAGTGGAATAACTTATGTATGTCCCAGGCTTTCCCTTCCTGATTGTTGCAAATAGGGAGGGAATGGGGCATTAGGTGAGAGAAGATGCTCTGCTTCCCCTCCCCAGGGAGGATCTGGAGAGAGGTCTCCTGTGGGACCACACCTTCATGCATCTGCTCACATGGAGTCCCATTGTTTCATAGCACAGCTTCAAATTCTATGTGATTCCAGCAAATGCAGTAAAAATAGCTGGAATTTTTCCTCTTTAGGAATTCCTTAGTAAAAGCAAGTTTGACATTGTCATTCTTACCTAAAAGCATTGTGCCTTGTGGCCACTGTAGCTGAACTTGGGCAACTGACCACGACTGTGAAATTCTAGAAGGAAATAGCAGACCACCAATCTTGTCAAGACGCTTTGTCAATAATTAAAGAATTATCAGAGAGATATGGATAAAATCCATCCCTTTCTCATCTGGGGTCGAGGTAGGGTATGTGCAGTAGTGATACCAGTATACCCAGACTGTTTATCCCTCCACTCACCTCGGTGTGTCCTGAGGATTCCTGCCCTTAGCCAGGACTCCTCCACACCCCAACAGGCTGCTCTACTCCCATCAGGGGAAGATAAGTCACCACTTTAGACCATTCCAGCTATTTAGAACATCACCATTCTAAGTAACTAGACGGTTTACACTTAGAAATAAGTGGTGGTTTATCTTCATTTTTTTTCTACTATGGGCTGGCTGCAGCACGCAGGCCCGACAGCAGCTGCTTTCCAAATGCCGGTACTCAGGAGTCTCGGAGAACTGGGCTCAGTGCCCCCAAAGCACAAACACGAATGATGAAAATGCGCACCAAAGAAAGTTGGGCAGAGAACAATCCTGGCTTGGAATTAATGAGCCCCAGCAAATCCCTTTCTCAACAAGAGCATTTCATGTCTATTTTGTGTAGAGGTTGATTTTTATTTTTAAATAAAATTCTGATTTATTTTAAAGAGGGCTTAGAGGTATTCCTGATATGCATATTTCTGAACTTGCTGGCAAAATTTGACTCCCAATTCCTTCTCTTTAAAAAAATTTTTAATAAAATTCTTGAAATACAGGAAAAGCACATACCTTCCACGCTTAAGATTTGCCCCTTTATCATCTGGGGTAGACATGTAGGGAGTGTGCAATTAATTAAAAATTAATACTCAAGTTTTAAGGTAAATATTTCATTGGAAAGTAGACAGATTCTATTTGTGGGTTTTCCATTATTTAGTTCTGTGACCTTGAGTGAGCCACTTAACCTTCATGGACTTCAGTTACCCCATCTGAGAAATGGGCTCAGGTTGATTTTCACAAACTTGCTCCTTCCAACCTCGAGAGTGTCTGGATCTGTGCACACACTCCACCTCCCCTTTCTGTGACCTTCTCCACACTCTGAGATGTCTTCTTACCTGTCCAGATGTTCCGTAACCTTAGGCTAGAGACTGTTAGACCTCTGCCCTTCCCACCCCCACAGTTTTTCTGCTCCCTATCCTCCCTTCCCATCTGATCTTCATTGGCTGAGGAAGCCAGAGAGCATGTGAGTGTGGATTGTCCTGCTAGCTTTGGCACTTCCCTATTTCAATTTAAATAAATGCAGTGTCCTTCCAGGCATTTTTTGCAATGGTCACCAACTAACCCTCCATTTCTGTGTACTTGATTAATGCCTACCTCACAGATGGTAAACCTCATGTGGGCAGACAGCATGTGTCTTTGGCCTACCCTGAGTCCCTAGTGCCCAGCACAGTGGCCAGTGCACAGTAGTGGCACAGTTGCGTATTTGTTTGAATGAATGAATCGGTCCTTTCCAGGCAGGACCCCTTAAATCACATTTAGCAGGCAGTGAAGTTAGACCTTGCTGAAATCCTTGTTGGCTTATATAGATCTATCCTGACCCCCAATCTAAAATAACCCCCAGCTTCCCTCCCTCCTTCCACTCATCTACCCTCGGTCTTTCTTCATTCTTGTATCCTGCCTTATTCCCTTTCCCTGCACTCACACTACCTTTATTTATTTGTTCCCAGCTTTGTTACTGTCTCTTCTATCAGAGTAAACTTCATGAATCCAGAACCTTCTTTACCCTTTTTCAAGGCTGTATCCTTAGCATCTAGAACAGCAGCAGCACAGAGATGTTGGCTGAGAGAATGAAAACTGACATATTGTTTGTAGCCAATCCAAATGGCGTGGACTCTCTCTGCTTTGACGTTGGCTAGAAATCTTTTCCTTGCAGTGTCCCAGGCAGCAGTGCCAGGTACGACTCTTCTCCCTGTTCCCAGCATAATATTGGCTCATCGTGTTCTCCTGGTTTCCCTTTCAGGGCCCAGAGCAGAAGCCGTGTTCTTGAATGATGGTCAGTTCAAAACAGGTCATCTTCTCCTTTACTTGTTTTACTTCTTTTTCTTTATTTTTAACTTTACAGAGCTCTGAGAAAAAAAGAGAGCAAGAAACTTGAATAGGGTGTACTAACTCTTCAATCTGATAATGTTTCCTTTGCTGGGCAGGCAGGCATGCATGGTACCCAGGCCTCTCTGGTGAATGAGAAACATCTGCTCTAGCTAAGCCTGATGTCTTGCAAAGCACTCAAGGCTCCTAGCTGCCTCTAGCATGGTACCCAGGGTACCTTTCTTGCCTGCTGTTGCTGCTGCCTATTTGATGGTTGTTTTTCTCATTCTTTTGTGCCTTGGGGTGTGTGTTTTTTGTTGTTACCTACAAAACCTCTGAGCTTTCTTAATGTAAAAGCCAGAGAGGAGCTGGATTAACAGATGTTTTTGTTTTGCTATATAGAGGAGAATTAATATCTTCCTTGTTCAATAAAAGAACACTTTCCTAGTGTTAAATATATTCCTTGTTTAATTATGTTTTAAAGTCATGTGTGTGCGTAGGGGAGTGGAGGTTTAAAAGTGGAGGCATGAGCAGTGGCACATTTGAGATGATTTCTGAGGGAAAGACTTCCTGGCTTCTGAAGATATTATTCTTCATGCTTCTAATAAACTCTCGTGTTTGTCTGTGTAGCAGGCACAAATGAATTTGAATTTAATCCAAAGTGGCTGAGTGATCGACACACTGCTCGCTAAAAGCAGGATAAAAATTTCTAAACATTGGGAAAAGAAGAGAGAATAAAAAAGGGAATGCTAGGGAAAAGAAAATGCTTATGTTGTACAACATTTCTATACAATGAATTTGATAGAATTAGAAGTCACTGACTGCTTTTCATATTATCTTGGCCTTTAGTACTGGCTTTGTAAGAGGTAAAGTCAGCTTTAGTTTAGAAAAACATTCCACTTATAAAGTACAGCTAATTTTTGTGAAGACTTGACTTTCTTGAAATGGATTCTTCTTCTGAACAACAAAGTGAATATTGAAAATAATTTCTCACTAATATGATGTGGATTTGATGAAAAAGTCATTGTTTCTGTATATAATACTGCAACACCTTAAAAAACTATTGTTTAACCTGTTTATTCACTTGCTTTGTATTAGAATCAGACCATATAAATTATTTCTACCAAGAATGTGCTGTTTGATGTGACTCTATTGTTAGCATTCTCCTTCAGATTTCTTCTATAGCTAATTTAGCAAAGCTGCATTTAAATCAGTCCCCGATGAGAGGACCTGGAGTTCACATTTTTGCTTTTAATAGACACATTAGTCTTCCTACATGGTAAGATTTCATAAATGGCTTCTTATTCTTTTCCTGGGAGATAGCTATTATATATCACTCAGTGCATTTCTGGTCTTACCTTAGGGAATTTACAGGGGTTGTCATTGCTTTGGCTTCAGCTGAAACACAAGAGGTTTTAAATTGGATCTTGTATTTGTGTTCAGGATTGAGAAAACTCTTCGGGTACCTTTAATAAGAATCCTGTAAAGATTATGTTGGCTAAACTAGTTTGAATAACCAGATATTACTGTGATACTTGGTTATTTGCAGGTTGCTTTCCCCCAGTAAGAAAAGGAAGAGAGGGACTCTTAGAGGCAGGGGTGAGGTGAGGCTTATGGCAGGGTTATTTACATGCTGGCATTGGGGCATAAAAGCTGTGAGTACAGTCTTCTCCTGCTAAATGAAAAGCTATGGTTGACTTTAAAACATCACACAATATAATTTGCGTTCATAGTAGAAAAGCAGATAATGCAAATTAAAAAAAGTAATAAAAGAGTGTTCATAATCCTACCAGCCAGAGATAACTACTGTTGAAATGTTGTATATAACGTTTTATACTTTTTCTAAAGTTTGTCTTTTTTTAATGCAAAAATGGATCCTTTGACAGGATGTTCAATTAAAAATATATATCTTTACCTGTTCCTCAATCAATAACCCTTGTCTTGTGCCTCATAATACAAATAGTGTTTACAAAGAGTAGAAGAAGGTGATTACCTTCTGGTAATTACCCCAGGCCCCCAAGTGGCCTGGCCTGAGTTGAACTCAAGGAGCACATGGTGGTCCCAGGGAGCTTTTGGGAGAGAGAGAAATGTCATGGAAAAGCTGCCTTAGTGAAGTCTTTAGTTACAATGAAAACAAAAGCCCTGGCTGTGCATGTCCAAGAGTCACAGAACTGAACTGGGGCATGAAGACTCCTACACAAAATGGTTTAGGTGAAGGCAAGCGGGGTTGTGGGATCAGATTTTCAGTATTTGTAACTCCTACCCATTTACTTGTCATTTTTAAGACCTGGAAAGGCTCTGAAATGTGATCCCACTTGCAAGCTAGTAGGTTAGCCTGCTACAGTGTTATGGACGCTGCTAGAAGACACAGGATGCCTGGATCACAGGCAGAGGACCTTATTACTCATGGTACAGCAAGAAGCATGAGCTTCATGTTCAGTTCAGGTTTTCCTGTCCTTCAAATCTCATGAAGTGACACATGGAGGCTCAGGTAGATGTTACCCATAATAACAAGGTACCTCTTTTGGTTTCCACACAGTGGGTGTCTCAAAAAACTCAGACCTTTGTTCCCTTCTCTGTTTAACCTTCACACACATATTCCCTCCTAATAGATGTTCCCTACTTTGGTAGAATAGTAGGATTTTCCCCTAAAAATGTACTGTTAAAATGTGATTGTTGCTTTTCAAAATAGCTATCAGTTTTGAAGGGCAGTTTATTTAAGCATTGGTGAATTCAAACAAAACCTGTTTAAGTACCTTCCCTGTTGAAAAATAATGTGCTAGATGTTGAAGCTTGGGCCTCCTGCAGAGTTTAGGGGCCTATTTCAGGCCTTGGATGAGGAGAATCAGTGATTAGGTTACTATTTAACAGGACACTAGATCATTAAGTCTCAGAGGAGACCTGGGTATTTTACATTTTAGGCTAACTACTCCTTTTATGACTTTAGATGACATCTAATTTGGAGAATAAACACCTCTGTAATTAGCCTAGAGGCATGAAAAAGTATTTGATGTTTCCACCTTTGTAATCAGGATTTGGCTCTGCCAGCCACAGTAAGCTTTAAAACCCTGAAGGTAAAGCCTGTGTGTTCAGGAAACTCCATTAAGGCATCTGGTAATTAGGATTAATTTCCATCCTGGGCTTTCAATTAGTGTAATTAATATAGTGTATTGTGACTTGGTCTGAGGATATGAATTGTAATCTTTCTTCTTTCACAGTATGAGTTTGGTAGGTTTGGACTGATGCTGAAGCTCCAATACTTTGGCCACCTGATGGGAAGAACTGACTCATTAGAAAAGACCCTGATGCTAAGAAAAACTGGAGGCAGGAGGAGAAGGGACAACAGAGGGTGAGATAGTTGGATGGCATCACTGACTCGATGGACATGTTTGAGCAAGCTCTGGGAGTTGGTGACGGGCAGGGAAATATGGCATGCTGCAGTCTATGGGGTCACAAACAGTTGGACATGACTGAGCGACTGAACTGAACTGATAGGTTAGGGTGGGCCCTGGGAAGTGTGATTTCAGGCTTGGCTGGATTCCACTTGCCTCATTTGTTGTGTGCTCAGTCACTCAGTCATATCTGACTCTTTTGCGACCCCATGGAGTGTAACCTGCCAGGCTCTTCTGTCCATAGGATTTTCCAGGCAAGAATACTGGAGTGGGTTGCCATTTCCTACTCCAGGGGATCTTCCCAACCCAGGGATTGAACCTGCATCTCCTGTGTCTCCTGCGTTGGCAGGTGGATTCTTTACCACTGAGGTACCAGAGAAGCTGCCTCGTTGGTTAGAGGATCTTTTAAAAACTGGCTGTTAAATTCCAGTCCTAACCTCCTTTCCCAACCTTAGTTTTTCCCATTGGAAGGATTTGCTCAGCAGGCTATTTACTTTCTGGCAATAGGCAATGAGTCATCTCCAGCTTCATGCCTTTGCTCATGCCTTTCCTTCCCCTCCCTCATGGAGATATTTCCTAAGAATGGCCAGCCAAGTCTTCATCCTTCATAAGCCTCTCTACGTTCATGCCACTTCTCAGTGATGGCTCGCTCCTCTCAGATTCACAGCAGGGGAGTATGAAGTTTGAAGGCAGGAACCTCACCTTCTACCTTGCTTAATGTGCTACAGTACAAGTAGGAAGACTTCAGGGGCCACCTGGCTACTTGATCAAATTAAATCATGAAATAAATAATAAAAGCATGTGGAAGCTTGAGGGATTTAGGGGCTAATTTAGAGAAAAGAATCGCAAGAGGCAGTAACACATCACATGCTTTATTGGGTGGTGACTGGACAGGGTGCATGAGAAGGGAAGTTCTCACAGCACGACACCATCCAGAGGCTTATGGTGAGGGAACCACCATCCAGAAACGTGGAGGAGGGCAAGTGAATTCCAGGGAACAGAGGAATCAAAAGGAGGGCTCAAGTGTCTATACAATGTCCCTCAGCAATGTAGTGGGAATCTCTTTGTCAGAGAGCTCTGAAGGGCAACAGTGGCTTGGGGTTTTATAGCTACAAAGCCCATCTTATCACTGCTGCTGCTGCTAAGTCACTTCAGTCGTGTCCGAGTCTGTGCAACCCCATAGACGGCAGCCCACCAGGCTTCCCCTCCCTGGGATTCTCCAGGCAAGAACACTGGAGTGGGGTGCCATTTCCTTCTCCAGTGCATGAAAGTGAAAAGTGAAAGTGAAGTCGCTCAGTCGTATCCGACTCTTAGCGACCCCATGGACTGCAGCCTACCAGGCTCCTCCGTCCATGGGACTCTCCAGGCAAGAGTGCTGGAGTGGGGTGCCATTGCTTTCTCCGCATCTTATCACTAGTTAACAGCTATTGGTGAGGTCTTGTGGGGTATGCAAAGTAAACAGGTCCTGAATGGATAGAAATTTGCTAGTTTGGGCTATATTTTATTGAGTTATAATTAAATGCAATATATATTAGTTTCAGGTATACAGCATAGTGATTTGATGTTTTTATACATTGTGAAATGATCCCCACAGTAAGACCAGTTACCATTTGTCACCGTACAAAGCTGTTAACTATAGTTTACCTGCAATGCAGGAGGCTGGGATTCAATCCCTGGCTCAGGAAGATCCTTTGGAGAAGGGAATGGCTACCCACTCCAGTATTCTTGCCTGGAGAATTCCATGGACAGAGGAGCCTGGTGGGCTACAGTCCATGGGGTTGCAAAGAGCTGGACACGACTGAGTGATTAGCACTTTCATTACTTCGCTACTTCATAGTCCCTTGTGTACGTTACATCCTCATGACTCATTTATTTTATATATGGAAGTTTGTACCTCTTAATCCACTCACCCCAATTTTGGCTTTCCCCTCAATCCCTACCCCTCTGGCAACCACTGACTGATTTTTTGAATAAGCTAGAATGTATGAGTCTGTTTGTTGTTGTTGTTGTTTTGTTTGTTTTGTTTTTCAGATTCCACACATAAGTTAAATCATAGAGTATTTGTTTTCAGCAATATGACTTACTTCACTTAGCACAATACTCTTTATGTCTGTCCATGTTGGTGCAAATGGCAAGATGTCATTTTTTTTATTTTACGGCTGAGCAATATTCCTTTGTGTCTGTATATGTCTTGTGTCTCATCTTTTATCCATTCATCTATTGATGGACACTTAGATTGTTTTCATATCTTAGCTATTATAAATAATGTTACAATGACCATGGGGTACATATATCTTTTCAATAGTATTTTTGTTTTCTTCAGATAAATATCCAGGGGTGGGATTGCTGGGTCATGTGCTAGTTCTATTTTTAGTTTTTTGAGGAGAGAAACCTCCAAAGATTTTTTGCCTTAGTGTCTGCACCAATTTACTTTCCCATTAACAGTGCATAAAGGCTCCCTTTTCTCCACATCCTCACCAGCACTTGCTGTTTCTTGTCGTTTTGAGAACAGCCACTCTAACAGGTGTGAGTTATTATCTTCCTGATTTACAGTTCCTGGATGATCAGTGATGTTGAGCATCTTTCATGTGCCTGTTGGCCATCTTATATCTTCTTTGGAAAAATGCCTATTCAGGTTCTCTGCCCATTTTTAATTTTTTTTTAAATATTGAATGAGTTCTCTATATATTTTAGATACCAATCCCTTATCATATGTATTGTTTGTAAATATCTTCTCCCATTCAGTAGGTTGCCTTTTCATTTTGTTGGTTTCTTTTGTTGCAGCCCCATTTATTTTTGCTTTTTGGACCTTGCTTGAGGAGACATAGCCAAAAAAATATTGCTAAGACCAATGTCAAAGTGTGTACTGCCTATGTTTTCTTCTACAAGTTTTGTGGTTTTAGACCTTACCTTTAAGTTTTTACAAGAGGGAGGGGATGTTACACATTTTGACATTGGTCTTAGCAATAATTTTTTTGAGATTTTATATATATATATATATATATGTATATACACATACACACACACACACACACATATATATAGACACTTTGGCATTGGTCTTGGCAATATTTTTTTGCTATCTATATCTATATAATTATGACTGTTTTCACGTTTTTATATGGCAGAAACCAATACCACATTGTAAAGCAATTATATTCCAATTAAAAACTTTGAAAGTTTTAATCCATTTTGAGTTATTTTTAATATGTATCAAGTTGTCTCAACATCAATTATTAAAGAGACTCTTTTCCCCATTGTATATTCTTGCCTCATTTGAATAGATGAATTGACCATATGAGCATGGGTGTACTTCTGGGCTCTTGTTCAGTTCCATTGAACTATGTGTCTGTTTTCTTGTGCCAGCACTTTATTGTTTTGATTAGTATAGCTTTGTCATATAAAATAAAGTAAATAAAGCTTTCAGCTTTGTTCTTTCTCAAGATTGCTTTGGCTATTTGGGGTCTTTTGTGGTTCCATATAAATTTTAGGATTATTTGTTTTGGTTCTGTGAAAAATGACTTGGGTATTTTGATAGGAATTGAATTGAATCTGTAGATTGCTTTGGGTAATATAGATGTTTTAATGATATTGATTCTTCTAGTTCATGAGCATAGTATAACTTTGAATTTATCTGTGTCATCTTCAGTGTCTTTTCCTCAATGTCTTACTGTTTTTTAGACTATAGGGCTTTCAGCTCCTTGTACTGTGCTGTGCTGTGCTAAGTTGCTTTAGTCATGTCTGACTATTTGCGACCCCATGGACTGTAGGCCGCCAAGCTGCTCTGTCCATGGGATTTCCTAGACAAGAATACTGGAGTGGGTAGCTATGCCATCTCCAGAGTATCTTCCTGACCCAGGGATTGAGCCCATGTCTCTTATGTCGACCTGCATTGGCAGGCAAATTCTTTACCACTAGTGCCACTTGGGAAGCCTTTCACCTTCTTGGTTAAAGTTATTCCTAGGTAATTCATTCTTTTAATGCAATTGTAAATGGGATTGTTTTCTTCATTTCTCTTTCTGATAGTTTGTAATTGATGTATAGAAATGCAGCGTGTTTCTATATATTAATTTTATATCCTGCAACTATACTGAATTTGTTTATTAGTTCTATTTTTTTGGTGGAGTCTTTGGGATTTTCTATATATAGAATCATGTCATCTGCAAATAATGACAGTTTAACTTTTTCCTTTTCAGTCTGAATGTCTTTTATCTGTTTTTCTTGACTAGTTGTTGTAGCTAGGACTTTCAATACTATATTGTATGAAAATGTTGAGAATGGGCATCCTTGTCTTGTTCCTGATCTTAGAGGAAAAACTTTAAGCTTTTCACCATTGAGTATAATGTTAGCTGTGGGTTACTTATGTCCTCTATTATGTTGAGATATGTTCTTTTTATATCTACTTTGTTAAGAGTTTTTATGATGATGAGATGTTGAATTTTGTCAAATGTTTTCTATGCATCCATTGAAATGACCATATGATTTTTATCCTTTTTTTTGGCTAATGAGAGGTATCATATTTATTGATTTGTACATATTAAACCATTTTTGCATCCTTGAAGTGAATCACACTTGATCATGGGCACTCAATTTGATACTGAACTCCAGCCCACTCTAGCCATCCTGTCCCACCTAAGGAAAAAGAAAAAATCTGAGGAACACTTTTGAAGGACACAGACCAGGATTTAGGCTCACTGAAAGACTGAGACCTAATCATGGGACTCTAGAACATTTCCCCTCCTCCCTCACCTCACCGATACATTACTAATGGCTACTGATAGTAATTCCTTTTACCAAGTAGATCATGTCTGTGTATCAAAAAAAAAATAATAATAATAATGACAAGACATACCTTGATGAGTCTGGGCAAAGATTGTCAATTTAATTTATCTTCTCAAGGAATCAACTTTTAGTTTCATTAATCTTCAGTTTTTTTTTTTTTAGTCTCTACTTAATTTATTTCTGCTCTGATCTTTATTGCTTCTTTCCTTCTTCCAATGGTGGGCTTCATTTGTTTTTCTTTTTCTTTTCCTTTACGTGTCAAGTTAGGTTGTTTATCTGGATTTTGTTTTCCCCTTGAGGTAGGCATGTATGACTGTGAACTTCCTTCTTAGAACTTCTTTTGTTGTGTCCTATTTTGGACAGTTGTATTTCCATTTTCATTTGTCTCAAGGTATTTGTTGGTTTTGCCTTTGATTTCTTCATTGACCCATTGATTGTTTAGAAGCATATTGTATAGTTTCCACGTGTTTGTGTGTTTTTTCCAGTTTTTCTTTTGTACTTAATTTCTAGTTTTATCCTGTTGTGGTTGGAAAAAATGCTTAATCTTAATTCAATTTTAAATTTCCTCTTAAGTTTAATAACACTTGTTTGTAGTCTAACATGTGATTATTCCTGGAAAATGTTCATGTACACTTGAAAAGTATTCTGCTTTTGAGTGGAGTAATCTATATATATCTATTAAGCTCAATTGAACTAATGTGTTACTTAAGGCCAGTGAGTGTTTCCTTATTGATTTTCTGTCTGAACGATGTATCCATTGGTGAAAGTGGAGTATTAAAGTCCCCTACTATTATGGTATCATGGCCCCTTTTCTCTTTATTTCTGTTAATATTTGCTTTATATATTTACGTGCTTCTATATTGGGCCCTTCAGTGTTTACTAATGTTATAACCTCCTGTTGGATTGACCCCTTTATCACTGTATAAGGCTCTACTTTATCTTTTGTTACAGTCTGTTTTAAAATCTGTTTTGTTTGGTATGATTGTTGCCACCCCAACTTTCTTTCTGTTTGCATAGAATGTATTTTTCCATCCCTTCACTTTCATTTTATGTGTGTCTTTAAATCTGAGATGAGTCATGTGTGGGCAGCATTTAGATATGTCTTGTTTTTCTGTCCATTCAGCTACTATGTATCTTTTGATTGGAGCATTTGCTCTATTTACATTTAAATAGGTCTATACTTATTGTCACTTTGTTAACTGTTTTCTGTTTTTTTTTTGGTAAATCTTCTCTGTTTCTTTTGTCTTCTCTTAGTTTCATTCCTTGTGGTTTGATTGATTACTTTTGTGTTATGTTTTAATTTCTTTATTATTTATGTATACCTTTTAGGTTTTTGGTTTGTGTTTATCAATCAGGTTTATATAGGTATTGACCTCTATATATAGCTGTCTGTTTTAAACTGATAGTCACTTAAGTTCAAAGCCATTCTAAAAGTGTTTGAAATACAGTCTTCTGTCTCTTCATTTTGTTTTTTGCTTTTTGTTTCTATGAATTAGCTGAAACAGCTACCTCTCTGTCTTGAGCATCCCCTGAGTAGACTGTTTGCATCTGGTGGCTTTGGCAGGCTGGCTGGAGCTGAAGCAGGCCTGAGCTGAGGACCATCCCTGGGAAGTGCTGTGCCCAAAGCCGTTCTGTGAGAGTGGCTGCAGTTGGAGCAGAAGTGGGCCAGGGTACGTCCCTAGGGAGCATTGCACTAAGGCTGCCTTGGCAGGTGTGGGCCAGGGGAGTCCCAGGGGAAACCCAAAATGACATTGCTGGTTTTTCTACTTTGGAAAGGGTCCCAGCAGTTTTCTCTCTGTTTGTCAGAAGCTCCAGGGTTAGTAAATGGATTTCATTTCTGTATAGTCTCATTGACCTTTAAACTGCCCCTTTTTTCCTGTGTCCCAGGGTGGGTGAATCTGTGCTTGGGCCCCTCAGCAGTATCTCTCCTTGCTGCAGGTTGCCAGGCTGGTGATGGTTCCTGTGGATACTGTGTCTTCATCTTTCCTGCTCGTTTCTGTGTGGTCCCTCTATGTGCAGTAACTGTTCATTCAGACCTCAGGTCTTCTTCAGGAGGAATTACTCTGCATATAGGTATAGATTTGATGTGTTTGTGGAAGGTGGTGAGCTCAAGGTCTTTCTAGCCACCATCTTGGACCTAGTTTGAGCTACTTTTAAAATAACTTAAAGTATTAAAAATTGAGTTTGGGGAAGGAAGATGACAGAAGAGTAGGTGGGTGTGGAGTACATCTCTCTCCACGGATACGTCAGGAATACACCTTCAGACACAGAAATTTATGCAGAATACCAGCTGAGAGCAGACAGGAATAACTGACCAGTGGAAAAGAATTTAAGAACCATGTAAAACTCGGCAGGATGAAGGAGCTAGGGGGAAAAACAGTGTTAGTAGGACTGGACCTGCTCTTGGCAGGTGGGGGAGCTGAAGCTGGGGTCCGATCCCCACACTGGGGCAGTTGTCTGAGTCAGAGGAGAAACACTGAAGGCTGATAGGGAAACAGCTGATCTGTGGCAGCCTAAATGGAATGAGAATCATATAGTCCTTGCCACAGACAGGAATGCTGGTCCCCTGGAAGATACAGCGGCTGGGAGCTGGAGCTTAGGGACTGTGGAGCAATCCCAGGGCTAGAGCTGCTGTTGACTGTGGAGACACAGAGTGAGGGGATGTGAGGGAGGAGACTGTGGTGGGAAATGCTGGTGGAGGAAAACCAGGCAGCCATGGAAGCAAGGTTCGATACTGCTGAGTCACACCTAGAGGGTGGAACCATCACCATAGCCTCTCTCCCCACGCCAGCATTGGCAGCTGAACAATAGAGAGGCTGGCCCGTCAAACACCTGACGCACTGAACTACAGAATAGGACCCCACCTAGAGTGCCCCTTGAAGTGTCTGATGAGCTGATCTACAGAGTAAGACCCCTGCGAGGGGGGCCTCTCTATGTGCTTGACGGGTCGAACAACAGAGGACTCCAGACAAGGGAGCCCTCTAAGTGCCAGAATGGGTGGAGCTATGGATAAAGACTGGCCAAAGAGGCTTTCTGATTGCCAGTTACAAGAGACTAGAAAAAAGACTCTGATAGGGCCATAACTCCTTCAGCGGAGGCAGTCTGTGTTCCTGCACACTTGGCACTGCCACGGTCCCTGCAAACCAAGCAGCTGTGCCACCTTCACACTCAACTCTCACCGGGGCAGAACTGCCACAGGCAAAAAAGTCTTGCATCTATGTGTGCAGGGTCACTTGGGTCGTGTCTGACTCTTTGCAACTGTGTAGACTGTGGCTTGCCAGGCTTCTCTGTCAGGGAGGGGAGTTCTCCAAGCAAGAATATGGAAAGTACTGGCCAATATTGGTTGCCATACCCTTCTAGAACACTATATTTCCTGCTGTTCTAGCCACCAACCCCACTGAGTACTTGGTGCTGCCAGAACCCCTGCAACCCAAGCAGCTGCACCACCTCCACACCTGGCCCTCACAGGGACAAACCCAAGTCCTCCAGGGCAGCCTCAGGCGCAAACCCCAGTGGACGACCCACATGCAGAGGTGGAAATAAAACCACAATTGAAACCTAGGAACAGTGCCGCTAAGGAAGAAGACCCAAAACCTTCCCACCAGCTGTACAAGTTGCAGATTAAATCCACATGATCAACTAGGCAGACTCTGTGTCTATGGAATATATTAAAGGCCATTGAGAGCTCCCACAAAAGAAAATTCACTAGTTCTGATAGCTGTAGACATTGGAGGCAGGAACACACAGGAGTAGGACCAGATTAGAATCTGAGCTGCCCCCACAGCAGGTCCAGAGATCTTCACAGTGTTGGAGGGCATCCTAGGGAGGTGAGGTGGACTGTGACTCCCAGCGAGGGAATGGACTCTGACAGCAGTGACTCAAGAAAAACATTTATTACTCTCATTTTTTGACTTGTTCTGTAGAGTTTTTTGGATTTTTTTTCTTTTTTCTTTTCCTTCCCCTCCCCCCCCCCTCCCCCCCGTTACAGTTGTCTATTTTATTGGCAGTAAGAAATCCAATTAAGCTTTTGAGCTTTTTTTTTCTCAATCACATTTTTTATTGTTGTTACAAACCTCTGCCTCTATGTTGGGCTTTTGCAGATCTGTGGAGTTTTCCTTTTTTTCTCTCTCTCTTTTTTTTAAATTTAATTTTTTAAACCTATTGTTTTTTATACATTTATTCCTTTGTTTGCTTTTCCTACTGTTCTTTTCCTTTACCATTAATATTTAACATATATAAATCTTTATCTACTTCTATTTAACTTTGCATATCTATCTTTCTTTTTTTTCTCTCCTTTCCTCTCAACATATTTGTTAGTTTTATTTTCATTGATTTATTCCCCAATTGGCACCTTTAGTTTTGTTTTCCAGTTTGTGCTTTAATTAGTTTTGTTTTGGTAGATATAATTCTTGGTTTCCCTTGTTCTCCAGGTCAATCTATTGTATTTTATTTTTGTTGCACTGTTTGGATTTTGCTTATGGGTGCATATGTATATGTGTATATTCAGTCACACTTTTTATTGTTGTTATAGACCTCTGCCTCTACATTGGGCTTTTGCAATTCTGTGGAGTTTTCCATTTTTTTTCCTTTTTTCTTTCCTTTTCCATTTTTTTTCTCTTTTTTTAAATAATTTTAATTTTTAAACCTATTATATTTTTTCTACATTTATTCCCTTGTTGCCTTCCCTACTGTTCTTTTCCCCTTGCAGTTAATCTTTAAATGTATATAAATCTTCTTCAACTACCTCTGTTTAACTTTGTATATCTTTCTTTCCTTTCCTCTTAACATATTTGTTAGTTTTGTTTTCATTGCTTTATTCCCCACTTGGCACCTTGCTTTAGTTTTGTTATCAAGTTTGTGCTTTAGTTAGTTTTGTTCTTAACTGATAAATATAATTTTTGATTTCCTTAGTTCACTGGGTCAATCTACTTTACTCTATTTTTGTTGAACTGTTTTGACTTTGCTCATGGGTGTATATGTATATGTGTATATTCCATTATTTTTGTTATTATTTGCCTGATGTTGTAACTGACATTTGCCTGGGGTTCATCTTTGATTTCTTATTCTTGGAAATTTGTTTTCATAGCACTTAATGCCATAACAAACCACTTGTGGAATCTTCATTCTTGACCAGAGATCAAGCCCTGAACCTTTGGAGTGGGAGCACTAGACCCTAGACTACCAGTGACTAACCCTGCTGCTGCTAAGTCACTCAGAGAAGGCGATGGCACCCCACTCCAGTACTCTTGCCTAGAAAATCCTACCAGAGAACTAACCCTAGGGAATATCAAATAGTGAGAACTCACACAAAGGAAACCACTTGAATACAAGACCTGGCCTCACCAACCACCAGTTGCACCCTGTGCAGGACACCTCATTTAAACAACAAACAAAACAAAATACAAACCCTGTCATCAGCAGACAGGATTACCACCTCACTCAGCCTTACCCATCAGAGGAAAAACAAACAAACAAACAAACCAACAAACAAAAACTTAGCACAAATCTTACCCAATAGAAGCTTACACAAACCACTGGACCAACCGTGGGAGGGCAGAAACCAAAAGGAAGAAAGAATTCAACCTTCTTCAAAGAAACTCAACTTTTCTTGAATTCTGGGAAAAGGATATCTCAAACACAATAAGTTTAAAAAAAATAATGAAATGGCAGGAAATACTACACAAGTGAAGGAACAAACTAGAAACACAGAAGTCCTGTATTTGGAAATAGGCAAACTGGAGAGGAAATAGGCAACCTACCTAAAAAAGATTTTAGAATAATGATAGTAAAGATGATCAAAAGCCCTGAAAACAAAATGGAGAAAATGCAAGAATCAATTAACAAAGACCTAGAAGAATTAATGAATAAACATACAAACAACTGAAATTAAAAATACTCTAGAAGGAATCAATAGCAGAATATCTAAAGCAGAAGAATGAATCTGTGAGCTGGAAGATAAAATAGTGGAAATAACTTCTGAAGAGCAGAATAAAATAAAAAGAATGAAAAGAACTGAGGACAGTCTCAGAGACCTCTGGGACAATATCAAATGCACCAACATTCAAATTATAGTGGTCCCAGAAGAAGAAGAGAAAAAGAAAGGGTATGAGAAAAATTTTAAAGAGATTATAGATGAAAATTTACCCAACATGGAAAAGGAAATAGTCAATCAAGTTCAAGAGGCACAAAGTATTCCATACAGGATAAACCCAAGGAGAAACATGTCAAGACACATACTAATCAAGCTAACAAAGACTAAACACAAAGAAAGAATATTAAAAGCAACAAGGGAGAAGCAACAAGTAACATACAAGGGAAACCCCATACACTTAATGGCTGATCATTCATCAGAAATTCTGCAGGCCAGAAGAGAATGGCAGGATATATTTAAAGTACTGAAAGGGAAAAATCTACAACCAAGATTACTGTACCTGACAAGGGACTCATCAGAATTGATGGGGAAATGAAAAGCTTTTCAGACAAGCAAAAGTTAAGAGAATTCAGTACCACCAAACCAGCTTTACAACAAATGTTAAAGGGACTTATATAGTCAAGAAATACAAGAGTAGAAAAAAGATCTACCAAATCAACCCCAAACAATTAAGAAAATGGCAGTAGGAACATATATATCAATAATTACTTTAAGTGTAAATGGATTAAATCCTCCAACCAAAAGACACAGACTGGCTGCATGGATACAAAAACAAGACCCATATGTATGCTGTCTAAAAGAAACCCACTTCAGACCTAAGGACACAAATAGACTGAAAGTGAGAGGATGGAAAAATATATTCCATGCAAATGGGAAGCAAAAGAAAGCTAGAGTAGCAATCCTCATGGACAAAATAGACCTTAAAATAAAGAAGATTGCAAGAGATAAGGAAGGACACTACATAATGATCAAGGGATCAATCCAAGAGAAAGACATAACAATTGTAAATATCTATGTACCCAACATACGAGTACCTCAATACATAAGACAAGTACTAACTGACATAAAAGGATAAATTGACAGTAACAGAATAATAGTAGGAGACTTTAACCCCCACTCACACTAATAGACAGATCATCAAAACAGAAAATTAATAAGGAAACACAAATCTTAAATGATACATCAGATGAGATGGATCTCATTGTTATCTTCCAGACATTCCATCCAAATGCAGAAGAATACACCTTCTTCTCAAGTGCACATGGAACATTCTCCAGGATAGACTACATCTTGGGTCACAAATCAAACCTTGGTAAATTTAAGAAAATTGAAATTGTGTCAAGCATCTTCTCTGACCACAATGCTATGAGACTAGATACCAATTGCAAGAAAAAAACTGTAAGAAACACAAACACATGGAGATTAAACAACACGTTTCTAAATAAACAACAGGTTTCTGAAGAAATCAAAAGGGAAATTTAAAAAGTTCTAGAAACAAATGACAATGAGAATATGACAACTCAAAACCTATGGGATGCAGCAAAAGCATTTCTAAGAGGGAAGTTTATAGCAATACAATCCTACCTCAAGAAACAAGAAAAACATTGAATAGACAACCTAACTTTATACCTAAAACAACTGGGAAAAGAAGAAGAAGAAGAACAACAACAACAACAACAAAACAAAATTAGTAGAAGGAAAAAAATCATAAAGTTTGAAGCAGAAATAAATGAAAAAGAAATGAAAGAAACAACAGTAAAGATTAATAAAACTAAAAGCTGGTTCTTTGAGAAGATAAACAAAATTGACAAACCTTTAGCCAGACTCATCAAGAAAAATTGAGAGAAGAATCAAATCAACAAAATTAGAAATGAAAAAGGAGAGGTTACAACAGAAAATGCAGAAATGCAAAGGATTATAAGTGACTATTATGAACAACCAAATGGCAATAAAATAGATAACCTGGAAGAAATAGACAGATTCTTAGAAAAGTTCAGTCTTCCAAGACTGAGCCAGGAAGAAATAGAAATTATGAACAACCCAATTATAAGCACCAAAATTGAAGCTGTGATCAAAAATCTCCAAAAAAGAAAAAAAGCATAGGACTAGATGGCTTCACAGGAGAATTCTATCGAACATTTAGAGTAGAGCTAATGCCTATCCTTCTCTTTCAGAAAACTGCAGAGGCAGGAACACTTCCAAAATCATTCTACGAAGCCACAATCACCCTGATACCAAAACCAGACAAGACAACACAAAAAAGAAAACTACAGGCCAATATCACTGATGAACATAGATGCAAAAATCCTTAGTAAAATTTTAGCAAACATAATTCAGCAACACATCAAAAAGATCATACACCATGATTAAGTTGGGTTTATTCCAGGCATGCAAAGATTCTTCAACATATGCAAATCAATCAATGTGACACACCATATTAACAAATTGAAAGATAAAAACCATATGATCATCTCAATAGATACAGAAAAAGCCTTTGACAAAATTCAGCACCCATTTATGATTAAAACTCTTCAAAAAATGGTCACAGAAGGAACCTACCTCAACATAGTAAAGGCCATATATGATAAGCCTACAGCAAACATTATTCTCAATGGTGAAAAACTGAAAGCATTCCCCCTAAGATCAGGAACAAGACAACGGTGTCCACTTTTACCACTGTTATTCAACATAGTTCTGGAAATCCTAGCTACAGCAATCAGAAAAGAAAAAGAAATAAAAGGAATCCAGATGGGAAAAGAAGTAAAGCCGTCACTGTTGCAGATGACATGATACTGTATATAGAAAACCCTAAAGATTGTATTAGAAAATTACTAGAGCTAATCAGTGAATTTAGCAAAATTGCAGGATACAAAATCAATACACAGAAATCACTTGTATTTCTATATACTAACAATGAAAAATGAGAAAGAAATTAAGGAATCAATCCCATTCACCACTGCAACAAAAAGAATTAATATTAATTTAAATATTAAATTAAATATCTCTGTGTACAGAGTCAAAAGCACTGTACACAGAAGATTATAAGACACTAATGAAAGAAATCAAAGATGATATAAACAGATGGAGAGATATTCCATGTTCCTGGGTAGGAAGAATCAATATTGTAAAAATGACTATACTACCAAGTGCAATCTATAGATTCAATGCTATCCTTATCAAATTACCAATGGCATTTTTCACAGAACTGGAACAAAAAATTTCACAATTCATATGGAAACACAAAAGACCCCGAAGAGCCAAAGCAGTCTTGAGAAAGAAGAATGGAACGGGAGGAATCAAGCTTCCCAACTTCAGATTATACTACAAAGCTAGTCATCAAGACATTATGGTACTGGCACAAAAACAGAAATATAGACCAATGGAACAAGATCAAAAGCCCAGAAATAAACCCATACACCTATGGATACCTTATCATTGACAAAGGAGGCAAGAATATACAATGGGGCAAAGACAGCCTCTTTAATAAATGGTACTGGGTAAACTGCACAGCTACATGTAAAAGAATGAAATTAGAACACTTCCTAACACCATACACAAAGATAAACTCAAAATGGATTAAAGACCTAATTGTAAGACCAGAAACTATAAAACTCCTAGAGGAAAACATAGGCAGAACACTTGATGACATAAATCAAAGCGAGACCCTCTATGACCCACCTCCTAGAGTAATGGAAGTAAAATCAAAAGTAAAAGAGTGGGACCTGATTAAATTTAAAAGGTTTTGCACAGCAGAGGAAACTATAAGCAAGGTGAAAAGGCAACCCTCAGAATGGGAGAAAATAATAGCAAATGAAACAACTGACAAAGGGTTAATTTCCAAAATATACAAGCAGCTCATACAACTCAATACCAGAAAAACCAATGACCCAATCAAAAAGTGGGAAAAAGACCTAAACAGACATTTCTCCAAAAACCTACAGATGGCTAACAAACACATGAAAAGGTGCTCAACATCACTCATTATTAGAGAAATACAAATCAAAACTACAATGAGATATCACCTCACACTGGTCAGAATGGCCATCATCAAAAAGTGTACAAACAATAAAGCTGAAGAGGGTGTGAAGAAAAGGGAACACTCTTGCCCTATTGGTGGGAATGTAAATTGATACAGCCACTATGGAAGATGATATGGAGATTCCTTAAAAAACTAGGAATAAAACCGCCATATGACCCAGAAATCCCACTCCTAGGCATATACTCTGAGGAAACCAAAATTGAAAGAGACACATTTATCCCATTGTTCATTGCAGCACTATTTGCAATAGCTAGAACACGGAAGCAACCTAGATGTCCACTGACGAATGGATAAAGAAGTTGTGGTACATATGCACAATGGAATATTCAGTTCAGTTCAGTTCAGTCGCTCAGTCATGTCCGACTTTTTGCGACTCTTTGCGACCCCATACATCGCGGCACGCCAGGCCTCCCTGTCCATCACCAACTCCCGGAGTTCACTCAGACTCACGTCCATCAAGTCAGTGATGCCATCCAGCCATCTTATCCTCTGTCGTCCCCTTCTCCTCCTCTCCCCAATCTCTCCCAGCATCAGAATCTTTTCCAATGAGTCAACTCTTCGCATGAGGTGGCCAAAGTACTGGAATTTCAGCTTCAGCAGCATTCCTTCCAAAGAAATCCCAGGGCTGATCTTCTTCAGAATGGATTAGTTGGATCTCCTTGCAGTCCAAAGAGTTCTCCAACACCACAGTTCAAAACCATCAATTCTTTGGCACTCAGCCTTCTTCACAGTCCAACTCTCACATCCATACATGACCACTGGAAAAACCATAGCCTTGACTAGATGGACCTTTGTTGGCAAAGTAATGTCTCTGCTTTTGAATATGCTATCTAGGTTGGTCATAACTTTCCTTCCAAGGAGTAAGCGTCTTTTAATTTCATGGCTGCAGTCACCAACTGCAGTGATTTTGGAGCCCCCCAAAATAAAGTCTGACACTATTTCCACTGTTTCCCCATCTATTTCCCATGAAGTGATGGGACCAGATGCCATGATCTTCATTTTCTGAGTATTGAGCTTTAAGCCAACTTTTTCACTCTCTTCTTTCACTTTCATCAAGAGGCTTTTGAGTTCCTTTTCACTTTCTGCCATAAGGGTGGTATCATCTGCATATCTGAGGTTATTGATATTTCTCCCAGCAATCTTGATTCCAGCTTGTGCTTCTTCCAGCCGAGCATTTCTCATGATGTACTCTGCATAGAAGTTAAATAAGCAGGGTGACAATATACAGCCTTGACATACTCCTTTTCCTATTTGGAACCAGTCTGTTGTTCCATGTCCAGTTCTAACTCTTGCTTCCTGATCTGCATACAAATATCTCAAGAGGCAGGTCAGGTGGTCTGGTATTCCCATCTCTTTCAGAATTGTCCACAGTTTATTGTGGAATATTACTCACTCATAAAAAGGAATGCATTTGAGTCAGTTCTGATGAGGTGGATGAACCTCATTATACAGAGTATAAAAGAACCTATTATACAGAGTGAAGTAAGTCAGAGAAAGATAAATATCATATTCTAATGCATATATATGGAATCTAGAAAAATGGTACTGAAGAATTTATTTACAGGGCAACAGTGGAGAAACAGACATAGAGAATAGATTTATGGACATGAGGAGAGGGAAGGAGAAGGTGATATGTGTGGAAAGAGTAACATGGAAACTTACATTACCATACATAAAATAGATAGCCGATGTGAATTTGCTGTATGGCTCAGGAAACTCAAATGGGTTCTATATCAATCTAGAGGGGTGGGATGGGGAGGGAGTTTGGAGGGAGGTTCAAAAGGGAGAGAGTATATGTATACCTATGGCCGATTCATGTTGGGGTTTGACAGAAAACAGCAAAATTCTATAAAGCAGTTATTCTTCAATAAAAAATTAAAAAATTTTTTAATTGAGATTGGTACTGGTGGGCTTTTGAGCTAATGGTTGTCAGACTGCAGTGACTGCCAGGTCTTAGTTGTGCCACTCTGAATCTTTGATCTTGATTGTGGCATGCAGAACCTTTAGCATAGGGATTTTTAGTTACAGCATGTGAATTCTTGGTTGTGTCATATGGGATCTAGTTCCCTGAGCAGGGATGAGACTTGTCCCCTGCATTGAGAGTATGAAGTCTTAGTTACTGGACCACTGGGGAATACCCCATTCTTATTTCTAACTCCTCTAAGAATCCCTACGCTCTCTATGCCCTCAAAAAAAGATAGGTGGAAGAATTTATATAAACTTGCTAAACTACTAATAGACAGATACCATTTTTTCATATTAAAGGTAGTGGATCTAAACCTATTGTTGAGCAAGAAGTAAAATGCTTACCATCTGGAGGTTAATTAGTTCTCTATGTCATTAGTATACTATTTAAAATATTCAGTGGTCTTTACTTGTGAGCATACTGTAGTATATTAAAATGGTATCTATTGGGAATCACTTCATGCACTATTCCTTTTAGTAATTGAACTAGAGTAGTTCTTTGAAAGTATTTCAGATGGTGTGGCTCAGTCATGGGATTTTGAGTAGGCAAAGAGGTCTTTTCCAAATCATCATCTTGTACTCATCACTTATATTTGATTTTCTCTCTGCTCAGCCTAAACTTCTCCTCTTTTCTGTTTCTCTCTTCTCTGTCTCCTTTTCATAGTAACTCCCTCTCTTCTTGTCATCTTCTATGCTAAAAGAAAGGGAATGCCAAAGAAAGCTCAAACTACCACACAATTGCACTCATCTCACACGCTAGTAAAGTAATGCTCAAAATTCTCCAAACCAGGCTTCAGCAATACGTGAACCATGACTTTCAGATGTTCAAGCTGGTTTTAGAAAAGGCAGAGGAACCAGAGATCAAATTGCCAACATCCACTGGATCATCGAAAAAGCAAGAAAGTTCCAGAAAAAACATCTATTTCTGCTTTATTGACTATGCCAAAGCATTTGACTGTGTGGATCACAATAAACTGTGGAAAATTCTTCAAGAGATGGGAATACTGGACCACCTGATCTGCCTCTTGAGAAACTTATATGCAGGTCAGGAAGCAACAGTTAGAACTGGACATGGAACAACAGACTGGTTCCAAATAGGAAAAGGAGTACGTCAAGTCTGTATATTGTCACCCTGCTTATTTAACTTATACGCAGAGTACATCATGAGAAACGCTCAGCTGGAAGAAGCACAAGCTGGTATCAAGATTGCCGGGAGAAATATCAATAACCTCAGATATGCAGATGACACCACCCTTATGGCAGAAAGTGAAGAGGAACTAAAAAGCCTGTTGATGAAAGTGAAAGAGGAGAGTGAAAAAGTTGGCTTAAAGCTCAACATTCAGAAAACGAAGATCATGGCATCTGGTCCCATCACTTCATGGGAAATAGATGGGGAAACAGTGGAAACAGTGTCAGACTTTATTTTGGGGGGCTCCAAAATCACTGCAGATAGTGATTGCAGCCATGAAGTTAAAAGACACTTACTCCTTGGAAGGAAAGTTATGACCAACCTAGATGACGTATTAAAAAGCAGAGACATTACTTTGCCAACAAAGGTTCATCTAGTCAAGGCTATGGTTTTTCCAGTGGTCATGTATGGATGTGAGAGTTGGACTGTGAAGAAAGCTGAGTGCTGAAGAATTGATGGTTTTGAACTGTGGTGTTGGAGAAGACTCTTGAGAGTCCCTTGGACTGCAAGGAGATCCAACCAGTCCATTCTAAAGGAGATCAGTCCTGGGTGTTCTTTGGAAGGAATGATGCTAAAGCTGAAACTCCAGTACTTTGGCCGCCTCATGCGAAGAGTTGACTCATTGGAAAAGACTCTGATGCTGAGAGGGATTGGGGACAGGAGGAGAAGGGGACGACAGAGGATGAGATGGCTGGATGTTATCACGGACTCAATGTATGTGAGTTTGAGTGAACTCCGGGAGTTGGTGATGGACAGGGAGGCCTGGCATGCTGCAATTCATGGGGTCGTAGAGTCGGACACAACTGAGCGACTGAACTGAGCTGAACTGATGCTCTAAATATGTCATCAAGTGTTCTCAGCCACTATGGAAGATGGTATGGAGATTCACATACCTAATCTTTAAGTTTAACTAATCTCTAAATTCAATCTCTAAGTTCATACTTAATCTCTAAATTCAACTTCTAAAGGAAGGGAATGGTCAATTCTTATCCTTTCAATAGGTCAGAGTGATGGGGATGGAGGCTGATGGGGGAGGTGGGAAGTGGGGGGTAATAATGGAGGAGGGGATTAAAAACTACTAGGCTTTTTTCCCTTTTCTGAATAAAGGGTCAGTTGTGATAGGTTACAGAAAAATCAAAATACCTGAATTCCTCTTTAATTACATGACAAATAGATTCTCCTAGAATTCTACAAGGGAGCAGTGTTGAGGTCAGCAAGGATGAGGGAGATTGAGGAGGAAAGAAGGCATAGTAGTCTAGACCCCCAAAGAGCACCAGCAGCTAAGATAAATAGAGCATAAGAAACCACCAAAAGAAACCCAGGAGATGGGAATATTGAGTGGGGTCAACAAAGGGTCAGTACTGCTGAGCAGTCAAGCGTTATGAGTTTAGAAATGACTTTACTTCATTAGCTACATGGAGGTCATTGGTCATTTTGCTGAGTAGAGTTCAGAGGTACACTGAGCAGATGACTGATTGGAGTGTGTTAAGGATGAAAGAAAGCAAATAACAGAGACAGTTTGTGTGGTCATCTACACTCATTTTTTTTTTTCCATTCTGAGACCCACTGTTTCCTTTTTCTCTCTAACCCATATATTTCAGGGGGTGACTTACAATGGCTCTCAAGGATGCCTGCCAGAAACTGGGTGGAGGAGTGGGCTGGGACAGATTTGTCAAGGCCTCAGGTATATGTGGACAGAGCTTGGGCAGAACATGTTTATCCAGTTAGCACCTCAGTTGAGTTCTCGGATCTGAAGGTACCACACTCTCCTGAATCTTGACTTAAATTCCTATCTCTTCTGTGGATTAAAATGTCTTCTAAAAGGGTGTTACAGTGATGCAGCGTTGAATTCAAGCATTTTTAGACACTAGAAATTAATTATAGAAAGACAGTCCATGACTCTGAAGACTGTGAAAGGGGCCAAATGCCTGGTTCTAGTCACAGATTTTCAAATGTGGAAGAGTTTGAGGAGTGATTCATGCTTCTGAACACCTGTCTGTTAACCACATCTGGCTAATTTCAAGGCATACTGTTTAGCACTACACCAAGTATACTTTTTAAAATGAAATGAAAGTAGCATACCTTATTCATACTATGACATTCTTATTTGGAGCTTAAGTCTTTACATCTAGAGATTATGAATTACTTCTAGCCATTTTTAATAGTTATGTTTAGCCTCAGAAGGACATGCTAATTTTTATAAGCTGAACCCAAGGTTTTGAATTCTGTATCACATTTAAGGTTTGGCATATATTTTTTTCACACAGTAGTCTTTTCCATATAGTGATGAACTTTATTGGCTAATATTTGTTAGAGTTTTATAAAATTTGCATTTTAAGTTTGACCTAGCAAGAAAACATTATAACTGATATGCTAAGAGGAAAGAGGAAATTGAATCATATAAAATGCTCATTTAAAATCACAAAAAATGAAAAGACACAAATAGGAACAAAGAACAAGGACAATCAACAGGGAAGAATATGAACACATGTACTACATATAAATCCAGCTGCTCAATAAACAGTTTGAACATCAACAGTCTAAATGCACCAATTAAAAGAGATTGTCCGAATGGAAAAAACAAGACTCAACTCTTCACTGCCATAAAATTCCACTGCAAATATAAGATGCATATAGGTTAAAAGTGAATGAATGGAGAAAAAGATACTGTGGAAACACTAATCAAAAGAAAGCAGGAGTAGCTGTGTTAATTTCAGGCAGAGTTTGGAGCACAAAAAGTTATCAAGGATAAAGAAGGGAATTATAAAATGATAAAGGTGTCAATTCTCCAAGGAGACATAACAGTCTTTAATGTATATGTACCTAACCAAATCAAACTGCATGAGGCAAAAACTGATAGAACTACACAGAGAAATAGATGAATACATTATCATAGCTGGAGACTTCAAAACCCTTCTAGTAGAAATGGACAGATTAATACAATCAGTAAGGACATAGGTGAACTCAACAACATCATCAAGCAAGTGCATGTAATTGACATCAATAGACTACTTCATCCAGTGTTTGCAAAATATACATTCTTCTCAAGCTCACGTGGAATGTTCACTGAGATAGACCACATTCTGGGCTATAAAACACAGCTTAACACTCTCTGTTGTTGTTCAGTTGCTCATTTGTGACTGACTCCTTGTGACCCCGTGGACTGCAGTATACCAGGCTTCCCTGTCCTTTACCATCTCCCAGAGCTTGCTCAAAATTTTAATACATTTAAAAGAGGAGAAAACATGCAATATCTGCTCTCAGACCACAAAGGAATTAAACCAGAAATCAATAAAGAACAATAACTGGAAAATCCCCCAATAGGCAGAAGTTAAATAATACAGTTCCAAATTACACATAGGTCAAAAAAATGAAATCTCAGGATAAATTTTAAAATATTTTTAAGTTTGAAAATGAGAAAATAACTTATTAAAATTTGTAGGATGTGGCAAAAGCAATCCTTAGAGGGAAAATTGTAGCACTGAATGCATATACTGGAAAAGAAGAGAGGTCTAAAATCAGTAACATACATTTCCACATTATGAAACAGTAAATTAACTCCAAATTAAGTAGAAGAAAAGGAAACAATGAGCAGAAATCAGTCAAATTGAAAATAGGAAATCAATACAGAAAATCAGTGAAGCCAAAACTGTGATCTTTTTCTTCAAAATGATCAACAAAGTTGAGAAGCCTCTAGGCTGATCAACCAAGAAAAATGAAAGAGAACACGAATTTCTAGATTTAAGGATATCAAGTAAAAACACCCAACATACCAGATTTCCCTGTACCTCTTGTTTGACTGCCTTTACAGTTTCACTTCTTCTTTTAATGGTAATTCCTCCTAGTTCCATCGCCACTTCCCCTGCTTGGTCACCTCTAGCTGGGAGGCAAAAGCAGAAGCAGATTATATTCAGAGAGGCTGAAGAGGTTCCTCCATCTGTGGAATTTGCCCACCATTCATCTCTTGATGTCTGAAACCAGTGTTGTGAAGTTTCTTTCAATTGAATGAATGGTCTCTGAAGGGTAGCGATGCCAGCTTATAAAGTGTAAAGCATCCCCTTCAGATTGTTTCTTATAGAGCAGCCAGGTGACACGCCCTGATAGGGAAGAGGTGAGGGAAGGTTGGGTGCTTGGCAAGGTGGGTGCCTGGAAGGAATCTGCCTCAGAAAAACCTGAGAAGCTGAGGGTGGAGCTGGACAGTAGCTGACCATGGGTGCCCATCTTCCCAGTCAGGCCTCTTTGGCTCCCATCTGTGATGATGCTGTCACAGGCCACTCTCCTCATGATCTTGCCTCTTTGTCTCTCATCAGGTGCCAAACCACCTCAGTTCTTTGACTTTAGAATGGCTCTGCGGTCTGCCCTGTGCCTGAGGCCCCTGTGCTCAGCTGCTCAGGCTTGTGGTGGCTCAACACTACTGATCGTGACTGTGAAGACTATGGATGGTGACGTGTGTGTGTGTGTGTGTGTGTGTGTGTGTGTGTGTGTGTGTTTAATCTACAGCTTCTCTGTTTAGCATCATTGTGGTAGGGAGATGGCTGTGATATTTCTGGCTTCCCTGGTTGTGCAGATGGTAAAGAATCTGCCTTCTACGTGAGAAACCCATGTTCAATCCTTGCGTAAGGAAGAGCTCCTAGAGAAGAGAATGGCTACCCATTCCAGTATTCTTGCTTTGAGAATTCCATGGACAGAGAAGCCTGGTGGGCTACAGTCCATGGGGTTGCAAAGAGTCGAACACAACTGAGTGACTAACACTCTCACTTTTACTTGGGATGTGTCTGCTGCAGTGTGGAATAACTGGAAATGACTTTCTTGCTCTTCAGTTATATGAATATATCCTTATTAGAGAGGATGATACTCTTTCTGG
Organism: Bos taurus; assembly: GCF_002263795.3. Taxonomy (NCBI): domain Eukaryota; kingdom Metazoa; phylum Chordata; class Mammalia; order Artiodactyla; family Bovidae; genus Bos; species Bos taurus. Next base: position 108,478,612 of record NC_037328.1, on the reverse strand, counting down.
CCTAAGTCTTGCCTTATGGATCCTGGGGAGATGTAACTCCTTTTTGGCTTGCATCACTGGGCATATTTAGGACAGTTCAACTGTGGTTTTGGCTAGCCTTACTGGGTAGAGGACTCAGGAAAATTCAGAAAACATTCTTGCTTACTAATATCGTCCTTCTACCCTTTTGGATTCACATTTTAATTTTGGAAAAATCTTGTTAAAATTGAGACCAAAGATAATCTGAAAGGATAGAAAAGATACACCTCAAAAGAGCCAGAAGTCTGCATGTGAGAAGATAGAGTTTATTCAACTCCCCAGCACTTCCCTCCTCCTCCCTGCTTTGAACATTATGTCTTTGTTCCTGAAAACTCCTGAGAGGAGCATATGACAATTTGGATAGTAGTCATGATAGTCTTATTCTAGGAAGGCAGAACAGGAAAAGGTTAGAGGATGGGTTCTGGAGTCGGTGTCCCTGGGTTCAGGTGGGTCATAGGGAAGGCCACTTTAGAAAGCTAAATTCTGAATAATGGCAAGGTGGAAGCCATGCATGGATATGGGAGGAGGGCGTCCTAAGTGGAAGTGTGAAGGTTGTGAATGAACAAATCATACTCAAGAAAGAACAGGGTGTGGAATGGAGCTGAATTACCATGAATGGAGAGAGTATCTGGAGAGCAGGTGGAGGCAGCTTGTATATCGCCTTGTAGACTAGGGTAGGGAGTTAGATCTCACTCAGAATGCAATGAAAAGTTCTTAGAGTGTTTTAAGCAGGTAACAGACATAATTTGATTTTTTTTTTTTTAAGATCACTCTGGCTATCATGGCAAATGGGTTGGGGAAGAGTAAGAGTGGAAGCATGGAGACCAGTTAAAAGCCTATTGTAATAATTTAATACAAGAGAAAATGGGGTCTTAGGCCAGAGTGGTTGTGGTGGGGATGGAGTGAAGTGGGTAAGTTTGGATATATTTGGGTGTGGGAAAAGATGGAAGGACTGATGTTGAAGCTGAAACTCCAATACGTTGGCCACCTGATACAAAGAGCTGACTCATTTGAAAAGACCCTGATGCTGGGAAAGATCGAGGGCAGGAGGAGAAGGGGATGCAGAGGATGAGATGGTTGGATGGCATCACCGACTCAATGGACATGAGTTTGGGTAGGCTTCAGGAGTTGGTGATGGACAAGGAGGCCTGGCATGCTGCGGTTCATGGGGCTGCAAACAGTTGTACATGACTGAGTGACTGAACTGAATTGAACTGAAAATATGGAGACTGATGCTAGATATTTGGGAGTCATTGTATGTAGATGACATTTGAAGCTTCAGGAATGGATGTGATCTTGAAGGGAGTGGGTATAGAGGAAGCAAAGAGGCCTGAGATCTGAGCTCTCTAGCATTTAGAAGTCCCAGGTGGCTCAGTGGTAAAGAATCCGCCTGCCAACATAGGAGACATGGGTTCAATCCCTGGGTCAGGAAATGCCAACCCATTCCAGTATTCTTGCCTGGGAAATCCCATGGACAGATGAGCCTGGTGGGTCACCGTCCATGGGGTTGCAAAGTCAGACACAATTAAACAGCTAAGTATGTGTGTGCGCACATGTGCGTGCGCGCGCGCACACACACACACAAAAGAGAGGAAACTGAGATGACTCAGCCAGACAGGTGTATAAAGTACTTAACTGAGAGCTTGACAGGTAGTAATGGTCAGTATGATTACAACCACTACCACTGCCTCTATTTCATAAAGAGCTAAAATACATAAAATCTCTGATTTTACTTTTCCTTGGAGACATTATGTTTGATTATACAATGCCAGCATTTTATGCATGTTCTTTAATTTCCTTATTTGCCTTCACAGTTGAAGACACAGGCAACTGGCTTGAGTCCAGTGAGCTACCAATGGAGCCTAAAGATTCGCTGTTTTCAGCACACCTAGTGATTTCCAAGTTTGTACCAATTATATTAACTTTATGAGAATTATACTTGCTATCACTAGTATCAGCACTTTCATTTTTACGCTTTCCACTCATTTATAAACCAATAAGGACAAAACGCAATAAAGTATTCACATAATCGCACAAATTGCTGCACAAAGATGGTGCCTGCCAAAATGGAACTGGCTGCAAGCAGGCAGTGCCATAGTGTGATAGATTTAAATGTTTATTACTCAGCTGAGGTATGAAAATATGCACATGAGCACAGTTTTGCAAGGGCCTATGTTTTTCTACAACTGCATTTTCTTCCAAAAGTCAGCTATATGAAAAACAAGACTCACTTGTACATGTCCACGACCAGGTATACCAACCTTCTTTCATATAGGTCTCTAGATGCTTTCTTCACAGAATCCAAAGATCAAGAATTATGGCCCCCATTTGTAATACTGGTGCTTGACTTAGTAATCAATAGCTCAAAATATCATTTAGTCAAATAGTCCTCTTGTTTAATGAGGAGTTAGAGATTGGCTAGCAAACACATCACAGATGGTAAGCAACAGACTTGAAGGGAGCCATGCCAGCCACTAATTACTAAGACATATTTGGTACTTGTCTTAACCCACAAGTGAAAACTTCCATTGCTCCAGGCTTCCTTCCATTTCCACAACTTTGAGGCATGGTTGAAATCAAATTCTTTAGCAATTGGCTTGACTTCCCAAATATCAGGCCATTTTAATTCTGAAGAAAGATCCCTTATCCAGAAAAGATTTAAAAAATTTACTTTCTCTAAGAACTCAATTCCCTCATCCTTGACTTAACTATACCTGCTCCCAAGACTGCCAGACTCCCAAGACTGTCACACACACACACACACACACACACACACACACGTATATGGCTATATATATGGATGCTTACTGATGCATTATTTTAATTGGTGCAGCTTCACTTTTGCAGTCTTTACATTAGTAGTAGAAGCACCCAAATTTACATTAGTGACCCATTTCTGAAGGTTGATCATTGATAAAAGTTATTCTAGTTTACAAATTCTAATGGATATTGTAGTATTTATTTACAGAGAGCTGGGATGAGGAGATGACATCTTAATGCTTCAAACACTCATTTTAAAAAACTTTTAAATTATGTACCACCTATGTCCAGTATACAACATAATAATAAAGTGAACATTCATGAACCTTTAAGAAGAACTTTGCCAATGCTATTGAAGTTTCTGCCTGTTCTTCCTTTCCTCCCCTTTTGTTAGCTGTATGATTTTTACATCATCAGAGCATATGACACTTTCTATACTATTTATTTTCCCCATCCTTATCTTTTAATGTTAGTTCTACAGCAAAATAGATTCAATACTCAGTCTATTCTTTATACTGAAGTTTTCCCAATAATTTCTTTATTTGTTTGAAACTCATTTTCCGGTAGAATAGTCAGGAAATTTCATGGAATCAATATCTCTGAATTCTTACATGTTCATTATTATTTAGTTAAGGCATGTTTTCTGGAAAGATATATATAAAATCCTTGGCTTATGTTTTCTTTCTTGGAATATCTTTAAAAATATTGTTCCATTGTTTTCACCATAAAATGTTGTTGTTATGAAGTCTAACACCAATTTTATTCTCTGCCCTTCATGTGTGACCTGGTCTTTCTGTTTGGATGACCAAATACATTTTCCCTCTTTTAAAAAGTCTAATAGTTTTACAAATATATATGTATTAGCAATCTCATGATGTGCCTTTTCCATATTAAGATGTCTTTTAAAATTTCAGACATATTCATATTTTCTTGAATTATTATTAATTTTTTTCAGTTACATCTGCTTTAGTTTTCTTTTTGAAGACTCAAATTATATGCATGTTTATGCATTTTTCCCCTATCTTTTCTCTCACTCAGATCCTTTTTACTGCTTTCTCTATTTCTGTGTGAGTCTGTTTTCTCTCATGTTCCTTTTGATTAATTTTTTCTGGTTCTATCTTATTTCTGATAATTTTTCATATTTATTCTCTTCTTTCCTGTCATTTTATTTATGACTTCATTTATTTCTGATGGGTGCTATTTTTTTAAACTAAGTTTTCTCGATTTATTTTTGCTCATTTTGAAATATTAGATTATCACTTCTGAGTCCACATTTTCTGGTTTGTTCTCATTGTCTGTTGGGATATTTAACAGCTTATTTTAATCTTTTTTTCTAGCAATCATTTAGTATGGAATTAGGCAGTATACCTATTTCATATTTAAGGGAGATGAGTTTTCTTGGGCTATGTGGAAAGGATTTCTTTTTTTTTTTTTAAGTTTTATTAGAGTATAGTTGACTTACAATGTTGTTAGTTACACAACTCTTACAATGTTGTGTTAATTACAGTAAAGTGAATCAGTTTCATATATGCATATATCTATTCTTTTTTAGATTCTGTTCCCATATGGATCATTACAGAGTACTGAGTAGAATTCCCTGTGTTATACATATAGTAGGTCCTTATTAGTTATCTGTTTTATGTATATGTCAGTCCCAAACTCCTTTATCCCCCCACCCCGCCCTATTTCCTTCTTGGTAACCATATGTTTGTTTTCTACATCTGTGACTCTTTCTGTTGTGTAAACAGGTTCATTTTTACCATTTTTTAAAGATTCCACATGTAAGCAATATCATATGGAATGTCTTTTTCTGTCTGACTTCATGCCATGTGACAACTCTAAAGCTCATTTATTCTAAATTTTGAAACATTTTATACTCAGGTATTTATTTTATATTTGTCATCTGATATTTTCAACTTCAGAAGTTCTTAGAGGTCTTCTTTTTTCAGTCTGTGAACTCATACTCATGAAGGCTTGTTTCCCTTTATGCTTGGCAGGTTTGATTAAACTGATCTGGTGGAAATTCTGAGGGCCTAAATGTTAGTTGTTTTTTGCAGAGAAGATTGGAGTTTGCACCTGCTGAGAGCCAGGAGGTTTGCCAATCTTGGAATGTTTCAGGCTCTTTTAAGAGTCCTTGCTTGAAGCAGGAGCATTGGGTTCAATTTCTTCACCTGGCCAAGGGCGGCCTTCCAGACATCTTATCAGCTCTGGCTTCTGGAAAATTTTCTGACTTTGCTCCTTCATTTGTATTTGCTGACTGGCACAATGCATGATTCAGCTCATCATTTTTCTTTTTTCCCTCTCTTGGTTCTTGAGGATTTCTCCTAAGCTCAAAATGCCTTATAAAATATGTTTGTCTAAAATAATCTATGAGTTTGTCTTATTTATCCAAGCATCTAGTTTTGGGTCCATCATTTTGCTGAAAGGGGATGCTACTTTTCTCCAAAGAAAATAATTTCTCCTGTATATAGTACTTGAAATATGTAAAACTCAGAGGGCAAAGATAAGATCTTTTCCATTAATAAAAATCATAGTGTTAGGTATTCAAAAAACTCCATCAAAAATGGTTCACAACATTCTTTTATTTTTGTCTTGCATTCTTCCATGAAATTAATTTAAATTAGTTCTGTTGTAGCTTATCTATTAAGAATTTTTTTTTTTTTGCTATCACTCTAGTCATGGTTCTATAAATGCATCAATTTTCTTTTTTTTTTTTTGCATCTATTTTCTAAATTCTTTTTGAAAATACATTTTTAAATTTGTGAAATCAATAAAACATGACAGAAAATGTGGGAAAAACTGTAACTGTGCCTCCTTGACCTTGAACTGAGATACATAGAGCCTAGGTAAAGAAGAGGTACAAGGATTCACCTACTCATGGTTCAGTCTTCTGGGATAAACACATGGGAGAATTCAGGAAACCTGGCAAAAGAAATATTCAGAAGGAATCAGAGAAAAAAAATTTTTTTTTCCTTGACACCCAGAGACTAAGAATGTCTGTTTAAGAATGTCTATTCCTGAACACTGTCCTAGACCCACCAGTCAGGATCTGTAGTTTTGATAAATTCTCTTTGTGATGAGTTGCTCACAATGAAATTTTAAAACCACTGGCTTTAGGAATTTCTTAGGAAAGTAAAGAAACTAGATATTAACATCAGACTTCTGACTGCTTTTAGTTGTTCTAATTATCAATGCTTAAGTTAATATGAAGTAGATGTTATATAGTTCTTATTTCAGACTATGGGTTCAGTCCTCCTTAAAAACATTAATATGGAATACATTTTGTTATAATTTCCATAGACTCTTCATGTAACTGTCATTTTAAATTATAATATGGGGAATATTATAATGTGAGGAATAAATAATAATTTTCTTAGTCATTTCTTCATTCTGTACATTTAAACCATTTCTAACTTTGGGCTATAATATATGATCCTTTGATAAACCTTGATGTTGTTGTTGTTCAGTTGCTAAGTTGTGTCCAACACTTTGCTACCCCATGGACTGCAGCGTGCAAGTCTCCTCTGTCTTCCACTATATCGCAGAGTTTGCTCAAATTCATGTCTATTGAGTTGATGAGGCCATCTAACCATCTCGTTCTCTGTCGCCCTTTCCTCCTTTTACCTTTAACCTTTTCCAGCATCAGGGTCTTTTCCAATGAGTCGGCTCTTTGCATCAGGTGGCCAAAGGATTGCTTCAACATCAGTCCTTCCAATGAATATTTAGGATTGATTTCCTTTAGGATTGACTGATTTGATCTCCTTGCTGTCCAACGGATTCTCAATCTCGTCTCCAATACCATAATTTGAAAGCATAAATTCTTTGGTGCTCAACCTTCTTTGGCTTTGTTCATGGCTTAGATGGTAAAGAATATGTTTACAATGCAGGATACCTGTGTTTGATCCCTGGGTCAGGAAGATACCCTGGAGAAGGGAATGGCTACCCACTCCAGTATTTTTGCCTGGAGAATTCCATGGAGAAAGGAGCCTGGTGGGCTACATTCCATGCTGTTGCAAAGAGTTGGATATGACTGAGTGACTAGCACTATACACAACCTTCTTTATGGTCCAGCTCTCACAAGTACATGACTACTTGAAAAACCATAGCTTTGACTATACGGCCGTTTGTTGGCAAAGTAAGGCCTCTGCTTTTTAATACTGCTATCTAGGTTTGTCAGTTTTCTTTCCAAGGAGCAAGTGTCTTTTAATTTCATGGTTGCACTCACCATCTATAGTGATTTTGGAGTCTGAGAGAATAAAATCTGTCACTGCTTCCACTTTCCCCCCTTCTATTTGCCATGAAGTGATGGGATCACATTCTGTCATCTTAGTTTTTTGCGTGTTGAGTTTTAAGCCAGCATTTTCACTCTCCTCTTTCACCCGCACCAAGAGGCTCTTTAGTTCTTCTTCACTTTGTGCCCTTAGAGTGGTATCATCTGCATATCTGAGGTTGTTGATATTTCTCCTAGCAATCTTGATTCCAGCTTTTGATTCATCCAGCCCAGCATTTCACAAGATATACTCCGCATATAAATTGAATAAGTAGGATGAAAACATACAGCCTTGTTCTTCTTTCCCAATTTTGAACCAGTCATTCCATGTCCAGTTCTAACTGTCACTTTCTGACCCTCAGACAGATTTCTCAGGGGACAGGTAAGGTGATCTGGTACTCCCAATCTCTTTAAGAATTTTTCACAGTTTGTTGTGATCCACACAGTCAAAGGCTTTAACATAGTCAATGAAGCAGAAGTAGATTTTTTCTGGAATTCCCTTGCTTTCTACATGATTAAACAAATGTTGACAACGTGATCTCTGGTTTCTCTTCCATCTTCAAAATCCATCTTGTACATCTGGGAGTTCTTAATTCATGTACTGCTGAAGACTAGCTTGAAGGATTTTGAGGATAACCCTGCGATCATGTGAAATGAGGGCAATTGTACAATAGTTTGAATATTCTTTGGCATTGCCTTTCTTTGAGATTGGAATGAAAACTGACCTTTTCCAGCCCCGCAGTCACAGCTGAGTTTTCCAAATTTACTGACATATTGAGTGCAGCACTTTAACAGTATCATCTTTGAGAATTTGAAATAGCTTAGCTGGAATTCCATTATCAGCACCAGATTTGTTAGCAGTAATGCTTCTTTGTCAAGTAAGGTCCACTAGACTTCACACTCTAGGATGTCCAGCTCTAGGAGAGTGACCACACCATTGTTATTTGGGTCATTAAGACCTTTTTTGTATAGTTCTGTGTGTTCTTGCCACCTCTTCTTAATCTCTTATGCTTCAGTTAGGTCCTTATCATTTCTGTCCTTTATCATACCCATCCTTGCATGAAATGTTCCCTTGATATCTCCAACTTTCTTGAAGAGATCTCTAGTCTTTCCCATTCTGTTGTTTTCCTTTATTTTTTTGCATTGTTCATTTAAGGCCTTCTTGTCTCACCTTGCTATTCTCTGGAACATTGCCTTCAGTTCGGTATCTTTCCCTTTCTCCTTTGCCTTTCATTTCTCTTTGTTCCTCAGCTATTTGTAATGCCTCCTCAGATGACCCCTTTGCCTTCTTGCATTTCTTTTTCTTTGGGATAGTTTTGTTCACTGCCTCCTGGAGAATGTTTCGAATCTCCATCTGTAGTTTTTCAGGCACTTTTCTATCAAATCTAATCCCCTGAATCTGTTTGTCACTTCCAGTGTATAATCATAAAGGATTTGATTTAGTTCATATCTGAATGGCCTAATGATTTTTCCTATTTTCTTCTATTTAAGCCTGAATTTTGCAATAAGGAGTTCATGGTCTGAACCACAGTCAGCTCCAGGCCTAGTTTTTGCTGACTATATAGAGCTTCTCCATCTTTGGCTGCAGAGAACATCATCAGTCTGATTTCAATATTGACCAAAATATTGACATGTGTTGTCCATGTGTAGAGTCCTCTCTTGGGTTATTGGAAAAGGATGTTTGCTATGACCAGCGTGTTCTCTTGACAAAACTCTGTTAGCCTGTGCCATGCTTCATTTTGTACTCCAAGGCCAAACTTTCCTGTTACTCCAGGTATCTCTCCACTTCCTACTTTTGGATTCCAGTCCCCTATAATGAGAAGAACATCTTTTTTTTTTTTTGGTGTTAGTTCTAGACAATGTTGTAAGTCTTCATGGAAGTGGTCAACTTCAGCTTCTTTGGCATCAGTGGTTGGGACATAGACTTGGATTACTGTGATGTTGAATGGTTTGCCTTGGAAATGAACCAAAATCATTCTGTTATTTTTGTGGTTGCACCCAAGTACTACATTTCAGACTCTTTTGTTGACTATGAGGGCTCTCCCATTTCTTCTAAGGGATTCTTGCCCACAGTAATGGACATAATGGTCATCTAAATTAACTTTGCTCATTCCAGTCCATTTTAGTTCACTGATTCCTAAAATATCAATGTTCAATCTTGCCATCTCATACTTGACCATGTTCGATTTACTTGATGCCTGGACTTAACGTTCCAGATTCCTGTGAAATATTGTTCTTTACAGCTTCAGACTCCACTTTTACCACCAGACACATCCACAACTGAACATTGTTTCTGCTTTGGTCCAGCTGCTTCATTCTTTCTGGAGCTATTAGTAATTGCCCTTCACTCTTCTCCAGTAGCATATTGGACACCTTCCAATGTCTGGGCTCATCTTCTGGTGTCATATCTCTTTGCTTTTTTATCCTGTTCATGGAGTTCTCCAGGCAAGAATAATAAACTTGGTTCCTATTTCCTCCTCCAGTGGACCATGTTTTGTCAGAATTCTTCACTATAGATCACAGCCTTGTTGTGGTGAAGGGCCTTGTATAACCTTTGTATGCATAGACTTTTTTTTTTTACTCAGTTTAAGCATTATTTCTCTGCACTTAGATACTTAAATTTGTAATTACTGGAAAGAAAGACATGAATGCACTTAAGACTCTTGATGAAGTTTGCCAAATTGCTTTCCAAAACCTTATGCCAATTCAAACTGTTGCCAGCAATGTAAGAATATATTTCACACCACCCCAGCCAGCACTGGGTATTATCATTTATATTAAGCAAGTAGTCATGGATAGATGTGAGAGTTGGACCATAAGGAAGACTGAGCACTGAAGAATTGACGCTTTTGAATTTTCATGCTGGAGAAGACTCTTGAGAGTCCCTTGGACAGCAAGGAGATCAAACCAGTCAATCCTAAAGAAAATCAACCCTGAATATTCATTGGAAGGACTGGTGCTGAAATGGAAGCTCCAATACTTTGGCCACCTGAGGCAAAGAGCTGACTCATTGAAAATACCCTCATGCTGGGAAAGATTGAGGGCAGGAGGAGGAGGGGGTGACAGAGGATGAGATGGTTGGATGGCATCACCATCTCAATGGACATGAGTTTGAGCAAACTCCAGCAGATACTGGAGGACAGGGAAACCTGGTGTGCTGCAGTCCATGGGGTTGCTAAGAGTTGGACATGACTTAGTGACTGAACAATGAACAACAACATTAGGAAAGTATTGTTCTTATTGATTTTTAGTTTTCAGCTGTTGGATTCCACTGAACCTACTTAATGAGTCTTCTGAAAGAGCAGGGCTAGGTGAAGAGGGAAGAGATGTAAGGCAGAGTGGATCCCCATTGTTTGTATATTCATCATAGAATCTAACTAATATCTGTTTCCTCTTGGTCTACCAAACTGCAGGTAACTTTCTTCTTTCAACCTCTATTTTGGCATTTATGAAAACAAATGGCAGGGTCAACTGCCTTTAAGATTCTACCTGGCTTCTAAGTTCTGATAAATCTCTTGTTGTGAACTTCACATTTCAAATCTGTGCAGATTTCTCTGGTTGTCTTGTCAATAGCTGCAGGGATTTGTCTGTCTAACATGCATATTATATTCTTTTCTTTGGTGTCTTGAGTAGGATATGTTTTAACTTTTGTTCCAGCTTTGCTTTCCCTCCTCTTTCTGAAAATTCTGATTAAAAAAAAAAAGAATGCAAATATGGTATATGAATATTTAAAATGTGATTTGCATTTAACAAATTACACATGATCACATAATTCCCAGTGTGATTTTGCATCAGGGTAGAAGTGAGAATATGTGTTTTATATTAAATGCATAGCATTTAAATACTTTAATACAAACAAACTGCGTTTGAATATTAATCTCTCCCAAAAAGACCTTGCCAGACATATTAAATATTTAAGCCTTTTCCTCTTGCAAAGTTCTTGAACCCCTTGAACATTTCTACTTTTCTCTGTTATTTTGAAGTCTGGAGAATCTAGATGTTTTCTATATACCTATTGTGAATTTGGTATCTGTCCTCATGGAGTTTTTCTTCTATAAGGACAAGGGTGAATTAATAGGCCACACTCTAATCCTCAGCATTGAGAGTGTTAACCCCATCATGCTAAATGCAGCCGTGAGGAGAGCTTGAGTCTGTGGTAAAGAGAAGGAAATTATTCAATATTAAGACATGATAGAAGCATAGATTCTAATTGTGGGGCTTGACCTTGAAAGTTGTCAAGTTTAATCATCTACCTAAAGCAGAATCCAGGTAACACATCTTTAGGTGATTGGTTAATCACTTCTTGCATCCCTTTGGTATTACGGAACTCACTACCCCACTACCCCACTACCTGCTTATACTGTAACTAGACAGCATTCATTTGGGGAACATTATCTTGAGTTCAATATTACCTCTAAATGAGCCACTAATTTTAATTTATTCTCCTGGAGCCATTACATGAAATTAGGTAATTCCGAACATGATTTTGTATAAAATAATTTTCTACAGGCATGTTTGCTGTACTTAATAAGTTCCACAAAAAGGAATGATTTTCCCAGTATGCATTGAGGGAATTGAACTCAAGAAAATTTAGGGACAATAAGGGAGATGGCTGAGTAGGAGAATGGGGAGTTGCTGTCTCCTCACAACAGGGTACGTACAAGACACTGGCAGGGGACCCTGGACACCTAAGGGCACAGGAGAAACCCCCATGACTGGGTAGAACATGGGAAAGGGAGAGGTGGAGAAGTGGAAGCGGGATGGGATCAGTGCCCCCGAGGGCTGGCTGGGGAAGGGCAGGGGTTCCTATGCTTGGTGTGGCCCACCCACAGTGAAGGATCAATGGGCACAGGGAGAAACCATGGAGGGATCAGGAATTGGAGGGGAGTGACCAGTGTTTCCACCATCCGCTGGGGCCCCAGATCACCTGCTGAGGCTGTGGGTCCTAAATCTCCTCCCTCAGAAGCCCCTGCAGGCAGAGATGAGTCTAAGCCCTGCCTCCTTAGGCCTTTTCTGGTCACACACATCCTAAGCCCAGGTCCTGCCCAAGCCTACGCCCCACCCCTGCCTGAGCCCCACCCCTCCCAAGGTCATTTCTGGCCCTTTTAAAAATTTTTAAATTTTTTGTTTTGTTGTTGTGGCTCTATTTTGCATTGTTGTTGTTTCATTTATATTTTTATTTTCTAACATGCATCTTTAATTTTTCTAATTTTATTTTTAATTTTTGTTCACCTCCCACATTTTTCTTTTCTTTTTTTTTTTGCTGTACACTTGTGGTATCTTGGTTCCCAGGCCAGGGGTCAGGCCTGAATTCCTGTGGTGGGAACTCTGAGTTCAAATTGCTAGACTAACAGAGAACCTCAGACCCCAGGGAGTATTACTTGGAGTGAGATCTTCTGGAGGTTCTCATCTAGGCACAAAGATCTGGCTCTTTCCTACTGCCTTCAAACCCCAGAGCTGGACACCTAAGGCCAAAACAACCTGTAAGACAGTAACACCCACCCATCAAAAAAAAAAAAAAAATGAGATGACAAGAAAATATGTTACAGATGAAGGAGCAAGGTAAAAACCTAAAAGACCAAATAAATGAAGAGGAAATAGGCAACATATGTGAAAAAGAATTCAGAGTAACAGTTGTAAAGATGATTCCAAGTCTCAGAAACAGGATGGAGACATGGATCAAGAAAATACAAGAAATGTGTAACAAGGACCTATAAGAAATAAGGGATGAGCAAACAGTGGTGAACAATAGAATAATTGAAATGAAAAATACACTAGAAGGATTCAATAGCAGAAGAATAAATAATGAGATGGAAGATAGAATGGTGAACATAACTGCTGAGGAGCAGAATAAAGAAAAAAGAATAAAAAGAATTGAGGACAATCTCAGAAACCTCTGAGACAACATTAAACACACCAACATTCAAATTATAGGGATCCCAGAAGAAGAAGAGAAAGAGAAAGGGTCTGAGGAAATATTTGAAGAGCTTATAGTCCAAAATTTCCCTAATATGGGAAAGGAAATGGCCATGCAAGTCTAGGAAATGCAGAGAGTCCCACACTGGATAAATCCAGGGAGAAACATGCCAAGACACTTATTAATCAAACTAACAAAAATTAAATTCAAAGAAAAATATATTAAAAACAGCAAGGGAAAAGCAACAAATAACATACAAGGAAATCCCCATAAGATTATCAGTTGATTTTTCCACAGAAACTCTGCAGGCCAGAAGGGAGTAGCAGGATATATTTAAAGTGATGAAAGGGAAAAACCTATAACCAAAATTACTCTACCCAGAAAAGATCTCATTCAGACTCCACAGAGAAATCAACAGTGTTATAGACAAGCAAAAACTAAGAGAATTCAGCACCATCAAACCAACTTTACAACAAATGCTAAAGGAACTTTTCTAGGTGGGAAACACAAGAGGAGAAAAGGACTCACAAAAACCCAAAACAATTAAGACAATGGTAATAGGAATATACATGTTGATAATTCTCTTGAAAATTATCTATGTAAACAGATTAAATGCTCCAACCAAAACATGCTGACTGGCTGAATGGGTACAAAAACATGACATGTATATGCTATCTACAAGAGAACCACTTCAGACCTAGGGACATATGAGACTAAAAGCGAGGAAATGGAAAAAGATACTCCATGTAAATGGAAATCAAAAGAAACCTGGAGGGAGGAGGGCGGAGGGTTCAGGATGGGGAACACATGTATACCTGTGGCAGATTCATTTTGATATATGGCAAAACCAATACAATATTGTAAAGTTAAAAAATAAAAAAACAAAAGAAACCTGGAGTAGCAATATTCAGATAAAACAGACTTTAAAGACTGTTACAAAAGATAAAGAAGGACATTACATAATCTTCAAAGAATCAATCCAAGAAGATATAACAATTATAAATATTTATGCACAGTGGTGCTAGTGGTAAAGAACCCACCTGCCAATGCGGAGACATAAGAGATGCAGGTTCAATCCTGGGTCAGGAAGATCTCCTGAAGAAGGCATCACAGCACACTCCAGTATTCTTGCCTGGAGAATCCCATGGACAGAGGAACCTGGCAAGCTACATTGGGTTGCAAATAACTGGACTCAACTGAAGTGACTTAGCACACGCGCACATGTACCCAACATAGGAACACTTCAATACATAAGGCAAATGCTGAGAGCCATAAGAGGGAAAATTGACGGAAGCACAATAATAGTGGGAACTTTAACACCCCAGTTCCTCCAATGGACAAGGCGTCCAGACAGAAAATAAAGGAAGAAATATAAGCTTTAAGTGACACAATAGACCAGATAGATTTAATTGTTATTTATAGGACATTCCACTCAAAAGTGGCAAGATACATTTTGTTCTCAAGTGCATGTGCAGTGTTCTCTAGGATAGATCACATCTTGGGTCACAAGTCAAGCCTCAGAAAATTTAAGAAAATTGAAATCATATCAAGCATCTTTTCTGACCACAACACTATGAGATTCAAAATCAATTACAGGGGGAAAAAAAACCAAAAACCTGTTACACAAACACATGGATGCTAAACAGTACACTGCTAAATAACCAAGAAATCACTGGAGAAATCAGAGGAGAAATTTAAAAAATACCTAGAAACAAATGACAAGAAAGCATGATGACCTAAAACCTATAGGATGCAGCAAAAACAGTTCTAAGAGGGGCACTCATATCAATTTAGTCTCACCTCAAGAAGCAAGAAAAAACAATCTAGCCTTATACCTAATGACACTAGAAAAAGAAACAAAGAAAACCCAGAGTTAGTAGAAGGAAAGCATAAAGACCAGAGTAGAAATAAATGAAATATAAATGAAGAAAACAATAGCAAAGATCAATAAAAACAAAAGTTCGTTCTTTGAGAAGATAAAATTGATAAACCTTTTGCTGAAGTCATAAGGAAAAAAGGGAGAGGGCTCAAATCAATAAAATTAGAAATGAAAAAGGAGAAATGACAATTGACACCACAGAAATATGATACAAAGGACTAATAAGAGACTACTACAAGCAACCATATAACAGTAAAATAGACACCCTGGAAGAAATAGACAAATTCTTGGAAAGGTACAACTTTCCAAGACTGAATCAGGAAGAATTAGAAAATATAAACAGACCAATAACAAGCAATGAAATTGAAACTGTAATTAAAAATCTTCCAAAAAAAAAAAAAAAAGTTCAAGACCAGATGGCTTCACAGGCAAATTCTATCCAATATTTAGAGAAGAGCTAATACCTGTCCTCAAACTCTTACAAAAATCACAGAGGGAGGAACACTCCCAAATTCATCCTATGAGGCTACCATCACCTTCATATGAAAACCCAAAGATACCATAAAAAAGAAAATTGCCAGCCAATATCACTGACGAGCATAGATGCAAAATTTCCCAACAAAATACTAGCAAAAAGAATCCAACAGCATTAAATGGATCATACATTGTGATCAAGTAGAATTTATCCCAGAGATACAAGAATCCTTCAGTACATGCAGATCAATCAGTGTGATATACCACATTAACAAATAAAAGAATAAAAACCATATAGCTATCTCAATAGATGCAAAAAAAGCTTTTGGCAAAATTCAACACTCATTTATGATAAAAAAAAAAACCCTCCCCCTAAGCCCAGAAAGAAGACAGAGGGAATCTACCTCAACATAATAAAGGCCACATAAGAGAAACCTACAGCAGACATCATTCTCAATGATGAAAAACTGAAAGCATTTCCTCTGAGATCAGGAAGAAGACAAGGATGCCCACACTTACCACTCTTATTTAACATAGTTTGGGAAGTCCTAGCCGTGGCAATCAAAGAAGAAAAAGGATACAAATTGGAAAAGAAGAGGTAAAATTGTCACTGTTTACAGATGACATTATACTATACATACAAAATCTTAAAGATGCCACCAGAAAACTACTAGAGCTAATCATTTTAGTAAAGTAGGAGAATATAAAATTAATGCACAGAAATCTCTTGCATTCCTATACACTAACAATGAAAGATTAGAAAGAAAAATTAAGGAAACAATCCCATTTACCATTGCAACAAAAGAAATTAAATATCTAGGAATAAACCTATCTAAGGAGGCAAAAGACCTGTGCTCAAAAAACTATAAAACACTGATGAAAGAAACCAAAGATGACACAGCTGGAGAGATACACATGTTCTTGGATGTGAAGAATCAATATTGTGAAAATGACTATCTGACCCAAAGCAATCTACAGATTTGGTGCAATCCCTATCAAATTACCCATGATGTTTTTCACAGAATTAGAAGAAAAAAAATTGGCAGTTTGTATGGAAACACAAAAGACCTCAAATAGCAAAGCAATCTTGAGAAAGAAAAACAGCTGGAGAAATCAGGCTCTCCTACTTCAGACTATACTACAAAGCTACAGTAATCAAGATGGTATGGTATTGGCATGAAAATGGAAATATAGAAAGCCAGAGATCAACCCACACACCTATTATCACCTAATCTATGACCAAGGAGGCAAGAAGGCAAGAATATACAATGGAGAGAAGACAGGTCTCTTCAATAAAGGGTGCTGGATGGCTCCATGTAAAAGAATGAAATTAGAATACTTCCTAACACCATACACAAAAGTAAATTCAAAATGGATTAAAACCTAAATGTAGACTGGACACTGTAAAACCCTTAGAGGAAAACAGGAAAAATACTCTTTGACATAAATTACAGCAAGATCTTTTTTGACTCACCTTCTGGAGTAGTGAAAACAAATGGGACCTAATTAAACTTAAAAGCTTTTTCACAGTGAACTATAAACAAGATGAAAAAACATCCTACAGAGTGTTAGAAAGTATTTGCAAATGAAGCAATGGACAAAAGTTTAATCTCCAAAATATACAAATAGTTCATGAAGCTCAGGACTTCCCTGATGGCTCAGACAGTAAAGAAGCTGCCTACAATGCAGGAGACCTGGGTTCAATCCCTGGGTTGGGAGTATCTCCTGGAGAAGGACATGGCAACCCACTTCAGTATTCTTGCCTGGAGAATCCCATGGACAGAGGAGCCTGGTGGGCTACAGTCCATGTGGTTGCAAAGAGTCAGACACGACTGAGCAACTTCACTTTCTTTCTTTCATGAAGCTCAGTATCAAAAAATGAACAACCCAATCAAAAAATGGGTGAAAGACTTACACAGACATTTCTCCAAAGAAGATGTACAGATGGCCAAGAGGCACATGAAAAGACGCTCACCATCACTAATTATTGGAGAAATGCAGACCAAAAGTACAATGAGGTACTACCTCAAACCAGTCAGAATAGCCAACATCGAAAAGTCTATAAACAGTAAATGCTGGAGAGGGTGTGGAGAAAGTTGACATTGCCACTATGGGGAATGGTATAGAGGCTCCTTAAACTAAAAGTAGAACTACCATATGACCCAACAATTCCACTATTGGGCATATACCCTGCTGCTGCTGCTGCTAAGTCGCTTCAGTCGTGTCCAACTCTGTGTGACCCCATAGACGGCAGCCTGTCAGGCTCCGCCATCTGTGGGATTCTCCAGGCAAGAACACTGGAGCGGGTTGCCATTTCCTTCTCCAGTGCGTGAAAATGAAAAGTGAAAGTGAAGTCGCCAAGTCGTGTCCGACTCTTTGCGACCCCATGTACTGCAGCCTACCAGGTTCCTCTGTCTGTGGGATTTTCCAGGCAAGAGTTCTGGAGTGGGGTGCCATTGCCTTCTCCATATACCCTGAGAAAACCATAATTCAAAAAGACACATGTACCCCAGTGTTCACTGCAGCACTCTACAATAGCCAGGACATGGAAACAATCCAAGTGCCCATTGACAGATGAATGAATAAAGAAGATGTGGTACATATATACAACAGAATATTAGCCACAAAAAGGAATGAAACTGGGTCATTTGTAGAGACATGAATGGACCTGGAGTCTGTCATACAGAGTGAAGTAAGTCATAAAGAAAAAAGCAGTGGTATATTAATACAAGCATGTGGAGTCTAGAAAAATGGTACAGATGATCCTAGTTTCAGGATGGGAATAGAGACACAGACATAGAGAAGGGACTTACGGATACAGCGGGGGAAAGGGAGGGTGGGATGAGTTGGGAGATTAGGTTTGATCTAAATACACTACCATGTGTAAAACAGATAGTTAGTGGGAACCTGTAGTGTAGCATTCAGTGCTCTGTGATGACCTAGATGGTTGGGATGGGGGTAGGGTGGGAAGGAGGTCTATGACGATATATGTGTGCATATAACTGATTTACTTTTTTGTATACCAGTAACAAATACCACATTGTAAAGGAATTATACTCCAATAATAAAAATAAAAGAACAAGTTAGACTGTTTTTGAATTTGACACCGACAGCAAAGACAACAAAAGGAAAAATAAACAAGTGGGACTACATCAAACTAAAAAGCTTTCAAACAGCAAAGAAAACTATCAACAACATGCAAAGGCAACCTACAGAATGGGAGAAAATATTTGCAAATCATATATTTGATAATTTGATGAAGGGTTAATACCCAAAGTATATAATGAACTCATACAACTTAAAAGCAAAAAAACCCAAAAAACACTTTTTTTTTAATTTGAAAATGAGCAGAAGAACAGAACAGACATTAAAAAAAAGACATCATTATGGTCAACACAAAAAGATGCTCAACATCACTAATCATTAGGGAAATGCAAATCAAAACCACAGTAAGATATTACCTCATACCTGTTGCGTGACTATCATCAAAAAGAGAAGGAGTAAGTGTTGGTGAGGACTTGCAAAACAAAGAACCCTTGCGCACTGTTGGTGAGAATGTAATCTGTGCAACTGTTTGGATGTTTCTCAAAAAATTAAAAATAGAACTACAATCTGACCTAGCTATCCCACCTCTGGATATATATATATATATATATATATATATATATATATATATATCCAAAGGATGAAATCACTCCCTCAAAGAGATATCTGTACTCCCATGTTCTTTGCAGTATTACTTACAATAGTCCACATATGGAAACAGTCTGTGTCCATCAGCAGATGAATGAATAAAGTATGATCTAAATCTAAATCCAAATTAGATATCTGTATCTAAAATGTAATATTATTCAGCCATAAGAAGGAAAGAAATCTTGCCATTTGAAACAACATAGAGAGACATTGAGGGTCTTATGCTGAATGAGTAAGACAAAGAAATATGCATACTTTATGATCTCACTTATATGTGGAATCTAAGAAAAATGAACTCATATGAGCTGAAGATATTGGTGGTTTCTAGAGGAAGGGGGTGGGTTGGGGGAAGTTAGTAAGTGTGATCAAAAGATACAAATTTCCAGTTATAATAAGATAAATAAGTTCTGGGTATGTAATCTACAGTATGGTGACTATAGTTAACAATAATGTATATTTGAAAGTTGCTTAGAGTAGATATTAAAAGTTCTCATAACTAGAAAAAATTATAACTTTGAGGTGCTATATGTTCACTAAGCTTATTGTGGAAATCATTTTGTGGTATCAACATAAATTAAATCATTATGTTGTATACCTTAAACTAAAATAATGTTATGTGTCAATTATATCTCAATAAGACTGGAAAAAAGTGATCAAAAGTCAATGAAGATATCTTTTAATCAGTGATTATACATACTAATGGGGCTTCCCTTTCAGATAGTAAAGCGTCTGCCTACACTGCGGCAGACCTGGGTTTGAGCCCTGGGTCGGGAAGATCCTCTGGAGAAGGAAATGGCAACCCACTCCAGTACTCTTGCCTGGAAAATCCCATGGACAGAGGAGCCCGGTAGGCTACAGTCCATGGGGTGACAAAGAGTTGGACACGACTGAGAGACTTCACTTCAAACATGCTAATATTCATCAGTAGATTATTAGCTTTTTACGGGCACAGTGCTTTCTCATAAATAAATATTGATAATTAATTTGTTAAAAAGAGGAGTTTATAATAATTTAACAACAATAACAATAGCATATAGTGCTTCCTCTGTGCCAGGCACTGCTCTAAGTGCTTTATATATATGGGCTCCTTCAATCTTTATAAACATCTATGAGGTGTATGTACTTTTATCTTCATTTTACATATGAAGCACAGAGAAGTTAAATAACTTTAAGTTTAAATAACAGTGATTGGTTTTCAACTCAACATGTTTATCCAATTTATGTTCTTATCTATTATTCTATGTGTAGAGAGACCACATCATCTATTATTCAAACTGGGATACTTTTGAAAGTAATAATAACTACTTCTTGGAAAACATCCTCACCTCTCAAATCACAGGCTGACAAGAATATATTGAAAGTCTAAATATCACCATGAAGGGCAAATCCAAGTTTTCTGGGGCCTTAATGTGATTTTGAGGGCTTTCAGAAAAAGGACATGAAGCTGTGAATATTTTGTACATCAAAGTGAATTTTTAAAATTAAATTTATTTAGTTTTACTTGAGGGATAATTGCTTTATTGTGTTGGTTTCTGCCGAACGTCAATATGGATCAGCCATAGGTATACCTATGTTCCCTCCCTCTTGAACATCCCTTCCCATGCCTCCCCATCCCACCCCTCTAGGTTGTTACGGAGCCCAGGTTTGAGGTGAATTTTTTTTTTGAACGAAAAGAAATCACAACAAATTAGTGGAAACTTGAGGATACAAGTTCCTTTCTTCTGAGATCTCTTTGGGAACTATAGATTTCCCAAGCACACCAGAAATCTGTGCTTGTAGCTTGCCTTCCCTCTTCACTTGGAACATTCTGTAACTTCACAGGGGCGATGCAAATCAGGGGCCTTGAAATCAATGCTTCATTACGTTTATGATAGATCTACCTCTGCTTATCATTTTCAGGTCACTTGGAAAATAAATTGAACACCTAGAATGTTTGTGGTGCTCACTGCTTGATAAGATAAATAGCATTTTACAGTAGCGTGTCCAGAGATCCCCATAGACACATCGGAATAGCCACTATACAATTCTTTGATCCCAGCCAGTTACCATTTAGATCCCCTGGGATCTATAAGGACAGTTCCTACCCAAGAAGGTGGTTGGGAGACTTGCTGTGAATGGGTTGAGCTCCTGGTTCTAAGTTTTGAGTATGGGCTCACCACTTGTCAGTGTGTTATTTTAACATGACCCTCTCTCTTCCTATTGATCTCTTTGACTCTCTCTTCTAGGTCAGAGATGATTTCATATACCGAGCCTTCGAATGGCTGTTTCTGTGAAAATGTGATTCTGCAAGGTCTGGTCGCCTAATATCTAGGAATCTCATGGTGCCGTATGCATTAGCAACATTAGATCCACTAATAAAAGACACAGAAGGCAAATGCTCCCCACAAAATGATCATTTATTTGTGGTTATGTATGGATTTGAATGCTCTCAGAAGCATACATTAGATTCTTGTTAATGTTCACCTATCGTGCAATACCAACTCCATTCGCTTCCTCTTCTTGCTCCAGTCCTCCACATCTTTCCTCACCCCCATCCCCTTAATCTTCTAGGACAGCCACAGCCAGTGCAGTAGTTTGGGTTAGAAAATCATTTCAGGCTTCTTTTTTTTTTTTTTTTTGAGGTAGTAAGTGGAGGGATAGTGCCTCCGCTGTCTCACAGGAATTTTTTTTTTCTGTGATAACCCCCACTTTTTCCCTACAAAAACAAGTATGAGAAATGGAAATCAAAAAAGTTCCTCCTAACTGTTCTAATAAAGGACAGGAAGTCTGAAATCCGAAGCTAGCTACTGCCTGTCAGCCCAAGTTTTTCATTATATTCCTGTTTGTCTTGTTTAGCTTATACCTCCCCTGGGCAAGAGGCCAGGTGGTTTTATTACAATACCCATCGGTCTGTCAACACCATCTAAATTAAAGCAAACGCTCTTCTCAGATGGCACTTTTTGATCACATCTCCCTACACCCAGACTGCCTAGGACTGAAAGGTTTGAGTTGGCTATGACATCATTAAAATGGACTGAACCCAAATGACTGGGATGTTCTTGAGAAAATTCATTTTCTCATCCTGACATGGGCTGCAGAAGACACATTGAAGCTGTAAAACACAGCTTGGAAATGACTAGGCTAATTTTAGAACCCGTTTACACAGCTGCTCCACTGAAAAGCTGACTTTCATTGTAATTCTTGCTCTGGGAGGACCTGCCTTTTATTTAATTAAAAATGATCCGCAAGGCAGGCTTTTGATATAGCAAGATCCACAGTAACACTGCAAGGCGAGTGGAGTTGCAGTAGCTCTGTGACATTCTGCTTTATTAGATGTCAGTTTATAATTAAAAGTTTGAGTGGCAGAGTTCTGAGTACCCAGAAAAATGGTTTTGAGGATCTTAATTATTTCCAGCCATCTTTCCAGAGAGTATATGAGATTGTGAGATTTGACGTGGGGGGAGACATTTGGCATTGCCCAAACATTCCCTTTGAAAACTGCAGAAATGGGAAATTCTCTAGGGTTTAGAACCCAGGAGAAAGAAATTCATATTTTGAAATGCAATTGAGATCATCTCCTACTAGGGGAAGGAGTTTACGTGTTTGAAGCAATAGATACTAGAAGCAAAACAAAAGGAGTCAAATATCCTAGGGAAAGATATCAGTCTTGGCTATAAAGTTAATTAGAAAAAGAAAAGTACTTTTCCCTTCCAGTTATGCTTGTTATTACTGACACCATGGTATTCATTTTATGGAAATGCTTCATAGAAAAATCTAAATTTTATTTTAAAATGTTATGAGATTTTTTTCCCCCTCTTTGTGCAAACTAATACAACAATTATGGAACATCGGGAGTCATCAAATGCTTTTTTTTTTTTTTTTTTATCACCTATATGCCCAGAACAGAATTAATCAGAATCATCAAATGTCTTTCTCATAAGGGCTATTTATATGTCTGAAATTTGGCATTTCACAAGTTAGTAATAGAAATAAAAGGAATTTCTGGGGAATCAACTAACTCAGTGGTTAACCTTATTAACAAATTACATAGAATAATGTTCACATGTACTTCATATTAATAGAATCAAAGCTTTTTGCAATTAAGATTGCTAACTTCAACATTACCACATTTTAAAGATCTAGTCAAGTTTAAATAATAAAACTATCAACAAGATTACAGTTGAATCTATGTCAAGGCTATTTTAGTGGATTAAAGTTAGGTTCATTACTTCCTGTTACCTAATATTGTTTAATATAGAGACTGATTAACTGATAGGACAGAAACAATGTAAAGAGAGATTACATATTCCAAAAGGCAGTAGATCTATTTGATGACTTGGAGTCTTTGCATCCTTGTTTTCTCGAAGGAAATAGTAGTAAGCAAAGAGAAAATATCCTCTTTTTTTTTTTTTTTTGCCATCATATTAATAGCTGGCTGAAATTTCTGCAAACTCAGTTTGAAAGTCAAGTTCAGAAATTATTAAGCCATATTAGTTTCCAGCAACCTCAGACTGGCACATTTTTAGAACTGTCTGGTAATTCAAATGTGGGAGGTAAATTACAGATTTAAGTGAAGTACACGTGGTGAGTGGAGATGACTTTTTTACCTTGCAAGTTCTCCACTAATTAGATCCCAGGAGGTGAATGAGAGTTATTGTTGTTCTTCTAGGTTCAGCTTTAAACAAAGTGAGCCAGCAGAGTTAGTCACCTATGGGCATTCAGACAAGGTATTGTTTAGAATACCCTCCCTCATCAAAGAAAGAAAAGGAGAGAGAATATGTCATATAGGAGATAAACTAACTTTGGTTGACAAAATGTACTTTCAAAATGTTTTGTTTGTTACATCATCTCCTTCGAATCATCATCACCATTTTAGAATCATAAAGTTAAATAATATATTTTCTTTCAAAAATTCTGGCACAACCTTTCAAAATACTTTAACTTGAGAGTGAGTTCAAGTTATGCCATGTTTTGGAAAACAAGCTCTGAGAGTCTGAGGCGGCAGAATTATGAAAGCTGAAGAGACTGTTAAGCACGTTGACAGAGAGCCTCTCAGCTGCCTATTGGAGAACAATGTCCCTCATCAAGTCCTTATCCAAATTCTGTACTCTGCTAGCCAGCTTGGCTAAGTCCCTCTCATCAGGTTAATTAGTAATGTTGGGAAAAATAAAGGGCTATTGAAGAAATTATTTATCTCTGCAGTGTGTGTTTGAAAGACCAGATTGTGCTTTAAAATTCTTGGCGCAAAGCAGTACTGCTGTGTGCAATCCCCCACTCTCTTTATCATTTTTTTCACTGTAATGCACAATATGTGTTTTTAATTTGTTTCCTTCAATTCCATAAAACAGCACTCAAGCCCTATTGGGATGAATTAAGCCTTTCCCTTCTTCCAGTTTTAACGATTACACGTGTTAGTGCATCCTCTAAAGGTAGTCAGCCTGTATATTGAAAAGAATCATTGTAATAGCACTGATGCTATGCTTAGTCAGTCATGTCCGACTCTTTGTGACCCCGTGGACTGTAGTCTGCCAGGTTCATCTGTCCATGGGGATTCTCCAGGCAAGAATACTGGAGTGGGTTGCCATGCCCTCCTCCAGGGAATCTTCCCAACCTGGGGATTGAACCCAGGTCTCCCACATTGCAGGCAGATTCTTTATCATCTGAGCCACCAGGAAAGCCCAATAGCATTGTTATGTTAATGAATTCATTCAAGAACATCAGATCATGTACTATGAATCACTAATGGTTCTGGAAGTAAGAGTGAATGAAGCACAGTTCCCCTCTTCTGAGGGACTATTGAGGCAGTGCAACAAAGTTGTGCTACAATGAGGG
This sequence comes from Bos taurus, assembly GCF_002263795.3. NCBI lineage: Eukaryota > Metazoa > Chordata > Mammalia > Artiodactyla > Bovidae > Bos > Bos taurus. The sequence continues at coordinate 108,453,790 of NC_037328.1, read as the reverse complement.
ATAATAGAGGACAGTTTAGTTGCTCAGTTGTGTCCGACTCTTTGCGACCCCATGAACCACAGCATGCCAGGCCTCCCTGTCCATCACCAACTGCCAGAGTCTACCCAAACCCATGTCTATTGAGTCGGTGATGCCATCCAACCATCTCATCTTCTGTTGTCCCATTCTCCTCCTGCCCTCAATCTTTCCCAGCATCAGGGTCTTTTCAAATGAGTCAGCTCTTCGAATCAGGTGGCCAAAATATTGCAGTTTCAGCTTCAACACGAGTCCTTCCAATGAATACCCAGGACTGATCTGCTTTAGGATGGACTGGCTGGATCTCCTTGCAGTCCAAGGGACTCTCAAGAGTCTTCTCCAACACCACAGTTCAAAAGCATCAATTCTTCGGCGCTCAGCTTTCTTTATAGGCCAGCTCTCACATCCATACATGACTACTGGAAAAACCATAGCCTTGACTAGACGGACCTTTGTTGGCAAAGTAATGTCTCTGTTTTTTAATATGCTGTCTAAGTTGGTCATAATTTTCCTTCCAAGGAGTAAGCGTCTTTTAATTTCATGGCTGCAATCACTATCTGCAGTGATTTTGGAGCCCCCCAAAATAAAGTCTGACACTGTTTCCACTGTTTCCCCATCTATTTGCCATGAAGTGATGGGACCAGATGCCATGATCTTCGTTTTCTGAATGTTGAGCTTTAAGCCAACTTTTTCACTCTCCTCTTTCACTTTCATCAAGAGGCTCTTTAGTTCCTCTTCACTTTCTGCCATAAGGGTGGTGTCATCTGCATATCTGAGGTTATTGATATTTCTCCCAGCAATCTTGATTCCAGCTTGTGCTTCCTCCAGCCCAGCATTTCTCATGATGTACTCTGCATATAAGTTAAATAAGTAGGGAGAAAATATACAGCCTTGACGTAGTCCTTTTCCTATTTGGAACCAGTCTGTTGTTCCATGTCCAATTCTAACTGTTGCCCCCTAACCTACATACAGGTTTCTCAAGAGGCAGGTCAGGTGGTCTGGTATTCCCATCTCCTTCAGAATTTTCCACAGTTTCTTGTGATTCACACAGTCAAAGGCTTTGGCATAGTCAATAAAGCAGAAATAGATGTTTTCCTGAAGCTCTCTTGCTTTTTTGATTATACAGCAGATATTGGCAATTTATCTCTGGTTCCTCTGCCTTTTCTAAAACCAGCTTGAACATCTGGAAGTTCATGGTTCAAGTACTGTTGAAGCCTGGCTTGAAGAACTTTGAGCATTACTTTACTAGCATGTGAGATGAGTGCAAATGTGCAGTAGTTTGAGCATTCTTTGGCATTGCCTTTCTTTGGGATTGGAATGAAAACTGACATTTTCCAGTCCTGTGGCCACTGCTGAGTTTTCCAAATTTGCTGGCATATTGAGTGCAGTACTTTCACAACATCGTCTTTTCAGATTTGACATAGCTCAACTGTAATTCCATCACCTCCACTAGCTTTGTTCATAGTAATGCTGCCTAATGAAAGGTTGTTGTTGAATCACGTGAATACACTGGGATTCTTGGCCCCCGGAGGAGAAGAATTCAATCCGGGGCCAGAGACGAGGTTTGATCGCTCAGAGCTTTTGTGTAATAAAGTTTTATTAAAGTATAAAGGAGATAGAGAAAGCTTCTGACATAGGCATCAGAAGGGGGCAGAAAGAGTACCCCCCTGCTAGTCTTCAGCTGGATGTTATATAGTCACTAGCAGTCTGTTAATGAAAGAAAGGAATGTCTTAAACTTCAGAATGGCACCAGGCCCCTCACCCGTAAGATGCATTTTGGGATAATCTTGGCACCAAATGGTTTATCCTGTTGCCATAAAATGATTAACTTGAATCTTGAAGAAGGGCAGACCACCATACAAATAGTTTCATTTACATAGATTAGGGGAACAATATCTGAGTATAACATACTGGTTTGTCAAGTAGGTTCTGGGCCAAGAGGCAGAACCGACTTGGAGACAGAGTTTGGGGTAAAGGCATAGTACATTAGCATAGCTTAAGATGGACATTTCCATAAGAAAAAGGCATTGGTTATCTCTAGGCTAGAGAATAGCTAACTTCAGGGGAAACCAGGTGTCATTATGGCAACACAGTATTTTAAGAGAAACCTCCCTTTAAATTTGTATAGAGAAGGAAAAAATATTGCTAGTTTGTTTCCTCCTGCCGCTTAAGTGAGATAAAAATGTCTGACACTTGCAGGCTATTTCCTCCATTTGGAGACCCCTGGCCTTCCTGCCTGTTAACCTCTCTCATTTTCATCGACTCCAGTCCCCAGGTCCTGGTCTACAAAGACTGTGAAAAGTTTGTCCTTTCTTCCTCCTTGAGAATTTCAGACCCCTCTCTCCTTGGGGACCCCTAGATTTCCTATCAACCTGCTTAGGAAATGACTCTCTCACTAAGGCCCACTTGACTTCACATTCCTGGATGTCTGGCTCTAGGTGAGTGAGTGATCACACCATTGTAATTATTTTGGTTGTGAAGATCTTTTTTGTACAGTTCTTCTATGTATTCTTGCCACCTCTTCTTAATATCTTCTGCTATGCTAATACACTAATGGTAGACACATACCTGTATTCATGTTAATATAATCCCCAGAGAAACCCAGAGAGACAGCTATTATTAGCCTCATTTTACAGTTGATGAAACTGAAGCAAAAGAGGTTAAGTAACTTGTCCAATGTCACATATCAGCAAGTAGTTGACCCAGTCAGCCTGGCACATGAGCTCCTTAATTTCTGCTCAGGAGGATATTGGTTCCACTTTGAACCCCATTATTTACTGTCTCCACTCTCCCTGCTCCCCACTCAGTATCAGCAACAAGCCATCCCCTGCAAGGCCCATAGTGGTACCTGTACTTTCATGACTTTTCTTGTCTGGCCTGGCTTTTGCCCCCCAACCCCCCTACCCTTTTCCTTTCTCCGGATTTATATGGCAAGAATTGGGTTGGCAGATTATAAGTATGGACAGCCACCTTATGATACCTTCCTGGTTGGGCTAAGATATGTAGATAATGCATGCCAGTAATAAAATATTCCTTTGACTTCCAGGTTTGAGCTTTCAAATAGTATTGAGTGCATTGTTTTGAAGGATCTTGAGTTCTGAGATAGTGACTGAAGAGGTTTATATTTGTAACATTCCTAACGGTGTATAAAGTGTAAACAGGGAAACAATATATTTACACTGACTTAGTTGTGGCTTTAAGCCTAGAATTCTTTTTAGGTCCACAGACATCCTTATGTAAGAGAAGCCGGGAACCAGTTATTCTTTAAATATACAATAATGATATACACATTGCTTTTCCTGGCTTTGGGCAGTTATTATTTGTTTTCTGGAAATGAGATGTGTGTATATTAATTCAGTAATAGAACAATTCCAAGAGTTATCTTAGAAACTAAATGGAACAGATAGTCTTTCAGTAGGTTGCCTTGATAGTGGAGGCAAGGTTTCTGATCATTGGCCCAGAGAGTGAGTAATAGAATGAGAAAGGAGTCTAGAAATTATTTAATTCCCCATTTTTCAAACTTCAAGTCAGTTGGGTACCTCTTGTTCAAGATTTAAAAAACATACCCATGTTAACTAGCACTATATATTATTTAATGTTTCTCTTTAAATCAACTTCTTGTTTTTATTTAAATTGCATTAAACCGTAAATAAAACCAGTTTTGTATGCCATAAATAGAAATATAGATATAACTAAATCAATAAAGATAAATCAATATGTTAATTCTAGATAGTGACTTTGTCTTTGGAGACCTCAGAACTTAAGGCCTGCCCTCTCTTTCTTAAAAAATGAGATTTGCTTTTATTATGGAGGTGTCAAATCTACACTAGCAACAAGCTGAGACTTTCTCCTTGACTTTAGAAAAGTTAAAAAGGGCATTGAAAAGCAAATAACTTTCTTACTAAGAGATTCAATATTATTTAGTGCTTTTTATAGCTCAGATGGTAAAGAATCTGCCTGCAATGCAGGAGATCTGAGTTCACTACTTGGGTCAGAAAGATCCCTTGGAGAAGGAAATGGCAGTCCACTCCAGTATTCTTGCCTGGAGAATCCCATGGACAGAGAACCCTGGTGAGCTACAGTTCTTGGGGTCACAAAGAGTCGGACACAACTAAGTGACTTAACACACACACCAACTCATTTACTACTTCCACCATTATAGATCCCAAAGCTTGGAAGACATTGACTTAGTTTAATCTCCTTAGTTTTTAAAGTGGAAAATCTAGATTTCACAAAGATGAATTATTGGGCAAGTCAGCCCTGGAACCTATCTCTTGATCCCCATTTTCCCCAAACACTTTCTCCCTGCAATTAAAACAACACAAAAGAGGGATGCTTTTTAGTGGTAACCTGTCAACTTAGGGCATGGTCTATCTGAACTCTCCTATACTTAGGTACCGATAATGCTTTTGGTGGAGAAGGCAATGGCACCCCACTCCAGTACTCTTGCCTGGAAAATCCCATGGAGGGTGGAGCCTGGTAGACTGCAGTCCATGGGGTTGCTAAGAGTCGGATACAACTGAGCAACTTCATTTTCACTTTTCACTTTCATGCATTGGAGAAGGAAATGGTGGCCCACTCCAGTGTTCTTGCCTGGAGAATCTCAGGGACAGGGGAGCTTGGTGGGCTGCCTTCTCTGGGGTCACACAGAGTCAGACACGACTGAAGTGACTTAGCAGCAGTAGCAGTAGCAATACTTTTGGTAATGGAGTACTGTTGCTTTCCTGCCTTCTTTGGGTAGATTCACTATTCCCTTTACATATCTGCTTGCTTATTTGTATATATTTATTCGTATTTGAACACAACACAGTGTATGAATTTTGGAGGTTCTCAAAATTAAAAGACTGAATTCAACTCAACATCAGCAAATCAGCAATAACAGTAAGTGCAATTCCTGCTCCACTCTCACCCCTGCTCCACTGCCTGTGATGAACAGCTGGAGTTTTACTACTACCCAGGGAATGGTTCATTTTGACCTTGTCAGAGTCTACCTGCTTGCTATTCCTAGTATGGTACCTCTTCTCATCAGAGAACTTGAAGCAATTATTATATTATGCTCTTTAAAACCTGGCTATTTCCCAGATGGCTCAGATGGTAAAGTGTCTGTCTGCTTGCAATGTGGGAGACCTGGGTTTGATCCCTGGGTCCGAAAGATCCCCTGGAGAAGGAAATGGCAACCCACTCCAGTACTCTTACCTGGAAAATTTCATGGATGGAGGAGCCTGGCAGGCTCAGTCCATGCGGTAGCAAAGAGTCAGACACAACTGTGCAACTTCACTTTCACTTTTCTTTCTTTAAAATTAAAACTAAAGTATGGCTTAGGACCATACCAAAACAATACACTGGGAGTTGGGGGAGAGGGCTAAGGCACATTATCATTTTCTCTGAGACATATTTCATCACATTTTTTAAAAGGAATTTTACACTTTACACCTCACTGTGAAAGAAAAGAGCAGCTGCCCAAAGAAAGCAGGTTTACAATCACAAAAAGCTTCTGAGTTTTAAGGGTCTGTTTTCTGAAAATAAGTATTATTCTTTTTGGGTCTTCCTGTTATCATTACCCTTATTCTTGTTTTTTTTTTTTTTAACACCAACACCTCTCTTTTATTTAGTGATATCTCTTGAAGTCCCTTCTATATCACTTCGTATAGAAATGCCTTTTCTTTTCTTGCCTAGTATCCTATAGTATGGATATGCCATAATTTATTTATAGTCCTCTATTTGTAGCTATCTTGTATTTTGACAGACTTGTACAGACATGCACTATTAAACCATTGATTCTGTAAGTATTGTTGCACCTATGTAAGTTCCTTTGTGCTTTTGTCATTAGCATAAATTCCTAGAAGTCAAATTCCTGAATCAAGGACTATATTCACATGTAAAATTGAACAGATTTTGCTCAGTTTCCCTCTTAGAGGTGTACCAATTTTTATTTCCATCACAAGAGTGTGTATTTTCCTTGATCTTCAACCTCATATTTTTTGATCATTGCAAATCTTATAACAAAAATTTTCCCATAGTTTTAATTTGCATTTCTCTTACTGTAAGAGTTGTTTGAGCAACTCTCCACAGGTCTAATAGTTGTGGCCATTTCATTTTCTGTTAGTTATCTAAGTCTTGCCCTTTTATCCTTAGGTTCTTGGTCTTTCTCTATTGATTACCCAGAGAGCATATGTTAAGGAAAACAGCTTTGGGCCTGTTATATGAATTGCAATTATTTATTTTCCACTTTTGTGACTGGTATTTTCTTTTACTGGCCTTTTATTATTTTTGTTTGATGTAGCAACTTTTGACTTTTATCTGTTTGTATTTATTGTCTTTTTCTAAAGTCTGGGATTTCATCATTCTTAGAAAAACCTTCCCTGTATCATAAAAATAAATTCTCCCATGTTGTTTTCAGCATTTTATGGTTTCAATATTTACTATTAAAATTCTTATTTATCTAGAATCTATTTTGATATAAAGTGTGAGATATGGATCCAACTTTTTCCTTTTGATCCAGATTAGCATTCACTCTTTATCCAGTCATTTGTATTTTATTCACTAATATAGACTTCATTTGGAGAAGGAAATGGCAACCCACTCCAGTGTTCTTGCCTGGAGAATCCCAGGGACAGGGGAGCCTGGTGGGCCACCGTCTATGGGGTCACACAGAGTCGGACACGACTGAAGCAACTTAGCAGCAGCAGCAGCAGCATAGACTTCATTACATAAAACTACTATATGCATTCTAGCTATTGTCAAACTTCTTCTTCTTCACACTTTGTATTATATTTTACTATAAAAAGTTAACACAAACTTAGTGTTAAAACAATGTAAATTTATTATAATCTTACCTTTCTGGAGGTCAATAGTCTGATATGGGTGTCACTGACTAAAATCAAGATGTCCGCTGACCTGCATTTTTTTTAAAGCTGTAGGGGAGAATCCATTTCCTTGCTTTTTACAGTTGCAAGAGATTGCCTGAATTCCTTGGTTCATAGCCCTCCCCCTCAATCTTCAGAGCCAGCAATGACTGGTGGAGTCTTTCTCATATTGCATCACCCATACATAGCTCTTCTTTCTTCTCCTTCCACTTTCAAGGACCCTTGTGATTATACTGGGCTTCCCTGGTAGCTCATTTGGTGAAGAATCTGCCTGCAATTCAGGAGACCCTGGTTTGATTACTGGGTCAAGAAGATCTGCTGGAGAAGGGACAGGCTACCCAGTCCAGTACTCTTGGGCTTCCCTGGTGGCTCAGCTGGTAAAGAATCTGCCTGCAATGTGGGAGACCTGGGTTCGATCCGTCAGTTGGGAAGATCTCCTGGAGAAGGGAATAGCTACCCACTCTAGTATTCTGACCTGGAGAATTCCATGGACTGTATAGTCCACGGGGTCACAAAGAGTCAGACATGACTGAACGAGTTTCACTTTCACTTGGGCTCACCAGGATAATCCAGGAAAGGCTCCCTATTTTAAGATGAGTTGATTAGTAAATTTCTTTGCATCTGCAACCTTAATTCCCTTTGCCACTTAATGTAACAAAGTTACAATTTCAAGTGGTTGTCTGTGGGGGCACATTATTGTGCCTAATACAGTCCTTTCTTCAAAGTTACGGCTTTTTACATTTAAAAGTAAAATATGTCTTGAACAAAATATGGATTGTTGTAAGGAGATTATCAATTACATTTTAAAATTTATTAGTGTTTAGTAATCTTCTATGTGTTTTTGGTATTTGGATGTGAAGCTTACAGAGATATTAATCAACTGTTTAGTAGGTGGATTTTATAAAGTTTGGTTTTGCTTTTCAATCCACTGCTCTTTCCTTCTCTCCCCCAGTCCTTTCTCTCCACATTTCCCCTGTATTTCCTTCTACTCAAAGCTTTTCCTGTAATTACTGACAAAAGTCAACCTTAACACTTCCAATAGGAGCTTCAGATCCTGAGTTTTAGGGAGAAAAGGATATATTCTACTTATTCTACCTTAGACTTACTTTTTTTTTTGGATTTACTTTTAATTTGTTTTGGCCTAATCGAAAAAGATCCAGATTCTGAATTCAATCATTACATCAACAGATATTACAATTTGGCACCTACTGTGTGCAAATGTGTTTTCAAATAAGTTAAAATGTTTTATATATGGTTTCTGTTTTCGGAGAGGCAAGATGAAGCTATTAAACCAGCATAAGAGTAATGTAATAATACTGATTGACAAGACAGGAAATGTCACAGGCAGCACATGATCAATGATTAATGGGCAAATCAGTGGAACAGGAAATGAATGTAATGAGTTCAGAGAAAGGATAACTCTGTGTTGTGTGTACCCCACGCTCATATATTACCCACTACCACTTAATTAACTCCATCAAGCATACCCCCAAAGCCACTGCAGTTCTCCATATCATCATTAACTTGTTCTTGCAGAAGGAAAAATCTTGGTGCCAGATGCAAGTAAGGTTATAAAATTCATGCTCAGTTTTAGAGGAATTATGACTATTTTCAGAAATCTGGGGCTCATAGGGTTATTTTCAGGAGGTGGTCAGCATTAAATGCTCACGGTGAGTGCTCAGCAAATATTTATTAAAATGAAATGATATGACTCAACTCTTTCTATTTCTCCCACTTTCCTAATTTTTTGCTATCTTAATTTTCTCATGACTCTGTCTTTACCATCTGAGCCACCAGGGAAGCCCACCTATGATTTTATCTTTGAGGGATTTTTCAAGTTATCTGTACAACTTAATTTAAAATCAGTGGTGGATTTAATTTACATGGTGTTTTCTTGTTATTAATGAGCATTAAATAAAATCCAGCCTTATATCATTTTAATTTAGATTTTCCTTCAAAGGACCACCACTTTCATTAATCTCAAATTATGAATGTCTGTATGGGATGGGTTCATTTGACTTTAATTATATAATTTTAGCTGCTGCTGCTGCTGCTGCTGCTGCTAAGTCGCTTCAGTCGTGTCCGACTCTGTGCGACCCCATAGACGGCAGCCCACCAGGCTCCCCCATCCCTAGGATTCTCCAGGCAAGAAGACTGGAGTGGGTTGCCATTTCCTTCTCCAATGCATGAAAGTGAAAAGTGAAAGTGAAGTCGCTCAGTCGTGTCCGACCCTCAGTGACCACATGGATTGCAGCCTTCCCGGCTCCTCTGTCCATGGGATTTTCCAAGCAAGAGTACTGGAGTGGGGTGCCATTGCCTTCTCTGAATTTTAGCTTCTCCTAAGAAATTTAAAACTATAGAAGACTGTTTTTTAAAAAGGCTTTTTTATTTTTTGGCCTTATTAGTTTAAGAAGAAAGGGTAGAGTTTTCAAAGCATAGACTTTGTTCATTAGTAATTATTTATATCCTGACTTATTCCCTGGTAATCATGTTTTTCCTAGATATGTATTGCTTTTAAAAGTTTTAATTGGACTGTTTTTGATACTGAAAAAGACTTTCCGTAAAACAACCTGATTCTGTTGTATGACTCTTAATTTCTTGCCCTCCTAACATTGATATTTTCTTTATGTTATTTATAATTGCATTTTATAACAACAGTGATAACTCAGTTTTGTATTTATGTATGTAATCTCTGCATAATCCTCACAACAGTCTTGCTGATATGAGTGACAGAGTGAGAAAATTCAGAGACAACTGGTGGTTAAATTGCAACTAAATCTCATGAAGCCGTGGAGGTGAGTGTATTAATGATAAGATTTTTCTGTCTGTGCAATCTCTTCCGTCCTCGTCACAACATGTCTCCACCTGATCCTTCACTCTGTTCTGTGTCTCTCTCTCCAGTGTTCTCATCTCAGTAAGATTAAACTACTTGACAATGGAAAGTGTTCTGGCTGGTAGCAGATAACTAGAAATTCTTTTATCTCCTGTCTCATATTATCATTAGCACCAATTATTCACTTTGTAGAGAACATTGTTTTCATGCACACATGTGTATTTTCATGCACACGTTTGCAAAGGAAGAAAGCAAGGGGCTAGGAGGAAGGCCTGGCTAGCTGCTTACCAAATCCTTTTTCCTCATCTTCCTGCTAGAATGTATCTTCCAGTCTCTTTTGTGATAGGTGCTTGTCAAGTAACAAAATGATAGAGGATGAGTGTTTGTGGGATTGCTGTGTGCCATTTCTAGGTTGGCCTCTTACCAGCCTCCTATATGTGATCCTCTATAATCTCTCCCTAACAGACACCAGAGATTAACATCTGACGTGTGCCTGGCATTGAAGATGGTAAAGACACAGTATGGAAGGAGGCTGGGTCTCTGAATCACTGCTTGGAGGAGTCCTCTGCTTTTTTTTTTTTTTTTTCTGTAAACAAAGACACACTTCTCTTGAGTTGAAGTATTTGGTCATTTTGTTATGGCAGCTAATATTAACTTAATGGGAACATTTGTGTCTGCCAAAATTAGGCTCCAATTTCTTCTTTTATAAAATGAAAGAATTTGCCATGCTGCCCTCCTTGCTCTTTCCCAAACACCGAACATTCAGCACTTATTGTTTCTTCGGCTTGAAAACTCTTTTCTCAGAAATTCACGTGACTTGCACCCTCCATCCTCAGTTCAGCCCAAATGTGACCTTATCAGTGAGGCCTCGCTGGCCACTAAGTAAAATGACATTTCCTCTCGTCCACTGCTCTTTTCCCCTCTTATCTTGCTCTACTTCCCTTTATAACACAATCACCAAACTTTTATTTATTTGGCATTCAGTAAAATATTTGTTGAAGAACTGTGTGAATGAAGAGCTCTCTCCAGGGTGCCAAACAGCTCTAAAAGATTGTGTTCCTTAAATGTAAGAATTTATCATCTAAGGGGGAAAATAAAACAGATTAAAAGAAATCAATCTTAAATTCACAAAATGCATATAAACTTTGTCAACATTATATTGTCAAAAATGTGAGGGAAGGTAGGAGTTCTAGTAGTTACTGACCTCTGCATTTGGTCCACTGTCTTAAGGGCAGGACTGCGTAACTAGCACGTACATATCTAAGCCCAGGAGGTGTGCAGGGGAGGTGTTTTGGGCCATGGGTCAGGGGTGGTCTGAACAGAGCTCGAACTTGTCTCTGGGTTGTTGACACACATGTCTGTGAGGCCCCACGTGCTGCTGGATGGACGTGGGATGTGGAGATGTGAAGAGAAGGGGCGGCCGAGGGGTGGGGGTGGCAGCTTCCAGCTGCATCGTTGCTATGGAGCTGCCAGCCACTGGGCTCAAGTGATGTTGTCACTCTGTTCTACGCTCCGTGAATCTTTTTTTCCCCTTGGGGGAAAGGATGTCTTCATAACTTATGGATTTAATTAATTTTGCTTGAATCTTCAATTAAGGAAGTTGAATGATACACAGCTGAATGCAGTATATTTACTGATTCTTCAAGCATTCATTCAGAAGGGCACCAATATGGTATCATCAATAAATATTTGCACTGCCACTGCAGATGTGGGCCTAATCAGAGTGCTACAGGGGAAAAGAGAGATTAGACTCAGCCCCTATTTTTAATGCCCTTCCAGTTTTAGCAAAGATCTTTTATCACGAGAGCCATTTCGAGTATACTAAAATTAACCACCATGTGATTGTAGCATTTACAGTAACATCATGTTTGTGTCTGGCATCTGTGTTTATCTCCTTGTTAATTCCTCAACCTTACCATTTATTTTTCATGTTCACAAAGGTTAATTGACATCGACTACTGTTTACATGAGGAATTCCTGGGTGAGTCTTCGTGGTGGCCACTTTGCAGGGTTTCAGTTCAGTTGAGCAGGAATTTTGATAGTCAATCTACGAGGCTGTCTGGAAGCCTGGCACTTAATTGAAGTTGCACTGCCCCTGACTGGGCTGGACTGTTTAACAAGGGGGAAGTTTGATTTTTCTTGTCTCTCTTTGCTATGGCTTAATCCTCCATACGCTGACTCCCTCTTCAGGTTCTTAGGGGCAATTTCTCCCTTTGCTTAAACTTACGTGGATGGAATAGTAATGATTTACTAGTGATGATCTGGGCTGAGGTAGGTCAGTAAGACTACAGTATATTTGCATACTGTTTTCAGTCAGTATACAAATTAGTATAATAGTGTTATTTCTCCATATATCAATACTGCAAAGTAGGCAGGGCATACATAATCCCCACTACACTAATGAGAGATCTGGGGCTGAGATCACAGAGCTGGGTGATGGAGCAGCAACTGCAACCCTGGGTCTTCTGACTCCTGGTCCAGTGCTGTTCCCTGCTTGGACCCATTTCCTTTGGAGTGAGGATCAAGTGTGCCTGCTGTGGAAATGCCCCATGCTCTGTACAGCATGACATTGTAAAGCAATTCTCTACATACACCCCCACCCCATTCTGAGTGGTAACTGACTCCTGTATGTGTATGGGTTTCCCTGGTGGCTCAGAGGGTAAAGAATCTGCCTGCAATGTGGGACACTTGGGTTTGATCCTTGGGTCTGGAAGAGCCCCTGGAAAAGGGAATGGCAACCCACTCCAGTATTCTTGCCTGGAGAATTCCATGGACAGAGGAGCCGGCAGGCTACAGTCCCTGGGGTCACAAAGAGTCAGACAATTAATTCCTAGGCACTTTCCATACCTTGGATTTCTGTGGATGGTGCTTACACATTGTTCTCATTTTCTTCCACTGGCTAGCCTTTCAGGGCTTGAAAATATTGTCACTTGCTGTTGTCACTTAAAGAATACAATGTATTTGCCTTACAGCAAAATAGAGAATGATAAAGAATTATATGTGTGTCTGTTACATTATCTTGTGAGTTTATAGCAATTATCACCTGCTGAAATTGATGTAAAAAGCTAGGTTGGGGGTAATTAAGCCTAATTGTTGCTAGTTTACCAGAGGTGGGGAAATCACATTAATGTTTTCTTATGTGAGTAAGTGTTTAGGGTTGAGATGTCTGTCTAGCATGGCACCGTCTGTTACCCTTTCATAAAATTACCTCCTTATTCTTTGTCATTTGCATCCAAAGAAATAAAACCATAAGTTTAGGAAAGGGGCTAATACCATCTGCCCTCCAGCTTCCTGTTCCATGTCCATAGGCTTAGTAATGGTGCTCAGTCAGCATCTTGGCTGAGACCCCCTGCAGACCCATGGCGTCTGCCCCTCCCTGTCTATGTAGAGCACCATCTGTGGTTGCTGGCCCCATGGCAGTGCCACATCTCTGGGGATGAGCAGATACCAGAAGCTTCTAAGCCTCTGGCCCTTCTGCCTGAGGTGGCCTGCCAGCTCCTAACAGGCGTTTCACTTATGCCTCAGTTTCACAGTATCTAAGGACCCCAGATGGGCCTAAGATGGACGTGGGTGCACTCCCTTCCCACACACAAGCCTTTTCAGGTTCATGGAGGAAGCTGTGTGGCTTTGGAGCTCACTTTCTATAGCCCCTGACTGTCTTGATTATTAGAGATTTTCTGGAGGTTATTAGAGATTTTTGAGGGGAGATTATTAGAAACTTTCCAAGCAGCAAACATGGATTTACAAGGCAAAACTCATAGGTAGAATAATCTTGCCAAACTCAACAGCTGTGACAACTGGGGCCTCATTCTACTTTAAATTCCTTTGCAACTGAGCATGAGTTGTGTGGAACTGCAGAACCCCACGTGGTCTCTGCCTGTATCAGCTCTACTTAGACATCTGCTGACCAGCACTTGCAGAAGCCGAATTCTTACCTAATGCTGTTTGCCAGGAGTCTTATAGCCAAAGCCTTTTAAATCAAAGGGAATCATCAGGGAGAACAAAAGGTAGTCTCCTGCCCTTAAGACACAAGCTCTAATGTTGTTCCATTAACTGTCTGCCTTAAGTATCTGAACGGTTTAAGCAACTGGGGTGCATTTGTCTCCCTGACTTTATCCTCATTAGGCAGGATGAGCATTAAAAAACATGCACACACATGCACACATGCACACACATGACAATCCATAGTCTGGTTCCTGTGTGGGTATAGTACATGTCACTATCATTCATTGAAATATATGAGATCTCTGTTATGAAATGTTCTGTCTCCAAAAACAGATATTGCTTCTCTTTTAGAAAAAATATCCTTGGCTGGATCCCTGGAACTTTAATTAAAATCCTGGTTGCTCTTTAAAAAAACGTTATTGCATTTCTGACAGCTTGGATGTAGAACAGTGAGGCCAGGAATCAGAGCGTTTTGCTGGTGGGATGAGAGGGCCCATGAGGACAGATCAAAGGGTCACCCGGACTAGCCAGTCTGGTGGGTCTCAGGGGGAAAACCTGCCACTTGATGAGGGCCAGCCCACCTAGCCCTGAGACCCCAGTTTGTAGATGATTATTGGAAGCAGTCACACAGATTCTTTCATTTGTGTTCTTGACATTGTTTGGGCTGTTACAAACTAAAAAGATTATCATTAACAAGTTAGTTAATTCCTTTGTATATTTTTATGGATTGAATGTGCCTTTTCAAAATTCATACACTGAAGTCCCAGCCCTCAACATGATGGTATTTAGAGGTGGGACTCTTGACAAGTGATTAGGTTTAGATGAGCCATGAGGGTGGGACCCCCACGACAAGAATGGTGCCCTTGTACAAACAGGAAGTGACACCAGGATACAGCGAGAGAGTATCTACAAGCCCTGAAGGGGTCTCTCACCAGGAACTGAACCTTTAGGCACCTTGATATCAGACTTCCCAGTCTCTGGATCTGTTGTTTAAGCCACCCCGTCTATGGTAGTTTGTTATGGAAGACTGAAACATGTATTTCAGTAAGCACTTAACTTATGTATTGAACTTATATATTTTGTTGTTCAGTCACTTAGTCATGGCCAACTCTTTGTGACCCCATGGACTGTAGCACGCCAGGCTTCCCTGTCCTTCACCATCTCCCGGAGTTTGTTCAGACTCATGTTCATTGAGTTGGTGATGCCAACCAGCCATCTCATCTTCTGTCATCTCCTTCTCTTACTGCCTTCAATCTTTCCCAGCATCAGGGTCTTTTCCATTGAGTTGGCTCTTCGCATCAGGTGGCCAAAGTATTGGAGCTTCAGCTTCAGCATAAAGGACATAAGATGTCCCCCTTTTTTTTTTTTTTTTGAATTGGCTGTACCTTGAGGCTTCCAAGGTTTTAGTTCACTGACCAGGGATTGAACCTGGCCCCTTGGTAATGAAAGCCTGGAGTCCTAACCGTTGGACTGCCAAGGAATTCCTGAAGTATTATTTTCAAAATGCTTGAAAGCGTTAGACACTCAGTCATGTCTGACTCTTTGCGATCCCATGGACTGCAACACTTAATTTTCATCTCCCTCACTGGACTGTGAGTCAAATGAGGGCAGGAGTCACCTGTGTCTTGTCCATTGCCATGTCCCTGGCACCTAGCTGGGAATATGGGAGAGGCAGATGCTAAAAACGAACAAACTTGTGTAATGCCGTGGAGGCACATGGCGTACATACTAGGGAGAAGGCAGATGACTAAGACATTGCCTGTTTCCACAGGTGAATGGTGTCTTGATGATGATTCAACACTTTTCATTATTATAATGAGAATAATTATTTCTTGATGTATCAGGAATTTTTAAGATTTTTGATTCTCAGAATAACTTGATAAGGTCAGTATTTTTTCTTTTACAAAGGAGGAAGCAGTCTGAGGAAATTTAAATGGCTTACCTGAAGACCCACTGGGTAGAGAATCTTGTCTTCAAACTCAAGCCTGTGTCTCCAGCATTTCTGCAGTGCCACCACCTTTGAACATTGGTGTTATTCCTTCTCTTTGTGCATCAAGGACAAGCTTTTCTGATCTTCTTAACTAGAGAACTAGACGAGAGAGAAATCATTTAATTTTTAGTAGAATTGTTGCATGAAGAGATTTATATTTTAGTTGGTCACAGGAGCTTTGTCTTCAAAATACCTGCCAGGATGGTTTTCTTCCTGAGTGAATGCAGAGCAGTCATGTGGAGAGGAGGCCAGGTGAGCCCTCCCCGCTGAGCTATTCTTATTGTCACCGTGGGTGGGCTTGTGGAACAGAATGAGCTTGTGCTGAGGGAGGGGTGGGGCGGGCAGGCAGGCTGGCCATCTGAGGATGGTGTGGCTGTTCTCCTCCTACATCTATGAGGAGTGGCCTGGACTCTCCTCCACCATCAGAAATTAGCAGCAGAACCTGGAGGAGCTGTTCTGGAAGGCGCAAGTCCACCCTTCCAGGTTCTCACACTCATTAGAAGGGAATTGGCCATAGAGGGGGATGGCGCTGGGTGACAGCCTGGCTTCTGGCTGTGTGACCACTCTACCTGAAGGTTCCAGTAAGTCACTTACTAGGGGGTCCTCTGGGACTGGAGCTGAGGCAGTTGCTGGAGCAGAGGAAGGAGGGAGCCAGTTGGATAGCATGCTTGTTTCCACATTCTGAGTTCCTCAATGGTCCCCTGTGAAGAAGTAGAGAAGGAGACGTGTGCAATGCTGGTTTCCTAGCTCCTTATGCTAAAGCTTCACCCTCACAAAATTCGATTTGCTGAGTAGGTACTTTAAAGCAGTGAGCTGGTAGAAAGGAGAATTCTGAGTTCTGACCAGGCTTGCTGTTGTGTAGGTGCCAGTGTAGCATAGAACTGACTCCCTCAGAGAGGGTGCACATATGTTTTGGCAGAGAAATCACAGACTCAAAGCCCGCCCTGCCCTCTCATTCTACAGATAAGGAGATAGAGGCTCAGAGAGGTGACATGAATGAACCAGAATATCTGCTCTTTCTTTTGCCTGTAGCTTTGGCTTCCAGATCCATTCAGAACCTGTAGATCCAGGCTCTAGGGCACACCAATGCAGTGTGGGATGAACAGACACAGAGGGTAGGTTGGCTTGAGTGGCTCTGCAGCTTGAGTCACAGCAGTGGATGGGATGCTCTCCTCTCAGTTACTAGAGGGCTGGTCACAGTCATGTTGAATCACCCTTACTCCTGTGTGGTGGAGGAAGGAACCAATCAGAATCACCTAGGGAGATTTTCCAAAACGCATGCGCAAACTCTGCTTGCCTCTCCTTGTCAAAAGTGCACCCAAAGGGAAAAAGAGGTGGTGGTGAGCCTAGGTGCTGATAAGTACTTTGGTTGTGCTCATCCCTTCCTGACACCCATTGTGGTACTGCCAGACAACGGTAAGCATCTTGAGGGGGGCCTTGTCTTAAGTGTCTGCAGCACCAGGTGGAGTGTCTCATTCACTACATATTTGTTGAATGGAAAGATGAAACAGATGGCATTGGAGAGATAAGGAAAACAAAACTCCTAGACAGAAAGGACTGGGCCCTGGGATGTGAGGAGGCTGGAAAGTTGCTTGGTCAATACGTGTTTATTGAGCCTGGCCATCTTCAGCTGTCTTGCCATCGACCCTCTTATCAGTGTACATAAACACTGTTCTGCCCTTGACCTCAAGAGTTAAAATAATAAATAGCTTAATTGGTCCTCATTAATTCTACTTTGAATTTATTACAGATAAACATGGCCTTGAAAAGAAACACTCCCACGTTCAGCCCATGTGTTTTATCCCAAGCCTCTCAAAGGTGCACGGGTAGTAAAACAAATAAAACCGGCCTCCCACCTCCACCCTCCCATCAACAGCACATTTGCTATTGAGTCCAGGCAAATGGCCATTTGCAAGGTTGGATGAGTAGTTAAGCCACACAGGCACAATGTAATATGACAACATTCTTCATGGTAATATCGTCCTGCTCCTCATTACATTTGAATATAGATTGCCAGCATGCAACGCTTCCAACCTTGCTCTCTATGCGTGAGCTGAGGAGTTCTTCAGACAAGGTGAAGCCCACATGTGCTTCCCAGGAATTATTAGCCTATTTGTAAGCCTAAACAAAATCACAGCTATTGTCTCTAAGAACTTAATTTGCCAAAGCTCTTTTCTTCCCATCCTTAATTATGTATGTATTTATAGACTTGAGCCACCTGCCTGCTCAATGCTCATGTATAACCGTATCTCTTATGTGGCACTTAATGGCTCAGGGCGCTTCCTTTATACTCTCTTTGCTTCAAACTCTATATTTAAATATCTGTACTCAGCTCGGCTTTTGAGTATTAAAACATTTTTCTCCCCTTCCTTGAAAAGCTGCAAACAAACCTTTTAGCATTTTATCTGGACCAAACAGTAGTGGTGTTACACAAGAAACGAGAACTCTGTAAGTAAATCTATGTGTTCATATGACTAAAGTGCATTATAAAAAGAAGCAATAAATCCAGTTTTCTACATAAAAGGAATTAGATTTTCTAGTTTACCTCTGCACTGGGATTAATAAAATGTGCAACAAATAGCTGATGGAATGATCCATTTGAAGTTTGTAAAGGCATCTTGGGAAGCTGGCAGGAGTAGCCTTTTTATTTTTTCAGAGAAAGGGTGCCTGTTAATTTTTTGATTCAGTCTTGCTCCTGAATGACTGTTTTAAAATGAGCTACGAGACGGCTACCTGCCCATTTCTGCATGGCTGAGCAAATTCCCCCGTAAATCCAAGTTTCTCTTCATTTCCATCACTATACGTCTCCAAATTACAGAGAATTCATTCCTGAGCTGGAGAGGTGCCAGAAGTTTCTCATCTAGCTGTCTGTGGGCTGCCTTTTTCTTTCCCCTCTTTGAGGCTTTCTGATGCCTAGAGTGAGCTCAACTCAAAGGTTTCCAGCCTCACACTCGCCTCACATTCCCCCACAGTCACACCGAGCTCTGGGATTTGGAGGAATAACCGCGTGCCAGCATCCGATTCACAGGCTCCTTTTACCTGCAGGTGTTCCAGAAACTTCAAAATGCGTCTGGTAATGTATTTGCTCCTCTTAACATGCCACTTTGGCATGCATTATATGCAGCTGCTTATTTTTTTTTTTTTAAATCTGTCTTCTGAATAACATGCATGCTAAATGTTAAAGGGGGCTTGGAGGACAGTGTAAGCTTAATTAATGCCTAGGTGTGTGTGTGTGTGTGTGTGTGTGTGTGTCCTTGTTAATGTAGGCATGTTGACATAAATATGTATTATTTATGGACACATTTGTCTGCAGACAGATTTCACTAAAGGGATCTCACTGAAAGCACTACTTTTTATGTACATCCAGGTTTTCTAATCAGATCTGTAAACATCTCACACAGCAGCAAGTAGAGGAAAAATACGTTTTTCATCCCTATGCAAATGGCATGTTTTAGGCACCTTTTTGAAAAACCCTACTTTCTTTCTTAAAAAAAGGTAGTGTGTGTGTGTGTGTGTGTGGGCAGGGAGTGTTGGGTTTTTGAAAATTTGGAGAGTTGTCTTGCTGCTGCACGAAAATTTCTACCCCATGTTACCTGCCTTCTTAAAACTCAGTAATCACGGCGGGGAAGAGATGTGGTTCTGCTTCAGAGTAACCCCATGGGGATGCTGAGCTGCAGTGTTCAGCAGGCATTTTAGGTACTCTAAATACTGGTGCTGGAATAATAAGTAGATGGGGTAAATTTGCTATTGCCGAGTCCTGCTCTGTTTCCTGGCTTGTAGAAATCGCATTCACACTGTACATTTAGGATGTGCGTGTGTTTATTGAACTCTAGTAAAGCAGCATGAGAGTGTGGGCTCATAAATCACATCATTTCTTTGCCAGTACTGGGTGCTAGCTTCTAAAATTAAGAAATTATTAGCAATTAATAATACATTCAGCATCCCTTGTCTCATTGGGTGAGATTTACATCCTGGGGACTTGCTCTTCTAGTTATAGAGACTGATGATTTAAGGTTCAGACTTAATTGCTATTTCAAATCCTTTAGCTAGAAAGATGCTTGCAGTACTTTATTTAAAAGACTTGTTTTGAAAAATGTGTATGTATATTTCTCACTGTGGTGGTGAGCTAATTAGGACTGTAATGTGCTATGCATTTAAGATAAACAACTTCTCTTGAGTATTGCTCACTTGTAGAATAAGATTTGCTTTCTTGTCTTCATATTGTAATAATTCTTTTACTTTGCATTCTGTTCTTGCTTTTTGAGAAATCAATAATTACTAATTGTTGTGAAGATGAGAAAATAATGTAGCAACTCAGAATTCACAAACAAAAGTAGGTTGAATTAGCAGTTTTCTGAGAAATTAAATGAAGCAGATTTTCACAAGTGAGTTTCTAAGTGTGCAGTAGGTATTGATATTTGCAAATGGAAACAACTTAAATATAAACTTGTTAAATATAACAGGTTAGGATAGTGTTAATGCCATCTTGTTGTAGTTACTTACCATATATAAAATGAAGTAGTAAACAGGTTAATTATTTTATATTGGTTATTAATTACTTTTACTTCATGATATTGATTATAGAACAAATTAATTTTAACTTTGGTAAAATAGTTTACTGAATTGTAAAAGTGAAAAGGTATATTCTTGAAAATTAGTGTGAAAATCATTGTTACTTTTTAGTGTTTGAGATCTACTGTTTTATCACTTATAGATCTGTATACTTACAGAGGATTATATGTATTTCCAAAAATTTTGCATACATTTTAATACTTATTTTTATCAGCCATGTTCAATTCATAATTGCTCAAAACAGTACAGTAAAAATGCATTTCATTATGTACAAATGGTTCCTTGAAGGAACATATTATATTAGAAGCCATTAAAAACCGGTGTTGCCTATTAATGTTATACTCGTGTATTGTTCTGTGTGTAATTGATTTTAAGTACTATTCATTTCCAATATTTAAATACATCTAATATTGTGACCTGTTTGATGTAGAAATCTTGTCTCTGTGAGTAACTTGATGAAGGTCTCAAATTGAATGTACAGGATGACTGAAGATTTAGTACTTTTTTTGTATGTATTGCAATATGCATTAATGTAATATACAAATATTAAGCTATGTAAAAACATTCATTGCATTCAACCGCAATACAAAACCCTTTCATCTTACTTTTGAAGTTGGTTATTTTGTTTGAAGTCAGTTTCATAGGCATAAAAAGAGGTTTTATTTTTCTGAGTTTGTGTGGCACTGTGTGGTAACAGGAAAAATACAATGCCATTTTGAAGGGAATATTATGTGTACCAAATAGAGGAAAGAATGCCACATTCACCATCTGTCTCTAATTATGATTTCCTACTCGCTTTTAGATGGATCATAGATCAGGTCTTTATTTTATAAAACAGATTTATCTTACCTATAATACCTAAAGTGAAGTAAAACACTTCCCTCATACAATAATTTCTCTGTTGTATGACTGAGACTGTCTTATGAAACATTTCATTTTTTAAGGTTCACATATAGAAAGAAGCTATAAAAATATAATTTGTGGACTGACCATGCAACATGGCTGAAACATCCATCCTTTAAGTAAGCATTTATTGAGCATCCCTTTGCCAAATCATAACCTGGCCTTGAGTAAGTGGGTGGGTGGGGGTGGGAGGTCTTAAGAAAGAGGAGATGCTTTCCTGCTCTTTTGTTATTACTAATTGGAGAATATTTTGCCCTACCTAGTTTCAAAATGTTTCCATTCTTAGAGTCTGAAGTAGAGAGGAATGATCACAGTTGGGGTGGATAGGGCAGACAAGCCAAGGAAACTGGAGAAGGTGAATTCTCAACCAAGTTTTTAAGGCAGTTATTAGCAGCAATTGAAAGAAAGGACAGAAATAGGCATTTTGCATGGATGGAAAAGAAATCTGAGAGGAAGCAAATCATGTCAGGAGGAAACAAAGGTGGTATTATATGGGGAAGAGGGACCACACTGGGAGTAACAGCAATAGAAATTGAAAAAAAAATTACAGAGGTGGGTATGAAATATTTTAAATTACTCTTTACTAGCCTTAGTATGTCCTATGGAAAATTCTTTGAGCCAGTGGATATTTCTTCTATTTTATTCTGTCAAGCTCTATAAAACAGCATTTCAAAATCTATGCAATAATGTTAATATTTCTTGAACATTTACTCTGGGCCAGGTACTATGCTAATACTTTAAATGGAGGATCTCATATAGTCTTCACTGACTAATTAAAATATTCATCCTATATATGAAGAAATTGAGGTACTGAGAAGTTCTATAACTTGTCTAAGATTATACAAGGTCAGAAATGGG
Organism: Bos taurus; assembly: GCF_002263795.3. NCBI lineage: Eukaryota > Metazoa > Chordata > Mammalia > Artiodactyla > Bovidae > Bos > Bos taurus. Next base: position 108,431,808 of record NC_037328.1, on the reverse strand, counting down.
TGAGCTGCGATCTGAACCTAGACTCTGGAGCCCAGTCTTCTAACCACTGCATTTCAAAGCCCCTTCACTTCATCTTAGCTCCAGATTCAGACTGGTGTGACCAGTTGCTGACTAGATGTGTCATTTAGGTCCTTTGGTAACAAATGCTGAGACAGAATTACTGAGCAAGTATTTTACTGGAGGGTAAAGATAAAGAGGAAGGAAGCAGAGTTGTGCAGGGAAAGTCTTCAGACCACAGTGCAGACACAGCCTCATCCAATCCAGGAACGATCTCCAAAAGGAAGACTATCTATTAGAGGAACCCCACACTGGACAGAAATGGCCAGGCTGAGTACCCCTAACCTGCTCAGCCACTGACTGGAGATTCCCAGGAAGGAAGGGCATGGCCGTGTCTCAAAAGTTGAGGCCATTCCTGAATGTTCTGTTAGCTGGAGGCTGTCAGCTACCTGTGCTTCTTGTAGTTGAACAGCAAGTTCTTTTTTGAAGGGTGATCTGCGATGTGTACCTCCTTGGCTGCCAGGGTGATGTCTATAGAGAATATACCATTGAAATTCAGGGTGAGGCAAGCTAGATACACAGGACAAAGAATTTAAGGAAGTGTTCACTTTCAGGGTCATGCAAATGCAGGGCATGGCTTAAGAGTGAGTGCCTCCTTAATTCTATACCCTATGTGCTTTGCTTGTCTCACCCTGGTCTTCCAAACCTCAAATTCAACACACTTAGAATTTTGCTCAGATCCTCCCCTCCAAAACATTCCCTTCCTTCAGGGAGATTCATGGGTCCATCTATCGCTAGTGTCTTATCTACCATCCAGTTCAGTCTCTCCACTGCCAGAGCATCATCTGAGTTAGATGCAACTCTGATTTGTAATTCCAATGCTTAATACTGTTAATTGATTCTCTATAGCCTAGAGAATAAATCCCAAGCTCCTTGCTGTGGCACAGAAAGCCCCTGTAGAGTCTGATGTGATTTTGTGGACAGTGTGGACCCAGAGCTGGAGGAATTTCAGTACTCCAGCTAAGGAATAGCAGAAGTGTTGATTTGTATATATAGAAAGGTTGTATTTGATTTTAGGGTTGAAGGATGCGTAGGAATTTGTAGAGTTGAGAAACTATTTCATTATGGAAGAGGCAGAATGAGGTGATTTGGGGTGTTTAGGGGAATTCCAGCAACTTGGCTGGAATTTGGAAGATATATAAGCAGTTAATGGGAAATAAGCCTGGGAAAATCACTCAGAATCAAAGAACTGTAGCCACGGAGCTTAAGTTTTTCCCCTGGAGGTTTTGGAGCAGAAAAGTGACATGATATAAATGATCTTGTATGAAAGTGATTATGGTCTTGGTGTCAACACTGCACCAGATGGAGAGCGGTCAGGAGTCAGGGAGATCACTTAGAAGGGTCTTTTGCTATTCCAGGCAAGAGGAAGTGGATTCTTGAACTCAGTGTGTAAAGAATGGAAAAGATGTTGGAAAATATGAAGTAAAGGTGAACAGGACTCCAGGATTAATTAAAGGAAGGGGTTCAGGGAAGAGAGTACTCAAAGACAACTTAAAAGTTTAAATTGGGTTCCAGGAGGCTAGTGTATGGCAGCCAGAAATGAACAGGGGAAAGCTTTTGTTAAGGGAAGACAACAAGGGTCCACTGGCTGTGTGCATGACGGACCTCCTCATTGATTCCCCCAAATAAATGACATACAAATCTTTTATTTTTGTCTCATCTCAGGCACTGCTTATTCCGCTTCTCAAGTTTTGACTAATATTTAATTCACTGCCTTAATTCCTTGAACAAAAGATTAAGGTATAGAAGACAGAAGTTGTGTTTATAGACACCAAGCATTCTGATAGAACTTAGGTTCCTTTTTCTAAATTCAACTGTGAAAATACCTATTTTGGACCCACACAGTTTCCAGCAGCCGGTTTGAGTGAATTATTTTTATTATGCCTTTTTTTTTTTTTTTTTTTTAAAGAAGGTGTCTTGGTTTCATATACACCTGATCCTGGCCAGTAGGACCAGCCTATCTCACTGATGGTTTTTGTTCATGGGGGAGATAGAAGAGCTAACTTTGTCTCATGAGATGCAAACATCTCCTCATAGAGAAGACCTGAGCCACTGCCTCCCACAGGAACAGAGGTTATTGATTTTACATAAACAGAAAAAAAGATTAAATTTCTTTGCAAATAAAATTCACATAATATAGGATTATGATGCATAATTGAAAACCCAATTTTCAGTGAAAGGGAAATAATGGCAAAGACATAATGCTAAATAAGCTTTAGGTACAGAAATGATAGTAGGTTTTTTATGGATTTGCAGTGTAATGTGAGGAGCTCAAAGCAAATATTTAATTGCCCTTAAAACTGAACAACATAGTAAAATTTGCATATTCTTTCAGGCTTGCTTATTTTACTGTGTAGTGCAGGAAAATACTTGTGGTAATATTACATTATCATCTGTAGTGTACAAAAAAGTAAACTTTTAAGAACTGATCAAATTAACCTCCAAAGGCTACTAAGTGGCATATACAGACAGACTGGTGACTAACAAACAGTGATAATCAAAGATAAGCTCTGGTAATGTGTTGTTTTGTGATGATAACATAGATCTGATGTCCATTCAAAACTAGGGCTACCAGACATAGAAATAAGGATTTATGTACTCTGACTTCTAGAATGTAACTCTATACGAGTAGAAATCCTCTCAGTTCCAAACGTAGATGTAGATATATATTTTCCTGATTGCATTAAACAAGAAGTAATAAGACGGCAGCATGAAAGGGAGGGATCTGTCTGTGTGGACTTGGGTGATTCTGTTCTGTACTCTCAACCTTCAGGGCAGCAGTCTGTACTGGGTAATATTTAATCTTCATGACAGGCTAAAGAGCTAAATACTATTAGTACTACTCATTTTCCAGATGAGGAAACTATGACTAGAGAGGTTCAGTAACTTGTCCAAAGTCACACAGCACACAAGTAGCGGGGAAGATTTGAACCCAGAGCCTGAACTCTCACACACTGCACTGGTTGTGATGAGTGCGAACAGAGCAGTGACTGCCTGGCTTTTCTACCTGGAAGCCTCTTCTCTAAGCTCCTCTCTTTCTTACAGCTCTTCTTATTTCCCTTGACTCCTTTCTGTATACATTAAAGAAGTACAGTTGTAAACTCAGGAACCAGTGCCAAACTTCATTTTCTGATGGACTGATAGTGAATTGTTCACTTAGATAAAAATATGTTGCTGCCATAGTCTTGTGATATATGTTGCTGTAGTGTGAGCGTCCATCTGCATATCCTCACCCAACTATGTCACTTTTCTTAAATGGGCTTTGTTGATACTTGGAATTGGGGGACCTTAATTCTGCCTTCAATTTTGGTCCACACTGGAAAATTTGAGCTCACTCTTAATGGGAGAGGGCCAATTGCCACTATGTGATCACATGCAAGGGATTAAAAGTACATGAACATTCTAACTATGCAGAAGTCAGACGAAGGAAAGGTTAGGTGTGATACAGCCCCAGATACACTCTATTTATTGACATCAATGACTCTGGGTTAGCCTCCTTATATTGACACATTTCATTCTGAAGACATGGTATAGTAAAATCAACACAAGCTTCAGAACCAGACATGCCTGAGTACAAATTGTCCCTCTGTCATGGGAGCAAGTCACGTTAATATCTTTGAGGAATGGGGATAGTTTATATTGCTGTGAGGACAAAGTGGTGCAGGATCATTTCTGGCATAGAATAGATATTTAACATGTGTTTAGCTCATCAACAGGAGTAGACACATAAGCGGTTATAAGTACCTGACTTGGAGAAGGCAATGGCAACCCACTCCAGTACTCTTGCCTGGAAAATCCCATGGATGGAGGGGCCTGGTGGGCTGCAGTCCGTGAGGTCGCTAGGAGTTGGACATGACTGAGCGGCTTCACTTTATTTTTTCACTTTCATGCATTGGAGAAGGAAATGGCAACCCACTCCAGTGTTCTTGCCTGGAGAATCCCAGGGACAGGGGAGCCTGGTGGGCTGCTGTCTATGGGGTCACACAGAGTCGGACACGACTGAAGCAACTTAGCAGCAGCAGCAGCAGGACTCAAACTTCCTAAGTGCAAATCTGAGCTCTGTCATTTAGCAGCTGAGTGACATGGGATAAGTACTTGATTTCTCTGTGCCTTTGTTTTCTGGTCTCTAAAATGGGAATAATAAAAGCACCTTCCTCTTAGAATTGGGAGGAGGGATGCATGACTTGATCTAAATAAACACTTAGAGCAGTGCCTCGCATGTAGGAAGCACTCCATGAGTGTTAAGCCCCCTCTTTATGAGCTTCAGTTCATTTCAACCTTGTTTCTTCTCAGAGCGAGGAGCCTGGCCATTCCTTACCAAGTAAACTTAAGTTTCTTGGTATCTAAGACCTACGAATATGTATTTTAAACCAGTGTCCACTGAATCACAGATATCATGCACCTAATCAGCCTACTGATTTCTTATACAGTCCACACTCACTGCTGGTGAAGGTCGCATACTGATTGTGAGGGAAATAATAGATTAGTACAGCCACCTTGAGATGCCAATCTGTAATATCATCAACATTTTAAATGCACCTCTCTTGTGACCTCTCAGTGTTACTTCTAAGAATTTTCCTACAGATGGTCTCATATCATTGAGCAAAGGCATGTGGTAGAGTCATTGTTTTCAGCATTGTTTGTGATATTAAAAACCTATAAACAACTAAATATATATCCAGAGAAAAAGTTTAAATAATTGATGGTATTTCCATGCAATGGAATACCACAGAGGAGATTTAACTGTTAGAGCCATATAAGTGGATAGCAAAAGCTGTACAAACATACTTTTAGGAGGGGGAAAAACTCTTTTCAGAGGAAACCCTACCATAAGAATGATACTGTTTGTGTTAAAAATAGGCTAATGTATTTATATACATATTCATGTGCTTATTTAATCATAGAAGAAATTTCAAAATATATATGAGTAACTGTCAGTAGTGTTTGCCAATGAGAAGTACAAATGTGTATTGAGTGAACATCTTTACCTTTCACTGTTTGTGTACTATTTGAATTAACATAGGTGTGTATTGCTTTTGCAATTTAAAAAATAGTCAAGACAAACTCCTTTCTTTCCCCTACCACTAGATATTAGTTTTTAAAAGAGTAGTCCTTCATGCAAGTATAATCCTAAGCTTTGGTATATTTTTGAATTATTGAGCCAAATATCATCCTAAATTAAAATAGAATATGTATCAACTCACTGCCAAAGCTCCAATTTGCTCCCAGGGAGCAGAATACAAAATTACTAAGGAGATTTCCTAACATCAAGTCACAGGAGAGCCTTAAGTCCTGTGGCAAAAATTCCTGTTATTTGAAAGTTCATGCACTTAGCGAGTAAACATTAAATCAAAGAGCATTAGATGGGAGAAGGGAATGTTGAGTCAATAATGTTTCCTCAGGACTTGTTAAATTGAATGCTAAACATGGGGAAATGTTACACTGGGATTTTTTTTTTTTTTTTGCATTAAGGTTTTTCTGTATTTCTAAAGCTTCTTGCTCAGTCTTTTGCAAAATGCTATATAAAAGTTCCGTTGCTTTTGGGTTTCGAGGGCAAAAGTAATTTGCATGCAGGGGTTAATCAAGATTCCTTGCTCTTTGTACTTTTAAAAGTGCTGGCACATACATTGTCTCCTCTGATACTCACAAATGAGATATTTAAGACAAGTACTATAAAGCTCATTTTCTACATGAGGATATGAGGTTTGGAGAGGTTAAATGAGAAGCTGAAGCCAGTCAGTGTGGACCTGAACACACAAGGACCCTTGGTTGTATCTTGGGTATTCTTGCCACCACTGCCAAGAGCAGAGCTGTGAAGCAGAATTACTCCTACGGTTGTGAAGTTGGTTTAGTGTTTTTGTGAAATCACTGCTCTTCTGACTCTGGAAGACCTAGGAATGCCCAGTTGAACTCCACCCCCCACATTGTGAATTATAAATGTGCTCATTTGAATGATTAAGGGACATTAATAAAATCCAGATGGATCCAGGTTCCCATTTTGACTCTACTCCTTACTATGTACTAGCTATTGTTCCCTCATCTATCAAAATAGGAATAATGGTAGTATTAATCTTCCAGGGCTGCTATTAAGAGTTTAAATAAAATAATGTATGACGAGTGCCTGACAGAGTGCATGAAGCATAGCAAAGGGTCAATACGTACAACTACAATAATAATTATTAATAATATTATAAATAAGTCAGAGTCCTGGTCAGTGCAGCAGGCATGGCTCTGATAGAGGCACAGCTTTTGTCCACCTGGAGGTGACTGCAGGAGCTACATCCCGGAGTGGGCACTGATCAGTTTCTTTCCTTTTGAAAGAGACCTTCTTGAAACTGCAAAGAACTAAGCAAGAGCAAAAAAGTTGCCTAAAACCACTGAGCCTCAGTGCTCAGGAAGGGGCTTGATCTAAAGAGACTACCCCTATATTGAAACAGGGTCCATCAGTTTATGATCCACAGTGAGATAAGGCAGGTAAAAAGACCCAGTCATCCAGGGCTTTAACAAAAGGATAGTCACTTCTCCTAAAAGAGCATTCTTGCCCTGGGATTTTGTCTTCAGTCTTTTAAATTTCAACTTCTTAAATCAGATTTTAGGGGAAATCCAGAAAGCCAGAACTCAGAATCCACACAATGAATGATAAAGGAATCTATTTGCTGTTTAGCTTAAAAGTACTTTACTAAATCTTCTTTTGAATTTTTAAAAACTTATTTTTCTTTATTATGCAATTAATTTATACTTACTGCAGAAAATATGCAGAATTAAAGCATAAGGGAAAAAAGTCCTTAGAAGCATTATTCACATTTATTTTGGTATGTAGTTATTGAAACTTTTATAAGTAAGTATATTTATTTTTATAAAAACTGTAGAGCACTAAAGAAATAATTTATGGCCTTTCAAATCCTAACAGAATATTCACATATTTCCATGTCTGTACGTGTTTTTTCTATAGCTTCATTTTCAATGGTTGCTTAGTATTCTTTTGGGTATTTCATTATTTAGCTAATATTTAGATATTTCATTATTTACCTAATCTTCTAATGTTGAATACTTAGGGGTTTTCCTTCCTACAAGAAAAATTTTCTTGAAAAATCATTATATAAATCTTTAATTATTATTAAAAAAATAAATTCCTTTAAGTGGAGTTTCTAGGTTTAAGTGTAAATGCATATTTAAGGATTTGGTATCAAATTATCTGCCAGATAAATTTTATCATATTAGTACAAGAGAACATCTAAATCAATGACTATTTAAGTAAACATAACTTCTATTCATTTATTGTAAAATAATACAGTAATGATTAAGGAACATCTAATAAAATCCAGATGGATCCAGGTTCCCATTTTGACTCTACCCCTTACTAGCTACTTCATAGCTATTATTCCCTTTACACTAGCCTGTATTGTTGTTCCAATAATAGAGTACTTTCTATTAATACCAATATCTCATTTTGGTTTTATACTCTAAACTTAATATATCCAAAAACTAGTGTGCTAATTGTACTTGAGAGGTTGGTTATGATATCAGTATAATATCATTAGCTTTTGAAAGAAATGTTGTAACAGAAAATGTTGAAATAATTTGGAGGAAAACTTACTACAAGCAAACTTACACTGGAGCTAATTAATTCCACCCACATATTCTTTTTAAGGTGTGAGAATAAGACAATCAAGGGTGTATAAACCCTTCCACTGTGGTTATCATCCCTCAGTGTTCTCTAGGGCTGAAAGTAACCCTGCCTGATCTTTTCTGTACTATGCTAGGATTCACAGTAGAAATGTGAAGATTGGAAACTTTTCAGTAGGAATTTCTGTTGATGACACCAGCCTTGCTGGCAGAGTAATTCCTGCTGGAAAGAAAGCATCTGCATTAATGGTCTAATAAACTGAGTTAGTGTTTCAGCTTGGCAAAGGATTAATTAAGGGAAGAGAAACTAACATTTATTTGGGTTCTTTATTTGACAGCCCCTTTATTATTACATTATTGCAATTAATATTCCCTATAAACCTATGAGGTAGGCATTACCAGGGGCATTTTACAATGAAGGAACTGAAACTCAGTCAACAAAATGTCTTGCCTAAGGCCACAGAGCTGGTGAATTGGCAAAGGTGGAATTTGAGCCTAGATTCCCTGCTTCTGGAGCCTGTGTTTATACCGTTCCTTCTCACCAGCTACACAGCATGCCTGACTGTTCCTCTTCTAGAATATTCATTGTAAACATGAATACACTTTTGAACAACTAAACTGCAGTTTCCCTCTTAAACATCAGTGTGTTAGGCAGACTTAGAGACTCAGTCCACTTATAAATGCTGTGTCAGTTAAGGTAATTTTGTAGGCCAGAAACAGGAAGTTCAGTATCTTGTCTAACAAGATATCCTGGGACAGAGGGGCTCTGGGTTTTTTCAGGGGCTCAGTAATTATGTTCAGTGGGAGAAGAGAACACTGTTGCTTTCTAGAAAATTTTATTTTTATATAACCACCATCTACAAATGAACATATTTTTTCAGTGTGGTCCCCAAAATCCTCATTTCCATCACTTTGCTCTAATAGGATTTTGTATTTTTATTCTTTACCCAAATATTTAACTATTCTAACTCTTCTGCACCTTCTTGAGACAGCTTCTAAGAATGAGAAAGTAAAATTTTGCTGGAAATTTTAAACAATGCCTGTGTACTAGACTTAGCACAATTTTTTTGCTTAAAAAAATCAGCGTTGTCTTATTGAGAAGCATTAAGTAAAAGAAACCTGTATTTTCTATCATGAATGAATACTCTGATTATCTCACTGCAGAAAGGGCAAGTGTTTTTTTTTTTTTTTTTTTTAATATTCAGGCTTGAATTAGCACGATTGAAACAGAAATTGAAGTAATGGGATATCCATCAATTGCCAAAATAATTAGTTCAATAAAATAGTTTGTTGATTCAAGGGGGAAAGCTAGTTTAATAATGTTTAAATTGATTTGACTTAGTTCAATGAATTATCAAGAACCTACAATATACTAAAATAGAATAAGTAATATATACCATCAAAAGTCTTACAACCTGGTAGAAGAGTACATTCAGTTCAATTCAGTTCAGTTGCTCAGTCATGTCCAACTCTGTGACCCCATGGACTGCAGTATGCCAGGCCTCCCTGTCCATCACCAACTCCTGGAGTTTACTCAAACTCATGTCCATCGAGTCAGTGATACCATCCAACCATCTCATCCTCTGTCGTCCCCTTCTCCTCCTGCCTTCAATCTTTCCCAGCATCAGGGTCTTTTCAAATGAGTCAGTTCTTTGCATCAGGTGGCCAAAGTACTAGAGTTTCAGCTTCAGCATCAGTCCTTCCAATGAATATTCAGGATTGATTTCCTTTAGGATGGACTGGTTGGATCTCCTTGCAGTCCAAGGGACTCTCAAGAGAGGAGTACATTACCAATACAGAAAAATCATCTATGGTAAACCACTACATGAGATACAGCAAAGGTATATAATAATTTTAACAACAGTAATAATGTATTGAGCACTTACTGTGTTCTAGCATATGCTTTTGTTATACTTTACATGTATTAACTCATTTAATTCTCAAAACAAACTTACAAGAGAAATTTTTTTACTATCCCCATTTACAGACGAAAAAACAGAGCTAATAGGGAAGGATAAAGAGAGTCTCATGGAGATGCAGTTAATTTTGCCCAATGAGGTGTGGGGTTCATTTTTGGGGGGAAAGATATGGAAAAAAGGTGACCTTTCAACTAAGATTGAGGGACAAGGCCTAGATAAAAAGGCCCTGTTGCTGTTGTTTTGTGGCTCAGTTGTGTCTGACTCTTTGCAGCCCCATGGACTGTAGTCTGCTAGGCTCCTCTGTCCATGGGATTTCCCAGGCAAAAATACTGGTGTGAATTGCCATTTCCTTCTCCAGGGAGTCTTCTCAGACTGGGGATTGAACCCGTGTCTCTTGCATTGGCAGGAAGATTTTTTACCTCTGAGCCACCAGGGAAGCCCACCTTAGAATACTACTCACTGGTAAAAAGAGACGAACTATTGACATACACAATTTGATTCATCTCTAGAGAATTATGCTGAGTGAGAAAAACTAATATCAAACATGTACACACTATATGATTCCACTTATATAGTGTTATTTTTTAAAAAACCCTTTTTACTTTGTATTGGAGTATTGCCAGTTAACAACGTTATGATAGTTTCAGGTGAACAGTGAAGGGTTTCAGCCATACATATACATGTATCCGTTCTCCCCCTGACTCCTCTCCCATTCAGGCTGCTATGTACTCTACCACATGGAGCAGAGTTCCACGTGCTTATATAGCATTCTTAAAATGACAAAATCATAGAGATGGAGACCAGAAGTTAGAGATACAAAAGAATCAAAGAAGTTAGTGGTTATCAGAAGTTAGAGAATAGGGAAGAAGGTGGGTGTAGTTATACAATGGTAGCGTGTGGGATCCCTATATGGAACTGAATGGTATTTTATCTGTGGTGGCAATTACTCAAACATGTACATGGGTTAAAATTACAAAGAACTAAATATACACACATACACACAGTGCATATAAAATATAATTACGGAAGATAGATTGTATCAGTGTCAATTTCCCTACTGTGATATTTAGTTATGCAAGATGTTATCTTTGGGAAAAACTAAATAAAGAGTATATAAGATCTCCCTGTATTATTTCTTACAACTGCATGTGAATCTACAATTATGTAATAATAAAAAAGTTAAAAGAATAAGCAAAATGGAAAGACACTGTATGAAGTTGTTAGAAGGGTGGTTTGGTTCTTATAAGCATGTGTTCTCAGAGTTGGTGGGTAGGGCTGGTACCAGGTCTATATCCATGATCAGTGTTTGAGGACCGCGGGAAGATCAGGAGACTTGGTTGAAAGGTGGAAGGTATGCTGTAGGTATGTCATCATGGAAGATCTGGGAGGAAGGGAATGGAGTAAAGTGGAGGTCAACTGTGAGAAATCAAAGTGCAAGCGGGTGAAATGAGATGATTCTGCAGCTGAGTCTAGAGCTGAGGAGAGCCTGCAGCGACCTTCCTTTTCATAAGGCCTGGAACTGGCAGGGCCCCTCCTTCCGAGAGACAGAGCGAGACCTGACACAGACCATTTGTCTGACTTAGTCCCAGGCTTCCACCCATTCTTTTCACTAAATTGTCCAATTGGAAGGCATTGATCAAAGTGATCAAATATCTGGGTTCATGTGGGCGTAACATAAACACATGACCAGCTTTTAGGAAAAAGGAAAAAATGTATTTTTTCTTACATGAATGTTCTGATTTCCTGGTTGATTTGTATAATTCCTACAAATGTAGCTAAAAAGTTAAATTCCTAAAGGATAGTCAGAAACATCAAATAAGGACCTTTTAAAATTATATTAATAACACTGACACCTAGCAACCTAAATTTGAATTTTTTCTAGTGTGTTTTTGAATGCTTCAGCAGTGTCATCTTTATAGATCATCAATCCATCAGTTTTGCTATTGTAACATTCATGAAAAAGAATACTCCTGGAATAAATGGGTGATTACAGGTGTAAGGTAGGGAAAATACATGGTGAATCTGTAGTATCAGATATCTTAGTCAGTTCTCTTCCTGATCTCAATCTACATTACAAAGTTACAGTAGTCACAACAGTGTGGTAACAACATAAAAACAGACACATAGATCAGTGAAACAGAATAGAGAGCCCAGAAATAAACTCATGCATATATGGTCAGTTAATTTTCAATAAGTATGCTAAGACTACACAATGGGGGAAAGAATAAACTCTTCAATAAATGGTGTTGGGAAAACTGAATATTCACATGCCATGGAATGAAATTGGACTCCTGTCTTACACTATACACAAAATCTGCTCAAAATGGATTAAAGACTTGAATGTAAGACCTGATACCATGAAATTCCTAGACGAGAACCTAAGATAAGTTTTTTGATATCACTAGACCATTCAGGTTTGACCTAAATCAAAACCCTTATAATTATACAAAGTGAAGTCACTCAGTCGTGTCTGACTCTTTGCAACCCCATGGACTGTAGCCTACCAGGCACCTCCATCCATGGGATTTTCCAGGCAAGAATACTGGAGTGGGGTGCCACTGCCTTCTCAGTAATCTTTAGGGTTATGCAAATCAGAACTGCCGTAAGGTATTACCTCACACCTGTTTGCTTATTATCAAAAAGACAAGATGTAATAAGTGTTGGTGAGGATGTAGAGAACAAGGAGCACTTGTGCAGCGTTGGTGGGAGTATACATTGGTGCAGCCACTATGAAGAACAGTATAGAAGTTCTTAAAACAATCAAAAATAGAACTACCATATGATCTTGTAATCCCACTTCTGGGTATTTATCCAGAGGAAATGAAATCAGGATCTTGAAGAGATGTCTGTACTCCCATGTTCATTGGAACACTGTTCACAATAGCTAAGATATGGAAACAACCTAAGTGTCTGTTGATAGATGAGTAAAGAAGATTATATATATATATATATAAAATAATAAATATGAATCCTGGAGGAAGGCATGGCAACTCACTTCAGTATTCTTGCCTGGAGAATCCCATGGACAGAGGAGCCTGGCGGGCTACAGTCCATAGAGGCCAAAGAGTTGGACATGACTGAAGCGACTTAGATACAAGCATATATATATATATATATATATATATATATATATATGAATATTATTCCGCCATGAGAAAGAAGGAAATTCTTCCATTTGTGACAACATGGATGGATCTTGAGGGCATTATGCTAAGTGAAGTCAGTCAGACAGTGAAAGACGAACACTGTATGGTATTATGTGTAGGATCTAAAAAAAAAGTTCAACTCAAAGAAACAAATACAAATGGCAGAATGGTGATTGCCAGGGGCTGAGGAGTGGGAGTATTGGGGAGAAATTGGTCAAGGAATACAAACTGTTATAAGACGCATAAGTTTTGAGGATCTTATGTACAGAATGGTGACTATAGTTAATAATAATGTGTTTTATAAGAGAGTGGGTCTTAAACATTTTCATGTGAGTGTGTTAAGTGAAGAACGTGTTAATTAATTTGATTATGAGAATCTTTTCACAATTATTGTGCCAAATTATCACATTATACACTTTAAAGTTTTACAGTTTTCTTTTTCAATTATACTTCAGTAAATCTGGGAAAAAAATAAAGGCAGTGGTCAAAACCTAAGGGAGTCATTAAACACACACACACACACACACACACACACACACAAGATAGCTTGAAGGGGCACCCTTTGGCAAAGTTTGGGACAATTTAAGCATCATAAAAAGACCACAAATGGATTATAACTCATTTAGTAAAATTTTAAACAGTCTATGGGTTCATAGTGATACTAAAAATAAAGGCAGGAGGAGTGAGGAAAACTGTTCTTAGAAGAATGTAAGCCTATGAATGCAGAATTATTTTTTCTAAGAATACAGACGAAATAATGGCGTTAAGCAATCCCTATTTTGAAATTCATAATAAATTAGGCAAAGGTCACCAATGGGTGCTAAAATCATTTTGGAGATAAAGGACATTCTTATAATCTTAAGATATCACCCCAAAAAGGAAAATACACCTGTATAATGAAGTGATCCAGAGGACATCACCTTACCAGCTGTCATTATCCCTGTCATTATGTGCTTCCTCATGTGTAAGAGAATACAGTATCACCTACCAGTACCTTTGATAAAAATGTTAATTAGGAATATAATCAGAAAGAAACAGTCTGAAAAATGAAGAAATCCATTTATAAGACAAGTGGCTGATGTTTGTATAAAAGTCAGTGTCTTGAAAAACAGACAAACAAAAGGCATTGGGGCTATTATAGTTGTAAAAAGTCTAAAGAGAAACACAGCCTCCTAATATAGTTTATGAATATTGGTTGGATGCTAGATTCTCTTCCCCACTACCCATCTTGAGCAAAGACTGTAAAAGACATTTTAGAGACAACTGGAGAAATTTAAATAAGGACTGTATTCAAGATAATATTCTTGAATTAATATGATATTTTTTTAAAGCCACGATACTGCACTGTGGTCCTCGTTATCCGAGGGTTCCACATCTGTGGATGCAGGACCGACTTCAATACACCATTTTATTTAAGGAACTTGAGCATCAGCAGATTTTGGAATCCGCTGTGGTCCTGGAACCAATTCCATGCTGATACGGAGCGACAAACTGTATTGTGGTCATGTAAGAGATACCCTTGTTTCTAGAATATACATGTGAAAGTATTCAGAGATGAAGCATCATAATATCTACAATGAACTTTCAGATAACTAAATTTTCTGGGAACTTATGATCTGATACAACTGGCTTTGATCTTTAACTCAGTGTTTATTAATTTGGAATTTCCCATTTCTCAAAGTTATGACAGTTCATTTAACATCCCTCTGTGGCAGTTTGAACTTTGCCTCCATTTCATCAGCTTTTTGGTTTCTTTTCATCTTTGTACTTTCTCAGCAATGATGAAGCAAATGCCTGGATTTGTATTAATCTCTTGTGTCCTTCAGGATCCTCCACCTGCATCTCAGTCAGTGGGTGTAGATTAGCATATAAGCCTGCATGATCCTTACCATTTTTTAGATTCTTGTGACAATTTTGCAGAAGGAATTTGTCTTTTCCTGGATTCCATCTAACCTTTGTCTGAAACTGAATCTAGACCACTAGTTTCTGAGAGAATAATCATTTAGAAAAAAGTCCGGGACCTCTGTATCACCACTGAAAACCCCTTTTGTGAACTAGTTCTTTAGATTATCATTATTCATGCAGACATATCGTTATTCATATAGATGAGGTATATAAAGACTTCGCATACTTTTATCAAGATTTGACTCCCCCGCTTTCCATGAACTCCATCTCCTTTGTATGGCAGCTGGAGTCAACTGTGTTGTGTGTTGTCCTCCAAATGGAACTTCACCAAAACCTGGTGAGGCTGACAAGACAGGGGCCACCCTCTTTTCATGATGGGGAGATGGAGGCTGGGGAGGAGAATGTGTCACACAAGTAGTTCATGCTTGAGTGATGAGAACAGGCTGGGCCTCCTGGTTCTTTGGGGTTTTTCCCTCCTTTACATGTGTCCTCTTGGCAATGCCCCAAGCCTGTGCTCCTTGCCATGTCTGCAGTGGCATTTTCTTCTGTCTACCTCAGGGGTCTCCAACCTCTGGGCCGTGGACCAGCACCTCTTGTCAATGTTAAATTAGAAATAAAGTGCCCAATAAATGTAGTGTGCTTGAATCATTGCAAAACCGTCCCCCATCCAGTCCATGGGAAGATTGTCCACGAAACTGGTCCTTGATGCTAAAAAGGGTGGGGAGCGCTGCTCTACTTCACTGTCTTCTTTCTTTGCACAACTACAAAATAGTGAGAGCAAATGTGTCACCCCTGGATGGGCTCACTGACGAGGCGGGAGTGGCAGCGTAGCCTCTTGTGAACCCTTAAAGTAGGAGGATGAGATTGAAGCTGCTAAAAGATATCTGCTCTCTGTCAAGTGTTAAGTTCATGAAACTGTATTTTAGGAGATAGGATTTGACCTTGGATGGGTCAAATCCTGAAAGATGTTTTAAAGTTATCTTCCTTGTTATCAACTGTTGGTTGATATACATTTGTTTTCATCAGAACTGTGATGATATTTGTTTAGTATGCATCTGTACAGTGAAATCGGTTGTTACAATATTGAAATACTACTATAATACAAATAGTACTTCCACATTATTTGATTATAACTGCTGTTGCATGAAAACACTCACCTCCACTCTCCCAGCATCCTCTTTGGAACCAAGTCCACCATCCGTATCTTGGAAATCCAGCCACCAAAGGATTGACGCTTGGCACAACAAGGAAACTGGTTGTTATATATTTTGAGTATCCTCTTTTCCCTGTTATTATTATAGTTCCTAATTTCATGCCAATCAATTATAAAGTTATTCCTATAAAATATTCTTATAATTTAGAACTTGGAAAACTATTAAAAACTATTTCAAAACCATGACATCAAGTGAAAACTTACAGTCTTAGTAGTTTTCTAGTTAAAATTGTAAATGTCTATAGATAATGTTCATATTCCTGAATGCTTGACAGAGAACTGGCCTCTATATGGAATGTGGAAACCATCAGTCAAAAGGAAAATTAAGGTAATATCAAGCACAACATAGCTATGCATACCAGAGGCACTCCATGCATGTTGGTAGATTGTCCTATAGGGGATGAGGCTGTTCCATGTGAAGGAGAGAGTTATTTAGTGAGAATCAGCTATCATGCCAATGTGCTTTGTTACAATGGCAACCTTCCCAAGGTATTGACGTCTCTTGACTCCATCTTTGTCAGGAGAGGTTCTGCTAGTGACCTCCTAAGAATTGTCCTTTGGTGTCTCCCATGACGACTTCTCCTCATCCATGGCCTTTAAACCCAGTGTCCTCCAGACATTAGATTTTCCTTTTCTTCTGGTTTCATCAGGTTTAGCCTGAAGTCTTTCCAGGATCAATACTTTTATAATGCCAATATCCATTGTATCTAGCTTGTGTACATTTAAATTTTTTTTTTTTTTTTTAGTGTAGGAAAGGCTAAACTCATTAAATTATTTTGTAGGTAAAGATATTTCTATCCCATGAGAGTATATTTCTGTATATAATTTCATTTATGTACTATTTACACATAACAGCTGTACATTTTTAGCTTCTAGTGTGTTAGGTTGCCTTTCAGATTCAGAAAAAAACGTAATCACAGCTGGCTTGAATCTTCAGAATGGCTGTCTTTGACTACATTTTCTCCTGCTCTTTTGCTATGATGAATGTCATACTAGTAGCCAGTCAAAAGCATATTCACCTAAAATGGTTCTTTGTACAAACAAGAAACATGACTTTAAGTGCTGTACATCAGTTGCCAAGCTAATAAGATAATCCTCTTTTCATTTCAAAGACTATACTCTAATCTTAAAACAGAAGTCTCCTCTCCTCTATGAAACAGTCACTGGATAAAGATTCTGTTATCATAATCCTATTAAAATGTATTCACTTTTGCAGTACACCTTGATAATAGTATTTATCCTTCTAAGCACCTAGGGAGTAGAGTGATAAAAGACAAATCTATTCAAAATTTCAGTAAAAAATAGTTTCAGAGAAAAGAGCAGGTATTTTAGAAGCTTAGAAATGAATAGCAACTAATATCCATAGCTGGAAAGAACAATCATTAATTCATGAATTAGGCTTCTATTTAGACTCTGACCAGGAAAGATAGTAGTTTTCCAGTTGAAATGCCCTGTACTGATCACATGTGTCCACACAGGCAACTGCTGGTTAGGCTGAATTACCTGAGCCCTGAACTAGATATCTGCTCTCACCTGTGGCATTTTTGATACATCATCCTTTATTGATACTAATGGTTTTGAGGTTTCTAACCTTTAAAATCCAAGGTAAGGAGCAGTGGCTGTGATTTGCTGGAGGATCCATGAAGAGATACCCCACATCCAAGGTAAGAGAAACCCCAGTAAGATGGTAGGCTCTGAGAGAGGGCAGACTGAAACCACAATCACAGAAAACTAACCAACCTAGTCACATGGACCACAGCCTTATCTAAATCAATGAGACTAAGCCATGCTGTGTGGGGCTACCAAGATGGACAGGCCATGGTGGAGAGTTCTGACAAAATGTGGTCCACTGGAGAAGGGAATGGCAAACCATTTCAATATTCTTGCCTTGAGAACACCATGAACAGTATGAAAAGGTAAATAGATAGGACATTGAAAGATGAACTTCCCAGGTTGGTAGGTGCCCAATATGCTACTGGAGATCAGTGGAGAAATAACTCCAGAAAGAATGAAGAGATGGAGACAAAGCAAAAACAATACCCGGTTGTCATTGTGACTGGTGATAGAAGCAAGGTCTGATGCTGTAAAGAACAATATTGCATAGGAACCTGGAATGTTAGGTCCATGAATCAAGAGAAATTGAAAGTGGTCAAACAGGAGACGGCAAGAGTGAACATCAACATTCTAGGAATCAGCGAACTAAAATGGACTGGAATGGGTGAATTTAACTCAGATGACCATTATATCTACTAGTGTGGGCAGGAATCCCTTAGAAGAAATGGAGTATAATAGACTCCAGTTTCATCCACCTCATTAGAACTGATTCAAATGTATTCTTTTTAATGGCTGAGTAATACTCCATTGTGTATATGTACTACAGCTTTCTTATCCATTCATCTGCTGATATGAAACGAGTCGCCAGCCAGGTTCGATGCACGATAATGGATGCTTGGGGCTGGTGCACTGGGACGACCCAGAGGGATGATACGGGGAGGGAGGAGGGAGGAGGGTTCAGGATGGGGAACACGTGTATACCTGTGGCAGATTCATGTTGATATATGGCAAAACCAATACAATATTGTAAAGTTAAAAAATAAAATAAGTTAAAAAAAAATTTAAAAAGACCCTGCCCCCCCCCCCCCCAAAAAAAGAAATGGAGTAGCCATCATGATCAACAAAAGAGTCTGAAATGTAGCCATCATGGTCAACAAAAGAGTCTGAAATGCAGTACTTGGATGCAATCTCAAAAATGACAGAATGATCTCTGTTTGTTTCCAAGGCAAACCATTCAATATCACGGTAATCCAAGTCTATGCCCTGAGCAGTAATGCTGAAGATGCTGAAACTGAACGGTTCTATGAAGACCTACAAGGCCTTTTAGAACTAACACCCAAAAAAGATGTCCTTTTCATAATAGGGGACTGGAATGCAAAAGTAGGAAGTCAAGAAACACCTGGAGTAACAGGAAAATTGGCCTTGGAGTACAGAATGAAGCAGGGCAAAGTTAATAGAGTTTTGCCAAGAGAATGCACTGGTGATAGCAAACACCCTCTTCCAACAACCCAAGAGAAGACTCTACACATGGACATCACTAGATGGCCAACACTGAAATCAGATTGATTATATTTTTTGTAGCCAATGATGGAGAAGCTCTACATAGTCAGCAAATATAGGACCAGGAGCTGACTGTGGCTCAGATCATGAACTCCTTATTACCAAATTCAGACTGAAATTGAAGAAAGTAGGGAAAACCACTAGACCATTCAGGTATGACCTAAACCAAATCCCTTATGATTATACAGTGGAAGTGAGAAATAGATTTAAGGGACTAGATCTGATAGAGTACCTGAAGAACTATGGATGGAGGTTCATGATATTGTACAGGAGACAGGGATCAAGACCATCCCCAAGAAAAAGAAATGCAAAAAAGCAAAATGGCTCTGAGGAGGCCTTACAAATAGCTGTGAAAAGAAGAGAAGTGAAAAGCAAAGGAGAAAAGGAGATTTATACCTGTTTGAATGCAGAGTTCCAAAGAATAGCAAGGAGAGATAAGAAAGCCTTCCTTAGTGATCAGTGCAAAGAAATAGAGGAAAACAACAGAATGGGAAAGACTAGAGATCTCTCCAAGAAAATTAGAGATACCAAGGGAACATTTCCTGCAAAGATGGGCTTGATAAAGGACAGAAATGGTATGGACCTAACAGAAGCAGAAGATATTAAGAAGAGGTGGCAAGAATACACAGAAAACTGTACGAAAAAGATCTTCATGACCTAGAAAACCTTGATGGTGTGATCATCACCTAGAGCCAGACAGTCTGGAATGTGAAGCCAAGTGGGCCTTAGGACGCATCAGTATGCACAAAGCTAGTGGAGGTGATGGAATTCCAGCTAAGCTATTTCATATCCTAAAAGATGATGCTGTGAAAGTGCTGCACTCAATATGCCAGCAAATTTGGAAAACTCAGCAGTGGCCACAGGACTGGAAAAGGTCAGTTTTCATTCCAATCCCAAAGAAAGGCCATACCAAAGAATGCTCAAACTACCACGCAATTGCACTCATCTCACATGCTAGTAAAGTAACGCTCAAAATTCTCCAAGCCAGGCTTCAGCAGTACACGAACCCTGAACTTCCAGATGTTCAAGCTAGATTTAGAAAAGGCAGAGGAACCAGAAATCAAATTGCCAACATCCGTTGGATCATTGAAAAAGCAAGAGAGTTCGGGAAAAACATCTATTTCTGCCTTATTGACTATGCCAAAACCTTTGACTGTGTGGATCACAATAAACTGTGGAAAATTCTGAAAGAGATGGGAATACCAGACCACATGACCTGCATCTTGAGAAATCTGTATGCAGGTCAGGAAGCAACAGTTAGAACTGGACATGGAACAACAGACTGGTTCCAAATAGGAAAAGGAATATACCAAGGCTGTATATTGTCACCCTGCTTATTTAACTTCTATGCAGAGTACATCATGAGAAACGCTGGGCTGGAAGAAGCACAAGCTGGAATCAAGATTGCCAGGAGAAATATCAATAACCTTAGATATGCAGATGACACCACCCCTATGGTAGAAAGTGAATAAGAACTAAAGAGCCTCCTGGTGAAAGTGAAAGAGGAGAGTGAAAAAGTTGGCTTAAAACTCAACATTCAGAAAACTAAAATCATGGCATCTGGTCCCATCACTTCATGGAAAATAGATGGGGAAACAGTGGAAACAGTGACAGATTTTATTTTTGGGGCTCCAAAATCACTGCAGATGGTGACTGCAGCCATGAAATTAAAAGACGTTTACTCCTTGGAAGGAAAGTTATGACCAACCTAGATAGCATATTGAAAAGCAGAGACATTACTTTGCCAACAAAGGTCCGTCTAGTCAAGGCTATGGTTTTTCCAATAGTCATGTATAGATGTGAGTGAAAGTGAAAGTGAAGTCGCTCAGTCGTGTCCGACTCTTTGCGACCCTTGGACTGTAGCCCACTAAGCTCCTCCGTCCATGGGATTCTCCAAGCAAGAATGCTGGAGTGGGTTGCCATTTCTTCTTCAGATGTGAGATGTGAGAGTTGGACTATAAAGGAAGCTGAGTGCTGAAGAACTGATGCTTTTGAACTGTGGTGTTGGAGAAGACTCTTGAGAGTCCCTTGGACTGCAAGGAGATCCAACCAGTCCATCCTAAAGGAGATCAGTCCTGGGTGTTCATTGGAAGGACTGATGTTTAAGCTGAAACTCCAATACTTTGGCCACCTGATGCAAAGAACTGATTCATTTGAAAGAACCCTGATGCTGGGAAAGATTAAAGGTGGGAGGAGAAGGGGACGACAGAGGATTAGATGGTTCGATGGCATCCCCGACTCAGTGGACATGGGTTTGAGTAAACTCCATGAGTTGGTGACAGACAGGGAGGCCTGACGTGCTGCAGTCCATGGGATCGCAAAGAGTAGGACACTACTGAGTGATTGAACTGAATTGAACCTTTAAAAAACAAACAAATAATTAGATTTGACTAAATATGTAAAAGCAGAGCCAAAAAGTGAATTAATTCTTCTGAGAACAATAGCTGGTACTCAGTCTTTTAGTTTGTATAGGTATTGTGCTTTTTTCTGTTCATCATATGGGAACAATTAAAAATCCTGGTGACTAGTGACATTTTTGCCTTAATTGAGGGGATCTGTCTCTTTCTCTCTTCCTCTCTCTCACTTTCTCTTTTTGGAAAGAACCAATAGCAGTAACGTTTGGTTGTCTATCCCTGGTATGATCATCCTATAAAAGCTCTATGATATGATCCAACTTCGCTTGTGTAAAAGCTGCATGAAATGATTTGCTACTTCCGCAGGTTTTGCTTTCATTTTTTTGTTTTTTTTTTGTTTCAAATCAAAGTGCATTTCCAAGCATCTATGCATTTTACCTCTAGCATATGCTCTTCATTTATTTTTACATCAGAGATGAGGCTATCATATATTAGCAGTATGTTTCAGGTATGTCTGTGGTTCAGATCACTGAGGAAATATCCACTTCTGTTCACAAAGATTCTACGTGAAAGTTATTTACAAATTAGTATAAACTTAACTTTTAATATTATTAAATGTCTTCTCAGTTGTAAAATGTGCACATAATTAAATATTTGCAGAAAATCTACAGTGTCATTTTATATTTTAAAGCCTTGGAGGATTACTTCTTTTGTAGGTAAATTGACTTATGCTTTCCATTCTTAGTTACTGACCTGTGATTTGACAGACATTTATAAAGCTTCCTGAAATGTGTCATATTCTACTCTTCAGGTGTTTGGTGAGTAGATTAAGCACAAAATGGAGTTGTAATAGCTTATGGCTTGATTTAAGGGTGTTTTAGGATCTATATTTTCCCTTACTAAAGAGCAAGTATGTTTTATAGGGCAGTTAAGGGCAAAAAGTCCAAACAAAATTCATCATTCTCAAATAAAATATTTATGAAACAAGTTTTGTATTTTCCCATTTCTGGGCTAAACTTAAAATTCCATAATGCTGGTATTTCTTACAGAAGTTTGTGGGGAATCTTCTGAGAGCTAACATTTAATCACTGACTTATCTGCAGTGTTTTATATCTACATTGCTGGTTTACTGGACAGATGCAGTGTTCATTTCTCTTTACAGCAGACAAGGGCACTTTAAATGCCTAATAGCTGTTGGGGCTTAAATATGGAATAGATACAATTTTTTTTCATTTTATTTTATTTTATTTACTTTACAGTATTGTATTGGTTTTGCCATACATCAACATGCATCCACCACGGGTGTACACATGTTCCCCATCCTGAACCCTGCTCCCACCTCCCTCCCCATACCATCCCTCTGGGTCAATTTTTTAAGAAGGAATAATGCTGGGTAGTTTCAGTTTCCCATTTTTGAAAAGTAAACCCTGCAATGATTTGATTTAATATATATTAACATTGCACAACCTACATGTATTTCTTTTTTTAATAATTGAAGTATAGTTGAGTTACATATTATGTTCGTTTCAGGTGTACATCATACTGATTCAGTATTTTTATATATTATACTTCATTGAAACTCATTACAAAATAATGACTATGTTTCCCTGTGTTGTGTAATATATCCTTGTTTGCGTATTTATTTTATACATAGTATTTTTTACCTCTTAATCCTCTACCCCATCTTGCCTCTCCCTCCTTCTGTCTCCCCACTGGTAACCACTAGTTTGTTCTGTGTCTGTGAATCTGTGTCTGTTTTGTTATATTCATTTTGTTTGTTTGCTAATGTATGTATATATGTTTCATTTTGAGGCCAGGCTGATGAGGCTGAGAGCACCTCCGTCCAGTCTCTCCCTTTTTCATTTTCTCTAATAGATTTATTTTCAGTCTGGAATCCTTAGAAATAGATCCGGTGTCTTTGCTTCTTGACCTATAGATCTCAAGTGTGATTGTTGGGGAAATGACAGTTTAGAAATGAGCAAAGCAAATGTACCCTGTGCTGTCTGAGGAGGGATATGAACTTGCTCAGGACCACTCGCTGTTTCCCAGGTGGGTCATAAATGTTCTCTCCTTGGCCTCCTGGTGATCTAGTCTCTGGTCTCCTCCTACTCCACCCCTCCTTTCGTTCCTTCCCTTGGTACTTGGACTTGGAGTTGAGCAATTCCCATTCCTCAGTTCATTGGACTCTCTTATCAATAGTTTGTGCAAGTTCTCTTTTTTGTTTTATAAAATTATTTTCCTCTTAATCCATACTCATTCTCCTTCCCCCCAAGACATCCATTCAAATGTGTTTGATGTAAATGTGATGATGTGTGATTCCCTATAAAATATGAAGTCTTTGTGTCTGTTTATATATGTTACTGTGTTATAGCTCTCATTCTTTCTTGCCTTTTCCCCTCAATACATTTAAAATGTCTATTTGTGTGTATAGCTGGTTCATTGCTTCTAATTCTGGGCAGTTATTATGGTATAAAGTCATTATGGTGAATTTATACTTCTCCATTATTCTAGAGCTCCTGCTCCCACCATTCTCCAAATCTGAATCCAGATCATATTGACTTCTTTAGTTTCCTCTAAAGCAGCAGAAGTCTTTGCATCTCCTGTTTGGCCCCCATGCCTATCACCTGCATAACACCTATTGTTATATTGAATATATTATTTATATTTCTTTAAAATATCATTTAGTTTGAGAAGCCATTCCTGATATCCCCTCCAGAGTATGCTTAGGGTCCTGTTCTTCACTCAGTTCAGTTCAGTTCAGTTGCTCAGTCATGCCTGACTCTTTGCGACCCCATGAATTGCAGCACGCCAGGCCTCCATGTCCTTCACCAACTCCTGGAGTTCACCCAAACTCACGTCCATCGAGTCAGTGATGCCATCCAGCCATCTCATCCTCTGTCATCCCCTTTTCCTCCTGCCCCGAATCCCTCCCAGCATCAGTCTTTTCCAATGAGTCAACTCTTCACATGAGGTGGCCAAAGTACTGGAGATTCAGCTTTAGCATCATTCCTTCTAAAGAACACCCAGGGCTGATCTCCTTTAGAATGGACTGGTTGGGTCTCCTTGCAGTCCAAGGGACTCTCAAGAGTCTTCTCCAACACCACAGTTCAAAAGCATCAGTTCTTCAGTGCTCAGCTTTCTTCACAGTTCAACTCTCACATCCATACATGACCACTGGAAAAACCATAGCCTTGGCTAGATGGACCTTTGTTGGCAAAGTAATGTCTCTGCTTTTCAATATGCTATCTAGGTTGGTCATAACTTTCCTTCCAAGGAGTAAGCGTCTTTTAATTTCATGGCTGCAATCACCATCTGCAGTGATTTTTGGAGCCCCCCAAAATAAAGTCTGACACTGTTTCCACTGTTTCCCCATCTATTTCCCATGAAGTGATGGGACCAGATGCCATGATCTTCGTTTTCTGAATGTTGAGCTTTAAGCCAACTTTTTCACTCTCTTCTTTCACTTTCATCAAGAGGCTTTTTAGTTCCTCTTCACTTTCTGCCATAAGGGTGGTATCATCTGCATATCTGAGGTTATTGATATTTCTCCCGGCAATCTTGTACTTCCTTTATTGAAACCAAGATGACACTTTATATTATAATGCTCTACTAGGCAGTAAGCTCTCAGGAGCCGGGATCATGTCTGCTCTGCTCACTGTTGAATGGCTAACTTCTCAGTAACTATTCCAATGTGTAAAACATGGTAGATGTTCTATCAAAATGTTGTTGTTGATAGAATGAACAAGTGTATGAATGAAATCAAAATGTAACCACTGAATCCAAGAAGCTCTTAATGCTCCCAGTGACACAGTCAGTAGTAGCATGCCCATTTTATTTGAAACTGAAGCTCAGGAAAAAAAAAAAAATTCTTAAAGTTACATGCAGATGAGTCATGGAGGTGGGCTTCAGACACAAATCTTTGTGTATTGTGGTATTTTAGATTCTGAAGCCTTTTGGGACTAGTCTGGGGCTTTTTCTGATTGATGATTTTGCTGTAATCAAGACTCTTTTAACTTCTGATACCTAGCACACTTTTTCTGGAGCTGTAGGCTGAAGGGGAAGTAAGTAGAGAAATTCAGCAGAGCATCTCTATTGAACTCCTACTACATTCTAGACTCTGTCAAAGGAGCTGAGAATGGTAGCTGAGGTAACAAGCAAAATCTCTACAGTAGTGTAGCTTATATTTCTCATGGGAGAGACAATGGACAAATAAACATATAGTTTCAGGTGGTTTCAAGAAGCTTCAGAGTGGTCTTATGGTGGTAGTGGGTAATTTAAATCAGTTGGTCAGGATATTGGAATAGGTGAGGATGAGAAGGAACCAGTCACATAGAAGTCCAGAGCAAGAACATTCGAGGCAGAAGGAAGAGTACGTGTGAAGGCTTGGAGGGGAGAACAAGCTTGATGGTTTTTAGAACAAGGAGGAGGCCCCTTGCAGCTTGGTGAACAAGCTGGGAGTGGAGGAAGTGAGGTGGACGGTGGCTCTGTCCATTTGGGGCTGCTGTAACAAAATACCACTGTACTACAGGCTTAGTGACTTATAAACTGTAGAAATTAATTGCTCACAGTTCTGGAGGCTGGAAGTCTAAGATCAGGGTGCCAGAATGGCCAGGTTCTTGTTAGGACTCACTTCTGAGTTGTAGACTGCCAACTTCTCATTGTATCCTTATATCAGCGAAGCATGAGAGAGCTCTTTTAGGCCTCTTTTATAAAGGCACTAATCCCATTCAGGAAGATAAACCCTTATGATCTAATTATCTCCCAAAGGCCTCACTTACATATATGATCACCTTGGAGGTTAGAATTTCAACATATGAATTTTGGAGAGACACAGACTTTCAAATTATATCAGATGGATAGGTAGATGACATGTCACATTAAGGCTTTCAGTTCAGTTCAGTTCAGTTCAGTCGCTCAGTCGTGTCTGACTCTTTGCGACCCCATGAATAGCAGCACGCCAGGCCTCCCTGTCCATCACCAACTCCCGGAGTTCACTCAGACTCATGTCCATCAAGTTGGTGATGCCATCCAGCCATCTCATCCTCTGTTGTCCCCTTTTCCTCCTGCCCCCAATCCCTCCCAACATCAGAGTCTTTTCCAATGAGTCAACTCTTCACATGAGGTGGCCAAAGGACTGGAGTTTCAGCTTTAGCATCATTCCTTCCAAAGAACACCCAGGGCTGATCTCCTTTAGAATGGACTGGTTGGATCTCCTTGCAGTCCAAGGGACTCTCATTAAGGCTTTAGAGGCCATGATTAAGACATTGTGAGTGTATCTGGAAGCCATGGACAGATTTTAAGCCAGGGAGTTACTTGATCTCACTTTTGTTTAGAAAGGTCCATTTGATTGATTATGGAGGCATATAGAATAGAAGGAGAGAGATCAGTTGTTGTAGGAGAGAGACCATTGTTGTAGCCCAAGGAGGTATCCGTGGGAATGGTAAGAAGTGGTCAGGTCTGAAATATATTTCAAAGTAGAGCAAATAAGATTTGCTAACTCACTGGATGTGTCTAGTGGAAGAGGGGAGACTGGGGTGGGGAAGGTGAGAGAAAGGAAGACTGAGTATAGGGAATGATGGAGCTATTGACTGAGATGGGAAAGACTGAGGAAGGAGTGGATTTCAGGAAGAAAGCCAGGACCTTGGTGGTGGATGTGCTTGGTTTGTGATATCTGCTGGAAATCCACGGACCTTATCAAGTAGAGAAGCAACCCAGGGCTGGAGCAAAGGTTAGGCCTTGAGATGGAAATGTGAGAGCTGTCTGTGTATGAAGTGAGAGTGGAAGTGTTAGTCGCTCAGTCATGTCCAACTCTTTGTGACCCCATGGACTGTAGCCCGTCAGGCTCCTCTGTCCATGAAATTCTCCAGGAAAGAATACTGGAGTGGGTTACCATTCCCTTTTCAGGGGATCTTCCCAACACAAGAGTTGAACTCAGGTCTCCTGCATTACAGGCAGATTCTTTACCTTGTGAGCCACCAGGTAAGCCCCTGTTTGTGTATAGATCATTCTAAAGCCAGCCCTGAGGGAGTGAGGGGAGCTAGAGAAGGAAGAGGAAGGGTGAAGGATTTAGCTCCAGGTACCTCCACACTTGGAAGTCCAAATGAAGAGGAGCACCCAGCAAAAGAGACGAGAAGGACTACCAGTGAGATAGGAAGGAAAGGAGAGAAAGATAGTGGAGGAAGTGGTCAAGAGGGAGACTGGTCATTTCCATTAGATGTTGCTGAAAAGTTGCACAAAATCCACTGCTCACTGGATTTGTCAAAAATTGGGGTCATCAAAAACTTCCCCAAGATCTATTTCCTGCAGTGTAGCTGAAAAATGACTGCACATACTTTTATGTTGTTTGTGTTTTTATAAATCAAGTTCTGGTTTATAGATGCCAGAGGATCCTGTTACTTAGAATGATTTTCCTGAAGGGAGTCCTTTTGGGAAGTCAAATATTCTGTTTTACTGCAAATTACCAGCCCTTAATTTTTCTAAGAGCTGTGATTCAGGTGGCAGGCATCTTTCTTTTCTATTTGTTTCAAGTAAAACTCTCATTCCTTTACCTGACATACTCAACTGCTTGATATACTTGAAGTCGTTAAATTTATTTTCTGATTTTAAAATTAAAATTTAATTTAAATTGCCATGCACCTGCTAATGAAACTTCTGTCCAGTTTGTTTAAGGATGGTGCTACTGATTCTAATATTAATACTGTTAAGTGATGAGTAATATTAATCAGACTGAAAGCAATAGTAAAACAACTTATTAGGTATTTACCATGTGCTAGATATTGTTCTGAGTGCTTTACACTTATTGCTTCCTTTAATTTTCATGGCAGCCCATGAGCTAAGTACTGTTATTACTATACTTTATGGATGAGGAAACTGAGGCACAGAGAGGGTAAGCAAATTGCCAAGGTCAAGCACCTGGACCGTGTGGAGGCCTAAGAACCCAAGGCCTGAGCTTCCTAACCCTCAAGGTAGATTGTCTTCATTCATTCACTCTTTCATTAGATGCTCTTGAGGTATTGGGCACAGATGACAGACAGGGACAGCAGCCTTCTACACCCTGAACTTGCTGTCATCCCTAATTCCTGTTTACCAGGGCTTTCCAGAATAGCTGTGAGAATATGCATGTTGCATCTGTGGATTTCCAAAACATTTTCTAGAGAACAACTTGATGGGCATGGAAAGGACTTTAATATTGGTTTGACAAACACAACATTGTCTCTAGTTCAAGTTACTGAAATGAGAACTTGCAAAATATAAGTGCTTGCCAGGAGCCCTGAGGAACTGCCATTGTGATTGCTGTTTCATTTAGAGATTGTAAATATTGACAAATTGAGATTAAATTTCCCAGCTCTCCTTTACTGTCAGCACTAAGGATATTGAAGACCTGGTTAAAATTAATTACTTGATTTCCATGTATTTTGTTAATCAATCGTTCTCTACAAACCTGAATATTTTCTCATCTTGTAGAACAACAACAACAAAAAAATTAGATAGTAACAAGACTAGAAGAGACAAAGACTTAAATTTATAATCATATTTGCTTATTTTAAAGTAAAGGCAATTCTTTGACCTCTTAAGTGTTAATTTCAGGGGATTAAAGAGGAATGTCTTCTTCCCTACATAAAATAGGTGATGAGGAAAGAAAACAGAAAAGAGTTTTTTTGATTTGTTTGTAAAAATACTGTGTATTCTATTTGATTACTTATATCAAGTCTTTCAAAAAAAACCTCTCTCAAATTGTGATTTACATAACCATTAGCCATGAACCTCTTCTGCAGTTATTTATTGGTGAATTTCATGCCCCAAGATGGAGCTCAGCAGTAAATCCCCATCATCCTGATACCCTCACACGCCTACCACTTAGTCCCAGAAGTAACTATTTGAAGTCACAAAAATATAAAATGATTACACTATAAACTCCTTGTGTTTTATTGTTTTCATCAGATTTCTAAGAAAGCACTGTAACAAAAAATGCTGTTGTTTGGCAGTCTCCACCAGGAGATAGGGAGGAAGTGGGGTTTGTGTGTGAAAGGGGATGGGATCAACCCATATTTGATGCCTCCCAGGTCCAAGACTGTGATAGACATTTTAAATACATTATCTAATTTAATCCTCCCAATAACTCTGTGAAGTGGATATAATAGCTCTTAAATTATCAATGACAAGCACTGAACTCAACCAGAAATCTTTAGATATGGATGTTGTTTCTGCCTGTCTCCTGTCTTAACGACAGCTTTGAGCTAAGTGGAAGCCCGGTGGAATGAATCTTGCACCTGGCACTTACTGAGTAGGTTAATGGAAAGTTGTTTCCATGCCTGCTGTTTTTGCTATGATTTTTTTTTCCTTTTGTAGAGTAGAAGGGATTAGCTCCCTTACAAGAGCTCTCTCCAACTGCGGCAATTTGAATACGTAAATCCACCCTTTTTGTTGGGCTCACTTGAGGAGAGCAGGACATTTACAAGGAAATGATCATACAACCTGCAAAAGTTAAGGCTTGGCTTGCTAAGAGCCTTATGATAATGATATTCACTTTCTTTCAACTAAGGAGACAACTTCTCTTTAACTCTCAAAGAGCCAAATTAAAAAAATTACAAGCACATAAAATTTCTCAAAGACTAAGAAACTACATCATATCATAGACTATTTTTAATTGTATTAACCAATAACCATGCCAGTTGTAATTGTTGTCATTTAAATCCCTCCATTTTCAGCAAGAAATAATCATATTCTCGGTTATTTTGCTAGTTTCTAGAGACAGCCTCAGGATTCAATGTTTTGTATAGCTGGTGTGTGTGTGTGTGCGCGCGTATGTATGTATTGATTTCTTAACCTGAAATTGGGACATATGGACTAATAAAGAATTTTGTCTAATTCATGAGTTTATTTATACATGAATATCTTGTGAAGATGTTCATCACATTCCCTTGAGTATTTAAAATCAAAAGTAAACAAAAATTCCACCTTTCACAAGAAGAATGAAATCAGAGTCTGTAATAAAAAAAAATGTCTAATACATATTAGTTAATAACATTGTGTGTGAAACATCAAACCTATCCTTTGCAACAACTTTTGAGGGGGTTTTATAGTATTTCATGCTCATCCATAGAAATGTTGATAGAAATATCAATATTTTTTAGCAGTCAGATATGTTTTTCCTCTCTGCCTTCTACTTCATGCTCTAGCCTTCTGAACAGTAGACTGGAGAGGTGGAAAATGTAGGCTGTGACTATCTTCTTCCTAGTTTGACCTGAACTTTGCCACTTATTAGCTGTAGGATCTTGGACAGGTGAATCTCTCCAAGGCTTAAACTTCTTATCAATAAAACAGGGATAAGTCTGTTGTGAAGACTGAATGAAAGAGAGTGCCTGGAGTGTTTAACAGTATCTGGCACATAGAACCACTCAGTGAATGTTGGCTATAATCTGATTATCATCTTTGTTATCACATTCTACTGTTTGCATCTGTCTTTCTGCTGCATCTTCTCCCACTTGGCCTTTTCCTAATGAACTCCTTTTCATTTTTTTCAAAGCCTGGCAGGAATATCCTAGAATATTCCTCTAGGGATCCTTTCCTCTCCTCTAGCCCAGACACAATGATTGTTCCTCTTCAGTGCTTTTTCCTCTTCTTCTGCTTGATTCTGCTGTAACATTAGATGCCCTGCTTGGATGGTTGTTTCCTGAGTCACTCTTTCCTTGTCCAGACTGTGACTGTTATGAGGAACAGTTCTTTCTTACTCACCATTGTATCCCCAGCACCCAGCACAGTACCCAGGCAGTTGGTGCTCCATGAATGATTACTCAGTTGAAAGTCTAACAGACATAGGCTGTGCCACATTTGGTGTCATGAATCCAGAGACTGAGAATCTGAGGATCCAGGTGTTTAACAGTAAGCATTCTTCTCTTCACCTGCTGCTTCAAGTTAAGATCTGTTTACAGTTGTTGTTTAGTTACTGAGTCATGTCTGACTCTTTTGCAGCCCCATGGACTATAGCCACCAGGCTTCTCTGTCCATGGACTTCCCAGGCACGAATACTGGAGTAGGTTGCTATTTCCTTCTCCAAGGGATCTTCTCGACCCAGGGATCCAACCCACATCTCTCCTGCATTAGTAGGTAGATTCTTTATTGCTGAGCCATCAGGCAAGCCCTCTGTTGATAGACTTAAAAAAAAAAAAAAAAGAACATCCAGTTTGAAATTGTGGTTAAGGAATTTTAGTGTGACATTGTATTGTATACAACAGAACTTGAAAATGACCTGTATCAGAAAAAGACTAGACCCTTTATGATAACAGAAGAGGCTTATAGCAAACCTTATTGATGTGGTCCTGCAAATTATAGTTTCAGATGTTTGTCCTGGGCTTCCCTGCTCTTGCTGCAGGCCTCCTTACTACTGGGATTCCCATCTTGTGGTTTAGCCCTCACTGGGGACTCCCTTGTAACTGCCACACAGTTTTGACTTATATTTGTGATTTTTATATTCCCAGAAAGCTCCAGGACAAGACTTTATGAATACAGAGTGTCCTCAAATCCCATACCAGCAAATGGGTGGGGATACATTCATTGTAGGGGATGGAGTTCAAGTATGAAAGCGATGCTCTAACTTGAAATAATATAAAACTATCCAGTAAAATGATTTTGTCTTAATCATATTACATTGAAACATATTTCTATTTGAGCCAGCTTCCTCTTCTGATTATATGACTTTAAATGGAAAACAATGAAAAAAACTGACAAGTTGACCAGCATCTCTCGAACAGGTCTGTTCTTGAGGGTACAATGTGTATTCTAAGAGAATCTTTACAATTAGGGCTTTTATTTTGATGACAGTGTGCAAATTAACCTAAGCATCTTCTAGGCCATCCTGTAACTGAACACTGGGCTTGTATTCCTTCTCGTATTGGGGTCAAATGATTCCTAGTCTGGACTAAGGAGGAAGCCCAGAAGCTGGCTGAATGGGGCAGCCCCCACATGCGGTGGAATGGGTGTGCTCAGTCCAAAGAACCTGCCATTAGCAGTCAGCAGCACAATGCACGTTCCCAACAGTGACTCAGTTTTGGCAAAAGCACATAAATTCGTCACATTAAAGTAAGGCTATTAATTGGATTTTTTTGGTTTTGTAGTTTTATTTGCATTTAATTTGAAAATTTGCTCTGGTTTGATAGTTGCTTAAAAGAACAATAAGTATATAGGGTTTAGTTTTACATTTATACATATTTAAATAGCATTATAATTTTTTAATGTAACGCAATATTAGGTCTTGAGCTTTTTTTCCTTCCAGTTCTTTGAAAACAAGTCGTATAATTCCATTTTGAGAAATACTTCAATGGGTCATACTTATGACGCTGATTTGTGGGGAAGAGTTTGTCAGTGACCTAAGAGCCCCCTGTTGTATGGCGTACTGCATGCCACAGGTGCCCAACAAACTCTCAGTGCACCTGAGGAGCACCCTGGGGTCTTCCTCTCATTCTGTCCCCTGCTCATTGGGCAGATGTAAGCAAGTTGCAGACTTGGTTTCCTTACCTAACCAACTTGGTGCTTTTTCAGGACTTCTTTAGCTCCTTCCGTCTCCAAAATGACAGCCTCCAGAGCCTGCCAGTGTCTGCCATTTGTTTACTTTTCTACCACATCACCCACCCTGACCCATAAAATTGGATTGTTTTTTTCAATTTCTTGGATATCACTGACAACGCTGCCATGTTTGAGTTCATCCAATCAATTTTGTTGAAACATGAACTCACCTTTCTTATTGGAAGTTGTAAAGTCTTTTTTTCCCCCCTTGAAAGAAAAGAAATATAAGAGGAAAATGCTTAACCCAGACCTTTGGGCTTATAGAAATAGTATATCCCCTTTGAAAGGACTTTAATATCTCGCACAAAGGCTGCTGGCAGAACGCTGAGGAGCGTTGACCGTCCCCTCCCTCCCTCTGCTCTAGGGGCCATCAGTTCTCTTAATTGGTGTGAAGTCTCTCCAGCATGATAACAGACCTGGGACCTGATCCACAGCCATGCACACTCTCGTCTGGGGCCCTGGGGAAGCTGAAACAACTCAACTGTGGGTGGCACGGTTGTGGTACTTTGGGACAGAGCTCGTGCTGAATGAGTGGGGAAGATCGTTTGAGCAGTCTGAATGCAGCCCCAGATTATTAGCTTCCTGGGTCTCTCTGGGGTAGAACCTGCAGAGCTGGAGGGAAAATCAGAAAGAGAAGAGGGAACGCTGTCCCCCACTGGAGGAGAGTGGGCCCGCCTCCGAAGCAGTCAACTGGCCTCAACTAGAGGCCTAAATTAAGCATCAGAAAATTCCTAAAGAAATGGCCCATTTAAGAAAATTCCTCTCTAATGTGTGATTAATTCAGGCTCTTGTGTGCTAGGCGGCAGATTGGAAAAGGGGAATGTGATCTTATAATAATTTTTTGGTTGCTGGGCTGTAGGTGAACTCAAGTTTGATTTGAAGCAAAAAACCATGCCATGAAGAAAAATGTTTATAGTTGCCATTTGGTTTAAAGAGCCCTGGGGCTCCCAGCTTTACTATGAAATACAGTCTTAGAACAAAAATATTTAGCTGTGCTGCTGTGAATTAAAATCTAGTCTCTCCTTAGGCTTATGATTTGAAGTCAAGTTTCTGACTGAAGTGAGATAATTAAAAGGAAAACAGAAGCAAGAGGATGATAGATGCGGCCCACAGCCTTGGCATACAGAAAAGCTCCAGCTATTTTTCTTCTGCTCAGCGGAGACTGTAGATTTATCATCAGGACAGCAAACATATTCAAGGGGAGGAAAAGAAAGAGAAGTTATATATAAGCCCCTTGACAGCATCTGTCACAGAGAAGGAAATGAATATTCTTATAGGGAGATTCTGCTTAAAGAATTGCTTCTTTTTGTCCTTTGAGTTGCTTTATGTCCATTTAATAAGCAACAGAGAGTTCAAAGATAGCTCTGCCTTTACAACACTCATGATACAAAGGGATATTCTTGGCACCTCGATATGATGGCTGGGATAGTAGTTACATCATTGGTACCTGTCAGAGGCTGAGGCCGCTGAGTACAGGGGCTGGGCTGCGAGAGCACTTAGGGATGGAAGATGCACACATGGAATTAACTACAGCTTACTCAGTGATCTCTGATGATACAAAATGGCCCTGACTTAGTGGACTCTGAACTTGTGCATAAGACTTATGGTACTATAATAAGGGGAAAAGTTAAAGGAAAAGTTTGTTTTTCTTAAATTATTTTTAAAGATTTTTTTGACACGGACCATTTAAAGTCTTTATTGAATTTGTTACAATATTACATTTGCTTTATGTTTTGGTGTTTTTGGCCGCAAGGCATGTGGGACCTTAGTTCCCCGACCAGGGATCGAACCTGCACCCCCTGCATTATTAGAAGGCAAAGTCTTAACCACTGGACCACCAGGGAAATTTCACATCTGTTTTCATGCATTGAAAAATTAAGTGGCAGCAATGGTTGAAGAATAAATGAAATATTTGATGGTACAAGCTTGCTAGAAATGATAGAAAGTCAAATGACAGCTCTAGCCGATTATTCTTTTCAGCTCCATACTTGGCTGCTGGGTGTAATTTTGTTATCATTTCCTTCTCCTTCTCTCCACTGTGAAGAAAAAGAAGAAATGAGTCAGAGGTTTGTGTACTTCAGATTGACACTCGTTTCTATGGGTTGAAGAGCGGTTGACATAGGCTCCAGGTCCCTGAGTATATTGGGTTTCTGGATAGTCTTGCCATAGAAACAGTACACTGTATTTTCTGGGGTTCTCTGGTGTGTGAATAATTCTTTTGTATTTCATACTTATCAGTAACATAGGTTTAATTTCACGCAAGACTTCTTGTTTCTAAATGGTTTTAAGTATTTCTTTGGGCTAAATTCTGAGCTCCCTTGCATGCTTAACCCAATGAAAGAGAAGCTGAGAGATTGGTGAGCAAACCACGGCCTCTCTGTACCTCTGCAAATAGAAGCCTGCCATGTCGAAGCTGCCCCTGGTTTCCTCAGCTGCCCAAGAAACAGTGTTGTGTTATCTCACTTTGCCGTTTTCTCTCTTTTTCTGCCTCCTCCTGCTCTGTTCCTGAAGCTTAGGTGAAGAGAAGGAAATTTGGCAGTAGGATCAAGCAGAGGGAGGTGATCAGGTCTCCCAAGTTCCCCTTGCCCTGGGTGAAGAGCCAGTGTATAAGTCATCCATTCAAACCAGGTGACCAAGACCAAGGAGACTAGAAATATGTCGGTTATAAATAGGTCTTTAGAATGTTGTTGCCATTGCTTTCTCCCATAGATTCTGTGGAACACTATTGTTTTTAAATATTAAGTAATGTGATTCTCTTTTTAATCAGTATCTTATGCAAAACCTCAATACTGATCCTTCTCCTCCTTCCCTTGTGTAGCCTCATTCCTTCCAGGATTTAGGGCACCCTCATTAACCAGAGCAGCAAAGCCATCACCTATTTTCTGTACTGACTGCACGTGGATGTTTTTATGAGAAGTTTCCTTGCTTAAAAATTGTTTTAAAACCACTGCCCTAGAACAGTGATGTTCATGATTTTTTGAATTGTGCATCCTGTTCAGTAAAAAGAACATTTTTGATCATACTTTTCAGTATAAACGTATTTATTTGTTTTATACATGTACTACTTTACCAACATATGTTCATTTAAAAATAGCCCAAAATTGGTTACATTCATTAAAATGTGGTTAAGTAGAGGCTACTGCAGTGGATCGTTTTGCTTACCTGCTATAGTACTTGCCCTCCACTCTGGAGACCATTCCTAGAGGTATATTCTTAGTAGGCTGACCAGCAACCTCAAAATCCCAGTGACTTCACATAATACACGTTCTTCTTTTGTGTTGCTGTCCTGGGTCAGGGACCTGGGCTCTTCCTTTGTGTGGCTCTTTCATTTGCCAGGAGTTTGTCCTCCTTCCCGTTCAGCTGGAGGATGGGAAAAAGCCAGCTTGGAGAATTGAGGGAGGGGAGGGCTTTATGCTAACATCACCGCCTTTCCTGTTTCACTGACCGGAACTCAGCCACACAGACTCCTCTGGGGAAGATGTGAAATGTACTCAGCTGTGAGACCAGAAGGAAAACTGGGTCGGGGGAATGTCGACAACACTCTGAACGCCAGCTGAATGCTACACCAAGAAGGAGATTCTCTTCTGTCCAGTCTCCCTGGACTTGAAATCTCACTTTTAGTTTGTTGAATGAAGCATTTAGAGAGATGGGTCTGTGTCTATTTTTCAGTTAGAGATTATGTTCTGCTGATTGTGACAAAAACCTATCTGGAGTGGCTAACTCAAAAGGGGTCTCTTTATTTTCTTTCACTTCATAAGAAGGGCAGGGAAGCAGTGCAGAACTGGGGTTGGGGGTGCTGTCTGGAGCCATCGGTACCCAAGGTCTTTTCCAGCTCCCTTTTCAGTGGTTTTATATCTGTTTTTTACACTTGTTGTCCATAGATGGCTGGTCTTTCTTCAGACATTTTGTTTGTGTTCAAACAAGATGAAGGATGAAGAGCAAATCAAAATCAGTGGAGTCCCATTTAGCAAGAGACCTCTTCCGGTAGAATTTGTTCATAGCTCCTTGGCCATAACTGTGTCAACTTATGGCAAGTAACATGGCGAGTAATTCTGCAAAGGAGTCTAGAAACCTGATGATTTTCAACTGGGTAGACTGCCAACCTGAGCAGGTTGGGGTTCTGTTACTAGAAAGAAGAGAAAAATTGCTCTCTGCAACCATTTGATCATTCGGAAATCTCAGTCCAGCCTGGTGAAAGGAGGCTGGCATGCCAGTTAACTGACTATATCACTGG
This sequence comes from Bos taurus, assembly GCF_002263795.3. NCBI lineage: Eukaryota > Metazoa > Chordata > Mammalia > Artiodactyla > Bovidae > Bos > Bos taurus. The sequence goes on along the minus strand of NC_037328.1, from coordinate 108,394,678 downwards.
CATAAGTTACACTTCCCCAAGGTTTTTGTCTGACTTCAAATTGACTACTGAAATCTCTTATAACTGGAGTTATAAATTAAACTATATTTGCTTTGATTTTGAAATTCTTTGCATGTTTGTTTCCTCTAAGTTAACTGTAATATAGACCCTTTGAGACCCACTTTCTAGTTAACAGGAGTGAAGTGAAAGTTGCTCAGTCATGTCCGACTTTTTGTGACCCCATGGACTGGGGCCTGCCAGGCTCCTCTGTAATGGAATTAATATTGTAAAGTAATTAGCCTCCAATTAAAATAAAATTTATATTAAAAAAAAAAAAAGAATACTGTTCCCTTCTCCAGGGGATCTTCCCAACACAGGGATCAAACCCAGGTCTCTTGCCCTGCAGGCAAATTCTTTACCATCTGAGCCACCAAGGAAGCCCAAGAATACTGGAGTGGTTAGCCTATCCCTTCTCCAGGTGACCTTCTCGACCCAGGGATTGAACCAGGGTCTCCTGCATTGCAGGCAAATTCCTTACCAGCTGAGCTACCAGGGAAGTCCAGTTAACAGGAGTGCAAGCACTTAAAACTCAGTCTTGTATTGATTTCCAGATATTTCCCTAACTCTGCTGTCTGCAGCAATCATTTTTTTCAGAAAGCATGTGCTTGGCAGCACTTTATTCTTAACAATCATGTCTTCTTGTTACACATTTAGATTATAGGCAGGACTAGTAATGAAATGGAGAACTTTTTGCAGCCCTCAACATTACTACTTGGAGGTACTGTTTGGTAGAACTTTGGTGGTGGTGGAAAGTGTGTCTCTTTTAAAGAACTGAGAATCTGCTCCTTAACAGGCTTTGAGAAACGTGTGACCCTCCTCCCAGTTTTTTTTTTTTTTTTTCCTTTGCTTTGGCTTCTAGGAAACTCAGAGCCCATTTAGTGCTCATATGAATAATGTCTGATTTCAGATTCACAATTAAATTATTTCTTTTTTCCCCTTTAAACAGCTTCTGATATTGTTTTCTTAACTTCACTCTTAACTATCTGTTCTTGTATATGGATTTTTATCATAAGTTGCCTTTTGAAATATAGAGTAAATATGACAAATAAATAAAGTGAAAATAAATGAGGAAAATCCAGATTGTTTATTAATGTCTTATTCTATCAAAACCATTTCCTTTGGTAGGATGTAATTTAGGCTGTCAGATTTGTCTTAAAGTCTTTGGATTGCAGAATGGCACTTTCTCTTTGAAAATAAATAAATAAGCTACATTCTTCAGTCTGTTCATCTTTCTGCATTTTAACTAGAGTTTAAATCTTGAGGGGGGTTGGCATGAATGGGTAATTACCACCGAGATGAATGGTGATGATGTTTATTATGATGATGTTTTTTCCTTTATTTGAACCTTCAGAGGGAAGCAGCGTCTATCTCAGTCAGTCATCAGATTTGGAAAGGTAGGGACATGACATTTCCCCCTTCTTTCAAAACAGTAAATTTTAAATGTGACAGGCAGTAAGTTATGCTCAAGGTAATATGACAGTGGTGCTTATGGTGAGTGTAATTGAAATAAAGTCAGCACCAGCGGGGAGAAGAGTTCACACCAGCCTCCTGGAATACATGTCCTTCTTAAAGCCCTCCGTGCAGATGTCCAGGATTCGGGACACTCCTGCCCAGTTGACATCTAGGATCTGTGTAGAGGTAACCAAGGAACAGCTACTTTTCCTGGGGGTGGTGATGATAGATGGACCGGAGCTTGAATAAATGAGTTGGGCTGTTCATAGACTTGAAGTCCTTCATGGCACTGGTGGATTTGAGGGTGGGAACAGAAGGGGCAGGTAGGCCAGAGTCTGGGGGCCAGAAGCTGGGGGCTGACTCTCTTCATGTTTCTACACTCAAGTGCCAAACTCTGGAGATCTGAGAAGTCTAAATTCTAACCTTCCAGCCTCAGATTCTTTTAAAAAACCTCAAAGGGCATTGCTGACAGGGCTGAGGAGCTGCCTTTGAGTTGGTGGGATGAAGAAGAGTTTTAGGAATATATAGAATTAAAAACACTGTCTAGACTCTTGCCTTGGGCCAAAACAAAGGAACAGGTCCACATAAAATGTTCCTGTTTTTCCTGGGTTCTGCTGCTGTTGTTGTTTAGTCTCTAGATTGTCTGATTGTTTGTGACTGCATGAACTGTAGCCTGCCAGGCTCCTCTGTCCCTGGAGGAATTCTTTCCCAGGCAAGAATGCTGGAGTCATTTGCCACTTCCTTCTCGAGGTGATCTTCCCGACCCAGGGATGGAACCCTCACCTCCAGCCTCGGCAGGTGGATTCTTTAGCGCTGAGCCACCTGGGAATACATAGGTTCTCCTGTATGAAGTCCATACTTCTTCAGGGGGTCCATCAGGGTCCTATCCCACCTGGTACCCTGATCTCTGTTAGACTCTTGCCTCATCATTTCATTCACTCTGTCTCATTTCAGTGTCCCACTTTCCCTAAACGTCACTGCTTGCCATCTGATCCCTCAAGACAGAAAGGTAGAGTCAGGCTCCATAATTCTTGCTCCCTCCTCTCTCATTTCCAGTCTGTGACTAGGCGCTCCAGAGTCCTTCCACCTCGCATTTCTTTGTGGCCGCCTGTCTGGTACAATTTGCCGTCATTTCTACATGGATTACTATAGTAGCTTGGTCTCCCTACATCTGGGCTGACCCCATACAATCCCAGCTCTACATTGTGGCCAGAGTGATCTCTTTGAAACTAATATCGGATCAGATCTCTTCTTGCTTGACCATCTGCAGTGGCTACTATGGATCCATACCATAGGTGTGACCCACCTACCTGTCCTGCCTCCCATCATGCCACTGTCCATCTCACTCTGTACACCCTACTCACTTCTCACAGGTGCTACCTAAGCCACATGTTGCCCTTGGGGGAAACATGTCATGTCTTTAGAGGAAAAATAAGGAGGTTTCCCTGAAATATGCCCCCATAGCTTCCATGAATTTTCATCATTGCACTTCTCACTGTTTGGAAGTATGTGTTCATTTGTGTGATTACTTCATTAATCTCTTTTTATGTTCTGTAGGTCAGGAGATGTATTTGTTTTTGCTCAACATTGTAACTCCCAGAGTCTAGGACCATGCCTGGCACATAGCAGGTGCTCAGAGTATGGTGGTTAAGTGGATGAATGATGATCTCAGTGCATTTTTCCATAAGGAATCTGGTATAAAAGGAATATAACAATAAGAGTTGTTAATGCTTAGTGCTTATTCTGTGCTGGACACTGTTCTAAATGCTTTACATATATTAACTCCGTATGTGCAACATACTGAGACATTCTATTATTATCCCCAGTTTTACAGATGAGGAAACTGAGGCACAAAAAGGCAAAATATCCACTTTTTTAGTGTGGGCTACACATAGGGACTTCCGTGCAAAGAGTCCATCATGGAGAAGGGGACAAAAAGAGTAGCCATATATAGTAGAGAAACCTGACAAACCCAACCTCAGCCAGGTAGTCAAGGCCAACATCAGTAGTCATCCACGTGAGTAAGTCCTAATGATGATATTTGGTTTGCGTGTGCATGCTAAGTCACTTCAGTCATGTCCAACTCTGTGACACTATGGACTAAAGTCTGCCAGGCTCCTCTGTCCATGGGGAGTCTCCGGGCAAGAACACTGGAATGGGTTACCATGCCCTCCTCCAAGGGATATTCTTGACCCAAGGATCAAACCATGCCCTCCTCCAGGGTATCTTTCCAACCCAGAGATGGAATCCACATCTCTTGTATCTCCTGCATTGGCAGGCAGTTTCTTTACTGCTAGCACTGCCTGGGAAGCCCTCCCTTGGGATGATGTGATGAAAATGGTGCTTTACCTCTGTGATCTTCCTCCCCCAAACACAAGACTAAAGAAGAAACCATCAGTCAAATCCCAACTGAGGACATTCTACAAAATACCTGATTAGTCCTTCTCAGAACTACCAAGGTCATTAAAAACAAAGAGAGTCTGAGAAACTGTGAGAGCTAAGAGGAGCCTAAGGATACATGAAGACTAAATGTAGTGTGACATCCTGGAAGCGATCCTGACTGGAAACAGGACATTAGGTAGAAGTTAAGTCAGTCTGAATAATAGATGGGCTTTCATTAATAAGAATATATCAATATTGGTTTATTAATTGCAACAAATGAACCATACTAATGTAAGATGTTAATGACAAGGGAAACTGGGTGTGGAATTTAATGGGAACCCTCTGTTCTATCTTGGCATTTTTTCAAAGACCAAAAACTGCTCTAAAAACTAGAGTTTATTTAAAAGAAATTAAAAGAAAAGGCAAGGTCACAGAGCTGGTAATGTTCATAGCCAAGATTCAGTTTGCTGTTATCTGACTATATTCCCTGCCCTTAATCTCTGTACTACTATGTGAGGGGTTCCTTAAGGCTGTCCTTGGAAAGTGTAACAACATTCCAAATTCCATGGTGCAAACTTGGATCAGCAGTTCAAATCTAGACCTAATTCATGGCAATCTTGACATAGGGAACAAAGCTGGGGGACCTCCCAGTGTAGCAGAGTCATCGGGGTGCTGGAGGAACAATATTCTAACCAGGTGGGAGCAGAGATAGTCCCTGTAGGGTAGGAAAATGGGGACACTGCTTTCTTGAGTTTGTCTGAGGCTCCAAGTGTGGCAGCTTCCCAGCACCTTATTCTGAGAGACTGAGGGGCTCTAGGAATAGAAAGACTGATCGTCTTTTGTACCACAAAAGGAGTGGTACATTTAGTTGTGTTAGTCAAGAAGAGGGTGGCAATTAGAAAACTTTATCAAACCTATTATCAGTAATTACAAAATATAGCTTGAACAATTATTATCAAAACTTTAATAGAAAGCCACATTATTGATAGCATGCTTATTAACTCAGTGGGAATTACACTTAATTAAAAACCAGTGGGGGGCTGCTTTTGGGTTTTCTGTCCAACATGTACCAAACATTTTGCTGCAATGCAGAAGTTTAATAAATGCTTCTCATTTAATCTGGGAGTTCTGTAACTCACAGTGCTTATTCATGTGATAAACAGTTATCATTGATCCCTTATAAGTTATTAATTCTGTCTACTTAAAAAGAGACCTTGGTCACTTTTATTATAGTGTATCTGAAAGGCTGTAGATGGAAATATTGGAAATTATTGCTTCCTGCTTACCATCTTCATAAACCTATAAAACAAGTCAAAAAATTCTTTTATTTCATTTTGTCTGAATAAACCATAGTCTAGTAAAATGGTTCTGTTTTATATTCAAGCAAAGTTATGTGTTAAAATTCATGGGACAATAAACCAAGATTACCAGAGGATACAATTGTAAGAGAAATTTTGGAGCCTTGTGAACTTGAAGTACATTCTAAGATGAAAATTAGTAATAACTGAGCTTAGCATTGGTTTCAGATATGTCTATGTATGAGCTAGAGGAATGGGTAGAAATCAGGACATCAAATATTAATTTTATACTACCTGTGTCATTTCACCTGGTATAGACATGAATTTTCTTATCCGTCTGATAACAGAATGGGAGTTAGAAACATGTTTTTTCCTCTCTTGTTATCTAGGAATATACAAGCAGATTTCACAAATATTTTTCTAGTGATACCTGTTGGAATTTCCCTTCCCAGGTGCAAGTTTCATCCACACATTCCATGTTCTTTGCAGTGTTGGCACATTGGCCTCTTGTTTCTAAACTTAAATCCTCTACATTAAGTCTTGCTTAGACATTCTCATCTTCCAGTCCACATGCATTCTGGTCCATTCTGCCCACCTGTGTGACCACACATTTTCCCCTAAAATCCACACTGAACACATCATTCCCTTTCCTTTCCCCAAACACACAAGACACTTTTCTTTCCACAGTGCCTTCAGAACTGATTTCCCTTCATGATTTAGCCAGACTCACCTTTTTCTACCTATAGCTTCCCTGGTGGCTCAGATGGTAAAGAATCTGCCTGCAATGCAGGAGACTTGGGTTCGATCCCTGGGTTGGGAAGATCTCCTGGAGAAGGGAAAAGCTACCCACTCCAGTATTCTTACCTAGAGAATTCCATGGACTGTATAGTCCATGGGGTCGCAAGGAGTCAGACACAACTGACTCACCTTTTTCTACCTACCTCACCCAGGCTACTCACACACTCCTCCGTGTTCTATGCAAATAGGGTTCTCTTTGTTTCCTGAACACAGGTGCCTTCTGCTTTCCTGCCTCTGTGCTTTTGGTCCTCTTGATTCTTTGGTATGAAATACCTTCTTTTTTACTCCCATCTCCATGTACTAATGTCCTATCTGTAAAATCAATTCACATGTTCAATAATGCATTTTTTAAACTTTAATTATAAAAAATCACTAAACAACATTAGTGATAATTTGGAAAACAGGGAAGAAAGATTACAGCAATGCCTATGATGTAATTATTATTTCCATTAGGTTTTTTTTGAGATAATTTTAGATTCTCATGCAATTGTAAGATATCATACAAAGAGCTCTCATTTGCTCTTCACCTGCTTTCTCCCAGTGGTGGTAAAGTCTTGTATAACTATAGTTCAGGATGGCAACCAGGAAATTGACGTTGTTACCATCCACTGATCCTATTGGAATTTCACCAGTTTATCATGCACTCACTTGAATCTGTGTGCACGTGTGTGTGTGTGTGTGTGTGTGCACGTGCTCATGGATGTGTTTAGTTCTATGTACTGTCATCACATGCATAGATTGGTGTGGCTACCGCCAGTCAAGACACAGTTCCATTATCAGGATCATTAGTGTTAAGCTTCCATAGCCACAGGCCCCTCCCACCCCTAGCCTCTGGGACCCACTGATCTGTTTGTTCTCCAGTTCTCAGATTTTGCAATTTCAACAATGTTATATAATAGAGTGATACAGTGAACAGACTTCATTATATAATATTCTTGAAATCACAAAAATCTATGGCGTCATACAGTAAACATAAAGAAGGCTTCCCTGGTGGCTCAAAAGGTAAAGAATCTGCCTGCAATGCAGGAGACTCGGGTTCAGTCCCTGACTCGGGAAGATCCCCTGGAGAAGGGAATGGCTACCCACTCCAGTATTCTTACCTAGAGAATTCCATGGACAGAGGAGCCTGGTGGGCTATAGTCCATGGGATTGCAAAGAGTCATACACAACTGACTAACGCTTTAACTTCACAGCAAACAGAAACCTTTCGTAGGCATTTTTCAGGTGCTTGCTGGGAAGTTTTGTGAGGTAAGTACCTCCTCCTTCCTCCTCGTGTCATCTTCAAGGCAGTGTCTTGCTGCTCAGAGTTTCTTTACAGTTGAGGCTCTGCAGAGACTGTATGTGAGATAATGAAAGCTCCTGGGAATTAACAAAAGCTTCCGGGAGAGCTTTGACTTTCAGTGACCACGGAGTTGGTGGATCTTTGAGATCATGATACCTGGGTCTCTGAGACACAAGAGGACTACAGATGACAGTGTATGGAGCTCATCCTGGCCACACCACCTGCTAGCCATGTAAGCTCAGCTTCCTCATCTATGAAATGGGGATGATGATAATTTCAACAACATAGGACTGAGGAGAGGATGAAATACAGAGGTTGTATAACTTCTCTGGCACATAGAGTTTGAAACATAAGTAGCTCTTCAGGTGTAGACTTAACAAAAACTTCTAGAGCATCTGCTATGCTAGGGTGTACCCGGGTTGGATGCAATGGTGAGCAAGGCTATGTGGACCTTTGTGTGATAACTGCTTTTAGTTAAGTAGGGTATATTTTCAGATGACATGTGGAAGCAGGACTAGTGCATCATCTAATCTGATCTACTTTTCAACAAAAGTAGACATATTTAGTAGAATTATACTTCTCCTGGTTAAGGTCTTTTTATTTCTTTTAATACATTAAAAGTGTTTCTCTTTCGATATCTTTTAACAATCCCTTCCATGTTGTTAACAATGGAAGCCCCTTGCTCTTAAGATGCTAGAGAATAGGAAATGGTTTTGCATCACACCTTTAAAATCATGCAGTCTACAGCTTTACTGGGTGATCTTTTTTCAGAAGGCACATCATTCATAAAGCAGCACTCAGTTAGCCAGATGTTAATTCTTATCTTTTTTAATGTAGTCTTAGGGAAAAATAAAATTTAGACTAATGATGAAAGACATATGCAAAATTAAAGATTGCAGCAATAAATACCTGCTAGTGCCTTTCTTATTTTTAAATTTGCAAATTATTGATCCGTGCTTAATCTTTTCTGTTCAGCTAACATGTATCAGGCAGCCCCCATCCTCTATTGCCTAGTCCCTTCTGCTGTTGGATCAAAGCCATTCATTATCATCTGACTTTTAGAAGAAAAGTGTTAATTGCTTCTTTGATCCTTAGCTCCATCATCTGTAAAATAGAGCTAAAATCTGACTTTCTTACCCCTCAGAGTTATTTAGGGAACAGATACAGAAAAGTATGTGAGAGCTCATTTGTGTCTGACTCTTTGCAACACCATGGACTGTAGCCCACCAGCCTCCTCTGTCCATGGAATTCTTCAGGCAAGAATACTGAGGTGGGTTGCCATTCCGTTCTCCAGAGGATCTTCCCAACTCAGGGACTGAACCTGGGTCTCCCACATTGCAGACAAATTCTTTACTGTCTGAGCCACCAGGGAAGCCCCTTAAAATATGTGAAAGAATTGGTAAATAGTGAAGGGCTTACATATAGGAAGTGTTATGAGAGTGATATGGAGGAGTTAAGTGTGAACTTGGAGCCAGACAGACCTGGGTTCAAATCCCAACTCAGCCAATTTGTGCTGGTTGTGTGACCTGCGACAAGTAATTTAACTACTCTGATCCTCAGCCTGCTGACATTTCAAACAGGAATGCCATTACATACATGGGTGTCTCTTAAGGTGTGTTCTGGTTATTTTCCATGCCCCCTTCCTCCCTGCCCCAATCCCTTCTCTGCTTTTCTCTGTGCCTCTGGTGTCTCATCACTGTGACTGCATCATCCAGGCATTTGTTGCCAGTTGAGTTGGCCAGGAGGAGGCATTGATGGTGATAGGAAAGAAGCTGGCATTTCTTTGCTCTCTCCTGCTTCAATGTAAGGAATAACCGAGTCTCTGGCAAGGAATATGCCCTCCTTGATCTCAGCCTCCTGGTCATCACCTCCCTGACAGTTCTTGTTCTTACTGGGCTCCAGGAATACTATCTTTTCCTGGTGAGTGGTGACTGCTACCTGCTCTTGCTAGTCTCTGGGTGCCTGGCCACTCCTTATTGGTTCCTTTAGCCTTCCTGTATCCACTTCCGTACCCTTCACTGAGGTCTGTTACTTTAAACCAGCTGCACTGATTATTGTTCCTGCTGAGATTCCAGCTGGTATAGGTAGAAAGGGATTACATTTAAACATAAATGAACATTGTTTAGTCTTCGATCTGGCACATAAACAGGGGTTCTCAGGATCTCATTTATCTATGTTGTTTTGCCTCATTTTTGTGCAGAGAGTAACTTTCTTTTATTCTTCATGGCTTACATAAAATCTGCTCCTTTACACTAAACACACAAAACACAGAGCAAGTCTGATCCCCCACACAGCGATTACTCCTCTGTTAATTTTCCCCTGCCAGCCCCTCCAACCAGTTTATAAATCCTTACTCTCAGGTTTGGAACACGTGCTAATCAGCCAAGCTCCTCCTGGAGTTTTTAACAGTCTGCTTTTTGGCTGAGAACATTCTGTTGTTGCTGCTTTTAAGATTCAGACTCAGAACTGGAAGCTACCATGGGGTCACGTCCTTCAGCTTCCCTTCTGTAAACAATCTCCAAAGCACTCCTGGCAGATGGGCACCCAGGACTTTCAAGCTCTAGGTAACTAAGGAATATAATTTGAGGAAAAAATTAACCCAATCTTTTCCCCTATGATATCCAAGTATGGATTAAGAGGCTGCCATTTATAAAATGAATTTATGGTTACCAAGGGGAAACATGGGGGGTGCGGTGAGGAATAGTTAGAGAGTTTGTGATGGACATGTGCTATATTTAAAATGGATAATCAATAAGGATCTACTGTACAGCCCATGGAACTCTGCTCAATGATATGTGGCAGCAGCCTGGATGGGAGGGGAGTTTGGGGGAGAATAGATACATGTATATGTATGGCTGAGTCCCTTTGCTGTTTACCTGAAACTATCATAACATTGTTAAACAGCTATATCCCAATGCAAAATAAAAAGTTCAAAAACAACACAAAGATGCTGCCATTTGACGGCCTTTCTGATATTTGTCTTCTCCTAAATGGTTGAATGAGTACAATTAATTTTACAAGTCTTTTTGTAATCACAAATGATTTTTTTAATTATATAATTTTCAGGAGGAGAAATATTGGTGAACAATGAAGTTGTATGGCCAGAGACAAATAACATGATTGTCAGTATTCAGGGTCTAATTCAAGTCTGTTTCTTGCTTCTGAACTCTTATGGTTTTAGAGACAGAAAGAATCGTACTGACCACTGATCAGTTCCTCCCATTTACAGATAAGGCAGCTGAGGCTCAGCATTAAGGACTGACTTGTTCATTTGGAAAGATGCCATCTCTAGTTTTAAGGATAGTGAATTCAAAAGCATAATCTGAGTGCTGCTATTGACCTGAGGACCTTGAGTAGAAAATGATACCATTTACATGGACTTTTTGAAATGAAAAACAGAAGCTTGAGTATACTGATCCACATAACCCTAGTTTAAAATTAAGAAGAAGGTCCTGATGTGTGTCTGTATGCATGTGTCTGTGTGTGTGCTTGCTTTCTTTTTGTTTTTCACTAACAAGCTCTGAAAACTGTGGGCTTCTCATATGGCACAGTGTTGAAGAATCTGCCTGCCAATGCAGGAGACACAAGAGAAGTGGGTTCAACCCCTGGGTTGGGAAAAGCCCCTGGAGAAGGAAATGGCAACCCAATCCAGTATTCTTGCCTGGAGAATTTGATAGACAGAGGAGCCTGGTGGGCTACAGTCCATGGGGTCACAAAAGAGTCTAACATGACTGAGCTTGCACATATGTGTGCATTATTTTATTCTTCTCTTTTTGATATCACTATATTTGACCTATCCATGACATTTGCATGAATGAAAAATCATAGATTTAATTTTAAAAAGACATATACAAGAAAGACAGCCTTTTTTAATTCGTTAAGTATTACTGGCACAAGATCCAGGACACATGAGGTTCTCGGGGCGGGGGATAAAACAGATTGGGACCTAAACAAGAAACCATGGGCCCCACAATTCTTAAAAAAGCCTACAAAAATGAAATTAATAAGTATTTAAACATCTCCTAAAAATGCATTTTTCCAACTTCATTAAGTGTTCAATTTGGTATGTGTGAAAATTTCATTATATTGGAAAACATTTGAAGGTGATATGTTCTTCTTTCACAAGTTCCTAAGTATGCATGGTAATTGCCGAGACATAATTGACATTCTAAATTAGATGAGTTTTTGAGCCAAATAATTTCAAGGTAAAATTATAAGTTAAAAAATTTCATTTTCCTGCAGAGAAAATTTAATGTGTGACATGAATACATTATGATATTATTTATGTGATGTGGATGCAAGCCCTCTAGAATGTTGAAATACATGGATCTTTGAGGGGCTTAAAACCTGTCCAGGGGATGATGAGGGAAGTGGCAGAAGCATAGTATAGTTTGCTAGAATAAAATTCTGTAGCAGTACCGCCCCCCTCCCCACCCACAACATTACAAGTGTTACAAGAGTAACATTAATGGAATGCAGGAAGCTGTGATCACTTTCTATTAAGGAAGTGTATTAGCTATCTATCGCTGTGTAACAAATTGCTGCACACTTAGTAGTTTAAAGCAACACCTTATCTCACAAGTTTTGTGAGTCTAGAGTCAAAGTGTTACTTAAATGGATCCTCTGCTGAGGGTCCCAAAGGCTGCAATCAAAGTGTCGACCAGGCTGTATTCTCATCTGGAGCCTGGACAGGGAAATAATCTAACTTCTGAGCTCACTCAGGTTGTTCGCAGAATTCATTTTCTTGTTTGGAGGAAAGTACAGAGGTCACCACCATCTTTCTTGCTGTCAGCTGGAGGTTGCCCTTGGCTCTTAGAGGCTCCCCAGCATTCCCAGAAGCTATCCACACTTCTGTACCATGCTGGCTTTCCAGTATGGCTGCTTACTTTATCAAATCAGCAGGGAGAAAGAATCTCTATGATCCAGCAATCCCACTGCTGGGCATACACACTGAGGAAACCAGAATTGAAAGAGACACATGTACCCCAATGTTCATTGCAGCACTGTTTATAATAGCCAGGACATGGAAGCAACCTAGGTGTCCATCAGCAGATGAATGGATAAGAAAGCTGTGGTACATATACACAATGGAGTATTACTCAGCCATTAAAAAGAATACATTTGAATCAGTTCTAATGAGGTGGATGAAACTGGAGCCTATTATACAGAGTGAAGTAAGCCAGAAAGAAAAACACCAATACACTATACTAACGCATATATATGGAATTTATAAAGATGGTAACAATAACCCTGTATACGAGACAGCAAAAGAGACACCGATGTATAGAACAGTCTTTTGGACTCTGTGGGAGAGGGAGAGGGTGGGAAGATTTGGGAGAATGGCATTGAAATATGTATAATATCATATATGAAACAAGTCGCCAGTCCAGGTTCGATGCACGATACTGGATGCTTGGGGCTGGTGCACTGGGACGACCCAGAGGGATAGTATGGGGAGGGAGGAGGGTTCAGGATGGGGAACACGTGTATACCTGTGGCAGATTCATTTTGATATATGGCAAAACCAATACAATATTGTAAAGTTAAATAAAATTAAATTAAAAAAAAAGAATCTCTAGAGGAAGCTTGATAGCAAGAAGTCTGAAATATAATGTAATTATGAGGAGAACATCCCATTACCTTTGCCACATTCTATAAATTAGAAGCAAGTCATAAATTCCTTCCTTAATCAGCGGGAGATGATCGCACAAAGCTGTGGATGCCAGGAGGTGATGGTGCCACCCTAGAGTCTATTCAACACACAGAGAATGAAGAGGATCTGTTCACTTGAATGAATTGATTCAGCTTCTTTGATTAGGTGTTTAGAATAGTTCCGCTTTTGGAGAGAGTGATAGAACAAACCTGAGAGTGACCAGAACTTCTGCATCCTTCTTCAGTGGCCTTTTCTGACCATCCTGGGACCCTTGGCAGATCCTTGCTAGTACTCAAATGGTTAGCATTTCTACGGGATGTGACATACCCAAACATGCCTTTCTCAGCATCAGTCCATGCAGAGGACTAGCCCCTCTCCTGTCATGAAAATATTACCCATGCATCTTGTTTAATTTGCTCAGGTCTAAGCAATTAGGAAAATGTTCTTATAAAGCAACACAAGCTCAGAAATTCATAGTTGATAATAACCTTACTTTTTGTCCCGTGTATATATTGCATTTCCGTACTAATAGGGCACAACACTGCATCAGCCTGAGTTGTAGGAATTACGGGGATTTTTGTCACTGAGGCAGACCCACTTGGAAAGATGTTTGGGTGCATTATACCATATGCAGTCAAGAAAGTTTTACCTATAGGATGCTTGGCTTGTGTTCATGGGAACAGGAACTTTGGCCAAAAAAAAAAAAATTTTTTTTTTTCCCTAAGAATCATCTAAGCTGATTGGAAGTGCTTGTTCTTAAGCCTTTGACAGCTTTTTTTTGGACTGAAGCCATCTTTCAGTTTACACTTTCTTCTAGACTGTTATGCTTCACCCTTTGGATTTGACATTTCTTGCAAGGTTTACTTGGCATCTGCCTCTAGCCACTGCATAACTCTGCTTTCCTGTCTAGATAAAGTTTTTCTGTTACCCATGCTCTAGGCATCAGTTTTCAGCCCAGCGACTTGCCTCAATATGCAGCACCCTAGAGGAAACACTGGACTGTGTAGTTAAGACAGTGTTTTGTGTGTGTGTGTGTGTGTGTGTGGGTGTAGAGGTGGGGGAGGCATGTACACTCAGTCATGTCAGACTCTTGCAATCCCATGGACTCCAACTCTTGTGATCCCACGGACTGTAGCCCATCAAGCTCTTTTGTCCATGGGATTCTATACTGGATTGAGTTGGCAATTCCTTTTCTATGGGATCTTCCCAACCTAGGGATGGAACCCATAACTCTCGTGTCTCCTGCACTGGCAGGCAGATTTTTGAACACTACACCACCTGGGAAGCCCTTAGACAGTGTTGCTTGCATGTTGTTGTTTTTAGTTGCTCAGTTATGTCTGACTTTTTGTGACCCCATGACTGCACCACTCAAGGCTTCCCTGTCCTTCACCATCTCCTGGAGCTTGCTCAAACTCACGTCCATTGAATTGGTGATGCCATCCAATCATCTCATCCTCTGTGGTCCCCTTATCCTCCTGCTTCAATCTTTCCCAGCATCAGGGTCTTTTCTAATGAGTTGGCTCTTTGCATCGGTGGTCAAAGTATTGGAGCTTCAGCTTCAGCATCAGTCCTTCCAATGAATATTCAGGACTGGTTTCCTTTAGGATTGACTGGTTTGATCTCCTTGCTGTCCAAGGGACTCTCAAGAGTTTTCTCTGACACCACAGTTCAAAAGCATCAGTTCTTCAGTGCTCAGACTTATTTATGGTACAACTCTCACATCCATACTTGAGTACTAGAAAAACCATAGCTTTGACTATATGGACCTTTGTTGGCAAAGTAATGTCTCTGCTTTTTAATACGCTGTCTAGGTTTGTCATTTCTTTTCTTCCAAGGAGCAAGTATCTTTTAATTTCATGGCTGAAGTCACCATCTGCAGTGATTTTAGAGCCCAAGAAAATAAAGTCTGTCACTGTTTACATTGTTTCCCCAACTATTTACCATGAAGTGATAGGACCCAATACCATGATCTTCGTTTTTTGAATGTTGAGTTTTAAGCCAGCTATTTCACTCTCCTCTTTCACCTTCATCAAGAGGCCCTTTAGTTCCTCTTTGCTTTCTGCCATAGGGGTGGTATCATCTGCATGTCTGAAATTATTGATATTTCTCCCAGAAAGCTTGATTCCAGCTTGTGCTTCATCCAGCCCAGCATTTCTCATGATGTACTCTGCATATAAATTAAATAAGCAGGGTGATAATATACAGCCTTGATGTACTCCTTTCCCAATTTGGAACCAATCCATTGTTCCATGTACAGTTTAAACTGTTGCTTCTTGACCTGCATACAGGTTTCTCAGGAGGTAGGTAAGTGGTCTGGTATTCCCATCTCTTGAAGAATTTTCCAGTTTGTTGTGATCCACTCAAAGATTTTAATGTAGTCAATGAATCAAAAGTAGATGTTTTTCTGAAATTCTCTTGTTTTTTCTATGATCCAAAGGATGTTGGCAATTGGATCTCTGGTTCCTCTGCCTTTTCTAAATCCAGCTTGAACATCTGGAAGTTCTTGGTCCATGTACTGTTGAAGCCTAGCTTAGAGAATTTTGAGCATTACTTTGCTAGCATGTGAAATGACTGCAATTGTGTGGTAGTTTGAACATTCTTTGACATTGACTTTCTTTAGGATTGGAATGAAGAATGAACCTTTTCCAGTCCTGTGGCCACTGCATAGTTTTCCAAATGTGCTGCCATATTGAGTGCAGCACTTTAACAACATTACCTTTTAGGATTTGAAAAAGCTCAGCTGAAATTCTGTCACCTCCATTAGCTTTGTTCATAGTGATGCTTTCCAAGACCCACTTGACTTCGCACTCCAGGATGTCTGGCTCTAGGTGAGTGATCACACCATTATGGTTATCTGGGTCATGAAGATCTTTTTTTGTATAGTTCTGTTTCTTCTTGCTACCTCTTCTTAATATCTTCTGCTTCTGTTAAGCCCATACAATTTATGTCCTTTATTGTACCCATCTTGGCAGGAAATGTTCCCTTGGTATCTCTAATTTTCTTGAAGAGATCTTTCTTCCTGCTAAAGCAAAATTTGATGAGCTTAACACAGTAAGACTATTTCTTATCAGCACAACAGGACAATGCAGGTGTTCCTGGTCAGGTAGCTCTCCCATAGATGGGGTGATACTGGGGCCCAGGCTCCTTCCGTCTCTGGCTCTGCCATCTCTAGCACACAGCTTCCCCCATCACTGTGTTTTTCTGCATCAAGCCATGGAAAGGAAAAGTTTATCAAAGATTGTGCAGAAAGGGTTTTATGTGCTAAGCCCATCAAGTCTCACTTTCTTGGGGCACACCCAAATGCAAGGTTGGCTGGGAAGTGTGATCTATGTGGCCAAGAAGAAAGGGAAACTTAGCTAGCAGTGTCTGCCACAGGGAATCTTTTGACAGCCATGAGGCTACTGTACCCACATGCATACTGGGGAGACTTAGTGGGCAGCACTCTTGAAAACAAGGACAATAATCAGTGGGTTTTTAAATTGAAGCTTGTATTGAAACATACAAAATTTATTATGTTTCAGATGTTGCTCTAAGTGTTTTTCAATAGCCCTATGGAGTAGTCCTGTTATTGTCCTCATTTATAGATAGGAAAATTGAGGCACAGACTAGCTAAGTAGATTACTCTAGGTAATAGCACCACTAAATGGGAAGAGTGAGGATTTGAATCTAGACATCTTGGCTTCAGAGCCTGTGTTTTACCACTGTGCCTCATGGACTTCAGCTTCATCCCCACTGTGATTCTTTCATGAGAATAAATTTTTTATTGATAAGGAAATTGGGTATCCTAGTACAGCCCCCTGAAGAAAGATAGTATTATTCCCATTTTATAGATTGTGTAATACACTTCACAGAAATCGATGAGCCTCCCCACATTACACCAGCAGAGCAGTAAATTGCCCCTTTGGGAAGAATGAGTTTCCTCATGGCCATACCTGGGCTTTGTGGGTGGGTCTTTGAGTGTGCTCCCCTCAGAGGGCATTTGGTGCTACTTTTATGGGCAAAAATGTGAATATCTGAGGCAAAAGACTTATTTAATCCAAGAAGAGCAAGGGAAGACTATGAATTAACTTCAGTTCTTGTAACCATCAAGCTGTCAGGAAGTCTTCAGCATGGTGTGAGTTAATAGCACAAATACCAAGAGTCTTTCCCTGTCAGGTAATGCCAGCAGCCACTTGTATCAAGGAGTGCAGTGAATGTTAGAAAATCCTTCTTATAGCTCAAGTTTACTTATTGTTGAAAAATAATACATGGAGCTATTGATGTGACCTTCATATTTCTTTATGGGTGAAGGTTACTGAGAGTATTAAAGAATATTCCACAGCAGTGATCTGACCTTTACACTTCAGGTAGCAGTCTATGAACAATACCTAAAGACCTGTCTTTTAAGTGTTTGTGTGTGTGTGTTTTTCCTTGAGTTTTTGATGTTATCAGATTCATCATAGGACTTTTAAAAATGTAAAGCAAAAAAATTGAGGACAGTATTCTCTGCTTTAGCAATTCAATTACACTTAGATAATTCTATAATTTTAGCTGTTCTTTATTTTTGACTTATTGACTATCTTAATCCATTCAGATTGTTCTAACCAACTATCATAGACTGAGTAGCTCATAAACAACAAGTGTTTCTTTCTCCGAAGGCTGGAAGTCCAAGATCAAGACACTGGCAGGTGTGGTGTCTGGTGAGAGCTCTCTTTCTGGCTGATGGATGCCTGTCTTCTTGTCGCATCCTCACGAAGTGGAAGGAGTGAAGTTACTGTCTGAGGTCACTTTTGTGAAGGCACTAATTTCACTCATGAAGGCTTCCACCCTCAGCACCTATTCATCTCTTTAAAGACTTCACTTCCTAATGCCATCACACTGAGGGTTAGTTTCTGAATCCAAATTTAGAATTTCAGGGGGAACATAGGAATTTTGAGGGGACACAAACATTCAGATCACAGAATTGACCTTTTTATTTAAGTTACAAGATCATGTATCTGATCTCTTTGGATTAAAATCTGTTAAAAAGTTTTACTCTTCCACAATTTTTAAAAGAAAAATTTAAAAACAAAACCAATGGGTATGAGATATATTTATTCCAATGTAACTTTTCATATTTCCATATACTTTCCTTTTATCTATACATAAACTAGAAATCACAATATTTTAAGAGTACCTTGAAATTTAGAGATGAATTTCATAACATCTTTTTATTTAATATATTCACCACAGCTGTGGGAAGTGAATATAATTATCATTTGATTTCATACATAAGAAGACAGAGGCCCCAGGAGGGACTTGTCTGTGTCCCACAGCTCACTAGGGGACAGCTTGAGGTTCAGGTTTTTCACAAGGACTCAGTGTCTCAGCTTTCCTGCCTCTTCCTGTTGGCAGGGAGTTAATGTGAATATTTCCACTGAAATGTGGTCGGTGGAGTCAGTATAGCCGGAAAGAGCCTTATGCGTGTTCCCAGAAATCTGCTAGGCACCCCACTCTCCTCAGGAGCCTGTCATCCTCATGACAGTTCTTTGGGTCAGTGTTACTGTCTCTCTTTAAATAGATGAAAAGCCCTGAAATTTAGAAAGATTACATAACTTACCCAGGGGTTCATGGTTTATAACAGTAAAATTAGAGTTCAAGCCTCAGTTTATTTAGACCAAAGTTCTGTGCTTTCCCTATACATCTTCCAAAATAAAACTTTTGTTTCAAACACTGTGTGTGCTTGTGTGTCAGTCACTCAGTTGTGTCTGACTCTTTGTGACCCCATGGATTGTAGCCCACCAGGCTCCTCTGTTCATGGACTTCTCCAGGCAAGAATACTGGAGTGGGTTGCCATTCTCTTCTCCAGGGGATCTTCCTAACCCAGGAGTTGAACCCAGGTCTCCTGCATTGCATGAAGATTCTTCACAGTTTGAGCCATCAGGGAAGTCCACCTACCTTTATTGAGTTAAACAGCAAATCTTAGATAACTAGGCTCTGGTACTGGCCTGTGGCTTAACCAGTACTTGAGTAAGGAGAAGTTGGTCATTAGCATGGGCTTGTGTTAAGGTGTGCCTTGTTGGATCAGGTGGGTGTGTTCATGTTCCCTTTATAATCTTTAACACCTGCACCTGAATTTCCCTGGTGGATATGTTCTACTGCTTTCAGATGAGATTGTTCCCGTCTCTGTTTCAGACTGATGCTCTTGGCCTGATAGTCCATACTTGATTTTCTATATGTATTTATTTATTGCGGTCTTTCATAAGAAGTAATTTGGAGGTTTATTCATAAAATAGTGATTGATTCTTATATAAGAAGCAGTTATTTTCTTCCAACACTGAGATCCTGAAAACAAGACCTATGACCTATTTGTTACTTGGCCTTGAATAAAACAATTATCTTTTCTCTGAGACCTTGAAACAATGCCTTTATTTCTGTAAGAAGCCAAGCTAATAGTCAAGTAAATCTATACATTTGCACTTAAATCTTTATAAAATGAATTTTCCTGAGTAAGGAAAGAATATGAAACCACAGGGCATTTTTTTTCTTCTTTGGATTCTGCTTAGTAAGAATGTTGAATTTTTATTTACATGTTTATTTACTTTATTTGTATTGACTTAGTGATGAAAAAGTGAAACCTAGGTTAGTTCTGTTGACATGTTGGTCTTGAAGTAACATAATTAAAAAATAAATTAATTAACTATCTTTGTCTTCACTTCTTTTTTTATAGAACTATATATGAAAACAGCTTTACTTGGAAAAAATATATTTTATGTGATGGCATATTGTTGGCCCTTTTACTGTGAGGCTGTGTGGCTTGAATGCGTCCCAACTTCTCACTCCAGTGTCATGGACATTTTTTTTTCCCCTGGTATTCTTTACACATATCTTTACTGTCAAGCTGCTAAATGATCCCCTTTCATGAGGTCTGGCTCACTGCTCTTACCCCCAGGCTGAAGTCGACTTGCCAAAGTCCTGCTTGGCTGGCTGACCCTGCTCAGCAGCCCAGGAATATTTTGCCGACTGTTGGGGGCATTGATGTAAAGACCAGGACAAATGCCCCTGTGAGCTTGCTCAGGAGCCCACAAACCCAACAGTAGTGGTGGAGATACCTGCTGGGGGGCAGCCCAACAGAAAGATCCTCTTCACACACTCATCCCAACTGGAAGCAACTGCCAATGAGGCATGCCTCAAACATATATTTATTGAGACTCACAGTCATGCATTTGTTTTTCTCTAGCTGCATTACAGATCATGCAAGGAAGGTCAGCAATAGGATGTAGTGTACTATACCCATCTTTCTGATGACGATTTCACATCACATAATCATATCATGTGTAATATCATATGTCACATTAAGATCTGTTGCCCAAGTTCCACAGCGAGTGTTGAGCAGAACCAGGATCAAAATTTAGGTCTTTTAATTGAGTGTCCTAAAGTCACTTTTAAAAAATGATAGGATGTAAATCAAACATTTTTAATAGATTTTATCTTGTAGAGAAGTTTTAGATTCACAGCAAAATTGAATGAACATATTTTCCCCAGTTCATACCTGATGTGTATGTGTGTGTGTGTGTGTGTGTTAGTTACTCAGCCATGTGCTGCTCTCTGTAACCCCGTGGACTGTAGCCCACCAGACTCCTCTGTCCTTAGAATTCTCCAGGTAAGAATGCTGGAATGGGTAGCCATTCCCTTCTCCAGTCACACATGTATAGCCTCCCTTCAAATGCACAGCTGACCAGAGAGGTACATTTGCTACAACTGGTGAACCTATACTGATACATCATCACCCAGAGTCTATAGTTTAGAGTTCATGCTTGGCGTTGTACACTCTGTAGGTTTTGACAAACATATGAAAAGCATTTGCCATTTTATCGATAGTATTGCATGGAATAGTTATGAATTTTTAAAAGAGGGTTAAAAAGGGGCTTCTGATTTGAAGCCTAGTGACTCTTCATTCACTGCAGCTGCCCCAGGCTTCCCAGGAGTGGGAAGGGAAGGCCCAGAGATGAACAGCTGTGGATGGACTGCCATAGAGAGGCTTTGTGCAGAGGCCTGTGGGTCACACACCGGGCTGTTACAAACCTCTACATCCTCCAGGTTTTGAACAACACTGTATGTAAGATATGATCACCCTTTTAAATTTTGTCACATGTCCATAGTGCTAAATCATTAGGCAGTTTCCATAGAGACACCTAAGAGCAAAGTGTGGAGTGTGAAAGGAAGAGTTCATCACAGGGGCAGGATTATATAGGGCCTCTGGGTACAGGCTGTGGAATCAAAGTGCTTGCGTTTCTCTCTTGATTCTGCCGCACACCAGCAGTGAGATATTAGCCACGTCGTTCTGCTGCCCAGTGCCTCAATGTTTCCCTCTGTAAAATGAGGCGGTGGCACCTCCCTGTGCCAGTTTCCTGGGGCTGCCACATGAAAGTCCCACAAATTGGGGTGGCTTAAAACAACTGAAGTGTCTTCTTCACACTTCTGGAGGCTGAAGTCTGAGATCAAGGTGTCGGCCACGATGCCTCTGAAACCTGAAGGGGCGAATCCTGTCTTCCTTTTTCCTGGCTTCTGGTGGATTCCTAGAAACCTCTGGCGTCTCTTGGCTTCCCACTGTACCACTTCAGACTTTGCCTTTGTCACCACGTGGCATGGTCCTTTCATGTATTTGTGTCTCTTTTCTTCTCCTACTCTTATAAACAAGCTGTATTGGATTAGAGCCCACTGTAATTAATTACAATGCCATTTCAACTTGATTATACCTTCAAAGACCCTGTTTCCAAATAAGGTCACATTCTTAGGTTCTATGGGTTCAGATTTCAACATTTTTTTTTGAGGGGGTAATATATATCAACTCATAGTACTACCTCCTAGATTTGATGTGATGAAATAATGTGCATAAAACACATGCCCATCTAGACACTCTGTGTTTTCCATCATCATCAAATCTGTTCAATTAGCAAATATATATTGAGTACCCACCAAAGGCCACATTTGGTGGCAGATTTTTAAAAATCATTTATTTTGGCTGCACCGGGTCTTTGTTGCTGCTCGCAGGCTTTATCTAGTTGTGTGGAGCAGAGGCTACTTTCCTGTTGCAGAGCACAGGCTCTAGAGTGCAGGCTTACTAGTTGTGGCGTGCGGGCTTTGTCACCCTGCGGCATGTAGGATCCTCCCAGTCCAGGCATAGAACCTGTGTCCTCTGCATTGGCAGGCGGATTCGCAACCACTTGACCACCAGGGAAGCCTACCCTGCAGTCTTGATCCATTCAGTAAGACGCACAGGAGCACAAGAGACCCAGGAAGGACTACCTCCCCAAAGGGACAAGATCTCATCTAGTGATTCTAGGAAGGGTTCTGTAAGGAAATTATATTGAAGAACAGGATCAGGGGGAAAAAAAAAAAAAACATCAAAGGTTGACCAGAAGAGGAATGTGGAATAGAAGGTTCCATGCAGAGAGCAGAGACTGAGCAATGTCAGGTTGTGATACTTGGACAGTCCAGAGAGGCTTAAGAGCACTGAATGAGGAGCCGAGGGCAGACAATGAGATTGGAGCGTGGGCAGGGCAGATCCCACAGGACCTAGTAGGATATATTAAGGATTTTGATCTGCATACTAAGACTGATGGGAAACCATTGAAGGGCTTTAAGTGGTAGAAATGGAACGGTTTATTAGAATAATAAAACTCCTGTTTAGAATACTGACAATCAAGAGGAATTTTCCATCTGTATTTATGTCTACAAATAAGGCAATGAAGTGGCTTACATCATTTGCATTAGAGCCCATATTTACTTTGAGAAATTTCTGATTAGCTAAGAGAGTAGAAGAAATTCTCTTCAAATATTGTTAAAACATAGTAAATCTTTTTAAGAAATAAACATTGGTATTTGAATAAATTCTCTTTACAAATTAGAGGTACGATTTAGGTTAATAAATTACTATCCAGTCATATTTTTCCTCCAAATCAGCTAAGCATCTTACTATAAGAATTACTTAGATATCCCATACACTCAGATTTTAATTATATATTAAGTCATGAATTTGTCTACTTTTACAGAATAAATTTTTTATGATGACATATTAAAACATGTCCCATTGTGCTTTGATTACTTTGGATGCATACAGTTTAATCAGATCCAGATGACCTTTTTGTTGTTCCTAAAGGAAAATGAAATAAAGGATTAGTCTCCTCCCTTTTGTCTGTCTGTTCTGTCTGTTCATTTGGTTTGAGTAATTTGAGGCATGGAGTAATTAATTATCTTCCATTCTTAGAGTACTCACCAGTCATTCCTCTGCAGAGTCTAACTATGTTATTATTTTGCTTCCTCCGTTGAACAGATGGTTGTCACAGTTCCTTGAAATGGAGGATAAGTATTTGACTCAATTTTGTATTTTAGTTTTCAGTCTTCATCAAAAACCTGTGACTGCCAATTGAACTGATTGTGGGTCAATCTATTCCCTGAAGATTCCCAAAGCTTGTTCAGAGGGGAAAGCTGTTTGTTGTTGGCACCCCTAAGAGAACATGGGATCTTGGGTCCTTCACAGCAGGTATCCATGGTCCCAAGAACTATCAGTAAGAAGGCATGTCATTTAGGTATTAATGATGGTAAATGCTTGAGGAGCAGGTTGTTACCTAGAGGCCATGTACTGAGGGCACAGGACTTCTTAAAATTTTATTTTTGGATTGTGCTGCCAAACAGTGGCCAAAAATCTGTAATACTGGCTTTCTCACATCCCACTGAGTCTTTTATATTCTTAATAATTTGATAATTGCAACTGATTTTTTTAAGTTACAGACATACAGCCTTAGAGGGTCCTATTATTAATATAGATAAGCCTTTGATATATATTTCTATATTTGATATATAGTCACTTTTGGTAGTGTAAGTGGACATGTGTTTGTCAACAGTGTGCCCAAAATAATTTCTGCAAAAATACAAGATTCAAGATATCCATCAGCCCTTGAGAAGGAAAACATATGTTTTTGAAACAAAATCCTGAAGTCACTGTCTCCATGTCACATAGCCAGTTGTGGGTGTGAAGAAGTCACTCACAGCATTGCTTATAAAGCTGTGACTCATGTGGTCCAGAGCAGGCTACATTTAAAGAATAAGGGCCTAAGTAAATCTTTATTAATATTTCTCCCATTTAAAGAAATCCAAGTACTTGTCCAGACAAATTCTTAGGGTTCTTTCTATCCTTCAGTAGCCTGAACCTTTTGATAGCTTCTGACCTCCCTCCGGTCCCACTTCATCCCAGAAAAATCTCTTTTCTCATCTGTGCTGACTCTTGTCTTTATCATTCAATTCTTCCTTTCATTGTGCCTTCCTGTATGATCCCTCATATTGTATTGTATACCCTCCTCACCACAAATTCCCCACTGGACATTTGTCATTGTTCTCAGAAAAGCAGGGTGAAGGTTGGGGAGGGGAGGCTGAACAATGCTGCTGCTGCTGCTAAGTCGCTTCAGTCGTGTCCGACTCTGTGCGACCCCATAGACGGCAGCCCACCAGGCTCCCCCGTCCCTGGGATTCTCCAGGCAAGAACACTGGAGTGGGGTGCCATTTCCTCCTCCAATGCATGAAAGTGAAAAGAGAAAGTGAAGTCGCTCAGTCGTGTCCGACTCTTAGCAACCCCATGGACTGCAGCCTACCAGGCTCCTCTGTCCATGGGATTTTCCAGGCAAGAGTACTGCAGTGGGGTGCCATTGCCTACTCTGGCTGAACAATAGATGCCTTAATTTTCTTTACAGATTGAGGGAAGAGAAGAAGGCTGCAAAACTCCATGTGTAAATGATTACCTCTGAAATAAATAGGAACAGGTGTTAACTTCAAAATTCTAACCAGTCCATTCCTAATGTGTTCTATAGGAATATTGGAGCCAGAAGGTATGACAGACATCAGAGAGGAAACTGAAACTCTCGTAGGTAAAATGACCCACACAGGCTTGTACATTTAGTTACTTGCAGATCTAGGACTAGAACCCAAGCTTCTTGACTGATCACTCTTACTGTGATTATTCAAAAGAGTTATTTGAAGACTTTTCAGTTATGTCCAAGCACGCTAGACTTGACTGTTGTGTGCATGCAAGTACAGAATAGCTAGCAAATCTTTGGCATGATTTGGGAATCATAAAGGTCTCTGATATTGACCATGGGCGAAACAGTGCTATGGTGGACAAATCCTTTCACGCACATTACCTCACAAAGCCTCACAATATCCCTCTTAGGTAAGCTGACAGATAATATTAGCCTTATTCACTGATGAGATATTGAGGATCAGGGATGCTATGTGACCTGTTCCTGGTCCCATTGCTGGGTAGGTGACTGAGCCACAACTCACTTCCAGATCTCTTGACTACTTGTGATCTATGTTCAGCCTTTCTGAAATATTCAATTTATAGACACACACACACACACACACAATTCCTGTTGTATCAACTATCATAGTATACATTGGATAGAATTTTACAGGATCTTCCTGTCTTCTTTGGGTAGAAAAGACCATACTGCCTATCCATACATGCTTTCTGTGCTCAGTTGCTCAGTCGTATTTGACTCTCTGCAACCCCATGGATCATAGCCTGCCAGGCTCCTCTGTCCAAAGGATTCTCTAGGCAAGAATACTGGAGTGGGTTGCATGCCCTTTTCCAGGGGATCTTCCTGACCCAGGGGTTGAACCCGGGTCTCCTTCATTGCAGGCAGACTTTTTACCACTGAGTCACCGGGGAAGCCCCTTACTGCCTCTGTGTGTGTTAATTGCTCAGTCTTGTCCAAATCTTTTTGACCTCATGGACTATAACTCACCAGGCTCCTCTGTCCAGGGATTCTCCAGGCAAGAATACTGGAGTGGGTTGCTATTCCCTTCTCCAGGGGATCATCCCAACCCAGGGATCAAACCCATGTCTCCTGCATCGCAGGCAGATTCTTTACCATCTGAGCCACTAGGGAAGCCTGTAGGAGGAAATAAATCAATGACTCTTATCATTAAAGACATTTAATGGTAAACTATTTCTTTATTTTTAAATAATTGGATATGAACGGCCTTATTTTAAATAAGAAAAATGTTCATCCTCTTTTAATTGGCTTAAATTGTTTCTACCTTTTCTTCCAGCACTGCTCACAGATGGTTAAAAGTCTGCAGAAGCAAGTCTGAGTGATCATATTCTTCTTTCCCCTTTGTCCCTTTTTGCAACTGTCTGTCTCTGAACTTGAAGCGATGAGATCACCTTCTGGTTCCTTTCATTGGTTGTTATTCAGGTTAGCAGAAAATTCTGCCTTCTTCATCTGTCAGGAGCTTCAGTCTTTTGCTTTCTTTGAAATCTGACCTCTGAACAAGGCTGTAACATCCAGAAAAATAGTAGCTGAATTGATTTATTTCAGATTGTTGCTATGGTGATTCCCTACTGATATAGAGAGAAAATGAAGAAGGGAGAAGAATGTGTTGCAGAGAACAGTGGAGAAGCTGGTCAGACTGAGGAGAAGACATTCAGGGATGTGGAGGGCATTTATGGCACATCTCTTCATAGGTGGAGTCATTTGCGTCCTTAGTTTCGTGTTAATTCATCTAGATTGATCACATACAACCCACTTACTTTTGAGAAGAAGCAGTGAATTGTTTCTGTTACGTGGGTAGGAAAGAATTTGTAACTGTAAGCAACCTTAAAAGTTCCAAAGACTTTTTTTTTCTTCAAGAATAGTGAATATGAATTGTAAAAGAAATTTTTGTGACAGGCAACATTTTGATTCTTGAAATAACTCCTAGGGTTATGCCTTATTAAATATGGTTTTTTGAATCATAGGAGAAAGACTTATCTGGGGAAA
This sequence comes from Bos taurus, assembly GCF_002263795.3. Taxonomy (NCBI): domain Eukaryota; kingdom Metazoa; phylum Chordata; class Mammalia; order Artiodactyla; family Bovidae; genus Bos; species Bos taurus. The sequence continues at coordinate 108,367,996 of NC_037328.1, read as the reverse complement.
AAGATGAATAAATCCATTATTATAAGTTTATTTTTTTCATTCATTTCTCCAACTTCCTATCCATTCTTTCATTTGACAAATATTTATTGATCCTTTATACCAGGGCCCACTTATATATGAATAAATTCAATAAATATTAATAGCTTTAACAGATACTCATTGGGTGTTAACCATGTGCAAGACAGCATGGAGATTGACATGGGATGCAAAGTGTGCCCAGAGTGATTAGAACCTGGGATAAGGTGGGTAGACTAGACCACAGCCACCACAATGCAGAATGTAATCATCTGAGTGATTGAGGAGCTATTAATATTTGTGCCTCAAGGAAGGCTACATGAAGGATATATTTGGGAGAAAATAAGTGCAAGTAGGATCTTGATGGGTGTGTGGAGGTGGGATGGACAGAAGAAGGATGTGAGGGAGATGCATGCTATTGTGATCAGAAAGGGTCAGTTACATTGGCCCCCTTCAGCCGTGGAGGTTGACGGTGTTTGTAGAAACCCTCCTCACTATCCACTTACATTACGGGATTGGCCTTGGGAAGGCAGGGCTTCACCTTGAAATGTGGAACACTTGGGACGAAAGGAAGGCAAGGGTGGAAGATAAAAAAAGAACCAGATGCTGGCTCTACCTTGAAGATATGGCAAATAGTAGAGGTGAGGTTGGGAAGTCTTTGGAAATAAACATTTAGATAAGCTCAAAATCAGAGCGTGGGGGAAAAAAAAGGAGGCAGACAAATGCAACAGAATAGAGTACCACACCGGGTACAGTCACTCCTTTCACATCCCAGGTGCTATTTTCCAACTTTCCTCCCCTACTGTGGCCCTTGAGGTTTTAGAGTTCAGCCTTATGAAAGAATCGAGAGAGGCAAGTCCCACTCCTGCACTTCATGTGACTGCCTTCCCTTAACCCCGCCCCCCACAGGGTTGATGCTACGGACAGTCAGGGGAAAAATCCAGAGTAACTCATGTTTTGAACCTGCTCTGACGCTTACTCTGTGTTTAACCTTGGACAAATCTTTTAACTTCTCAGGACTTTAGGTTTCTCATTTGTTACGATAATACAATCTTTCAGCCAAAACGTTCGTAAAAGCATGATATTAGAAAGGACTGTAATAGCTTCAAAATATATTTTCAGGTGCATAAATAAAAGCCTCCGGCATGAAGGGAATATGTTAATTCTCACTTCATTAATTCACAGGGTATGTAATTCTAAGAACTTTTTGTTTTCATCATATTTTTCAAACAAGATTAAACAGTCAAGGGCTGTCACGGGGGCTTAACTTCCTAAGATTTCATTACTATCACAAATAAACTTTGAAGAATTGTCATAAATAATTAAAATTAATGTCAGCTATTAAAATAAATAAAGGCTGAATCCCTGTTTCTCATGTAGAGTTTTTCAGCATCTGTGCATTAAGTAACATTCCTCTTTCAGTCCCAGGATTTAGCCTTGAGAAAATTCTATTCATTTTTTCACATTTGTATGATTTCCCTTTAATATGTCAATGTAGGATTTATGCTAATTTTTACTAGAGTCAAGCATTCATAGCAAAATGAGGTTTCATCCTTTAAGGATGGGGGAATGGACAGAAGCACTTATTTCAGTGAAAGGGACATGATTTATTTATTTGCTCCTGGAATTCAGACTGAGTTTAAAATATTCATTAAGGCATAAAGACTATCATTTCCAGAAGGTTGTACATCCAAGTCACTTCAGTTGTGCCTGATTCTTTGTGACTCTGTGGACTGCAGCCCATCAAGCTCTTTTGTCCATGGGATTCTCCAGGCAAGAGTACTGGAGTGGGTTGCCATGCCCTCCTCCAGGAGATCTTCCCCACCCAAGGACGGAACCTGAGTCTCCTGCATCGGCAGGCAGGTTCTTTACTACTAGCGTCACCTGGAAAGCATGTATCAGCTGATGCCAAGGACTTTACTTTTCAATTGCTACCTTTGTTCCTTTCTTCCTCTTGGTATCTCAAGACAAAATAATAGTTTATGTTCTCACATTAAGGCAGAAAACACAGAAGATCTCCCAAGAACAAGAATCAGTTTTGTTGACATATTGATCCTCTTTCTCAGAACTTTATATAGTTGTTTGGGGCCTGAGCTTGACATAGATCTTGAAACATCCTAAAACTGACTTTGTGACCTTAGACAATTCTCAGTCAAACTTTTCATTTTGGTGAAGGTTAGATTGGGAATGGGGAAGTAAGGGGGGTTGTAGCATAATAATTAATGTCATGCAAAATTACTATGATTGGATTTTTTGTCAACTGTCTCAGCTTATTCCAAGGTAACCAGTATACAAATTCTGTACAAAGTCTTATCTGCGTGATTTTTACATCTGAATCTCTCTCTGAAACTTGCTAAAAACGGCATAACATAAAGTTTCTAGGGATGCTGACTGAAGTGGAACTGGAAAATTCATTTATACCAGTGGTTTGGAAAATGTGGCTCCTGAACCAGCAGCAGCCGCAGAACTTGGGCACTTGCTCAAAATGCAAATTCTTCGGCCACAGTCCAGACCTTCTGAATCAGAAGCTTTGTGTCTGCCAAACCTTCCAGGTGACTCAGACACACGCAAGATAACTGCTTGCAAACCATTCACTTATAGTGTTGTTGCATACATTCTGTATGTTCACTTGTTGAGCTAAATTTGAAAAGCATCAGATTATAGGAGGGGGCGGTAAAGGATGAGAGGGTTAGATAGCATCACCGGCTCAACGGACATGAATTTGAGCAAACTCTGGGAGATACTGGAGGACAGAGAAGCATGGTGTGCTACAATCCATGAGGTCTCAGAGTCGGACATGACTTAGTGACTGAACAGTAACAACCACAATAAGAAAGTCAGATTACCTGACTATATTGTTGTGTTTATTCTTCACTTCCTGTTCTTGTTTTCCATGGTTCTGTAAGTTGTATAACTAATTAATCTTAAAACTATTATTTTCTCTTTATTTTTAGCTGCTAGGAATCTCACAGCCAAATCTTGTGTTGTGCAAGATCTCATGGTCTCTATCCTAGTTTTTTTATTTTCCACCCTATGGAAAATTTTCTGCCCTTTTGCCCCAATTTCCTTCTACAATTATGTTACATTTTGAATATTCTGAAAGATCAGGTATTAAATAGCAACCTTGTTCCTTGGCATGAGTAATACATGAATATCCCTGATACCATCCCTGGTGTCAGTTCTCAAATTGTTTATTTTATGCACAAAATGAAAACTTCATTTGGGATATTCTTGAGAGAATCTGGAAAACATGTGCTTAAATAGCCAGGCTCATTTTATCTGATCACTCCCACATACTGACATCTTTCTAGTGCAAAGTGATCCATTAGTTTAAATACATTGAAACTGAGAAGCCCTATTTGCCTCGTATAGGTGCTCTCTTTCCCTAATGGTAGTGAAAATTTTCATCAAGGACTCTCTTGCCATCAAAGTCTATTCTTTTTGACACTGCAAAATCACCTCTACCTAATGGCTTTATTAACACATTGAGAACCAAATGTGATTGTAAAGAGGGATTTTTCTTGCAAATGCTTTGAAGATGGAGAATGTCAAAGGTTTTGTAAAATTTCAGCTGTCAGGGAAATTCAGACACACAGCAACCACTCCTTCAGATTGCTAGATACATTTTGACAGGAGTGCCATAATCAGCAAAGTCAGGCTGTAGCCTGATGTCAGCCATATAATCTGGGCCACCAAGCCCTGTTTTATTTAAGTTATGGATGGCACCTCTCACAGTTCTTAATTGTGTCAGATCTGTGAAACAAACATAAATATTTAGGGGAAGACTCATCCTCCTGTATGTTTTGTAATGAAGCTTGTGAGCCCACTAAATAATTAAAATAAACAAATGAAGAATAATTTGCTTATCTTTAATTTTTTCCCAGTCCACATTAGTTAATAATTTACAAGGTAAAAATGAATAGAAGATCAAAATGACTTCTCTTCAGGCTCTCACATCAGCACGATTGCAAAGATTCTGCCTTATTGACTGTTCATTTGTAGTAGAAATAACCCCAGAGAAAACAGTGTTCAATGTGAACCAGGCTTTAATAAAAGGAGCAGCCCACTCCAGAGGGTTTTTTTTTCCTATTTCCATATAATCCCAGGATCATTTGTCTGGAGCTGTTTTTGAATTATTCATACCAACGGTAGCTCTTTCAGATACTGGATGTGAACGGCTTCTATCATACAGTTTCACAGGCAGCATCTTTTTTTGCTGGCGTTTTAAAAATAGAACTTTTTTTTTCCTGTTCCAGCTTGCTGTTGGGTGCTTCTGGGTGGGGTTGTATTAGCAAAGCATTGAACATGAAGAGACTGTATTGAGGCTGATTCTAAGACTTCTCCAGGTAAAAGAGAAGGGAATGGAGAACTAAGATTGGGCTGTAATATTCCTGAGAAATTGTCCTTCTTTTGAACTCAGCTTTTGAAAGTCTCAGCACAGTCACCTGGTATAAGTGTTGTTCAGGAGACTGGAGTTAACATTTCTTCTCAATTCACTGCAATCTCAACTCAAGTGAATTGGATTGAAGGGATTTACTCTGCTGATCCTGTTGTTCTTATGCCCCATTTGACACCAAGCTTTGAGCCTGTGCTTGCAGCCTCCCAGAGAAAAACAACGGTCTCTAGGGAGGCCTCACAGGGCTGGGAGGTATAGTTGCTCCAAACCTCTCCAGTCTTCTCTCCCCACCCCTCCACTCCCTTTATACCACAGCCGTTCCAAAGGCCTTTAAGTTATCCGTCCACCGGGAAGATTCTTTCTCTTTCTCTCTGCTTTTTTTTTTCGCAGTGGTCACATTTGCCTAGGGTGCCAGCATGCCCGCCCCTCCTCCCACTACACCCCGAATTCTCCCTGCCATTACCTCCTTCCTCACCCTGTGGACTTAGGTTACTGCTCAACTCTTTCCCAGAACTTGTTGTGAATGCCTGGTTTATTTCTGCAGAAACAGACCCTGAGCCAGGGATTTGAGTGCTAGTAGTTTTGCGAAAGTGATTCCATGAAGGACTGGTAAGAAAGTGGGTAAGAGAGGGGAGTGAAGGAAGCCAGTGCAAGGTGTGATAGAAGCAGTTTCCTGTGGGCTGTCAAGACTGGGACCTGCTGGGGAACTGGGCGCCAGTGTGAAGTTGGGCCTCCTGGGGAGAATCAAGATGAAGGTGTCCTCTGGTTTCCATCCATCACTGTCTGAGGGTGGCCTGGAGGCACTGAACCCCTGTTAGCTCTGGTCTGTGCAAGGCTGGGGAAAGAAGGTGGAGGGTTGCTGATGCGTTCAGTAGGACACGTAGGTCCTGGAGATTGGGAGGCAAGGGGTTGTGTGTTGGGCATCAGAGCATGTATTGCATTGCCCCCTCCATGTACACACACATGTGCATGCACATGGTGTGTGCTTCTGAATGTTGAGACTAAGAAACTGCTGCTTACTGGCCTCTGTGTCCTCCTTCTCCTAGCACGGTGCCCAGCACACAGTAACCATGCAGGGAACACGTGTTGAAGCAGCACATGTGGGAAGGTGAAGTGACTATCAGACAGATCCGCCTCGAGTCTGGGTTTCTGATGTCTTCTCATGAGTTCACTCTGCCCAGCCTCACATCCTGCCCCTCCTTCTCCTTACTCAGTTCTCATGGGTCAGAGAGAGCCCCGTGCATTGTCCCAGCAACTAGCCCAGTTCTTTTATATTTCTACTTTCTAGAGGAATTTTGCAGCCAGTACAGCCCCCAGTGTGCCCACACTCCATCGGGCCTTTTCCAGTGAGGTGGTGAATGCAGGGGAGCTCTGCAGAAGGTGGTAAGGGTGGAGGTGGTTTCAGTCTCTGTGTCATCTTCTATCTTCCTCCTCAAACACACTGACCTTGGATGGCAGGTACCCCAGAGCCCCACTCTTTGTAAGGAGCACAACCTCTCTTCCAACAAAGCAGTGGGTTGGGGCCCCTTGACCAGAAACAATAACCTCAGCCGGGTGGTGTGGGGAGCCCACTCCCATCTGCTGTGCCCTCCCTCAGTGCCAGCCTGCCCGTGCTTTGTGGCCATGGGCCTTGTATCCTGCCTGTGGGGCCTGGGCCTTCTAGTCGGGTCTGACTGGCTTGGCTTTGTCCTACAGTTGCTGCAGCTGGCCACTTGACTTCTCTCCCTAGCACTTCCCCCCATGATATCCAGACTATCTATGCCTCCCCTCCTTCCACCTACTGTGCCGACTGCTCTCTTACCTGCCTCCTCCCTAACCAGCCGTCCTCTGGGGAGCTGCCTCTCCCAGGGCCATGGCCCGAAGGGAACTCAGTCAAGTCACTTACATGCTAAGTCACTTCAGTCGTGTCCGACTGTTTGTGACCCCATGGACTGTAGCTCACCAGCCTCCTCTGTCCATGAGGTTCTCCAGGCAAGAATACTGGAGTGGTTTGCCTTGCCCTTCTTACAAATCCCACAGAACAGAGGTACTCAGACTAGATGATTTTTAAGATTCTTTCCAAATCTCAGACTCAAATTTCTGTGACCTGAGGTAGTTCCCCCCACCCCTCCCAGTCACGGCTGCATAATTTCTAGGTTTGAAGTCCAAACTCACTTCGTTGAAGTCTGAAGGATGTACAAAGTCCTCTGGCGCACTGGGGACAGGGGAGACACTACAGTGAAGATTCCCACCTCCAGGACCTGCATCTGGTTAGGGAAATGGTCACCAGCCTGTCCTGCTGGTATAAGACGGTGAAGGGCTGTGACTACAGGCTGTTCAGTCGCGGCACCTGTGAAAGCAGGGCACGGGGGGCTTCTGTGGGGGCATTTGGTTGTGCTGGAGAGTAAATGCTCAGCTGAAGAATGCTGCTAATTCTGACTGTTCGGGGCCATAGTCTCCCTTCCTGAAGAGCCCGACCTCCACAATCAGGGTCTCTCAGGGTCCTGCTGTGTTACGAGGGAAGTTGTAGGTAACTCTTCAAGACTCTCTAAAACCAGTAGCTATGTCTCGACTAGGGGAGACCACTGGTTATTTAAGGCAGACTGAAGACCTGGGGTTCAATACTAGCTCAGCCATTCACTGTGTGGTTTTGACCTCTTTTGAACCTCAGTTTACTCACCTGTAACATGGGAATAATACCTGCTCTTTAGTGTTATATGAGAATTAATTCCACAAACAGTTTTGAGTGCTTACTAAGGCCCAAGTTATCATGTTAAGTTTGAGGGGAGAAGTGCAAAGACATAATCCTTGCCCCAGCCCCAATCTGCATTCTAGTAAGGAAGGTAGAAATAGGAACACATAATTCCACCATGGTCTGATACATATAGCAGTGGATGAAGTGAATTAATAATTTGCTTGGAAGTTTAAGGAAGATTTATTTTTCTCCTACTAAGGAGAAAAGAATCTGCTGCAAAGAAGTGAGACAAGGCAGGCTGCTGCAGGTTCCCCTCCTCTAGAGAACTGTCAGAGACATTTACTGCAAAGGCCAGTGGAACTCATACCTGAAGGAATTATTCCTAATCCTACAATAGTAAGTCATATTAATAACCTTGACTGATTAGGAAAAGGTCAAATAGTGTTTCAGAGTCAGGAAAGTATAGAGTATATTTTAGAGAGTTCTCTATCTCAAAATATTAAAAGTATTTATTTTGAATTTTTTAGAGAATGTTTGGTGTATCTCCCTTCCTCTACCCCTAGTTTGAGAATGTGAACTTCTTTTTAGCTTGATATCCCTGGGGCTGCCTCAGTTCTGGGCACAAGACAGGTGCTTAGGAAATGTTAGCTGGATGAGTGAATGAAGCAAAGAAGAAATGAAGGTTTTAGGGTGTGTGTTAGTCGCTAAGTTGTGTTTGACTCTTTGCAACCCCATGGACTGTCACCCACCAGGCTCCTCTGTCCATTGAATTCTCCAGGCAAGAATATTGCACTGGGTTGCCATTCCCTTCTCCAGGGGATCTTTCCCACCCAGAGATAGAACCTGGGTCTCCTGTGTAGCATTCCAGGCAGATTATTTACCATCTGAGCCTCCAGGGATGAGTGAATGAAGCAAAGAATGAGTGAAGGCTTTAGGGTAGCTAACTGAAAAGTTTGGGTAATCTACTAGACAGTGAGGTAGAAAGAATAGCAAACTAGGAGTGGATAGGTCTGGGAGCTGATTTTGGCTGTGTCAGTTTTTAGCTATAGATATTGCAAGTCATTTGCTTGCAGTGAACCACATGGTTTAATCAGATGTAAAAAGGGATGCTTGTTGCTTTTTCACAGGTTGATTATGTAAGTTAAGACATAATAATGTTTTAATTATGTAGAAGTGGGTAAAACTTTGGTGGTGGTTTAGTCACTAAGTTGTGACCCCATGGACTATAGCCTTCCAGGCTCCTCTGTCCATAGGATTCTCCAGGCAAGAATACTGGAGTGGGTTGCCATTTCCTTCTCCAGGGGATCTTCCTGACCCAGGAATTGAACCCAGGTCTCCTGCCTTGCAGGCAGAATCTTTACCAACTGAGGTACGAGGAAAGCCCAATAAAAACTTTAGGGGAGAAATAAAATCAAAATCTTACCATGTATCCTTTACCAAAATCTTACCATACATCTCTTATTAGCAGGTTAAGAAAATTTTCTGTAGGTCTTTTAATCAGCATTCTTTGGATTAACTCTGCAAACAATTTCCCTTGTGGCTCAGCTGGTAAAGAATCTGCCTGCAATGTGGGGAGACCTGGGTTCGATTCCTGGGTTGGGAAGATCCCCTGGAGAAGGGAAAGGCTATCCACTCCAGTATTCTGGCCTGGAGAATCCCCCAGACTGTACAGTCCATAGGGTTGCAAAGAGTCGGACCCGTCTGAGTGACTTTCACTCACTGCAAATAACTGAAAGTCTCCATTCCCTCTGTAAAATATTCTGATGATGCCTCCACCACAGTGACAGTTCAGAGTTACTATACCTACACCTGCTATAACCGATTGAGTTGTAAGGTTGTCAATTGTGCTGATTACTATGTCTGTTTATTCTTTTATTCAACATAAACTTACTGATCATCTGCTCTGTGCTAGATATTGTTTTAAGTCCTGGAGATATGGCAGTAACCAATGTTTTATTGCATTCTGGTTGTATTTGGTTTTGTAATTATGTAATTTACTTAAATATTGCATCAACTGACTAATGAAAAGTAAGTGTGAAAGGAGAATTGGTGACTTTTATGAAAATTAAAAGTTATAGCGGACATCTGTCCTTTATGACTACACAAGATCTTTAAAATTTCTCTCTAAGTCTAAAATTTCCATTTCCCTTGTCACCTAGGATTTATCAATCTGATGCCCCTGTAACTGAAGGACATGGGACTGGGACATGGGACATCTGTTTTGTATTGTGGTTTTAGAGTTGAGTTGGCTGCAGTGGCAGATTCCTTAGGAAATCATTTCTGTGATGTAATTCCACAGAGTTTACTTTGAGCCTACTTCTTCATCTCCTCCCTCCCCAAATTCTGTGTTTCCAAATATTTCTTTATGAATTAATTTTCTTAGTGAATCAGCCATAATGAATCTTGTTGCTTGACACAAAGAGCCCCAACCATCACAAGCCTTCTGAAAATACTTTAAAGTTCCCAAACAAGCACAGAAATTTTCAAGTTGGTTGTGGGCAAAATTATGGTACAAAATTGAAGGGACATTAAATAGCATTAGAAAGAGTTCACACTAAGATTGTTTCACAACTTTTCATATTAGTTTTGGCTCCACTTGGAAAAAAAAAAAAAAAAACTGAAGTGGAAACCAGCACTGTGGCATATTGGGTGGTGCACATAACATGATGGGACTCCAGTCAGAAGATTCAAAAGCAAGAACTTGACTCATCAGGAGATGGAATATGTATGCACAGTTGAAACCGATTGGTGTCATTTCAGGGGCTCTGAAGAGCTCCAGTACCAGAGTTTTTTATGTCTCAACACAGGGAAGAATTCAGCAAGATCAAAGTGATAGATAGGTAAGAAGTGATTTGTTAGAATAGAATGCTTGAGGTGTACAATAAAGAATCTACCTGCCAGTGCAGGAGACCCTGGTTCAATCTGTGGGTTGGGAGGATCCTCTGGAGAAGGGAATGGCAACCCACTCCTGTATTCTTGCCCGGAGAATCCTATGGACAGAGGAGCCTGTCAGGCTAGCATCCATGGGGTTGCAAAGAGTCGGACATGGCTGAGCGGCTAACACCTTCAGGCGAGTAATGCAGTGTCCGGAGAACTTACTGGGCTGCAGTTTTATAATCAAAGGAAAAGTGGGGAGGGGGAAAAGAGTTTTCTTGTTTTTCTTGAGTAGACGTCATGCTTCCATCATCAGCTTCTCCTCCAGCTTGAGCAAGGGAGTTTTCTTGTCCCTACAATGTTCAAGCTAGATCCACAAATTGTCGTCTTCATGTGTGCAGAGAGTGTGTACTAACTTACTGAGCTCACTGGGCAGGATGTGGGTCTCATGCTACCATTGTTTTATTGCTTGGCACATGTCTGGTGCTTCTGCTGCAAGGTTTTGTTGCTAAGCAAGCCTGCTTGGTTTTGTGGTTAAGCCATCCTGCTTTCTTGAGTAATCATTAACTTACAGGGGTGTCCTATATTTTTTCTACTTATAATCCCTAGTGGGGTTATAAGTGGGGTTAATCACCTACTTTGTCCCTTCATTCTGTTCCTATCATATTGATATGTTTTTATTTGAAATAAAATATTTAAATTATTTTTTATGATTTTCAACTTTAATCATTTTGATTAGCCAAGCTTGTGTCAGCCCTGCCTTCTGTCAGTTGAAAAGACTTTCCTATATGACCTGTTTGAGGCCTCTGAGCTTGGAAGACTGTCCAAGGAGGAGCCTCCTCCTCACCACTTCTCTGGGCCTCTTCCTCTCAATGGTTCTGGGGGCTTGGCTCACCTGTCTCTGTGAGCAAAGTCCTTTTAAACTCAAAGATGCCTTTTCAGGTCTGGTATGTCTGGTAGCACCAAGCAAAGCCTCTCTGGTTGGAGTCTGAGAGAGCAGTTACTGTGAATTCAGACTACCTGTAGCTGGGGTGTCATTGTGCATTGTAGCCACAGCTGTCTGGTGTCATAGCTAAGGCCAGTAGCCATGATCATGGTCAACACTCACTGTCCTCTAATACTTACATAAATTTCTTATTTCCTCACATCTTGTCCTTCTGTTGTTCTTTCCTCTCCTCTCTCTGCCCTTCTCTCCTTTCCCCTTTTCTCCCTCTCTTCCATTTTTCCCCTTAATACCTCCTCACCCACCTCCCTCCTTGCATCCTGCTTTCAGTCTTTCCAGCCCTCCACCTCTCTGTTTACACACTTCTTTTTCCAGGCCAACAAGACTGAGATCCTGGTAAGATATGAAACAACTTTCCTTCTTGGAGTACAAAGGTGCAATTTCTCCGGTGATCCTAGCTAAATGGTGTTTCTGGCTGCCCTGCATTGAAGGGCAGCAACCAATACATCATTTCTTCATTTAGAACACTTAGGTAATTGCAGTCCCACCTGTACGACCCCAAGAACTTTGCAGAAGACTACATGTCCTGCTTCTGAGATAATAACACTGTCTTTATGCAGTCTTTTATGGTATCACAGAAAAAAGATTTTAATACGGGACATTTTTAAACAAGACATCAACTTTTGATATGAGAAAATAAAAATACTGTTGATGAGTTTCTAGGCACTCAGGCCTAGTATGTCAGTTTTAATTTGACTTTTTAAAAGATTATTATAGAAACTGAATGTCATAAGCCTTTAAAATATGCAAATCATTTGAAATTCTAGAAAACAGCTAATATTTTAGGCAAAATAAAATAATGACTAAGTTGTACCTTTTTAAAGTAATTTATTACTCATTTAACCAAGCTACCAATAGTACAGGCACCAGACTGGCACTCAGTGAACATTTATTTACTAATGTAGATCATCTCTGAGATAGTGAAATTTAGCTTTCTAGCTAGTGTTAAAATTACCCAACCTATTTTGAAAATTGAACTATAGCCATAACATACCTGAAAGGCATGCCAGAGACACTGAATGCATGTCATCTCCTTTCTAAATATATACATATATTTAGCACTCTTTATGCATTTTAACAGCCTCCAATTTTATCTAATTCCCTACATATTTTCATCAAATATTTCTTAAGCTCTGCTATGTGCTAGATCTTAGAGATGAGAGAAATCTAAGATAAAACTGGATTCTGTTTTGGAGAAGCTTCTAATTTTATTGGGAAGATTGAATGTGTTTATAAGAGATGAATAAAATGCACAGTTCAAGTGAGTGCCACAGAGGTATGAAAAAGCAAGATTTCCTAAAGAAAATGGGTGTTGATGGAGGCCCTGGGCTGGGCTTAGAGGGAGGTGAAAAGTTCAAGTACTAAAATAAAAGCTTGAAAACCAGTACCATAGTCAATGAAAAGACATTAAGAAGTTTTAAGCCCATCCATTGAGTAGTAACATACCAAGATGCACCTCCCAGCCCTGCTACCAAAAGTGGCCAGCCAATGGCCCTTTTCCATTCTCTTAAGTCTTTACAACGTACACTTGACTATTGTTACCAATGGACTTGGCATTTCAAGGCAGTTGATAATCCAAAAGTCAGTCATATTTGGTTTTGTATTGTGCCGCCTCATCACATCAGTGGCAGATTAACCTTCGCAATTGTGTTTTGCTTAGTCTATTGTTGAACTTAATTTGCATTCCTTGAGCATACAATGGCTGGACAGCAGGGGAGGAGCTGGAGGGTAAGAAATGAAGGGGGAAGGGTTGTTACCATCAACTGTGGTAGGGTCAACTGACCATGGTCAGTTTTAGGTAGTGGTAGTCTGCTCAAAAGAATGTAAGTGGCACTCTACAAATTTCAGGAGTATAAGGTTTTTATCTCTTACCTCTGTCCTGCATATGCTTATTTCTGGTGTTTCTTATCCCATGGAAGCAAACATTTAATAATGTCACTGGTCAGAGGAAACCTCAGGCAGTGTTGTCTTGTGAGTAAATATTTATCTTTATACAGTGTGAATAATGACCTCATTCTAGACTATTAGTAGGTATGAGGTAAAACCATGGAGGCATTCTCTGAAAGATTTTTTTGAATAGGTGTTACCCTCTTATGGTCTTACTTTAAGTGTATGTCTATCAGTATAGCTATAGGTTATATAAAAAGATATTATAAAAGGGAAGAATTTCTGTTTTACCGTTGTCAACCATGACACAATTCCCATGGCCCCACAGACAAATAACCACTGTTCTTGTGTGTCCTCCTCCTTCTAAACAAGTACTCATAGGAAGTCTTTATGTTCAGCGGGGGGAAGCTTCTTAGTGATGTCAGCAGCCTTGCGCTTCCTTGATGGCTGTCTAGAAGGGAAGTTTCTGGAACTCTTAGAACTCCAATCTGACCTGAGTTTTGGAGAACTGCTGGCCTTAAAATCAGTACAAAACAAGTCAACAAGTTACATCTGTTTACAGGGTTTTGTGTCATAGAAGCTACAGATCACAGAATTGAGGGACCTATGAACTTACATGAGAAAATTACCTTTTTCTTCTTTTCTAACCTCTGTCTGAAATTAAATGTTTTCTTTAATTTTGTTTTGTGGCTCAGCTGGTAAAGAATCTGCCTGCAATGCACGAGACCTGGGTTCTATCCCTGGGTTGGGAAGATCCCCTGGAGAAGGGAAAGGCTACCCACTCCGGTATTCTGGCCTGGAGAATTCCATGGACTGTGTAGTCCATGGGGTCACAAAGAGTCGGACACGACTGAGTGACTTTCAATTTTCAGTTTTTAAATTTTGAATATAGGGAAAACTACAGCAGAATTGGCAGGATGTGTGATTTTGTCACCGAAGAAATCACAGGTATAGCCATGTCATATTACACACATTGTAAATATTCCACATCATCTGCACTTATCATTATGTTGAAATTATGAATTTATTAGACCCCCCCTGGTAGTGTTCTAAATTTCATAGCCAGGATTTGTCTTAATTAGGTGTGGTAAGACACATGGTGGAGTAGGAAATGGCAACCCACTCCAGTATTCTTGCATAGAGAATCCCATGGACAGAGGAGCCTGGCTGGCTACAGTCCACGGGGTTACAAAGAGTTGGATGCAACTGAAGTGACTTAGCATGCACAGACGCATGCATGCACAAGACACATAGACATGGAAATAATCATATAGGAATAAACTTATACTCACAGATCTCTAGAAATAGAAGGTATGCCATACCACTCAAGGCCACATGAGGAAAGAGTTGGGTTGATAAGGAGGCAGAAGGGAAGAAGGGAAGCGCATGGCCCAGAGCATTTATTGAGGTTTTCAGGTAAAGGAATGAGTGAGGCTGTTACTGAATCAGGTCCAGTGCTTGCCACTCAAAAATCAATATGAAAGACAGACAGACAGACAGACACAAATATTGGTAGAAAGCAAAGTCACTTTTAATCAGAACGCTGGCAATCTGGAGAGATGGTCTACTCAGTGTTCCCCAAAAACCACCTCTGAAGATTCTGCTCAGCCATACATGTTTTAAAGGGAAAAGGGGAAATAATTTCAGTTTAATCTCTGGGGGTCAGAATCATGGCCCTTCCCACTGTGGGCAGACTTGTCAGCTCCTAGTGATCTTTCTTCAGATGCTCTATTGTGCATACAACTTGCTTGAGATTACAGAAGGGGAAGCTGGGGTTGAGATCTGGTAATCTGTTACTTACTTATTCTTCATTTCTACTTTTTGATCTATGAAATAACCAACAGATTAGGCAGGGTATTGTGTGATCCAAAGATTGGAAAAATATGCTAGGGCCAGAGATGAGTAGAGGGGTGGGGTGGGGGTGCCTGGTTTAAGGTTAATGACAAGACAAAGGGGCTTCCTACAGAGAGCTCTTTCCTGCCAGAAGCTGCTGACAGGGCAGCATAGGTATGCTGAATGAGTTTGGGATTTGACAGTTTGAATAATTCCATCAAACTCTGGGTTCCTAGTTACCCTGTACCTGGCCCTGAAGTGATTTTCGATATGGGGGAATATTGGCTTGGGGTGTGAAAATTTGTTCAAGCAAATAGTTGTAGTGTGGGCTCTAGACAGTTGGCTTGTATATCAAAGTTGAGCATGTGGGCAAGTCTTTGCTATCTTTAGGAACTGGCTAACCCTAGGAGGGGCAGTCCCTCTAAGTTGAAGGCTCCAAATGTCTGTGTATCAAAAATACAGAAATAAAAAATACTCAAAAATATTTATATATTATGTTAATAATGAAGCACAGGTACTACATAATTCCAGTTGTGCTTTTAAAAATATTTTAATTACTAAATTTCAATCTGGTTAGATTTCTTTGTAACCCTGTGTATTTTATTTCCTTATTTATGAAATTACTGTTCTGAGAAGGACTGTGGTCTTCACTGGGCTACCAAATGGTCCATGGTCAAAGATATGAAGCTCTGAAGAGAGATTCAGTTTCTTGCCTTCTTTACTTAACTCTCCTGCAGTTTCCATCTGTCTTTTCTTGTGGACCAAAGTTTGGCCAAACTTAGCACCAGAATCAGAGAAGGCAATGGCAACCCACTCCAGTACTCTTGCCTAGAAAATCCCATGGATGGAGGAGCCTGGTGGGCTGCAGTCCATGGGGTCGCGAAGAGTCAGACACAACTGAGCGACTTCACTTTCACTTTTCACTTTCATGAATTGGAGAAGGAAATGGCAACCCACTCCAGTGTTCTTGCCTGGAGAATCCCAGGGACGGGGGAGCCTGGTGGGCTGCTGTCTATGGGGTCACACAAAGTGGGACACGACTGAAGTGACTTAGCAGCAGCAACAGCAGCACCAGAATAAATACTATAAGAGATACTGCCCTAGCCCCACTACAAGCACCCACATATTCACCCATTCTTACACTTGACCTTTCTACACCTGACCTTGTGCTGAATGGAGGAGATATTCATTATGACTATAATTTATTGAACGTTCACACATGCCTCACGCAATTCTATTTATTTTTCAGGTTTTGTCTCATTTGATCCTCATACCTTTTCTATGTAATAGATGCCATTATTATCCCCCTCATTTTACAGGTGGGGAGACTGAGGCATGGAGGGCTTATAACCTGCTCAGTGTCACCGAGTGGTGGCAGAGCAGTACTGCGGTTGGGCAGTGTGGCTCCAGGCCCCGCTTCCTCAACAGTTCTACTGCGTATTCACTATGCTTGAGCTATAAGGTTAGGACCTGTTTTCTGAGTATGTGTACCAGAAAGAGTGCATTTTCTCTTACCAAGACTTCAAGTGATTAACTATCTGAACTTACAAAAGCTTAGAAGCCAATCTGAGTGCCAACGTCAGTTCAGTTCACTTCAGTTTCTCAGTGTCTGACTCTTTGCGACCCCATGGACTGCAGCACAACAGGCCTCCCTGTCCATCACCAATTCCCAGAGCTTACTCAAACTCGTGTCCATTGAGTCAGTGATGCCATCCAACCACCTCTTCTGTCATCCCCTTTTCCTCCCACCTTCAAACTTTCCCAGCATCAGGGTCTTTTCAAATAGTTTAGTTCTTTGCATCAGGTGGCCAAAGTATTGGAGCTTCTGCTTCAGCATCAGTCCTTCCAATGAATATTCAGGACTGATTTCCTTTAGGATGGACTGGTTGGATCTCCTTGCAGTCCAGGTGACTCTCAAGAGTCTTCTCCAACACCACAGTTCAAAAGCATCAATTCTTCGGCGCTCAGCTTTCTTTATAGTCCATCTCTCACATCCACACGTGACCACTGGAAATACCATAGCTTTGACTTGACAGACATTTGTTGGTAAAGTAATCTCTCTGCTTTTCAATATGCTGTCTACGTTGGTCATAACTTTCCTTCCAAGGAGTAAGCATCTTTTAATTTCATGGCTTCAGTCACCATCTGCAGTGATTTTGGAGCCCCAAAAAATAAAGTCTGACACTGTTTCCCCATCTATTTGCCATGAAGTGATGGGACCAGATGCCATGATCTTCGTTTTCTGAATGTTGAGCTTTAAGCCAACTTTTTCACTCTCCTCTTTCACCTTCATCAAGAGGCTCTTTATTTCTTCGCTTTCTGCCATAAGGGCGGTGTCATCTGCATATCTGAGGTTATTGATATTTCTCCCGGCAATCTTGATTCCAGCTTGTGCTTTATCCAGCCCAGCGTTTCTCATGATGTACTCTGCATATAAGTTAAATAAGTAGGATGACAATATACAGCCTTGATGAACTCCTTTTCCTATTTGGAACCAGTCTGTTGTTCCATGTCCAGTTCTAACTGTTGCTTCCTGACATGCATACAGATTTCTCAAGAGGCAGGTCAGGTGGTCTGGTATTCCCATCTCTTGAAGAATTTTTCACAGTATGTTGTGATCCACACAGTCAAATGCTTTGGCATAAGCAATAAAGCAGAAATAGATATTTATCTGGAACTCTCTTGCTTTTTTCGATAATCCAACGGATGTTGGCAATTTGTTCTCTAGTTCCTATGCCTTTTCTAAAACCAGCTTGAACATCTAGAAGTTCACAGTTCATGTATTGCTGAAGCCTGGCTTGGAGAATTTTGAGCATTACTTTACTAGCGTGTGCGATGAGTGCAAATGTGCAGTCGTTTGAGCATTCTTTGGCATTGCCTTTCTTTGGGATTGGAATGAAAACTGACCTTTTCCAGTCCTGTGGCCACTGCTGAGTTTTCCAAATTTGCTGGCATATTGAGTGCAGCACTTTCACAGCATCATCTTTTCAGATTTGAAATAGCTCAACTTGAATTCCATCACCTCCACTAGCTTTGTTCATAGTGATGCATCCTAAGGCCCACTTGACTTCACATTCCAGGATGTCTGGCTCTAGGTGAGTGATCACACCATCGTGGTTATCTGGGTCATGAAGATCTTTTTTGTATAGTTCTTCTGTGTATTCTTGCCACCTCTTAATATCTTCTGCTTCTGTTAGGTCCATACCATTTCTGTCCTTTATTGAGCCTATCTTTGCATGAAATATTCCTTTGGTATCTCTAATTTTCTTGAAGAGATCTCTAGTCTTTCCCATTCTATTGTTTTCCCCTATTTCTTTGCACTGATCACTGAGGAAGGCTTTCTTATTTCTCCTTGCTATTCTTTGGAACTCTGCATTCAAATGGTTATATCTTTCCTTTTCTCCTTGGCTTTTCACTTCTCTTCTTTCCACAGCTGTTTGTAAGGCCTCCTCAGATAGCCATTTTGCTTTTTTGCATTTCTTTTTCTTGGGGATGTTCTTGATCCCTGTTTCCTGTACCATATGAAACCTGGGAATACTTGATTTTTTGGTCCAGAAGGCTCTAAGATAAATATTTAAGTGATTTAGGGGAAAAAAATCTAGAAATGAATTCAACATGTGATTAAACTATTTTTATCAAAAAATTGGCGGGTTAAATTCATGCAAGTGGTAACCTCTTTGAAACTTACCTTTGGTAAAGGGCCATAAAAATCTCAAAGTAACTGAGTCATACCAAAGGCTTGTTCCTGGTTTCTCTGCCAGAGCTATGATTTCTACTGGCTTTTTTTGCTGTTGATACCATAAAAAAGAAACCTAGATCAGGTTAGACTTCTTGCTTCCTCACCATCTTGCCTTTTACAATACTGGTATGTGTAAATCAGGTGTTCACAAAGAAGGAAGTGGCCATATCTTCTTCCTTCAGATTCAGCTACATGGCCATATCTTGCTTCAGGTTCAGCTACATGAGATTGAAACCCAAAATAACAGTGCATTAAATACAAGAGAGTCTTATTTTCTCTTGTCATCCTAGAGAGGTTTTAGAAGGACACCTTCATTATGATTGAAGCATCACTAGGGCAGCATACACTAAGCTCAATTGGCTTGTGAGACAAATAAATCTCCTGGACACTATATCTGCAAGCCCAAATATATAGTGTGATGATAGCACATATCACAAGGTGTTAAAGTGTTTGCCCTCCCAGATGACGCCTCATGTTAATAGGGTCTTATGAATACAAGCACTCAACTCAGAGACCTGCCTCCAGGGGTGGTGACTTTGGATACTGTGTGTCAGTGGAAGGTTTGGGGATTGCAGAGCTCTGGGGGTTAGCCTTCAGATTATACCACATAGGCAACTGCATAGTCTTTCTGAATATAAAGCTGTTTTTGTATATTTAGTTACAACAGAAACTATACTAAACAAGCCTCATTTTGGTAAGCCTGGGCTATTAAGTTTTATTAAAGTACATTTTATAAAATATTGTTTTAAAAAGGAAATGCATATGTGTCTGTGAAAGTTTTTGGAATCTTGCAAATGTATCATGCATTCATTTGAGTCACTGGTTCATTTTCCCTACTTTTCTGATTTGCAAAGAAATAATTTTATTGATTTTTTTCCAGCAGGTGGAAATCATAACAGCATCATGCACGCAGGAAGCAGTTGCTAAGCAACCATTTTCAGTGTGTTAAAAAAAGTCCAAACAAACCTTTCTTTCAAATGTCTGTAGCATGTGAAAAATTAGATAACTCTCCATCCAACTTTAAACGAACTCATACAACTTATAAAAATTACATCATTCTTTTCTGTTTCCTACTCTCATAACTTTCATCAACAATGCCACAATCTTCAAACATGTAGTTTTAGATCTGGGTCAAGCTAACCGTGGAACATAGCAAATACAGTTAGAATTCCTGTTCCACTTTCAATTATGGCTTTAACAATCTGACATTCATTGACATGAGGATTCTTGTAATTTATTTTTGATGTCCTTTGAGTTAAAATTATGTTAGCTCAAGCCTTGGGTGCTCCCGGAAAGTGAATCCTTATGGGCACTGGATTGTAATTAAACGTCAACACTAGCTCCCTCACTTCCCAAAATAAGTGGCCTGGTATAAAAGAAGTATTTTCAGGAATTTAGAAATACTCCTCTTCCCAGCACTAAGAGCAATGACATCATTGGGGGCATTTACATAGTTAAACTTGCTGTTGTGTAAAGACTGGAGGATGGTTTCATAGAAGTATAGGGTACTTTAATGCCAAGGGAGAGTTGAATGGCTCCATCTGGCCAGTATAGTTGATTTCAAGACCCGCCAAATCTCAAAACTCTTCCTGGAGGAAAGAAGGAAGAATATTTTGGCATCTGAGATGTGCTCCCCCAACATGGCTTCCTAGAGGTCATTGGGAGTGACCCCTGGCAGCTGGAGCCGATCTGGGGGCTAAGGGGCATGTGTCCGATATGAGTGGAAGTGTTAGGGGTGATGGAAACTTACCTCTAACTATGTTGTTGTTGTTATTAAGTCGCTAACTTATATCGGACTTTTTGCAAACCCATGGACTGTAGCCCACCGGGCTTCTCTGTACATGGGATTTCCCAGGCAAGAATACTGGAGTGGGTCACAATTTCTTCTACAAGGGATCTTTCTGACCCAGGGATTGAACCCACATTTCCTGCATTGGCAGGCAGGTTCTTTACCACTGAGCCACCAGGGAAAAATTCTGTAGGAAGGGAGCTCAGTATTTGCTAGTCTGGCTGGTGGTCTTGCACATACAGCCTGCTTCTGATCAGACTGGGAAGAGGCAGAGTTTGCCTTTAAACCCTGTTTATTTCCTCTGCTGTGTCCCCTTCTCAAGTATCTTCACCTGACATGGTAGTTACCTAAAACCCTAGCACAGCTGTCTCTTGCCTTCAAAACGTATGAATCCACTGGATTCAGCTAGTGAGGAATTCTCATATTTCTATAGCTCTTTTTAAGTTTCACATTCCCTGTCTCATTTGCTTTCCAAGGTAGCCGTAGCAACAAGCCAAGGCAGAATGCTTTATTTATATTTTCCAGTAAGGAAAACCACCTACTTGGAGCTGAAATTGGAACCCAGGACTTCCTACTTTGACTTTAGGGCTCTTGCCACAAGTTTTAATTCACAGTTTCACTAATTTATGCCTCATTTGGGCTCTGCTAGGGGCTTCCCTGGTGGCTCAGATGGTAAAGAACCCACTTACAATGTGGGAGATGCAGGTTCAATCCCTGGGTTGGGGAGATGCCCTGGAAAAAAGAATGACAACCCACTCCAGTATTCTTGCCTGGGAAATCCCATGAACAGAGGAGCCTGGCGGGCTACAGTCTGTGTGGTCACAGAGAGTCTGACACGACTGAGTGACTAACACTTTCATTTCACTGGGCTCTGCTAAGTGCGTGATTAGTGAATGAGTGAGCGAGTGATAGTCACTCAGTCACATCCGACTCTCTATGACCCCCATGGCCTGTAGCCCACCAGGCTCCTCTGTCCATGGGATTTCCCAGGCAAAAATGCTGGAGCGGGTTGCCATTTCCTTCTCCAAAGTGCATGATTAATGTACACGTAAAAATAAATCAAGTTCCCATATTAGCATAAAGTGCTGTTCTCTGCAGGCAACATTTGACTCTCAATCCTGGAATATAATGCCATACTTTAAAATAACAAAAAGGTGAGGATTTAAGGTGTCATGAATTGTTTCTGAAGATGGAAGATGGTATTTCCAGGCATAATTCTTAAATTAATTAATTCATAAGTCAATACTAATTGAGTTACTACCATGTGACAGGCCCTGGCATTACAACTGAAAACAGACAGACATGATCCCTGCTCTCCTGGGTCTCTCATGGGTCTCACATCCCAGGTAGCTCATTTGTATTCACAAAAATAGATACATGTTGTCTATATCTCAAGCTACTTCTGATGTGAAGGCCCAGGCAAGATTATTGGATCCTGGCCATGACAGAGGAAGAAGAGAAGGACAAGAGATAAAATTTAACTACACAGGATTCCAAACTATTTTTGACTTACTATTCTTTTCAGAGAAGTTTCTCCTCACCTGGAAGGACTGGAGTGGGCAAGAAGAGTCAGAAGGTGAGTGGATACTGGCAGTAAAATCCTTCGTAGAGACAGAAAACGGGCCTTTTATTTTTTTCATTCTGGACATGTGCAAAGCCTCAGAAAGGTGGATGGATGCAGAGCATAGCTAAAGAGTGCTGATGCTGTTGAGGGGACTGGCTGTGAGATGAGCCAGTCCTGCTTTGAGGCCCGTGTATAGACATAATCTGCTGTTTTTGGATCTTTGTTTCACTTATTACCTTTCATTGTGTCCTGTGAGCTTGAGTGGGGAGGCCCCAGACAGAAGGAATAGAGTGACAGTGAAGTTGAAGAAGTTTCTTGAAATCCTAAAATAGGGACCTGTGGAAAGCAGAGACTCCTAAAGTACAGTCCTCCCATAGTATACGCACTGTGCAAAATTACTAGTGATCGGTGGTTTTAAAACCTTCTCTCAGTTATACTTGTCATGTAAATTTTTATGTTAAAAATGCGGTGGATTATAATTGTGGTTCCTCCTCTCCTATAACCACTGCTATGAAGCAATCTTATAAATGGTTTCATTGGTCATAGGTGATTAGATACCAGTTTTGCAAAATCACTGTATTTGAGCAGGAATGTAAGTAACTGACTTTTTCACTGCCTTTATGTGTATTCATTATTTCATCCGTGAGATTAGTAATAGACCACTCTGCCTGTCTACTTAGGCTTCCCTTGCGGCTCAGCTGGTAAAGAATCTGCCTGCAATATGGGAGACCTGGGTTCAATCCCTGGGTTGGGAAGATCCCCTGGAGAAGGGAAAGACTACTCACTCCAGTATTCTGGCCTGTCTACTTCCCATTCTTGCATGAAACAGTTGATTTTTAACACTGAAGATGGGTACTGTTGTAGCTAGTAGTTTGATTTGTCTTCTCATAATTATTGACCACAACATTTATTGTGGAATATTCCACAACATTTATTCTCATTGGTTACTACTTTTTAAACAAAATATTTTGAAGTTATCATTAAAAACAAGTAAGACAAAAACCAAAAGCCACCCCCAAACTTAATTTAACAGAGACAACAGATCCAAATAGCTGATGTTACTCTGGTGTGGGATTTGCTAGACCCAGCAAACTCTCCCAGTGATCCTGATGAGGATGATGGTGACTATGGCTTAGTGTCTGCCACTTTTTTTAGCACATACTCCTGGCACATGTCACAAGGACGTTGTGGCCCTACACTGATCTCTTTCCATGCATCATCTCATT
The DNA here is from genome assembly GCF_002263795.3 of Bos taurus. Taxonomy (NCBI): domain Eukaryota; kingdom Metazoa; phylum Chordata; class Mammalia; order Artiodactyla; family Bovidae; genus Bos; species Bos taurus. The sequence continues at coordinate 108,344,996 of NC_037328.1, read as the reverse complement.
GAGCCCTCTGAGTCCTCATCTCTCCTAAAGGAGATGCTTTTGGTATTCCTTTTTTATAGTTGAGCAAACTAAGCCTCAGATGGCTGAATACCTTGTCAAAAAGCATATAATTTGAAAATAAAGGTTGCAGGTGAGCGTCAATGATGCCAAAGCCCATATTCTAAATTACACCCTAGCTCTAGCCAGTTGCCAGAATAAACATAAGGAATAAAGAATACAGAGGGGCACTTGAGAGCCTTGGTGCCTTGCCTCGTTCCCTCTCAGGATTCCTGACTCCAACTTAGATCACTTGGGCCTAGTTGTATTCTTTGGACTGGAAGGTTATTTGGGGGTCAGATTCTGGGTGTGTGTAGAGGAAGTACTGAAAGAGGAAGGGAATGGGCCCAAGGATTTTAGCCATCATCAAATGTCCTTCCTGGGTGGGATAGGGAGGATAGGATATGAAAACCCTAGCCTGTTTGTGACCATCTAGTGTCAGGTCACCACATCTCAGCAACTCACTATTCCAGGTCAATAATTATAAGTAGATTGTTCCCCACCCATTTCTAGAACTGACCTACTGGATATACTTTAGAGACTCAATCCTAGAAGGAAGGATAGTTTCTCTCAGCAAGTGGTTTGTAAACTTTCTTGATACCCAAATACCTTTAGTGTTATACACCATGACCCTCTTCCTTGGGAAAGATGCACAGCACACCTGCATACAACTTGTTATTCACAATGTTAGGCATGCAGAGACCACTTTTAGCCCATCCACACTTCCACTGAAGTGTGAAGAAGCCCGGGTTAGGAAGTCATAGTAGGTTCAATGTCATAGATGAGATGTTAGTATTTTTTTTAAGATTACACAATAAGTTAGACAAATAAAGAAGGAAAGAAAGAAAAAAGGGGAAGGAGGAAAGAGGAAGGAAGAAAGGGAGGAAGGAAAGAAGGGAAAAGAAAGGAAAAAGAAAAATAGAAATAAAGAAGGGAAGAAAGAGAAAGAAGAAATCAAGTAACATGATGCCTCTTTTTTTCCAGCTAGAATGGTCACTTATGTACATAACTTTTGAGGGTTGTCTAATTGGACTGGTTCTAATGACTAGGGACATGTTCAATTTTAGCCAGTTGGCTATTCTGAAATAAGACCACAGCCAATGAGCTCTTAATGAGCATATCTTTCATGCTTTTTAATGTGCTAAGCAAAAATTTGGTAAGTAACAAGAAGATCTTCAGAGGATGAAAGCCGGGCATCCCTCGTGACTCTCGGCCTAATGTTCTCTCACTCTTCCAGGTCCTGGCTCTTTCTCTTGCCTTTCCTGTTTGAGCTTGACGGTACTGGTCTGAGTCAGAGATTGCCCTAGTTGGGGTGAGATGCCGTGGCTGTCCTGGGAAGTGAGGCCAGGTTGTGAACCTCAGCTCCTCAGATGTCCTGTGAGAAGTGGCAACCTGTCCCCACAGCTTCTGCTATGGATTCCTCATCAGCGTTCTCTCAGAGCCCAAGTTAAAAAAAAAAATGAGCAGTGAAAGTGAAGTCATCCGTCATTTTAGTACCATCTAATATTAGCTTTCCATTCCCAGTTAATTAAGGTGCAATGTTTTCCTTAGTCATTCTGCTAGGCATGATTGTATTTAAATAACTTTTCTGGTCTCTCCTTATGCTTGTGGAAAGTTTTCTTCCTCCTTTGTAAGTTAGTCATTAGTAATTGGCCAGTTCTTTAAATTTTTTTCTATATCAGAATATTCAAACTTTATCTATGTTTAAAGTCATTATTCTTGGAAACCAGTAGGTGAACAAATATGGGTCATGATTAGTCTCACTAGTAATTAAAGAAATATGATAAAACTAGCAATGAGGTACCTTTTAGCACTCCCCTCACCAGGAAATTAACCAACATCTCTGTCTAAATCTGTATCTACCTGCCCATATCCTTGTATCTATGCACTTTTTAGTATGTGTACATACATGATTGTATTTGTATATATGTATTTCTAGGAGTAACTGATTGATTTAATATATCATAGTACATCCCAAAATGGAGTAGTTATTTAAAACGATGGCTGTGAAAGCTGACATTATGGAATAGTATATGATTTAAATCTAAATTAAAAATGTGTAAATGCTATGATTCCAACTGTGAATATATATAATATACATTAGAGACTGGATATGTGTGTGTGTGTGAAATCCAAAGGGAAATCAATCCTGAATATTCACTGGAAAGACTGATGCTGGAGCTGAAACTCCAATACTTCGGCCACCTGATGCGAAGACCTGACTCATTGGAAAAGACCCTCATGCTGAGAAAGATTGAGGGCAGGTGGAGAAGGGGATGGCAGAGGATGAGATGGTTGGCATCACCTCCTCAGTGAACATGAGTTTGAGCAAACTCCAGGAGACAGTGAAGGACAGGGAAGCCTGGCTTGCTGCAGTCCATGGGGTCTCAGAGAGTCAGGCACGACTTAGCGACTGAACTGCAACAACATGTGTGTGTGTGTGTGTGTGTGTGGCTGTGTAGGCATTTGTGCACCAGCAACACTGGATGCTGTCTTATCCAAACAGCCCGTTAGACACGTGGTTAATGTCTGTGAACTTCATCTAGGCTGCTTGTTCACCACAAATCCCTGGACCCCATCCCAAGAATTCTAGAGTGGAGCCTGAAAATATGTATGTCTAACAAGTTTCCAGGTGATGCGGTTGTAGATTCAAGAATCACAGGGTCAGTTAGCATTTCCTGAAGCTAATAATTCTGGGCCCTGGCTGCACATCACTCAAGGGGACCTTGTAAAAAATACAAATGCCTTTGTTTCACTCCAGACAAATCAGAACCCCTGGAACTGTGTCTCAGGGCATAACAGGTTTTTAGAAGTTCTACAAGTGATTATTATGTGCAGCGAAAGTTGAGGGTCACTGATTTTAGACCAGTGGTTCTCAGTCTTAGGGTGTATTATAATCACTTGGAGGGCTCGTTAGCATGGTTTGTTAAGCCCCACTCCCAAAGTTTCTGATTCAGTAGGTCTCTGGCCAGAGAACTTGCATTTCTAACGAGTTGCCCGGTTATGCTGATGCTGCTGGTCCAGGAACCAACCACTGAAAGATCCTGCTTTCAAGATTAGACTCTGATGTTCTGTGCTGGCTGACTGAACTGCAACACTTCCACTGGTTGTCACTGCAAATTGCAACATTTTTGGAAAACATTGTAGCAATATATATTAAGAATCATAAACACCTTTATGCCTATTGGTCTGGTAATTCACTTTGGGGAATTTATTCTGAGAAAATAGACTAGATATGGAAAATAGCTATAAGCTTGATGTTCACAGAACTGATTTTTATAATTGTCAAATATTATTCAGCTAAAAATGTCCAAGAGTAGGTGATTGGTTTAATAAGTGATGGCACATCCCCATAATGACATCCCCATAGTCATTAAAAATGAGAGCTGTGAAAGCTGGCAACATGGAAAAGTGTTATGATTTAAATCCTCATGAAAATGTATAAATGCTATTATTGCAACCATGAAAAAGTACACATAGGAAGAAAATACCAGAAGGCAATAAACCAAAACAATAAATGTCATGTCAGGATGATGGGATTTTTTTTCCTTTCATTTCCAAATTTTCTATGACTGTGTTTATCAGTTTTATAACTGTAATTATAATTATACTACATATAATAAACATACATTTTACATCAGATTACTCATTACCACTTCTTTCATGATAATGGAGTTTTATCTCGGTTTGAAGTAAAATTTAAAAGAATTCTGCATTTGCCTGCAGATCCTAATTGCAACTTTTCCCAAGTAACAGTGCTTGCTCTCTCTGCTACAGCTCCTGTTCAGATATTTTCTGAGTGATGTTAATTATCTCAGAGGTGACATAGAAAGAGCTTAAGGTTCCTATTAGGCAGAGCGCAGCCAAAGAAAGAGGCAGAAGGCCTGTTGATGTTTCGTTTTCATGCTGAATGATAAAGCATTCAAATGAAACTGATCTCTATTCACTATGCATGCAATATCTTAAGGATTTGTAAGAAGCTCCAAATATATTCTTTGGTTCTGTGCTGGTTCATCAGAGATGTTGAGAGTTATTTTCCTATATCATCATGTAAGATGATACAAAACAGATCAAATCCCCAGATCAAATCCCACAACTGGGAATATTATTTCAGGAGATTGCTCACTATAATTAAAATAAATTTAAGACTTAGATGGCCAGAGGCAATCTTGCTTTGCAGACCTTATTAAGACTAGATTACTTGTCATAAACACCCATGCCATCCTTAGGATCAGACTGTGGGCAACCCTTAGGATGGCATACAGAATTTTGAAACAGGAAAAATGAATAAATTCTGCATTTGGTCTTTAAGTGTTCCTTCATGCTAACTTTTTTTTTTTTTAATTATACTAGCCATTTTTTATAGTTTCTTTTCTTGACATTAACCCAATGTTCAGAAATGACATGTCCTTGGAACTCAAGATGATTTTTATATCTTTAACTAGTTTTCTGTATTTTTGGAGAGTATATTTTCTACTATTAGTATTTAGATTTGTAAACAAAATTTACCAATTTGTTTGTTCTCTTTGGTTCCTTTTATTCCACCCTTATCTTCCAAGATAATTTCTTTTCTTGTTGAAGTACACCTCTTATTTCAAAGATCTGTGGGTAATAATTCACTCTTATGTACCCCAAAATGTCATTACTTCCACACTTTCTAATTAAGGTGAAGAATTCTAGATTTTCCCACCAAACATTGGAGATAGTCTGTGTTAACTTTTGCATCTCTTGTTGCTAATGAGTTTGCTGCCAAGTGATTATTACTCCTTCTGGGCAATCTTTTCCTTCCATACCGTTTTCGCCCTTGATATTGTCTCATTTCACTGTAGTATGCATGGATGTCAATTTAATTTTATATTTTCTGCTTGTGTATCATGTTTTCTTTTTATTCTAATGACTCGTGTTTTTCTCCAGTTCTGGAAACCACTTAGCAGTTTTCTTCTTCCAAAAATTCTATTAGGCATATCTTGAAACTTTTGAATAAATCCTTCATATGTGTCAATTTATTCATCCCTTTATATTTCTTTGCTGTATTGTCTGAAATTTCACCAGTTCTAACTTCTAATTCAATTACAATTTCATTACATTTCTCTTCTAATCTACTTGTCTCTGAGTATAAAAAATTATAATAACTATATTTTCATTTATAAAATTTCTAATTGCTCTTTAAAAAAAAACTTTCAGTTCTAGATTTGTATTCTTTTGTTTTTATATTCATAAGCTCCTGGTCTTATTTTATGATTATTATCTTCTCTTTAAAGATTTTTAACAACTAAGTAATTTTCTGATTGTTCAAATATTTATCTTTTCTTGAATATAAAGTCACATTTGATTATAGTTTTTAATTATTCTTTGTAGTTAAAGTAGCTCTAACAGTTCTTTACTTAAAAAAGGAAATATTTCCAATGTACATATAAGCACAGAGATTCGAACAAACACCTATTATTTCTACCCCAGAAAAAAATACAAAAATTTATTATAAATATTTCAGATCATTTTAGAGTAATAATCATTATGTTGTTTTTCAGTTGCTCAGTCATGTCCAACTCTTTGTGACCCCATGGACTGCAGCCAACCAGGATTCCCTGTCTTTCACCATCTCCCAGAGCTTGCTCAAACTCATGTCCAATAAGTCAATGATGACATCCAACCAGCTCATCCTCTGGTGTCCCCTTCTCCTGCCTTCAATCTTTTCCAGCATCAGGGTCTTTTCCAGTGAGTCAGCTCTTTGCATTAGGTGGCCAAAGTATTGGAGCTTCAAGTTCAGCATCAATCCTTCCAATGAATATTCAGGACCGATTTCCTTTAGAACTGACTGGTTGGATCTCCTTGCTGTCTAAGGGACTCAAGAGTCTTCTCCAATACCACAGTTCAAAAGCATCAATTTTTCAGTGCTCAGCCTTCTTTATGGTCCAACTCTCACATCCATATGTGATTAATGGAAAAACATAGCTTTGCCTATATGAACTTTGTTGGCAAAGTAATGTCCCTGCTGTTTAATATGCCTTCTAGGTTTGTCATTGCTTTTCTTCCAAGGCTGTAGTCACAATCTGAAGTGATTTTGGAGTCCCCCAAAATAAAGTCTCTCACTGTTTCCATTGTTTCCCCATCTATTTGCCAGGAAGTGATGGGACTGGATGCCACGATCTCCATTTTTTGAATGCTGAGTTTTAAGCCGATTTTTTCACTCTTTTCTTTCACCTTCATCAAGAGGCTCTTTAGTTTCTTTTAGATTTTTGCCATAAGGGTGGTGTCATCTGCATATCTAAGGTTGTTGATATTTCTCACAGTAATTTTGATTCCAGCTTGAGCTTCATCCAGTCCAGCATTTCTCATGATGTACTCTGTGTATAAGTTAAATAAGCAGGGTGACAATATGCAACCTTGATATACTCCTTTCCTAATTTTGAACCAGTCCATTGTTCCATGTCTGGTTGTAACTAGTGCTTCTTGACCTGCATACAGGTTTCTCTGGAGGTAGGTAAGATGGTCTGGTATTCCCATCTCTTAAAGAATTTTCCAGTTTGTTGTGATCCACACAAAGGCTTTGGCATAGTCAATAAAGCAGAAGTAGATGTTTTTCTGAAATTCTCTTGCTTTTTCTGTGATCCAATGGATGTTGGCAATTTGATCTCTGGTTCCTCTGCCTTTTCTAAAACCAGCTTGAACATCTGGAAGTCACGGTTCACATATTCCTGAAGCCTGGATTGGAGAATTTTGAGCACTGCTTTACTAGCATGTGAGATGAATGCAACTGTGCAGTAGTTTGAGCTTTCTTTGGGATTAGAATGAAAGCTGACCTTTTCCAGTCCTGTGGCCACTGCTGAGTTTTCCAAAAGTGCTGGCATATTGGTACAGCACTTTAGCAGCAGCATCTATTAGGATTTGAAATAGCTCAGCTGGAATTCTATCACCTCCACTAGCTTTGTTCATAGTGATGCTTCCTAAGGCCCACTTGACTTTGCATTCCAGGATGTCTGGCTCTAGGTGAGTGATCACACCATCGTGGTTATCTGGGTCATGAAGATCTTTTTTGTATAGTTCTTCTGTGTATTCTTGCCACCTCTTCTTAATATCTTCTGCTTGTGTTAGGTCCATACCATTTCTGTCCTTTATTGTGCCCATCTTTGCATGAAATGTTCCCTTGGCATCTCTAATTTTCTGGAGAAGATCTCTAGTTTTTACCATTCTATTGTTTTCCTCTATTTCTTTGCATTGTTCACTTAGGAAAGCTTTCTCATCTCTGCTTGCTATTCTTTGGAACTCTGAATTCAGATGGGTATATCTTTCCTTTTCTTCTTTGTCTTTCACTTCTCTTCTTTTCTCAGCTATTTGTAAGGCCTCCTTAGACAACCATTCTGCATTTTTGCGTTTCTTTTTCTTGGGGGTTGTATTGATCACCACCTCCTGTACAATGTTACAAAACTCCTTCCATATTTCTTCAGGCTCTCTGTCTAGCAGATCTAATCCCTTGAATCGATTTGACACTTCTATTGTATAATCGTAAGGGATTTGATTTAGGTCATACTTGAATGGCCTGGTGGTTTTCCCTAGTTTCTTCAATTTAAGTCTGAATTGCAATAAGGAGTTCATGATCTGAGCCACAGTCATCTCCCAGTCTTGTTTTTGCTGACTGTATAGAGCTTCTCCATCTCTGGGTGTAAAGAATATAATCAATCTGATGTTGGTATTGACCATCAATCTACAATAATTATTATAGATGCTTAAAATATATTTTTAATATATTATGAAAATATATGTTTTATTTATCCTTTCTTTCTCTTGCCTTATAAAGGCAGGACACCTCTATCCTAAAGTTGTGGGTTGTATTACTTATCCATACTAATCCATATTTGTGCCCATATATTATGCAATAATATATTTATGATAATATTTATTTGATATCTCAAAATCACAACAAAGTATATTGTGTTATTTTTAAAATGTCCATTTTTAAAATTAGCCATTAAAAAATTATGTATTTATTTATTTTGGTCACACTGAGCAGTATGTGGGATCTTTATTTCTTGATCAAGGATTGAACCTTGCCTCCTGCGTTGGACGTTCTGCATCTTAACCACTGGACCACCAGGGAATTCCCCTGATTAGCCATGTTTTTAAAATCTGTGTTGACACACATAGGGCACACATTTTTGTACATATCTCATCATGTACATGTTTGGAAATCTTTCACGAGAAGATTCTCATAGTAAAATAGCTGGATCATTGACTGGGCTCGTCACCAACTTTGTTCAATAGTGCCATGTTACTATCAAGTTGTTGTACCAATTCATACTCGCATCCACCAGCCATCTATGAAAATTTCCATTTCTTCATTTTGTTATTGATAATTCTATTGCTGATTTTACTTTTTAAATCAACTTTATTGAGAAGCAATTTATATATAATCACTTCAGTTCAGTCGCTCGGTTATGTCTGACTCTTTGTGACCCCATGAACCACAGCATGCCGGGCCTCTCTGTCCATCTCCAACTCCCAGAGTCCACCCAAACCCATGTCCATTGAGTCGGTGATGCCATCCAACCATCTCATCCTCTGTCGTCCCCTTCTCCTCCTGACCTCAATCTTTCCCAGCATCAGGGTCTTTTCAAATGAGCCAGCTCTTTGCATCAGGTGGCCAAAGTATTGGGGTTTCAGCTTCAACATCAGTCCTACCAATGAACACCCAGGACTCATCTCCTTTAGGATGGACTGGTTGGATCTCCTTGCAGTCCAAGGGACTCTCAAGAGTCTTCTCTAACACCACAGTTCAAAAACCATCAATTCTTCAGCACTCAGCTTTCTTTATAGTCCAACTCTCACATCCATACATGACCACTGGAAAAACCATAACCTTGACTAAACGGACTTTTGTTGACAAAGTAATGTCTCTGCTTTTTAATATGCTGTCTAGGTTGGTCATAACTTTCCTTCCAAGGAGTAAGTGTCTTTTAATTTCATGGCTGCAATCACCATCTGCAGTGATTTTGGAGCCCAGAAAAATAAAGTCAGCTACTGTTTCAACTGTTTCCCCATCTATTTGCCGTGAAGTGATGGGACCAGATGCCATAATAAAATTCGCTAATTTAAACTTACAATTCAATGAACAGTAAGAAGTGTATACAGTCTACCACATTTAAGATAAAGAAGATTTCTATCATCCCAGAAGTACATTCTTACTCCTTTTTGATCAATTCCTTTTCCAACCCTGGCCCCTAACAACCACTGGTCTTATTTCAATCATCATTGTAGTTGTTGTTGTTCAGTCACTAAAGTGAAATGTTAGTCACTCAGTCATGTCCAACTCTGTGACCTGATGGACTGTAGCCTGCCAGGCTCCCCTGTCCATTGGATTCTTCAGGCACTAATACTGTAGTGCATTGTTATTCCCTTCTTCAGGGGATCTTCCCAACCCAGGAATCAAACCCATGTTTCCTGCATTGTAGGCAGATTCTTTACTGTCTGAGCTACTGGGGAAGCCCTCAGTCATTAAGTCATGTCTGATTCCTTGTGAGCCCATGGACTGCAGCATGCAAGGCTTCCCTGTCCTTCACTATCTCCCCGAGTTTGCTCAAATTCATGTCCATTGAGTTAGTGATACTGTCTAACCATCTCATCCTCTGCTGCCCTCTTCTCCTTTTGCCTTCAGTCTTTCCCAGCATGAGGGTCTTCCCAGGTGAGTTGTCACTTCACATCAGGTGGCCAAAGTATTTGATTAGTTTTCCTTTTTCTAGAATTTTGCTTAGCATAATGTGCTTGAAATTTATCCAGTTTACTGCATGTTATACAATATTGTATAATCCAAGCTTATGTGCCTGAACAGTGAGGCTAAGCAAAGCAAAACATCAGAGCAGAGAAAAGGCCAAGCAAGAACAGGTGGCTTGTGCTCAAAAGACCTGAACCCCACCATGGTTCTCAAGGAAGAGTTTTTAAACAAAAAATTTGGGGTGAGGACTTCAGGGTATGTGATTTTCTACTGGTTGATTGGTAGTGAGGTAGCACAGTGGTGCTCCAGGAATCTTGGGCTCAGCCTGAAGTTACCATCTGCCACCTGGGTGAGGGTTTTAGATTCTGTGAAGCTCAAAGATATAATGTTATGTATATCCCTTGGGCAGGAACTAGGAGTCTATTGTCACTGCGCTAATATTTCTTGAGAGCTCCTTTTTTATTTATGTATTCCCTCACTTCCCTAATTAGTAACTGTTTGAATCTGCCCTTTAGAACTCAGGGAAGGTCTAGGAGGCTGAAGCCTTTTTCCTACAAATAAGAAATGAGAGCACAGAAGGGTTTTTGTACCTAGGAGGGCCCCACAGAGTCCTGCTCAGTTTCAATAGTGTCTGTTTTTTTTTTTTTTTTTTTAATTGCTAAGTAATATCCCCTATGGATTTTCCTCATATTGATGGCATGTTGACGGAAATTTGGGCTGGTTCTAGATTGGGGCTACTATAAATAGAGCTACTTTTCACCTACAAGTTTTTGTGTGGATGGGGCTAATACCTTGTATTAGAATTTCTGAGTTGTAGGTACACATTTAACTATTAGAAACTGCCAAACTGTTCTTCCAAAGTGGTTGTACCATTTTAAATTCCAATATAAACATATGAGTTCCAGTTGCTCTACATTTTAATAAACAATTGAAACTATCAGTTTTCTTAGTTTTAGTTTTTTTAAATAGGGATATACATTTTTCTAATGACTAATGATGTTGAGCATCTCTTCATGCTCTGGTTTATGCTTGTATGTAAGGTCTTTGGTAAAGTTTCTATTCAAAATTTTGGCCATTTTCAATCAGATTGCTTGACTTCTTAATATTTATTTGGGGGAATTCTTTGTATACTCTAAGTAAACTCTTAAATATATATATATATTTATAATAGTTATATTATATATGTGTATATATATATATATATAGTTGTACTATATATACTTTGTACTATATATACATCAATTCATTTGTGCAGTCATGTATGACCCTTTGCGATGCCATGGACTGCAGCATACCAGGCTTCCCTATCCGTCACCAACTCCTGGAGTTTGCTCAAACTCATGTCCGTTGAGTCGTTGATGCCATTCAAATATCTCATCCTCTGTCGACCCCTTCTTACTCCATCAATCTTTCCTAGCATCAGGGTCTTTTCCAATGAGTCAGTTCTTCATATCAGGTGGCCAAAGTATTGGGGTTTCAGCTTCAGCGTCAGTCCTTCCAATGAATATTGAGGACTGATTTCCTTTAGGATGGACTGATTAGGTCTCCTTGCAGTCCAAGGGACTCTCAAGAGTCTTCTCCAACACCACAGTTCAAAAGCATCAATTCTTCAGCGCTCAGCTTTCTTTATAGTCCAACTCTCACATCCATACATGACTACTGGAAAAACTATAGCTTTGACTTGACAGACCTTTGTTGGCAAAGTAATGTCTCTGCTTTTTAATATGCTGTCTAGGTTGGTCATAACTTTTCTTCCAAGGAGCAAATGTCTTTTAATTTCATGGCTGCAGTCACCATCTGCAGTGATTTTGGAGCCCAAGAAAATAAAGTCGGTCACTGTTTCCATTGTTTCCCCATCTATTTGCCATGAAGTGATGAGACCAGATGCCATGATCTTAGTTTTCTAAATGTTGAGTTTTAAGTCAATTTTTTCACTTTCCTCTTTCACTTTCATCAAGGAGCTTTTTAGTTCTTCACCTTCTGCTATAGGTGCGGTGTCATCTGCATATCTGCTGCTGTTGCTAAGTCGCTTCAGTCATGTTCGACTCTGTGCGACCCCATAGATGGCAGCCCACCAGGCTCCCCCGTCCCTGGGATTCTCCAGGCAAGAACACTGGAGTGGGTTGCCATTTCCTTCTCCAATGCATGAAAGTGAAAAGTGAAAGTGAAGCTGCTCAGTTGTGTCCGACTCTTAGCTACCTCTTGGACTGCAGCCCACCAGGCCCCTCCATCCATGGGATTTTCCAGGCAAGAGTACTGGAGTAGGGTGCATATCTGAGGTTATTGATATTTCTCCCAGCAATATTGATTCCAGCTTGTGCTTCATCCAGCCTGGAAAATCCCATGGACAGAAAAGGCTGGCAGGCCACAGTCTGTGGGGTTGCAAAAAGTTGGACACAACTCAGCATGCATAGAGCTTTTCAATGTAACCAAATTTAACTCTCTTTAGCAATAGTCCTACATTCTAGAGTAGTGTTACCTAATAGAAATGTAATGTAAGTCATGTATGTAATTACTACTGTAATTTAAAATTTCCTAATAACTATATTAAAAATTAAAATAGACACAATTAATTTTAGTAATATATTTTATTTAACCTAAATATGTCCCAAAATGCTATCATTTCAACATATAATCAATATAAAATTAATGAGATATTTTACATTTTTTCTTTCATACCCTGTTTTAGTTTACAATTTTAAAATATGGCATTGGCCACATTTGAAGTGCTCTGAGGCCACATGGGTTAGGGTTGTACCATCTTGGTACACTAAAGGAAAGGCAAAATTTATTTTAACTGAATAATCTCCTATGGTGTAGACAGAATTGAACCAAGTGTTGATGATAAAATATAAAAGATTCAAGTGTGTAGCCAGGTGAATATCAAAAAGCAATTTCAGCTTTGAAGATTTCCTGGAAATACCATTGGGTGGTTCATTAATGTTCTGTTTGTGTGTTATATCTTAGAAAGTGGATATAGGTCTTAAGAATCATGTTAGTGACAGGAAAACTTTTACTCTTAAACAAAAAACAGTGGGGAAGCTTTTGATCAGAAACTACACACCCAAGTTTCTTCCTTCAGGTAGAGAAATTTATAGTTTAGCAATGTTATTGTTCTATAACCCATATCAATGGGACTCCTTTGGAATGGTCTTTATTGGTTTAATTATCACAACACTCCTAACTGTATGGAGGAATCTGGGTGTGTTCTCTTCTTTCCTCCCCTGTCCGATAATTCACATATAACACTTTTACTGCAGCACCACATGTTATTAGAATGCCTGACGAAAAACAACCATCAATACCAAATGCTACCAAGGATGTGGAGCAACTGGGACTCTCCTGCACTGCTGGTGAAAAGGGAGTCGGGCACAATCACTCTGGAAAATAGTATGGCAGCTTCTTATAAAGCTAAACTCATATTTACTACATAACCCAGCAATCCCACTCCTAAGATTTACCAAACTGAATGAAAGTTTGATAAATGAAATCCTTGCACAAAGCAGGGATTGTCAGGAACTAGAGGTTGTGGGGAGTTAAGGACTACAAAGAAGCACAGGAGAATTTTTCGAGGTGATAAAATTCTATTTTGTTTGCATCAGTAGTTACACAATTGTAGGCATCTGCCAAACTCATAGAGCTGTACACACAAAAAAAGAATGTTTTTTACTACAGAGGTTACTGCAAAAAAACAAAACAAAACATGTATTATGTAATTATTAAATACTAGGACCAAAAGAGATGCAACAAAAAGAGAATATAAAGATACAATACCAGTTCATACAAGCAATGGAATTTGACCTGGAAACAAATATTGCTTCCGTTTAATTCACTGTGGTCAGTGGATGTTGAATGCCTCACCTGTGCTGAGCACTATACTTTGTCCAGGGATAGATAGTGAACTCAGCTTCTGACTGCAAGAAGCAGTGTTTTCTGTGACACATGCACAGGCTTATATAATGGACATTTTAATGATTTGCTCTCCTCCAAAATGGGGCAAATTCAGTTCTAATCATGTTTGCTGTTTTAGAGCAAATCCAAGGGAGCTGTTCAGAGGCAATACCAGGCAGCAGCAGCTTTTGAAAAGCGTTTCCTCATTTCTATCTCCTCATACTGGGGATGTCAGTATCCTGAGAGTAAATTCATGGAGAGATGATGGGTGACATGAAGCAAACGAGCATCTTCCTACTAACGGGAGTAGTCAGAAAAGGCCCCATCACAGGCCAGGGCATGCTGAGGTGTATCACACAGCTCTGGGACAGGTGGTTCCATCCATACCTCCACTTGACTGACAGCCACTTACTCTTGGGTGAATGACTTGTTACCTAGTAATGAAACCACTCACTCTGATGACTGAAGTCATTGCAGCCCTGCAATCACAATCAGCCAGAAAAGTCATTCCTTGTGGGAATACAACAGGAGTCCTGGCACAAGGAAATATCCAGAGAGCAATAAAAGTGTTATTACCGCAGAGTGCAACATTGTCTATGTGGCTGGTGGTTCTACCCAGAGGTGCTTTCTACCAATTCTGTTTATCTGCCCATAGTGCTGCACCCCTGTGTTATATGCTGTCTCACCTTTTCATTGTATTCTGTTCTGAAGGAAGGGAGCATGCTGGAAGATATCCAGGTAGAGAATAATCGCTATATCTGCGTAGCACTTAACAGCTATTGAACTCCTTAATCTTCCATACAGCTCTGTACAGTAGTAGAGGGCATTATTATCACCTCAGTTGTAGAAGGAAACAATAATCCAACAGAAAAGGTATGGAATCAATTCCTAAGTGTGAGTTTTCTGACCCCTAGCCCAGCATACTTTCCTCTCTATCATGACACACATGTCTGCTCAATCGTGTCTGACTCTTTGTGACCCCATGGACTGTAGCCAGTCAGGCTTCTCTTCCCATGGGATTTCCCAGGCAAGAATACTGGAGTGGGTTGCCATTTCCTACTCCAGAGGGTCTTCCTGACCCAGAAGTTGAACACTGATTCTTCCTGCTTTCCATGATCTTTCAAGGAATCTAATAAACTGGTAATTGGTTGGTGGGCTTGTAGCACTCCTGGTCTCATCAATGTAAGTGAGAATTACCATGATGCAGTTATTTAAGGGAAAATGGAAAAGCCCTCACACAGACTTTTACTGTAATCCATGCCTGTTCTTAAAATTATCATACTTTTCTCCTTGGATTAAAATATCTACTATAGGTGTGTGGGAGCCAGAGAGGCAGTTGTGATATTTGACCAGTATCAGTTACTAATGAGTTAGTATTAGTATTAATTAAGCAGGTATTTATTGAACAGATCTATGAAGAGAGACTATGATAATAGCTATAAAATAACTACCACCTATTAAGTATTTAATAGAGATCCATCTTTAACACATTGTTTCCTTTCATAACAACCTTCTGAGAAAATTTTAAATGAGGGACTGAGAATTAGAGGTTAAATAATCAGATCAGATCAGTCGCTCAGTCGTGTACGACTCTTTGCGACCCTGTGAATCGCAGCATGCCAGGCCTCCCTGTCCATCACCAATTCCCGGAGTTCACCCAGACTCACGTCCATTGAGTCAGTGATGCCATCCAGCCATCTCATCCTCTGTCGTCCCCTTCTCCTCCTGCCCCCAATCCCTCCCAGCATCAGAGTCTTTTCCAATGAGTCAACTCTTTGCATGAGGTGGTCAAAGTACTGGAGTTTCAGCTTTAGCATCAGTCCTTTCAAAGAAATCCCAGGGCTGATCTCCTTCAGAATGGACTGGTTGGATCTCCTTGCAGTCCAAGGGACTCTCAAGAGTCTTCTCCAACACCACAGTTCAAAAGCATCAATTCTTCAGTGCTCAGCCTTCTTCACAGTTCAATTCTCACATCCATACACGACCACAGGAAAAACCATAGCCTTGACTAGACGAACCTTTGTTGGCAAAGTAATGTCTCTACTTTTGAATATGCTATCTAGGTTGGTCATAACTTTCCTTCCAAGGAGTAAGCGTCTTTTAATTTCATGGCTGCAGTCACCATCTGTAGTGATTTTGGAGCCTAGAAAAGTAAAGTCTGACACTGTGTCCACTGTTTCCCCATCTATTTCCTATGAAGTGATAGGACCGGATGCCATGATCTTCGTTTTCTGAATGTTGAGCTTTAAGCCAACTTTTTCACTTTCCACTTTCACTTTCATCAAGAGGCTTTTTAGTTCCTCTTCACTTTCTGCCATAAGGGTGGTGTCGTCTGCATATCTGAGGTTAAATAATATGTTCACCTAAAAAGTGGAAGAGCCAGGTTTGCGAGCCAGATCTACCTTAGCTGTGACTTTGTGAACAAAACAGAACTTTTGTACTCAAGTAGATTCAAGTGTACGAGGAATCCTGAGAAAAACTCCTGAAAGATGTGATGGGAGCTATAAGAGAAGGATGAGCAAATATGCTTTGATATTTGAAAAGAAGGAAAAGTTTACCTGGCTGAAGGGGCTTCCTGGAGGTAGTGGCACCCAAGGTGGGTTCAGAAGGAAAAGGAGGACTATTGTCGTAGACAGGGAGGTTTGTCTGTAGTCTATTAATATGCTTAAATAGAAACTTTGATGCTGTATATCAGCAGAGAACAACACAAGCAGATTCTGACTCTTGGAGTTTTATTTGAAATTTGTTCTTGACCCATGGGTCAAAAATCAGAGCTCTTCCTCTCTCCTAGAGTCAGTAACACACACACTCTCTCTCTCTCTCTCTCACACATACAATCCTAGTGATTGTGTGAACACATATACACATAATTGGTGTGGTTTTAATAATTATCTTTTTCAAAATGTCATTTTTCCCAGGAGAACTTAAAAGCAAAATGACATCATGTCTGCCATTTAAAAGTAATTCAACAAAAAATGTTATATATGTATATACATATATGTTCTTGTTGTTCAGTCACCCAGTCAGGTCTGACTCTTTGCGACCCCATGGACTGCAGTACCCCAGGCCTCCCTGTACATATGTGTTGGTGTACATATATATATATATATATATATATATGTAATATTATACATTATATATAGACCACTATTAAAGAAGAGTAGAGTAGATGGAGAAGGCAATGGCACCCGACTCCAGTACTCTTGCCTGGAATATCCCATGGACAGAGGAGCCTGGTAGGCTGCAATCCATGGGGTTGCTAAGAGTCAGACATAACTGAGTGACTTCACTTTCACTTTTCACTTTCATGCATTGGAGAAGGAAATGGCAACCCACTCCAGTGTTCTTGCCTGGAGATTCCCAGGGATGGGGGAGCCTGGTGGGCTGCCATCTATGGGGTTACACAGTCGGACATGACTGAAGCGACTTAGCAGCAGAGTAGATGGATGAATGGATGGATGGAGAGAGGGAAGGAGAGAGAGAGACAAGAAAATGTGGAACAGGTTAACAATTAGTGAAAGATAGGTTCTAAATGAAGAGTATGTAGGTATACACTATGTGATCATTTAACTTTTCTTTAAATTTTTCTATAAAAAAGAGAAAATGTAAAAGATAAAGAAATGGCAAAAGAAGCAAATAAAAACCACCCATAACCTACCCCACCCCCTCCATCAGACATAGCCACATCAACACATCATAACATTTGGGTGCATTTTTTTCCAGCCTTTTTTTCTATGGCTATGGTTTTCATTTACATGATTTTGTCATCAGGTTGTTTGGACAGCTCTGTGACCTGCTGCTTTTCACTTAGCACTGTGGCCGAAGCATTTTCTCACATTAGTGAAATCCCTCAATGGAAAAATCATTCTCCTGGATCAAGATTTACTAATCTATTCATACTGCCCTCTCCTCTTCCTGTCATAGCTAAGCTTCTTCAAGGGTGCTCTCTCATTCCTCAACCTCCATTCACTCTTCCGCCCACTTAAATCCAGCATCTTCATGGCAACTTCTTGGACAATGTAAGACACCACTAAGCCTGGTTGACACATTTCGGTTCTTGTCTTACTGTCTTCTCATCTTTCTTTCTTGAGGTTTCCTGTCTCCTTTCTTGAGGTTTCACCACTGTGTCCTGTTGCCTTTCCTGTGTTAGTTGGATCCTTCTCAGAAATTTCACATGCCTCTCCTCCTTCCCATTTCTTAAACACTGGTATTCCTCAATGCCCTGTCCTTGATCTGAGGTTCTCCTCCCTCTGACATTCTCCCTGGGCAAGAGGTCTTACTGGCTCACCTGGTTTTAACTTCCAGCTAGGGACCTCCCTGGTGGTCCAGTGGTTAAAAATCTGCCTTCCAGTGCAGGGGACTTGGGTTTGATCCCTGGTTCAGGGAACTGAGATCCCACATGCCCCAGGGCAACTAAGCCCGCAGGCTGCAACTAGAGAAGCCAGTGCACTGCAGCTACTGATCCTGTCTTCTCTAGAGTCCGTGCTCCACAAGAGAAGCTCATGTGCCACAACTAGAGAAGGTCTGCATGCCGCAGCAGAGACCCAGCAACAACCAAAAGTAAAACTTAATTAATTAATAAAAATTAAACTATTCTTGTCAAACAAAAACTTCCACCTATATTCTGACAACTTTTAAATCTTCCTCTTTATCTCTGAACTCTCACTTGTACTTCAGTCTCCGAATCTCATGGCTGACTGAGAAATCTGCAAGTTCCATAGTCATCTTAAATGCAACATTCGTTTGATTCTGATTGGTGGACACTAAATCTCATTTGAAACCCTAGCTTCAAGGATGTTTCTGAAGTAAGGTTTTCAACTTTACAATGTCTGCAGTAGAGGAGGGCACTCTAGAAGAAGGTTGGAAAAGATCTTAAATGCCACTCTACTATATTCATAAAACCTGCAGTTTCTGGAAAGTCATTGTATTAGTTATCTACTGCCTGCATAGCAAATTATCCCAAAACTAACAGCTCAAAGCAACAGACATTATTTTCATAGTTTCTCAGGGTCAGGAATTTGGGAATGGCTCAGCCAAATGGTTCTGGTTAAGCATCTCTGACAACATAGCTGTCAAGATGTTAGTTGGTGTTGCAGTCATCCAAAGTCTTGACCAGGTCTGGAAGATACACTTCCAAGATGGCTCGTTCCCATGGTGGTTTGCAGGAGCCTCAGTTCCATGCTAACTTTAGCAGAAGGCCTCTATTCCTTACCATGTGGGCCTCTTCCTGGAGCTGCTTGATTGTCCTTACAACATGGTAGCTTGCTTCCCTCCCCACCCCACAGAGCAAGTGTTCCAAGAGAGAGAACCAGGAGGAGGCCACAAACATTTTAAGAGCTAGTCTTGGAGATCCACACTGTGAATTCTGTCAAACTCTATTTGACAGACTGCAGTCCATTGGGTCACAAAGAGTCAGACATGACTGACCGACTGAACAAGAGCAACTGTTTGTTAGAAGCAAGTCACAACAGCAAATCCATTCTCAAGGTGAGGGAAATTTGTTTCCATTTTTTGAAGAGAAGAATATCACAGAATTTGTGGATGTATTTTAAAACTTCCGTGGTTATCTTATCAAGAGTTAACAGGGCAGGAGGGTAGTTAAGATGGAAATAATGCTACAATAAAGCTGATCCAGTAAGGGCTATACTTTTGGGGTATGAGATAAATATGATTGATCTAGGCAGCCTCATCATTATGTATCCCCAGCACCTAGTATGACGTAAATATGTCTGATCCACCAGGGAAGCCCAAACCATAATATAAAGTCATTCAGTAGCCAATCTGCTTGCATTGGGTTCTAACTTGCTTCTTTAACAAGACAACTCATTTCAAAACAGTTCACAAAACCCAAACATCATGGAAAGTCAGTTTGAAACCCTCATGTATCTGTTGTTCAGGGTTTGTGATCAGCAAATAGAAGCTACAGTGAAGAGCAGGTCAATAGCCCCATGTGTTGTAGATATTATTAAGATAACCATTGCTTTTCGAGCAGCAGAAAATGTGCTCACCCTCTCAGCTCAGCAAACTCAGATGGGAGAAAAGGTGACTGTTACTGTTCTTTCTTTTTTCACCAGCCTGAATCGCTAGCTATTTTTGAAAAGTTGCTTCCTGTCTAGCAAGATGCAGTTAATGACAGAGCAGCGTGTTTCTCACTCATCAATCTGAACTAGCAGGTCTAAACCAGCGCAGCACTTTTGAACGTATCGTTGGAGAGATAAAATGGAATGTCAGATTGGTCATCTTTGAAAGGCTTTCTTGAATCACATGGCTGGTTTTCTGAAGAGTGAAAAACAAGCCTCAGGGTGACAACACCCCATTGCTCAGGCAAGGATTTCTGAGAAATCCACCGAACTCCCCTTTAAAATGTTGGTTTTGGGCATCTAATCTTGAAACTTGCCTCAAGGTTTTGTTTGGAAGACACTGGATTGGACATGCTGTTATAGCAAAATGTTTCTTTCAACCTAGAAAACTTAGCTTATAGTTAAATAAAGGCAATTTTAAGCAATTTATTTATTTTTCAGCAGACATGTGTTGAGCTCTTATTAGAAACTTGTTGGTATGCTAAGTCTTGGGAATTCAGGGTGAACGAGAAAAGTGGTTCCTGCCTCCATGGCTGTTGAAGTCCAGCTTTTTATTCCTGACTGAGAACTCAGTGTCAGAATCAAGTAAAGCATGACCCTTTGATCTCTACTTAGTCTTGCCTAGAACTGGAAGGTGACTTGATTTGACAGGCCTTTGGAAAGAACACAGAAGGACCTATCATCTGACACCATCTCAGTCTTTTTGCTGCTCTGTTTTCAAAGTCATAAACAAGCTCTATAAAACTGTGACTGCGTGTTCCTCTTTAAGTGAGTGGGGCTCTGCCACAAGGCCTGGTGATGTCAGTAAAGGCAGGAAACATCTCTCTGCGGGCACCCTTCCCAGATCAGTCAGGTGGGCACCATGGGCAATTCTGTGAACTTTGTACGTCCAAAAATTAGTTTTTCATGCCGCAAGTGACAGAAACCCAAACACTCTGCTATCCTCAGGAGCAGTACATAGTCTGTCCTGTGTGTGTGTTCAGTCGTGTCTGACTCTTTGCAACCCCATGGACTGTAGCCCACCAGGCTCCTCTGTCCATGGGATTTTCCAGGCAAGAATACTGGAGTGGGTTGCCATTTCCTCCTCACAGAGGATCTTCCCTATCCAGGGATTGAAGTCGTGTCTCTTGCATCTCCTGCATTGGCAGGCAGATTCTTTACCAGTAGTGCCACCTGGGAAACTCAAATAATGCCACCCGGACCTGTTTCTCAGCTTTGCTTCCCCAGGCTGTGAGCTGTCTCATAGCATCCCTCGGTCTTACTCTCTTCCTGGTAACAAGGTAACTTCTACAGGCTTGGAAACCTCAGATTTTCATACCCTGATCCAGAGGAAGAATAAAAGCTTTTCTTGCAACTGCTGGAATCCTATTGCTCTGATTGGTTACCTGCCTACTTTTGAACAATCACATGGCCCATGTGAGTGGGATATTCTCATTGGCTTAGACCATGAGAGCTCTTCTTTGGAGCTGGAACTGGGATGGATCCCACCCAAGTTGCCTACTGACATTAAAGGAGAGGTGATTTAAAGGAAATCTGGGCACTATTAGAAACGGAGGGGTTGTGGATGCCTCTGTCACTGTTTTTAGTGTTCTCATCCTTCCTTTTTTTTTTTAAATAGATTAAATTTTTTTAGAGTAGTTTTTGATTTACAGAAAAATCGGCAGGATAGTATAGAGGATTGCCATATATACCCCATGCCTAATTTCCCAGATTATGAACACCTTCCAGTGTATGCTGCATGTATGATCAGTTGTGTCCAACTCTTTGAGACCCCGTGGACTGTAGCCCACCAGGCTCCCCTGTCCACGGAATTCTCCAGGCCAGAATACTGGAGTGGGTAGCCATTCCCTTCTCCAGGGTATCTTCCTGACCCAGGGATCAAACCCGTGTCTCTTGCATCTCCCACTTTGCAGGCAGATTGTTTACCTCTAAACCATCAGGGAAGCCCCAGTATATGGTACATCTGTCATATTAATGAACTAATACTGATAAATAGTTGTTCAGTAAGATCCATATTTTACTTAGATTCTCTTATTTTTACCTAATATCGTTTGCCTGTTCCTGGATCCCATTAATGCAGTTCCTGGATACTATATTACAATTAGTTTTCATTTCTTCTTAGGCTACTCTTGGTTATGGCAGTTTCTCAGACCTTCCTTGGTCTCCCTCTCCTTTACTAAGTGGTTTAAAATCAACTATTGCCTTTATTGAATCAACGTGTCCAGCTCATAGTAGGAGTTGAAGAAATTACTTTTTGGATGGTTGAATTAATAAAAGTTGACTTTTATAGCCTGTTCATTTAATGGTTTTAGGAATTTTCCCTTTAGGAGAATTTATATTTTTAAACCAGAATTTGATTTAAACCAGACAGGATGATGCTCTAAGCATGAAATTACAGGTTCAGTTGGGGAAGGGGGTGGTAATGAGATTGTGGTAGGAAGAATTTGGCTAGTGATGACTTCAAGGCACATCTGAATTCATGTTATAGAAGCAGGCTTATGTCGACTCCCATATCATGAATAGAACTTTGATATAATGGAGGATTGGATTCAGAAAATAGCCACTGTGTGGGATGTTTAGGAGGGATGTTTACTGGTCAAGGAAATAACTACTGTAGCTAATCTGCTGCTTTCTGTAAAAGGAAATTTGGAAAAGGAAACTGGGGCTACAGAAGGTGGTAGGAGGTATTATTTATTTTATTATTCATTTTGTATTTTCATAGCCCCTGAAGGTGGGATGATAATTAAACCCTCCCATTAATAAATAAACAAAATGTATTTATTTATAATTTTAATAACTTATTTATTATTTATAAATAAAATATATTAATTAATATATATATAAATAAAATAATAATACATAATAAATAAAGATATGTATATATTTTAAGCTGAATTTAGGGCTTCCTTCATATCTCAGTTGGTAAAGAATCCACCTGCAATTCAGGAGACCACAGTTTGACTCTTGGGACAGGAAAGATCCACTGGAGAAGGGATAGGCTACCCATTCCAGTATTCTTGGGCCTTGTGGCTCAGCTGGTAAACAATCCACCTGCAATGTGGGACACCTGGGTTTGATCCCTGGGTTGGGAAGATCCCCTGGAGGAGGGAAAGGCTACCCACTTCAATATTCTGGCCTGGAGAATTCCATGGACTATAGTCCACGGGATCCCAAAGAGTTGGACATGACTGAGCAACTTTCACTTTCACAATTAACAATTCAATGTTTAGCCCTTCATAGTTTGCTAATAGTCAGCTGTGAGCTTTAGCCCTGGAACATTTAAGACCAGGATTATTCTAGCAAATTCTGGCTCTTTCATGGTTTTATGCTGCATATAGCCTCATCCACTGGTACTGGAGGGATATAGTGACAGGCAGTTCCTAAAACTGACAGAGATAGTGAGTGAAGCTCTGGAAACTAATTGTATGGTATTTGCTGCCCTAAGGCAGTTAGTGGTTAGTCTTGGCCAAGGGTAGGATTTTTGAGTCCTGTTTCAAGAAGACTTAGTTCGGAAAAATAGGAGGATGTCAATAGCTTCCTCCCTCTACATAAAGGCATGCAATCCCGTGGGGATTTGTCTCGGGCTTGGACCAACCTTGAGTACATCTGTGTAGCAGGCAAGCCCTGTGTTCCACATCCTGGTGGTTCTTTCCCTCTCTCTCCCCTTGTTGCCAATTCTGATTCCTCTCTTTTTAAATGAAAGGGCCATCCTTGTACCCTCTTGTTTACCTCTCATAGTACACTCTCTGGAAAGGGCCTGCCAAATCTGTTTGTATCAGGATATAAATACCTGAAAATATTCAATCTTTGTCAAGAAATGGACCTTTAATTGTAAAATTTCAGGCACTAGATAGCTGTGAGCAGGGCGTGGAGGGTGGATACAGTTTTCAGTAGGATACCTTCCATCCCAGTGCTCCTGAACTATTGCTGGAACTACCCAGCACCCACCTGATGTATGGCCAGAGTTGGGAACTCGGGTCAGGGTCAGCACCTGCTCAGATGTACTGAATTGGAGAAAGCCTCTCCTTTCCCAAACTAGATTCTTCTGGGTTTGATACAGAGATCTTGCAGTTGTCTTGGTGTATTATTGAGGAAGACAAGCACTTGTCTCCTGCTCTGTATTTTATGTGCATGTGTTCAATCCAATAAACATTTCCTGAGCACCTACTTCTTCCAGGTAATGTGTGAAGCTCTGAGCTAGGTAAGTTAGTACTGAATTCCCAGTATGTGAAGCCTAAAAAAGGATAAGTTGTTCTTCCAGAAGGCCCATTAGGGAGTGTATTCTTTTCTTGTGACAGAATGACCTGTGAAGGACATAGTGAGACTTTGGAACTAAGGGGTGAGTCCTGCTGGGAAGGACTGCTTCAGAAGCAAGTGGAAGTTCCACAGTGCCTTGCTGGATTTGACAAGAAAAGATGGACGAAAGGAAAATCATTCCCAACAGTAAGACTAGTCATGAGGTACATGATCAGGTTAGGCTGTAGCCTGAGGAGCACCGAGGACAAAGGAAGGAAGATAATGGAGACAGCGTCTTGGGGCCAGTGAGGATTCAACACTCAACTCAGCACTGTTTACCAGCAATGTGGCCTTGTATAGTTTACATATCTCTTCTGTGCCTCATTTTCTCATCTGTAAAATGGGGATAATAGCAGGAGCTAACTTGGGGGCTTGATGTCAGCATATGGAATCTAGAAAGATGGTACTGATGAATGTATTTGCAGGGCAGCAATGGAGATGCAGACACAGAGAACAAGAGAACCGACTTGTGGACACAGTGGAGGAAGGAGAAAGTGGGATGAATTCAGATAGTATCATGGAAACATACACATTACCATATGTAAAATAGGTAGCAAGTGAGAATTTGCTGTTTAGAACAGGGAGCTCAACCCAGTGTTCTGTGATAATTTAGAAGGAGACGGGGACAAGATGGGTCAGGAGTTCAGGAGGGAGAGGATTTATATATACTTCTGGCTGATTGGTCTTGATGTGTGGCAGAGGCCAACACAAGCTTATAGAGCAGTTGTTCTCCAATAATTGTATTTTGTTCTATACTTCTCCAAAAAAAGAGACATATCCAGGATATGTGCTTGGAAAAATCCATGACACACAGTAACAGCTCAAGATGTTCTTGTATAGTTAAGATAATACTAGATATTATACCAAATAAACCTCCAAATATCAGTGCTTGGCACAACAGAGGTTGATTTTTCATTCATGTAATTTCATTCATTTCATTAGTCCTATAGGGATGGTCCTCTTCTCAGAAGTTCTTCAATTCAGTGACTCACCATTCATGAGCCCTTGGCATTTAGTCAGCAGATGGGCGTGGGAAAAACACAATTCCTTTTAACCTATACCCGGGCCTGAAAGTGACACGTATCATGTGGTGAGAACATGTCCCGTGGCCCTACCTAGCTGGTAGCTACTTCCCAGGACAGTTTTTACTCATGGGGTGGGGTGGGGTGGGTGTGGATTTTGATGTTGAGTTAGATGCCTCTGCCTCTGTTAGTTAGGAATATGAAGAGGAAGAAGAAGAGGAAGAAAAAGAGGAAGACGCTGGGGACTGATCATAAACATCGTGGCTCTGGACTGAGAATCTAGATTTCGCCCAAAGATGTAATAGTTGTTAGGCAGGGCAGCAGTGATACCCTCCTCCCCCATTTAGGCACCCATAGCTCAGTGTCTCTTGTTTTCCCTTCTGGGAGTCTGACACTTCAGCTGGCCCACAGAGCTAGCTAGTGGTCATCTCGTTTTCCCTGTCATTGCTGAAATGAAGTGGGCTATGGGATTTATAGCCTATATAAGGCTTTTGAGTTGGTTTATTAGAGTGAGTTCATGCAGAGGGTTAGCCAAATAGCCCTCCAAGTTGAAAAATAATAACACTATAGCTTTATCTCTGCTTTTATCTGAGGAGCCACAAAGCACTTTGCAAAGCCTGACAGCATCCCCCTGAGGTGACTAATATTATAGCTATTTTAACAGGGAGATTTTATCTCTGTTACAAGATACTATAAAGCCGTTCTGAAAACACCCTGGCCAAGGTTGAAAATTCTATTCAGGAAACAGAGACGATTGGATACCGGCTCTGTTTTCCCTTCTCCCCATTAGGTTCTATGTAAAGGTCTATATTTTATCATTATGATGACTTTCTTGTCAGTATCTCTGGTACATTTCTCTGTACAGGAGACTACTGGGGCCACTGAAGCCCTTTCAGACATTTTAACAGAAAATCATTTCCCTTAGAAAGCTGACATTTCCTCCCCAGAGTAGTGATGCTGTTAAATTCAGAAGAGTGAGAAGAGACTCTTCCCTCTTAATTAAGCTCACACATGAATTTATGCTAAAGTTATTAGGGGGAGTTTGCTTTCCAAAGTGTCTTGGTAGATGATCATTTGGAAAAATCAGAATTTTGGCTCCTTTAAGCATGCTCTCCCTAGCATCTCTCTCATTTTTACTTTTATTAATAAGAGTTACATGCTCTAGAAACAAATTTCCTTTAGAATCCATGAATTGCCACTCTCATCAAGAGTAAATTTAGAGTGGAGGAAATTGTTTCTTTTATCCATTAAGTGGATGTTCAGTCGCTAAGTCATGTCTGACTCTTTGTGACCTCATGGACTGCAGCATACCAGGCTTCCCTGTCCTTCACTATCTCCAGGAGTTTGCTCAGATTCATGTCCATTGAGTTGGTGATGTTATCTAACCATCTCATCCTCTGCTTCCCCCTTCTCCTTTTGCCTTCAATCTTTCCCAACATCAGGGTATTTTCCAATGAGTCAGCTCTTCGCATCAGGAGGCCAAAGTATTGGAGCTTCAGCTTCAGCATCAGTCCTTCCAAGGAATATTCAGGGTTGATTTCCTTTAGGATTGACCGGTTTGATCTCCTTGCCATTCAAGGGACTCTCAAGAGTCTTCTCCAGCACCACAAGTACAAAACCTTTATTCTGTTGTCATAGTGTTATTCCCTTAGACTCTGAGATGGGTATTTGTGTCAAGATATTTATAGGAGAGTACTGTCATTAATCACCTATATGAGGGGGCGAAGAAAGTAGGATTGGGAAGAGGGAGGAGTTGACCTGTGAAACAGTTGTAACAAAGGCCTCAGCTGGGAATTCTAGAACTAGAAAGGTCTATCAAAGTTGTCCGGAACTGAGATAAGAGGGCCTTGCTTTCCATATCTCTGCATTATCAGCCATTGAATATGAACCACCTGTGGGAGGTCATATAACTTTGAGGAAAGGAAGCCAAGAGCAGTTCCTGGGAGGGATGCTGCTGTGTGCCACCAGTGGCCAACACTCTTGGCACCTGAGGAAATGGGTGTCTTGGTCCTGAAGGGCATCCCGAGCCATGCACCTCAGCAATGACTATAGTTCACCACTTGATTGCTCAGATCTACTGTTTTCAAATATTAAGTTCCCTCTGTTTGGAAACAGGTCATCCAGAATTCCAGTTAGCCTCTTTCCAAGGGAAGCTTATAAAAAGAAGGTTAGAAGATGAACCTCAGCCCCTTCACAGTTGCTGGTCTCAGGGTCACATTGATACTCATCATTTCTTTCCTTTACTACCCACCATTCACCCTAAGTTAGCACTTTGCAGGTCCAAGTGGCTTATTTTATGAGGCAACCCAGATTCTCATCCCTTAGGGGTCTGAACCCCTGATTCCGATGTCCTTCGTGGTCTGTGACTGCTATGTTTAATCTTAAAAACTGGGTAGGAAAGTACCAAGAGACACCCCAGTAGACACCTGGTCAGAAGGAATTACTCCCTCTCTGCTGGCCAGGACCTATGGAGCTGATGAATTATGAAGATGGAAAACACAATTTTCCCAAGTAGGTCACTGGGAGTGATCATAGTGGGGCCACTCCTACTTCTATCCCTTGGTTCCTGGTCTAGGCAGCAGATAGTATTTGAAAGGTGTCATCTCTAAACTGATATCTCAATAAGCCTTCCAAAGGTCAGCTGAGTCCAGCAGCTTATGGCTTGTGCAGTAAGCGATAGGAGCCCGGATACCCACTGCTGTACCTTCTTTGTTCCAAAGTAGGTTCCTTGGTTCAATGTGATACCAAGTGTGATTCCATATTGGTGGGACAAACACTCTATAAGCCCTTGGATAGTAGGGTAGGATGAGATCCTATGGGTAGAGAAAGCAAATCTAAACCTAGAATATGTGTCAGTTCCAGTCAAGATCAATCACTATCACTTTTAAAAAGAAGGGCTTCAGTGTAATCAACTTGTCTGTAAGTAGATGTTTGGTCTTCTCAGGGGATGGTGCCATACGGAGAATCACTGGTCTTTTGTACTAACAGATGGAATGTTTGATAGCAGTGGAAGCTAGATAAGGCTTGATGCAAGGAATCCCATGCTGTTAAGCCCCTTTGTACCCTCCCTTCCTGTCATCATGGCTACTTTGTTCATATGGCCTTTGGCCAAAACTGATAGCGTCCAATGATGGAGGCTATTACCATGTGCTCTAGTAGTTCTGTCCACTTAGTTGTCAGAAGGTATCAGTGTCCATGGTCCTCAAAATATCTAAGTATTTCCCTTTCTTCAGTGTATTGCCTAAGTAAATGGTCATAGATCCCTTTTGGGAAGACCTGAGTTAATATTGATTGCCTTGCTATGGCATTCAGTCAGTATTATTTAATGATTACTTTTCCAGGATCTATCAAACATCTGATGTATTTGCACCTGCCAGTACACTCCCCTCCTTTGGTATCTCTTTCTAGTTCACCATTGGTTAAAAGGTTTAAAAACTGCACTGTTAAAATATGCCAGGGTTAGTCCATTCTTCCCCTCTGAGTGGTGATAGAATCATCTTTGCAGCTGGCTAGCAGATGACCTCTCCCCAAAATTCCATCTTATAGTCTCCTTCATTGGGTCACTCTGGTACCAATAAACCCAAAGTAATGACAATAAGGATAATAATAGAGTAAGCACTTTCAGTTCAGTTCAGTCACTCTTTGCAACACCATGAATTGCAGCACGCCAGGCCTCCCTGTCCATCACCAGCTCCCAGAGTTCACTCAAACTCATGTCCATTGAGTCAGTGATGGCATCCAGCCATCTCATCCTCTGTTGTCCCCTTCTCCTCCTGCCCTCAATCCCTCCCAGCATCAGAGTCTTTTCCAATGAGTCAACCCTTCTCATGAGATGGCCAAAGTACTGGAGTTTCACCTTTAGCATCAGTCCTTCCAATGAACACCCAGGCCTGATCTCCTTCAGAATGGACTGGTTGGATCTCCTTGCAGTCCAAGGGACTATCAAGAGTCTTTTCCAACACCACAGTTCAAAAGCATCAATTCTTTGGTGCTCAGCTTTCTTCACAGTCCAACTCTCACATCCATACCTGACCACTGGAAAAACCATAGCCTTGACTAGATGGACCTTTGTTGGCAAAGTAATGTCTCTGCTTTTGAATATGCTATCTAGGTTGGTCATCACTTTCCTTCCAAGGAGTAAGCATCTTTTAATTTCATGGCTGCAGTCACCATCTGCAGTGATTTTGGAGCCCCCAAAAATAAAGTCTGACACTGTTTCCACTGTTTCCCCATCTATTTCCCATGAAGTGATGGGACAAGATGCCATGATCTTCGTTTTCTGAATGTTGAGCTTTACGAAGTGCTTATTCTGTGCCAGGAACTCTTCTAAGTTCTCACATATTAATGCATTTACCTTACAAATTAACTCTCTGTGATTATCAGTGATATAATCCTAAAGGGTAGAAAGATAAGTAACTCTCTCAAATTAGTACAGGTGAATAAGTGATTTGAACCCAGGCCTAATTTCAGAGCCCATGCTCATAATCGGTACATTATTCTACTCTAATTGCTAGTAAATGGTGGCTATTATTTTTCTTATATCTTCTAACAAGTCTTTGACATACAGTAATGTTATAAGAAAGGGCTTTGTTGGAATTTACATTTAGAGCTACTTTTTGATGGATGGAGCCCATTTTAAAATGAGATATTCTTTCCTTGGGCTTGCCTGGTGGCTCAGTGGTAAAGAATCCACCTGTAATGCAGGAAACCGACGTTCAACCCTTGGAGAAGGAAATGACTACCCACTCCAGTTTTCTTGCCTGGGAACCTGGTAGGCTACAGTTCATGGGGTCTCAAAGAGTTGGACATGACTGAGCAACTAACACTCATATTCATCCTTTCTTTAGGAATGTGATTCTCAAAATTGTCTGTGTGTTCAAATCACCTGGGTAACTTTTAAAACTCGTAACCCTCAGGCCACATGCCAAAAAGTCAGCATCTCTAGGGGCTAGACCAGACACGAGTATTTTTTGGAAGGTCTCCAGGTGATTATAATATGCAGTAGTATTTGCAAACTGCTGCCCTAGGGCTCCATCTGCCCCTCTGTCTCCCAGCAGGACTGTGCTTGAGTTTCTTCCCTTTGCAATATCTTCTCCAGGGAGCACATTCATTGTCCATGCTTGGGATGGTTCATGTCTCTTTCTAGGATCCCAGACTCACTCCTGCCCTATACACTTATGCAATAGGCTCAGTTTGTAATTTCCATTTTTCAGAGGAAATCAAGGCTCTGTGAGACTAAGTAACTTACCCAGAGTCACATAGATAGGAAGTCGTGGAGCTAGGATCCAAACCCAGATCTGATTCTAGAGTCCATGGGATTGGCCATTATATTATGCCACTACTTACTGTACATATCCATCCATTTCTTAATTCTTATGTGCCAAGCTAAACCTTTAACTCCCCCCACCTCCAGCCTCTCCCATGCCCCACCTTCTGAAAAAGAAAACAAATGTCCATTCTCCTGCATTCTTTGTCTTCTTTAAAGGCAGCTACAATTTGATTTGTCTTTGATGCCCCCATTTCCTCCGTTACTTGTGTGTAAGTGACCTATTAGAATGTTAGGCGGAAATTGAAACTGAGCTGTAGAGCCTGACTGGAGTGGGGAGTGTGGGTGTGGGAAGTCTGGTCGGATCTGGGGAGCTGTGAAGGGTGGGTTAGTACTAAAATCCAACCCATTGTCAGCTCTGGTCCACTGACCTCCGTAGAATCTCCCACATCCAGCATTTCTCCATGGCTGCCGCCATTGCCCTGTTTCAAACCGCTGTTTCCTCTGTCTCTTCTAAATGATTTCCCTTGTTTCCTAACTGTTCTCTCCCACCTCCAGTCTTCCTTAGATCCAGATAAAGCCAGACTGAAATACAGGTCTGATCATGGCATCTGAGTCCACCTTGGATCCGCTGATGAGAAATACATTCTCAAATGTGAGAATTATTTCCATAGACATCATAGAAAGTTTAGAAAATCATGTCACTTGATCCAATAGATTTTCTCCTGAAGACATGGAAACTATGCCAGAAGCTATCTTAATTATATCTTATAGGCTATAGGATCCAGAACACAAGGCACAAACTCAGTTGCCTACAGGGGCCAGGCAGGGAATATAGATAAATATGGAGATAGGGAGGCAGGATGCTCAGGCAAACTGAAGTGTTTTCCTTATGCAGAGAGTAGCTGCTGTCAGCTGAGCACATCATTACCTTGTGTGCTCTGGGTCCAGGGAAGCCAGCTCTTCCCATTTTCCTCCAGAAGCCAGAATTTTCAATTTAATATCACATCTCCTGACTTTTAAATGTTAGGAACTGAGTCAGAATTTTTACTAGCATAGTATATGCTCACAGACAAATCATACCCAGGACTGATATGGTCTGTGGCCTCCAGTTTGCAACCAGTGGACTAGGGAAGGTTGTTTTCTCCTCTGTGTACTCTGACTCTCTGGTTGAATTGTAAATACTCTAGGGCCTTGAATTTTAAAAGTAGGGCCTGTAAATCCTAATGAAAAGTGCTCTCCAGCAATCTCTGAAATGAGCTTTATCCTATTAAACAAAGAATGTGTGGCAGAAATGGAGACATTCCTTCAATGGTTATAGGGTAACTAGATGGACTGTGAAATTTTAATCAAGCAGAAAAGCATGTGTACTTCACTGAACCAAGAATTCCTCACAGAGGCACGTTTCTCTAATTCTAAACAATTGGAAAAGGGAAAGGAGAAAATAATGGGATGTACCATTCCTGAGCATCTAGTATATACAAAGCATGCTGAGAGGGATAGTAAATATGGTATTCACTCTTCCTATGACATAGAAATGTGGCTGGGTGAGCACTTACTGCCCCTGAACACATTCTCCATAAAATAAGTTGATATGATGACGTTAAAGGAATGATGAGAAGCTATTAGCTTTGCCAGTGAGATATTAGTGATTAGACTATGAGATGTATGGAAAAAAGTAATCATGGGTAAAGTTTTCCTTTTTCCTTGAAAAAAAAAATGAGAGTTCAAAGAAATGAAGTAACACAATGGAGATGAAATAGCTAGTGAAGGAATAAACCCAGGATTCAAGCACAATTGTATATTAATGATAAAATCTGTATTCTTTCCATGGTACTCCACCATTTTTCTACTTTTAATGAAAAGAGTTTGAAAGTTGGGTGATGCTGATCTGAAATCAGTGATCTGAATAATATTAAAAGTGGGAAACCATGGAATCTTAGAGGCATAATTCTCAGGTACTTCCTACTACCTTCTAAAACAGAGTAGAACAGAATTACCTACAAAACAGAAGTAGAGTTACAGGTATAGAAAATACACTTATAGTTACCATGGGGCAACAGGGGTGGGAAACATGGGAAGATTGGGATTGACACATATATCCTACTATATATAAAATAGGTAACTAATAAGGACCTACTGTATAGCACAGGGAACTCTACTCAATACTCTGTGATGAGTATTGAGTACTGTACTCAATACACAGGAGAAGAATCTTAAAAAGAGCAAATATATGTATATGCATAGCTGATTCACTTTTCTGTACACCTAAAACTAACACAACATTGTAAATCAACTATACTCCAATAAAAATTTAAATAATAATAAAAAATGAAACAGAGTAAAGCAAATAAGGCAGTTACCCTAGAACTCTCACTTTGATGAGCAGATAAACCAATCAAAATGTATAGTTCTGGAAACTAAAGTAGATCACCCTCTGCAGCCTCCCTTGCAGATTGGCCAGTGATTTTGAACAATGGAATTTGGAC
Source organism: Bos taurus (assembly GCF_002263795.3). Taxonomy (NCBI): domain Eukaryota; kingdom Metazoa; phylum Chordata; class Mammalia; order Artiodactyla; family Bovidae; genus Bos; species Bos taurus. Next base: position 108,312,210 of record NC_037328.1, on the reverse strand, counting down.
TGAAGAAAAGTGTACCATTTCTGGGCCCCAGAACTGAAAAATGTGTCTGTGGTCCTTGCATGCTCTTTCTCCCTTTATGTGAGCTGGATGTAGGTGATGGCAACCAGGACCTGGAACTGATGGCAGAGCCTCAGGGTACAAAGAACTGAGGGCACTGAACTACCTCATGATAGGAAGCCACTCATTACCTGGAACACTCACATAGGCCTATATATGTTGAGTAGAGTTCCCTGTGCTATATATAGGTCCTTATTAGTTATCTATTTTGTGTATAGCAGTGTATATGTGTCATCCCCGATCTTCCAATTTATCCCTTTCCTTTTGCCTCCTGATAACTATAAGTTGTGCAGGAGTTCTTTGAGAAATTTTTTTTTTACAACAATTGATACTACTCTAATATACAAATTAGTACTGTGAAGTGAGTATTGCCATATGCAAACCTAAAATATGTGGTTCTAAATTTGCAGTCAGCGAGTTAGGAAAATAGATATTTCAGGCTGAAAAGTTGGAAACTTCAGTGGCAGGACATTTGGTAATGGTTTCCTTGCTTCATTAGACAAGATGTTAAAGCCAAAATTGGCTAGTTTGAGATAAAAAATGGGAGATGATATACAGAATCCAGAAATTCAGGGCTTCACTGGGCTTGAAAAGCCAGCTGCTTCTGAATTTAAACAATAAAATATAGACTCAAAAAGTGTTGAAAGATAAAAGCTCACATAACTTTTGCAACTAATCAGAGGGAGTCCCAATTTGTGATTTTCCTTTCTCCTGGATGTCTGCCTGCATTTCTCTGGCACAGAAGGAGGATTAGATCCTTTAATAAATATTCATTTAGAATAGTCCAAGAAATATGGAATTCCCATCATTGTTTCTGGATTTAGATGTCTGAACTCCCCTCCATTGTTGTGGTAGATTTAACTGTTGTGCATTTAGACAGAGTAGTAGGCAGAATAACTGTCCTTAAGGATTATTAATATCTTAATCCCTGGAACCTGTGGATATGTTACCTTACATGCAAAAGGGACCTCACACCTATGATTATGTGAGGGGCCTTGAGATCAGGAGATTATCTAGGTTGGCCTTAACTATAATAACAAGGGTGCTTAAAAGAGCCATAGAAGATGTGATGACCAAAGTGAGAGAGTCACAGGATTAGAAAAGGTACTACATCGTTGGCTTTGATGTTGGAGGAAGAGGCCATGAGCCAAGGAATGCAGGCAGCCTCTACAAACGAAAAGGCAAGGAACCTGATTCTCTGCTAGTATCTGGAGAAGGAACCAGCTCTGCAACACCATGCCTTCAGCCTAGTGAGACCCATTTTATACTTACGATCTCCAGACCTGAAAAGAGTAAAAATGTGTGTTGGTTTAAGCCAGTATATTTGTGGCAGTTTGTTATGGCAGCCATAGGGACAGATGGTTAAGCTGAAGATCATAGGTATGGCAAAAAGAGAGCTTTTCCCTGTCTTGATTAAATAGGCTCTGAAGACAAGCTGAACATTCATCAGGAGCTGAAGAGAGGGACTGGGGCGTTTCAGAGATGGTGAAAGCTTAAAGCAGTCACGAGGGGTGCAGTCCTGGATCCTTCATGCTTGGTCACGATGGTCTATAGTTAGAGTACACATCTCTTCCAGACAGAGAGTAAGATCCTCAAAGCAGTTCAGTTACAACTGAGAGAAAAGTTCACAAAGACCCAGAAGGGCAACATAGTGCAGGGGCTAAGAGTACATAGGCTTCAGATTTTCCTGGATTCAAACTACTTCCTAAGTTGTGTCATGACTTCCTAAGAGAATATTTAGCCTCTTCATGCCTCAGTTTTCTAAAAAAAGAGTAACAACTGTAGTATTTTTGTAGAACTGTTGTGAGAGGTAAATCATGTAAAGCACTTAGAACAGTGGTCGGCACATAGTAAGTGCTCAAGGAGTGTAAGTAAATGAATAGTCCTGAGACCTAGCCGGTTATTGGCATAGCCGGGCTCAGTATCCAGACGTCCTATGTCCTGGTTTAGGGATTTTTCTACTAGAAGACAGAGTGATCTCCTGAAATAGCTGGGAGGGGAGACGCAGTTAATCTCCTAGTGGTATGATGCGGCTGTGGCATCAGGGAGGCAGTGGAGTGATCTGGGTTAGTCTGCTCCCTGGGTTTCTTCGTGAAGCAGTAAGTGTTGTTTGTTTGCAATCAGAGAAACTGCTTGGGCTGATTGAATAGAAAGAGAGCTGATTGGTAGGATTGGTGGTGGTGGACGGAAGACCTGGGAAGCAGGTCCTCCAGCTGAAGGGCCAGTTTATCCTGGTCTCTTGCTGAAGACTGAGTGTCCTATAAGAGAACATCTGATTCATTGCACTCTAGCCTCGTGCCCTCTCTTTAGCTGTACTGGGCAGACGAGAAAAGGATCTGGCCTCTGACCTTCCCATCACAGCAAGACTCTACCACATCTTTACTGACTTCTCAAAAGCCTCATGATAAAGAAAGAAAGCTAAAGTTGGGGATCCTATCTAGTCTGAGTTGAGTGAAGGAGCAGTGTGCTGGTGAGAGAGGTGGTTAAAGAAGGAAGTGTAAGAAGTTCTGTGCTCTCATGAGGCACTGCCACGGTTTAATAACAATTGCAGAAAGATAAGAAAGAAGTGAAGGGACTTCCCTGGTGGTCAGTGGCTGAGACTCTGTGCTCCCAGTTCAGGGGGGTGAAGTTCAATCCCTGGTTGGGGAACTGGATCCCACATGAGGCAACTAAGAGTTTGCATGTCACACAACTAAGTCCAAGCACAGCCAAATAAATAAAAATAAATATTTTTTTTTAAAAAAAAGAAGTGAAGAAGGAAGTGAATTAAAAGCTAAGAGAAGTTCATCAGTAATCATAAGGAGGCCTTAAAACTTACCTAGCTAGGGTATGAAATGAGAGAAGTAGGGAACATGTGTTTTTGTAAAAGAAAAGGCACTAGTATAGAAACTGACATGTAATTGGCTGATTACACTTGTGTGAGGGCCTGTGCTTATTATGTATATATGCACAGAAAAGTTAATATTAATTATTACCTAATTTAATAATTTTACATTCAATAGACACTACTCTGTGATTCCTTTGAAAAGTAAATATCTGAATTTTTTATAGTAGTATGATTTAGAAAAATCCAATCAAAGGTATTTTATGTACAATTGAGCATGTCAGAAGGGGAAGATTGAGATTTAGAAAAAAATTATTATTTAAAGATGATTCTCTGATATACTTAATGCTGGTGCATTTATATAAGAATTTCTAGAAGCGTTCTTTATGAAGCCATGCATGTGGAAGAGCATTGTTTCAAATTGAATAGAAGACCAAGTCTGCTGAGAGTTAATGGTATACAATGCCATTATTAAAAAGAAAACTCTTGACAGTGATTCTTCATCTAATTTTTCAGTCTTCCTCATGGGTAAGTGAGTTAATTATGGTCTAGGTTGGAAAGCAGAAACTCTCTGATCCTCGTCCTTATGGAGCTTACAGTTCAGTTGAGTCACTTGGCAAGTCTGTTTTTCCAGCATAGAGAACGTGAGATCATGAAAAGCACTACACTGGAAGATGGGAGATGTGGGTTCTTTCCCAGTCCCCTATAATTAGAGTGTGACTTCAGGCAAGTCAGTTCACTTCTGAGATCCTACTCACTGGTAGTTGCCTGGAAAAGTATGTAAATTTTGCATGCAAGTTCATGTTCATGTTTTCCAGAGGAGAATGTCTATAGCTTCATTAGCCTCATGATGGCCCACTGGCAACTTGAAAGACTCTTTAAGATCCTAGTGGTTAAAAGTTATTCTCATCTATAATGGAATCAAGATTGCTGGGAGAAATATCAATAACCTCAGATATGCAGATGACACCACCCTTATGGCAGAAACTGAAGACGAACTAAAGAGCCTCTTGATGAAAGTGAAAGAGGAGAGTGAAAAAGTTGGCTTAAAGCTCAACATTCAGAAAACTAAGATCATGGCATCTGGTGCCATCACTTCTTGGCAAATAGATGGGGAAACAGTGGAAACAGTATCAGACTTTATTTTTTTAGGCTCCAAAATCACTGCAGATGGTAACTGCATCCATGAAATTAAAAGACTCTTACTCCTTGGAAAGAAAGTTATGACCAACCTAGATAGCATATTCAAAAGCAGAGACATTACTATGTCCACAAAGGTCCATCTAGTCAAGGCTATGGTTTTTCCAGTAGTTATGTATGGGTGTGAGAATTGGACTATAAAGAAAGCTGAGCACCGAAGACTCTATGCTTCTGAACCATGGTGTTGGAGAAGACTCTTGAGAGTCCCTTGGACTGCAAGGAGATCCAACTAGTCACTTCTAAAGGAAATCAGTCCTGGATATTCTTTGAAAGGACTGATGTTGAAGCTGAAACTCCAATACTTTGGCCACCTGATGCGAAGAGGAGAAGAGGACGACAGAGGATGAGATGGTTGGATGGCATCACTGACTCAGTGGACATGAGTATGGGTAGGCTCTGGGAGTTGGTGATGGACAGGGAGGCCTGGCATGCTGCAGTTCATGGGGTCACAAAGAGTTGGACATGACTGAGTGACTGAAAAATAAACCCTAGTTCTCCTTCTGGAATGTTCCAAGACAGGAAGAGTTGTCAGTCTGAGAGCTGGAAGGAAAGGTGAAATCATTAGATGGATCAATGTCATTTTCTAAACATGAAAACTAATCCAGGTGGTTTATGAAAACAGAAAGCAAATCAAAATATGAAGATGTGATTGAACAGTAAGTTCCTGGATTTCTGTTCCCTGAGGGACTCTCCATCTCCCTGTCTCCATTTCCCAAATGCTTTCTAAGCATCTCAGAATTCCCTCAGAGAACTTGGTTCTGTCCTGAAGCAGATAAGCATAAAGTGGTGGCCATTCCTCTATGGTTCCTCTGGATGCTCTCGGTCCTCCCTTATATGCACTCCAACTGCCAGAGCAGAGTGGGATTTATGGCGGGAGCTAAGCAAGTTGTAAATGCCAATCACCACGCTTGTTCTGGGCTTCTTCGTAAGCAGCAGTCCTGCATAATGGTGCAGATTGCTGCCTGTGCCGTTTGGAAAAGGAGGGAGCCGTCTCTGTCAGCTTTCTTTTTAGCTCGATGATTACAGCTGAGCACACAGACAAGTAAGACAGTTTCTTTTTGATAAGGTACAATGGGTTTTTAATTGACTGTTACATTCCTAACTGCTTTTTGACCTATACATGCTGGCTGTTAGAGGAGCTAGCATTCCAGGAAATGTGTCGTTAATGAAATTCCTTCCTACTGGCTTTTTTTTTCACCCAGAAATTGACTAACTTCTGATAGCTTATGAAAACTTTTTCTCCTTTGTCCAATCTGTAAACTCCCAATGTCACTGAGTGAGTTAAAAAGGATACTGCTCCCTTTTCAGTGGTCATTTGTGAGTTAATCACTCAGTTGTGTCCGATTCTTTGTGATCCCATGGACTGTAGCCTGGGCTCCTCTGATGGATTTCTCCAGGCAAGAATACTGGAATGGGTTGTCATTTCTTCCTCCAGGGGATCTTCCTGACCCAGGGATTGAACCAATGTCTCTTACATCTCCTGCATTGACAAGCAGATTCTTTACCACTAGTGTCACAGGAAAAGCCTCATCTAACAAGATTGTGTACTGAAGGGCTAAGGACACTGGTTTGAGCAGGTCAGCAATAGTTAGGGAGGGTGTGGTCTGTGGAGTGACTCTCCCTACTTTAGTGATAAGGAACCTGCAGCTCTGGGAAGCAAGGCCACTTGTCAAGTTCACAGTGGTGATAAGGAATGAACATCCTGAGTTTCCTGGTTTAGTGTGCAATGCTTTTGTCACAGCATGGCCCCAAATGTCACTCTCAAACCCACTCATTTGCCTAGCAGTCTGTCCCATCTCCTAAAAGGTTTGAAATGTTGCTTATCAGAAGTGACTTATACCCCAGACCCCAGAGGTTCCATTATGGTCTTTTCAAGGTGGCTGTTAAGTACAAATTGTAGCTGAAGAGGAAAAGACAGTGTATATAGGGGCTCCTGGATTCTTGTGAGTCTGTGCATGAGAGGAGCACCATGCAGAAGGCAGAATCTGAATCCTGTCTAAGAAAGGAGACATCTCTGAGCATGGGAGGACAGGCCATCAAAATACCTCTAGGTGGGCATAAGAGGGTGGTCCTCCAGGAGTGTAACAGCTCAGTCCCTGGGTGGGAGAGGATTCAATCCTTTCATGTATGTTAAGGGCAGTTTTCCATGGAGGTAGGAGGGCCACGCTGGTGTGTGTGAAAGGGCTTTGTCCTCCTGAGGGTCCCCAGGAGGAAGAGAGGATTGAATTCTTGCATGTGTAGCAGGGTTGGTTTCTGCAACTGCCAGAGGGTCATGGCTCTGTGTGTGAGAGAGAACCAGGCCCCCATGGGCATGGGAAGGCAGAGACCCAGGTAGGAAAGACTGGGCCCTGTTTGTGAGGGAGCACTGTAGTTACCTATGGTCACATACCAAACTTGTTAAAACTTAGTGTCATAGAACTGTGACGCCCTTTTATGATCTCTCACAGCCCTATGAGTCAGGAATCTGCACAGGACATGCCTGCATGGCTTCTGTCTGCATGCAGTGACCTCAGCTGGGTGGTCTCAGGTGACTGTGGATGGCAAGAATGGCTCACCTGGGGCCCTCTCCGCGCTGTCTCTCTTTCTGTTCCTCTAGGTCACATTGGCTGAGGCTGGAATGTGTAGAAGGGCTTCTTCACTCTTGGGTTTGGGATCTTGCTCAGGTGGCTGGCACAGCTGAAGCTGGCCAGTCATCTTTCCTAGTGGCTAGATTGGCTTTTTATGGGATGGCTGGCTTCCCCACATGGCTAGTACTTCAAAAGATAGGAGAGGGAAGCTGTGTTTCTTATACAGAAAATGACTCAGTGTTGCTTCTGCCACCTTCTATTAGCTGAAGCAGTCATAAGAGCCTGCTCAGATTCAAGGGGAGGGAACGTACCATCTTCCAATGGGAGGAATGTCAGAAAATTTGTGGCCATCTTCAATCTGCTGTAATGATGGATTAGTCTCTGTGTGCCTAACAGAGCTGCATACTGCTTGCTAAGTTGCTACAGTCATGTCCGACTCTTTGCGATCCTATGGACTATAGTCCACCAGGATCCTCTCTCCATGGGATTCTTCAGGCAAGAATACTAGAGTGGGTTACCATGCCCTCCTCCAGGGGATCTTCCCAACTCAAAGATCGAACCCACATCTCTAATGTCTCCTGTACTGGCAGGCAGGTTCTCTACTACTAGCATCACCTGGGAAGCACTACAGAGCTGGGTCCTCGGGTATTTCAGGAGACAGGGGTGTGTGTGTGTGTGTGTGTGTGTGTGTGTGTGTGTAGGAAGCAATTCCTGCAGGGTGGACTCCAAAGAGAGGGGACCAGTGTGGCTGTGTGCTGGAGGTGGGAGAATCTGGCAGAACGGGGGTTTCTGAATGGGACTGAGTGAATGTTGTGCTTCTGCATTCAGAACATCGCTGGCTGCACCGTCACTTCCTGTGTCACTGGGTGGTAAGCTGATGTTCTGAAGGGTGCCAGGCAAGTCCTGCTGTGGGTCTCAGACTCGAGTGGCGGGTGACTCAACCAGCTGCCCTGGCCTCACAAGTTTAGTTCCATGCTGACAAGTAGCAAACATTTCTACACCATGCAGTGTGTCTCTGTGAGGAGTTTGGCCAACTGTAAAGTTGGAACAGTCCTTAAGACTGCCCTCACCGCTGATATCAGGGGCCTCCCCAGACTACCCTCAGTTTTGGTAATTTGCCAGAAGGACTCACAGAACTCAGTGAATGCTGTCTCATGGTTGTGGTTTATTACAAGTAAAGCATACAGATTAAAAGCAGTCAAGGGAAGAAGCACACAGAGCAGAGACAGGAAAGTGCCAAGCACGGAGCTTCCACGGTTCTACTGTGGAGTCGGGCCGTGCCACTTTCCTGGCACCAGTGTGTGACAGTACACACACAGTATTGCCAACCAGGAAAGCTCATCCAAGCCACTGTGTTCGGTTTTTGCTGGGACTCCCTTACACTGGGATAATTGATTAATTTCCCATATGGTTGGTCTCAGTTTCCAAGTCCACTAAGACTATATGACTCAAATCCTCCACCCTAAATCACGTTGATGTTTTTCTCAGAGTGTCCAGCCCCTACCCTTATTCATGCTGTTAATAATCCAGCTAGCTCAAGGACCACAGCTGAACAAAGATTATATCTCAGGAGCTGAGGGCAGAGGCCAGACCTGTTACAGTAAGGTTAAATTATTTGCTCCACAATCTCATGTAAATAAGGCAACCAGCAGTGTGGACAGTTTCCCTCATGTGAACACTCTGAGTGGCACCCAGGAATTAGGATGACATGTTTCTTTACAGTATATGAATTCTGGCAACTGTAATGTTCCTGCTTCTAGACTATAAAGTATTTCAGAATTTCTTCTTCTTTTCTCCACTCAGTGTTCTCAGTAGCCCCCTGCCACCAGCCCCAGAACTCTGGGTACCTCCTTCCCTTTGCTAGGAGCATTAGAAGAATAAATGGGATGGGCACTGCCTCACCTTCTCTCTGTCACAGATTTGCCTGTTTCCTTTGTCTCCTGTGTTCCTTCCTTCCCACCCCCACCCACTCCTCTGGATTTTTGATCTTCAGTCATTCCTGTTTTCAGTTTCAGCTTCTGCTACATCAGTGGAACATGCTCACACCTATCAACTTCCCTTCTACCATTTTCTGTATTTTGGTACCTTCCATTTTTAAACTGAACCATTTCTTACATTTCCTTTTTTTTCTAACTCTCTCCACTGATAGAGTCATAATGACTAATGGGCATTTCTGTGGTGCCATGTAGCTAACCCCTGGAGAAGGAAATGGTAACCTACTCCAGGTATCCTTGCCTGGAAAAACCCCATGGTCAGAGGAGCCTGGTGGGCTACAGTCCATGGGGTTGCAAAGAGTTGGATATGACTGAGCAACTAAGCACACACACATGCATGTAGTTAACCATGCACCATTGCATACCGTGGTGGGACCCCTTGTTTTCACGTACCTAGTAGCTGTTTCCTTTTCTTTAGGTAATAACACCCCAATTTTGCAGAACAGTATCTTCCCCATTTGGGACTAACAATCTTGCTGGGACTGTCAGTCAAGATGCTAACCCTGTTCTTGCCAAGGGGTTGTTGTGTGATCCTGGCCGGTAAGTGGCTCCCTCCCTGGAACAGAAATCTTAGCTGAGTAATACAAGATTCAAAGTGGATAGCATCATTCATCCCTGTGAATGATGGAACAGGTGGACCCTTAGATTCACTACCTGCATCCTCTAACTCTGCCTTGGTTCATGCCATTTCCCAAGACCTAGTTCTTCAGCTTTTCTGCTCATTCTATGAGCTAGCCATATCCTGTTGATAAATTCTTCCTTTTCCTCTAAGTTAGCCTTGCAGTCTCTGCTGCTGGCAACCAAAGAACCCCAGTGGAACCTTATTATTGACTTTTCATTAGTCTTATAAAGTACAGGGATGAGGAAAACTAATATCTACTGAATAAAATTTCTAGTTCAGCTAGTTTAAGTAATTTAAATTCACAAAGGTTATGCACTTTGTCAAAAGTCCCATATGGTTTTTGCACTTGCCGATTTCTTGAGACATCAGAGCTTGCCAACTCTACTTTTAGTTCTTGAACCCTAGTAATTTGGTTTCTCTAACTTGCTTTCATCTAAGATCCCAAGATACTAGTCAGTGGTCAACATCATAATAGAACTCTACTAAGCTCTGGAATTACTGTGCAGAGCCCCTGAGCCCGGCAGTCACTGTTCCACATGCAATAGTAGAAGAAGGACATTTATACACATGGTCTATTTATATTTCCTATTTTGTTACTCCTTTTGCTTTCATGCCATATACCTAAACAGTTAATTTTATAATTAATATTCTATGATTTTCTTCATGTTTTAGAACTTTCCTTCAAAACCCAAATAGTTACGTCATTCAACTGTGTAGAGTCATGAAAAAGCTGTAGATAAATGCTTTATTGTTTTATTTTCCATCAATATTCCTTTCTTATTAATAAAATATGAAAGTTAAAAGTGATGGCATTTCAAAATGAAGAGCCATGGGGAAATTTAAGATACCATAAAATGATCAGAGAGTAAAATAAATGTCTGTATATTATTTTGGAAAAAAAAATAGATGACTTTGAAAGTCACTTGACTGTTGCATTGATGGGTTTCACAGCAGTTGCCTCTCTAGTGTCATGGGTGCAAGCAGGCCTAACGGAGTCCTATTCTCACTCAGGGAAGTTGTAAATAAGATTTCTGATCATTCATCAAAAGCTGATAAGAAGGAAAGTTTAGCATTTGGGGAATATGGCAAACAAGGCTAAAAAGTTGTTTTTGAAAAGATCTCTCTTTTTGGGAAAATTTGTAGCTGTTATTAAAAATCTCGCTCCATCTGGTTGGCATTGTGAGGGGGTAATAACTAACTTCATTCTGAACCTTTGGGGCACTTGGAAATTGCTCTGATTTTTCCAGTATGCATCCCTAGCTGAACAAGCAGAAAAGCAAATGCAGCAAGATCTTTTGACTTCATTTGTACACATGCTAAGAAAGCTAACACAGAATAGTTCGGAGGCAATTAGGGCTGTGGTGCAGAGCACCATTATTTTAAAACTTATCCTTTAGCACAGTTGTGACAAGATAATGAATGTGCATTTGCTAGTGTGGGAGTGGAGCAACTTAGAAGGGAAAAAAAAATGAGTTCATTGAGTCTTCACGCACCATCAGGTCCTGAGACCTTTCAGTGTGAAAGGATTCTTTGTTAGTGCTTCCAGGAACTCCTCACAGATGATAGAAAGACTGTCAGACTATTCCTCCAGGAACAGCCATCCCCAGAACAATTGTGCCATGTCCAGCCCTTGTTTCCACCTCACCCCACCCAGCTAGTCCTACTGATGCCTTCCACTTCCCACCAGCATCAGAGGGACCAGATCAGCAGTCAGCTGCCCCAGCTGATGAGCCTTCAGGGGCCACAAACTGTTCTGTCCACATTTTGCCCCCCCCCCGCCCCCCCACAGTCAGTATTCTCTACAATGCTCTTGACTCCTACCACTCTCCTCCGTGGAGAGGTCAGGTGCAATCCTAAGCCTCTTTTTCTCTGCTTCTTGCATTCCTGATATTTCTTAGCTTCCTTCTAAGGAACTTGTCCCCAGTGCAAAATTATTGACCAATGGACTGGAAACTACTCTATTCCTAATAATCCTCACTTTGCCAAGGGAAATTCTCTTTTCTCCAACTTCTTATTTGTGGAAGGTTCTTGAATTAACCCAAAACTGTCACTGTCTATAGTGGGCTTTGTGCTATGCTTGGTCGCTCAGTCATGTCTGAGTCTTTGTGACCCCGTGAACTGTAGCCCTCCAGGCTCCTTTGTCTATGAGGATTCTCTAAGCAAGAATACTGGTATGGGTTGCCATGCCCTCCTCCAGGGGATCTTCCCAAATCAGGGATCAAACCCAGGTCTCCCACATTACAGGCAGATTCTTTACCATCTAAGCCACCAGGGAAGCCCATTGTGGGTGTGTTCAGTTCAGTTCAGTCACTCAGTTGTGTCCAACTCTTTGCAACCCAATGAGCTGCAGCACGCCAGGCCTCCTTGTCCATCACCAACTCCCAGAGCCTACCCAAACTCATGTCCATTGAGTTGATGATGCCATCCAACCATTTCATCCTCTGTCATCCCCTTCTCCTCCTGCCCTCAATCTTTCCCAGCATCAGGGTCTTTTCAAATGAGTCAGCTCTTTGTATCAGGCGGCCAAAGTATTGGACTTTCAGCTTCAACATCAGTCCTTCCAAGGAATATCCAGGACTGATTTCTTTTAGAACTGACTAGTTGGATCTCCTTGCAGTCCAAGGGACTCTCAAGAGTCTTCTCCAACACCACAGTTCAAAAGCATCAATTCCTCAGTTCTCAGCTTTCTTTATAGTTCAACTCTCACATTCATACACGACTACTGGAAAAACCATAGCCTTTTTTTTGTTGTTTTGTTTTGTTCCATAGCCTTGACTAGACGGACCTTTGTGGACGAAGTAATGTCTCTGCTTTTTAATATGCTATCTAGGTTGGTCGTAACTTTCCTTCCAAGGAGTAAGCGTCTTTTAATTTCCTGGCTGCAATCACCATATACAGTGATTTTGGAGCCCCCCAAAATAAAGTTTGCCACTGTTTCCACTGTTTCCCCATCTATTTGCCATGAAGTGATGGCACCAGATGCCATGATCTTCGTTTTCTGAATGTTGAGCTGTAAGCCAACATTTTTACTCTCCTCTTTCACTTTCATCAAGATGCCATCCAGAAAGTTCTTCACTTTCTGCCATAAGGGTGGTGTCATCTGCATATCGGAGGTTATTGATATTTCTCCTGGCAATCTTGATTCCAGCTTGTGCTTCTTCCAGCCCAGCATTTCTCATGATGTACTCTGCCTGTAAGTTAAATAGTGGTACACAAAAGTTATGTCCATGTCCTAACCCTAGGAACCTGAGAATGTGAACTTATTTGAAAAAAGAGTCTTTACTGATGTAATTTAGGATCTGGATCTCTTGACGAGATAATTCTGGATTAGGGAGGGCACTAAATCCAATGATAGAGGTCCTTATAAGATAGATAGGAGGAAGAAGACAGAGAAGGCCATGTAAATGGTCTCAGGGAGCCAAGGGGTGCAGCAGATTGACTGATAATCAAACCTGGGCTGCATTGGTGAGCATGCCAAATCCTAACTGCTAGACCACAAGGGCCAGCTATCTTGGAGAACCTCAGTACTTGCTTCTTTGAAGAAAGAATTCTGCAAAGAGATGGAGGGTAGTGAAGCAAGTAAAGTGTTTATTTAAAGCAGAGTATGTGTTAAAAGGACACATGAGTGAACTCAGAGAAAGGTGTACTTTTGGGATGGTTTTGCAGATTCCATCTGGCCAATCATCTTGTTCATTGTCTGGTCAGGGTCTCATCTGTCTGACTGTCTGACTGTCTGATCTGGTCTGACTCAGGGCCCTCCTCAGTGCATCTGTGCATCTTTTAGCTAAGATGGATTCTGGTGAGAGGGCTTCTGGGAAGTTGGCAGGACATATTATGGGTTGCCACTCTCTCTCTTCCCTGACTTCTGAGGATCTTTTCTGCACATGTGTGGTCTAGGAGGCCTCCATGATCCCTAGAAAAATATGACCTCCTTATCTTTATTCATGGAGAGTCTGCTCCTACCCTTATTGTTAAATCAAAGTAACAGGAGACAAGTTCCAGGAGCTCAGACTGGGGCCCAGCTGTCTCCGGCCTCATGAAGACAGGAAAATTGGAGTTGTTACCAAACTAAGCTTGGCTCCACATGCTGTAAAGCCAGTCTATGGACACAGAATTGTGGGGAAGGAAACTGAAGCATTTGTTGTAAGGCACCATAATGCACAGGACAACTAATGCTCAAAAAGCCCAAACTCTCCAGTGGGTTTGAACAAAGCAGTTTTAAAGGAAAGGTGAGAGAGGGGGAAGTCTCAGGGTACGTGACCTGCTCATGCACAGTTCTCTGGTTGATAGTGAGATAATAGTGTGGTGTCACAGAGGCTAACATTGTCAGTCCTTAGGCACTGGTAGTTCTGGGGGCTTTGTGCTCATAGGCATCAGGTGGTTAATTTCTTCTATTTGGTGTATGGTGGGAGTTCAGTTCAGTTCAGTTCAGTTGCTCAGTCATGTCCGACTCTTTGTGACCCCATGAATTGCAGCACACCAGGCCTCCCTGTCCATCACCAACTCCCGGAGTTCACTCAGACTCATGTCCATTGAGTCGGTGATGCCATCCAGCCATCTCATCCTCTGTCGTCCCCTTCTCCTCCTGCCCCCAATCCCTCCCAGCATCACTTCGCATCAGGTGGCCAAAGTATTGGAGTTTCAGCTTTAGCATCAGTCCTTCCAAAGAACACCCAGGACTGATCTTCTTTAGAATGGACTGGTTGGATCTCCTTGCAGTCCAAGGGACTCTCAAGAGTCTTCTCCAACACCACAGTTCAAAAGCATCAATTCTTCAGTGCTCAGCTTTCTTCACAGCCCAACTTTCACATCCATATGTGACCACTGGAAAAACCATAGCCTTGACTAGACGGACCTTTGTTGGCAAAATAATGCCTCTGCTTTTGAATATGCTGTCTAGGTTGGTCATAACTTTCCTTCCAAGGAGTAAGCGTCTTTTAATTTCATGGCAGCAATCACCATCTGCAGTGATTTTGGAGTCCCAAAAAATAAAGTCTGACACTGTTTCCATTGTTTCCCCATGGTGGGAGTTAGCATCTGTAAAATAACTCAGGAAATGGGCATCAGATACAGTTATCTAGATATTTCAGAGAGGAGCCAAAACAAAGGATATGGGAGCGGAGTTTGTCCTGGGAAGACCCCATAGAGTCCTACTTGGATACAGAGTTACACAGATGCAAGCCAAGGAATGCCTAGTACCATCAGAAGTTGGAAGAGGTAAGGAAAAATTCTCCCGTTGAGCCTTCAGGGAGAGTGCTACCCTAACAACACCTTGACTTTGGCCTTCTGGTCTCCAGAATTGTGAAAGAATAAATTTCTGTTGTTTTAAGCCACCAAGTCTGTAATCATTCATTATGGCAGCTCCAGGAAACTAATAAATGATCTTGCTGTAGTCAGGGATGGACTTGGATGAAACTGCTCCATACTAACCTAAATTTGTACTATGAAAGCTGGAGGGATGGGGGGTATCTTGGCAATGACCATTAAACAAATCACAGAAGTGAAGACCTGTGAATTCCCACTTTGAGGATGAGAATAAATCTACTTCCCTCCTTGGGAAGTTTATATCCTAGCTGTCAGCGCAATGCCTCAACATGAAAAAAAAAAAGTTATGTTATTATGTCATGGGTCATCTTACCTGTAAAGACAGATACCAGGCACACCAAAATAAACTGGCACAGCTAAGGAGAAGTGAAGCCAGAGCTCAGGAGAAGGAGAGGTTGAGTGAGCTGGAGGGTCCATGGTCTTGAGAAAGCTGTGCCTGGCCAGGAGTGGGCCCGTGGGTGTGCTCTGCCCAGTGCAGACAGTGAGAGGCTCATAGGCTATAGGCAACATAACAAAATAACAAAAGCCACTAAAAGTCAGCCTGCTCTTTGTCAACACCATGGGCCAACAATTAGAAATGATTTTGTCTGATAAAATGGTTTTGTCTGTCTCCTCATAAATCTATATTACTGTGTTTTAAACAATTGCTGAAGTACTGATGAGTTTTAATATTATATACATAAAGCTTAAAATGAGCATGTTTTTATTACTTAGACTTTAATAAACATTGTATTCTACATAGAAGTCAATGCTGTCAACCCCTGACAGGCAGAGTCAACTACACATGGTTGAGAGTCAGTGTCTAGGGTCAGATGTTGTTTGATGTTTTTTTGGGGACCATTCATGTTTTCAGTACCTGGGACTACATATTTCCGTGTGTAAGGGGCCGATTCATAAAAACCAGGGATAGCTCATGGATTCTAAAGACCAAGAAATAGTTGGAGTTACTTTAATTCTGTCACTTTGAAAATACTTTGAAATTTTATTTGGGACTGAGTTTTGAAACAGTTTTTTGAGAGTCAGTGTCTAGGGTCAGGTATTGTTTGATGTTTCTTTGGGACTGTTCATGTTTTCAGTACCTGGGACTACATATTCCTGTGTGTAAGGGGCTGATTCATAAAAATCAGGGATAGCTCATGGATTCTATAGACCAAGAAATAATTGGAGTTACTTTAATTCTGTCACTTTGAAAATAATTTGAAATCTTATTTGGGACTGAGTTTTGAAACAGTGAAATAGAGGGCACATCGCAAGGTGTACTATTTTTCTATAGTAAATGCAAATTTTGTTTCATACATGAAGTATTTTACTGAATTTGAATATCTTTAAAATTGCAATGAATTATTTTAAAATTATTAATTGTTTAAGAGTAAAGGATAGAGCAAGAAAATAAGATTATTTTCAGTGAATATTTTTCTGAAAATAAATTTTATTATATTGGGTGGGGTATTAAAAAATGATCCACCCTGGGTGTCAAATATGTGTCAAATATGCCATTTGGGAAAGGAGTACGTTAAGGCTATATTTGTCACCCTGATTATTTAGCTTATATGCAGTGTACATCATGCAAAATGCCAGGCTGGATGAAGCACAAGCTGGAATCAAGATTGCCGGGAGAAATATCAATAACCTCAGATATGCAGATGACACCACCCTTATGGCAGAAAGTAAAGAGGAACTAAAGAGCCTCTTGATGAAAGTGAAAGACTACAGTGAAAAAGCTGGCTTGAAACTCAACATTCAATAAACTAAGATCATGGCATCCGGTCCCATCACTTCATGGCAAATAGATGGGGAAACAGTGGAAACAGTGACAGACTTTATTTTCTTGGGCTCCAAAATCACTGCAGGTGGTGACTGCAGCCATGAAATTAAAAGATTCTTGATCCTTGGCAGAAAAGCCATGACCAACCTAGAGAGCATATTAAAAAGCAGAGACATTACTTTGCCGACAAAGGTCCGTCTAGTCAAAGCTATGGTTTTTCCAATAGTCATGTATGGGTGTGAGAGTTAGACCGTAAAGAAAGCTGAGTGCTGAAGAACTGATGATTTTCAACTGTGGAAAATTCTGCAAGAGATGGGAATACCAGACCACTTGATTTGCCTCTTGAGAAATTTGTATGCAGGTCAGGAAGCAACAGTTAGAACTGGACATGGAACAACAGACTGGTTCCAAATAGGAAAAGGAGTTCGTCAAGGCTGTATATTGTCACCCTGTTTATTTAACTTATATGCAGAGTACATCATGAGAAACGCTGGCCTGGAAGAAACACAAGCTGGAATCAAGATTGCTGGGAGAAATATCAATAAACACAGATATGCAGATGACACCACCCTTATGGCAGAAAGTAAAGAGGAACTAAAAAGCCTCTTGATGAAAATGAAAGTGGAGAGTGAAAAAGTTGGCTTAAAGCTCAACATTCAGAAAATGAAGATCATGGCATCCGGTCCCATCACTTCATGGGAAATAGATGGGGAAACAGTGGAAACAGTGTCAGACTTTATTTTGGGGGGCTCCAAAATCAGTACAGATGGTAACTGCAGCCATGAAATTAAAAGACGCTTACTCCTTGGAAGGAAAGTTATGACCAACCTAGATAGCATATTCAAAAGCAGAGACATTACTTTGCCAACAAAGGTTCGTCTAGTCAAGGCTATGGTTTTTCCTGTGGTCATGTATGGATGTGAGAGTTGGACTGTGAAGAAGGCTGAGCGCCAAAGAATTGATGCTTTTGAACTGTGGTGTTGGAGAAGACTCTTGAGAGTCCCTTGGACTGCAAGGAGATCCAACCAGTCCATTCTGAAGATCAGCCCTGGGATTTCTTTGGAAGCTGCTAAAGCTGAAACTCCAGTACTTTGGCCACCTCATGTGAAGAGCTGACTCATTGGAAAAGACTCTGATGCTGGGAGTGATTGGGGGCAGGAGGAGAAGGGGACGACAGAGGATGAGATGGCTGGATGGCATCACTGACTCGATGGACATGAGTCTGGGTGAACTCCGGGAGTTGGTAATGGACAGGGAGGCCTGGTGTGCTGCAATTCATGGGATTGCAAAGAGTCGGACATGACTGAGTGACTGATCTGATCTGACCTCATCTGAACTGTGTTGAAGAAGACTCTTGAGAGCTCAAAAGAAGACTCTTGGAGAGAAAGGAGACCAAACCAGTCAATCCTAAAGGAAATAAGTCCTGAACATTCACTGAAAGGACTGATGCTGAAGCTCTAATACTTTGGCCACCTGATGTGAAGAGCCAACTCGTTAGAAAAGACCCTGATGCTGGGAGAAATTGAAAGCAGGAGGATAAGGGGTTGACAGATGATGGCATCACTGACTGAATGGACATGAGATTGAGCAAGCTCTGGGAGATGGTGAAGGACAGGGAAGCCTGGCGTGCTGCACTCCATGGGGTCGGAAAGAGTCAGACATGACTGAGCGAATGAACAAAAATTGTGTAGATGAGGAAAAGTAGATGTAGAATTTGAGCAATGGTGGGTTTTAAGTTCATTCCTCCAAATTTAAATCTTTTGCTTGCAATTACTCTATTCAATCTGAATACTATTTTATAAAAATTTTAAAGAAAAGAAGGAGGCTATTCAAATAATGAAGGTGACCATATGTCCTGGTTTTCCTAGGATACCTCTAGCTTAAGCCTGTTGCCTTGCATTGGGCATTAAGCTCAGCAATGGAGCTCCTCCCTCCCATCCATCAGTGTGTCCCATTGATTATCCTTTAGATGACGGGCAAGTTTTGCCACACAGAACAGTTAAAAATCTGAAATCTTGTTTGTAGTTTTAAATAAATGGACATTAAAGTCATTCTACTAGTAAGAATGGTAACTGACAACTTTACTGTCAGTTGTGAGTTACAAATATTGAATAACCAGCAAATAGTGAGGTAGTTATGAATCTGTTTAAATGGCAATAAATTGCAACTCGTCCAGGGTAAGGAGCAGTGGCTGCGCTTTGTGGGAGCAGTCGTGAAGAGATACCCCACGTCCAAGGTAAGAGAAATCCAAGTAAGATGGTAGATGTTGCTAGAGGGCATCAGAGGGCAGACACACTGAAACCATAATCAAAGAAAACTAGTCAATCACATGGACTACAGCCTTGTCTAACTCAGTGAAACTAAGCTATGCTATGTAGGGCCACCCAAGATGGGCAGGTCATGGTGGAGAGATCTGACAGAATGTGGTCCACTGGAGAAGGGAATGGCAAACCACTTCAGTATTCTTGCCTTGAGAGCCCATGAATAGTATGAAAAGGCAAAATGATAGGATACTGAAAGAGGAACTCCCCAGGTCAGTAGGTGCCCAATATGCTACTGGAGATCAGTGGAGAAATAACTCCAGAAAGAATGAAGGGATGGAGCCAAAGCAAAAACAATACCCAGTGGATGTCACTGTGATAGAAGCAAGGTCTGATTCTGTAAAGAGCAATATTGCATAGGAACCTGGAATGTCAGGTCCATGAATCAAGGCAAATTGGAAGTGGTCAAACAGGAGATGGCAAGAGTGATCATCGACATTCTAGGAATCAGCGAACTAAAATGGACTGGAATGGGTGAATTTAACTCAGATGACCATTATATCTACTACTGTGGGCAAGAATCCCTCAGAAGAAATGGAGTAGCCATCATGGTCAACAAAAGAGTCCAAAATGCAGTACTTGGATGCAATCTCAGAAACGACAGGATGATCTCCGTTCATTTCCAAGGCAAACCATTCAATATCACAGTAATCCAAATCTATGCCCAACCAGTAATGCTGAAGAAGCTGAAGTTGAATGGTTCTATGAAGACCTACAAGACCTTTTAGAACTAACACCCAAAAAAGATGTCCTTTTCATTATAGGGGACTGGAATGCAAAAGTAGGAAGTCAGGAAACACCTGGATTAACAGGCAAATTTGGCCTTGGCATACAGAATGAAGCAGGGCAAAGGCTAATAGAGTTTTGCCAAGAGAATGCACTGGTCATTGCAAACACCCTCTTCCAACAACACAAGACAAGACTCTACACATGGACATCACCAGATGGTCAACACCGAAACCAGATTGATTATATTCTTTGCAGCCAAAGATGGAGAAGCTCTATACAGTCAGCAAAAACAAGGCCGGGAGCTGACTGTGTCTCAGATCATGAACTCCTTATTGCCAAATTCACTTAAATTGAAAAAAGTAGGGAAAACCACTAGACCATTCAGGTATGACCTAAATCAAATCCCTTATGATTATACAGTGGAAGTGAGAAATAGATTTAAGGGCCTAGATCTGATAGATAGAGTGCCTGATGAACTATGGAATGAGGTTCATGACATTGTACAGGAGACAGGAATCAAGACCATCCCCATGGAAAAGAAATACAAAAAAGCAAAATGGCTGTTTGGGGAGGCCTTACAAATAGCTATGAAAAGAAGAGAAGCAAAAAGCAAAGGAGAAAAGGAAAGATATAAGCATATGAATGCAGAGTTCCAAAGAATAGCTAGGAGGGATAAGAAAGCCTTCCTCAGCGATCAGTGCAAAGAAATAGAGGAAAACAACAGAATGGGAAAGACTAGAGATCTCTCCAAGAAAATTAGAGATACGAAGGGAACATTTCATGCAAAGATGGGCTCGATAAAGGACAGAAATGGTATGGACCTAACAGAAGCAGAAGATATTAAGAAGAGGTGGCAAAAATACACAGAAGAACTGTACAAAAAAGAGCTTCATGACCCAGATAATCACGATGGTGTGATCACTCATCTAGAGCCAGACATCCTGGAATGTGAAGTCAAGTGGGCCTTAGAAAGCATCACTATGAACAAAGCTAGTGCAGGTGATGGAATTCCAGCTGAGCTATTTCAAATCCTGGAAGATGATGCTGTGAAAGTGCTGCACTCAATATGCCAGCAAATATGGAAAACTCAGCAGTGGCCACAGGACTGGAAAAGGTCAGTTTTCATTCCAATCCCAAAGAAAGGCAATGCCAAAGAATGCTCAAACTACCACGCAATTGCACTCATCTCACACGCTAGTAAAGTAATGCTCCAAATCCTCCAAGCCAGGCGTCAGCAATACATGAACCATGAACTTCCTGATGTTCAAGCTGGTTTTAGAAAAGGCAGAGGAACCAGAGATCAAATTGCCAGCATCCTCTGGATCATCAAAAAAGCAAGAGAGTTCCAGTTTTATTTCTGTCTTATTGACTATGCCAAAGTCTGTGACTGTGTGGATTGCAATAAACTGTGGAAAATTCTGAAAGAGATGGGAATACCAGACCACCTGATCTGCCTCTTGAGAAACTTATATGCATGTCAGGAAGCAACAGTTAGAACTGGACATGGAACAACAGACTGGTTCCAAATAGGAAAAGGAGTACATGAAGGCTGTATATTGTTACCCTGCTTATTTAACTTATATGCAGAGTACATCATGAGAAACGCTGGACTGCAAGAAGCATAAGCTGGAATCAAGATTGCTGAGAGAAATACCAATAACCTCACATATGCAGATGACACCACCCTTATGGCAGAAAGTGAAGAGGAACTAAAAAGCCTCTTGATGAAAGTGAAAGAGGTGAGTGAAAAAGTTGGCTTATAGCTCAACATTCAGAAAACGAAGATCATGGCATCCGGTCCCATCACTTCATGGGAAATAGATGGGGAAACAGCAGAAACAGTGTCAGACTTTATTTTCTGGGGCTCCAAAATCACTGCAGATGGTGACTGCAGTCATGAAATTAAAAGATGCTTACTCCTTGGAAGGAAAGTTATGACCAACCTAGATAGCATATTCAAAAGCAGAGACATTACTTTGCCAACAAAGGTCCATCTAGTCAAGGCTATGATTTTTCCAGTAGTCATGTATGGATGTGAGAGTTGGACTGTGAAGAAAGCTGAGCACCGAATAATTGATGCTTTTGAACTGTGGTGTTGGAGAAGACTCTTGAGAGTCCCTTGGACTGCAAGGAGATCCAACCAGTCCATTCTAAAGGAGATCAGCCCTGGGATTTCTTTGGAAGGAATGCTGCTAAAGCTGAAACTCCAGTACTTTGGCCACTTCATGTCAAGAGTTGATTCATTGGAAAAGACTCTGATGCTGGAAGGGATTGGGGGCAGGAGGAGAAGGGGACGACAGAGGATGAGATGGCTGGATGGCATCAACAACTAGATGGACATGAGTCTGGGTGAACTCCGGGAGTTGGTGGTGGACAAGGAGGCCTGGCGTGCTGTGATTCATGGGGTTGCAAATAGTCGGACACGACTGAGCGACTGAACTGAACTGAAGTGAAAGTGCATCTCTTTTCACTGTTTGAGCAGGCCAATGAGGTGTTTAGAAGGAAAGCACTAGTGTGGATCTTCAAGTTTCTATTTCTTTGCTTAATGGTTTTAGAAGGAATGCCATAGTGATAACACGCAATCTAGACAGAAAAGAGATGGAGATTTGAAAATTGTCACAGCTAGAGTCGAATCCTACAGCATGGTAGTGAAGACAGTGGAAAGAGTTGAAGGAGGCAGAGAAGTTCTAGTGTTGGACTGTGTGGGTAAAGTCAGCTGAGATTCAGCAGAAGAGTGTATAACTATAGAGAAAATAAATCAGATTTTTTTTTTCATTTTAGAAATAAAAGTTTGTTTTTTATTTCTTATGGATATATATTTAAATGCAGTTTGAGTAATACGCAAGTTAGGATTAACATAAATAATTATACAATTCAAATTTGCATCCAGATTTTCTCCACTTTATATTACAAATTGAGAATCTTCCAGTGATACTGCACAATTTAAAAAATCTACACAGTAATCAAAGTAATGCCCTACATTTAATCATTGATTTCTCCAATTTAGATTTTAAATAAAAGCACAACCTGAATTAGATAGCGGATAAGACTAAGATGCCCTGGAGTGCTAAATGGCAATCCACTTCAGTATTCTTGCCTGGAAAATTCCATGGACAGAGGAGCCTGGTGGGCTACAGTCCATGGGGTCACAAAGAATTGGACACAACTGAGTGACTGAGCACAAAACTAAGATGGCATACCCCAGGGTAGTCGTGCGTGAAACTCAGTGTAACTGCATGTTCCTTCATGTTTCTTTGTCTTATTGCATACTCTTTCTTAGATTAGGAACAACCATTCCCATCTCATCCACTGAACAAATTCTGAGCTGTCTTTTGAAAGGCAATGTGAAAAGTGAAAGTGTTCATTCCTCAGTGGTGTCCAACTCTTTGTGACCCCCTAGACAGTAGCCTGCCAGGCTCATCTGTCCATGGAATTCTCCAGACAAGAGTATTGGAGTGGGTATCCATTCCCTTCTCCAGAGGATCTTCCAAACCTACATTGTGGGTAGATTCTTTAATGTCTGAGCTACCCGGGAAGCCCCAAAAGGCAATGTAGTATAGTGGTTTTAATCACTAACTTTGGAAGCAGAGAACTAACATTATCACTTTCCAGCTGTGTGATCCTAGGCAAGTTAATATCTGTATTAACTTCCTCTTCTTCCTCACCTGTAAAATGTGGGTCATGATAGTGCTTACACTTTGGGGTTCTTGTGAAGATGAAGTGAGTTAAATGTTTAGTATTTAGAATGAAACTTGGCTCCTGAGAAGCACTACGTTAATGTTAGCTGTTAATATTTAAAATTCAGCTTATAAACTTATTTCCTCTTGAGAGTACTTCCTGACTTCACTTCCAGGCAATCATAGGGAATCCTCCCATTAGACACTGTAACAGCTTGTCCTATGCTGTATACATTTATTTTATTTTCCAATTCAGTTTAAACTCCTTCCACCAAATATTAGGTCTTATAACTTTTTACATCTCACTGCCTAGCAGAATTCCTCTTGGTACTTGTTGCTCAATAAATATTTGTTGAATGAATCAAATAATGAATGATGGTGATTCACCTCTCCAGGTGTTTGAAAGGGATTTCTTAGGGAGTTGAAAATTCATTTTTAAAATTTATTTATTTACTTTGATTGGAGGATAATTGCTTTGCAATTTTTGCCATACATCAATATGAATCGGCCATAGATATACATGTGTCCCTTCCATCCTGACCCCCACATCCCACTTCCCTCCCGACTCTATCCCTCCAGGTTGTCGCAGGGCACTGGCTCTGGGTATCCTGCTTCATACATCAAACTTGCGCTGACAACTGGTAATGTATATGTCAATGCTATTCTCTCAAATCATCCCACCCTCTTCTCTCACTGTGTCCAAAAGTCTATTCTTTATGTCTGTATCTCCTTTGCTGCCCTGTACATAGAATCATTGGTTTTATCTTTCTAGATTCCATATATATGTGTTAATATATGGTATTTGTCTTTCTCTTTCTGACTTACTTCACTCTGTATGCTGCTGCTGCTACTGCTAAGTATAATAGGCTCTAACTTCATCAACCTCATTAGAACTGAGTTCCTTTTTATAGCTGAGTAATATTCTGTTGTGTATATGTACCACAATTTCCTTATCCATTCATCTACCAATGGACATCTAAGTTGCTTCCATGTGGGAGATTTCTTAGGGAGTCATAGTGTTTTAGGGAGAAGCTAAGCCTACTTTAGTGGCAGAAGGCTCTGGAAAGAATTACTCTTCAACTACTGAAATCTGCACTTGCCCACAACATACCATTAGACCAAAGGAATAAACTTTGCTGTTGCCACAGACAGTCTCCCACCTATGAAAGCCGGTTTTCAATTCTGATCTTGATTATTTTTAAGCTTGTTTTTTGCAAACTCCTAACTTGCTTTCTGTGACCCCCATTTTCTCTTCCTATTTTACTAGCTTGGGATGTTCCATCTATTCTGTGGGCTTCTCTTCTCCAACTCATTCTTTTTTTTTTTTTTCAACTCATTCTTTAAATGTTCATGTTCTTAACAGCCATTTTTGTTCTTTAATTTTCATTTGACACACTTTTCCTGAGGAAACCCTTCCTTCCTATTTGTTGTTGTTGTTCATTCACTCAGTCGTGTCCAGCTCTTTGCAACCCCATGGATTGCAGCACACCAGGCTCCCCTGTCCTTCACTATCTCCTGGAGTTTGCACAAACTCATGTTCATTGAGTTGGTGATGCCATTTAACCATCTCATCCTCCTGCCCACGTTCTTTCCCAGAATGAGGGTCTTTGTCAGTGAGTTGGTTCTTCGAATCAGGGGACCAAAGTATTGGAGCTTCAGCATCAGTCCTTCCAATGAATATTCAGGATCGATTCCCTTTAGAATTGACTGGTTTGGTCTCCTTGCAGTCCAAGGACTCTCAAGAGTCTTTTCCAATACCACAGTTTGAAAGCATCAATTCTTTGCCACTCAGCCTTCTTTATGGTTCAACTCTCACATCCATACAAGACTACTGGAAAAACCATAGCTTTGTCTATATGGACCTTTGTCAGCAAAGTGACATCCTTGCTTTTTAATATGCTGTCTTGGTTTGTCATAACTTTTATTTTTCTTTCCTATTACTACCTGCTGCTGCTGCTGCTAAGTCGCTTCAGTCGTGTCCGACCCTGTGCGACCCCATAAACGGCAGCCCACCAGGCTCCCCTGTCCCTGGGATTCTCCAGGCAAGAACACTGGAGGGGGTTGCCATTTCCTTCTCCAATGCATGAAAGCGAAAAGTGAAAGTGAAGTCGCTCAGTCGTATCTGACTCCTAGCGACCCCCATGGACTGCAGCCTACCAGGCTCCTCCATCCATGGGATATTCCAGGCAAGAGTACTGGAGTGGGGTGCCATTGCCTTCTCCGTATTACTACCTGCTGATTCCTAAATGTCTGTCTTTATCCTTGACTGTTCCTTGAGTTGCTGACCTGCCTTCTGGGCATATCTATCTAGACCTTAAACTCAGCATGACCAGAACACAGTACTGGACTTATGATCACCTCTATGCCCACCTGAGCCTATCGTTTTACTCTCTCTTTGTTCATTCTTATTAATGACACTTGTTAATGGAGTAAAAAACCTGGGGATTATTATAGTCAACTCTCTTTTTCTCCTTGATTTGATCTGGGGCTGGTGCTAGCTGTTCGGCCTCCTGGAGTTCTCTTACCTGCATCCCGCATTCCCTGGATCCTCACTGCCATTGACCTAGTTCACTCCTCAACACATTTTGCTTGAACTATTTCAAGATCTTCCTATTAGGATCTTCACAGGATTCACTGGTTCTGCATGATTCTTAAGCTTAGTTTCTTGGCTTGATGCTTCTAATCAAATGGGTGTTTCAAATTCAAGCCTCTCACTTATATAGCACAGGTTTTAGGTCCTCATCTGTCAATGATGTCTCAATTTCACCATGTGGCCAAGGGCAGGCTGCTGGCAATGATCTCCCCTCACTCATTCACATACACCAAACCTTCTTTCTGGCTCACAGCCCATCGATGAGACCCTTTTCACCTTATCAGCAGGTCCTGTGCATTCACAAACATAAAAACCCACCTGCGAGGCAGGCACTAACCCAGTTTTTCTGGGAGCACCACAATTTCAACTCTGGCCTGTAGCTTTGGCTATTGTTTCCTTCTTTGTTTCTGGTAACCGGAGTTTTTCCTTTCTTAGTTTTGAGCTTGGCTATGAACCTACAATTTTTTTTTTTTTTTTAAAGTCTGTTCCGCAGATCCATGTGTTTGGAGTCAGAGGAGGTATTGCTATCCCTTTTCAGCCTGCCACACTGAAGGGAAGTCGGTTGTTAAAAAATAACTTCAAAAGAAGTTACAATAGCCCTCATTCCAATTTCCAAATGAACACATTAATGATTTTATTTAATTCATTAATGAGAAAACCAGCAAAGTTGAAAAACACCCATTATAGAACAGGAATATTGAAATATGAATGTGCAAATGAAACGGAGGTAAACTTGGTTTCTATAGTGCAGAAAGGTCAACTAAACCTTTCCTGGACAGGACAGAGTCTGCAGGTGGGACTTATTTTGCATTGTTGTCAGTTATCTACAATTTACAGAGTTGTGAAGTACCTCAAAGGCAATGAACAGCTAGAGCAGATAAACTAGAGGGTGTCTGGATTAGATAATGTGTAGTTTTCCACTGAAGCCCAATTTCCCCCTACAGTTAGCAGTAATTATTTGTTTTGTGTTTCAGGTTTCTCTCAGGAATAGGGGTTGGGTTCAGGTCACACTTCCAGGTTCTAGAACATCTTACATTTCTTAGAAATAACTCAGTAACTACAGATGGAATGAGTAAATGTGTTTCATATAGATTCTGAAGGATTTTCTCCCTTCCATTAAAGAGGGAGAGAAAAAAAATACACACATATATATTTATGTCATATATATGACTCAGAAAAGGAACTGAGAAGCTTCTGTCCTCCACCCTACTCTCTCTCTCCATGTGCATGCGTGTATGAAGAAAGAATACTGGAGTGGGTTGCCATGACCTCCTCTAGGGGAACTTCCTGACCCAGGAATCAAACCTGCATCTCTTATGTTTCTTGCATTGGCAGGCAGGTTCTTTACCACTAGCACCTCTGGGGAAGCCCCTGCTTGCTCCGTGAGTTCAGGCATTCACGGGCACCTTCTCTGCACAGGTGTCCTGTGACAGCAATGCATCACATTGTTATGAGTGAACATCAAAAAAGATCCCCCTTTTTCAGCTGTCAACCAGGTGTAATTTAAGGCATTTTTGCCAAAGTATCTTCCTATTAATAAATAATGCTAGTTCTCCTCCTTTAATACATGTAAAGAAAATTCCTAATTGCTTTCTTTTCAGATGCCTCTGCATCTGAATTGCTTAATGGCTGCTGCCCTTTAGGTCCTGCCTTATCACGGGGATTTTAGGGGCCTTGCCAGCAACACAATCAGTCAGGTAATTTGCATGAATAGTTCTTTAATAAACATCCAGCCCCCTTATCACTGTTCCCTGCAGGATCCTCATTAGTCAGTAACCTAATTCAAGCTTGAAAGATTTCCATTATGGTGCCCTTTGTTTCTTGCCCATTGCCTAATTTTCTGTTCAGCAGGACATTTTTTCTGCAGTCCATGACTTGTTTCTTGACTGACATATATGATTTTTTTTTCCTCAAAATAAATGAGTGCATACATGCACACAGTCCATTTCCCATCAATGGTGAATTCATTTAGGCAATACGATAAAATGTCAGAGGGGTGTTATCCAAACAGCCCCTAAAGTTAGCTTTAAAACCAAAATAGAGTGACTTGGGAAAAATAGCAGTCAGTAACTTGACTGTGGGTATATGTGAAGGTAAATAGACAATCCAAATAGCAATATCAATTTAATCATTGAATTAATAGTTGTCATTTCACCAGTTTAAGAACTCGATTATCTCTCCCTTTTTTGCCTAACAAATTTGGGATGAAATAGTTATCTAAATTGGAATAGATCACTTACTAGAAAAGTTTGGAATATTTCAAAACTCTAGAATCTTACACAGAGTGCTAAGCCAGTAATTTTCACCCCTGACTGCATTTTACCATCACCTAGGAAGGTTCGACGGAGAAGGCAATGGCACCCCACTCCAGTACTCTTGCCTGGAAAATCCCATGGATTGAGGAGCCTGGTAGGCTTCAGTCCATGGGGTCGCTAAGAGGCGGACACGACTGAGCGACTTCACTTTCACTTTTTCACTTTCATGCATTGGAGAAGGAAATGGCAACCCACTCCAGTGTTCTTGCCTGGAGAATCCCAGGGACGGGGGACCCTCGTGGGCTGACATCTATAGGGTCACACAGAGTTGGACACGACTGAAGTGACTTAGCAGCAATAGCTTCAGGAAGGTTCGAAAACGTATGAGTGAACTGTTTCCATCCATAGATACTCAGTTTTAATTGGTTTGAGATGAGGCTTGGGAATAGGTAATTTTCAAAAACTCCATAGGCAATTCTTTACATGTATATATAATTTTATTTATTTATTTTGGGCCGTGCTGGGTCTTCGTTGCTGTGTGGGCTTCTCCAGTTGTGGTGACAGGGGGTTACTCTTTAGTTGCCTAATTGCTGTGCCCAGGCTTTTCATTGCTGTGGCTTCCCTTGTTTTGGAGCACAGGCTCCGTACACAAACTTCAGTAGTTGAGGCTCGCTGACTCTAGAGTACAGACTCAAGAGCTGTGGCTTCCAGGCTTAGTTGTCCCAGGCATGTGGGATCTTCCCGGATCAGGGATCAAACCTGTGTCTCTTGCATTGGCAGGCAGATTATTTACCCCTGAGCCACCAGGGAAACCCCCTTCCCTAGGTAATTCTAATGTCCAACCAGGGTTGAAAACCTCTAGAAATTTTGCTCAGTAGAACTCTTATAAATAACACTAAATTGTGCTTTCTTTATTGTTGGATGATTGAGTTGTCATCTAGATTTCAAGATGGTCCTTCAAGACACTTTTCTTTAGAAAAATAAAATATCTTTTGTGTTTGCTGGGCATTTATGACATGCTTGGCTGAATTGCATCATGATGGCTTAAAAGTTTGTGAGACGTATAATTTCTGTCATGTAAGAATCTGGAGCATGAATTCTCTCTCAATCTCTGTTACTTAGGAACAATGATCTTGAATTTGCATATTGTACTAAAAGCAGGATTCAACTTTCTGGATTCCAGTGAATTGAGAGAGAGTAACTTTTAAACCAAGATACTGTCCTTTCTGGACACATTCTGTCTTTGCTACAGGAATGCTTAATTCCCACTGCTCTCTTGTCTTCTCTTTTCTCTGCCTGTCCCAGATCACAGCCTCTTCCCTTAATTCCTCCATTTACTTGTCCAACTCCTTTTGCTTTTC
Organism: Bos taurus; assembly: GCF_002263795.3. Lineage (NCBI taxonomy): Eukaryota > Metazoa > Chordata > Mammalia > Artiodactyla > Bovidae > Bos > Bos taurus. The sequence continues at coordinate 108,282,920 of NC_037328.1, read as the reverse complement.
AGACCCTAGCTGAGGGATTTCCTTCCTCAAGTAGTCTTTCTTAACTGCCCCTTCACCCCTTCTGCATCCCCATAAGCACTTCCAGAGCCTGTGTGTTGAAGCATGGACCCTCAGTCACACTGACCTCTTTTCTTACTTGAATCTCCTTCTAGAAAACTCTGATGACAAGGGCTGTGTTCTCTTCCTAGTACAGCTTTGGTGGCAGTCACTGTTCCAAGCACTTGCCTTGGATTGATTATATAATCAATACATGGAAGTCTTAAAAACAACCCTATATGGTAGTTGTTGCTATTATTACCATTTTAAACATGATGAAGCAAAAAGGTTAAGTAACTTGAATATTTCAGTTCATATAGCTAGCAAGAAGAGTTACTGGGATTTGAACCCAGGTAATCTGGCTCTGGGTTCTGAGTTCTTAATGAATAGCTGAATAAACAAGTATACTTGAACTAGTACAGAGTTACAGATGCCAAGAGGCACCATGAGTGGCTTTCACTTAGGTGTGCTCTAAGTGAGTATGCTGAATTATTGAGATAGTAATAATCACATTTCACCAAAGAGAAATTGTGTGTATGTGTGTGTGTTTCTGTGTGTGTGAGAAAGAGAGTGGGGAGGTGAGATGGAGAGAAAGATAACATATTATCATAAATTTAAATACACAAGATGCAAGATTATGACAAGTCAGTCAATGGGATGACTCAGGAGCGGTCAGAAATGTAAATATGCAATACTGTGTCACAAGCTTTTGAATCAGCTTGTCTTTGTCTTTTGTATAAGAAGAGAGGACAAGAAGTAGTGTCAGAATCTACCTGTGGCTTAACTGGACCATTTGAAAATCCCTAGGTGACCTAGCATGGGGAAAAGGATTTGAGAGTTCACAAGACTCAGAGCTGTTTATATTGTCAGTGGGGTAAATAAAAAAGTAGGCATAATTTTCTATTTCAAACTTTATTTCAGAGTTGTATGGATTGAAACTTTTTATTAGTTTTCCATTGCTGTTGTAATGAATAATTATAAACTTAGTGGCTTAAACAACACAAATTTATTATCTTGTCTACCTGACGGTCAGAAGTCTGAAATAAGTGGGTTTTACTGAGCTACAATCAAGTGTACAGAAGCCTGCATCCCTTCTACAGGCTCTCAAAGAGAGCCTGTCCCCTCCTTCTAGAGACTGCCAGTGTTCCTTGGCTCCTGGCCCCTTCCTCAATCTTCAGTGCCCTCAGCAGAGCATCATCAAATCTCCATTCTCACTCTGACTCTATTTCCTTCCTATAAGGATGCATGTGATTACATTAGCCCATCTGGATAATTGGTCTTCCTTCAGTGGTAAAGAATCCGCCTGCTAATTCAAGAGATGTAGGAGACTCGGGTTTGATCCCTGGGTTGGGAAGATCTCCAAGAGGAGGAAATGGCAATGCACTCCAGTATTCTTGCCTGAAAATTTCTATGGACAGAGGGGCCTGGCAGGCTACAGTCCATGGGTCACAAACAGTCTGACACTATTGAGTAACTGAGCACATACCTGGATAATCTGCAATAATCCCCCCATCTCAAGACTCTTAATCACATCTGTACTGACCCTTTTGCTATGTAAGGGAACACAGATTCCAGGAACATCATTCAGGGTGGGGACCATTATTCTGTCTATGATGACTACTAATGATCTCTAAGAAAAGCATGAGTAGCCAAAGGACATCCGGTTGAGGGCATTGTAGAAAATAAATCCAAAGACTCAGATTTTTTTATTCAAACTTACGATGTAAAAAGAAACTACTTTTAAAAAGAATTGAGTTGCAGAAAGGGTGGGAGGAAGTCTTCCCAGTTAGAAGCTTGGGACTATCCTATCTCAGTTCAGTACATATCAAAGTTACTGGCCTTCTATACATGAGACTAGACTAGGACCCCACATCCTCTGACCTGCAGTTAAAAAAGAGGACCATCTCTAGATGTATAAGAGAGATAAGACTATCTGGTGCTTAACAGAGGAGGTAGAGGTAAATTTTGTAGTCATCAATGAGCAAACTTCAAAAAGGTTATTTGAGAAAGAGTCAACTCCAGATCTTTCAAAAGGATCACAAGGTTTTTCCAATAAAGCATTAAGGGTCTCTCCTTTGCTAGAGACTTTAAATTTTTTTTTTTTTCTCTAACTGTACTGGCTTGTATCCCTGACATAATGGAATGGCTGATCTCATCAGGATATACACATAGGCTTGCTCATATTTCTATATATGAGAAGTGACTTTTGGTCTAAGCTAAAACAACTTCTTTATAACTTCCAGTTCACATACAAGTTTGCAATATTCTCCAGTTGGTCCCATGGGATGAGGCCCTCGATGAGTGAAAGTGGAAGGCTAGTTAAATGGGATGCTTTCCTCTGCACTCAGGAATATCTATGGAGCAATTTAACGGGTTTCTCTTTGCCCTTTATGTTTTTTGAAATTTTTCTCTGTTGAGGCATGAATAAATCCTAATGGACAAGAAGTGAGTCTACAGCAGGTCTGTTTCATTCTTTGTATGTCTCAGATTTCCATGACATATGCTCCCCGATATTTCCTTTTTCACTCTCACATTAGACTTTGAGAGGCAGCCTCCGTAGCAGATTAAAAATGGGAGAAGATTATGGGATTGAAGTCAATGCATAGTTCTCTATGGTCTCTGTTTTGGTCTTAGTTTTGCAACCCTCTTCCCCTGAAAAAATTCCTTTTCTGACGCCCTAAGGCCCTAGGTGAATGTGTTTGGAGATAGGGCCTTTAAAGAGGTATGCGGGCATGCTAAATCACTTCAATCGTGTCCGACTCTTTGTAACCCTATGGACTGTAGCCCGCCAGGCTTCTCTGTCCGTGGGATTCTCCCGGCAAGAATACTGGAGAATCAGAGAGCTTTTCTTGTATCTGCTTCATCTCAGCTGCTTTCAGCTTAATAATTAAAATGTCAAAGTGGCATATTTGGGGGTAATATTCCCTTCCTCAGGGGATCTTTCTGACCAGGGATTGAAACCACAACTCTTATGTCTCCTGCATTGGTAGTCATGTTCTTTACTACTAGCACCACCTGGGAATCCCTTTAACGACATCAGTTCAGTTCAGTTCAGTTGCTTAGTCGTGTCCAACTCTTTGTGATCCCATGAATTGCAGCACACCAGGCCTCCTTGTCTACCAGCAACTCCCAGAGTTCACCCAAACTCATGTCCATTGAGTTGGTGATGCCATCCAGCCATCTCATCCTCTGTCGTCCCCTTCTCCTCCTGCCCCCAATCCCTTCCAGCATCAGAGTCTTTTCCAATGAGTCAACTCTTTGCATGAGGTGGCCAAAGTACTGGAGTTTCAGCTTTAGCATCATTCCTTCCAAAGAACACACAGGGCTGATCTCCTTTAGAATGGACTGGTTGGGTCTCCTTTAACGACATAATTGAGGTTAAATGAGGTCATTAGGATGGAGGCCCTAATCCAATAGGACTAGTGTCCTTATAAGAGCAGAAAGAAATACTAGGGAAGTGTATACATAGAGAAAAGTACATGTGAGGACATAGCAAGAGGAGATGTCTCAGGAGAAATCAACCCTGTTGGGACCTTGATCTTGAACTTCCAGCCTCCAGAACTGTGAGAAAATACATTTTGTTGGCTGAACCACCCAGTCTACATATTTTGCTTTGGGAGTCCCAGAAAACAGATACACTCTCTTATTTCTAGTCATGAAACATCTGAACTGGAAACACTTCAGGTAATATCAAAGGGTGGCTGCTCCATTGGCCTGGGTCCCAACCTCAGCACAGCAAAGACAGCAGCTCAACAGTGGATCTGTGATGAATGTGGAACACAGGCAAAAACTTTAATTCTGTGGGTTTGGAACACTAAGATTTGGGGCTGCATATCCTGGCTGCTGACTATGGTGGTGGTTATTTTCATCTTCAGTATTGGAAAATAAAGTTGATAGTTTAGGTGACTTGCCCAAGTTCTTCTGTGTCCTGAACTAAAGCTTCCATTTCTGTACTAGACTCCTTCCTTAGCAGTTGTCATTTACATGTTTGGTTTGTAGGGGAGGGAAAAAAATCTTTTTCCTCTGCTTCTTTTAGATTCTCAGGCATGGGTGCCTTTATTAGATTGACAAAAGAGAGTAACAAATGAGTGAATATCAAACAAGTTGATTAACATGTGCATTACATAGACATGCGGGAGCACTCAGCAATGAGTAATTCGAAGGAGTGCTTAGAACCTGGGTTTCATAGCATCTTAACAAAAGAACAATACATTTTTTAGAGAACACAAGAGAGGAAAGGAACTTTGAGTTTCTAGGGCAGCAAACTGTGAAAGTAGTAAATGTATGATGGGACTAATGGTAGATAAGCGCTAGTTTCAGCAAGATGTGTTATGTAGATTCCTCTGCACTGATAAAGGTCCTGAATTGTCTCTGGAGATTAATGCCTGTCCTTCCTGGTGAAAAGGGGAGGGGGGGTACCTTTATAAATTTATGTCTTGCTTTAAGGCAAGTAGGAAAGGTCAGAGAGCTTTTCTTGTATCTGCTTCATCTCAGCTGCTTTCAGCTCAATAATTAAAATGTCAAAGAGGCATATTTAGGATAGCATATTGTGCTACCCTTCAATTTCTTTCAGAATTTGAAAGACCTAATGATATAAAGGAAAAATCTGTTATAGAGAGCATAACAGTCAGGTTGCCAACATTTGAAAGGTTATTTAGAATAATCCAGCAGAGAGCAGGTAAATTAGGAAGTCAGAAACAACAACACCTGGGTTTTGTTTTTGTATCTTTCAGATTTCAAACAGAATGTGACATTATTTATAGTCTTGAAGTGAGAACATGTCTGAATTCAAATGCCCACCCTTCTGTGTAATCTTAGACAAGTATTTAACCTTTCAGAGTGTTAGTGTCTTCCTCTTTAAAATAATGATGATTGAAATAGTGTCATAGGCTTGTGGGGGAGAATTTGGTTGTGTCATAAATGTAAGGTTCCTGATATAGGATAGATGCACCATTAACTTCCAGACACCTTCTCCAGTACCACAGATGCTTAACAAGAGACCTTCAAGAATTACGTAATGCTTTTCTGAAAAGTTGTTCTTAAAATTGTATCTCAGCCCTAGAATTCTGAAGGAAAAAGCCTGAAGGTGATTGTGTCTAAGAGTTTTCCTACAGAAAGTGAAGTGATTATAAATTGCAACAAGTTTTTCTAAGTAGAGACAAACACTGGGGCACGACTTTCTTCTTCTCACAGACTTCATGGAGATATGAATATAGAATGCATGTCAGCTTTCTATTTGGTCCAGATTCTTCCAAATGACAAAAAAACCCTGCTGTCTCAGTCTCTTAAGCCAGACCACAGTCGCTATTAAGAGAAGTTTCTACTCTATTCATTCTTTCCAATCTGGTGGGCTTATCCTAGATCCAGCCTCTCTGCCAGGGAGATGACAGAGCCCAAGAAAGAATTGAAAATAAAGAAAGAAACAATTTTAGGATTGAACACGAAACTAGAAGACACATGAGTGAATAAGTACACAGTCCCATAAGAGAAATAAAAAAGTGAAAAAGAGAAAAATGCTTAAAATCCAAAAGAAATGGAAGAGGAAAAAAAAAGATTTAAGAGAATATGACAAATACTTAGGACACGCAAGAAAGGTCTAACATACTCAATCCCTAAAGAAGAAAATGAAATCAAGGAAACCAAATAACAGAATTACAATTCATCAGGAAATTTTGCTGAAATAATTATTTGTAACTATATATTGAAAGAGAATCCTGTGTACCCAAACCTATCAATCCATAATGTCAAATACTACGATATATTCTAGTGAACTTTTTCAACTAAAAAGAAAAAGAAAAATAGCCATTGAATATCTAGGCAGGAAGAACATGTGATTTACAAGGGAAAAAAGTTAGATTACCTTTAGATTTTTTATTAGGTCCAAGGAAAATGGAGTAACATATTTAAGAGATTAAAAAAAAAAAGTATGCCAAAGACTTTATGTATTTGAAAGAAATTTTCCAAATGTAAAAGACTCTGTAGGGGATGAAAAAGCCTTTCCTCTACCTCCAAGTTAGTTAGCTGGGGCTTGGAATAAACTGATAATAGGTAGATTAACAGGAAAAAAAATGACCATTACTATAAACAACATTTATTAATTTTAATATGACATACACAGAGGTATCACAAGAGAAAGTAAATACTCTAAAAGCAGTGAGCTTTCAGAGTTTCTATAGCATCATAATAGGGGAAGGGGAGGGGATTGATTTTTAGGGAGGATGAATGGACCCTTAGAAAACTGGCTGGGAGAGGTGGTCATTTGTGATCAAGTTGCATGTGGCGTGGGCATTGCATCTGCTCTCCTGTAATGGTCAATAAACCTCCCAGGGAAGGAATTTGTGGCAATCAAGTTCCTTTTGGAGGATCTGTCTTTAAGCAGATAAGAGGAGTTCAGAGAAACCCTATCCCTACTTTTGCTATTTTTCAACTTCCTTGAGCTCAAAATAATCGATGTAACAAGCAACACATTTTGGTGTGGCATGAGCTAAACTTCTTCAAACTCTTACAGACATATAAGAACTTAGGGGATTTTGTTTCTAAGAGGAATTTACTAGAGAAAAAACTTCAGAGAACCAAACTGATTAGAGAGATGCAAGCTGAGGGCATGGTGGTCTTTATTAAACATAAACTCACTGAATAATTAAGATTAAGATCAGGATCAAAAAAGATAGAATATAGTATACAATGACCACAGGCAACAATGTAGATATAATAGAGCTATTTAAAGAAGTGAGGGATCAAAATGAGGATGACATACGTAAAAATCTAATTATTTTTGGTAATTGTAGTGAGTGGTAGTGGTATTAGTAACATTACATGTGTAAGTTCTTCTGTGTATAATGTTATTATGGAGTGAGTAATTATGCAGGATTCTATTATCTCCTATGTCCTTGAGACCAGACTTCAGTGTGAGAGATGGAAATAGAGACATTTATGAAAGAGGTTAAGTTAAAACTCTGCAGTCCTGAAATTGAATTGGAAATCTCAGTGGGAGCCCGTGAGGTATTTTATTATATATCCTATCTCAGTCTACTGAAAAGTACTTGAAATAATGACCAGTGCAGTGATAATGAGCATTCCTACTGCCCAGATGATGATATTAAAATACCATTTCCCACTAAAAGAAACCAGGGCTTCTTGAAGAAATGGCTGATTCCTGGTTTGTGGCAGGAAATATATAAGTCTGGATTATATTGTCAGAGCAAACAGCCAGGAAGCTATCAGAGATTACAGGGCTGTATCAGAAGGACACAGGAGCCAGTTTCAAGGGGGTTCTCAATGCTCCATAATGGAACAATTTGAGTGTTAATAATAAGAAACACAACAAAAATTAAAATATGTAATATTTAATAATAAGGGAAAAAACGATTTAAGTTCATGAATTCCTAGTAAGGTTAGAAAAATAACTGGCCACGTTTGCAGGATGACAGAGAACCACTTCATCTTAAAAACTGTTAAAATAATCAAAATTTACTTTCCTATATCAATCTACTAGTGGATAAGCAAATAGTAAGGGAAAGTTTCTTTATAAAATTATTTTGTATATTAAATACAATAAAATCATTTAATTAGTACACAATCATTTTGCAACTCACTCCCCAAAATTAATGGATGTAGACTAAGCAGTCTGGCTCAGTGATAAAGAATCCACCTGCCAACACTAGAGACACAGGAGATGTGGGTTCAATCCCTGGGTGGGGAGAAGGAAATGACAACCCACTTCAGTATTCTTGCCTGGAAAGTCCCATGGACAGAGGACCCTGCTGGGCTACAGTCCATGGGGTCACAAAGAGTCAGACATGACTGAGCAACTGCGCAGACTAAGCACTAAGCTTTAGTGGTTACTATCATCAGAGATACATCAGACCATGATGAACCTCCTGATGAGAGGAAACACAACCACCTAACTGTATGCCTAGAGGACCAAACTAAAATCTGATGACGTCTCTGGATCCAACTGTATGCACAAATTCATCATTACCATATAAATCAGTAAAATCCAGACTAGGAAACTCTGTAATTCAACTTGCCTGAGTTTCTCAGCAAACACACTTTTAGGAAAAGAAAGAGATAAAGGGAGAATCTGTAAACTAAAAAAAAATCAAGTACATATCAAAAAAATTTTAATGGGCAAAACAAAGTATTGGCAAGGATGCAGAGAAATAGGCTAACTCCTGTACCTCTGGTGGGAATGTAAAATAGCACAGTCACTCTGGATGACAGTTCCAACAGTTTCTTCTAAAATTAAAAATGCACCAATCATATGACCCAGAAATTGCATTCTTTGGCATTTATCCTAGAGAAGTAAAAAGTTATGTTTATACAGACATCTATATATGAATGTGCATAGCAGCTTTATTCATAATAGTCAGAAATTGGAAACAATCTAAATGTTCTTCAATGGATGACTGGTTAAACAAACTGCAATATGTCCATACTGTGGAATACTACTCAACAATAAAATGGAACAACACATAAAGAATCTGCCTGCAGTGTGGGAGACCTGGGTTTGATCCCAGGGTTGGGAAGATCACCGGCAGGAGGGCACGGCAACCCTCTCCAGTATTCTTGCCTGGAGAATCCCATGGGCAGAGGAGCCTGGTGGGCTGTAGTCTGTGGTGTTGCAAAGAGTTGGACATGACTGAGCAACTAAGCACAGCACAGCATTCAACAATAAAATGGAACAGTACTATCAATACACACTACAACATGAATAGACCTCAAGGATATTATGTTATGTGATAAATACTCTCAAAAATTTATACGACTTATGGATGCATTCAGGAATATTCTGGGAAGAAATTATGGAAATGGAAAACAGATTGCTAGTTGGCAGGAGCAGGACTGGGAAGAGGAAGAGGTGGCTGTGGCTAAAAAGGGGCACATAAGGGAGCCTTGTGGTGATTAACAGGTATCCTGATTGTGGAGGTCACTGCACAAAGCTATATGTGTGATAAGTACTGCATAGTGCTATAAATACATACACACATAAATGAGTGAATATAAAATTGATTAAATTTGAATAAGTTCTGTGAATTGTATAATGTCAATTTCACAGTGCTCCTAGTGCACCATAGTTATTCAAGATGCTAATAAGGGAGAGTGAAGGGTGCATGAAACCACATTGTAAATTTTTTGTAATTCCCTGAGAATCTATAATTATTTCTCAAAAAGTGTTAAAAATAGGCAAAGTTAGACCATAGTGGTTAAGTCTGTACAACTGGATGAGAAAACTATCGCAAAATGAGAGGAAGTGGCTCCTATGTAAGTTATGGTGAAGGTGGTTCTGGAGGGAGTGAGGAGGGAGTTGTAATCAGAATGGACATGTGAAGGGGCTCCTGACATGTTTTGTGAAGTTCTCTTTCTTAGGAGATAGTGATAGGAATATGCATAATAACAATTCACCAACTTTACCTTTTTGTGCAAGTGTTGTGTCTGTGGTGTGCATGTTCATACTTGTGTGCATTCTCTGGATGTGCTTTTGTTTGTGGAGCAGAGGAAGAGGTGAACAGGGACCATTTAAGCACACACAGTAGATTGCATTCAGCTAATACTAGACAGCTGCTGAAATCGGAAGGCTTAATGAGCTGGTGTGACAGTCTTAGGTTTATGTCTCTGCATTAACAGGGAAAACCTCCAGATGATCCAGGTTTAAGTAATAGGATGCATTCTGAATGGTTAAAATTAGATTATTTTGGTAGCAATGAATGTAGACAACACCATGCTTCACCTTGAGAATGCATGTTTTTAAAGATATCAGGAAATCCACAGTTTTGGCTGTGGTGAATTATAACTTAATGAATTTGCAATTATCATAAATTATTAAGCCACCACAAAATTGCAGCTAATTGGATTCCAAGGCCTATTAAAGCTTATAACCACTTACATTGATATTTTCAAGACCTTCTAACACAGTGAGAATCTTTATTCTTTTTTGTGTAGGATCAGGGTGGGGGTGGAATAGCATGACTATTTTCCTTAAAACGGATGTCCCAGAATGCATTTGCCCCACTCACCTTGCATCTGGGTGTATTATAATGGCCTTTAAATGTGACATTGTAGATTCATTCATCTAAGGCTGTCGCCCTGCCTTAGATCTTCAAAGCTGCTTGATGGCAGAGAATGACCAGGTGCAGAGTGGACTCTAAACAGATGCTAGTGGGGGAGGAGCCAAGATGGCGGAGGAGTAGGACGGGGAGAACACTTTCTCCCCCACAAATTCATCAAAAGAGCATTTAAACGTCGAGTAAATTCCACAAAACAACTTCTGAATGACGGCAGAGAACATCAGGCACCCAGAAAAGCAACCCAACTCTTCGAAAGGAGGTAGGAAAAAATATTAAAGACAAAAAAAAGAGACAAAAGAGGGAGGGACGGAGTTCCATCCCAGGAAGGGAATCTTAAAAAGAGAGAAGTTTCCAAACACCAGGAAACCTTCTCACTGCCGAATCTGTGCCGAGCTTTGGAAGCACAGAGGGCAACATAACAGGGAGAAAAAATAAATAAACAATTAAAACTCGCAGATTGCGAGCCCTATGGTAACTCCCCCAGCGGAGAAGCAGCGCAGACGCCTGCATCCGCCATTAGCAAGCGGGGGCTGGGCAGGGAGGCGCGGCGTGGGCTGCATCACTGAGAGTAAGAATCTGGCCCGAATACCCTGAGCGCTATCTGAATGAAACAATTTGGGCGAGCAAACCAGACTGTGGGATATCTACCACGCGAAAAGCCAGCCCTAACCTAAGACCGCCAGGCCCGCGCATGGAACAAAGGACTGAACAGAGATAGTCGGCTGCAGACCTTCCCCCTCCGGTGACAGGCAGCCAGAGCCGGAAGGGGGCAATCGCAACCCCAGAGAGACATTATCTATAAAACTGTAAGCAGGCTTCTTTGCTAACTAAAACTTCTTGGGGTTCTGGACGGTCAACATCTGCCTGAGAAGGTGCGCCGGTTTTACACCCAGATAACCGAGTGGCGGGGAGGCGATAAGTCGCAGCATTGGCGCTCGCCAAACACCTCATCACCTGAGCTGCTCGGACCTGGGAAGAGCACAAAACGCAGGCCCAACTGAGTCTGGGCCTCTGAGGACTACCCGAGTGCCTGAACCTGAGCTGCTTGGACCTGGGAGGTGCATGCAGCCCAGGGCCGGCCTCGGATTGTTCCTGGCGGAACAACCTAGAGTCCGAGCAGTGTGGACAGGGAGGCTACACGCGCCGTGAGCGGGCGCAGACCCAGGGTGGCTGAGGCACTGCGAGCGCACGCCAGTGTTATTTGTTTGCAGCATCCCTCCCTCCCTCCCCACAGCGCGACTGAACAAGTAAGCCTAAAAAAAAAAAAAAGTGTCCTCCACCGTGCCCTTTGTGCCAGGGCGGAAATCAGATACTGAAGAGACTAGCAAACAGAAGAAGATATAACAGAGGGAAACGCCTTGGAAGCTACAGGCAATAGATCAAAACCCTGTGGTTACTACGGACTACATAGGAAGGGGCCTATAGATCTTGAGAAATATAAGTCTGACCAAGGAACTAGCCAAAAATGAACTGAACCCACAACACCCACAAAAAAAAACAAGAAAGTCCTAGATATATTTTTATTATTTTTACAATCATTCTTTCTTTTTTTTTTAATTAAAAAAATTTTTTTAAGTCCTCTATTGTTCCTTTAATTTTCACTTTTATAACCTATTACTTTGCAAAAAAAAAAAAAAGACTATTTTTTTCTTCTTCAGCAAACTTCATATATATATTTTATAATTTTTTGACCTTGTTTCTTTTTGTTTGTTTTTTTTTTGTTTTTGTTTTTTTCTTCTTTTCTTTAACATTGTATTTTTGAAATTCCAAACTCTACTCTAGATTTTTAATTTTCGCTTTTTGGTATATGTTATCAATTTTGTACCTATAGTTTTTTTAATATAATTTCTGTGACTTTTTTTTTTCCTTCTTCTCTGTTTCTTTCTCTTCTTCTTTTATATAACATTGTATATCAGAAATTCCAAACTCTACTCTAGATTTTTAATTTATGCTTTTTGGTATTTGATATCAATTTTGTACCTGTATTTTCTTTATAATTTTTGTGACATTGTTTGTATTTGTTTGTTTGTTTTCTCTCTTTATTTTTCTTCTTCTTCTTTTTTTTTTTTCTAACATTGTATTTTTGAAATTCCAAACTCTACTCTAGATTTTTAATTTTTGCTTTCTGGTATTAGTTATCAATTTTGTACCGGTACTTTCTTTATAATTTTCGCGACCTTGTTTGTTTTTGTTTGTTAGTTTTTTCTCTCTTTCTTTTCCTTCTTCTTTTCTTTAACATCGTATTTTTGAAATTCCAAACTCTACTCTAGATTTTTAATTTTTGCTTTTATGTATTTGTTACCAATTTTGTACCTTTAAGGACCCAATCTTCAGGACCCATTTTTCACTAGGGAGTGAGATTACTGGCTTGACTGCTCTCTCTCCCTTTGGACTCTCCTTTTTCTCCACCAGGTCGCCTGTGTCTCCTCCCTAACCCCTCTCTACTCTACCCAACTCTGTGAATTTCTGTGTGTTCCAGACGGTGGAGAACACTTAGGGAACTGATTACTGGCTGGATCTGTCTCCCTCCTTTTCATTCCCCCCTTTTATCCTTCTGGCCACCTCTGTCACCTTCCTCCTTCTTCTCTTTTCTGTATAACTCCGTGAACATCTCTGAGTGGTCCAGTTGTGGAGTGCACATAAGGAAGTGACTACTGGCTAGCCCGCTCTCTCCACTATTGATTCACCTCATCTCATTTGGGTCACCTCTAACTCCCTCCTCCCTCTTCTCTTCTCCATGTAACCCTGTGAACCTCTCTGAGTGACCCTCACCGTAGAGAAACTTTTCATCTTTAATGTAGATGTTTTATCAGTGGTGCTGTATAGAAGGAGAAGTTTTGAAACTACTGTAAAAATAAGACCGATAACCGGAAGCAGGAGACTTAAGTCCAAACCCTGACTCCAGGGAACTCCTGACTCCAAGGAACATTAATTGACAGGAGCTCATCAAATGCCTCCATACCGACACTGAAACCAAGCACCACACAAGGGCCAATAAGTTCCAGGGCAAGACATACCAAGCAAATTCTCCAGCAACAAAGGAATACAGCCCTGAGCTTCAAGATACAGGCTGCCCAAAGTCACCCCAAAACTATAGACATCTCATAACTCATTTCTGGACATTTCATTGCACTCCAGAGAGAAGAAATACAGCTCCACCCACCAGAACACCGACACAAGCTTCCCTAACCAGGAAACCTTGACGAGCCACCTGTACAAACCCACACACAGTGAGGAAACGCCACAATAAAGAGAACTCCACAAACTGCCAGAATACAGAAAGGACACCCCAAACTCAGCAATTTAAACAAGATGAAGAGACAGAGGAATTCTCAGCAGATAAAGGAACGGGATAAATGCCCACCAAACCAAACGAAAGAGGAAGAGATAGGGAGTCTACCTGATAAAGAATTCCGAATAATGATAGTGAAATTGATCCAAAATCTTGAAACTAAAATGGAATCACAGATAAATAGCCTGGAGACAAGGATTGAGAAGATGCAAGAAAGGTTTAACAAGGACCTAGAAGAAATAAAAAAGAGTCAATATATAATGAATAATGCAATAAATGAAATTAAAAACACTCTGGAGGCAACAAATAGTAGAATAACAGAGGCAGAAGATAGGATTAGTGAATTAGAAGATAGAATGGTAGAAATAAATGAATCAGAGAGGATAAAAGAAAAACGAATTAAAAGAAATGAGGACAATCCCAGAGACCTCCAGGACAATATTAAATGCTACAACATTCGAATCATAGGGGTTCCAGAAGAAGAAGACAAAAAGAAAGACCATGAGAAAATACTTGAGGAGATAATAGTGGAAAACTTCCCTAAAATGGGGAAGGAAATAATCACCCAAGTCCAAGAAACCCAGAGAGTCCCAAACAGGATAAACCCAAGGAGAAACACCCCAAGACACATATTAATCAAATTAACAAAGACCAAACACAAAGAACAAATATTAAAAGCAGCAAGGGAAAAACAACAAATAACACACAAGGGAATTCCCATAAGGATAACAGCTGATCTTTCAATAGAAACTCTTCAAGCCAGGAGGGAATGGCAAGACATACTTAAATGATGAAAGAAAATAACCTACAGCCCAGATTATTGTACCCAGCAAGGATCTCATTCAAGTATGAAGGAGAAATCAAAAGCTTTTCAGACAAGCAAAAGCTGAGAGAATTCTGCACCACCAAACCAGCTCTCCAACAAATACTAAAGGATATTCTCTAGACAGGAAACACAAAAACGGTGTATAAATTTGAACCCAAAACAATAAAGCAAATGGCAACGGGATCATACTTATCAGTAATTACCTTAAACGTAAATGGGTTGAATGCCCCAACCAAAAGACAAAGACTGGCTGAATGGATACAAAAACAAGACCCCTACATATGTTGTCTACAAGAGACCCACCTCAAAACAGGGGACACATACAGACTGAAAGTGAAAGGCTGGAAAAAGATTTTCCATGCAAATAGGGACCAAAAGAAAGCAGGAGTAGCAATACTCATATCAGATAAAATAGACTTTAAAACAAAGGCTGTGAAAAGAGACAAAGAAGGTCACTACATAATGATCAAAGGACCAATCCAAGAAGAAGATATAACAATTATAAATATATATGCACCCAACACGGGAGCACCACAGTACGTAAGACAAATGCTAACAAGTATGAAAGGAGAAATTAACAATAACACAATAATAGTGGGAGACTTTAATACCCCACTCACACCTATGGATAGATCAACTAAACAGAAAATTAACAAGGAAACACAAACTTTAAACGATACAATAGACCAGTTAGACCTAATTGATATCTATAGGACATTTCATCCCAAAACAATGAATTTCACCTTTTTCTCAAGCGCACATGGAACCTTCTCCAGGATAGATCACATCCTGGGCCATAAAGCTAGCCTTGGTAAATTCAAAAAAATAGAAATCATTCCAAGCATTTTTTCTGACCACAATGCAGTAAGATTAGATCTCAATTACAGGAGAAAAACTATTAAAAATTCCAACATATGGAGGCTGAACAACACGCTGCTGAATAACCAACAAAGCACAGAAGAAATCAAAAAAGAAATCAAAATTTGCATAGAAACGAATGAAAATGAAAACACAACAACCCAAAACCTGTGGGACACGGTACAAGCAGTCCTAAGGGGAAAGTTCATAGCAATACAGGCACACCTCAAGAAACAAGAAAAAAGTCAAATAAATAACCTAACTCTACACCTAAAGCAACTAGAAAAGGAAGAAATGAAGAACCCCAGGGTTAGTAGAAGGAAAGAAATCTTAAAAATTAGGGCAGAAATAAATGCAAAAGAAACAAAAGAGACCATAGCAAAAATCAACAAAACCAAAAGCTGGTTCTTTGAAAGGATAAATAAAATTGACAAACCATTAGCCAGACTCATCAAGAAACAAAGGGAGAAAAATCAAATCAACAAAATTAGAAAGGAAAATGGAGAGATCACAACAGACAACACAGAAATACAAAGGATCATAAGAGACTACTATCAACAATTATATGCCAATAAAATGGACAACGTGGAAGAAATGGACAAATTCTTAGAAAAGTACAACTTTCCAAAACTCGACCGGAAGAAAGAAAATCTTAACAGACCCATCACAAGCACGGAAATTGAAACTGTAATCAAAAATCTTCCAGCAAACAAAAGCCCTGGTCCAGACGGCTTCACAGCTGAATTCTACCAAAAATTTAGAGAAGAGCTAACACCTATCCTGCTCAAACTCTTCCAGAAAATTGCAGAGGAAGGTAAACTTCCAAACTCATTCTATGAGGCCACCATCACCCTAATACCAAAACCTGACAAAGATGCCACAAAAAAAGAAAACTACAGGCCAATATCACTGATGAACATAGATGCAAAAATCCTTAACAAAATTCTAGCAATCAGAATCCAACAACACATTAAAAAGATCATACACCATGATCAAGTGGGCTTTATCCCAGGGATGCAAGGATTCTTCAATATCCGCAAATCAATCAATGTAATACACCACATTAACAAATTGAAAAATAAAAACCATATGATTATCTCAATAGATGCAGAGAAAGCCTTTGACAAAATTCAACATCCATTTATGATAAAAACTCTCCAGAAAGCAGGAATAGAAGGAACATACCTCAACATAATAAAAGCTATATATGACAAACCCACAGCAAACATTATCCTCAATGGTGAAAAACTGAAAGCATTTCCTCTAAAGTCAGGAACAAGACAAGGGTGCCCACTTTTACCATTACTATTCAACATAGTTTTGGAAGTTTTGGCCACAGCAATCAGAGCAGAAAAAGAAATAAAAGGAATCCAAATTGGAAAAGAAGAAGTAAAACTCTCACTATTTGCAGATGACATGATCCTCTACATAGAAAACCCTAAAGATTCCACCAGAAAATTACTAGAAATAATCAATGACTATAGTAAAGTTGCAGGATATAAAATCAACACACAGAAATCCCTTGCATTCCTATACACTAATAATGAGAAAACAGAAAGAGAAATTAAGGAAACAATTTCATTCACCATTGCAACAGAAAGAATAACAATACTTAGGAATATATCTACCTAAAGAAACGAAAGACCTATATATAGAAAACTATAAAACACTGGTGAAAGAAATCAAAGAGGACACTAATAGATGGAGAAATATACCATGTTCATGGATTGGAAGAATCAATATAGTGAAAATGAGTATACTACCCAAAGCAATTTATAGATTCAACACAATCCCTATCAAGCTACCAACGGTATTCTTCACAGAGCTAGAACAAATAATTTCACAATTTGTATGGAAATACAAAAAACCTCGAATAGCCAAAGCGATCTTGAGAAAGAAGAATGGAAGTGGAGAAATCAACCTACCTGACTTCAGGCTCTACTACAAAGCCACAGTTATCAAGACAGTATGGTACTGGCACAAAGACAGAAATATTGATCAATGGAATAAAATAGAAAGCCCAGAGATAAATCCACGCACATATGGACACCTTATCTTTGACAAAGGAGGCAAGAATATACAATGGATTAAAGACAATCTCTTTAACAAGTGGTGCTGGGAAATCTGATCAACCACTTGTAAAAGAATGAAACTAGACCACTTTCTAACACCATACACAAAAATAAACTCAAAATGGATTAAAGATCTAAATGTAAGACCAGAAACTATAAAACTCCTAGAGGAGAACATAGGCAAAACACTCTCCGACATACATCACAGCAGGATCCTCTATGACCCACCTCCCAGAATATTGGAAATAAAAGCAAAAATAAACAAATGGGACCTAATTAACCTTAAAAGGTTCTGTACATCAAAGGAAACTATTAGCAAGGTGAAAAGACAGCCTTCAGAATGGGAGAAAATAATAGCAAATGAAGCAACTGACAAACAACTAATCTCAAAAGTATACAAGCAACTCCTACAGCTCAACTCCAGAAAAATAAACGACCCAATCAAAAAATGGGCCAAGAACTAAATAGACATTTCTCCAAAGAAGACATACAGATGGCTAACAAACACATGAAAAGATGCTCAACATCACTCATTATCAGAGAAATGCAAATCAAAACCACTATGAGGTACCATTTCACACCAGTCAGAATGGCTGCGATCCAAAAGTCTACAAATAATAAATGCTGGAGAGGGTGTGGAGAAAAGGGAACCCTCTTACACTGTTGGTGGGAATGCAAACTAGTACAGCCACTATGGAGAACAGTGTGGAGATTCCTTAAAAAACTGGAAATAGAACTGCCTTATGATCCAGCAATCCCACTGCTGGGCATATACACTGAGGAAACCAGAAGGGAAAGAGACACGTGTATCCCAATGTTCATCGCAGCACTGTTTATAATAGCCAGGACATGGAAGCAACCTAGATGTCCATCAGCAAACAAATGGCTAAGAAAGCTGTGGTACATATACACAATGGAATATTACTCAGCCATTAAAAAGAATACATTTGAATGAGTTCTAATGAGGTGGATGAAACTGGAGCCTATTATACAGAGTGAAGTAAGCCAGAAGGAAAAACATAAATACAGTATACTAACGCATATATATGGAATTTAGAAAGATGGTAACAATAACCCGGTGTACGAGACAGCAAAAGAGATACTGATGTATAGAACAGTCTTATGGACTCTATGGGAGAGGGAGAGGGTGGGAAGATTTGGGAGAATGGCATTGAAACATGTAAAATATCATGTAAGAAACGAGTTGCCAGTCCAGGTTCGATGCACGATACTGGATGCTTGGGGCTAGTGCACTGGGACGACCCAGAGGGATGGTATGGGGAGGGAGGAGGGAGGAGGGTTCAGGATGGGGAACACATGTATACCTGTGGCGGATTCATTTTGATATTTGGCAAAACTAATACAATTATGTAAAGTTTAAAAATAAAATAAAATTAGAAAAAAAAAATAAACAGATGCTAGATGGATGGAGCCTATTGTGTGCATCAAGTTTTTCTTGAAGATTGTGGCTGAGAGCATTCTTCAGAGAAGATTCTGCCAGATTTTCATATAGCAAAGGAGAAACATTTACCTGAAGACTATGATGTAAATTTTTTGTCAAAGAAGGATTGCATTTTCAGAAGAGCTTTGTGTTATTGGTGGGGACACGGAAGTTACAGAGCAGGTGTGCATGAAATCATTGGAGAATTCAGAATGAAATCGTCAATTTGAAGATTTTACAGATATTGAGAGTGACTATTTCATATTGAATAGGGAGGGCTAAGTGATAGTCAGTAAGGCAATTTAACATGAAGAGAAGACAAGAGATGAGCAGTCTAGTCACCAGGCTGGGGCTGGGAGCTTCAGGGAGCTGCTCAGGAAAGTTAATATCACTCATGGATTTAGTAATCCAGACTCCATTCCCTATTGTTTTCCAATAATTTATTTTTATCTTCTTCTTATTTGTCTCTTTATTTTTTTGTTCCAATAATTTCTTATTCTCTCTTTTCTTTTCTTCTTCATCTTCCACCTTTAGATAACCACTCATTTTTGCCCCCATGTATTCCCACTTGGTTTTTAGATAACAATGTCACTATATCTTGAGTACATAGAGATTGCATGTCTAAAAGATGTAATAGTAATTTTAATAAAAGACAGATCAGCTGAAGTTTAATATCCTCTTCAGGATGTTGGTGTTCTTTCTGAATATTCTGCTATAGCTGTTGAAGGAAACATCAATTCCAACATACCTCAGTTCAGAATATATTACTTCTTATCAAGTTGTTCAGCTACTTGTTATGAAGCGATCTGGGCAATCACTAAAATCATGAAATGTAATGAGGAATTTTCACGTATAAGCAGGATAAAGTCATCTCATTGGAAATTTCTTTGGTTTTTGAAAAGTGATGTCCTGTTTATTTGCCGTTCAGCATGGGTTTCTCTGTTCAAGAAAATTAACAATTTAGAATGGATAATCTATAGAAGGAAGCATTATTATTCAGTATGATCTGCCTTTTGTGTTACTATATGTATATGATACTCAATTATTAATAGGTTATAACGTGCAAGGATTAGCTAGGCATTCTTGTTTGTGATGATGTCATGGCTGATCGTGTGACAAAGCAGATTCGGACACACTGTCTTCTGTTCTCTTGTCTGCCTGCCTGCCTCATCTCTGCCTCCCTGAAGACATGTCATGCTTACGGAATGAGCCCCTGATATGCGCCCTAGAACTTTGGTGCCATTTCCAACACCTTTGCACACTGCACGCAGGCACACCATTCTAGTCAGCTGGTAGGAGCAAGTGCTCCACCACGAGCACATCGGCCCACTCACCTCCTTTTCTTGGCCCTCTTAGGATATCATGTTCAGGCTCTATTGTCGCACACACAAGAGTCAGCCTTATTTGACTGATCTGCATTCTGTTCTGAGTGTCAAAATATTTAAACCAGTTTTTGAGTAAAAATAATCTTAAGACAACTCCTTGGCTACTTAAAACTCACCTTTCCCCCTCTGGTTATTTTTGGACCTTTCAAGTGGCAGGTTGACGGCTGTGTCTGCTTGTCTTTTCCCTGGGCTCCATTGTTTCCTCATGCCTAGCACAGTGCTGAACATGTAGGATTATATTTTCATTAAATCATGAGTGAAACCATGAAAAAATGATGAAAGGACAGCTGCTGACTTGTGGAGCCTCTTCTTCACGTTCTTCTTCAATCTGTTTTCAGTTTCATGGTTTCTGTGTTGTGGCCTCCATTAACCCCTAAGTGTCTCTTTCTTCATTTAATGACTGTTTATTAAATATTCCTCTTAGCAGTCAAGTTATTGCTGAGTCCCAGAATTATGCTGGGCGCTAGATTTATCATATTGATGTACCCTTGAGATCATAATCCAGGCGTAGAAAGCTCAGTATTCACTGGGTCTGATGGGCAATCAGTTGTAGGAGTGAGTTTTCCCTTCCATAAGTACAGTAATATCTACTTCATTTGATCTCATATGTACAGGCATACATGGATTCCACTTCCCTCTCCAATGAGTGCCACAATAGAACTAGAAATAGCCTTTCTATAGAAATATAGTCCCATGGCAATGAAAAGAACAGTGTTACCCTTACAAGTACAGAATGTTTCTTTTTTTTATTCAGTGTTGATAGAAATCATACTATTGCAAACTGCTCAGAAATCTTAGTTTTAAAAATACATGATAGTCACTTTCCTTCCTGACTAGGGTAGTGCTTATCAAATTCTCAGAAATATCAAAAGCATAAAATAGTGAGCATGTATATAACCCACTTCAGTATTCTTGCCTGGGAAATCCCATGGACAGAGGAACCTGATGGGCTACAGTCCACGGGGTCGCAAAGAGTTAGATATGAATTAGCAACTGAGCACATATTATTATTAGGGGTTATGAGAAGAAGCTGCCATAAGGAAACCTAAACCTGATTTTAGGCCTTCTGTTTTTACTTTAAAATTGATGTAAACCTTGAACTTCATTTTAAAACCACGCATTTGTTATCCTTGGGGTGAAGCGATGCCCTGGGAAAATGTGTCCTAATCTCAGGGTCCTAGTTCCCCTGGCCTGTTGCTGGCACACCCTAGTTTGCCAGATTCAGAAGTAGGGTTTGCAAGCTTGAAAGATACTTACACTTAATGAAAAAAAATAAATTTTACCCTTAAACATTTAGGTTATATTAAGGAAAATAAAATACAAAGTATATGAGCAACATAAGGGCTATACCCAGAGTAAACACATACAAGGTTTCAGCAAATTAAAATTACTTCAAAAGGGGAGAACTTGCAGGAAGTTTTCAAGAAAAGGCAACATTCCAGGCAGTAAGAATTTTCCTTTATGTGTTCAGTGAAAATATAGATCAGGATCCACTTTCTAGTTTTTCTGTTTCTTCCTCCCACATTTAGTCTGAGAACATCTCAGCTCACAACTTCTGATAATCTCATTTTTTGGAATTTTTTTATTTGCTGCAAGTTAGAAAACACAATACATTTGCTGAAGAATTGTTTTCTTTTAAAAAATTTATGAGTATAGTTGATTTACAAGGATTGTTTTCTAAAGAAAACTCTAAATGAAGACTCCATAGGTAATATGGGTGGGTTTAGAGACTGTGTGAGGAATTCAGAGGACCTAGTACCCAGGAGACATGTTCCAGTGTAGTATGGAGTTTTCCAAGAGCCCACACTCCAGATAATTGAGGTGATGTTGTAGTATTTGATGATAAAATATATACTATAGTGCATTATTACTCTTTTGCTTCTGCTTTTAAAAATATCTCTATCATTGTTTTATTTCAACTCATGTGTGGACTGACTCTTCTTAAGTTTTTGAGCACTTGATCTTACATTTGAGTTTTAATGACTTGTTGATGTTCTAAGAGGATTAAGTGGGATAGGGAGGTCAGATGATCAGGGAAAGGAGTTGGAGGGACAGATGGGGCAGGTCACACAAAACCTCATATGCAGTCCTTCCAGGCCCAGCGGCTTAAGCTCTTCCTATTGGTGAAGGGAGGCAAGAAAGGTTTCAAACAGGGGACTGACCCAAGGATGAGGTTAGCATTTAGGTTGCTCCATCTGGCAGTTGATAAATCCTCAACCAGGGACAGTGGAAACAGAGAAGGTGTGCTCTAGACACAATTAGGAAGTCTATTTGGCAGAATAGGGTGACTAATGGACAATGGGTTTAGTGCGGGCCTGGGGAAGGTGTTGAGGTATAGACCCATGTTTGAAGGGGCTACAGAAGTATACTAATAAAAACCATGAAAATAACAAACATACTGAGCACCTACTCTGTGCCTAGTGCAAGGCTGAATGACTTACATGAATTTTGAATCATCACGCCTCACAGCAATCCTTGGAATTTGGTACAATTAGTGTCCTCATTTTAAAGATGATGAAACTGAGGGGCCACCCAGCCCAAGAGCTCACAACTAGAACTGAGAGAGATGGCACCACAGGAATGACAAGAGAGATGTCATTGCTGTCCTTAGGAACACAGGCACTTAAAGAATTTCTTTATGAGTGGCCAGCACTTTGTTGTACACAAAACACTTTAAAATATGTCATTTTAGTTGATCATCACAAAACACTTTGTACTAGAGGTTGTCATCATTTTACAAATGACAGAAGTGAGGTGAGAGGTGTGAGTCAGTTGTCTAAGGTCACACAGTGGGTAGATGACATGTCTGGCTCAAGTAAGAAGTCTGAGTACTTTGCAGACCTGTATGACTTCTGCTTTACAAGCACCACTGGTGAGAGACTGCTGCTGCTCACATTGTCCATGTCATTCATGGGGAAAGAGTGAAAAGGAAAGAATCTGGAATCAGACTGCTTGGGTTGACATGCCATTTCTCCTGTAAGACCTTGGTCAAGTTCCTTAATCTCTCAGAGTCTGTTTTCTTATCCAGGTAATGGGAATAATAATCACATCTTTTGCTATTTTTATGGGGCTGAAGTCATAATTTTCAAAAGATAATTTATGCAAAGTGCTTGGCACCTGGTAAAATTCAATAAATGTTAGTAGTAATAACAGTAGTTCAAAGTAATGACATGCAATTAGCTGTGGAAGGAAATACTAAAATATACAAAATGGCATTTGCAATGAACTTGAAAGGATTTCATAGCCTTGACTAGATGGACCTTTGTTGGCAAAGTAATGTCTCTGCTTTTGAATATGCTATCTAGGTTGGTCATAACTTTCCTTCCAAGGAGTAAGTGTCTTTTAATTTCATGGCTGCAGTCACCATCTGCAGTGATTTTGGAGCCCCAAAAATAAAGTCTGACACTGTTTCCACTGTTTCCCCATCTATTTCCCATGAAGTGATGGGACCAGATGCCATGATCTTAGTTTTCTGAATGTTGAGTTTAAGCCAACATTTTCACTCTCCTCTTTCACTTTCCTCAAGAGGCTTTTGAGTTCCTCTTCACTTTCTGCCATAAGGGTTAGATAGCTTATTCAAAAGCAGAGACATTACTTTGCCAACAAAGGTCCGTCTAGTCAAGGCTATGGTTTTTCCTGTGGTCATGTATGGATGTGAGAGTTGGATTGTGAAGAAAGCTGAGCACCGATGAACTGCTGCTTTTGAACTGTGGTGTTGGAGAAGACTCTTGAGAGTCCCTTGGACTGAAAGGAGATCCAACCAGTCCATTCTAAAGGAGATCAGTCCTGGGTGTTCTTTGGAAGGACTGACGGTAAAGCTGAAACTCC
The DNA here is from genome assembly GCF_002263795.3 of Bos taurus. Classification (NCBI taxonomy): domain Eukaryota; kingdom Metazoa; phylum Chordata; class Mammalia; order Artiodactyla; family Bovidae; genus Bos; species Bos taurus. Next base: position 108,259,115 of record NC_037328.1, on the reverse strand, counting down.
AGTACTTTGGCCACCTCATGCAAAGAGTTGACTCATTGGAAAAGACTCTGATGCTGGGAGGGATTTGGGGCAGGAGGAGAAGGGGATAACAGAGGATGAGATGGTTGGATGGCATCACTGACTCAATGGACAAAAGTTTGGGTGAACTCCGGGAGTTGGTGATGGACAGGGAGGCCTGGCATGCTGCAACTCATCGGGTCACAAAGAGTCGGACATGACTGAGCGACTGAACTGAACTGAACTGAAAGGATTTCAGAAGGGATTGAAGGAGAGATGCTGGGGTTAGGAAATTAACAGTTAGTTTTAATCCTGAAGATGATTTTTGTTTAGGCTGGCAAAACTCAGCAGTGGCCACAGGACTGGAAAAGGTCAGTTTTCATTCCAATCCCAAAGAAAGGCAATGCCAAAGAATGCTCAAACTACCACACAATTGCACTCATCTCACATGCTAATAAAGTAATGCTCAAAATTCTCCAAGCCAGGCTTCAGCAATAGGTGAACTGTGAACTTCCTGATGTTCAAGCTGGTTTTAGAAAAGGCAGAGGAACCAGAGATCAAATTGCCAACATTCACTGGATCATCGAAAAAGCAAGAGAGTTCCAGAAAAACATCTATTTCTGCTTTATTGACTATGCCAAAGCCTTTGACTGTGTGGATCACAATAAACTGTGGAGAATTCTGAAAGAGTTGGGAATACCAGACCACCTGACCTGCCTCTTGAGAAACCTGTATGCAGGTCAGGAAGCAACAGTTAGAACTGGACATGGAACAACAGACTGGTTCCAAATAGGAAAAGGAGTATGTCAAGGCTGTATATTATCACCCTGCTTATTTAACTTATATGCAGAGTACATCATGAGAAATGCTGGACTGGAAGAAACACAAGCTGGAATCAAGATTGCTAGGAGAAATATCAATAACCTCAGATATGCAGATGATACCACCCTTATGGCAGAAAGTGAAGAGGAACTAAAAAGCCTCTTGATGAAAGTGAAAGTGGAAAGTGAAAAAGTTGGCTTAAAGCTCAACATTCAGAAAATGAAGATCATGGCATCTGGTCCCATCACTTCATGGGAAATAGATGGGGAAACAGTGAAAAGAATGTCAGGCTTTATTTTCTTGGGCTCCAAATTCACTACAGATGGTGACTGCAGCCATGAAATTAAAAGATGCTTACTCCTTGGAAGGAAAGTTACGACCAACCTAGATAGCATATTCAAAAGCAGAGACATTACTTTGCCAACAAAGGTCCGTCTAGTCAAGGCTATGGTTTTTCCTGTGGTCATGTATGGATGTGAGAGTTGGACTGTGAAGAAGGCTGAGCACCAAAGAATTGATGCTTTTGAACTGTGGTGTTGGAGAAGACTCTTGAGAGTCCCTTGGACTGCAAGGAGATCCAACCAGTCCATTCTGAAGGAGATCAGCCCTGGGATTTCTTTGGACGGAATGGTGCTGAAGCTGAAACTCCAGTACTTTGGCCATCTCATGTGAAGCGTTGACTCATTGGAAGAGACTCTGATGCTGGGAGGGATTGGGGGCAAAAGTAGAAGGGGACGACAGAGGATGAGACGGCTGGATGGCATCACTGACTCGATGGACGTGAGTCTGGGTGAACTCCGGGAACTTGGTGATGGACAGGGAGGCCTGGCGTGCTGCGATTCATGGGGTCGCCAAGAGTCGGACACGACTGAGCGACTGAACTGAACTGAACTGAGGGTTTATGAGCAGGAGTGTTAAATTATTAGAAATGTACTTAAAGAAAAGCATTTAGGCAACCCAGTGCAACCCGTTCCTGGTGAGAGTCAGGAAAGGTCCTGCATACATTGGGAGTGGAGAGAACAGAGGGAGGGGTGAACAGGTCTGAGGTGCTGCAGTTGTGTTAGGAGAGCTCTTCCCAGCAGGCACTTGGGCTGCTTTTCCACAATATCACTTGATGAGTACCTAAGCAACCCAAACTCATTTTCTGATTGGACTAACCCAAAAATCTAATCTGGACAGCATTTGCTGCACTACAATGAAATGCATTCCAGAATCTTGCTTCAGGAGTCACATGTTTTTCTGTATACCTGCACTTTCTTTTTGTCCTTTGGCACAGGAAACCTGGACTTGGTGTGTGTGGATTCACTCATCCACCTTTGCTATTCTGTCTGCATTCTCAGAGGGGTTTATTTGCTGGCTTGTGTGCTTATGTGCATTTGAATTTTCTGCTTGAATCATGGTATTTAGATTTTTTTCCCCCTCAAAATACAGAAATACGTAAGATGCAAAAATATCTACACCCTAGTGATTGTAACTTAGTATTTCAGCCTCAGTTGAGTCTTCATGGTTGTCCTGCTGAAATTAAGCTGAATTAACTTTGAGTAGAGTGAACAGGTGGAGAAAGCAATGGCAACCCACTCCAGTACTCTTGCCTGGAAAATCCCATGGACGGAGGAGCCTGGAAGGCTGCAGTCCATGGGGTCACTAAGAGTTGGACACGACTGAGCGACTTCACTTTCACTTTTCGCTTTCATGCATTGGAGAAGGAAATGGCAACCCACTCCAGTGTTCTTGCCTGGAGAATCCCAGGGATGGGGGAGCCTGGTGGGCTGCCGTCTATGGGATCGCACAGAATCGGACACGACTGAAGCGACTTAGCAGCAGCAGCAGAGTGAACAGGAACATGCACAGTCAGTCCTGTCCAACTCTTGCAACCCTATGGGCTGTAGCCCTCCAGGCTTCTCTGTCCATGGGATTTTCCAGGCAAGAATACAAGAGTGGGTTTCCACTTCCTATTCCAGGGAATCTTCCCAAGTGGGAATTCAAACCTGCATCTCCTGTGTCTCCTGCATTGCAGGAGCCATCCAGGAAGCCTGGATTGGTTGAGTAGAGTAACCAGTTTAAGATTAGTACTGCTGCTGCTGCTGCTAAGTCGCTTCAGTCGTGTCTGACTCTGTGCGACCCCATAGACGACCTCCTACCAGGCCCCTCTGTCCCTGGGATTCTCCAGACAAGAACACTGGAGTGGGTTGCCATTTCCTTCTCCAATGCATGAAAGTGAAAAGTGAAAGTGAAGTCGAGCAGTCATGTCCGACTCTTCGAGACCCCATGGACTGCAGCCTACCAGGCTCAGCCGTCCATGGGATTTTCCAGGCAAGAGTACTGGAGTGGGGTGCCATTGCCTTCTCCAAGATTACTACTAATAGTGTTTTAATTCTTCATATCCTAGATTTAGTCGAAGTGGTTAGATTTTTTGTAATGAGCTGGGGCTTCATTCCTTCATGGTAACTTTAGAATGCCGGTGATCCTAAAAACTAGCAAAAGTCCTTGAGAACATCATGCACAATCTTAGGAAAAGGTCATGCGGGACATTTAAGCCTAGAGGATGCTTTTCCACATGGCTTTGGGCTGGCTACCCTGTCTGACAATCCTGGATCCACTGGCGCTGAATAGTGAAAGTGGATGGAGTTATAGATGCTTATTCAGATTAGGGCACAGGGTTGACTTGGGTGATCTGGTTATAGGTGTACCCTCCCATCCATCACTCCAGGAGAATCTTAGGAGCTGATATCATATCAGATTCAAGGTGACCAATGATTGAAACAGTTATAACTGGATTTTTACTTAAGGTGTTTCTCTTTGGCATCTGTTCAAATGAGCTCAGGTGTTTGGCATGCTCAGCATTGGCAGTCAAAGGCTTTTATGTCCTAATGCCTATAATGAGAGCCTGGTTGGTCAAACAAGATTAAAGAATGAGCTATCACAATGATGCCTAGCATCATATTGTATGTTCTTAAGTCTGTAGGTTTCACTATGTATGAGGTGATGAATAATCATGCTACTGAGACCTTGCATAGTGAAACCAGGATCACCTCACTAAGTGATTGTCACCACAAAACCATAGCCCCCGATGCATCTCATTGGACATTCAGAATGTTCTTAAAGTGCTAGAAACAGGCAAATCAAATCTCTTTCAAAGTCTGCTACCTCATATATGCCTCATGTGCCCATAGCTTACCTGAATGAATCTTTTAAATGAGCTGTTGATGTCCTATTAGCCATTTTTTTCCTCCCAAAGAAATTCACATTCAGCTGCAAGGTAACTTCCCTGTGTAAAATTTACAGGTCTGTCAGCCATAAAAAACATTAATGCATAATACATAAACAAAATGTATGTGCTTTTTGCACACACACACACACACACACACACACACAAACCAAAGAAAAAAAGAAAGGAGTTTAGCCTCTGCTTTCCAAAGGGAGAAAACATGAATCTTGCATTTTTATTTTTGATGCCTTTTTGCCTTTAAATATATGAGATGACTGTTAATGCTCATATTCACAGCAGGGGTAGGAGGGAAGTGCAGTAAATTGTAAAGCACATTTACATTATAACAAGACCCATGGAAGCATTGTAATTCACACAGTTATTTCAACAGAGGTTTGGACTCCCTCCAATTTAATTTTCTGAAGTTGGGCTGTGCAGCTGGGTCATTCCTGGTCTAATCTGGGAAATGTATCTCTTAAGGCTGTGGATCAGAATGCCAGCCTCCCAGCTGTCACCAAGGAGCATCATTTACAGCCACTGAGGTCCGAGGGCAGAGCCTCAGACTCACTTTATGTGGATACAGCAGCCTAGCTACTAGCTTCATAAATTCTGTGGCAAAGAGTAATAATCAATATTTCATGTTTAATGATGCAGAGCTAAAATTAGTATAGATTTTATGTCTTCTACTTTTCCAAATTATGCAAACATTAGTAACCCCTTTTTTAGTGCCCTTATTACACTTCCATTAAAAAAAGGGCAATGGGCGGGTGGTGGAGGGGATTGAGGAAGCCTGGTGGTGTTTAATTGAATGATTGAATAATCAGAAGTAATTTTGGCATTTAACTTTTGTTAAATAGCTACCCTTAGGTTAATATGAAATTATTCCCAACTCAAAAATGATGTATGGAAGTGGTACCGGTTTTGTCACCCATAGCTACACAAAGAAGTAAATTGTAGATTGTTGCTGTGGGTTTTAAGTTACCTTAAATGCTCTGGGATATGCTGAGAATAAAACAGCAAGGGCATAATTCAGAAAAGTTAAAAGGTTGCCGCTTAGACACAAGTGTACTTTAGAGAGAAAGCAGTTTTGAGTGAATTTCTGATTTTAAACTTGTCCGAAGAACACTCCCTGCTTGTTTATACAGTAAAAGTGGCAAAGACAGGAAAAAACAAGTAGAGTGTTTTGTTATTGGTCAGATTAAGGGGCTGACCAAGTGGCCACAGAGATGCATTTGTCTAACCTCTTAGCCGTATTCTCCTGATTGTGACAGGAGAAAACCTACAGGATTAAGGTGGGAAAGGGAAGCCAGACACAAAAGAACAAAATCCAGAATCCATCATCCAGTCTAGCATTTCACACCAAAGTGACCTCAGAAGGACTCTGATGCCAGTGGGAAGCATGGGCTTTGTTTGGCAAGTAGTCAGTCAATTATTCCCCCTTAGGGCAGCCTACATTCACAGTCCCTTATAACATAGATTTCATTTGGAGAAATGATATTAAGGAATATGTAATGCTCTATGTCCAGGTTGTACTTGAATAGCTCAACTTGCACTTTGTTGAGGGGCTTAGCCCACATGTCAAAAAGACAGACATTAAATTGAGCATGGTAGAAATTGTCCCCTGATCTGGTGAGTCAAACTGAGTCATAAAGCTGAGCTGGGCCCTTGAGTTAGGACAACTTCTCTAATAGGGATCAGCCATCAAACAGACATGTTCTTATGTTAATGAATGTGATTAATTAATGTTAATTAAACTTGTTGGATTATATTAATGGGAAAGGAATTACATGGATAGGGCAAACAAAAGCAATCTTAGCATCCTTGAGACATGTGAGCCAGAGTCCAGGGAGAAGGCAGATGACTCACTTAGAAGGGTGATTTGAAGAGCTGAACTGAGTGACTATAGATATGGGCAGGATGTAGGGAGAACCACAGGGAATGGTGAAGCATCTGGGGCTATCAACAGCTGGAAGGGCCAGAAGAAGGAAGGGGAAGGAGGGAAGAGAGGGAAAGAAATGTTTCAGAGGGGCAAGAAAATGGAGCGGTTATGGGAATGTGACAAGAATGACCGCGTGAGAGAGGCCACCACCCCACAGGCGCTATGGCCTGCAGTGACTCGAGCCTGTACTGAAGGCAGTAAAAGAAGGAAGCACAGAGGAGAAATACTTCAGCTTCTCTCTTCTGTTCCCTTCTAATCTCCTGCCAGTGCCTCCCACTGCTCAAAGCCTATTCAAAGCCACAGAGCCAAGGGACCTGCATGATAAAGTCTAATTTTGAGCCTCCCAGAGCATAGAAGAGAATAGAGATGATGCATAAGTGTGTAAATGCGAAGATGCTGGTCAAGGTCTCATGTGCAGTTATGCAAGACAAGTAGACTCTGAAGATCTAATGCACAGCAGTTTACTGTACTTAACAATACTTCAGTGTAAATCTGAAATGTGCTAATAGGGCAGATCTTAGGTATGCTCACCACCACCAAAAAAAAAACAACAAAAAAAAAGAAATTGGCAGGGGTAGGAGGTGATAAATATGTTAATTAGCTTCATTGTGATCTTTTTTTTACAGTGTATACATATATCAAGTATGTACCTTAAATATATACAATTTGTAACTGTCAGGTATACCCAAGTAAAGTTAGAAAAGGTATGATGTTAAATAAAAAAGAAAGCTAAAGAACGATTAAAAAAACAAACAAAAGAGGTGGAGAGGCAGGGAAAAATCACCGGAGGACATACAACATCTTGAGATTTGGAGGGAACACTAAGCCACTAAGTTTTCTTTTCATCTCATTCAGCTCAATTCATTTATTCAGCATATATTCAGTAGGCACAACCTAAATGCATCATCTGGGGAGTAGGAACCTCAAGGTGAATAAATCACCACCCCTGATTTTGAAAAGCCCAGTGGTGGGGTGGGTCAGGTAACGAGGTAAGGCTAAACCAGGGATCACCATCACCCCAGGATGCTGAGGAGGCAGGGTGAGGTACCGGATCCTCTTGTTGAGTTAGGGAAGGCTCTATGGAGGAAGGGAAAGTGGGGGGGCTTCCTGAAGGAAGAATGAGAGCGGGCCAATAGAAGAGTTGGGGCCCCAGTGTCCCCCAGCGTAAGAGAGCATGTGAGTTCAGGGTTGGGTGAAGTTTCACAGGACCAGACTTGGAGAGGGAGGGCATGAGGCAGGGCCCTCCCTGGTAAGACAAACCAGCTCTGGCTGAGATGCTGGAATCCATCTGAAAGCACCTGGGAGCCATGCTGGTTTCTAGTAGGAAACGGCATGCTTGGATGTGCAACTGAGGCAAGGAAGACTAGTGAGAGAAACCAGGGGTGGGAGAGACCAACATGTATATATTTTTAATGGTAAATCGATGGAAAACTGTCAGAGTGAAACTCCGAGCAAAGATCCATGGAATAAGCCAGTTTCTTTGTCTATCTCCCAGAAAACGAGGATACGGTGTGGAACTTGCAGGCCAATTGAACTGAAGTGTTTTTGTATAGTTAGCTTAAATAACCAAATGATGAAATCAATCCTCCAAATTGTCAGCAGAGCAGCTGTTCAGAAAGCTCTTGTTAGTCATTGACCTTATGTTTAATATGATTTCCTAGAACGTGGACAGTCAGATTGAATAAAGTGCTGTACCAAAGCCTTCCTTCTCCCTCCCCAAAGCTCCCTGCAATGAAAAAACCAAAGGAAAGAGAGTGGCTGGCCCCAAGTGCAGAAACCTGTTCCTTCCTGCCCCACAGATGCCCAGGGAAAAAGAAAAGAAACCCACAGGCACATGCAAGAGAAGAAAGTGCCAGAACCACCACAACTCAGTTTCTTTCCTTATCCTAAAACAGGTGGGAAACAAGGAAAAGTTCATGGCCTAAAAATCCACCTCTGGTTTTCAAGAACTAAGAATCCTTATCCAACCTATTTCCTCTCTGTATAAAAGTGGCTTTAAGCCTGACCTTTTCTATGACCTGGATTTATTGCTCTGGTTGCTAGAGGTGGGGTGGGATATGCTGAAGGATTAGTTGGGAGGAGTGGAGGGTTGGGAGAAAATAGAGAATAGAGGGGGCTTCCTAGGTGGCGCTAGGGGTAAAGAATCTGCCTGCCAATGCAGGAGTTGCGGGAGCCATGGCTTTGATCCCTGAGTCAGGAAGATCCCCCAGAGTAGGAAATGGCAACCCACTCCATTATTTTTGCCTGGACAATTTTGTGGACAGAGGAGTCTGTCAGGCCACATTCCATGGGGTCACAATGAGTCGGATAAAACTGAGTGACTGACAGTGAGAAAGTAGAGGTAGAGACTTACTCTTAGGAACCAGAGTCTAGAAACTAGAGTCTATAGGGTTGAAGGGTAAGTTTTACCTTGAAAATAAAATGTGTAAGAGTGAAAAGGATGCTGTGTCTCTCTCTGTCTACCCTTAAGTCATCTCTATCTTCATAGCCATTCACCATATATAGCTGCCTATTTATCAATATGATGCTGAGGGAATTAAGCCAGATACGAAGAATAGACAAATATATGTGAAATTCTAGTCCAGGAAAAATTAACCTATGGTGAGCACCTATGCTCCCATAAAAATTAATTAAAAAATTAATTATGGTGATAAAAATCAGAACAGAAATGCCTTTGGGAGAGGGGAATTGATTGAACAGGGACACAAAGAAACCTTCAGGAGTGAAGTAAATGTTCTGTATTTCATTTAGGGTGGTAATTCTACCAAAGTATGCATTTGTCAAAACTCGTTGTGCTGTACACTTATGATGTGTGCTTTTTAGTCATTTAAAAAAGCAAACCCAAATACTCAATGGTCGTGCTGGTTGATATAAGGAGAAGCGAATGAAGTGGGCTAACTTGGGAAGCAGGGAGATAGGAGACTCTCACAGTTGCCTTAGAGCAGACTGAGGAGTAGTGGTCAATTTCTGGATATATTTTGAACTTGGGACCAACATAATCAGCTGATTGATTGTCCGTGGATTGAGAGAGGAAGGAAGGAGTAGAGGCTGAATTCTAGGTTTTAGGAGTCATATTGTTGCATATCTAGGTAAATATTGATGTTATTTGTTAAAATGAGGGAAAAGTGGTGAAGCAGGAGGTTTGGGTGGGAAAGTCTAGGCAGTGAAATCAAGACTTTGGTTTGAACTTGAGATGCCTGTCAGCCAGGCACACAGAACTCCCAAGAAGGCAGGTGGATGTGTCAGATGGCGTTTAGAGGAGAGGTCAGGTGCAAGCATAAATTTAAAGCTGAGGACTGGATAAGACCTCCTGAGAAGAGAAGATAGATGAGAAAGACCAGAGCCCTCAGACAGGCTGCTGGTGTGTTTCCAGAAGAGTGAGGTTTTATAGGATGAAGAGGATCTGGGAACAGCAGGGAGGAGCAAAAACAGCCCCATCCCTCCTCCAGAGTGTATTGTATATGGCACATGGGGAGGAAATGGCCACCTCTCCAGAGGATTCCAGAGGAGACTGGGTGCTCAGGATCAGCCAGGTTTGTCATCAGCAGACTCCTTTATATCCTAAAACTCTTTTTGAAACTGTTCTTTGATCTTCTAGCTCCAGCAAAGACTTAGCTGTCCCCAGAACAGCAAAGGTTCAGTTAGAGTGGGACAATTAAGGGAATGTTCAAAAAAACTGAGGAGATAGAGGATTTTAATAATGATGGACTGTGAGTTGCAAAGGGTTCAGTGGAAAGACTGGAGGGACTGGGGAGAGTTGGGTGATCGGGTCAAATTTGGGGTTGTACAGTCAAGTAACAAGTTAAAGAAAATGGTTAACCGAGGAGACTCAGATGGCTGATGGGTTGGAAACATGTTGGGACTAGTCTGATGGTCTTTCAGAGGTGAATGAGTAGTTAGTGCAGACTGGGGCTTCCTCTTGGCATTTCAGTCACTTGTGGTGATGAGACAAGCAGGTTGATCTCAAGGAATTGTGGTCTTCCCAGGTCCAGACTTCCGTGCATGCCTGCATGCTAAGGCTCTTCAGTCATGTCTGGCTCTTTGTGACCCTATGGACTGTAGCTGTCTGTGGGCCTTCCTTAAATCCTGCTGTGACTGACAACAAGTCTGGAGACAGGCAATCTCACCAGGAACCTGGGCTGACTTCTGTCGCATCCCTGAAGCAATCGCTGTGGCTGAGGGAATGGGATTACCGAGACTGGATGCCTGAAATTCAGGGAAGGAGTGTGTGCGTGTGTTTGTGTGTGTGTGTGTGAGCACTGGGGCTGAGGTAACCAAGAGTTACCAAGAGACAAGAGACGCTGTTTCCTAAATGGTCAAACCCAGTCCACTTTCCTTAGAGCCCCTCGCCCAGCAACCAGCAAACATAACCCTGTGGATAAGAGTATATCTGGGAGGTGTGTGGGTGGATCTATATAAACATATTGCCACTCTGGAAAAATAACAGGAGGCATTATCTTTAGTGGTTAAAAAAAAAATCATACAATGTAAGTGGAAGAACTGTATTTTAATTTGATCAAGGATAAAATTGTATGTGAAACACTCATCCATTGCAAAGTCCAGAACTCGTAACAGTGATTATCTCAATTTGCGTAACAATTTTCCTGAAATATTACCCATGAGTACATGGAGTCAACCTGTAAGACATTTTTTTTTTCTTTTTCACAGGAAGAATTGAAAAGATTGCAGAACCCCTTGAAACAAGTTAATGATGGAAAGTATTTGCTTGAAAAGTAAGTTAAAACACTAAAGTTGAAAGGCTGGCATCAAAAAAAAAAAAAACAAAACTATTCACAAGGCAAAAATAATTAAGTAAATTCATCTTAGGATATTATTTGATCAGGACCCAGAAATGTGGCTCATTTGAGATATAGTGAAACAGACTTATGGCTACTTGAGCTGCAGTACACAGACTGTGCTGGTTAACAGAGAGACATGATACCTGGAGATGTATCTGATGGTATGTCTGAGGGCTTGAAACTTAGCCCTACTCTGGCTTTGGCTTTTAATCAGGGATGTGTAGAGAAGGAGGTCATAAAATTTGTAAAAATACAAGGGTAACATTAAGACTGATAGAATGAGCATTCAAAATAATACTGAAGAGTGGCACAAAACTGAGCTGGAATTAAAAGCAAGAATGAAAGAGACGAAATTGAACAGAGATTAAAGTACAGTCTTTTATTTAGATATTAAAGAAAATTGTACCATTAGAGCTTGTGAAAGACATATTCTGACTTCTGTGTCAGTGAATGCTTAGAGGTTTTATCTGACATTAACACAAGACCATGATTTTATATGGCTTCTAAAAATATCACCATAATAGTCTGAGTAGTAGGTATATATTGTCAAGATAAAAGAAGAAAAAAATGAGCTATCATTAATTGAGCATTTACAGTGTACTTTGTACCAGTGGATGCTTACAGATGTTTCCTCAGCACACTCTGATGATGGCCTTTTGATATAGACATTATTATTTCCATTTTACCCATAAGAAAAGAGACCCAGAGAGCTTTCAGCACTTGTCTAAGTACACTCAGCTGAGAGTGGTGAGGATGAGAATGAAAGCCAGGTTCAGTGCCACCAGAGCCCATGCTGGTAACCAGTAAGCCCCATGTCATTGCTGTTATTCAGTGGCTATATCGTGTCTTTTTGTGACCTCATGGACTCACGGACTATAGCACATCAGGCTCCTCTGTCCTCCACTATATCCTGGATTTTGCTCAAATTCATGTCCATTGGGTCAGTGATGCTATTGATATCTAACCATCTCATCTTCTGCTGCTCCGTTCTCCTTTTGTCTTCAAAGGGAGCCCCATGGTCAAGTCCTTGTGGGGGTCACATTTGTCTCTGGGTACCACATTTTCAAAGCACATTGACATCCCCAAGGGCATCAAAGGGTTAACATTGTGAGGGTTCTGGGACCATGTAAAAACTACTGCAAAGAGTTGAGGATGTGTAGCTTGGAGAAAAAAGATCTTGGAGGGGACATAAATACCTATACTTAAACATTTGAAGACATTTTCCTATAAAAGAGGAACTACATTGTTTTTCTTGTTTTAGAAAGCAGAACAGGGATTAATGAGCAGAATTTATGGAGCAATAGCTGGTGACACAGAAAAAAGAATGAATTTAGTAAAGATTCAGCCTGCTCAACAGAGAGCACTTTTTTTGTTAAGCAGTGAGGTGATAGACACTGGAAGTGCCTAAGAAGAGTGTGCATGGCCATCTGAGATGCTGTTGAAAACATTTCTGCACATTGGAAAACCTGGATTTGATTCCTCTTTCTGCTTTTTCCTGGCTTTATGAATCTGCAAAAATTACTTAATCATCCTGAGCCCATTTCCCCATCTTTAAAAATGAAGCTAAGAATGCTGGCTTGACAGTCTTATGGAGCACATGAAATGTGGCACCCATGATAGCACGGTGCCTTCAGTATCAGCCCTTTCCCCACCCTTCTGGGGGCTGTTTGAATTAGCCACCCCCCCAGGTTCATCGCCATCCTATGGCAATACTAAGAATTCTCCATGGTACCACTTGAAGAACAGGTCATTTGATCAAATGAAGACGCTGACTTATCTATGGATTTGATTTATCTTTGTTATGCTGGTTCTCATTAATTTGAATAAAGAAGAATAAAATAGTTTGATTTTCCTCTTCTCTCTCATCACCATCATCACTATTTGTAAACAATGATAAATGAAAACTTTTTGGCTGAAACTAGGAAGAAGATTTTTCTTCTGTGGAGATTAATTAGTATTATAATGACATTAAATCAGTGGTTCTTCATCCTGGCTACACTTCGAATCACCAGGGAGTTTAATAAAAATACCAGCCCAGACAAGTCCAATATGAAGCCCTGGGACTGAGGTCCAAGAATAAGTATTTATTGAAAGCTTCCTTTGTGTGATACTAATGAGGATCTGAGGTTGAGAACCAGTGGTCTACATATATTTTAGATTTTTTTTTTTTAGTTATTCAATAATCTCATTTAGCTTAATTCTCTGAGGACACACTTTCTCTGTGATGTTCAGCTCAGCTCGTTTACTTTTTAAATCTAACTATGCTGTTTTGTCATTATTGATTTTAATGTGGGAAGTGAACTCTAGAAGTTTTTTCCTCCTAATTGACCACTACTCTGTATTAAACCCCTCGCTAACACCAGCATGTATCTTTCCCAGCTCTGTGCTCTCAAGAAGATACGCGAAGACTAGTGGTCAATATGTGGACTTCTGCCTCATTGCCCGCCCTCTGTTTTTCTCTTGAATTTTCTCGAAACTCGAGAAAGCTAAAAGCTTCTGAAAATGGCCAATCTGTTTTGTACACTTGTATTGCCCAGTCATGATTGAGGAATTCGAGGGATGGGATTCAGAGTCTTCTCTCAAAACACACAGGCCTGCGGGGCAAGCTTCTCTTTCATGCTGGTCCTAACTGCTCCGTCCATTTGCCTGGAATTCTGGTCTACTTCAGGGCCACACTGTGTCCTTGAAAGCTGTCAAATTTGATTGAGAAATTGGGGTACTTTGAGTGAGCAGATTAGGCATTTCATTATAGCTGTAGCTGACTTGGGTGCTGATGTAAATCATCTCAGCTACTTGAAATGACCATAAGTTAAGCGATAGTGGTGTCGTGGCAGTTGATCTGTTATTCCCCCTTGGAACATTACATTTATTCTGAATGCTCAACAGGATTTTGTGGTAGACAGTTGATAGGAAGGGAGGGGAGGCTGCAACTTTATTCTGCTGCTGCTGCTGATGCTAAGTCACTTCCGTCGTGTCTGACTCTGTGCGACCCCATCAACGGCAGCCCATGAGGCTCCCCCGTCCCTGGGATTCTCCAGGCAAGAACGCTGGAGTGGGTTGCCATTTCCTTTCTCCAAGGCAACTCTATTCTACTTGAGACCATATGCAGGAGCTTTGGGTGCATTTTTCTCTCTGTCTGTCTGTCTGTCTTTCTCTCAGTGAAGTTTGGCATATGCCCATAAACAGAGAAGAGCAACTACTAAGGCCATTAATCAGGAAGGCGGCTGCTTGTGACTCTGTTGTTTTTGAGAATCATTTATTAACTTAAGACCTTAGGTTGAGTGCTATTTTTGTAAATATTGAGCCAGGCTGGGTGTAAGAATAGGAAATTCATGATTGCAAGTCACACAGTCTTCTGACATATTAATATAATCATTTTATTGTGCTGTGCTTAGTCACTCAGTCGTGTCTGACTCTTTGTGACTCCATCCATAGACTGTAGCCTGCCAGGCTCCTCTGTCCATGAGATTCTCTGAATTGCCATGCCCTCCTCCAGGGGATCTTCCCAACCCAAGGATCAAACCCAGGTCTCCCACATTGCAGGCGGATTCTTTACTGTCTGAGTCAGCAGTAAAGTCCAAGAATACTGGAGTGGCTAGCGTATCCCATCTCCAGGGGAACTTCCTGACCCAAAAATCGAACCAGGGTATCCTGCATTGCAGGAGGATACTTTACCAGCTGAGCTACCTGGGAATCCCCAATCACTTTATGACCCACTGGCAATTATTGATATTAAAGTTCATTCTAGTTTAAACCTATTGGTATTTATAGTGTATCAGTTCCTGAGGATGTATAAATTAACAAACATTAACAAATTTGCTAATATTATAAAAATTGTTCTCATTATGGACTTGAGCCTTGTCTTTGGTTGCTGCGTATAGCAACAGGTCCCACAATACTTCATGTATATCTGTATTGCCCAAATTGTTAATTTCTTATTGTAATAATACAGTATTTTAAAGTATCCTTTTTACAAGGCTGTTGTTCCCACAAGACCATAGAATTATAAAAATAAGATTTTTCATGCCTACCACCACTGGCTCAGGTCTCTGTGGTGCCCTTTAATAACATCTGCCACATTTTTAGTTACTTTTTCAATATACATCTCCTAAACTGTAGGACCATAAGAACAGTAACCATGTCTAATCTTTTCATCATTGTGTCTCCCACGTTTTGCATCATTCCTGGCACAAAGGAGACATTTAATATAACTTTAAATGAGCAAATAAAGTTAATAATGGACCCTGAATACCAGTGGCACAGACAAGACAAGGGTGTTTTTTCCCTTGCCCTTGAGCACCCCACTTGAGCAACCACAACAGTATGTCGGGCTGTTGGCAGCATGCAGTGGCCATATCTAATCTACCATGCTTTCCCCATCACTTGGGTATTCCTTTCTCGAGAGGAGAAAATACATTCGTTATTTTAATGATGTCTCTTACACAAATTTTTTTCTTATCCTTTTCTCTTCTTTACTGTAACTATAATCCTGGTCTTTATTATCTGGCCAATTTGAATACCCAGCTAAATGATTGCCTTCATTCTCCTTGCTCACTCCCACCACAAGCCATTCTAAAACATCCCATTTATCTCATTTTCCTGCTTCAAGTTCTTTGTTTCCCTGTAGCAACATTTTTCAAACTGTAGATCACAATCCACTGATGATTTGTTAAACTGATTTGTTGGGTCACCACTGACCTTTTAAAAAATCTGAAATATAATTTAAAAATATCAGAGTACATTATATGTAGTTGGAGAATTCATAATTCCTGAAACTTTTGTTTCAGTTTTAAACACACGGACACATACACATACACCCATTACCACATGATTAGATGTCAAATATTTTATGGTAACCACAGTCAGTAGAAGTTTAGTAAAGTCTGATATTAAAATCTTCCAAACGGTGCTTTGTAGTGGCAAGAGTTGAGTTTTAATGTGATTTCTGTTGAGTTGCACATAACCTCTCTGAGCTTCAGATTTCTCACCTCTATGCTATGGAAAATAATGCGTGACTAATAGAGGCCATTGGGAGAACTAAATGAGGTAATACATGCAAAATGTCACAACAGTGTTTTGTACACATTGTGTGGCTAATGACTATTAGTTTTCTGCTTATACAAACTTATTTCCTCTTCTATTCCCACTTGTATTGTCCCCTTCTACAGTATTTTTTTTTTTATTGTTCAAAAATAGCCTGAACATTTCACTTCTACTCTTTTTTTCCAAAGAACATGGGTCACTTTTATAATCATTTAACAATGGCACTTCAAATCATCATTTCAATGAAAGAATACATTCATTTGTTTAGTTTGATGCTCACAGTCATGGAAATAAATTGCCATCAGAGGTCCCAATAATGTCAGTAGAGTCACTTTCAATGAATCATTTTGCTTGTAGGTGAACAATAAAGTCACAGGTGAACAAGATCCTTAAGGTGGTGTAGAAAGATACCAGATCTAACTGGGCCCGACCAATAGCTGCATCCCAGATCCCCTTACCTGCACGGCCAGGTCAATAGCTTCCTGCCCTCCTCTCCCTATTCTCACGCCTTCAGAATGGGATCTCAGTGGGATTTAGTCCTGCCTGGGCCTGCCTGGGTTGTGTTTCTGGAATCAGTGACCTAATTTTTAATTGATACTTAGTTAATTCACAATATTATATTAATTTTAGGTGTGCAACATAATGATTTAAAATTCTATAGATTATAGTACATTTAAAGTTATTATAAAATATTGTCTGTATTCCTTGTGCTGTAAAATATATTCTTGTAGCTTATTTACTTCGTACATATTAAGAGTAGTTTGTACCTTGTAATCCTCTGCTTCTGCTTTGTTATATCCACTCATGTGTTTTATGTTTTAGATTCAGCATCTAAGTGAAAACAATACAGTATGTCTTTGACTTATTCATTAAGCATAATACCCTCCAGGTCCATCCATGTTGTTGCAAAGGACAAAATGTCATTCTTTTTATAGCAGAATAGTATTTCACTGTATGTATATACCGCATCTTCTTTATCCATTCATCTTTTGGTGGACACTTAGGTTACTTCTCCACCTTGGTTATTGTAAATAATGCTGTCATGAACATTGGGGAGTGTGCAGCAGTATCTTTTTAAATTAGTGTTTTTGTTTTCTTTGGATTTTACTCCTTTATTTTAATATCTTCCTCATCAGTTGAGTTCAGTTGCTCAGTTGTGTCTGACTGTTTGTGACCCCATGGACTGCAGCATGCCAGGGTTCCCTGTTCTTTGCCAATTCCCAGCGCTTGCTTAAACTCATGTCCATTGAGTTGGTGATGCCACCCGACTATCTCATCCTCTGTCATCCCCTTCTCCTGCCTTCAATCTTTCCCAGCATCAGAGTCTTTTCCAATGAGTCAGTTCTTCGCATCAGGTGGCCAAAGTATTGGAGCTTCAACTTTAGCATCAGTCCTTCCAATGAACACTCAGGATTGATTTCCTTTAGGATTGCCTGGTTGGATCTCTTTGCAGTCCAAGGGACTCTCAAGAGTCTTCTCCAACCTCACAGTTCAAAAACATCGATTCTTTGACATTCAACTTTCTTTATGGTCTAATTCTCACATCCATACATGACTACTGGAAAAACTATAGCTTTGACTATACAAACTTCATCAGTAAAGTAATGTCTCTGCTTTTTAATATGCTGTCTAGGTTTGTCATAGCTTTTATTCCAAGAAGCTAGCATCTTTTAATTTCATGGCTGCAGTCACCATCTGCAGTGATTTTGGAACCTAAGAAAATAAAGTCTGTCACTGTTTCCATTGTGTCCCCATCTATCTGCCATGAAGGGATGGGACCAGATGCTATGATCTTAGTTTTTTGAATGTTGAGTTTTAAGCCAGCTTTTTCATTCTCTTTCACTTTCATTGAGAGGTTCTTTAGTTCCTCTTCACTTTCTGCTGTAAGCGTGGTGTCATCCATATATCTGAGGTTATTGATGGCAGATAAGGTGGTCTGGTATTCCCATCTCTTGAAGAATTTTTCACAGTTTGTTATGATCCACACAATAAAGGCTTTAGCCTGGTCAATGAAGCAAAAGTAGATTTTTTTTAAATTTTCTTGCCTTTTCTATGACCCAGTGAATGTTGGCAATTTGATCTCTGGTTCCTCTGCTTTTTCTAAATCCAGTTTGAACATTTAGATGTCCTCTGTTCACGTACTGTTGAAGCCTCACTTGGAGAATTTTCAGCATTACTTTGCTAGCATGTGAGATGAGTACAATTGCTTGGTAGTTTGAACATTCTTTGGCATTGCCTTTCTTTCAGATTGGAATGAAAACTGACCTTTTCCAGTCCTGTGGCCACTGCTGAGTTTTCCAAATTTGCTGGCATATTGAGTGCAACACTTTAACAGCATCATCTTTTAGGATCTTCCTCATAGGCATTACCTTTACATGTTAACTTACTAATCCCTGTCCATTCTTCAAGACCCAGCACAGCAGCTATAGTCTTCCTTGACCATTGTAGCACCCAGTGGTTGTCCTAGGTTCATAGGAGCAATGGCATATATTCACAGTTCCTCCATCTTTATCCAGGGCTGACTGATGCTTTGTTCATAGTGGGAGCTCTGAAAAAGCTTACACAATGAAAGGAGAAAAGGTTCAGAGGTAGTGACACCATTGGGAATGAATGAGACTCTCTCTACAACTTACTAGTTGGACAATACCATGGGCTTACATTCTACTCATGGCTTTTATTCCTCTGAAACAGTTTAATATTCTGCCTTTGTCTTTGTGTAAAGTAAATGATTTACATGCCTTAGATATGAATGTTGAGCTAAGTGGTAGAAATAAAAAGAAAAGCAATGTTAAAAGGCAAAACCACATTTTCTTTCTATGATATGGTTATTTATCTACTATCCATCAATCAGAACTTTTAGGACTGTATTAATAAAATGAACATAAGTGCATATGTACTTGTTTTGTCAATTAAATTTAAATTGGCACTTTTATTGATGACAGCTTTATGGATTCATTTATATTGAGGCATTATTTCTGTTTGTAGTCACCAACTGGCCATGGATGTGGAGAATAACATTCAAAAGTGTCACCTCAATCTACAGCCCTTGGACTCCAAGGTGAAAATGTAAGTTATTTTAAAGTTCACATTAAAATTTTTGTGTTTTCACAGTTCTTACTCTATTAATCTATGAACTATTCTGGAGTTCATGGGTATAAGAATCACACATTTATTCACATTTATATTTATATATTACACAGTATTTCTTCCCAGTTGTAAGTAGCAACAAAGCTGTTTTGAGCACACAGCACCATTAATGGATAACATAGGGAAGTATTTGATGGCCATCACTTTGTTTCCCTTTCAGGCAAAGTAACATTCTTCAGATCTCACTAATATTTGTCACTGCCTTTCTTCTCCGTAACTTGGTTTATTCCACCTTAGACCATGTCATTTACACACATACACTCTTTCCACCCTCTTCCTTCTGTTTCCAGTCCAACTCTTGTCCAGTTATTTTAAGAAAAAATCCTTTCCTTTTCCTCCTCACTTCTTGTCCTTTCCTTTCCCTCCTCACTTCTTGTCCTTTCCTTTCTTATTCTCTCTTAATATGGCCTAATGAGATTCTCCTTCTCCCACTGCAAGTGACTAAAGCATAAAAATACTGGTATATACACCTCAGTGTTAACAAAAATAAAACTAATGAGATCAAAAGACAGACAGGCTGTATTCTAGAACAAAATAACAACCTTCTAAAACTTTATTAAGAAAGGACCCATCATAGTCACTTTGGTTGGCTGGTTGGTTTAGTCACTAAGTCGTGTCCGAGTCTTGTGACCCCATGGACTCTAGCCTGCCAGGCTGCTCTGTCCATGGGACTCTCTAAGCAAGAATACTGGAATGGGTTGCCATTTCCTTCTCCAAATAGTCACTTTAGAAGTAGTTTTAAACTGTTTATGTTTGTACTCTGTGATCCTTTCCCATTCAGATTTTTTCTTTGGGGATAAGTTATGAGCATTACCAGTGAGTGTACATAGTCTTTCTCTCTCTCTCTCCCCCTTTCCCTCACCTTCCTTCCCTCCTTCCCTCTCCCTTTCTCTCTCTCTCTCTCTCACACACACACACAGCTTAACACTCTGAAAAGCATGTATCTAGAAAATCTGAACCTGTCTGTGCTTGGTCAGGAACACTGATCATTTGCAAAAAGCCCAAAGAGGAATCTTTTAGGAAAGAAGTCACCTTGAAGAGGGGAGCATTGAGGTGTACAACTTTGAAAAAGTAAGCCATTGCTGAATGTAGGAATTGAAACAGAAATGATGCAGATATATAATATCCTGCTGGATAAAAGCAAATATGAATACACACCCCTATAAATCTACATTAACCTTGTTTATCAGTAAAAAGCTTGCCTCTGAGTGAGCACACAGGGCTGCCTCTCAACGTAAAGTTCAGATGTGGCTTCTCAACCAGTCAGGCCCCCTGCTAAGGAGCTGTGTGTCACACTTACTAAGTGAATAATGAATCAGGCTACCAAATCGTTTTATGTAAGCCGTGTGTCAGCCTCGTTCCACAAGATGCTAGTTTCCAAACATAGGTTGCTTTATTGTTAGGAATTTTCTCATTAAGATAACGTTCTCTTAACTGAAAAAGCACTGGAAAGGAAGGTTGGCTGTGTGAAAAATTAAAGTGATTAATTTGTATGCTGAAATTAAGTTAAGAAACCTCCCTGGTCTTTTTTAGTTTTCATCTTCTCCAATCTGTAGAGACAGAGGGGCAGGTGCCAGAGAGAGGAGCAGGCAAAGAACAAAAAGAATCTCTGTGCCTAAGAGCCCAGTAGCTCTGAGAATCTGGGATTTTATGTGTAGCTGGTATGATGGAGGAGTCTCAGCTCAGTGAGGTGCAAACAGAATGGTTTTATCTCTTCTAATAACTCTGAACCCCATTTCCACTCAGTGGAGGGGGATGAGGGAGAGAAAACTTAATCTTACCCAATAATGGAATTTGAGTCCCATCGGAGAATTGACTCCAGTTCAGTGACTATTGTCTAATCTGGTTATTAAATTCCTAACTCTCATGACAGTTTGAACACCTCCCCTCTACATGCATTATATCTTCCCCACAGCTGTGCAGCCGGCTCCCTTCCCTTCCCTCTCCTCTTTCTCTTTCCCTGTCACCCCTCCTTTCTCCTCTCCTCCCCTTCTGGTGCCACCTCTCCCACCCTCTGAGGGCTAAACATCAAGGCTGCTCCAGGTTTCCTGTTGATGGTGAGCTTTCACACCCTAGGCAGTTCCTTCCTTAAAAGAGTTGGGACTCTGTGGGAAGGGTCGCTGGGTCTCCCCTGAGCCCCTACCTGTGGTGTGGGTTGCACCCCTCATTGTGTCTCTTGCTTTGCTGGTGGTCTTCCCCAGGCTGACCTTGGCATTCTCAACAAGGAATACCTTGGCATACACCCATTCCTGCTTCTCAAGGGACCTTTAGACCTACAGAGCCTTGGGTATGAAAGGTGATGTTTTATTCCATGTTCCAGAGTTACTGTCAAACTTCACAAGCTTTCTGTATGGTCTTCTGTCTTCTCTTGGTGGGAACCAGCTGGAAACCTATCTTTCCCAGGTAGAAGGGGTATGGGGAGAAGGAGAAGCTGGGGTTACTACATCGTAACATTTGCTTTCCCGTAGACTCTTCAATCCCCTCCCTAATGAGAAGAGAGAAGTAGGTTCCAATGAAGGTTTTCTGGACGGTCCAGCCCCTGCAAGCCCTGAGATGGGATGTACTTTGGCAGGCCAATCTCTGGTGGGGGTCAGTAGGAGCAGGAAAGGACCTCAGTCATTCCTTCACACTCAGGACAACATTAAAAGGAGGCAGTTTGATAAGAGCACGTCCCTGGCGGTTCACTTGGTAAAGCATCTGCCAGCAATGCAGGAGACCCAGGTTCAATCCATGAATGGGGAAGATCCCCTGGAGAAGGAAATGGCAACACAGTCCAGTATTCTTGCCTGGAAAATCCCATGGACAGAGGAACCTGGCAAGCTGCAGTCCACAGGGTCACAAAGAATTAGACATGACTTAGAGACTTAGTCCTTAGTCAGGAAAGTACACCATAGGCCTCGTCAGGGGCCTTAAAGAAAAAGACAAAAATCTAGACTCCTGTTCATTTAATTAATAGTAGTTTGGGGGAACCTTGCTTTGCTAGGAGGTTTAGTGAAATGATTCTCTGGTGGCTCAGATGGTAAAGCATCTGCCTGCAATGCAGGAGACCTGGGTTCGATCCCCAGGTTGGGAAGATCCCCTGGAGAAGGAAATGGCAGCCCATTCCAGTACTCTTGCCTAGAAAATTTCATGGATGGAGGAGCCTGGTGGGCTACAGTCCATGGGGTCTCAAAGACTTGGACACAACTAAGCAACTTCACTTCACTTAGAGACTAAACCACCGCAACCAGTAGGTGGCAGTGCAAAGTATTTGCCCCCTGGAAGGAATTAGAGGCCTGTGGGGGAAAGAACAAGTGTGCTGAGAGTGGAATTTAGAGGAAATGTCAGGAAGAGCAAATCCCCTGGCTCAAGAATGCCGCTGTTAAGAGGTAATTTTGTGTTTTAGACTCAGAGGATCAAAGAACTGCATCAAAAGGGCGAAAGCAATCAGGATTGCACAGCTATTAATAAAAAGTCACTTTGGGGAGGTGAAAGGCAGGAAGATCAAGCAAAGGAAAGCCTCTTAAGTCAGAAAACTTAGTGAAGGCAAAAGTCATAGTGAAAGCACCATGACAAATGCTCTTATGCAGCCCTAAGACACAAAGTATTCTTTAAAAAATTATTTTTAATTGAAGGATATTTGCTTTGCAATATTATGTTGGTTTCTGCCATACATCAACATGAATCAGCCATAGGTACACATATGTCCCGTCCCATCTCCTCCCACCTCCCACCCCATCCCAGCCTTCTAGGTTGTCACAAGGTTTGAGCTAGGGCCAAGGCTGCCCAAGGGTCTGGGAATGAGTGTGCACAGCAGAGAAGTGCAGGCTTTAGCAGGGAGGCCTGGCTGCAGAGGAAGGAAATGGACCCTCCAAACCCCTTCAAATCCCTGCCCTTCACATCAGGGTCACTCCTTGCATGTTGCAGTGAGACCGAAAGTACATCTTCTGAACACAGGCCATCATTTAAAACTTGATTATTAACTCTGTGTGGTCTGTCTCTTTATGTTTTTAACAATATGTTTATTTTGTGATGGAATAACATAAAGATCTACCAAATACGAATCATCTTTTAAAAGTCTTCTCATTAAATATGATCAATTCCTCTCCTTACTTTTTATTAGCATATTTTATTTAGTGATGAAATAACATTTCGACTCTAAAAGGGAGAGAGACAGAGACAGACAGACATAGTCTTGAGAAGGAAGACAATTCCCCAAATAAGTCAAACTCAAATATCAGTAAAACCCGAAGTGCCTTTGTTTGAAAGTACTGCCTATCAATTTGTCAAAATTTTGTTTAAATTTCATTAAAAGAAGCCATGAGGGGTGAGGGGTTAAGAGAGCAGACTTTGAAGCTAGAGCACCCTAGGTTCAAATCCCAGCCCTGCTCCTTGTCTGCTGAGTGACCTTGGGAGCATTGCTTACCTATCTGGGCCTTCATTGCATTCTTCTATAAAATGAGAACACGAACCATATCTTAAAAGATTGTAGTGAGCTTTCAATGAGAAAATCTAAGAAAAACATTTACACTAGTGTGTCTTCCCCATGCAATTGTACCTTTTCTAAACATATTTTTATATCAAATTGGGCTAATAAAATATTTCCTGTAAAGATCCTCAGAAATCCAGTATATCATATGCTGCAGCCCACCAGACCCCTCTGTCCATAGGATTCTCCCAGCAAGAATCCTGGAGCAGGTTGTCATTTCCTCTTCCAGGGGATTTCCTATCCCAGGGACGGAATTTGAACCTCCTGAATTGGCAGGCAGTTTCTTTACCACTAAGCCACCAGGGAAGCCCTTATGATTTGCACCTATTACTTAAAAATATTTGAAAGTGTCTGGTTTTCTTAAGTAATTATAGTGATTTATCTAGAACCACTATTTGTCGTTTGGGGCTAAGTGACATAAATATAAATACCATATCTTTGACTCCTTGCAAGAATATGGAAACATTATTGTTGTTCCCATTTTGTGCATCAGCAAAGTGTAGGCCTGAAAGTTGAGTACTTTTCCCAAGGCCACAGCTAATAAGAAGTAAAACTGAGCAAGAACCTACATCACTCTAATCTGCCTGCAATGCAGGAGATCCAAGATCAATCCTTGAGTTGAGAAGATCCCCTGGAGAAGGGCATGGCAACCCACTCCAGTATTCTTACCTGGAGAATCCCATGGACAGAGGAGCCTGGAGGGCTACAGTCCCTAAGGGTCGCAAAGAGTCAGACACGATTGAGTGACTAAGCATGTGCAAACATGTTTAGTTTCCACGAGGTTTTGTTTCAAGACATCAACACACAAAGATCCTGAACTATGTCCTCCCACAGACACACTGAACCCACAACTACGAATGGAACAATTCCCTCTCAGAGGGAAAATTAAAAACTGGTGGAGTAACCCCTTCATATTGGGCAGACAAGAGGGAAACCATATCAAAGTGGATAGGAAAGGCTGAGACACAATCTCTCCATGAAACGCTGGTGTGATGACTCCTATTTGGGAGTGCACTCAAAATCTTGCGCTTCTCTCTGAGGAGACAAAGAGTTATACTCTGCATTGAACACCCCAACTGTCATGACTGGCCCCTGAGAGATGAGTTCCCCAAGCATTTGGCTTTGAGGACCATTTGGCTCATGCTCACGAGATTCTAGAGGTTATGGTGAACTGAGGAACCTCTCTTAAAGAGCCTGTGTGCAGATTCACCCACTCCAGGGCTCAGCACAGAAGCATCCTTTAAAAAAGTGCCCAGACTTCATGTCAAAGAACTCATTTGCTGATTTGAAAGCTGGTCAGCCCCAGCACACAGTCTCCCTTTTATAGCAGAGGAGTAGGATATGGACCACAAGCAACGGAGAAAGTGTTCTTATAAACAGTTACCACTCCCAGGGCACAGCGAGAGGGAGCAGAGCCAAGAGCTCAGTCTTGATGTGAAACAGGAGGCTTCTAATTAAGTGCACATCTAAGGGCTGACTGTAAACCTTTCCTGAGACATTGGGGGGTGGGCACTAATCTTCAAGTTGCCCCTCGGCCATACTCCAAAGCTTCATCGTCTCTTGCAGAGGAGCTCTTGTGAGTGTCTGGGGCCCCAGTTTTTACATCTGGTGCCCTGGATATTGGGCTTCCTTGGTGACTCAGTGGATAAAGAATCTTCCCACAATGCAGAAGACTCAGGAGCCTCGGGTTTGATCCCTGGGTTGGGAAGATCCCCTGGAGGAGGGCATGGCCACCTACTCCAGTATTCTTGCCTGGGATTTCCATGGACAGAGGAGCTTGGTGGGCTACAGTCTATGGGGTCCCAGAAGAGTTGGGCACGGCTGAAGCAATTGAGTATGCACACCCTGGTTATTGTGACTGCCACCCAGGGAATGTTACCCCTTGATCCCTTCCTGGCTCTGGAGGCCAGCAGGGCTTGTGCTTATGGTCCCACAAGACTGTGCGTATTTGTACTTTTTTGAAAGCTGCTTCCTGACGGTCTAGCTTCCAATGAGTCCAAATCTAGGTGCTGACTGAGATCCTCCCCTTTGTGGCACTCACTGGTCTGTGTGTGTGTACTCAGTCATTCAGGCATGTCTGATTCTCTGCAACCCCATGGACTGAAGCCCGCCAGGCTCCTCTGTCGATAGGATTTTCCAGGCAAGAATACTGGAGTGGGTTGCCATTTCCTCCTCAAGGGGATCTTCCTGACCCAGGGATTGAACCCACGTCTCCTGTGTGGGCACACCCTTAGCTACTGGGAGTTATTAAAAGTGAAATGGGTTGTTTGGATAAGCAGAAGCTTGGGAGACAATCAAGAGCTGGGGCAAGGTTGAATGATAAGGTTTATCTCCTACACAAGGCCAACCCTTCAAGACTGGGAGAAGGGGCTGTTTCATCTAATACATAGAAACTGGTAGTTGCAAGTAATAGAAACTCAACTCAAACTAACTTGTATATAAAAAAAGAGATTTTTTATTATATTACCTAACATAAACATCCAAGGGGCACAGTCACCAGGCATCTCTGTCTTCTGTAAGCTCTTCTCTCTTCATTCTCTCCCAACATTGTAGCAAACTGGTCACGGATAGCTCAAGGTTACCAATTGCAAACCTCCAGGGGCAAGAGGGGGCTTCTCTTTCTGTAGCCTCTTGTTGCCTGGCTTGAGCCATGTGAGCTTCTATGAACCAATCGCTGCCCTCTGGGTGTTCAGTCTGGCACACAAGCTGCTCTCTACGGTGGAGGGGTGGGATCTGCCTCATTCATAGCTCATTGGTTGAGGGTTGGTGGGTCCCCGTGGAGAAATGGGTGCTGGAACCAAGAGAAGTTAATGTTGGGCAGGCAAAACCTACCACTATGATAATAATATTAGTGGAGCCTTCCCGACAGCCCACATGTGGTAGGGCTGATTGGGAGAATGCACACAAAAAGAGCTGTATAAAATCGTTTCCTAAGATACTTAGACTTGTCTTTTCTTTGATGGTGCCCTCTTTTCTCATCCTCAAATTCCACTTACTTTGGGTAATAAAGTATTTTTTTAAATTATTTAGTAAGTTTTACATGAGAATCCAGATATCTGGCTGCCTTTGAAAAGGTCTGGTAACTACGGACTGTGCCTTGATGGGGGATTCCCCCTCACAAGGGGCAGGTATTGCCCAGTCTTGCCCCCACCTGACCCCGTCGACATCGGGATCCTCTTCCTATCTTCATATCCTCTGCCGTCATTTCTGGGATCCTCCTGCATCCTACCAGGTACCTTCACTTCCATGCCTTTGTCCAAGGTCTTTTCCTCTTCCTCCCTAGCAGTCTAAATCCCATCCATCCTTGAAAACCAATTGAAAACCAGGACTCTCTCGAACCTCCTCTAAGCATCCCAACTCTCAGAGTGTTCTCTGCTGCTCTTCCTCTGTAAGGACATCCAGAGACGACCAGAACTGCCCAGGCTGTAAGTCCCCAAGTAGCTGTGAGTGTGGGAGAGAAGCACCACCCTATGAAACTGACGAGGTAGGGTAGAGGCAGATGATTATGCCGTCCCTGAGACAAGGGAAGATAAATCGGAATTGAGCTGGCAAAGAAATTGAAAAATGTATTTATCATCTCTTTTGAAGTAAATTTCTACACTTTATTTATAATTCAACATATGGGAACACACAGAGAGTGCTCCCTCTCTGCAACCAGCTTTTAAAGCATTATATTGATGGTATTGCTTAGTTTCAGAAGTAAAAATGTCAAGGTAGTTAGTGTTCAGGGTTTTCACTGCAGCCGTAAAGGAGACTTGTGAGTAGAAATTGTGATAAAGCTGGAATAAGAGAGTGAAAGTCATTCCCTTTGACTGAGGGACAAATGCCTCTGCATTTTAATTCTCTCCTACAGTAAAATAACATTTAGAGATGGTATTCTGAGGTTAAATTAAATTAAATTAAATTAAATTCATAATTTAATCTATGAACATCGTATCAGTGCAAAGAGGAGTAAATGTATGATGCAAATACTTTTCTATGATTCAGAGAGTAATAATAGCAAGGCTCTACCATTCAAAAGAAATAGTGTAGCAATTTAGAATAGCAGCCTAAAGTGATGTGACTGGCCTTTCATTTTTGACCCCTAAATTTAAAGAAAAAAGAACGTAATATAATATGCTTTCGACTAAGTAAAACTGTTTTCATATATGTAGACAAGGATAATAAGGTAAATATTCAAAAACTGAAATAGCTTTTTAATTAAGGAAATGAGTGGGCTTATACCAATAGATGATTTTAATGCCTATTTTAAAGCCATTTGTATATATAAGATTCTGATGCTGGGAAAGATTGAGGGCAGGAATAGAAAGGGGCTGCGGAGTTCCAAAGAATGGCAAGGAGAGGTGAGAAAGTCTTCGTCAGTGATCAATGCAAGGAAATAGAGGAAAACAACAGAATGGGAAAGACTAGAGATCTCTTCAAGAAAATTAGAGATAACAAGGGAACATTTCATGCAAAGATGGGTTCGATAAAGGACAGAAATGGTATGGACCTAACAGAGGCAGAAGATATTAAGAAGAGGTGGCAAGAATACACAGAAGAACTGTACAAAAAAGATCTTCGTGACTGAGATAATCACGATGGTGTGATCACTCACGTAGAGCCAGACATCCTGGAATGTGAAGTCAAGTGGGCCTTAGAAAGCACTACGAACAAAGCTAGTGGAGGTGATGGAATTCCAGTTGAGCTATTTCAAATCCTGAAAGATGATGCTGTGAAAGTGCTGCACTCAAAATGCCAGCAAATTTGGAAAACTCAGCAGTAGCCACAGGACTGGAAAAGGTCAGTGTTCATTCCAATCCCAAAGAAAGGCAATGCCGAAGAATGCTCAAACTACTGCACAATTGCACTCATCTCACACACTAGTAAAGTAATGCTCAAAATTCTCCAAGCCAGGCTTCAGCAATACGTAAACCGTGACTTCCAGATGTTCAAGCTGGTTTTAGAAAGGGCAGAAGAACCAGAGATCAAATTGCCAACATCCTCTGGATCATCGAAAAAGCAAGAGAGTTCCAGAAAAGCATCTATTTCTGCTTTATTGACTATGCCAAAGCCTTTGGCTGTGTGGATCACAATAAACTGTGGAAAATTCTGAAAGAGATGGGAATACCAGACCACTTGACCTGCCTCTTGAGATACCTATATGCAGGTCAGGAAGCAACAGTTAGAACTGGACATGGAACAACAGACTGGTTCCAAATAGGAAAAGGAGTACGTCAAGGCTGTATATTGTCACCCTGCTTATTTAACTTATATGCAGAGTACATCATGAGACGCTGGGCTGGAAGAAGTACAAGCTGGAATCAAGATTGCCAGGAGAAATATCAATAACCTCAGATATGCAGATGATACCACCCTTATGGCAGACAGTGAAGAGGAACTAAAGAGCCTCTTGATGAAAGTGAAAGAGGAGAGTGAAAAAGTTGGCTTAAAGCTCAACATTCAGAAAACGAAGATCATGGCATCTGGTCCCATCACTTCATGGCAAATAGATGGGGAAACAGTGGAAACAGTGTCAGACTTTATTTTGGGGGGCTCCAAAATCACTGAAGATGGTGATTGCAGCCATGAAATTAAAAGACGCTTGGAAGGGAAGTTATGACCAACCTAGATAGCATATTCAAAAGCAGAGACATTACTTTGCCAACAAAGGTCTGTCTAGTCAAGGCTATGGTTTTTCCAGTGGTCATGTATGGATGTGAGAATTGGACTGTGAAGAAAGCTGAGCGCTGAAGAATTGATGCTTTTGAACTGTGGTGTTGGAGAAGACTCTTGAGAGTCCCTTGGACTGCAAGGAGATCCAACCAGTCCATCCTAAAGGAGATCAGTGTTGGGTGTTCATTGGAGGGACTGATGTTGAAGCTGAAACTCCAATACTTTGGCCACCTCATGCAAACAGTTGACTCATTGAAAAAGACCCTGATGCTGGGAGGGATTGGGGGCAGGAGGAGAAGGGGACGACAGAGGATGAGATGGCTGGATGGCATCACCGACTCAATGGACGTGAGTTTGAGTGAACTCTGGGAATTGGTGATGGATAGGGAGGCCTGGCGTGCTGTGATTCATGGGGTTGCAAAGAGTGGGACACAACTGAGCCACTGAACTGAACTGAACTGAACAGAGGATGAGATGGTTGGATGGCATCCCCGATTCATTGGACATTAGTTTGAGTGAACTCTGGGAAATATTGAAGGATAAGGGAAGCCTGGTGTGCTGCAGTCCATGGGGTCACAAAGAGTTGGATACTAACTAGAGAATAAACAACAAACAACAAATGTCACATTTTATCAATTAAGAAAAGAAGAGGATATCCTTCCACTTCGAAGGGGAGAATACTCTCTTCTTAATCTTTGACTTAAGGAAAACTGGTATGTCATTTTCCAGATCCCATAGAACTACAAAGGAGAAGAAAATGCTTTAAATTCTTTGCAGATCTCACCTGGGTTTTTGTCCAGCAGTGTTTTGTTTTGTTTTGTTTTTTTTTGAAGGTGTCATGCTGCCCCCTGCTGTTCATCACGCTAAAATATAACTTCTCAAAATGAAAGTTGCTCAGTCTTGTCGAACTGTTTGAGACCCCCATGGACTATACAGGCCATGGAATTCTCCAGGCCAGAATACTGGAGTGGGTAGCCTTTGCCTTCTCCAGGGGATCTTCCCAACCCAGAGATTGAACCCAGGTTTCCCACAGGTGGGAAGAATCTCCCAGGTGGATTCTTTACCAGCTGAACCACAAGGGAAGCCCAACTTCTCAAAAGGCTACTATATCTTCGTTCTATATTTTCTGAATAACCAAGACAATTAAAAAGTGGGGCTTAGAGAGAGGAATACTTCATGTCCTATAAACGTGTGGGTATCCTATGAGTTGTCAGTATTCTCTATTTTTTAAGTTACTTTAAAAAAAATCACATGCTTTTAAGTCCTTGATGGGCAGGTTTACAAGCTGTAGGTGTCCAAAAGTAGCAGAACTTTTCAGCAGTGCTCTGGCAGTTGCCAGCGCTTCAAGCACTTTGGATGACATGGAAATTAGCTGCCAAAAGTTTGATACTCCCTTAGTAAAATGGATCCCAGAAGAAACAAGAGGATTACCACACTCAGCCACCCTTACAGGACCCTCTTACTCTTACAGGAGTCTCTCTGAGATCCTGTTTAAAATTTTAAACCAAAGGAAAATAAATAAATAAGGGTATATTTTGAGAAGACATTAAATAAGAAAACAGTGACCATCTATGACCAAGGGCCCCAGCAGCTCATAGTTTCAGGGAAAATTGGCCTCTGATCCCTGGGTTGTTTCACTGTAGTTTCTGGACTTTTCCTTGAACATTATAACTCACAAAGCCTTAATAAATGAGGGAACACATACAAATGTGTATGTGTTCTTTATGTTCTCTGATTATTGAGAATGGACAGTTTCTGAACTATTCTAGCCAAATGAAAACAAATGTTTGTTTATACAAAAACACCTTCAGTAACTTTGTTTGTATGTGGAAGAATTGAAGAAGATCAAATGCTTCCAGGAGTTGAGAAGAGATCATGAGAGAATCAGCACAGCCATTTAAAACTATTTTCAAAAGCTGAATCCTGACAACTGGTGTTCATGTCTAGCAACTCCCAGGAGAAAACAGATTCAGTTCCTTGGTCACATGTGAAAATCTAGATATTAATCTCTTCAAAGATTAGAAACTAGTCCAAATGGAGAAAAGTCACTTAGCTTTCATGAAGAAGTGAAGTGAAATGAAGTTACTCAGTCGTGTCCGACTCTTTGCGACCCCATAGACTGTAGCCTACCAGGCTCCTCCCTCCAGGGGATTTTCCAGGCAAGAATGAAGAAGAGGTTTCTGTTATTCAGATCAGAAGATGACTCTTTTGAGAGTTACTAACCACAGGACATAAAAAACTTCCTTGGGTGAAATCTCAAGAAGCCACCTAATCATGAGTTAATTTTCTGCATAGTACATAACAGTTTGAAATATTTTTGTCTTCTCTGTTGATGTCTTTGTTTATTCATCATACATTACCAGTTTCCTTCCACAGTATGTAAAATCCATGACCGCAGGGCACTTGCCTGTCTTGTCCCAGAGCAGAGCCAATGCCTTTGGTCACATAGACTATACCATCTAACATCATGGAACGCCCTTCACCTTGAAGTCTGTGTGAATGGCCCCCCTAGGGCTGTGCTGTCTCCTCTATCCAGAGCCAAGTGCTGACCCTGGCACAGAACAGTTCTTTCAACAATAATTTATTATTCTCACTTGAAAAAGTGATGAGAAATTGAAAGGTTTTGTGTCCCATAAGTCGAAGCATGTACATTTACATGTGCAAACTGATTGCACTTTGACAGATGACTTTTTCTAAGTTATTTCTTATAGACTGGTTTAGTTCAGGTAAGCTTGTGAAAGTCAAACCTATAACACAGACAGTCCAGGTCTTCTGACTTCCCATGTCACGCTCTGTGTGCTTGAGGTTCCTGGTCAAAGTCAATTCCTTCGGAATCCTCGTGCTTGTCAGAGTCTGAGTCTATGACTGGAGTGACGGTGCCTGTGCTTTTTGTTTGTTTTTGGCAGCATTCAGCGAGCATGGCGTGAATACCTGCAGCGGCAGGAGCCCCCGGAGAAGCGGAGCCCCTCCCCGCCCTCCGTGTCCTCGGACAAGCTGAGCAGCTCTGTCAGCATGAACACCTTCTCCGATAGCAGCACACCCGTGAGTGCACATGTCCTTCTCATGACTCGGTTGGCCAGTCATCTGGTCTCCAGGGCTTTGGCTCCAAGAGAGGAATCTGGGGATGTGAGCAGGTGGTTTGTGATCTACAAGTTGCTTGTTTGCTATGGTGAGGGTTTTGTCATCTCAAAGATGTGGGTCATGAAGGCAAAGAGAACTTTATGAAGGCTTAGGGAATTGACTGCATTTGAAATCAGTCTAAACTATGCATTTGTGTGTTGGCATTCCTCTGTTACTTTTTACTTTTCTTGATGATAGTGTGTTCCTTTTAATCTGTGCTGTTGGCAGCCTTTTGTGGCACAAATAGGATAGATTAGCTTGGTTACTAGGATTTTAAAGAGAACTTTCAGGAGAAGAACTGAAAGGGGTCTTGGATTCAGAGATTGCATCTTAAAGGCTTTCAGGGCTGGGTAAGTAACCCATGTGACTGATGGGGAGAGTTGTGACTGGCTCACCTAAAGGGACACTCCCCACCCCCCACTCCCGCCACACACACACCTCCCCCGGCTCCTGGAAGTATGTTGCCAAGTGTTGCCAGAGATCATTTTCCTTCTTCAGAAGATTTTTATATGTTGGCAATCAGTAAGAAAATTTTAAATGTAAATAGACCATGCCTGCAGACCACAATTTTCCCAGGTCCACTAGTTTAAGAACTCTGGAGTACAGGGTTGAGGAATGGAGGAATTTGAGGGAAGCCTCTGTTTAAAAAAAAAAAAAAGAACACCAAATGTATAAGGAAATAAATGATTAGGCAATTGTAACACAGAGTTGTGTGGATTTAGCCATTGTGATCAGTTACCATAGTCACTGGAGTACTGAAATAGGAAGAAAAATGAACTATACACGTGTATTGTTATTTTTAAAAAAATCATCCTTGACTGCTTTGTAATCAAATTTATTTGGTTGTAAAAATGCTTCCCAACAGCCAAAATAATGCATTCACATTGGGATCAAGCAAAGGTACTTTGAAATGTTTTCAGATGATTGCATTACATATTCTTTAATAAATGGCTTTATCTAGTTACGGATTCTAAAGAGAGAAGCAAGTTAAGTTTATAGCTGTGGAAATAATGGTGGCAGAAGATCTATTTTTAGCTGGCATTAGAAATGGAATACGGTGAATCTGCACTTTTTAAATACAGTTTTGGTAGGGGGCATGTGTTGTCTTAACTGGCCTCACCGTCACTAGAGGGCGCTCATGAACCACTTTGGAAAAGGTCTGCGTTTAGCAAAGTTTGTATTTAATTCTTGATTTGTCAGTGAAAAAGAATGTGAAAATTGAGTGTTTAGGATACCTTCGCTGTAAATGTTAATAGAAGGTACAAAGTAAACGACTCGGAAGCCTTGATCTGAGTGATGGAAACTGAGTATGAGAAATCACTCTGCCCCGGAGTTAAAGGCTTGAGTTTACTACCACCTTCGTGCTTTCTCAGCCCTAATTCCAGACAATAGCAACTGTCTAGAAATCCCTGATGGTTTTAGTATTGCTTTAGGATAGTTAACCTTTTGGCTTATTGAAATTCTGGAAGAATCTATCTTTGCTTTATATTTATGCTGCTGCATCGCTTTGATTCTAGCACCTCAGGTGTTTTTGTGCCTAAAATGCATGTTCTTCCCCCTCGTTGGTCATTATGTTTACATCTATCTTTGCACAGCTTTGCTAATGGTTTCGCCTTATTTAATGTAGCCTAGACTCCAGGGGCCCTGAGGTTTCTTAGTAGCAGAGATTTTCCCTTTCTGGTGTGCCCAGCAATTTGGTTTCCCATAAGGTGTGTCAGACTGAATTGAGAGTGGCACCCTGCTCCACCACCATGTCATCATGCCTTAGCTCTGTGCCCATGGGACAAAGATGACTCTATTTCCTGTGTGGGAGTCTGGCTCACTCCTGACTGCCTACAAACACTGAAAATCAAAGCAGACTTTCAAAAATCATTACTGGAATTAGCTTCAGAAAGCAAGCAGATCCTGCCCAGAATTCTAATGTTGACTATGAGAACAACTTTGGTATTGATGATGGCAATGGTGTGACACTAAATACAGAATAAAACATGAAAATATAAGATGTTGGCACATTCCCAAGTCTCTCATTTGTCAGGCAGGTAAAATACCAAAGCCATTATTGTTTAAAACTTTATGCTTCATTGTTTGGAACTGGTATAACTAAAGGTTGTTTTATCTTCCATGATTATCCCTTTGCTGAGGCTTCATTCAAAAAGATTCATTCATTCTCACATCTTTTGTTGGTGACAGCCCCATGAAAAGAAAATGACTTTGCTCTACCTTGACTGACCTGCCAGACCCACTGGGTTCATATATGAACCCTATCAGGGGAGCAGATAGGAAGACTTGGTTTTACCACCCTCTGATGAGTAGACCTCAAATTTATGGACGGGATAAGGATGACCCCCAGCTCACCTTGGCTAAGCCTGTCATAAAGAGAAGAGCTTTTTCAAATAATCAGAAAGTCCTTCGGAACTTCAGGGTTAGAAGCCTTTGGTCCCAGTCAAATTCTGTCAGTGAGGTGTCTCCCTAGGGGATTTCCCAGGCCCCTGACTTCTGCTGGATCCTCTCTGCTTGCTGAACCACAGTCCTCTTCCTCTGGGCTTGATCTGTCACTGTTGCTGCTGAGACCATTGTCTGTCTTCTCCAGTCTGATCAGCGGTCTGTTTCCTTCTACGCCTCTACTAACCTCTAACACAACCTCAGTTGGAGGCCAGTCTGCTCTTGCCTAACCTGTGGGCCTTGCCAGCTGCTCACCCGCCCCCATGCCTATAATAACTGCAATTACTGTTCATCCTAGCTGTCTCCTCTGGGCATGTGCTACATGGGAAGCCAGAAACCTGATCCAGGGTAGTCCTTGTGCTGAGCTGAGAATGATGCGTTTGCATGCTCGTGTTCTCTTTTGGCCAAGCATGTAGTTAATACAGTTCTTAGAATGTTTCGGCTGTAAATTAAACAGCAACAGTAATGTTTCCGTATGAGCTCTCAAATTCACCATCTTAGTAAGACCTGAGCACTTGTTGTATGCCAGGCACTTCGCCAATGCTTTCTGTGGATTATTTCCTTTAATCGTCTCTATGACCATATAAAGGAGGTCCTGTTATTATCTCCATTTTACAGATGATGAAGATAAGACTTTGAGAGATAACCAGCTTGCCTTGGGTTACTCACTGGGCTGGAGCCTGCATGCTTTACTGTTCTACTATATTGCAGCACTTGAAAATAAGCCTTCATTTAGACATGGTCAAGCAGTGAAAGACATAATCATTGCATTAATGCATTTCTAGGGCTGTTTTACAATTGAGTAGGTATAAACAGTGAATGAAATAATTGAAAAAAGAACGCTCATTTGATTTTATAAATTGCCTCATTCAATGCTCTTTGATTAAAACCTCAAACCTCAGCTGCTCAATGCCAAATTAAAGAGCAACAGGAGGGAAGATAATATTAAGTTATGTTAGCAATTTGCATATTAAGTGCCCTTTATCACAGTGTATCATGTGGTAACAGAAAAATTTGTTTTAGAAATAACAATTTTGAATACCAGCTGTTATTAAGAAAAGGAACTTGTGGGTATCAAAGTGAGAAGCAAAGAATAACTTTTTTTAACCATAAAAATATTAGTTATTGCATAGAGGACAACACTGGAAAATGCTTTGTGGTTTTTTTTTTTTTTTTTTTTCTTAAGCAAATTCATGTGACCAAATACTTATTTTTTTAGTTCCCAGTTTTAAGAAATCTGTGATTTATGCAATAGGATATCATGGAAAGAAGCTATAGAATGGTACCTTGTAAAGCATTAGGTTTATACCTTTTTAAAAAATCAATAGCATATCCCTGCATAAATACAAAAAAATCTTTCCTTGTTTGGAGACATTCTGAGTCCCATTTGTTTTGAAGGGATTCCCTCTGCCTGGGTCTTCCTTCCTGGCCACACCCACTTTCCCCCATTGGTTCCCATACTGTTACCGTCTGGCCTGTAGGGGGCAGTGTGGATCAGGGAATAGAGACCTGGCTTGGTAAGAGGACCTGAGGACCTGACTTAAAATAGCAGTTCTGCCACTTCTTTTGAGTCTAAGGTTATCACTTGAGAGGCCCTTCTTCAACTGCCAATTGGAAATAATAGATTTAGAGACAGATAGATTGTTACTGCTGTGAAGATTAAATGGCACTGCATGTGTAAAACAGCACAGAACCTGGGCCCTGAGGTCTCTCAATAAATGTTAGTCAATTCTGAACCCACTCTTGAAAACACTCCATGCCTTCAAAACACTGTGGAAAACTTGTGAAGAGCACAGGTAACAGTTTTACCTTGATTCCCACTGAGGGAGCCGGGGCTGCGTGCAGCCTGTTTTCAATTCACCAGATGAATCCATGAGAATCAAATTGTGCCCTCAAGTGTGTGTGTGTATATAAATATATTTTTTTCATATGTTCAGGGTATATATGTATATGTGTATAGGTTTTGAGATTGGAGCTGTACTTTAAAAAGTAATATATTATGCATTCATTTTAGTATTGATCCTTTAAAAACGAATTTTCAATGCTCAAAGTTGATGTCAGGTGCAAGTACTTTTGCCTCTAAACGAGTTTCTTTTGATAAATCACACCCACATACATAGTAAAAGAAAAATTTTTGTTCAGTTGCTCAGTTTTGTCTGACTCTTTGTGATCTCTTGGACTGCAGCATGCAAAGCTTCCCTGTCCTGCACTATCTCCCAGAATTTGCTCAATCTCATGTGCAGTAAGTTGATGATGCCATCCAACCATCGCATCCTCTGTCTCCTCTTCTCCTCCTGCCCTCATTCTTTCCCAGCACCAGCGTCTTTTGCAGTGAGTCAGCTCTTTGCATCAGGGGGCCAAAGTATTAGAGCTTCACCTTCAGCATCAGTCCTTCCAGTGAATATTTAGGGTTGATTTTCTTTAGGATTGACTGGTTTGAAAAGAAAATCTAGATTATTCTACTCACTTCAGACTTGAGGAAAAACAAATGGCGGACTCTGCAGCGTGTTGGGGAGAACAGGGTTTCCTGGCCTCACCTCTCAGGCAGGCCAGTGCAGAAAGAGCCCTTCCAGCAGCTGCCCACACCCCCACAACCACCACCACCACGAGGCCCTACTTCACTCCTGGGCAGAAGCAATTACAGTTCTTGTGATTCTTGAGCAGTTTCTGTAGTTCTTGTAATTCTTGACCAGGTTCAGGAGCAGTGGTCTAGACCAACTCAAGACCCTGATACCCTAATTGTCCTGGTGAAAAGCCGTGGAGCCCTCATATTTATGGGGCTGCTGGAATGGTCCTGGCGTTCAGCGTAAGTGCTGAGTAGTCAATAACAGGCAGCCAGGTGACCCACCATACCTCCCCAAGGACACCACCAAAGCCAGCACTGAGCCTGCCTGCCAGACATGGCAAGTGTGCCTATATTAAATATGCTTAATTATCCTCAAGTTTTATTACCCTTTTTGAGATTTACAACCTCT
This sequence comes from Bos taurus, assembly GCF_002263795.3. Taxonomy (NCBI): domain Eukaryota; kingdom Metazoa; phylum Chordata; class Mammalia; order Artiodactyla; family Bovidae; genus Bos; species Bos taurus. The sequence continues at coordinate 108,221,500 of NC_037328.1, read as the reverse complement.
AGGCTTTAAATACATCAGGAAAAATCTAGTAACTAAACGGAGAAAGTCTTCTTACAAAGTTGCACTTGTTCTAGGAGGAAACTCAGGCCCTAAAAGACTGGACTTCCAGTACAGTCTTGAGGGCTGTGACATTATAGAGAATGTAAGCCTTGTGCTACTTAATAATTTAATAACCTAGATTTTCCAGGTCAGGGACAAGTTACAGTATTATGCTCAGCTGTTATAAATTTAGGTTCCATGAATTCTAATATTTCAGCACCCAAGTTCTATCTATCTAGTCTTTCAGACCATGAAATAGAACAAATTTTTTTGCCAATCTCTTTGTTTCAAATTTTAGTTCAGAGAATACAGTCAGTTCAGTCGCTCAGTCATGTCCAACTCTTTGCGACCCCATGAATTGCAGCACGCCAGGCCTCCCTGTCCATCACCAGTTCCTGGAGTTCACTCAAACTCATGTCCATCGAGTTGGTGATGACATCCAGCCATCTCATCCTCTGTCGTCCCCTTCTCCTCCTGCCCCTAATCCCTCCCAGCATCAGGGTCTTTTCCACTGAGTCAATGCTTCGCATGAGGTGGCCAAAGTACTGGAGTTTCAGCTTTAGCATCAGTCCTTTCAAAGAAATCCCAGGGCTGATCTCCTTTAGGATGGACTAGTTGGATCTCCTTGCAGTTAGGGCACTGTCAAGAGTCTTCTCCAACACCACAGTTCAAAAGCATCAATTCTTCAGCACTCAGCTTTCTTCACAGTCCAACTCTCACATCCATACATGACCACTGGAAAAACATAGCCTTGACTAGATGGACCTTTGTTGGCAAAGTAATGTCTCTGCTTTTGAATATGCTATCTAGGTTGGTCATAACTTTCCTTCCAAGGAGTAAGCATCTTTTATCTGCAGTGATTTTGGAGCCCCAAAAAATAAAGTCAGCCACTGTTCCCACTGTTTCCCCTTCTATTTCCCATGAAGTGATGGGACCAGATGCCATGATCTTCGTGTTCTGAATGTTGAGCTTTAAGCCAACTTTTTCACTCTCCTCTTTCACTTTCATCAAGAGGCTTTTTAGTTCCTCTTCACTTTCTGCCATAAGCATGGTGTCATCTACATGTCTGAGGTTATTGATATTTCTCCCGGCAATCTTGATTCCAGCTTGTGCTTCCTCCAGCCCAGCGTTTCTCATGATGTACTCTGCATATAAGTTAAACAGGCAGGGTGACAATATACAGCCTTGATGTACTCCTCTTCCCACTTGGAACCAGTCTGTTGTTCCATGTCCAGTTCTAACTGTTGCTTCCTGACCTGCATATATGTTTCTCAAGAGTAATCATATGTAAAAAGAGAAGACTTCTTGATATAGAAGTAAATACATTTTTCTCTTCTTCAAACTAGGGTCTTAGAGAACAAGTGTTTTCTTTTTCAAACTTTTAGAAATTATATGATTTATAACCATATATGACCGTGTGAATGAATAAAATGGAATTGTACAAAAATAATGTTTCTATAAATTACTTTATTGAAGTTTAGTTGGTTTACAATGTTGTATTAATTTCTACTGTATAGCAAAGTGATTCAGTTATAAATATATAATTCATTTTCCTATTCTTTTCCATTATGATTTGTATTGAATATAGTTCCCTGTGCTATACAATAGGACCTTGTTGTTTTTCCATTCTACATATAATAGCTTGCATCTGCTAACCCCAAACCCCCAATCCTTGACTTCTCCCCTCTGCCTCCCTTGGCAGCCACAAGTCTCTATGTTAGTGCAGCTGTTTATATTTCATACCTAAGTTCATTTATGGCATATTTTAGATTTCACGTATAAGTGATACCATACGGCATCGGTCTTTCTCTTTCTGATTTACTTAGTATGATAATCTCCAGGTTCATCCATATTGTTGCAAATCGCATTATTTCGTTCTTTTCTATGGCTGAGTAATATTCCATTGTATATATGTACCACATGTTCCTTCCATTCATCTGTCAACAGACATTTAGGTGGTTTCCGTATTTGGTTATTGTAAATAGTGCTGCTGTGAACATTGGTGTACAGGTATCTTTTTGAATTATGGCTTTCTCCTATATATGCCCAGAAATGGGATTTCATGATCATGTGGCAACTCTACTTTTAGTTTTTTGAGGAACCTCCTTACTGTTTTCCTTAGAGGCTGCACACATTTACATTCCCACCAACAGTGTAGGAAGGTTCCCTTTTCTCCACATCCTCTCCAGCAAAAAACAGTATCTGTATACCACAAACACTCTCTTCTTTATGTATTTGAATATTGGTTGGTAATACTGATTCCTTTTCCCAAATCATCCTTTTGACTTAATGATTTGTGGACATTTTTCTTGTTAGGTTTAAAGGTGAGCATGTTGTTTCAGTTTGAGGATTAAAAAATTATTTTAAGAACTGCTAACATTGAACATTTCCTGAGTTCAGAATGATATGCAAAATCGACAATTCCTTATTTGATAACTGACTCATTCATCCATAGTAAAATCATAAATCCTTCTAAGCAGTCTAAAAGTTATTGACCTTGGAGTACAGATGCAAAAATCTAGGCATTAAGTACCTCATTTTACACAAAGAGAGTTGAAAAAGAATTTGTTCTTTTTGAAGTTTACCTCAAGTCCAGTCTCAGCATTTGTCCTCATAAAGATCCTCTCCTTAATTCTACAGCTTAGGTGAGATAAAATGTTGAATCCCTAGTTTAGAACCAGATGCACCTTCTGTTACAAAACCTGTTTCACCATCACAAATCAGCATTTTACTCTTTGGATGAACATCGAGCGATGCTTTAGAATTCAAGGAGAAATTGGATGTGGTGGAACTGGAGTGAGGTCTGTTAATGTATTCTTTTTTCTTTTTCCTGGATAGCTCATTGGCCTAAGACTCTTTGAAAGCGAAAGTGAAATTGCTCAGTCATGTCTGACTCTTTGCGAGTCCGTGGACTATAGCCTACCAGGCTCCTCCATCCATGGGATTTTCCAGGCAAGAATACTGGAAATTCCTTCCCAGGAGATCTTCCTGACCCAGGGATTGAACCCAGGTCTCCAGCATTGTAGGCAGACGCTTTACTGTCTGAGCCACCAGGGAAGTCACTCTTTAGGATGTAGTTTCTCTAAATAAGACATCTTGAGGGGAAGAGGAGTTATTCACATCCTTGGGTTAAGTCTATAGCGTTTGTTCACTCATTCAACAAATATTTGAGTGCCTACTGTGTGCTGGGCCTTTCCTAGCACTGGAGGTAAAAATGACCTCCTAAATACACACAACTTCTGCCCTTGCATAATTTACATAATTCCCCAGTAGGGGTTGGCAATTCTTTTAACAGAGGTACTGACAACTTAAAAGAGATCCTCAATAACATTTCAGTGATTAATTGTATAGATGGTTTAGGTACAAAAATCTGACTGCTAAAACATCTTCCAGAGCAGAATTTCCCAAAATGTAAAACCTGCAGTACTAGTCTCATAGGATATTGATAGATGCTAATTGGGTGAACGGTGAAATAAGTCAATTTATTTACTTCAGGACTTATTGGGGCCTTACTAATAAGCTAATACACATTTTGAATTTAAAGAAGGCAGTCATGTCTCCATGTTTCCCAAACTTCTTTGACCAGGAAACTCTTTAAAAGTAACATCTTATTGGATTGCTGATCCATGGAACACTACTAGAGTTAGTACTTATTGAATCAAATCCTAAGAACTGGAGTTTCTAAGTGGCTCAATAATAGTATAAATTGAACAGTGCATTTTGAAAACTTCCAATTAAACTTTTACACATGACATCTCCTTTTTTTTTTTAATAGGTCTCTATCACAGAGCTATATGATGCAAAATTTACTCAATTGGTTCACATATAAAACTTATTACATTAACTGGCTACAAAGACCAAGCCTAGTCAACAACATAGCAGCATTAGGAGATGGGGTTTTAGGGAGTTAATAAATAGCTCCTTTTCTGCCTTTAATTTGGAAACATATTTTGAAGGACAAGCGATTCAGGCAGAGGGATGTAGAAATCTGAGCTTTATTTCCTGTCAAAGCTGGATTTGAGAGTGTACTTAGGACTTGCCGACATAGTGCCTTCTGCTACTAAACTGTGGCTTTAGGGAAACTTACCAATCCCAGGAAGCACTAAATACTGTCAACCTCACCCACAGATCTTGTGCAGAGAGGTGGATCCCATTAAAAAGCAGAGGGAGAATGATGCTGGTTGCCAGGACCTTTGCCTAATCCTCCAATTAGAGTAACTCCTTCCACCTTCCTGAAATGGATCAAAGGGTAGAAGTCAAAGACTGGTAGTATTTAGGAAATTTCTTTCTCATAGAAACCTGAGGAGATGGGAAGAAGGGAACCTCCAACATTGGATGCTTCATGCAGCAATAATTGGCCTTTTATTATGACAAATATTAATATCATAAATATTTTTGTACTTCCCTTGCACTTAGATAATTGTATACTTTGTAATTTATTAATTATTGCAGTTTTCTGAATAAGAATTATTTTTGAGAGCTTTAAAAAATACAGATTCTATAACCACAGTAGATATTTTGAATCAGAATATCTGGGAATTCTGTATGTTTTATTTTAATATTCTAGGTAACTTTCATTATCATTGAAGTATAGAAAACACTGAGTTATAGAAATTGCAAAAAAAATCTATTTTATTTAAGAAACTTACATGATCATCCAGGTGATCAATATTTTTTCTAATTTTCATCTCGATATTTTTGTATTGTAATGATGTACCTTGAGGAGGTGCTTAGGCAAATTTTCATAGTTCCTATAACAAAACACCCACTATTGTTTTAATAGAATTTTCCCAGGGGCACTCATTGTGTTGAAAACTCTATTTTCTCTTTCTAAGATTTATGGTTCTTTTCTTTCTCAAGAATATAAATACAGTGCTCAACAAGGAAGGCTTCTGTTGTTTGATCCATTTTGGTCTATATTAAAAGAGGATACATTCAATAAGCACTGATTAGATTAGTTTCAATTTATTCTTCACTTTGACTTTGAGAGCTCTAGCTGCTGCTGCTAAGTTGCATCAGTCATGTCCGACTCTGTGCGACCCCATAGACGGCAGCCCACCAGGCTCCTCTGTCCCTGGGATTCTCTAGACAACAACACTGGAGTGGGTTGCCATTTCCTTCTCCAATGCATGAAAGTGAAAAGTGAAAGTGAAGTCGCTCAGTCATGTCCGACTCTTAGCAACTCCATGGACTGTAGCCTACCAGGCTCCTCCATCCATGGGATTTTCCAGGCAACAGTACTGGAGTGGGGGTGCCATTGCCTTCTCCCAGCTCTTGAGAGCTCTTAGTTGGCATGAAAAGATATTTGATGATTTAATTATTAGTTGACAAGAATGTCAACTATAACTGAAAACCCTAAATTATGATGTGTGACTACATAGTTGAGAAAGAGAAAATATATTACACTACACAGAATAGAAATAGATATTTGTCATTATTACACTTTCTTTAAAATAAATCTGTGTATACAATTTATTACCAGTTACATGTAAAATTTATAGTATAGCTAAAGTCTTGTTACTTTATTCAAAGCTGAAAAACTTCTAGAAATAGTGAATAAAAAAGTTTCCTACCAACATTTGAAAACATATTCAAATCCTTTGTGAGATAGTGTTAGTAAAATTTTTGTCTATGGAAAATTTTAAATTCCATCAAGTAAAATGTCTGGAATTGAGGACAGTTGCCTTAATTTTTATTTTGCAATTTTCATGGATTGATGTTACAACATAATTTTAAAAAACTTGCTAAAAATTCTGAGAGATGTTTTAGAAGTAGATTCTATATCTCTGCAAGTCCTCTCATTCCCTTCATATCTCTGTGAGGGGAAATCCCTTCTTTGCTATCTTCACCATGGGTTAATTACAACCTAAAGGAGCAGCAGAAGCTGATCTTAATTTAAACAGAAATTCTGCTTCACATGTGGGGAATAATTTGTTTTTCTCTTTATGGTATTGATAGGGTTAAGTATATTGATAGAAGACCACACTGTTTAATGCAAGTAGATTTTCAAGAAAATCACCATGTCAAATACTTCACTAGAAGGACTTCATGTACATACAGCAGCAACTGTGACCTGCTTTAGAGATGACATCATTGGGTGTCATGTGGCTCTTTATACGTTTCAGCCTCAGAAAGAGATAATCTGTGAAAGCCATACGAGCCTGATTTCTGCTGTCATAATCTTCAGCAGACAGAGGCTGGGGCTAGAGAGAGGCATACCTGTTTACACAGTGTGTGCAGTGCCTCGTGGAATTCTAAGCTTTATTTCATTTTATTATATTTTTATCAAAAAATAGAGGCAATGATAGGATGAAGCGAATTGGCTTCTTTGGACTAATGGGAGCTTGTTTTCTGCATTAAGATCAAGAACTTTTCTGGAATCCTCTGTTCTCTAAATAGCCTTGTAGACTCTCTCTCTCTCTTTTTTCCCCAAATTTGAAGAACATTGACAAAAATCAGCAAACTTCATCTCCCAAAGAGCTTTCCCTCTTTCTTGTCAATACTTGAAGATTTGTGCTCCAAAATCTTCTTTGAGCTGCCTGAGTATCGTGGTTGATAACTGAAGAGCAAAGCATCTCGTTTGTAGTATGTGGTACAGAAATTCTTCAGATAACTTCACTTGCTAACGCAGACAGTCCTTTATGGATTTCTTGCAAAGCCAGTTTGACTAAACAACTCTTTCCTCTCAAATGGGCAAGAGTAGCTCTTCAGCACCATGGAGAGGTCTGGCCAGCGAACAAGGACGACGTGGGACTGTGACCAGGGCAAGCAATCTGACAGTGTAAGTTTTCTAAATGTCTATCATCTATTTTTGGTTTACCATATTTTTATAGGTAGAAAGAGGAAACTCCAAACTCTAACCAAGTCAGTCTAAGCTATAAAAAGTGATGGTGTTCATCACATTTCAAATTCAGGGTTAACCATTTAAAAATACAATATTAGAAAGTGTTAGTATGTTAATTTGAAGAATTGCTTTCTTATTGCAGCAGTTGATAACTGTCAACTATGACTAGATTTTGATAATCTGAGTTTTTGTTTTAATTTATCACAAATTAATTGCAGTTGTACAAAACAATTGCTTTGGATAGCATTTTTATATACTTACTTAAATAGCCCTAAATGTACAGTTTGTTGCCTTCTGAAAATACGAGGCTGTCTTTGGAAAGTTGTTTCTGATTCACACTTGTTTGAAAGGACAGTTTTAAACTTTTAAATTGCAGATTTTATTTTACTTACCAAAAGAGAAAGTGTCTGGGTATTCTAATGTTGGCATTCATAGAGTATATCTGATGACTTAAACTTACTGGTATAAAATGCATACAGTAAAAGCCAACAGTAAGTGGAAAGGGCAGATCCTTTTATAAAATGATTAGATATGGACCACTGGAGAGGTACTTTTAGCATCTCTGAAGTATTTAATTTGTTTCAAAGTAGTCCAATTTAACTGTTCAAACCAGAAATTTAAAAAATAGTTTATTCAAAATATCTTATAACAACCTCATTAAAACTGTCAAAGGTGTAGTTCTGTGATGCTGTTATATCACACAGCCAATGAAGAAATGATACTTTGAATTGCTATGAAGAATCATCTCCATAGATATTTTGATTAACTATTTAAATTTGTCTAAGGGAACAGAGTGTCATAAAAAGGCAATTTAACAAATAATTATCTTTTCTCAGGATAATTAACTGAGGTTTGGAACAATATGCTGAAGCATTTATTTTAAAGTCTAATAAAGCTACCATTTATATTATTGTAATATGGAATTTATTTCCCTCAGTAGTTCTCCTCATATGTAAAAACCATTATAAATGTAACTTACTTAACTAAACAGCTAATTCAAGTATCACTAATTTCTCTATTATAACTTCCAAGTAAATTTACTGTTACTCTTAACTCCAGTAATTTGGCATTTGATTTTTGGATAAATGGCACTTAAACATTTTGACAGTGTGTTTGGTGCAAAATTTTGGAGACTCATGACTTAGTTTTATATTAAGGAGCTCTTGTTATATATTTTTGTCAGCTTTGCTTAATAGATCCACTGATGATTTCTTTAATTGATGTCAATGTTTAAAAGAACTTCATTTTTGAAAATAATTAAAGATAGATTTATGATTCTAGTTCTTTGAGTTTTATTTCCCTGTATTTTATAATTATGCTTTGATTTTTGAGATGAATAAGTAGAGCCTTTTACACACTGTTGAGCACACTTTTGTGATTTTAAAACTTTCATTGTGGCTTTATGATAAACTGTATCCATTTCTTGCAGTGGTAGACTTTGGACAAATTGCTCTGGTTAATTAGACTGTAATATTCCAATTTAGAAGATTTGAGGCTCATATTGTAAGATGTACCTTCTTTATTCTCTGAAATGGGAGGAAATGTACCTGATTCAGAAACATATTTTCTAGCAGTCTTTTCTCTGTCTCTATCTCTCAGGGATGTGATTTACTTACGATATTGTCTGACATGTAACATTTTATATTTCTTGCGTTTTTGCACACATTTTAGTGATGTATTTATAACAACAGCTATCTAACATATACATTTTCTAGTTGAGATATGGTTGTCTGTATATTTATTTAACCAGAAATTGTTGCTACATGACAGACCACAAACATGTTTTGGCTTCTGCTTTGATAGCCTTTCAATCATTGTTGAAATAGCATAAGTCATTTGAACAATAGAAAAATGTCCAGAGCTATTTAGACTGTGAACTATTCTCATTTCTTTTTCTCTTTTTCTTTTTTGATTTTTTATAACATTCTGGTGGTAGCAGATGTGTGTGAACAATCTTAAATTTAGTTGAGTGACATTTTGTTTTTCTTGCCAATGTAAAAATATGCTCATGAATCTCTTTTTTTATGGTTCACCCACCCTTGCAAAGGCTTTGTAACCTTTGGCTACAAAGGACTTTAGGGCATATTTACTTAATGAAGGTTTCCTTGGTGGCTCAGATGGTATTAGAACATGCCTGCAATGCAGGAGACCTGGGTTCAATCCCTGGGTCAGGAAGATCCCCTGGAGAAGGGAATGGCAACCCACTTCAATAGACTTGCCTGGAGATTCCCATGGACAGAGGAGCCAGGAGGGCTACAGTCCATGGAGTCACAGTCGGTTGCGACTGAATACCTAACACTTTCACTTACATAATGAAAATCACCTTAGTTAGGATGCTTTGCAGGGCATCTGAACATAAGGGGAGCTGACTGACAAGGGTAGTTCTTTCTATTGATCTCAACCTTTTTTGACAATAAGAGAGAGAAGTTGGTTCTGCAAAATACTTCTTCCATCCCAGGTACTCACAGATGCATTGCTGTTGCATGTCTCCATCACAGCTTCCAACCAGAAGCAACTCTCCCAGCTACAGTTCCAACAGAAGCAGTTTCAGGAAAGGAGAGCCTGCAAGTGGAATGTGCTATATTAAGTTCCCAAAGGTAGCTTTTTAGAGGAAAATGGGTATTCTTAGGGATTATTTCAATAAAGCAGGACCCTGACTGGTTCCAAATGGATTCTAGGCTTGTTGTAATGAGTAAGGGCAGGGCTCAGATTACATCAGGTGCCCTGGGTCGGTGCTTCTGCATAGAGATTACCACCACATGATTTTTGTCCTCAGTTACCATGTTTTATTGTTAATATACCTTCTTTCTTTCTTTTGTAACTCACAAGGGCCATTCCTACTTTACAGGACACGTTGGACCTAAGTAGATATGACCTAACTGATTTGAGATTTATATTAAATACTATTAGAAACTGTGGAGTAATCTGAACTGTTTCAGGAAACTAAACAGAGCTTAGAGAGATTCCAAGGGAAGCTAAAATACCAGAAATATCCTCCAAAGAGACAGAAGTCTGTACCGTGCTTTTCTCACTGTAACTCGTCTTTCAAATCCCATCCCCTCCATACGAAGCTGCATAAGTAAACTCAAGCCACAGCATGTAAAACATATCCAGGCATCCAGTCCCTGGGATGGATTCAGGCCATTTCCATCTTCTCTAGCTTCTCCCATGCTCCTAATTCTCATCATATGTGTATCTTCTTAAAATTTTTTACTGGAGTATAATTGATTTACAGTTTTGTGTTAATTTCAGTTGTACAGCAAAGTGAGTCAGTGAGTCATATATATATACATTATTTTTAGATTTCACTCGTGTCTTTGACAGCATCTAATCTGTACTTCTGCACTTGACACAGTACATTACACAGCACCTGACTCCATTAATAAGACCTGTCTTGATGGAAAACCCATTTCGAACGCAACACTCTGCCGTTATCTCAGTAACACGCTTCTCCAGCATACACTTCTGGTGCTTGACGTCTGACCCCTGTGCACCACAGGAAACGTCTCTGCTCCCGGAGTTTCATTTGGGTGCAGCAGAACTGATAGAACTGTACTGGGCAGATCATGGTGCTGGCACAGAGAGCACGTCCTTTGACCATGCACGACTTACTAAATATCTTTATATTTTAAGATAAGAGTCTAAGATAGACTCAGACTAGTGATTTGAGAATAGTTAGAAAAAGAACATCAAGTTTCAATACCTTACAGCAAGTCATACAAACTGACCTTATTTAACTTTTGGGGGGACTATGACGAATATAAATGTAGGCATTGTATCTGGACTTCAGTATTAACTATGAGGATTTTTTCTGATATCTCTGTGGAGAAGGTAATCATTGTGGATGGAATAATACAAATTGGTAACTTTTTAGCTGGTTATATAGCCTTACCAAAATCATGTTAACTGATGAACCAGAGCTAGCCTGGACATGTGTCTAGTGGTGTGTCATAGCTTTCTGTTATAAGCATTATTTTAATCAATGATCTTAAATACAATATTTTTCTCATCTCTTATTTCATAATTGAGGACATGTCATGCAGGAGAGGAGAGACAGTTTTCCTAAGGTCAGCTAGCAGGTCAGCTGCAAAAGTGGAACTGTTAAGAGAAACCAGATTTTTCTGACTCCTAAGCAATTTGTTTTCAGATATGTGATCACCAAGAACCCTAGTGCTGAGCAATTAGTGAAAGTTTCATTGATAATTTTTTTCTTTACTTAAAATAAGAACAACTTTTTAAACTTTGAAACTGTCATTCAATGACATCGACTTTCCCTTAAAACAGTAAGCTTGTCACCAGAAATATACATGCACAGAATGGATGGGCTGCATAGAATGAATGCTATGGAAGGGGACTCTATATTGTGGAAAGGCGTGTGGGTTTGGGTGTGTAGTGACTGGACTAGATGATCTCTAAGGTCTCTTTCAACTTGAACATGGAGAGGAGACAGTGCAGTTTTCTCATTAAAAAGAGAAAACAAGAATAATTTCTTTGCTCAACAGACATTAGGTACACATTTAAGCTAACGTTTGATTCTAAAAACTGATCACCCATGTCTCACTGAGCCACCAAGAAACCACTCTCTTGAGAAGGAGTAAGAAAATGGGGAGATTGAGAAATGGATTAAAAATACAAGGGTGGGAAAAAAGACCCAGGAGAGAGAGTAGGTTCCATTACTTGGATCTATTTGAGAAGAAAACTGGTTTAAAGGGGTAAAAGCTGAACCCAAGTTATAATTTATCTTTTCATTATCTCTAGCATGAAGATACTTCAATGCAAGAAAAGAAACAAAAATTTAGGATTTATTGACCTCTAATAAATTCCACAATTCTATTCACTATTGTCAAATCTCTAATGAACTTTGTTGCCTGCATCCTTTCGACCTGTGTAGCTATAGCCGCATAATTGACCCTTAGAGATTTTATCCCAGTTGTTATGTGTATTTTTTCTAATTGAGAGAAATTTCAAAGCTGTGACTATTGACTCAGGGGCTCAACACTGAGTCAGCCTTGCTGCTGGTACTGCCCCGAATTTGACTCTGTCTTTGATTAACTGAGTTTGTACTATTCATTGTATATTTATGCTACATTGTAATAAGCATGTGCATGCTAAGTCACTTCAGTTGTGTCTGACTCTTGGCAACCGCATGAGCTCCTCCATCCACGGGATTTTCCAGGCAAGAATACTGGAGTGGGTTGCCGTTTCCTTCTCCAAGGGATCTTCCTAATCCAGGAATCAAACCCAGGTCTCCCACATTGCAGACAGATTCTTTACCATCTAAGCCACTGTGGAAGCCCTTTCTTTAGCATTAGTCATTGCCTATTTCAGTCTTCCAGGTTGCAAACTACAGAATCTGAGCCTAGTTAATTTCAGCTAAAGATTCGAATTCTAATGAATTCGAATTCATTAGAAAGATATCGACTCTCTGCCTGAATTAGCAGGAAGACTGGAGACTCAGGCTCAGGAAACAAAGAGGCACTAAGGGAAATTGTTCAGCCAGAACTCCAGGCAAAGGCACATCTGAGGGAAAGCATGGTGACAGCATGGTTGGAGTGCTGCAGTGGTCATAAGGAGCTCTAAAATGTGCCCTCTTCTGACATACTCCCTCCAGATGCAGAGTCCTTATCAGGGCCATCCCATGGACTGGTTTAGATCCTATGTTTGAATCCAGATTGCTAGGCTGCAGGAAAAGGGAGTTACTTTTGTAGTGAAGGGTAAAGTCCTGTTCCTTGCTGTAATTCCTATAACAGTGGAATTTATAAATATGGGATGGGGGCTCAGAAGAACTGAACAAAAGAAAAGAAGTCTACTCTGCCTGCTGTTGTAAGATGCCCCTGATGCCACATTTGATCTTCTCATGGCCCATGCCAAGCTCACTGATTCCAACTGGCCACATGCCTACACTGTGCCTTATTGCTATGCATAGACTATGCCTTGTTATTCCCCCTGGAGTGCTTTGATCACTTTTGCCAGCTTATTACCCCATCCCACCTAGCATCCTGTGTGAAACTTGCTTTGGCCCTTTTAAATGCTGGCTTTTCAGGTCCTTTCCTACAACACTTGGCTTTGTTTTGAGAAGTAAATTCAGACCTGGGTCCTATGTGATAAGTCTCGTGACCATTGCCCCGATTTGACCCATCTCCTGTGGGGTTTTCTGATCTGTAAAATGAGTAAGTCGGCTCAATTCCCGTTAGTCTCAAAGGGACGCTGATGGTGCTTAACAAGATGGTGCTTCGAGATATTTGGAACACAGGGTGGCATTATCACATTATTATTTTCACAAGCTGTTCACCTGAAGGGAGAAAATAAAGAGTGGAAATTTAATGCCAGAGAGGGTTTTTGGCACTTTGTCAATTCGACATTAGCTTTGAGGGATTTTGGAATTTTGCCTGAAATTTTCAGTACCAAGCAGCTAAAAGCTGTGTTTTTCTGGGCTTATGATATTCCTGTCCCCAGGGATGGCATTCAGCATTTGTGAGGGATGAGCTGTGCCAGACCCATTTTCCGATGTGCCACCAACAGACACAAAAAAAAGCAGTGCACACTCTGTGAATTGCTGCTTGTACCCACATTTCACACTTGGAACAGCACCTCTGACTGGTTTCAGCAGGAAACGGATGAGAGAGGAGTGATCCACGTAGGCTGTGTGTAGGAAGCTCCCTGTCTGACACGTGGGTGGTTTGTGGCTGGGCAGCTTCTGTTTGAGTGGTCAGATGGACCCTACTGAAGGTCACAGAACCTTTTTTAGACCTTTCAAATTTACCCACATCACAGTTCTCTTTGAAAGAGAGCTATTGGTTATGCAAATGTCACATTTGCCAACTAAACTGAAGAGTGGGCTAATTAGAAGTAGAGAGGAGAAGTACATACTTTTGGAACTTCATTTTAATGATTTTTGGAAGGAAGAGAAGGCAGGAAAATGTGTTGGGATCCAGGGAAGCTTTTGTTCATGTGATTGAAGTTTAAGTCTTGTGATGTTAATTACATGGAAAAGTTATAAATGATTTCCTTTGTTTGGACCAGAATCATTTTCAAATACTTAGGCTTCCACATATGTGCCTTAAATACATATTTATGTGTATTTTAAAAGTGATAATATACCATCCATACATTAGAGTAATAGTTGTTCACAGAAACTGTTCAGTGTCAAGCGCTAAAAAGTACAGCTTTGAACACGCTTACTCCTAGAAAATAGGTCTTGCCTCTTCGTAAAGAATGACTTACCCAAATTTTGTCAGTGAAAGAAGGAAGCTACTTGCATTTCAAAACAAAATACAGTGACCACCAGTTCATCTAACACTGTTGGAAAATGAAGCTTCTACATAAATGAAACCTACCAATAATGGCAGGTGACTTTTTTTTTCAATCAACATATTTCAAATGACAGTATTCCAAATTACATTATAAAACTCTCTGTTCATTTTATAGCAATGCCTATTTGCTTCTTAATATGTATTTATGCTCATTTTAGAAAATATACACAGAAGTTTAAAAATATTCCTCACCCTTAACCCAATAGAAAGTGGCTGCCATTATTAACAGGATTAGATGATTGGATGGCATCACTGACTTGATGCATATGAGTCTGAGCAAGCTTCAGTAGTTGGTGATGGACAGGGAAGCCTGGCACGCTACAGTTCATGGGGTCGCAAGGAGTCAGACATGACTGAGTGACTAAACTGAACTGACCATTATTAATATTTTGGTGAACTGCTGTCTAACCTGCAGTCCCACTCCTGAATATCAGTTCAGTCACTTAGTCATGTCCGACTCCTTGTAACCCCATGGACTGCAGCACGCCAGGCTTCCTTGTCCATCACCAACTCCCGGAGCTTGCTCAAACTCATGTGCATTGAGTCAGTGATGCCATCCAACCATCTCATCCTCTGTTGTCCCCTTCTCCTCCTGCCTTCAATCTTTCCCAGCATCAGGGTCTTTTCTAGTGAGTCGGTTCTTTGCATCAGGTGGCCAAAACATAATATTTAAGACAGTCTGAACCAGGTCCTAGAACTGATAAATGTAACCAGGAAAATAGTACAGAAAGAGATTCAAACAGATAGATTTTTAACACGTGATAAAGATCATGTCACAGATCAGTGACAAACAAGGAACTGGTCAGTGAATGGTGCTCAGGTAGTAGGTTAACTACTTGGCATAAGACAAGACTATTGCTTCTCTTCCTACTACATACCAAAATTTCAAATGAACTTAAGACATATGTTAAAAATGAAACCATTTAAAAAATGGGAAAATACATCAGTAAAAAAGAGATACTGAAATGTTTTATATATAAAAATCATTAAATATAAATATAGCAGATGCCATGATCTTAGTTTTCTGAATGTTGAGCTTTAAGCCAACTTTTTCACTCTCCTCTTTTACTTTCATCAAGAGGCTCTTTAGTTCTTCTTTGCTTTCTGTCATCTGTGTATCTGAGGTTGTTGCTATTTCTCCCAGAAATCTTGATTCTAGCTTGCGCTTCATCCAGCCCTGCATTTCACATAATGTACTCTGCATATAAGTTAAATAAGCAGGGTGACAATTACAGCCTTGACATACTCCTTTCCCGATTTGGAACTAGTCTGTTGTTCCATGCCCAGTTTTAACTGTTGCTTCTTAACCTGCATACAGATTTCTCAGAAGGCAGGTAAGGTGGTCTGGTATTCCCATCTCTTTCCGAATTTTCCAGTTTGTTGTGATCCACACAGTCAAAGGCTTTGACATAGTCAATAAAGCAGAAGTATATATTTTTCTGGTACTCTCTTGCTTTTGCAATGGTCCAACGGATATTGGCAATTTGATCTCTGGTTCCCCTGCCGTTTCTAAATCCAGCTTGAACATCTGGAAGTTCAAGGTTCATGTACTGTTGAAGCTTGGTTTATAGAATTTTGATCATTTTTTGCTAGCGTGTGTGATGAGTGCAATTGTGAGTTGGTTTGAACATCTTTTGGAATTGCCTTTCTTTGGGATTGGAATGAAAACTGACCTTTTCCAGTCCTGTGGCCACTGCTGAGTTTTCCAGATTTGCTGGCGTATTGAGTGCAGCAGTTTCACAACATCATACAAAGAGTTACTGTATTAATTAATTAGATATTCATATTCTTTATTCCTACCTTATTTTTATGTTTCCCTGATAAGTAAGTTACTAAATTTATTCTCCACATTTCTGAGTCATTTTAAATGATCATTTGATAAGCAGTATGTGGTTGAATTTATTTCAAACAGAATATCTTTTTCATGAATCCTCCATTAATACCATTTGGGGGCAGAAACCATGCCTAATTTTATTTTTATGTATGTCCAGAGCCTTCCAAATAGTTGATGCTCAGTAAACATTTCTATTGAATGATTGAATGAGAGAATTCATTAGATGCTGCAACTCTCAGAAAACATCAAGAGAAGATGATACTTGTGCTGTTCACTCAGTCATGCCCAACTCTTTGTGACCCTGTGGACTGCAGCAAGCCAGGCTTTGCTGTCCTTCACCATCTCCCAGAGCTTGCTCAAACTCATGTCCATCGAGTCGGTGATGCCATCCAACGATCTTGTTGCTGGTCTTCCCTTTCTCTTCTTGCCTTCAATATTTCCCAGCATCAGGGTCTTTTCTGATGAGTTGCCTCTTCATCTCAGGTAGCCAAAGTATTGGAGTTTCAGCTTCAGTGTAAGTCCTTCCAATGAATAATCAGGATTGATTCCCTTTAAGATTGACTGGTTGGATCTCCTTGCTGTCCAAGGGACTCTCAAGAGTCTTCTCCAATACCACAGTTCAAAAGCATCAATTCTTTGGCACTCAGCCTTCTTTATGGTCCAACCCTCACATCCATACATGTCTACTGGAAAGACTGTAGTTTTGACTATATGGACCTTTGTTGGCAACTAATGTCTCTTCTTTTTAGTAAATGGTGGTGGCATATTTCAGTTTGGAAATGTTTCTTCAAATAGAGGATAAGAGAGAGAGTCTTGGTAGCATTCACTGTCCGCACTGTGCTCTTTTTTATACTTCTCTGGAGTAAAGTACCAGAGGGCCGGGCAGTAGGGTGAGAAAAGATTCTGCCGTCATCCAGTGAAACCACACGGGAATAACTGGTACCTGTGGGCATGGAGCTGTACTTATCAAACTAATGTTTTACCTGCAGATCCAAGAAGAAGAAAGTTGGCTCTGGCAATGGGGACTAAGTAATTTGGAATAATCTGCCCACTGAAGACAGCTGAAAAAGGTGGATAACACAGCAGGCACTTGTACAAAAAAAGAATGCAGAAGATTTAACTCATTAGTGTGAAGCATCTCCGGTATATATATTGAGAAAACAAAAGAAAGAAGCAGAGAGGCATATGTAGTATGCTACCTTTTATGTAAGAACAGCAGGGGAGGGGTGGTAATAAATAAATATCTGTACAGAATATTTTTCTTTGCCAAGAAGAGATGAAAGGATAAACTTGGCAAACTAACACAACTAATGAAAATGATCACCTGTATGTGGATTCAGGGAACATGGTGGACTGAGGGTAGTGAAAATGAAACCTCTTTGACTTATCTTGTTTTAAGGTTTTGAACCTGGAAATATGTAAATATATTCAGAGAATAAAATTAAAAAAGAAAATAAAGCAATGTCTAAAATTTGAAAATTAATGAAAACAAATGAATCTAATTGTATGTGCCATAACCACAGAGAAAGAATTATTTCAAGTGATTTCAGAACATGGGTATTTTTACAATCTTTAAGGGAATATTATCTGAGGAGATATAGAGCTGCAAAGAAATCTTACACTTCACTCATTAGTGATATTGGTATTATAATATCAAAATATTTTTTGCTTGTTTTTAGTGTTATAGTTATTTACAGAATGCAAGTTAGTGATTATTTTAGTGTTTTAAGGAATAAAGATTTTCAGATATCAGAAAAGAAATTTAGTATAAAAGTCAAATATACTAAGCAAAATCCTACATTATTTAATGTAATTGGTAATGGCAATATAAACTTAAAGTTTTATCTTTATTTATAATTATGTATTTCTTAGTTCTGTCCAGTGAGGAGGCATAAAAGAAATAATAACCCAACAGAAATGAGCATCATGCTATTCAAATTGTCATCTCCAAAAACCGTTTTACTCTGATATATATGTGTAACTGACTCACTTTGCTGTAAAGCAGAAACTAACACAACACTGTAAATCAACTATACTCCAATAAAAATTAATTTTAAAAATTATACCTCAGTAAAAAGAATACTCTACCATTCTGAAGGGAACCAGGATTACTAGAGGAATGACTGGTTCCAGGTTTGGGGTAAAAATATGTAGAATTCACAGGGGAGATTCCAAAGACCAAAAGAGTTATCAAAGGATACTGAGCCAAACATGAGACAATTTGGGCATGGAAGAGGTATTGAATGCAATTATTGGAAACAGAATAAATACATTAAAACCAAGGGGTTGTCATAAAACTACAGAGATAGAAGGAGACATTATTGGACACCACTTCAATAACTAGAGCAACAACTCCACTCTAAAAGTAGAAGACTATGAATCATATGAAAGAATTAATTGTATATTGTTTTTCCAGTATGAACTTTATTTTTGGACAACCAGATGCACCTACCTAAAAAGGGAAATTTCTTCTTTACAAAATTCCAAGCAATGAATAGGGAAAGAATGATATAATTAGGAAATCACTGTTTTGCAGCCCAAATAAAGCAACAGAGTTAGGTAATGCTCATGAATTCAAGAAGCCACAAGATGAAAGATTGATGGGTAATCATACCAACGAGGCTTCAGGCAGTCCTCACCTGATCCCACTGATTGATCAATCTCAGCAGCAGTAAGATCAAGTCCTCTTGACCTAATTCACCCAAATTACACAGCACCACCTATGGTATGGGCTTCCCTTGTGGCTCAGCTAGTAAAGAATCCACCTGCAATGCTGAAGACCTGGGTTCGATCCCTGGGTTGGGAAGATCCCCTGGAAAAGGGAAAGGCTACCCGCTCCATTATTCTGGCCTGGAGAATTCCATGGACTCTATAGTCCATGGGGTCGCAAAATAGTCGGACACAACTGAGCAACTTTTACTTCACTTCACTTTACCTATGGTATATCCCTGGGAAAATAGTAAAATCTGAGTCTAATCAAGTCTTTGTGGCTAATTTCCATTTACAAGGAAGATGGCAGATGAAGAAATAAGTTAAATGATCTCAGAAGAAAGCTAACAGAAAAGTTGTGAATGTGTGATATTCTGTCAGACAACTGACTCAAGTTCTTTCATAAATCAATGGGATGAAAAAAGAAAAATAAAGAGAGATCTACTCTAGATCGGGCTTCCCAGGTGGCCTTAGTGGTAAAGAACCTGCCTGCCAATGCAAGAGACATAAGAGATGCCAGTTCAATCCCTGGGTCGGGAAGACCCCCTGGAGGAGGGCATGGCAACCCATTCCAGTAGTATTCTTGCCTGGAGAATCCCATGGATAGAGGAGCCTGGCGCACTACAGTCCGTGGGGTCTCAAAGAGATAGAACTGAAGTGACTTAGCATGCACTCATGTACACTACCCTAGATTAAATGAAATCAAACAAGCAAGTGCAGTATGTGGGCTTTGTTTGAATCCTGACTCAAACATACCAACTGAGAATCAGGAAAATTTGAGTATGTATAGGTATTCGATGATTAGAGAAAAGAAAAGTATTTTTTCTTTTTTCAAGTGCAATGATGACATAATAGACCAAAATTATTTGAGAAAAACATCCATGTTATTTTAGAGATGCATATTGTAGTTTTAGCGGTGAAATGAACTGATATTTGGGATTCTCCATAAAATAACTGAGAGAAGGAGGGAGGGAGAGAGAGAGGGAGAAGGAAATGGCAAAGGAGAAGAGGAAGGTAAAGTGAGAGAGGAGTGTGCAGATAGAAACACGAAGTATAGGAAAATCTTGATATTTGATATTTGTTAACTCTGAGGATGAATACTTGGGGTTTATTGCTATATTCTTTATTTTTATATTTTCATATTTTTCATAGATATAGGTATGAACAGTGAATTTATAACCTGGTAGCTTAGTCGGTAAAGAATCTACCTGCTATTCAGGAGACTGCAGTTCGATCCCTGGGTCAGAAAGATCCCCAAGAGAAGGAAATGGCAACCCACTCCAGTATTCTTGCCTGGGAAATCCCATGGACAGTGGAGTCTGATGGGCTACAGTCCATGGTATTGCAAGAATCAGTCACGACTCAGTGACTAAACCACCACCACAAATTAAACAGAGTCTTGGTTAGTTGGCTGATCAACTGAGACAAATACTTAAAAAATTTTTTTTTACTTGCCTTTATTGTGCTGATCAAAAAAAAAAGATCTTTCTGTCTGCACCATATGGCATGTGGGATCTTAGTTCCCTGACAAAAGATCGAACACTTGCCCCCTGCATTGGCAACGTAGCATGTTAACCACTGGACTGCCAGGGAAGCCCCCGAGACAAATACTTACGCCTTATTATAAGTAATATATCTCTTTTGTGTTTGCCAATCATTTAATACAAAGTCATTAGGACCACAAGGTTTCCCAGGTGGCTCAGTGGTAAAGAATATGCCTGCCAATGCAGGAGTTACAAAAGATGTGAGTTCGATCCCTGGGTTGGAAATAGCCCCTATTTCCCCTGGAAATAGGAAATGGCAACCCATTCCAGATTCTTTCTGGGGACAGTCCATGGACAGAGGAGCCTGGCAGACTGCAGTCCATGGGGTTGAAAAGAAACAGACATGGCTGAGTGACTGAGAATGCACACACACTTTTAAAGGGGCATCAAAGAACTATCAAGGGAGGGGGGAATTAATTTGCTAAAACCTTAGAGATGAATTCAGCATTGGATATAGTACGTACTTAGTTGAAGTATTATGAGGACTGATGGGTTAGTGTTTGTCAAATTGCTTTCAGCAACACATGGGACATATATTAATATATTAATATTTAAACTAGTTAAATAACTGAAGTGTGAAAAAGTGTTAGTTGCTCAGTCATGCCTGACTCTTTGCAACCTCATGAACTGTAGCCTGCCAGTCTCCTTTGTTCATGGTATTCTCCAGACAAGAATACTGGAGTAGGTAGCCATTCCCTTCTCCAGGGGATCTTCCCAACCAAGGATTGAACCTGGGTCTCATTCATTGCTGGCAGATTCTTTACTATCTGAGCCACCAGGGAAGCCCAGACTATCTTTTAATATGTTCCTGGTTACTCTGCAACATTGTACCTATTTTCTGTTTTGTTTTTTTCAATGTATTTGCTTATTGGTATATTATACAATATATATGGATTTCTGGATATTGGCCTCATAGTTCCATTTAGGTTAGTTTTAGGGAATCATGGGATATGATAGGGTCTCTAATCTACGAACACCAACCTTTATTGTGCTGTACAGACTTTGTCATCCCATCTATGGCTTCCCCCTTTTATCCTTTCTGCCAATAAAGGAGCATCTTCTCAATAACTATCTCATCTGATGTTAATCTCAGCACCATAGGATGATGTTCATAATCAATATCCATTTGTATGAATTAAAAATAATAGCTCTTATGCAATCTTTCATAAGCATCACATGATAGCTAATAATTAGATTTTTTTTTTCCTATTTGGTTGGTTGTTTTGGTATTTTGTAGAGGTAGCCTGTGTTAAGTGGCTGCATTTCTAGACAAGCTACAACAAATTCTAGTATTACCTTTGAAGTTCCTTCCTTGTTTGACCATTTGCACTGGCCTCTTTAATAGAAAGAATGATTCCAGATCCATTTCCCAGCCAAGCTCCCCATGTGCAGATTGGTACCAACTCAGAAGGGAAAACACCTATTCTGAAAAAAGGCTGTGAGACCATGCGTGAACATCCTGAAGCCTTTGTTACCTTATCCGGGAACCAGATATGCTCCATTCCTTCAGCTTGATGGATGCTGATGTTTGTATGGAGGCAAGAAGGCCTTTAGCGATGGAAAAGTGGTACTGAAGACACTGTTCTGTTTCTTGCTCTGGCCTTTGCTTATTCTCATCTGTGTTCTGAAACTATACTGCAATTCTGATAGGTCATTGTTGACAATGGCAAGTAGCAGTCTGTCTGGAAGAATTATAAATGAGGCAAAGAGCAGGTGGTTAATGCAAAAGGGATCTCAAATAGGAAGCATGTGTCTCTCTCCCTCCAGACCTCCTTTACTCTGTTGTCCTGGATATTAAATTAGCTGCTGAGCTTTCTTGAAAGCCTATTATTCTCAGGATGTCATTCGGACAATTTGACTCAATAGTTACTAGATGGAAAGTAGTATTCTCTCTCTCTCTCTCTCTCTCTCTCTCTCTCTCTCTCTCTCGTGTGTGTGCGTGTCTCTCGTGTGTGTGCGTGCGTGCGTGTGTGTGTGTCTGGGAGGAAGGGAGGTGAGAGGAAAATAGAAACTTTTTTCAGATAATTATTTTCTTCACAGGAAAATTAAAGTAATACTGGGGACTTACAAGAGCAAAAGAGCACAAAGACTGGAGTTAGATACATGCTTAGAAATCAAGGTCAGAATCTGCAGGGCAAGATGCCCTCGGGTTCACTCTAATGGCAGACAGTACCCTGCAATTGCCATGTCTTTAGGGGGTGCTGTGTGATCATCCATCTTGGGTGGGTCATCTGGTGCTCAACATTGTGGACAACTGTTTAATCCCTCTAGGACTTAGTTTCCACTTTTATAGGATAAGGAGGTTGGATTAGTTGCTCATTAGGATCTTACAAGGTGCTCCTCTGATAGCTTCATGTACTAGGGCAAATAGTGTGCTTCCAAAGCCCACAAGTATACAATAAATGTGGATTACTTTTATCTTACTAGTAGCAGAATGTCTGTGTAGTTCCATCTTGGTATCAACAGTACATAACAAATACTGATATCACCAATTCGATTTGGGTTTTTCAATGAGCTCTCATAAACTGGAACTGCTAATGATATGCTTTTAAAATATCCCCCTTTGTATGGTGAAACAACTTGGAAATTGTAACTTGAGAATATATAGGTATTTATTTACAGCCTACTTTTGGCCTGAGACTTGAGATGATATATTTCTTTCAACAAAACTTTCAAGTGGCATTATATAATTTATAATTTTATTCAATTATTATCTGCATATGCTGCAGAAAGTTGAAAAATTATTCAAATCTTGCCAAAATGTATTTACAGTTATTTTTCTGCTGCAAAACATTTGGAAGTCTTCATTTAGAATCAAGATTGGACTTTTCAGAGGGGAACGAAAACCAGAGAATCCTGAAGTAGATTTGAGGGTCTTAAATTATAATTGAAAATCTAGGGTGGAAACAAATCTCTATTTGGCAACTTGAATTGCCCAGTCTCCGTAGGTATTTCATCCTATGTCCTGCTGGGGCATAAGAATTACTAATGCTCTTACTAAGCATCTTAGAAGAGACCAGAACCAAACCATTCCTGGTGACAGGTGCGGGGGGTGGGGGAGGGGGGTGGTGAGTGTGGTGGTTTTCACCTCCTTATCTTCTTTTCGGAGTGTCCTTTTGCCAGGTCATCTGAATTCAGGTTTTGGAGCTGGAAATGGCATGTATCCTCAGCATGTTTCTATTACCCTAATAATTCAAGGTTGAAGTCATACCCCACGTTAAAGAAGTGTCCAGTAAGGAAGTTACAGTTGCCCCCAATTTGTCTCTTTCAATTTCATTTCCTGATTTCAAAATAAGAAGATCTGCCCATTTCAAAATAACATTTTAAGCACCCTGTACTCTCCTGCCCCTTTCTGTACTCTTCTGCCCCTTTCTGTTTTTCCTTTGGCTCCTTCTGTCTCCATCAGGGATCCTCCCCCATCCCTGCTGGCGAACCCCCTGGAGAACCCTTCCTCTCACCAAGCAGGGACCACTTTAACTTCCACCTCTCAGACTCTAAGAAATAGCACTTTGATCCCCTTCCCTGCCCTTGTGGCATTTGCTTTGTACTATCTGGTGCGAAGTTGCCGCTTCCCTGTGCTATAACTATACAGTCAGCCCTCTGTATCTGTGGGTTCTGCATCTATGGATTCAATCAACTGCTGATCAAAAATATTAGGAAAAAAATTCTAGAGAGTTCCAAAAGGCACAGGCAACTATTTATATAGCACCTACATTGTATTAGGTATATAATCTTGAGATGATTTAAAATGCACTAGAGGACACACATCAATTATTTGCAAGTACTATGTCATTTTATATAAGGAACTAGAATATCCATGGATTTCAGTAACATTAGGGGTTTCTCCCACCGGTCTCCCTTGGATACTGAGGGACGACTTACATGCTTATGTTTTTCTTTCTAGAGACAGATGCAGTTCCTTTTGACCTTTGTATTTCTCTCAAGTTATTTATACATGAAGATATCACATAAAGGTTTTTGAATTGAATTCACTGGTATGTAATCTTTCTTAATATATAAATTGTTCCTGTGTATGTCCATGACAGGGGATAAACACTATGAGGTTTAAATGTGAAGAGGGCATAGAAACTTCAGGCATTATCCATGTTTGCTTTTTCTAACAGTTTGCACAGTTATACTTAATTGTTCCAAACCTCAGTTTCCAGTAATAAATAATGTCTTTCCGGAGGCAAGGTGGAGGAAGTTGAGGACCAAGCTTGGTGCTCTAAGACACACATTTTTAAGGGAGGTTAAGTCACCTGTTCAGCTCCTCACAGTCAGAAAGGGCTGGAACCAGAATCTGAACTTGGGGCTGTAAGAAGCCAAAGGCCTGACTCCCCCATCACACTACACTCACACTCACTTCTTAAACAGTGGCCTTTTCGACCTCTCTTTGTAAATTGGCAGGCACACCCCCAGAATCTGAGAGCAGGAAGTTGAATTCTATCCTGTACAGCGCTTTCCTCAGAGCATTCCTTCTAATCTGGAACACTATGATACATTTGTTTCCTTGTTTAATGCCTGCCTCCTGCTCCCCATAGTGTAAGCTGCATGAGGGCAGGAGCTTATTTCTGGTTGTTCCCTGCTATATCTCCAACACATGGCCAACTCCCAGTCCATATGTCTTGACTGGATGAACAGACACAGAAGAGATGGTCCTACAGCTTACTTAGCTGATTCAATATTAGTGTCACTGACAGTTGCTCAATGACTGGGAAATTTCTTTTCCCAATGTATGTTCCTACAAGCCCAGAAAGTTCTTGCCTCTGCTCACCCTACTACTTTCCAAACTGCTTCCCACAACTCCTCTTCTCTTGTTTTTGCCACAGGCATCTTTTATTACAAGTCACCCATGTAGACCTAAAGCTGTTAACACTTGTTGCAGAATTTCTTGCAGCAAATCATATGTGTCACCCATGGGCTCCCCAGTGTCTCCAGTGTGTTAATGATATCTCTGCATGTAATTCAGCACACAATTTAGAGATTCAAAAATATTTTTTAATTGCCAATATTTCTATTCATTGCATAACTTTACTATAATAGCTTATGCTGGGAGCATTTATTAGGGTCCCTTTAGGTTATATACAGACAGAATAATAAAAGAAATAGGCACCTTCCCACTTCTTACAGAGTCCCAGTTTTGTTCCTATGGGGTTCTGCACCTGAAGCCACTCAAACACTTGACACTCAAAGCCAAGAGTACAGAAGCCTCCATGGAGAACAACATACATGTGTTTATAAAGGAAGGACCCAGAATATTGAAAGGCGAATGTCAGAAATCATTAAGGAGACTAAAAGCATAGGAAATAAAATCTAAAAAAAATAAACTTCAGTCTTTTAAAATAAACCTGTTTGGCCCATGTCACGTATTATTGGAATTAAGCTATATGGGCATTTTGTTAAAGTTAATTTTGAAGACGTTTTTGTATCTACCCCAGTTCATCTACTCCAGCCCTCACTGCATCTCAGTAAATGCTGCCAGCATCTACCAGATGCTTTAGTAGGAAACCCAGAGGTCTCTGCCTCTCTGCATTGTACCCAATCACCAAATATTTTCATTTAAAAAAATCTACTTGACCACTACTCTAAGGAAAACCTAGACTACTGCAGTAACCTCTAATTTGGTCTTCTCCCATTATTATAGGTTACATTGTATCTTCTTCAAAACATGTTAGGTCTAACCCCCGCCCCCGTACCTGTGAGTGTCATATTCTTTGGAAATAGTCTTTGCAGATGACTACGTTAAGATGAGTTCGTTAGAGTGGCCACTAATTCAGTATGACATCCTTAGATAAAGAGGAAATTCGGATTCAAAGATACACACACACACACACACACCCCCAACACACAGAGAACTCCATGAGAAGATGAAGTCAGAGATCAGGGTGATACATCTACTAGCCGAAGGAACACCGCGGGTGGCCTGCAAAGCACAAGGAACTAGGAGAGGCATGAAGCAGATTATCTCTCATCTCTCTCAGAAGCAACCAACCCTGATGACACCTTGATCTCAGACTCCCAGGTTCCATATACAAGTAATGCATTCTGCTTATAAAAACTTCAGCAGTTAATACCTAGCGTGTATTGAAAGCTTTTTCTTTAAGGTACAGACACTAAGTGATTTACATGTTATTTCATGCGGCATGTATTTTGTTGCTGTTTAGTTGCTAAGTCATGTTCAACTCTGTGACCTCATGGACATTACCCTGCCAGGTTCCTCTGTTCATGGAATTCTCCTGGCAAGAATATTAGAGTGGGTTGCCATTTCCTTCTCCAAGGGATCTTCCAGACGCAGGGATCAAACTCTTGTCTCCTGCGTTGGCAGGCAGATTCTTAACCACTGAGCCAGTGGGGTAGTCTGTATATCAGCCCTATAATCACCTTCATTTTAAAAATGAGGAAACGGAGGCACAGCAAGCTGAGTGACTTGCCTGTGGCCATATAGCGGTTGTTTGAACTGGATTCAAAACCACACAAGGAGGTCCAAAGCTCGGGTGTTCAACACCATTGCTTAGCCCCTCTGATTACACCCCCAAATGCAGTACTCTTCCCAAGTCCTCAGAAGTAACTTCTGTTAGCTTTAGTTTGCAGTGTGCTGCATTTATATGTATGTGTGTGTTTCTGTAATAAGTAAGCAGTCTTAAGTATGCCCTAAAGTGTTTAGTTCAACTCTTTGCAATCCTGTGGACTGTAGCCCGCCAGGCTCCTCTGTCCGTGGGATTTCCCAGGCAAGAATACTGGAATGGGTAGCTGTTTCCTTTTCCAGGGGATCTTCCCGACCCAGGGATCAAACCCTGGTGTCCTGAATTACAGGCAGATTCTTTACCATCTGAGCCACCAGAGAAACCATTTGCTGCTGCTGCTAAGTCGCTTCAGTCGTGTCCCACTCTGTGCGACCCCAGAGATGGCAGCCCACCAGGCTCCCCCGTCCCTGGGATTCTCCAGGCAAGAACACTGGAGTGGGTTGCCATTTCCTTCTCCAATGCGTGAAAGTGAAAAGTGAAAATGAAGTCACTCGGTCGTGTCCGACTCCTAGTGACCCAATGGACTGCAGCCTACCAGGCTCCTCCGTTCATGGGATTTTCCAGGCAAGAGTACTGGAGTGGGGTGCCATTGCCTTCTCCGAGAAACCATTTACATACCCTCTAAAGTACCACATATGTCTTCCTATAATTTGCTTTTTTTTTTTTTAACTTAATTTATCTTAAATATTTACCCACTTAAACAAGTATATACCTTCTGCTTAGTAGCCTACTGTATAAAGTGTTTAAAAAATACCTTTTTTAATATCATGAATGTTTAAATTTGTGCATAATATGGGGTTCAACCACCCTCCATGTCCTTGAAATGCCTTCCAGAAAATGGTAGGAGCAGGAAGATGCTCATCCATGTCTGTGAGTTGTGGGTTTTGGGGATGGAGGGTGAAGCTGGTGGGAGACCCAGCTTGTATGGTGCTGGTTCCTTCTATGTCAGTTTCTGTTGAGATTTTAGAAAGGAGAAGAATATGGGCCAGGAAATTTCAATATTTAGGATTCACGCACAACTTGGTTTCACTGGTTGAGTCAGTTAACTTCTCTGAGCTTTATTTATTTCTTTTGTTTAGCAAAACAGAGATAATAGTTCCTGACCTTCCTTGTCGTAGGATTTCTTTGAGGAAAAAATTAAATGAAAAATAAAAATCGTTTGCAGACACAGTTGTTATTATGGTTATTACTTTGCACTGTTTCCAGATACTAGGTATCAGAAATGTTGGTTTGCAGAGTCTTTGGAATGCAAACCACTGTACGTGATGCTTTTTATTGACTTGGTGGGATTGTTGTAAGGAGGAGATCTAAAATTCTTTTCTTTTCTCCCCTACCCCCACCCCTGTTGTGTTTTTCTTTTTTTTTCCTACATTCAGGGCATGAGTGTCCTTACCATCTACTCTTTGTTGAAAATTCTAGGATCTACCTTCTCATGGTATGAATTGAAAGAGATTTATAATTAATAAAACTTTTCAAGGCTTCATACAAAGAGGGCATTAAATCATTATTTAATTTTAAAATGCATGGTTTAGTGAATTCTTCATTGATTTCACAAGCAAGATTATTTGGCTGCTTGCATTTGTATATGTGTACTTTGCCTTCTCAAAACCTTCAAATTAATTTGCACAGGAAGGCACACCCCTAATGTTTCAGTCATTCAAATCTCCTTTACCTCTGATAGTCTGAACTTCAGCTAAGACTGTTTTTATTTTCCTTTCACCCACATGAATGGGAATTGGGAGCCTTTACAGGTGTTGCTTTGAGTGATGGGATTTACAACAGACCTAGACTTTGTCCTATCAAATTATGGAAAGGATACAGATGAAACTGAATATAACAAAAAATGAAGGCAAAAGAGTAGAATCTGAAGAGACATCCATCAAACCATGGCTATGACCTCACATAGGCATTTACTACGCCAAGAAGAGAGATTCTCTAGATTGATTATCAGAGCCTAAAAAGAGAGAAATGTGTGTTTCTCATTTTCCTAGCTCTGTGGCTTATATCCTTAACATCTTTGTTTGTTTTCCTGTTGTCATTGCATTATTTTTCATACAACAAGGTGTGGCCTGTCCCATGTCACTCCCTTTGGCTCTCTGAATGTGTCTTTCCCAATGTGGGGTGAGGGTTCCTTGCAATGATTCCTATTTTCTGCAGGTCACTCATATACCACATGTCCATGCCAACAGATGAACAGAGAGGGATTCCTTTGCTGATGTGGCCTTAACTACCCTTTAAGGGAGAGAGCTTTGTATGGTCCAGTCCATACACTGGACCTCAAAGAAGATTTAAGAGTACATTCACGAGTTCATGTGATAATTGCACACTCACAGAGGAAGGCAGGAGAGTTATTAATTTCCCAATCTAGCTGCCTCCTCCCCCTGCATCTCATAATAAAGGCAGATCTTGGGGAGGTGGGAGTCAGAAGTAAGAACTTCAGAAGATGACTCTAAGGCTGTCCTCTCCTCTCCTGGAACATCTTCCTGCCTCCTTTTACTACAGCCCTCTCACTTGATCTCAATATCCCCCATTCTTCCTAAGAAATCTGCATTTTTATCCAACACCATAATAGAGTCTAAGGGAAATACTCCAAGGAGACCGCTCACTTTGAGAAGCCATGGCCGACACAATGGAGCCAGTGACTTAGTGTGGTGTTGGTGTGCTTTCCGGCCTTTCCTGGCCTCCACCTGCCCCTTCTCAGCTTCCTTTTCTGCTCTTCTCCTGTATTTTTTCACCTGCCCTCAACACCATGTTATTATTATTTGGCCGAAACTGAACCATTAACTTTTTCCAGACACGTGGAGTTACATCAAAATTCAGAGCTGTTGCACTGGCCACGGTGGCATGTTCCCACTTTCACTTCCCACAGAGTTGTGCTGCCCTCAGAGAGCCAGTGAGGAGCATCTTATTGGGTGAGGCCCCCACGTGCCCTCCCTGTTCCCCATAATCCCTCAGCCTTCTTCCTTCTCAAGTTCTAATGCCTCATCTCTCCATCTGCTGGGTCACTTCTCCCTTTGCTTATCAGTCTTATTGTCCTTGTCACGTGGCTTAAAACCCAGCTCATTTCCTCCCTGAAGTTCGTCCTGCTCTCCTGAGATGTGCTTCTATTTCCTTAACCATCTATTACACGTCTTCTTAACTTGTCTTATGTTACCTGTAACATTCTATCCTAAAATTAATAATAATACATACATATACAGCACTCGCTCTGTGTCAGGCCCTATGCTAAGCCCTTGATGTAAATTAGTTCACGTAAGCCTCACATCAACCTTTGCAAGCAGGTGCTACTATTACCCCTTGTTTCACAGATGAGGAAGTGCAACACAGAGAGGCTCAGTGACTTATGGACTCACACCACTGCTAAGTGGCTAAGCAATGGTTCACACCTAATCAGTCTGGCTCAGAGACCATTCTCCAAACCATTATACTATGGAGCCTGTCTCTATATCTTGTGTTTTGTAGCTATTTGTGTACTTGCCTTACGATTTTATTTTGTTTCATCTTTGTATTCTTGTGTCTCCTAGCACATGGTACTCTCCAAACACTTGAAAAATGGAATTCTATGGGGATGACTTTTTTTTTTTTTTAGGAGATCCTTGATAACTCTAAATTTTGAGAACCCTTAGGAAAAGCTTTCAATATATCTGGGGATGATATTTCTGGTGGCGATAAAGGGCAAAGCATAAATTTCTTTTGGCAGTTAGCATTTTCTCATGATTTTCATTTTCCTGCATACCTTTCCAAGCAGTTTTCATTTTGTTTTACATTTTCTTAAGATATGTTCACACTTATATTTTAAACGATGGAAAGAAAAAGATCACTTGCAAATGCCAACTGGGAAGAGTGTTTATTTTAAACAATGCTGTTCCGGTGTACCAGCTGCTGTTGCTAGGACTGCATACTGGTTGCTAGGGGTGGTGAAGAGAATTAAGCTTGTGATGTCAAGATAAAAAGTTGCTTCAACTCCGCATTCTATTGGCTAGGATTTTCTGTAAATGAGGAATCCTCAGTCTTAAAAAAGTAGAAATGTACTTGGTTTCAACTTGCACAAATAAACTACAGAGAAAATTAATTAATCTAGTTATTTTCTAAGGGTAGAAGAAAATTTGGCAGTTAATACAGACTCAGAATTTGGACAAAAGTTTTTAAAGTTTGCTTCTTCCTTGTATTGTCAGGATTCTTCCGCAGAACATTCAGGTTTGCATCTCTCCCAAAGATGATATCAGTTCAGTTCAGTTCAGTCGCTCAAGAGGCAGGTCAGGTGATCTGGTATTCCCATCCCTTTCAGAATTTTCCACAGTTTATTGTGATCCACACAGTCAAAGGTTTTGGCATAGACAATAAAGCAGACATAGATGTGTTTCTGGAACTCTCTTGCTTTTTATATGATCCAGCGGATGTTGGCAATTTGGTCTCTGGTTCCTCTGCCTTTTCTAAAACCAGCTTGAACATCTGGAAGTTCACAGTTCACGTATTGCTGAAGCCTGGCTTGGAGAATTTTGAACATTACTTTACTAGTGTGAGAGATGAGTGCAATTGTGTGGTAGTTTGAGCATTCTTTGGCATTGCCTTCCTTTGGGATTGGAATGAAAACTGACCTTTTCCAGTTCTGGGGCCACTGCTGAGTTTTCCAAATTTGCTGGCATATTGAGTGCAGCACTTTCACAGCATCATCTTCCAGGATTTGAAATAGCTCAACTGGAATTCTATCACCTCCACTAGCTTTGTTCGTAGTGATGCTTTCTAAGGCCCACTTGACTTCACATTCCAGGATGTCTGGCTCTAGGTGAGTGATCACACCATTGTGATTATCTGGGTCGTGAAGATCTTTTTTGTACAGTTCTTCTGTGTA
Organism: Bos taurus; assembly: GCF_002263795.3. Lineage (NCBI taxonomy): Eukaryota > Metazoa > Chordata > Mammalia > Artiodactyla > Bovidae > Bos > Bos taurus. The sequence continues at coordinate 108,189,841 of NC_037328.1, read as the reverse complement.
TTCTTGCCATCTCTTCTTAATATCTTCTGCTTCTTTTAGGTCCATGCCATTTCTGTCCTTTATCAAGCCCATCTTTGCATGAAATGTTTCCTTGGTATCTCTAATTTTCTTGAAAAGATGTCTAGTCTTTCCCATTCTGTTGTTTTCCTCTATTTCTTTGCATTGATCTCTGAGGAAGGTTTTCTTATCTCTCCTTGCTATTCTTTGGAACTTTGCATTCAGATGCTTATATCTTTCCTTTTCTCCTTTGCTTTTCGCTTCTCTTCTTTTCACAGCTATTTGTAAGGCCTCCCCAGACAGTCATTATATTAATAGAAGGCTAACATCAGTGTTGTAAAATGTACAAGAAAAATTAAATAACTTTAATATTGGATTAAAACATAATCTGTTTTTTAAAAAGGATTTGTTTAAATATATCAATTGCCATATCAACACAGGAAAAGAGAACTTATTGTTCTAGATTGAATGCAGATTTTTAGATCTATGTTTATACAGGAAATATTTGTGTTTGTATTATGATTTTAGATACAGACTCATTCAATAAGAATTCTTTAAATATCTCCTATGTGTAAGACATTTGCCTTAGGCATGAATGCAGGGCAAATGTCCCAATTTGTCTGGGATTTCCTCAGTCTTAGTTCTGAAAATAGCGAATCCTGGGAAATCCATGAGTCCTGGGCAAACAGAGACAGTGGTTACTATGTAAGACTAAAATTGTCTCCAAAAATTTGCACTGTGGTAAGGAAAACAAGCTGAACACCCCAATAATCAAGGAACACAAATAATAAAAACCTGCATTTGTTGAGTGCTTGTGAAGTAAGTTCTATCACTGTCACTATTTTAAAGATGAGTAACCTGATCATATCACACGCTAGTAAAGTAATGCTCAAAATTCTCCAAGCCAGGCTTCAGCAATACATGAACTGTGAACTTCCAGATGTTCAAGCTGGTTTTAGAAAAGGCAGAGAAACCAGAGATCAAATTGCCAACATCCACTGGAACATTGAAAAAGCAAGAGAGTTCCAGAAAAACATCTATTTCTGCTTTATTGACTATGCCAAAGCCTTTGACTGTGTGGATCACAATAAACTGTGGAAAATTCTGAAAGGGATGGGAATACCAGACCACCTGACCTTCCTCTTGAGAAACCTGTATGCAGGTCAGGAAGCAACAGTGAGAACAGGACATGGAACAACAGGAACAATTGGTTCCAAATAGGAAAAGGAGTATGTCAAGGTTGTATATTGTCACCCTGCTTATTTAACTTATATGCAGAGTACGTCATGAGAAACACTGGGCTGGAAGAAGCACAAGCTGGAATCAAGATTGCCGGGAGAAATATCAATAACCTCAGATGTGCAGATGACACCACCCTTATGGCAGAAAGTGAAGAGGAACTAAAAAGCCTCTTGATGAACATGAAAGAGGAGAGTGAAAACGTTGGCTTATAGCTCAACATTCAGAAAACGAAGATCATGGCATCTGGTCCCATCACTGCATGGGAAATAGATGGGGAAACAGTGGACACAGTGTCAGACTTCATTTTTTGGGGCTCCAAAATCACTGCAGATAGTGACTGCAGCCATGAAATTAAAAGACGCTTACTCCTTGGAAGGAAAGTTATGACCAACCTAGATAGCATATTCAAAAGCAGAGACATTACTTTGCCAACAAAGGTCCATCTAGTCAAGGCTATGGTTTTTCCAGTGGTCATGTGTGGCTATGAGAATTGAACTGTGAAGAAAGCTGAGCGCCAAAAATTGATGCTTTTGAACCGTGGTCTTGGAGAAGACTCCTGAGAGTCCCTTGGACTGCAAGGAGATCCAACCAGTCCATTCTGAAGGAGATCAGCCCTGGGATTTCTTTGGACGGAATGGTGCTGAAGCTGAAACTCCAGTACTTTGGCCACCTCATGTGAAGAGTTGACTCATTGGAAAAGACTCTTATCTGGGAGGGATTGGGGGCAGGAGGAGAAGGGGACGACAGAGGATGAGATGGCTGGATGGCATCACGGACTCAATGGACATGAGTTTGGGTGGACTCTGGGAGTTGATGATGGACAGGGAGGCCTGGCGTGCTGCAGTTCATGGGGTTGCAAGGAGTCGGATATGACTGAGTGACTGAAATGAACTAAACTGAACTGAACCCGAGATAACATGGGTAAATATCCCAGGTAGTGGAGAAGCAAGAATTTATGCTCAGAAAATTTGGCTTTAGAGCACATACCACATTCAGTAAGAGTTCCACAGGAAAATTCTCTTTGAGGCAAGATTGATAGAAGGCAGGAGCATTGGGGAAAGCATCTCTGAGGAGCTGGGTAGCTGTACCTGGCTTAGGTGAGCAGTTTAAGGATAGGAAGAAGAGATCAAAGTGTTGTGAAAAAGAGGAAATCATACAAGCAGTGGTCTGGAGTGAAGAGTAGGAAGAACCTTCTTTCTCCAGAGACAGGATGGAGTTAGCCTGGGGAAGACAGTATTGCAGAGATTGCAGACAACTGAATGCAAAGACAGAGAGTTGGGGAGATTTAGCCTATGGTCAAAGGCAAGGTCGGAGAAGGCAATGGCACCCCACTCTAGTACTCTTGCCTGGAAAATCCCATGGACGGAGGAGCCTGGTAGGCTGCAGTCCATGGGGTTGCTAAGAGTCAGACACAACTGAGCGACTTCACCTTCACTTTTCACTTTCATGCATTGGAGAAGGAAATGGCAACCCACTCCAGTGTTCTTGCCTGGAGAATCCCAGGGACGGGGGAGCCTGGTGGGCTGCCCTCTGTGGGGTTGCACAGAGTCGGACACGACTAAAGCGACTTAGCAGCAGCAGCAGAGGCAAAGGCAAGGTCACCAACTGGGTGGAGGAGGTGGGATTGAGACTGGAAGAAGGGTTTTTTTGAGCTCCTTTCTTGAGCTGTTTTTAGGAAGCCCACAAGGAGAAACTCCTAAGCAGTAGGAAAGAGTTGAAATTGAATGCAATAATTTAAAATTTTAACATAGCCATGTTATAAAAAATGCGAGAAAATTGAGAGAAGGGAAATCTTCCATAAAACCTGCTGTTAAGATTGTCTTCATCTTATATTTGTTTCCTACACATTTAGAATCATGGTGTACTGTGTACCTGAATACTACATTTGATTTTTACTTAATGTATTATCATAAATATTTCCCATATTATTATATAGTCTTTATAACCATCAGTTTAACAACCAGATAATATTATATCGTAAGTATATTCCCCAATTTTCTTAATTATTATACTTTGTTGATACCCATGTTTCCAATGTTTTCTTTTCATAAATGAATCTTAAATGACATTTTTTTTGTTTTATTGCTTTACAATATTGTGTTAGTGTATAGTGTACAACAAAGTGAGCCGGCTGTATGTATACATATATCCCCTCCCTCTTGGAATGGCATCTTCATTCGTATATTTTTTCCCAGTCTAACGAGCTCTCATATGGGTTTTATATATTGTCTTTCTTTAGCTGCCATGTGGCTACAAAGCTACAAGATTCTTTTTTTCACACAAACACACTTGTTAACATATCCAAGTGTGTGTTATCTCCTTTAAAGAAGCAGAAATTATTTTCTTGGAGAAATATTCACTTATTTCACTAGCATCTCTAATGACTTTGAACTTTTGGATTTGTTTTCTTCTTGTAATTCCTTCAGATACAGCCTGAGTCACTTGGAAAAACTAGTCTTGTATCTTGTCTGCAGCCTGAGATCTTCTTCAGCCATGCCATGCTTTGTTTTAGAGTACTTGGCTCTGATTAACCCGGGGCTGGACCCAAACCATTACTATTACCCAGAGGAACTCTAGGTAATCCTCTGAGTAAACCTAGAAATGCTTGCCTCTTGGCTTCTGACAACAGCGCCCCCACCCCACCCCTGCTCTTGACTCTGTCCTACCCTTATCCTTCCATGGTTGTTGCTCTTTGAGCTCCTTGGACTCTTGGCACCTTGGCTCATCCTGTTCCTTCAAGACTTTCAACCAGCCCTTGGCTTCAACATTTCTCTCTGATCACCATCACATCATCCTCTCTTGCTGTACCTTCTGTCCTGCCTCATCTTTCTGCTACCCCTGCCCTACCGATTCTGATTCCTGGATCAGTCTGACTGAGTGCCTTCTCCACTTCCACATCTGGCCCAGGGCCACACTGGGCTTGGATGGCAGAGGGACACCTCACAAATGTGGTCTCCCACCAAGCCGTGTCCTCTGGGCTGCTCAGTAATCCACCCCCTCCCCCTAGCCACCCCCTCACCCCCCCACCCCCGCCCAAGGCCATCTCTTCTTCCTCTCTCCCTCAGCTCCTGGCTCTAGACCAACTACTTTTTATTGAACAACACAGAGAAAACAGGCTGTCAGGTGTGAATCTCTTGACCTCCCCACTCCACATCTGCAATTTTAAAAATTTAAATGCTGCCATACTTCCTTGTTTCCTAACAGGAAGTATTGTTCTGCTTTCATTCCAAAGCTAATCCTTCCACCTTCCACTGATAACATCCATTCCAGATTCCTCTGTGATCACGTCTCATCAATAACAGATTCTCTTTCATTTCCACTGGCTCCATCTTTCAGTAGAAAGATACACCTAAGACTCTCACATCTTAAGGGAGAGAGGAAGATAGATTTATATTTAGTCCCTACTATACCAGTGACTCTTGCTTTTTTCATGATCCAGCAGATATTGGCAATTTGATCTCTCGTTCCTCTGCCTTTCCTAAAACCAGCTTGAACATCACCCTGCTTATTTAACTTATATGCAGAGTACATCATGAAAAACGCTGGGCTGGAAGAAGCACAAGCTGGAATCAAGATTGCTGGGAGAAATATCAATAACCTCAGATATGCAGATGACACCACCCTTATGGCAGAAAGTGAAGAGGAACTCAAAAGCCTCTTGATGAAAGTGAAAGAGGAGAGTGAAAAAGTTGGCTTAAAGCTCAACATTCAGAAAACGAAGATCACGGCATCTGGTCCCATCACTGCATGGGAAATAGATGGGGAAACAGTGGAAACAGTGTCAGACTTCATTTTTTGGGGCTCCAAAATCACTGCAGATGGTGATTGCAGCCATGAAATTAAAAGGCGCTTACTCCTTGTAAAGAAAGTTATGACCAACCTAGATAGCATATTCAAAAGCAGAGACATTACTTTGCCAACAAAGGTCCATCTAGTCAAGGCTATGGTTTTTCCAGTGGTCATGTGTGGATGTGAGAATTGGACTGTGAAGAAAGCTGAGTGCCAAAGAATTGATGCTTTTGAACCGTGGTGTTGGAGAAGACTCCTGAGAGTCCCTTGGACTGCAAGAAGATCCAACGAGTCCATTCTAAAGGAAATCAGCCCTGGGATTTCTTTGGAAGGACTGATGTGAAAGCTGAAACTCCAATACTTTGGCCACCTCATGTGAAGAGTTGACTCATTGGAAAAGACTGTGATGCTGGGAGGGATTGGGGGCAGGAGGAGAAGGGGACGACAGAAGATGAGATGGCTGGATGGCATCACCGACTCGATGCACATGAGTTTGGGTGAACTCTGGGAGTTGGTGATGGACAGGGAGGCCTGACCTGCTGTAATTCATGGGGTCACAAAGAGACAGACACGACTGAGTGCCTGAACTGAACTGAACTGATACCGGTGGCTCAGTGGTAAAGAATCTGCCTGCCAATGTAGGGAGATGCAGGAGACATAGATTTGAACCCTGGGTCAGGAAGATCCCCTGGAGGAAGGCATGGCAACCCACTCCAGTATTCTTGCCTGGAGAACCTCATAACAGAGAAGCCTGGCAGGGTACAGTCCAAAGGGTCGCAAAGAGACACAAAATTGAACACACCCGCATGCATACGTTGGTCACAACGCATTTAATCTTCATACCCAGTTTCTTTTTTTTTTCAAATTTAACTAAGTGACCTTTACTGGTGTTTTGTATCTTTTTTTAAATTTTATTTTATTTTTAAACTTTACATAATTGTATTAGTTTTGCCAAAAATCAAAATGAATCCGCCACAGGTATACATGTGTTCCCCATCCTGAACCCTCCTCCCTCCCCCCTCCCCATACCATCCCTCTGGGTCGTCCCAGTGCACTAGCCCCAAGCATCCAGTATCATGCATCGAACCTGGACTGGCATCTTGTTTCATACATGATATTTTACATGTTTCAATGCCATTCTGCCAAATCTTCCCACCCTCTCCCTCTCCCACAGAGTCCATAAGACTGTTCTATACATCAGTGTCTCTTTTGCTGTCTCGTACACAGGGTTATTGTTACCATCTTTCTAAATTCCATATATATGCGTTAGTATACTGTATTGGTGTTTTTCCTTCTGGCTTACTTCACTCTGTATAATAGGTTCCAGTTTCATCCACCTCATTAGAACTGATTCAAATGTATTCTTTTTAATGGCTGAGTAATACTCCATTGTGTATATGTACCACTGCTTTCTTATCCATTCATCTGCTGATGGACATCTAGGTTGCTTCCATGTCCTGGCTATTATAAACAGTGCTGCGATGAACATTGGGGTACACATGTCTCTTTCCCTTCTGGTTTCCTCAGTGTGTATGCCCAGCAGTGGGATTGCTGGATCATAAGGCAGTTCTATTTCCAGTTTTTTAAGGAATCTCCACACTGTTCTCCATAGTGGCTGTACTAGTTTGCATTCCCACCAACAGTGTAAGAGGGTTCCCTTTTCTCCACACCCTCTCCAGCATTTATTACTTGTAGACTTTTGGATCACAGCCATTCTGACTGGTGTGAAATGGTACCTCATAGTGGTTTTGATTTGCATTTCTCTGATAATGAGTGATGTTGAGCGTCTTTTCATGTGTTTGTTAGCCATCTGTATGTCTTCTTTGGAGAAATGTCTGTTTAGTTCTTGGCCCATTTTTTGATTGGGTCATTTATTTTTCTGGAGTTGAGCTGTAGGAGTTGCTTGTATATTTTTGAGATTAGTTGTTTGTCGGTTGCTTCATTTGCTATTATTTTCTCCCATTCTGAAGGCTGTCTTTTCACCTTGCTAATAGGTTCCTTTGATGTGCAGAAGCTTTTAAGGTTAATTAGGTCCCATTTGTTTATTTTTGCTTTTATTTCCAATATTCTGGGAGGTGGGTCATAGAGGATCCTGCTGTGATGTATGTCAGAGAGTGTTTTGCCTATGTTCTCCTCTAGGAGTTTTATAGTTTCTGGTCTTACGTTGAGATCTTTAATCCATTTTGAGTTTATTTTTGTGTATGGTGTTAGAAAGTGTTCTAGTTTCATTCTTTTACAAGTGGTTGACCAGATTTCCCAGCACCACTTGTTAAAGAGATTGTCTTTAATCCATTGTATATTCTTGCCTCCTTTGTCAAAGATAAGGTGTCCATATGTGTGTGGATTTATCTCTGGGCTTTCTATTTTGTTCCATTGATCTATATTTCTGTCTTTGTGCCAGTACCATACTGTCTTGATAACTGTGGCTTTGTAGTAGAGCCTGAAGTCAGGCAGGTTGATTCCTCCAGTTCCATTCTTCTTTCTCAAGATCGCTTTGGCTATTCGAGGTTTTTTGTATTTCCATACAAATTGTGAAATTATTTGTTCTAGCTCTGTGAAGAATACTGTTGGTAGCTTGATAGGGATTGCATTGAATCTATAAATTGCTTTGGGTAGTATACTCATTTTCACTATATTGACATACCCAGTTTCATTAAGTGTTATTTTCCTCATTTTCAGATAAGAAAACCAGGATTCAGAGAGGTTACATTAGCTAATGTTTTAAGTTAATAAAGAGACTTGGTCTAATGGCAAGACCATGAATGCTACATTCTTTAGTCCACTCTAAGTTCTCTTCTCCTTCACTTCACAACCATATTGTTAATGGAGTGCTATAACAGATTGCTCACTTAAATTCCACTTCCACATGCTTTACTAGTGAGTTGTCTGTGTGGGAGTTGTTTACAATATATCTGCACACTGAATATGCAAATGGTAGCTTCTTAAGCAACTTTGAGCATGCTTTACTAGTCAGCAATACAGAAAGAAACCCCACTGGCCACTTATTTTTTTACCCACTTAGCTTGTGGTTTGATTACCATCGTAGCATCTTTTTCCAGAGGAAGGGTAATGTATATATGAATAGTAATAGTCAGTAGTATGCTGGTGAAATGTGTAATAACCACCCTTCGAACAAAAGTCCTTGATTAGTAGCATTTACCAATTTTTGTGGTGTAAATAGTACCATGATGAGGAATATTTAATAACAATTGTGCTTAATGACTTCCAAAATACTAAAAGCTTAGTAATCACAAGGCTGTCTGAGCCGGTTCCAACACACCATTGAATTGGCTAGCAGTTACTGAGCACTCACTAAGTGGTATGCACCTCTCCAAGTGCTCAGAGGTACTATCTCAGTTAATCCTACAGAACTTTATATCCATTCTGCACATGTGGAAACTGGAAGATTAAGTGAATTGCCCAAGAATGTGCCCTAAGTGTGGGAGCTGGAACGTGAGTGTGTGTGTGCTCAGTCGTTTCAGTCGTGTCTGTCTCTTTGTGACCCTATGAACTGTAGCCCACCAGGCTCCTCTGTCCATGGGATTCTCCAGGCAAGAATACTGGAGTGCGTTGCTGTGCCCTCTTCCAGGAGATCTTCCTAACTCAGGGATCAAACTCGCATTACAGGTGTATTCTTTACCCACTGAACTACCTGAGAAGCCCAAGCTGGGATGTACTGAACACCTAAAAATGCTATATTCCTTAGTGAAAAATATGCAAATATTTACTAGTTTAGTTTTCTTTATTTTTTATAGGCTGATTTTTATTTACGTATTTATTTTTGGCTGTGTTGGATCTTCAGTGCTGCACAGGCTTTTGTCTAGTTGAGGCGAGAAGGAGCTGATCTCTTGTTGCGGTGCGCAGGCTTCTCACTCTGGCGGCTTCTCTTGCTGCGGAGCACAAGGTCTAGGGCACGTGGGCTCAGTGGTTGCAGTTCCTGGGCTCTGTGTGCTTAGTTGCTCCACAGGATGTGGGATCCTCCCAGGCCAGGGATCAAACCTGTCTTCTGCATTGTTGGGCGGTAGCTTTACCTAAAGCCTAAAACTTTACCACTGAGCTACCAGGGAAGCCCCTAGGTTTCTTTACTCCTAATAAGTTAGAAGACTTGGTGTGAATTTTGTCATCGTGTAACTTATGAAGAAAATGTATTTTTAATATAAATATGTAATTTTCTAGCTTAGTAAGATTAAGTACCAGGAAGGCGAGAGTCTCATCTTCTGGTGTTTTGTACACCTAATATTTAGTTCAGTGCCCAGCATGTAGCAAAAGCTCACAAGGATTGTTGTAAGAATGGAATATAATAATTCTTATCTCTTCATTAAAAGTTCTCTAAAACCTCTGTAAGGTATGTAAAATATTTTAAAATATTTTATGTTTATATCACTTGAAAAATAATACCACTCCTAGGATTTTATCCTTAGAAATTAATTCAAAAGAAGGAAGAAAAAAAGCATTAGGCAAGAAAATGTTCACTGTAGTACTAGCTACATAGCAGAGAAATAAGACATACATAAATATCCAGAATACTGAAAAGTTAAACTACAATATGTTTCTTCAAATGAATGTTGTGCAGTCAATAAAAAAGATAAGTTCATTTAGCAAGATGGAAAAATAAAGCAGGATACATTTGACCTGATCACACAACACAGGAACCATGTTACAGATAAGTTAAAAGTATAGACTTAAGATTTGGATCCATCAGAACTCAATTCCAGAACCTTGCCATACAACGTAGGACGAGTTGTTTAACTTTCCGAGTCTCACCTGTGCAATGGGGACAGTGCTCTTAAGGTCATTGTGGGGATTAAATGAGCAAATGTGGACAGTGCCTGGGCACCCTGCCCTACTACCTATGCAGATGAGCAAGGACTGGCAGGGAATATGGACAAGGAAAAATAATCTATGCCTTTGGTGGGGGAATTGTGGATTATTTTTACTTAAAAATTTTTATTACATTGCAAACATAAGTAACAACTAATTAAAAAGTCACTTTTAAAATATCCTACAAATTAGGATTATGTCTAATTTAGACAACCTTCCTTCCCAACAAATGACATTACTCAGTGAGTGCACCCTGACTCTTCTTAGGGACCTCATGAGGAGAGCCGATGCTTCTGTGTTTCCTACTGCTTATGAACTGTTGAGATTCACCATCGTACACTAGTTTATCCAATTCCCACTACATATATGTGAAACAGATTCATTTGCAAGCTACCAGGATACACACAGAGTCATGCTCATCTGATACTGATGAAGATGTGGGCTGGTCCTTTGGATTCCTCACCACATGTGGAAAGTATCTTGTAACCTTCCAGGTTATCAGATCACACACTCCTGTTTCTCTTCTTCCTCTTTGTTCATCTTCCTCTTGTCAGACTGAAATTGGTAAGGCAAATTAAAGGTGCCTACATTATCCCTTGACCTGCACACAATGTTTCCATACTGAAGCCTTACTTCTCATGAATTTTATTTAGGTGACTACCTTGCTGGATCCACAGTGGAATATTTGGATCACAGTTTTACTCAAAGTAAGATTTTTGAGCATGATTTACCTGAAGTCATTATGATAAAGTTCTATGTAGTAAGAACCAATAATAATTATATTGGTATAAATTCTTTTCATTCTTTAGGGCCCCAAGACTCAGAAACTTGTAGAGAAAATAGGCTTCTGAGTCTTTAACTCAAGCAGAAATAAAATCCAGAGTTCAGGGTATACTCAAGGTTGTCAACACCTGCTCAAATGTGAGAGCAGTGCTTTGGGCATGCCCGAGTCTGCTTAGATTCCTTTTATTAGTGGGGGCATTTAATTAAATCAAGACAGTCTTTCTGCCTGACCAGGGCAACTACTGATGAGAATAAAATTGATGGGAGATGAACAGTTAACAGCAGGAGATACACGGGAACAAGAAATAAAAGAGCCATAGTCAAAATGAAGAATATTGCTGTAGTATATTATATTTGACATTTACTGCTGTGTCTAATAATGCGTCCCTCACTTCTCTCCAGCAGCCACGTGATTTCATTATTTCAAATTTTGGAAGCTTTTGTTTTTGAAAAATGACGAAAATCTCAGTTCTCCATTCCTCATTAGAGTGCATATTTAATTGTGTTCCTCTCTTCATTATATTTGAATGTTGCCATTCAACCAGAGGAGTGCTGGCAAAAATCATGTAAATGGCTATGCCTGGCTTTTCCAAGGTATTTAAAATTCTATCGTTGTTTCCATAAGCCACAGACAGTGGGTTATTTTTCATGGACAGACAGTGCATTCTTCTCTTGGGGTTTTTATGGACAGACTGTATAAAATGATAACACAATGAATGGGGTACCAGCTCTACTATATCAAGGGCTTAAATCAGCTATTTCAGACAGAAACTCAATGTGGTAGAGCACGTTTCAAATAGGTTTGCAGGTACAACTATAACACAGAAATTTCAGCATCTTTTGTGATTAATTCTCAAGAAAGGTTAATGACATTTTTCACAATAAATTAGAGCTAAGGTGAAGGAGATTTAAGTAATGTAGGTTCAGGGGGTGACCTGAATAAAATCAGTAAGATTTGCATGGAAGGATTAAAATAGGGATGTGATCCATCTTCAGAATGGCAAGGGTTTGGAGTATTGTGGAAGGTGTAACAAAGGTGAATCTCCTGCTTGCCTGTGATCTCTTCCATGCCACATGGTGGTTCTTACGTGTTCATAATACCATAGTCACTAAACTCATTTCCACACTCTCCCTTCCTGAAAGGGACATTTCTTCATTGTAATTGTTTTAAAAGAAGCTATTTTGAGGTTAATTTATAATTAAGCCTAACTTAATTATCATCATTAGACCCTCTACTTTGTTCTTTCTTTTGTAAACCTGTTGTGGAAATGCTCTACACTAAGGTGATTTCTTAAAACTGTCTCTAAGGAGTGTGAAGGAATGCCTATTTGCATTTAATGATCTGGAAATCAAGAATTACCCCCAGTTTGACAATAAAGTATACTTTTTATCAGTTTGAAATTCTTTTTAATGGAAAAAAATTTACATGGAATTAATTTTATGCATAGCTTTTAATACAAATTTAAATTCCTAGCTACCCAAGTGTGACACACGGTCAGATCCCTTTTCTAGTTATGTTTCATGTGGAACCCTAAGTTTGTACATAGTTTTTATTGAAAACTATTATGGGCACACTTTTTTTTATAATGACTCTTGTTTAAAACAAGATTCATTACTCAATAAATAATAATAATGTCATGTAACATATATGAACATAGTTTTTAAATTTTTGAAAGAATTTCAACATCGTAGTCTACAGGCTTTCCACTTAATCTTTTTCTAATCAATGTGATTGATAAACTTATGAAGAAATTCTATTGTATAATGCACTGGGGAGAAGGAACCATATTTCTGTGTGCCAACTCAATTGTGTCTGACTCTTTGCAACCCCATGGACTGTAGCCCACCAGGCTCCTCCCTCTATGGGATTTCCCTAGCAAGTGAGTTGCCATTTCCTCTTCCAGGGGATCTTCTCCACCCAGGGATGGAACCCATGTCTCCTGGGTCTCCTGCATTGCAGGCAAATTCTTTACCACTGAGCCACCAGGGAAGCCCACCCTATTTTTAGCTACCTAAGCAAACAATAGGGGGAAAACTTATGTTTCCTCTGCTCTTAAGAAGAGGGTAAGGTGGCTTATCATTAGGATAACCATATAATTTAAGCTATGTAGAGTATACATATAGCTATGTATAGCTATGTATTAAGAAATGTATGCTTAAAAAATTATTCACAACCTAAAAGTTGAGAGTTATGTTTTATTTGGTTGGAATTTTTAAGAATTTAAGCCCAGGAGACAGCATCTCAAGTAACCCTTAGAGAACTACTCCAAGGAGGTGAGGAGAGGAACCAGGTTATATACAACTTTGTAACAAAGGCTAGGCAGTCTGAACATCAAAAGATTATTGCAAATTAAAGAAACCAGGGTGAGATGAATGAGGAGAGCAGCATGGAAGCATATACACTACCATATGTAAAATAGATAGCCAATGGAAATTTGCTGTATGACTAAGGGACCTCAAGCTGGGGTGCTGTAACAACTTAGAGGGGTGGGAAAGGGTGGGAGGTGGGAGGGAGGTTCAAAGGGAAGGGACATTTGTACACCTGTGGTTAATTCATGTTGATGTATGGCAGAAATCAAACCAATATTGTAAAGCAATTATCCTTTAATTAAAAATAAACAAATTAAAAAAAAAAAAAACAGATATCCCTAGTTATGGAATTTGGTGTTTTTGTAAGTATGGGAAGATGCAAGAGTCTGGGCTTACTGAAATCATTCTTTTGATATGCACCTTAGCTATCTGGGGCCAGTATCCTGTATTTTCACTGTGGTGTTGGAAAAGACTCTTGAGAGTCCCTAGACTACAAGATCAAACTAGTCAATCCTAAAGGAAATCAATCCTGAATACACATTGGAAGGACTGATGCTGAAGCTGAGGCTCCAACACTTTGGCCATCTGATGTGAAGAGCTGACTCATTAGAAAAGACCCAGATGTTAGGAAAGATTGAAGGCAGGAAAAGAAGGGGACGACAGAGGACGAGATGGTTGCATGCCATCATTGACTCAATGGGCATGAGTTTGAGCAAGCTCTGGGAGATGGTGAAGGACAGGGAAGCCTGGCGTGCTGTAGTCCATGGGGTCACAAAGAGCTGGACACCTGAGTAACTGAACAACACCATAGGAAGTGGCTGCAGTCTGATGGCTGCTAGATAGCAGGTATTCTTTTCTTTCCTGAGTTTCCTTAGGGCTCGCAGACTCATGTTGGAGGGTTGCAATCACTGATAACTGTGACATCCTTGTTTACTGATATGGCAGGAAATATTCCATTTCTCAGCAACATAAGACAAGAAGAAAAAGGAGAAATAAGAAAGAGGTAGTAAAAAAAAAATTCTGAAATACCTGTTTGACTTTGATCTATCTAGACACAACTATCTCATTTAGTTCCTGCCTGGTGCTCAAACTCAAACTCTGAAATCTCTATCAGCTTCAGATATGGCTCCTTGCATTCTGCTGACTTATGAATTAGAAAGACAGTATATCAACACCCCACTCACCCTCCCATATGTTCAGTAAACCATGATAGAACAGGGATAAACACTATGGTTGACATTTTCTGTAGGGAAAACAGATAATCAATAGTCAGCAAGAAAGCATTTTTCTTACTTTTGCTTTTACAGAACCTTGCATTATTCTTTAGCTTCAATCACAAATGCCATTGCCTTTCGTTTTTGCTGTCATTCCTCTTGAGAAATCACCAGAGTATTTGATCATACTAAACACATTAAATCTGTTTGCTCTTTTGTAACTCAGATTAGCAATTTTGGCAGCTACTTAGTAAAACTCTCTATAGTCCTCATTATTTAAAGCGTATAATGGAGTTAACAAGAAAAAGAGCTTCTTTATCAGTGGTTATAGGATTATGGAAAAAGATTTATGAGCTCTAAAAGAGTTGAGAAAATTACTTCTGGACCAAGATACATAGGAAAGGAGGAAATGGTGTAAGAGCAAGGTAATTTGGTCTCCCAATACTCAAATTCTTGTCAACTGACTTCTATCTTTCTATATCACCCTAAACTTTGGTGCTTTCTACTTTTTTGTTTTATAGTTAGTACCTAGGAACCATAATGATTTCACTTGATTTTGGTGGCACAACGCCACTGCTGTAGTGAACTGAGAAAATGTGTGAAAGTCTGATAATATTTATTGAAAATGTTAAACCCTGAAATAGAATAGAGTAGCAAATAAGCAGTTTTATTTCTTAATATTTAATCTAAAAATAATTTTAGACCTAGAGAAGAGTTACATCTATAGTGTAGAAAGTTCCTATATATCCTTTACCCAGTGTCTCCTAATGTTAACTTCTAACATAACTGAAGTATAATTTTCAAAAGTAAAAAACTAATTTGGTGCAGTACAATTAATCAAATAAACAGGCTTTATTTGGCTTTCATCATTTTTTCCACTCATGTCCTTTTCTACACCAGGATCTGATCCAGGAGCCCATGCTGCATTTTGTTGTCATGTCTCCTTAGTCTCCTCCAGTCTGCGTCTATTAGTCATTATTTCCTGGTCTCCTATCACCTTAACTCTTTTGAAGAATATTTTCATGTATCTTGTAGAATGCCTCAAAATTTTGGTTTGTGTGAGTTTTTCTTGGGGTTAGATTAAGGTTGTGGAATTTGAAGAAGAATACCACAGATGTAAAGTACCTGTCTCTTATTATATAGACAGCCCATCGCATTCACCTGACTTATCTGTGGTGATATTGTATTTGATCCCATGGCTAAGTGGTACCTATCAAGTTTTTTCATTGCAAAGATACTTTCTGTTTGTTCTGAGTAAACACTGTGGGGGAGACACTTTGTGTTAGTGTTTGTATCTCATCTCTCACTGTGGGCATCCACTTTCCTCTAGATTCTGTGTAGCTAAATTCCAGACCACCTGATCTGCCTCTTGAGAAATTTGTATGCAGGTCAGGAAGCAACAGTTAGAACTGGACATGGAACAACAGACTGGTTCCAAATAGGAAAAGGAGTATGTCAAGGCTGTATATTGTCACCCTGCTTATTTAACTTCTATGCAGAGTACATCATGAGAAACACTGGACTGGAAGAAACACAAGCTGGAATCAAGATTGCCGGGAGAAATATCAATAACCTCAGATATGCAGATGACACCACCCTTATGGCAGAAAGTGAAGAGGAACTAAAAAGCCTCTTGAGGAAAGTGAAAGAGGAGAGTGAAAAAGTTGGCTTAAAGCTCAACATTCAGAAAACAAAGATCACGGCATCCGGTCCCACACTTCATGGGAAATAGATGGGGAAACAGTGGAAACAGTGTCAGACTTTATTTTTGGGGGCTCGAAAATCACTGCAGATGGTGACTGCAGCCACAAAATTAAAAGACACTTACTCCTTGGAAGGAAAATTATGACCAACTTAGATAGCATATTCAAAAGCAGAGACATTACTTTGCCAACAAAGGTCCATCTAGTCAAGGCTATGGTTTTTCCTGTGGTCATGTATGGATGTGAGAGTTGGACTGTGAAGAAGGCTGAGAGCCGAAGAATTGATGCTTTTGAACTGTGGTGTTGGAGAAGACTCTTGAGAGTCCCTTGGACTGCAAGGAGATCCAACCGGTCCATTCTGAAGGAGATCAGCCCTGGGATTTCTTAGGAAGGAATGATGCTAAAGCTGAAACTCCAGTACTTTGGCCACCTCATGTGAAGAGTTGACTCATTGGAAAAGACTGTGATGCTGGGAGGGATTGGGGGCAGGAGGAGAAGGGAACGACAGAGGGTGAGATGGCTGGATGGCATCACTGACTTGATGGACGTGGGTCTGGGTGAACTCTGGGAGTTGGTGGTGGACAGAGAGGCCTGGCGTGCTGCGATTCATGGGGTTGCAAAGTGTCGGACATGACTGAGCGACTGAACTGAACTGAACTGATGGCCCTGTGATCTCAGCCCTCTGATGATAGAGAAGATTTGTGAACTTGCTGTTTGCTCAGCATTTTTGTTATAAATTTGAGTACTTTGCTGTTTTCACCTCTCAACAGAAACCAGGAATCTAATATTTTAGGTTTAAATAAGTGCTCTTAATGTTAACTTTCACTGTTAGTTATCATGGTGATTGATGCTTCAACATTTATTCTATTCCAGATCCATCTTAGTCAGATTTTGTCATCTCATTTCTCCTGACAGTGATTGGTTGGTTTTGGAATAGGCTGTGATTCACTTTTGTCCAATGAGATATGAGGGAAAGAGTGCTATAGTCCTCCTGATGAAAAGTTCTTTCTCTTAATAAAAGGAATAGTTCACTTACTTCTGGGTGTAGCTATTTCTGGATATATTGTCTGAAACTATGACCATCATCTTGTTTCCAGTAAGAAAATGAAGCCAATACAGAGGACAATAGAACAAAAAGTAGAAAGAACCTGGATCTTTTTTGGCATTTATCCACTCCTATTCCAACCAACTATGGAATAAAGCCTATCTGTGGTTTTCTACTTATGTATTATTGGGTTTATTGTTTAAGCTCAATTTGAGCCTTGGTACTTCAATTACTTGGATCCAGTGACTTGTAACTGTTACCACCACTATAAGTGAAGTATGATTTTTGTGCAAAAATACTACAATCTATTTATCCATTCTACTGTTCATGAGTATTCAGGTAGATTGAAGTTTTTAGCTTTTAGGAACGATACTGCTATGAATATTCTAGTACATGTTTTGTACTGAATATGTCCACATTTCTTTTGTGTGTATGCCTAAGAATTAAGTTGCTCAGTTAGAAACTACGTGAATATTCAGCTTTAGAAAAACTACTAAACACTTTTCTAAAGGGGTTACATCAGTTTATCCTCTCAACAGAAATGTATGAGAGTTACAGTTGCTCCATGTCCTTCTCAACACTTGGTATTATCAGTCTTTTCACTTAAGCCTTCTGATGCATGTTTATGTGTATTACTATCACATTGTGATTAATGATATATATTAATATCTATATTCATTTCTATATTATATCAATTTCTATATATTTTGTAATTTTAGAATCATAGCCTGAGTGTAAATTGTTGGGAGACCATGGAAAGACAGTTAATAGCCATACAAACTAAAGGTCTTTACACTGTACTTGAAAGCAAGGTAATGAAGAGATGTTAAACTTAAGTATATGTTGTCCAAAGAATAAGCTCTCATCCATTTCTAAGGGTAGAGTTGTTTGTAAAGTAGAATAACAAGATAAAACAAAAGGCAGAAATTTCAACTTATAATATGAAAAATGAAAATGAGATATATTCACCAGTGGGAGAGATATGGAAAGGCGCAACAGAAGCAAGGGTCTTTGGGACTTCCCTGGTGGTCCAGTGGTAAAGAATCCACCTGCCAACGCAGAGGACACAGGTTTGATCCCTAGTCCAGGAAGATCCCACATGCCACTGGGCTACTGGGCCAATATACCACAACTCCTGAGCCCATGTACCACAGAGCCTGTGCTCCCCAACAAGAGTAACCACCGCAATGGGAAGCCCGCACATTGCAATCAAGAGTAGCTCCTGCCCCTCCCCCACCCCACCCCACCCGCACAATACCTCGCTCGCTGCAGCTAGAGAAAGCCTGCACGCAGCAACAAAGACCCAGTGCAGCCAAAGTAAATAAGAAAGAAGGGTCTTATCAAATGATTTTTTCTTTTGGGGCTCATCTATAAAGTGCAGAAGAGTTAGATGACTATTATATTCTTTTAACACAAATATTGATTGTCATCCACACAAAATCTTGAGACTAACTATGCGATCAGGAGAGCCCTGTGAGATTCAATCGTTTCCCATGATCATGGGAAAACAGATGTCCCAATGGAGGATATTTTTGGTTCACATCTAAACATGGGCAGGTATGATATGGACACTTCTCTAGAGAAAAAGCTTCATTTTTTTTCTTTATGTTGAAACTCATACTTGTGAGCAGTAGTATTAACCTAAAATAAATAGATTCCCAGAAATTTCTCCAGCAAAATGGAGTTCTTTATTCAGAATCAGCAGAGAATTGCAATTCAGGATCTGCAACCATGGCAAGCCACATGTAAGTTCTTCCATGGCAAGGGAGGAACAGCTGTATAAAGGGGAAAAGGAAGTTGGCAAGGATCTAGTTAACAGAGTCCACGGCATTTCATTGGCTGAGTCCTTGACAGGAAGGAAGATTCTTTCTTCTTTCTTTTGGGCTCTGTTTTAGTCATAGGCCACCTGATGCTCTGTTATAGTCAAAGACCACCAATATATTGGCCACCTGATGCAAAAAGCTGACTCATTAGGAAAAACTCTAATGCTGGGAAAGATTGAAGGCAGGAGGAGAAGGGGACAACAGAGGACAAGATGGTTGCATGACATCACTGACTCAGTGGACATGAGTTTGAGCAAGCTCCAGGAGATGGTGAAGGACAGGGAAGCTTGGTATGCTGCAGTCCATGGGGTCACAGAGTCCGACATGGGGACACAGAGTCAGGAGAATGGGACAACAGAAGATGAAATGGTTGGATGACCTCATTGACTCAATGGACATGAGTTTGAGCAAGCTCCGGGAGTTGGTGATGGACAGGGGGGTCTGGCTTGCTGCAGTCCATGGGGTTGCAAAGAGTCAGACATGACTGAGCCACTGAACTGAACTGAGCTGATTGAATGTAGGGCATGAAAGCTCCCCCTTCTGGTCTCCTGATTCTATTTAGTTGAAGTTTCTGTTCATCAATTTTTTTTTTTTCAACAGTGATCAGTGTTTCATAAGTTCAAGCATGAAAACCCCTGGATATTGTTTTTTGAGGAGAGAGCTAACCATAAGATAAACAAATAGCTATTTCAGTCTCAAAATCCCCTGACAAAAATATACCTATAAGTTGATAACCAAAATATTGTTATAAAAGTCTAGTAAGTCTATATGTTTATTTAGAGTATGCTTTTAAGATCATGGATTGTGGCTGAGTTTGGGCCAGATCATTTGTCCAATGACTATAGTGAAGTTCTCTTAAAATGCCAGTGGAGACATTTTGGGGGAGCAATAATATTAATATTTAAAATTTATTTGTATAAGCAGTTATCTTCTCTGACATTAATGCCAAATTTCCCACTTGCATTGAAATCTGTTGCTCTTTTTTTGAAAATGTTGCTTTCTAGTTTTCAAGTGTAATTAATTATAAAAAGCATTTCCTCTTTTATAATCATGGTTTACTCTTCATGAATCTAACAGGCAGTACTTAATGTTGGTCAATTAAGTGTTACAGCATGTCACAGATTTGCTCTGTTGATGCTCTAATAGCATGCCCCTGTGGCACAGATAGTGAAACATGGGTTTGCTTGGCAACCTGGTTCCAGTGGTTCGCGTTTGACTATCAATCTAATGCAAGCTCAGAGCCGCTTGGCATTTTGAACTCAAGGACTATTTATTTTGGACATATGGTGGTGAGTCCTGGTTTTTCTTAAAAATAGTATAATCTTGGCTGGTTGAGTCATGACCATTCCAATTTATGAAGTGCATTTTTGCTTATAGGATGCTTTCTTAATTTCTATAATTTTAAAAAATGTGCAGAGAGCAACATGGAATGCTTGAACACTGTGGAGTGTCACGGCTGTGCTTCTAATGACAGCTTCCTTATTTACCAATGGCATCTACCAGAAAGGGTTTTTGCAGATTTAGATAAAAGAAATTTAAAATATCTGGCACAAACTGAGCACTCAGTACTGTGTGGATATTTTAATTATCAGAAACATCCCTCTTCCTTAGTGACAAACCCTCTACGTTTCTGCAGTAACGTACTCTCCTCATTGCAACTGGTTAAATATCAATAATTGGGAATCTGAGAAATAAAGACTAATGTTATTTTAGAGATGGCTAAATATAAAGATACATTTTGCTTCTTTTATTTAACACATTATATTAAGACAAAAACTTATATAAAGAAATTATGCCAATGATTTATTTTTTCAGGCAAGAATTGAAATGGGAACAAAAGTTGATTTTTATTTTTAAAAACTATTTTTCTTATTGAGTAATTTTCTTTAAAAAAAAAAATCACTGTAAAGTCATCATCCACTCAGATAAACTAAAAAAGACATCTTTAGAACATAGTACATATTAATTAACCCAACTATATAAATAATAATTTCAAAAGGGAATTTTTTTCAAAGGAGATATCTTTAAGATTTCTAGACAATGGCATGCATCCTAAACATCGTTATGAAATAATAAAATTTTGACATTTTTTAATCATCCTCTTGACTTAGAGTGATGTGATTTTTGACTTTATACTTGCTAATTCTTTTGACAACTGGGAAATATATTTAGTGAGTTGTATTTTCTGAGTAGTAGTTTAGTCAGAGAATATAGTCTCTTTTACTCTATATCCATTTTATCTGTGTGGAAAGTGTTATTCTGCACTATGTCCTTGCCAGTAGTTCCTATCAATTTGCCCAGGCAGAAGACACCGAAATTGCATAGCATTTGGGGCAGAATTAGAGGACTAGATTTGAGTGATTAATTAATAAAACTTAAGTCTAGTTTCCTAACCCTAGGTGTGAGACATTAGGGCTCCTGAATTGTTTAATTTGCACTGAGCACCTACTATGTGGCAAACACTATTTAGGTGCTTCAGAAATGTCAGTCAACAAAACAGACCAAAATCTGCAGTCTACATTCTGATGTGAAGGCTGTCATTTATATGAATACTTGTAGTAAGAATAGCGTAAAGTCAAAACTGTTGGATAGGAGCAGGCACCAACATATTAACATGGTCACTCTATCTCTGACATCTTGCAATTCATTGGAAGCCTTGGGATTCTGAGTCCACATTGCTGCCTCTGTCTTGTAACCCAGGTATATTGTTGGAGGCCAAGGGAGCACCTCCCCCACCCCCCACCAAAGCTCACCTACAATGCTGAATGTCTGAATGTCTCTGACAGCCACAAAGTCACACCAAGTGGTGAGACTGTGTCCAAGTGAAAAGAACATTTCACAGGTCAGCCGGGCCCAGCTGAGCTCATTCCTCCGTAGTGGCCCCGCCACATAATTCAGTCCTGAACAGCATTTGTCCTCTTTGCCATGTGTAACAATGATGGGGATGTTAAACATGCTGAATCAGGGCAGGAATCTGTCCCTGTTTGAACATCCTCCCAGCGCCCCTGCCCTGTTAATGGTGATGCAGGACATCTTACTGACCTTTGGGAAACACTTCGGGCTCTGGTCTTCCCCAGGAAAAAAATAGTGCCAGGAGAGGAACAGAGTTCCCTATAATAATGTAACTCTTAGTGAAGAGATACGCAGCTATAGAACTGTTTCGAATGCAAACTTTAGGAATACCAGGAACTTCTCTATCTGTGACTCAGTGATCACCAGTTTATTTGACGACCTGTCACTCACTGCTCGAGCTGTAACTGCGTTGTTCAAAGGGCAACATTCCTGAGAGCAGAGGACTGGAAAGCCGCACCGTATATAATTATCTTTGGTCCCCACACAAAGGATTAGCATTAAAGTTATTTTTGTAATATATTAAAGTTATTTTTATAATATACTACTATATTTTTAAGACTGGATTTCAAGCGTCTTTATGGGAAAATGGCCACTCTTATTACTCCAGGTGTTGCAAAAGCTAGATCTTTTAAATATTAATCTTTTTATTTGAAAAGATAATTAATAGACATAATACAAAATTCAAAAGAAACAAAAGAATAAACATGTATAATAATATTGCATTTGGTTTTTATTTCTCAATCCTTCAATTTATTTCCCCTGGACAACCATTCTTAGTAATTTCTTGTGACTAGATTTAGACGTATTTAAGCATAAATGATTGTGTCTTACATACATTGCTTGAAACTTATTTTTTCATTTATTATTATTTTTTTTAATGATGTGACTGGTGAGTTACTTTGGTATGTAGTTACACAGTATTCTATCTACAGATGAACTGTAATTTGTTTTACTAGTTTCTTATTGATGGACATTTGACTTGTCTTTAGTCTTTTGCTACTTAAAACATGCTAGAATAAATGAACGGAGAAGGCAATGGCACCCCACTCCAGTACCCTTGCCTGGAGAATCCCATGGATGGAGGAGCCTGGTAGGCTGCAGTCCATGGGATCGCTAAGAGTCAGACACGACTGAGCGACGTCACTTTCACTTTTCACTTTCATGCATTGGAGAAGGAAATGGCAACCCACTCCAGTGTTCTTGCCTGGAGAATCCCAGGGACGGGGGAGCCTGGTGGGCTGCCGTCTACGGGGTCTCACAGAGTTGGATGCGACTGGAGCGACTTAGCAGCGGCAGCAGCAGAATGAATGAAAGTGAAAGTGAAGTCTCTCAGTCATGTCCGACTCTGCGATTCCATGGACTGTAGCCTACCAGGCTCCTCTGTCCATGGGATTTTCCAGGCAATAGTACTGGAGTGGATTGCCATTTCCTTCTTCAGAGGATCTTCCCAACCCAGGGATCGAACCGGAGTCTCCTGCATTGTAGACAGACGCTTTACCTTCTGAGCCGCTTTTACAAACACTTTTGCACAATATGGAAACAGACAAAGACCAACTAAGTGAGAAAAGCTTTCTATCCCAGCTTGCTATCTCATTTGCATTTTGGCAGCTACCTGAAGGCAGGCAGAGGAGTAGGGAGACTTTACAGTGGAGAAAAATAGAAGGCTTCAGGTATGACCCGATTGGACGCTGTGGGCACAAGCCGGCAGGCTAGCTAGAAGTAGGGAATTCTGTGTAATTGGTTAGGGGAGCAAATTTGACTTTTCCTGATTGGTCTGAATTAGAAGTGGGACAAAAATTAGGGGAGCTGTCAGTTATTATTCAGGTCCTGGACATATTGAACTGATTGTTACAGAAGTTATTGTTTAGCTTCCTGGATTATTACTTGAGATAGCAGACTGGTTTCCTGCAAGTCTGACTTATAGCAGGTTGGCTACATGGGCTGTTTATTATAAATAAGGAGTTGGCTTCCTGGTAAGGTTGCTGCAGGCTGTGGGTAGAGTTCTAATTTTATATATGGCCCAAACATTGTCCATTTGTATATTCAATTTCTCAATACGTTTGAGAATATATGTAAGATATATATAAGATAAATTCCTTTAAGTAGAATTTCTGAGTCAAAGACATATATTATTAATTTATATATATTTTGTCAGATTGGATTCCATAAATTTTTATGAATTTATAGTCCTCATACCTTTGTGGAGATATAACAGTGTGTATTACCAACTTTTTATCTTTTCCCAGTCTGATATGACTATCATATTATGAGATACAAATAGTATCTCAGTGTAGTTTTAGGTTGAGGTTCTTTTTCAAATGTTAAATCACATTTTTTTCTTCTTTGTGAATTGTCTATTCACAGAGCATACTTTAAATTGTTACCAGGCCAGAGAAGGTACTGATAAGAGAGTAAATCTCTGGAATTTGAAATTATCACCTTGAAAATTCAACCTGGAGATGTAAGAGACTCAGGTTTGATCTCTGGGTCGGGAAGGTCCCCTGGAGGAGGGCACGCAACCCATTCTAGTATTCTTGCCTGGAGAATCTGATGGACAGAGGAGCCTGGTGGGCTACAGTTCATAGGGTCACAAAGAGACAGACATGACTGAAATGACTTAGCACACATGCATACACAGTATTTGGTTTTTTCTTTAGCATAATGACCTCAAGATTCTCGAGATTTATGCATGTTGTGGAAAATGGCAAGATTTCCTTCTTTTTATGGTGGAAAGATATTCCACTATGTATACTGGATCTATATGATTTGTACATGATGATGTATATGTATATATGCTTCTGAAAATACTCAACATTTTTTTTTACCCATTCATCTATCACCAGACATTTAGGTTGTCTCCAAGTACACAGGCTTTGAATTTGGGCAACCAAGGCTATATTTCAATCTCAGCTTAGAATGAGCCTGAGGGAAGGAGTGAACTTTCTCATCCTCCTCTTCCTCATTGGTTCAGTGGAACTATTCAGAAGTTCTGTGGAGAGGCGTGTTGATTGGCACAGTGCCCGAAATGCTGTGAGTGCCCGAAATGCTGTAACTGCCCAGTAACTGTTGGCTCAAGTTCTCCTCTTGAGTATTCAGAGGACTTTCTTCACCTGGAAATCTAGGCTAGGCAATACTTCGATTTTTAGCAAAAATTTCAAGTTAAGCTCTCGTGAACATGAGTCATAGACCTTAAAACTTTCTAAGTTGGCAGGAATTCTTTAATTAAAGAGTCCAAGTAACATACACTGGGAAGGAGTGGAGGAAGGGGGCCATGGTGGGATGCATGTGGTGTAATTTTGTTGTAAATGCAAATTAGTTTTCCTGTCATTTGCTAGTAAGCCCACTGTTTATAATAACTGTTCATAATGAATCAGGCTGATATTTTGTTCATACATTTTCCCTTGAGGCTTTAATAACTCTGCTCCAATGTTTTACGGTTACGTGTTGTGGAATGAGACTCTGGTGAAATACAATCCTATGTTGTAGCCTCTATAGAAATAAAACAGCAAAGGAAGCAAATTAGTGGTCAGAAAGAGCTCTGAGAAAGAGAGGGGTGCTTCTCCAGCCAGGCCAAGAAAGTGTATGGAGAAGATGAATGATGGTCCAGAAAGTCTCCATCAATGAAGTGGTTGAGCAGAATTAAAAATATACCAAAGGTTATATTGACTGGGCTTGGTTGGGTGAAAGCCTTGGGTAACCTGAACCGAATGGCTGTACAACTCAGCAAATACCTACTGATACCTACTATGTTCCAGATCCTTTATAACAGGGGTCCCCAACCTCTGGGATCTGATGATCTGAGGTGGAGCAGATGTGATAATAATAGAAACAAAGTGCACAATAAATGGAATGTGCTTGAATCATCCTGAAACTGTTATCCCCCTCCCCCTGGTCCAGGGAAAAATTGTCTTCCATGAAGCCAGTGCCTGGTGCCAAAAAGATTGGGGATCACTGCTTTATAAGCACTAACGCTACACTATTCAATATGAGAGCAATTATTTACATGTGCCTGTTTGAATTTAAATTACTTAAATAAAATTTTAAAATTCAGTTCCTCGGTTGTACTAACCACCTCAAGTTCTCAAGCCACAAAACACATGGCTAGTGACTGCTGTATTGGGTAGCATAAGAGAACATTTCATTCATGACAGAAAGTTCTGTTGGGCAGTGCTGCACTGGAGGTACTCAGATGGTAAGAGATGTCTCCTGCCCTTGAGAAATATATAGTCTTGGAAGGAGGATAACATGTCAAAAAATAAGTTGATTATATGTCACATAATATTGCTGAGGTAGGGGTATGACGAGAAAGCTTAAAACACATGGAGGTCAAGTATAGGAGCATAAATGAAGAGCAACTTCAGAAAAACTTCATAGGAGATGGAGAAGAGACTTGAATCTTAAAGGTAAGTGGATTTTCCCCAGATGGACAAAGATGGGTGAGAGCATTATGAACAGAAGTAGAAATGCAAATCAAGGAAGAGTGAAGCATCATGAAATGTTCAGGAAAATTTCCCTTGTCTAGTAAGGCTGGAGGGAGAAGGCAATGGCACCCACTCCAGTACTCTTGCCTGGCAAATCCCATGGACGGAGGAGCCTGGTAGGCTGCAGTCCATGGGGTCCCTAAGAGTCAGACATGACTGAGTGACTTCACTTTCACTTTCCACTTTCATGCATTGGAGAAGGAAATGGCAACCCACTCCAGTGTTCTTGCCTGGAGAATCCCATGGACAGAGAAGCCTGGTAGGCTGCAGTCCATGGGGTCACACAGAGTTGGACACGACTGAAGCGACTTGGCAGTGGCAGTAAGGCTGGAAGATGTCTGTGGTGGGGAGCAGCCATAACTAAGCCCAGGAAGGTGGGTGGGGCAGACTGGGAGGGCTTGGGCACCACTCCAAGGGGACAGGCTTTATCTTTTGGATAATGAGGAGACAGGGAAGGATTTTAAACAGGAGAATGAATTACATGGTCAGATTTATTTGAATTAGAGTGGAGACCCCAAAGAGATTGAGTCAGAATTGTGTTTGAGTGTCTCCTGAGGAGGTATGGGTCAGCAGTGGACTGCTGCAGGGGCAGGGGCTCTGGGTGTAGTAGACCTGGGTATGACATAAGCCCTCTTGGAGGAGATCGCCATTAACCCCACCATAGAGCTGCCAGAACTTATACAGGACTGGGGAAACAGACTCTTGGAGGGCACAAACAAAACATTGTGTGCACCAGGACCCAGGAAAAAGGAGTAGTGATCCCACGAGAGACTGACCAAGACTTGCCCGTGAGTGTCCAGAAGTCTCCAGTAGAGGCATGCATTGGTGGTGGCCTGCTGCAGGGTTGGGGGCACTGAGTACCGCAGTGCCTGCTTGGGACCTTTTGAAGGAGGTTGCCATTATCTTCATTACCTACACCATAGTTTGGCCTCAGGTCAAATAAGAGAGAGGGAACACAGCCCTGTCCATCAACAGAAAATTGGATTAGAGATTTACTGAGCATGGCCCCGCCCATCAGAAAAAGACCCAGTTTCCCCCTCAGTCACTCTCTCCCATCAGGAAGCTTCCATAAGTCTCTTATACTTCTCCATCAGAGGGCAGACAGAATGAAAACCACAATCACAGAAAACTAACCAATCTGATCACATGGACCACAGCCTTGTCTAACTCAATGAAACTATGAGCCATGACATATAGGGCCACCCCAGATAGATGGGTCATGGTGGAGAGTGCTAACAAAATATGGTTCACTAGAGAAGGGAATGGCAAACCACTTCAGTATTCTTGCCTTGGGAACCCCATGAACAGTATGAAAAGGCAAAAAGATAGGACACTGAAAGATGAACTCCCCAGGTCGGTAGGTGGCCAGTATGCTACTGGAGATCAATGGAGAAATAACTACAGAGGGATTGAAGAGATGGAGCCAAAGCAAAAAAAAACACCTAGCTGTGGATGTGACTGGTGATGGAAGTAAAGTCCGATGCTGTTAAGAGCAATATTGCGTAGGAACCTGGAATGTTAGGTCCATGAATCAAGGCAAATTGGAGGTGGTCAAACAGGAGATGGATGGTAAGAGTGAACATCGACGTTTTAGGAATCAGTAAATTAAAATGGACTGGAATGGGTGATTTTAACTCAGATGACCATTATATCTACTATTGTGGACAAGAATCCCTTAGAAGAAATGAAAGTTTCTTAGTTCTTAGGTTTCATCATAGTCAACAGAAGAGTCCGAAATGGCAGTACTTGGATGCAATCCCCAAAATGACAGAATGGTATCTGTTCATTTCCAGGCAAATCATTCAATATCACAGTGATCCAAGTCTATGCCCTGACCAGTAATGCTGAAGAAGCTGAACGGTTCTATGAAGACCTACAAGACCTTCTAGAACTAACACCCAAAAGAGATGTCCTTTTCATTATAGGGGACTGGAATGCAAAAGTAAGATGTCCTTTTCATTATAGGGGACTGGAATGAAAAAAGTAAGAAGTCAAGAAATACCTGGAGTAACAGGCAAATTTGGCCTTGGAGTACAAATGAAGCAGGGCAAAGGCTAATAGAGTTTTGCCAAGAGAATGCACTGGCCATAACAAACACTCTCTTCCAACAACACAAGAGAAGACTGTACATATGGACATCACCAGATGGCCAACACCGAAATCAGATTGATTATATTCTTTGCAGCCAAAGATAGAGAAGCTCTACACAGTCAGCAAAAACAAGACCGGGAGCTGACTGTGGCTCAGATCATGAACTCCTTATTTCCAAATTCAGACTTAAATTGA
Source organism: Bos taurus (assembly GCF_002263795.3). NCBI lineage: Eukaryota > Metazoa > Chordata > Mammalia > Artiodactyla > Bovidae > Bos > Bos taurus. The sequence continues at coordinate 108,161,494 of NC_037328.1, read as the reverse complement.
AGAAAGTAGGGAAAACCACTAGACCATTCAGGTATGATCTAAATCAAGTCCCTTACGATTATACAGTGGAAGTGAGAAATAGATTTAAGGGATTAGATCTGATAGACAGAGTGCCTGAAGAACTATGGATGGAGGTTTATGACATTGTACAGGAGGCAGTGATCAAGACCATCCCCAAGAAAAAGAAATACAAAAAGGCAAAATGGTTGCCTGAGGAGGCCTTAAAAATAGCTGTGAAAAAAAGAGAAGTGAAAGGCAAAGGAGGAAAGGAAAGGAAAGGTATGCCCATTTGAATGCAAAGTTCCAAAGGAGAGATAAGGAAGCCTTCCTCAGTGATCAATGCAAAGAAATAAAGAAAACAATAGAATGGGAAAGACTAGAGATCTCGTCAAGAAAATTAGAGATACCAAGGGAACATTTCATGTAAAGATGGGCACAATAAAGGACAGAAATGGTATGGACCTAACAGAAGCAGATGATATTAAGAAGAGGTGACAAGAATACACAGAACTATACAAAAAAGATCTTCATGACCCACATAACCACAATGGTGTGATCACTCACCTAGAGCCAGACATCCTGGAATGTGAAGTCAAGTGGGCCTTAGGAAGCATCACTATGAACAAAGCTAGTGGAGGTGATGGAATTCTAGCTGAGTTATTTCAAATCCTAAAAGATAATGCTGCTAAAGTGCTGCACTCAATATGCCATCCAATTTGGAAAACTCAGCAGTGGCCAAAGGACTGGAAAAGGTCAGTTTTCATTCCAGTCCCTAAGAAAGGCAATGGCAAAGAATGCTCAAACTACGGCACAATTGCTTTCATCTCACATTCTAGCAAAGTAATGCTCAAAATTCTCCAAGTCAGGCTTCAACAGTATTTGAACCATGAAGTTCCAGATGTTCAAGCTGAATTTAGAAGTGGCAGAGGAACCAGAGATCAAATTGCCAACATCCGCTGGATCATGGAAAAAGCAAGAGAGTTCCAGAAAAACATCTACTTCTGCTTTATTGACTATGCCAAAGCCTTTGACTGTGTGGATCACGACAAACTGTGGAAAATTCTTAAAGAGACAGGAATACCAGAACACTCTACCTGCCTCCTGAGAAATTTGTATGCAGGTCTAGAAGCAACAGTTAGAACCAGACATGAAACAACAGACTAGTTCCAAATCAGGAGAGGAATACGTGAAAGCTATATATTGTTACCCTGTTTATTTAACTTCTATGCAGAGTACATCACAAGAAATGCTGGACTGGATGCAGCACAAGCTGGAGTCAAGATTGCCGGGAGAAATATCAATAACCTCAGATATGCAGATGACACCACGCTTATGGCAGAAAGTGAAGAAGAACTGAAGAGCCTCTTGATGAAAGTGAAAGAGGAGAGTGAAAAAGTTGGCTCAAAACTCAACATTCAGAAAACTAAGATCATAGCATGCAGTTCCATCACTTCATGGGAAATGGATGGGGAAACAGTGGCAACAGTGACTGACTTTATTTTTTGGGGCTCCAAAATCACTGCAGATGTGGCCTGCAGCCATGAAATTAAAAGATGCTTATTCCTTGGAAGGAAAGTTATGACCAACCTAGATAGCATATTGAAAAGCAGAGACATTACTTTGCCAACAATGGTCTGTCTAGTCAAAGCTATGGTTTTTCCAGTGGTCATGTATGGATGTGAGAGTTGGACTACAAAGAAAGCTGAGCGCCGAAGAATTGATGCTTTTGAACTGTGGTGTTGGAGAAGACTCTTGAGAGTCCCTTGGACTGCGAGGAAATCCAACCAATCAATCCTAAAGGAGATTGGTCCTGAATATTCATTTGAAGGACTGGTGCTGAAGCTGAAACTCCAATACTTTGGCCACCTGATGCAACGAACTATTTGAAAAGACCCTGATGCTGGGAAAGATTGAAGGTGGGAGGAGAAGGTGACAACAGAGGATGAGATGGTTGGATGGTATCACTGACTCAATGGACATGAGTTTGAGTAAACTCTGGGATTTGGTGATGGACAGAGAGGCCTGGTGTGCTGCAGTTCATGGGGTTGCAGAGTTGTACATGACTGAGTGACTGAACTGAACTGAACAGAGTGGAGAATGGTTGGGATTTGTTGAAGAAGTGTCAGCATTTTGAATGTTTCACATTTCACTGTGTTTTCATCAAGTTGTTTAACCTTTCTTAGCCTCAGTTTCCTCATGTGTTAAGCGAGACTTTTATCTCCACCTCATAGGGATGATATCAGAATGAAATGATATAATGTAGGTAAAGCAGAATTCCTGGTACATAAAAAGTATCTAAAACTCTTAGATATTGTGTTTTTTGGTCTTGCTCTTGTGAAAGAAACAAAGTGAGTGAGGCCCATCTGTGCCCTCAGAGACACAATATGCCTTAATGCTGAGTGGAAGTAAGAATGTGTGGATAAGTAAGACAAGGACACGAGTTCCATGGTACCCACACACACCCAATCCATATACAATTTCACCTGCCAAGGAGATAGTCTAAAGCTCTAAGTGGGTACTGGCATTGTGTAACTGTGTATGGATGGGGGGGGGATGTTTGTTGTGGATTTATTTTTAGTGATGGAATGGGTATGCTTGAAAGCAGAGAATTGATTGAACCAAGGAATAAGTAATGTTGACATAGAGAAGGAAAATAAAGGTGGTCTCCAGCGGAGTCCTGAGGTAGAAAAAATGAACACTGGCTGACCTTCTTCCTCTCCTAGAGGCTGAGAGGCTGCCCTAGGAGCTCCTTAGCCAGGGGGTTGCATGAAGGAAGGAAATGGCAGGTTTTGTGAGACCGTTGCAGGTCTGGGATGTGAAGACCTAGCTATGGAGTTAGTTGGATTTCCTATTTATTTATATAAAAATGGTCTGTAGTCTGATTTCATACCTAATCCTACTTAATTTCTATGGCCATCATCTCAATCCCATTTTTTTTCTTTCTCAGATTTCTAATTTTCTCATAACAATTGAAAATTGTATTTATGTAGTGAATTAGAGGACATCCCTGGTGTTTCATATGGTTAAGAATCTGCCTGCAATGCAGGAGATCTGGGTCAGGAAGATCCCCTGCAGAAGGGAATGGCAACCCACTCCAGGATTCTTGCCTGGAGAATCCCATGGATGGAGAAGCCTGGTGGCTATAGTTTGTGGGGTCCCAAAGAATCAGACACGACTGAGTGACTAACACAGTGAATTAGAACTTCAGTCCTAGTTGTAAATCTACAGCAGTGTTTCCCAGTTGAAGATCCTCAGCTCCCACATGACAATGGAAGAAAAAGTGAGGACACAAGACTCTTAGTATTAACAAAAGAAAACACAACCAAACAACCAATGACCTTTGTCATAGAGTGCTATAAAATCAGGGATGATGGCAATGGTTATGTTTTATCCATTGAAAGCTCTGAGTGGATTTATCTCTGATTAATAAAGCAATGGAAAATTAATTGTCAGGATGTCCAGTATGATGCATGAAATCTTTCAAAATACCTGACACATGGATGGACATTAAAGAGACATTAGGAAGTAAATAGCCAGGAATCACTGGCCTGCAGTAAGACTGTTGTACATGGAAGGGTAAATCCATTCATGTTATCTTTTCATTAAGATTGTTGAAGGTTGATCACAATTTTATATATTTTATTCTGATTTTTGGAGTAGCCTATTATCAAAGCATGCATAGAGCAAGAATGCCTTTTTCTCTGTGTTGTTTAGACATGTAACTGAAGCAATGCATCCTGTAAGATTGCACAGTAATCATGTACTGTGATTTGTCACAGGAAATCATTTGTCATAACACATGTAGTGAGAGATGGCAGACCGCTCTAAGGACCATAAACGTCTGAGGTCAGTGTAGTCTTAGACTTCAAGGGCTAAATTTTCTTCAAGTCAAACTAGTGGTTCGCTTCTGATTCTTCTTTTGGTGCAGTTGTGCTATTTTAATAAATATTCAACTTAGAACATTCCACTTAAAATTTTTAATCTTTGTAGATTTATAGTATTGCAGTTCCACTGTCAAAATGACAGATACTGATACGTATTTTAAGGTAATCTTATATGATTATTTTTCAGTGTACCGTATCAATCAATGCCTTGACAGGCCATAAAATGTTACAGCTCATAAAGAACCAGTAAATACTCAATTTTCAAGGTACAGCAGAAGAGCTATAAATTAAATTGATTACATAACTGTAAAGTAATTAGTCCAGTATTTCTAGATAACTTTGTTTGAAAAGTTCTCTGCCCTCGATCACTGAAAAGGAAGTGGTACTGTCTAAGTCTACCTGGTTTCACAGACTATTTCACTTTGTGTCCGAGTATCTCCCTTCATATCCCTTCCTCAGAATGAGCTTATTTCCTCTTATGGCTTCCAGGATCTCCTAAATTCAGATAGCTTCTAAATTCAGATCTCCTACCTAGACATCTTTCACTGCACAAATCCATAGGCTCCGAAGCCCACTGGGCATGGCTTAGGGGGCATCTTCCCTTACAGACAGACCCTGAGACCAGGCTTTGAGTGTGAGTTAATTTGGGAGGGTTTCCCGGAATGCTCCAGCAGGAGAAGTGACGAAGTGACACAGGAGCCAAGGGTTTACCACAAGGCAGAATGCCACTGGTGTGCAACTGGGGTTCAGTCCCATTGGGGTCGGAGAACCTGGGAGACAGCACAGAAGATACATGAGATTTACCCTCCCTAGAGGGCTGGGGGAGCTAGAGTGTGTATCCTTCAACCCCTCGGTCATTGCCTGCAGGCTGCTTCAGGGACTAACCCCCATCGCATTGATTTGGATGCCCATGAATGTGGGGGAACAGGAAGCTCTTGGGTGGGAGGAGACCAGCACCTGTACAAAGGGGTGTGGGCAGCACACCACAGCAGCTGGGACTGCCCATTCCACCGAATGGCAGGTGGATCCATCCAACTCTGCATATCCAAACCTGGCTCCCCAAACTTGTTTTTTCCTCCATACCCTGAGGAATATGCTACAATTTACTCCTAGATCCAGCCAGGAGCCAACCTCCTCTGGCTTTCTCGGGGACTGAATCTTACCAATTTTTCTCCTCAGTAGACCCTGACTCTGCCTACATTTTTCTCTCAGTGCCTGGTGCTGTAGTACTTTAGACCCTCATTGTTTTCCCCACACTGCCCTACATTAGCCCCCGACTGTCTCTCCACCATTTACACCGGTCTACCAGCCTTCCTCCTTCCAATTCCAAAATGTAGATCTGACCATGTACCCTCTCTGCTTAACATTGTTAATGACTGTCCTGGGTGGAGTGGAGTGTAAACTCCTGGCTGTGCTCCCAAGGCCCTTCATGGTATCACCGTTCTCTTCCCAGGTCACCTCCCCGCCTCACCACATACTCGGGCCACACTGAGCTGCTGCAGCCTTAGAGCAGGCCCTACTGGGGCAGCTCAACCTGAAGTCTCCCCTCCTGAGGATGCCTCCTCCTGACTGCTCACCTGACAGGGCTGCGCCTGCTCGCATTCCTTAACGTTTCAGTATTACTGCCACTTATTTGCCCTTGTCCTCACTCAGCTCCAAGTGCTCCAAGGACAGAGGCTCTTTATTAGTCTCAGCATCTGGCTACTAGCAGAGTACCTGCTCACATGGGTGTTCAATAAATATTTGATGGATTAATTAACTTGCCAAAATTCTTTTCCTCTCAAATCAATTCTATAAGATTGTATTATTATCTTTACAGATAAAAATGTTGAGGTCAAGTAAGCTAAACACCTTACTCAAGATCACAGAGCTAACGAATGATCAAATCAGAATTTGAACTCAAACCTGCCTCTGAACTCTGTCTTCCTTCTATTTACTATCTATTAAGTAGCATTGATTTTTAGAATCATCAGTTCAGTTCAGTTCAATTGCTCAGGCGTGTCTGACTCTTTGCGACCCCATGAATTGCAACATGCCAGGCCTTGTCCATCACCAACTCCCGGAGTTCATTCAAACTCACGTCCATCAAGTTGGTGATGCCATCCAGCCATCTCATCCTCTGTAGTCCCCTTCTCCTCCTGCCCTCAGTCCCTCCCAGCATCAGAGTCTTTTCCAATGAGTCAGCTCTTCGCATGAGGTGGCCAAAGTACTGGAGTTTCAGCTTTCGCATCATTCCTTCCTAAGAAATCCCAGGGCTGATCTCCTTCAGAATGGACTGGTTGGATCTCCTTGCAGTCCAAGGGACTCTCAAGAGTCTTCTCCAACACCACAGTTCAAAAGCATCAATTCTTCGGCGCTCAGCTTTCTTTATAGTCCAACTCTCACATCCATACATGACCACTGGAAAAACCATAGCCTTGACTAGACAGACCTTTGTTGGCAAAGTAATATTTCTGCTTTTGAATATGCTATCTAGGTTGGTCATAACTTTCCTTCCAAGGAGTAAGCATCTTTTAATTTCATGGCTGCAATCACCATCTACAGTGATTTTGGAGCCCCCAAAAATAAAGTCTGACACTGTTTCCACTGTTTCCCCATCTATTTGCCATGAAGTGATGGGACCAGATGCCGTGATCTTCGTTTTCTGAATGTTGAGCTTTAAGCCAACTTTTTCACTCTTCTCTTTCACTTTCATCACGAGGCTTTTTAATTCCTCTTCACTGTCTGCCATAAGCGTGGTGTCATCTGCATATCTGAGGTTATTGATATTTCTCCCAGAAATCTTGATTCCAGCTTGTGCTTCTTCCAGCCCAGCATTTCTCATGATGTACTCTGCATATAAGTTAAACAAGCAGGGTGACAATATGCAACCTTGACGTATTCCTTTTCCTATTTGGAACCAGTCTGTTGTTCCATATCCAGTTCTAACTGTTGCTTCCTGACCTGCATATAGGTTTCTCAAGAGGCAGGTCAAGTGGTCTGGTATTCCCATCTCTTTCAGAATTTTCCACAGTTTATTGTGGTCCACACAGTCAAAGGCTTTGGCATAGTCAATAAAGCAGAAATAGATGTTTTTCTGGAAGTCTCTTGCTTTTTCCATGATCCAGCAGATGTTGGCAATTTGATACCTGGTTCCTCTGCCTTTTTGAAAATCAGCTTGAACATCTGAAAGTTCACGGTTCACATATTGCTAAAACAGTACAAATTTCCTCTATTTCACCCTTTATGAATTTAAAATGATCAAAATTTTTAAAATTTCCAAGAAATGAATGTGTTCATGTTAACTTCTTCTAGAAACAAAATATTCAGCCGTCAGCAATCCAAAGACCTACAAGGTTTGGTATAGAGCTTGCTGAGAGTAGCCTGTGAATTTTGTACTGGAACTTTAATGTGTGGGGGTTAGATCATGGTAATGAATATCCATGGTTAGATTGTGATGCCTCTGAGCTTGAGAAATTTAAATAAGCATCAGTCAGTTTGACAGCCAAGAGGATATATGTGGGGGCCTGTGGGGTGGGCAGGGTGAGAAGATTTGGAAATATAAGCAGTAAATTTTCATACATCACTGATTGTGGAAGTGAAATGATTATCCATCAATTACAAAGCAGTTAAATGGATCTGTTTCTGGTTTTTACTGCACTATTTATGTATCCAAGTCTCCTGCCAGAGCTACTTATGCACCACGATCCATGCTTGACAGTCAGCATCAGTTTCAGTGTATGCTGGCAATACACGGTGGTCATTGGATTTAGAAATAAGTGCTGAGGTGACTTAGCAGCAGCAGCAGCAGCAAGCAATGAAAAGGAAGGAAATGTGCTGAAAGAATGCCACTTTTGAAATAAAGCCTGTACCTAGGAAATTATAAGTATATAATTTCCAAAGATAAAATTAGGTCACCTTACAGGAGTATTTTTTTAATGTTGTGAAACTTAAAAGACGAAATTATTTATAAAAGCTATTAGTCAGTTCAGTTCAGTCACTCATTCATGTCTGATGTTCTGCAACCCCATGGACTGCAGCATGCTAGGTCTCCCTGTCCATCACCAAATCCCAGAGTTTACTCATGTCCACTGAGTCGGTGATGCCACCCAACCGTCTCACCCTCTGTTGTCCCCTTCTCCTCCCGCCTCCAGTCATTCCCAGCATCAGGATCTTTTCAAATGAGCCAGTTCTTTGCATCAGGTGGCCTAAGTATTGGAATTTAAGCTTCAACATCAGTCCTTCCAATGAACATCCAGGATTGATCACCTTTAGGATGGACTGGTTGGATCTCCTTGCAATACAAGGGACTCTCAAGAGTCTTCTCCAACACCACAGTTCAAAAGCATCAATTCTTCGACACTCAGCTTTTTTCACAGTCCAACTCTCACATCCATACATGACCACAGGAAAAACCATAGCCTTGACTAGACGAACCTTTGTTGGCAAAGTAATGTCTCTGCTTTTCAATATGCTGTCTAAGTTGGTCATAACTTTCCTCCCAAGGAGTAAACGTCTTTTAATTTCATGGCTGCAGGCAACATCTGCAGTGATTTTGGAGCCCCAAAACATAAAGTCTGATACTGTGTCCACTGTTTCCCCATCTATTTGCCAGGAAGTGATGGGACCAGATGCCAGGATCTTAGTTTTCTGGATGTTGAGCTTTAAGCCAACTTTTTCACTATCCTCTTTCACTTTCATCATGAGGCTTTTTGGTTCTTCTTCACTTTCTGCCATAAGGGTGGTGTCATCTGCATATCTAAGGTTATCGATATTTCTCCCAGCAATCTTGATTCCAGCTTGTGTTCATCCAGCCCAGCATTTCTCATGATGTACTCTGTATATAAGTTAAATAAGCAAGGTGACAATATACAGCCTTGACGTACTCCTTTCCCTGTTTGGAACCAGTCTGTTGTTACAAGTCCAGTTCTAACTGTTACTTCCTGATGTGCATACAGATTTCTCAAGAGGCAGGTCAGATGGTCTGGTGTCTCTTTCAGAATTTTCCACAAATCCAAAGTTTCACAAGTATGTTTCCTTAACATCCATTTAAGTTCTTAGATCAGGGCTTCCCAGGAGGTGCAGTGGTAAAGACTCCACCTGCCAATGCAGGAAATGCAGGTTTGATTCCTGGGTTGGGAAAATCCCCTGGAGGAGGAAATGGCAACCCACTTCATCATTCTTGCCTGGAAAACCCCATGGACAGAGGGGCCTGGTGGGCTATAGTCTATGGGCTTGCAAAGAGTTGGATGCAACTAACCACAGCACACCCAGCACAGGCTCTGGGTCACTTGGATTCCTAATGCAAAATGTGAGACTTGGAAATTTTAAGCATTCTTTGAGAATTTAGAATAAATGAGAAAATTAATATAAAACAGTTAATATAGTACATGGAATATGGCAAACAATCAATTAATGCTTGCTCCAATTATCATTAATATTACTATAGGAAGGACAATCACTGAATGAGATTTTACTTTGTGATGCCAATATTAGACACACACATACACACCACTGACTCTTCCTATGAGACTAAAGTTAGATTTATGATCTATAAAGTTCTCACAACAAAGAACACAGCAGACACAAATGATTTGTTGTTGTTGTTGTTCAGTCACTAAGTCACGTCTGACTCTTTGCAACCTCATGGACTACAGCATGCCAGGCTCCTCTGTCCTCTACCATCTCCCAGAATTTGCTCACATTCATGTCCATTGAGCCAGTGATGCTATCTAACCATCGCATCTTCTGCCATCTCCTTCTTTTGCCTTCCATCTTTCCCAGCATTGGGTCTTTTCCAATGAGTCAGCTCTTCCCATCAGGTGGCCAAAGTATTGGAGCTTCAGCTTCAGCATCAGTTCTTCCAATGAATATTCAGGGTTGATTTCCTTTAGGAATGACTGGTTTGATCTCCTTGCTGTCAAAGTGACTCACAACTCACAAACTCACAAACAAAGTGACTCACAACTCAAACTGTGGTGTCTTCTCTAGCACCACAGTTTGAAAGCATCAATTCTTTGGTGCTTAGCCTTCTTTATGGTCCAACTCTCAAATCCATACGTGACCACTGGAAACACCATGCTGCTGCTGCTAAGTCGCTTTGACTATATGGACCTTTGTCGGTAAAGTGATGTCTCTGCTTTTAAATACACTAAGTTTGTCAAAACTTTCCTTCCAAGGGTCAAGTATCTTTTAATTTTGTGACTGTGGTCACCATCTGCAGTGATTTTGGAGCCCAAGAAAAGAAAACTTTTCACTGCTTCCACTTTCCCCCCTTGTATTTTCCATGAAGATTGGACTGGATTCCATGATCCTAGATTTTTAATGTTGAGTTTCAAGCCAGCTCTTTCACTCTTTTTTTCACCCTCATCAAGAGACTCTTTAGTTCCTCTTCGCTTTATGATATTAGTGGTATCATCTGCATATATGAGGTTGCTGATATTTCTCCCAGCAATCTTGATTCCAGCTTGTGATTCATACAGCCCATCATTTCACATGATGTATTCTGCATAGAATTTAAATAAACAGGGTGATAATAGCCTTGTTGTACTTCTTTCACAATTTTGAACCAGTCAGTTGTTCTATGTCAGGTTCTAACTCTTGCTTCTTGACCCACATAAAAGTTTCTCAGGAGACAGGTATTCCCATATCTTTAAGAATTTTCCACAGTGTTGTAATCCACACAGTTAAAGGCTTTAGCATAGTCAATGAAGCAAAAGTAGATGTTTTTCTGGAACTCCTTTGCTTTGTCCATAATCCAACAAACGTTGGCAATTTGATCTCTGGTTTCTCTGCCTCTTTGAAACCCTCATCCTACTTCTTTTTACTTTCCCACAACTCCTAACCCCAGTTAACCACTGATCTGTTCTCCATTCCTGTGTCTTCTCTGGAATGCCGTATACATGGTATTATTCAATATGTGATCTTTTGAAACTGCCTTTTTTTACTTTGTATAATGCTTTTGAAAGTCATTCATCAGTAGTTTGTTCCTTTATATTGCTGAATAGTATTCCATTATGCGGCTGTACCTTCCTTTGTTTATCCATTCTCCCACTGAAAACTGTTTTGCTTGTTTCCAGTTTTTCACTACTATGTATAACGCTGCTGTAAACATTCATGTATGGGCGTTTTTGTTGTTAATGTATTTCCTTTCCATTCTGCTTGGGTAAATAACCAAGCGTGGGATTGCTGAGCCAAATGGTATGTGCTCAGGTTTATAAGAATCTGCCTAGGTTTATAAGACTCTGCTAAGTATTTTCCAGAGTGGCTGTACCATTTTGCATTCTACCAGCACTGTGTGAGAAATCCAAGCCTCCCACATCCTTATGAGCACTTGGTGTGATCAGTCTTTTTTTGTTTGTTTGTTTGTTTTAGCCATTCTAATAGCCTCTTTGTCTTATAATTATTAGAATTCTATTCTTCATAGTTTCAGGGACCCTCTGGTACTACATATTGTTCTGTCAAGAAACCTTGGGACACATTCTCTAATTTAATATAGTGGCTTCATTTCAATCCTGAAATGCATCATGGAATGAGATACTTCTGAATATTGTCAAGCCTTATGTAGTCATTATCATCTCTGTCCTCTGCCAACTAGAATACTTTCTCATTATCAGTAATTAAACATATATTGCAATTATGTAGATGAGCACTCATTTTTGCTTACATTGGGCCTGGCTTAAGTATTTAAATTGACAAATGTCAAGGAACACTCAACAAAACTTTACATATCCTTTGCTTTTAACTTCATTAACATTTGCAATGAAGCAGAAGCCTCCTTTCTTCCTCTTTAGAAACTTGCTTTGAACAAACATCTATTGAGTTCCCTCTTTGTGCCAGAAAGTTTTCCAGATGCTCAGGGTACAGCAGTGAATAAAACTTGCCCTAACAACGCTAAAATTTTTAGAGCAGATCAGACAATAGAAAATAAATAGTTGAGCTAGGTAATATTTTACATGAAAAGTGTTCCAATCCAAGAACATGGTATATCTCTGCATCAGTTTGTGTCATCTTTGATTTCTTTCATCAGTATCTTATAGTTTTCTGAATACAGGTCTTTTGCCTCCTTTGGAAGGTTAATTCCTAGGTATTTTATTCTTTTTGTTGCAATGGTAAATGACCTTGTTTCCTTAATTTCTTTTTCTGATCTTTTGTTGTTAGTGTATAGGAGTGCGAGAGATTTCTGTATATTTATTTCATATTCTGCTACATTGTCAAATTAATTGATGAGCTCTAGTAGTTTCTGGTAGCATCTTTAGGATTTTTTTTGTAGTATTGTGTCATCTGCAAACAGTGACAGTTTATTACTTACTTTCCAGTTTGGGTTTCTTTTTTCTTTTTCTTCTCTGATTGCCATGGCTAGGACTTCCAAAATCATGTTGAATAAAGGTGGGTAGAGTGGACATCCTTGTCTTGCTCCTGAACTTAGAGGAAATGCTTTCAGTTTTTCACCACTGAGAATGTTTCCTGTGGATTTGTTGTATATGGCCTTTAATTATTTTGAGGTAGGTTCCCTCTTTGCCCACTTTCTGGGAGAGTTTTTACGATAAATGAGTGTTGAATTTTGTCAGAATCGTTTTCTGCATCTATTGAGGTGATCATGTGGTTTTTATTCTTCAGTTTGTTGACATGGTATATCATATTGACTGGTTTGCATATGCTGAAGAATCCTTGCATTCCTGGGATAAATCCCATGTGACCATGGTATTTAATCCTTTTACTCTGTTGTTGGATTTAGTTTGCTAGTATTTTGTTGAAGATTTTTGTGTCTGTGTTCATCAGTGATGTTGGCCTGTAATTTTCTTTTTGTGTGTGTGATATCTTTGTCTGGTTTTGATATCAGAGTGATGGTGGCCTTGTAGAATGAGCCTGGGCATGTTCCTTCCTCTGCAATATTTTAGAAGAGTTTCAGAGGGTAGGTTTTAACTCTTATCTAAATGTTTGATAGAATTCACCTGTGAAGCCATCTGATCCTGGATTTTTGTTTGCTGGGAGTTTTTAAATCACAGTTTCTATTTCATTACTTATGATTTGTCTGTTCATATTTTCTATTTCTTCTTAATTCAGTCTTTGAAGATCGTACCTCTAAGAATTTGTCCATTTCTTCTAGAGTATCCATTTTTACTGGTGTATAGTTGCTTGTAGTAGTCTCTTATGATCTTTTGTATTTCTGTGGTGTCGGTTGTAATTTCTCCTTTTTCACTTCTAATTTTATTGATTGGAATTTTCTCCCTTTTTTTCCTTGATGAGTCTGGCTAAATGCTTATCAATTTTGTATATCTTCTCAAAGAACCAGATTTTAGTTTCATTGATCTTTACTATTGTTTTCTTTGTCTTTATTTCATTTATTTTTGAACCAATCTTTATGAATTCTTTCCAACAGTGAAGGACTTTACACCCTCACTTACACTGATGGGTAGGTCATCAATAAGGAAACACAAGCCTTAAATGACACATTAAACCTGATAGATCTAATTGATATTTATAAGACATTCCATTCAAAAGCAGCAGAAAATTTTTCTTCTCAAATGCATGTGGAACATTCCCAAGGATAGATCACAGAATCTTGGGTCAAAAATCAAGTCTTGGTAAATTTAAGAAAATTGAATTCGTATCTAGCATCTTTTCTGACCACAACACTATGAGATTAGAAATCAATTACAGGAAAAACTGTAAAAAACACAAACACATGAGGCTAAACAATATGCTACTAGAAGCCAATAGATTTACTGAAGAAACCAAAGAGGAAAATACCTAGAGGCAAATGACAATGAAAGCACAGTGATCTAAAACCTATGGGATGCAGCAAAAGCAGTTCTAAGAGGGAAGGTTATAGCAATACAGTCTTACCTTGGGAAATAAGAAAAATCTCAAATTAACAACCTAAGCTGACACCTAAAGCAATGGGAGAAAGAACGAATAAAAAAGAATGGCTGTATGTATATGTGTATAACTGATTGACTTTGCTATACAGCAGAAACTAACACAAAACTGTGACTCAACTTTACTTTGATAAAAATTTAAAAAATAAAGCAAGGAAGGAGTTTGCAACCTTAAATAGAGAAGATATGGAGAGCTTCAGTGAGAAGGTGATGTTTGAGTGAAAACTTGAGTGAGGAGAGAGAACACCCTGTAGTTATCTCTGAAACCATGTCACAGAGATGACAGAGGAAGAGGATGAAGACGGCAGAGGAAGCAAGGGCATGGGCTTCAAGGCATGATCAGAGAGCAGCAAAGAGCCTAGGTGGCTGGTTGACAAAATGAGCACGAAGATGGCACAAAATGAGGTCAGAGAGGTAACGGTGGCCCATACTATGTGGGACCTTGTAAACCACTATAACGATTTTTGCTTTTACTCAAGATGTGAAACCACCAGAAGATTTTTAGCAGAGAAATAATGTGATGGGACTTTATAACTTTTGTGTAGGATATAGACCTGGGGCCAAGGGTGGAAGCAGGAAGACCAGTTTAGAGACTAATCCAGGCTAGAGATAATGGTGGCTGGGATGAGGGTGACACCCAATGGCACCATGAAGCCAACCAGGCTGAAGGAATAACTTTTATCTGAGCATTCTAATAATGTATTTTATGCTATTCCTATTTTTAGGGTAGAGAAAAACTCATTTTTAATATGCTGGCATATTACCAGTGTTTGGATTTCATCAAATACATAGGGGTGTGCTTGAAGAATCAATATAATGCATACTGCAATTCCAAGCAGAAGCTACAGCTCTACCAATCATAGAACTTTGAATCCATGTGCTCAGGAAAATGCTGCATTTACAGTTTACAGCTAAAGTCTGGTGCCTCAGTCAGATAATGCAATCCATCCCCAGTATTGAGGACATTTCTCTTACATTTTGTAGTTGATTATGGAGATAATGGCAGATTCCATGGCTGCTCAGAGGCAGCCAGCTTAAATAATCCAGTGAAGCTCCCTCAAGGATTTCATCTCTTCTGTGCATGCCTATTACATCAAAGAGTTACTATATTGTGAGACCCTTTCAAAAACTACAAATGCCTCTGACATATTCAAAATGATGAAAATTGTCTTTGCTAAATAAAGTGTGATTAGAAAACAAATCTTGGTATTTTTTATTCAGAAGGCAGCACTATGATGTTAGATCACACATCTTTTTTGGATATTTTGGTGAGGAAAAAATAAAATCTTGCTTCCACATCAGCAAGTACTGGTGTTAGTCTTTGCCAACAGATTTGAAAGAAATCTGTCCAAGGTCACAAGCATCATGTCCCTCTTCAGAGCCACTTTTCCAAAAAGTTTCATTTGTGAAATGGGAAGAGAATATGAAGTTTTTCTACATACATAAATGTTTTCTGGTCTTCTACTAAACATTTTGAAACATGAAATTGCATTTCAGGTAGCAGTTTTCACTTATCTTTAAAAAGAACAAGGTCTCCATTGCCACAAACTTGTTAAAGAAGTATGCATTCATGTATTGATTTACTATATGGATGTGTTAAGCCCATAGTATTCAAATTAGGGATCTACATAGATTTTCCAAGGCGTATGAGGGCATGAATGGATTTTAATGGACAAATGCTTCCATAATTTCAATTTTCTGTTAAAATTTCTCTAGACCTGAGCTACATGAGAACATACTTCAGGTTATTTTTTTTCCTTCTTTCTCTTTATAAGTACTTCTTCCACATAAAAAAGAGAAAATATATCTCATCCATCAAAAATTTAATATGCAGCTTTGCCCAAGGTGTTACAATGTCCAAGACATAAAATACTAACCCTGATTTTCAGAAAGGGATTGATTCCAATGACTAGGTAGTAAATTGTTTTGCAAGTCAGATAGTTTTTAATGAAGTTGAAGGAGGATCTAATTCAGTTTTCAGCTGATAGATCATTAAATACAATGTTTGATGAAAGGCACTGCAATTTTAAGAATATGACTTACAAAGAGTTTAGAGACTTAAGCAACATTTATAGAACTGAAACTTTTATTCTCGTTTATCTATTCATGTAAATAAGCTTTCTCAGGCTTACATCTCTAAAGATGATAAATAGAAATGATGCAAAACCCTCTCTCATTCTCCCAGAAAGGAATACTTATTCAAAGATAGATGAACCAATAGAAAAATGGCTTGATTCATCTCATTAAATGATGCAATCCCAATAAAAATAATTTTGCCTTTGTTAATTATCTATCAAAATTTGTAATATATTTATGTTGTTTTGGTAAATACTACTAATAATACTACTAATAATTATAATTAAAACTAGAATAAATTTTAAATGCTTAAAGCCTTACAGCCATAGGAAATAAATTCTAACAATGCATTCACATTTTATGGAGAGAAATAAGATTGAGTAATCAATCAAAAGACTTTTAAGCATATAATTTATATTAAATTTAGATAAAGTTCTATGGTGGTGGTGGTTTAGTTGCTAAGTCATGTCTGACTCTTGTGACCCCATGGACTCTAGCCTGTCAGGTTTCTCTGTCCATGGGATTCTCCAGGCAAGAATACTGGAGTGGGTTGCCATTTCCTTCTCAGGGGGTCTTCCTGACCCAGGGATCGAAGCTGGGTCTCCTGCATTTCAGGCTATGAGGGAAAATCAAAAGACTTTTAAGCATATGCTAAGGTGAGTTGCTTCAGTTGTGTCCGACTTTGTGTGACCCCATAGATGGCAGCCCACAGGGCTCCGCCGTCCCTGGGATTCTCCAGGCAAGAACACTGGAGTGGGTTGCCATTTACTTCTCCAATGCATGAAAGTGAAAAGTGAAAATTTAGATAAAGTTCTATAGGTGAAATAAAATGTCAAATTCCTCATCTGCTCATTCTTATGGCCACCTTTTCTGTAGATCTTTTAGCATTTTTTCATAATTGTTTTCACCTCTGACCCTGAAAGTTCTAACTTCTGAGCCACCTCTCAATCTGTTTCTGTTGATTGTTTCTTCTCTTGACCATGAGTCATATTTTCTTGCATTTTTTGCACATTATAATGTTTCTTAGGAAGAACAGTTTGTATAAGGGGTAAATATAGACTGAACAAAATGGCATCTTCAAAAAGGGGAACATTTATTTCCTACCAGGTCACTAGAGTGGAAACTTATTCAATTTGAACTGTATTTGAACAGACTTGAAGCTTTTTGCACCAGTAGTCTGATTTGGCTCACCACCATTGGTTTCAGATATTTTGAGGGCATGACCCAGACTTTGCTTCCAACAAGATAGCATTGGAAAGATTCCAGAACACTTCCTGTGCTTTGGAGTTCTAAACTATGGGTGATATTTCCTTGCTCATAGCCCAGTTGATATTGGGCTTTGAGTTACTGGGGAGTTTTCTCCACTTACTAGTTCTGCCCCTGTTTTCTGCACCATGGAAACTGAACCTTCAGCCTGATTGAAACTTCCTTCACTTTTGGAGTGCTGCCATCCTGCACTACAAAGACTGGGAATGTCCTGGAAAAGCTTCTCTTACCAGCTTTTAATCTTTGGTAGCTGAAAGTTTGGAGTGCTTCAATGCATTTCCTTCAGCTCTCTTCCCATGTCCTCCATCAGTCTCCATATTTTGTGGGGTGGGAGGTTTGCATTGGAGAGAGTCTTTGTGAGCCTCAAAGAGAAATGTTTCTCAGCTTTCCTGCCCTCAGCCTCTTGCTTTGGGTATATTAACTTCTATACCCATTAAAGATCTGTGAGTAAAAGTTGGTAGGTAGGTACATATTCACAGAGTTGATTGGAGTTCCTAGGCATGTCCTCGGTCATGTCATCACAATATGGCTATGCAATATCAGTTTAATGTTTGACTGGCTTCAGTTCTTATACCTACCTATCTATGGGGGGAGCCATAAATTTCTTCTCTCCCAGGAAAAGCTTATCATCTTCTGAAATTTCCCTTATTTATGTATCTTTACAGCTTATCTGGTTTTTTTTTTTTTCTGCAGCTTATTTTATTATTATTTTTAAGATTTTTATTTGTTAAGTCAAGGGCAATGATCTATTGTGACTTTCTATATACATACCAGAAGTCCTATTCAAATATATATTAAACCTGAGAACAGTGGATATTATTCAGTATTTAGATCCCATTAGTTTCATTCTAAGTGATGTTTCAACATGATTTGAAAAGATTAAATTTATACAGTATTACAAGAAGCACATCCTTCAGAACTATTTAAACTTATAATGAAAAGTTTTAGATGTCAACTTTAAAAATGTAAGGGAATACATAATTCTTAATATTTTTTGGAGGTAGTACATGACTGATCTCAGCCATAATAATAAAGGTGATCTTTTTTATTCTTTCCTGATCATGGGAGTTGTTTGACTGGCCCAGTTTTGCTTTAGGCTGTGGGTTCTCTAGGCTTAGCTCTAATCCTCTTTCTATAGGCTGTGGTGGAATGGGATCAAAGCCTTGCCAATCCCTCTCTAGATGGAAACTGAAGACATTGGAACAGCCTAGAACTCTTTTGAAGAAGAGATTTTAAAAGCTATCACTTATTAATTTTATAATTTTCATCTCAAAGATATATAATTTTTAAACATCCTTGATTCAGATAAAGCTAAATTTCCATTTTTTTCTCAAATGTAATACATTTTAGAATTATTCCTGGAAAATATTTTTTAAATTGTATAACAAATGTTTCTTTACCAAGTCAGCAATTTTAAATAGTCTGTTCCAAAATAAACACTATTCAACATATATTATAGGAAACAGATTTTGTTTTTTTAGTATATCATGTGTAGATTTAATTTCCTTCTTTAAAACCTACTGCTACTGCTACTGCTAAGTTGCTTCAGTCGTGTCGGACTCTGTGTGACCCCATAGACAGCAGTCCACCAGGCTCCTCTGTCTCTGGGATTCTCCAGGCAAGAACACCGGAGCGGGTTGCCATTTCCTTCTCCAATGCATGAAAGTGAAAAGTGAAAGTGAAGTGACTCAGTTGTGTCCAACTCTTAGCGACCCCATGGACTGCAGCCTACCAGGCTCCTCTGTCCTTGGGATTTTCCATGCAACAGTACTGGAGTGGGGTGCCATTGAGTTTTCATTATATAAGATTCACTTTGGCATTGAATCCAGTCAGATTTAAAAGATAACAAAATTGCCTTTTTTTTAACTCAAATTTGAAGAAAAGAATGGTAATCTCTTTTTCATAGGTTGCAGACTTTGCCATTTGATAACTAAAAGCAATTTAGCAAAATCATTTGTATATCAGTTTTGGTTGCATTGTTTGTTTGTTGTTTGTTTGTGGAGTGCTTCTTATGGGTGTCAATAATTAGATAGTCCACAGTGCAAAACGGTATTTTTTCAATCTCTATCAATTCAAGACTTATAATTATCTGGCCATAAAATAGAATGAAGCTTGCTTAATATCAGACCTTATAATGTAAGTTAACTGTGTAATCATAATTAACTAAAAATTAAATGAAATAGTTTTAAATCCTCAAACACTTGAGGTAACCAAACAATTAAAATGCTGACTGTATGTCAGTCTTATATTTTGACCTAAAGTAAGTTCCCTGAAAGCTGAAGAACTGTGGTTTTCCTTTTATGTATCTATCCAACAATGTAAAAGCACCCCCAAACTTCACATTTCTCAGTAAGTCAGGATGCTCCTCCTTTACAATTAGAATATTTCATTGTAGTGCATAAGGTTCTGAATGCAGTAAATCTTAAGTTGTTGATATTTTGTGACTTTCACTTGATAACTAATGATAGCAACTAACATTCATTCTATGCCAGGCCCTGTGCCAAACTTTTTACGGAATGATCTCATTTGACTCTCATAGCACCCTGTGAAATAAGTATTATTGTCTCTATCCTGGAAATGAGGAAGCCAAGCTTAGTGGGTCAGATAGCTTGTCTAAGCAATAACCAGTAAGTGACATAGCAAGCATTTGAACCCAGATCTGTCTCATTCCAATACCCTTGACCATACTATTTTCCAGTGTATTTTATGTGCTAAATGTTGTATGCAACTATGCTCAGTCACTCAGTCACTCAGTCATGCCCGACTCTTTATGGCCCCATGGGCTGTAGCCTGCCAGCCTCCTCTGTCCGTAGAATTTTCTTTGTGTGTGTGTGTGTGTGTCTGTAGAATTTTCTAGGCAAGAATACTGGAGCACATTGCCATTTCCTATTCCAGGGGATCTTCCCAACACAGAGACTGAACCTGTATCTCTCGTGTCTCCTGAACTGGCAGTCAGATTCTTTACCACTGGCACCACCTTGGAGGCCCATGTGCTGAATAGTCATATTCAAAGACACCAAGTGGAATAACAGACTGGTTCCAAATTGGGATGGAGTACAACAATGCTGTATATTGTCACCCTGCTTATTTAACTTATATGCAGAGTACATCATGCGAAACGCCAGGATGGATGAAGCACAAGCTGGAATCAAGATTGCAGGGAGAAATATCAATAACCTCATATATGCAGATGACACCACCCTTATGGCAGAAAGCTAAGAGGAGCTAAACAGCCTCTTGATGAAAGTGAAAGAGGAGAGTGAGAAAGCTGGCTTAAAACTCAGCATTCAAAAAACTAAGATGGCATCTGGTCCCATGACTTCTTGGCAAATAGATGGGGAAACAATGACTGACTGTATTTTCTTGGGCTCCAAGAATCACTGCAGATGGTGACTGCAGCCATGAAATTAAAAGATGCTTGCTCCTTGGAAGAAAAGCTATGACAAACCTAGACAACATACTAAAAAGCAGAGATATTATTTTACTAACAAAGGTCTGTCTAGTCAAGGCTATGGTTTTTCCAGTAGTCATGTATGGATGTGAGAGTTGGACAATAAAGAAAGCTGAGCACTGAAGAATTGATGCATTTCAACTGTGATGTTGGATAAGACTGTTGAGAGTCTCTTGGACTGAAAGGAGATCCAACCAGTCCAACCTAAAGGAAATCAATCCTGAATATTCATTGGAAGAACCGATGCTGAAGCTAAAGCTCTAATACTTTGGCCACCTGATGCAAAGAGCTGACTCATTAGAAAAGACCCTGATTCTGGGAAAGATTGCAGGCAGGAGGAGAAGGGGTTGACAGAGGATGAGATGGTGGGATGGCATAACCAACTTGATGGACATGAGTTTGAGCAAGTTCTGGGAGTTGGTGAACGACAGGGAAGCCTGGCATGCTGCAATCCATAGAGTCGCAAAGTGTAGGACATGACTGAGTGACTGAACTGAAGACACCAAGTATCAAATCCTACTCTTGACATACATATGCTTTGTTTTAATTAGTTATTTCTGCAATAATGCCATGTAATAGAACACTCCAAACTGAATGCTTCTGGCAATCAGGATCTGTAGTTTTTTGATCCCATGAGTGTAGGGCAGCCAGGAGAACTGCTTCAAGCTGCTGGTCAGCTGAGCTTAGCTTCAGCCTTAGAATTGGGTCCATATCTGCTCTAAGTGTCATCATACTCTCCTTGGGCCAGGAGCTCCCTAAGGCATGTTTGTCTTATGGCAAGGCACAGTGGTGCAAGGGTATAACCCAAACCACACAAGCAGATTCTAGGCTCCTCCTTGTATCACGTCTACTCACAGTCCATGGACCAAAGGAAATCACTGGTCCAGGTTCCAAGTCAGTGGGGCAGAAAAATATGCTACACCCCATGGGAATATATATTTCTTCCCTAAGAAAGAGAATATTTCTAACACAAAATCAGTCTATCACATATTGCTTGTACAGTGCTATGGGGTGAGTGCTTTCTTTTGTTACAGTCAACATTGTACATGGTTAAGTCTATGAACTGAAGGTGTATGTATATCACAGACGCTACATAGAATAGAAACAGAAACATATTATAAATTATCAAGTGCAGTTTCTTTCTTTATAAATAAATGTTTATACCAATTCTTTACTTTTTAAAATAAAAAAACCTGCTTCTATTTGGAAAAATAAAACTAATAAAGCTTAAAAAGTATTTTGAAACAAGGTTGGCTATTTAAAAAAACACATGCACATAAATTAAAATTAAATTGCATCTTGGTTTCTAATAGCATTTTCCAATAAAAGGAAAAATTATGAAAAAGTGGGGGAAAAGAGTAACTTTACATGGAGAAACCTGACAAACACTACTTCTAGCAGGTTGTCAGGATTAACTTCAGCGGTGATAAGCCAGGTTGATGTGACTGACTTACCACTGCAATTTATGTCTATGGTTTTCCTCCCAAAATACACAACATAGAAAAACATTTAAAAATCTCAGTTGAGAGACATTTGAGAAAATACCTATCCAGTGCATCTCAAAATTGCCAGTCATTAAAAAATAAAGTCTGAGAAACTGTCAAAATCAAGAGCAGCCTAAGGAGACACAATGTCTAATGTAATGTGGTGTCATAGATAGGGTCCTGGGGTGGGAAAATGCACATTAGCTTAAAACTAAGAAAATTTTAATAAAGTATAGACTTTAGCTAATAATGGGCTTCCCAGGTGTTTCAGGGTAAAGAATCCACTTGCCAATGCAGGAGATGCAAGAGACGTCAGGTTCAATCCCTGGGTCAGGAAGATCCCCTGGAGAAGGAAATGGCAACCCACTCCAGTATTCTTGCTTGGGAAATCCCATGGATAGAGGAGCCTGGAGGGCTATAGTCCATGGGGTCACAAAGATTCAGACGACTGAATAACTGAGCATGTTAGCTGACAATAATGTATCCATATGGGTTTATTAGGGCTTTTCTGGTGGCTCAGTAGGTAAAGAACCTGCCTGCAATCTGCCTGGGTTTAATCTCTGGATTGAGAAGATCCCCTGCAGTAGGAAATGGCAATCCACTTCAGTATTCTTGCCTGGAGAATTCCATGGACAGAGGAGTCTGGCAGGCTATAGTCTACGGGGTTGCAAAGAGTCGGACATGGCTGAGTGACTTAGCACAGTATGGGTTTATTAATTCTGACAAATACACCATACTAATGTAAGATGTTAATAGGAGGGAAACTGGGTGTGAGGTGAATGGGAACTCTGTACTATCTTCACAGTTTTTATGTAAATATAAAACTATCTAAAACAAGTTTCTTTAAGACAAATATTAAATTGCAATGATATAGAGGAAAGAAAAACAGTAAAAACTAATCAAAAGAAAAAGCCAAATACCAGAAAAAAGTTTCAAGAAGGAAATTTAGTGATACTAAATAATTGTGAAAAACTTTGACTGGAAAAACCCAGTCAAAGCTAAAAACTATGTAACTCTTGCTGAATATGTCTCATTAATATTTGATCTTTAAACATTTAAAGCTGGGTATTCTGAAAGCATTGCCCTGGGACTGCCTAAGACAAGGCATGCCATGCCCTCATCCAATGAATTCTCCCAACCCAGGGATCAAACCCAGGTCTCCCGCATTGCAGGCAAATTCTTTACCATCTGAGCCACCAGGGAAGTCAAGAAAAAGCAAGGAAGAGTCACATGCCAGTCTTTAGGAATGAAAGTCTTATTGGTTTGACAGAATTCTCTCTCTCTCTCTCTCTCTCTCACACACACACACACACACTGTATGTGGGGTACCATCCATCCTCCCTGTGGTTTCTGATTCCCTCCTGAACCCTTCAGCCTTGGCCCTCCTGGTTACACACAAACACACACAAAAGCGTGCTATAATTACCTTGTGCTTCTCAGAAAAAGAGGAACATGGACAGGAAAGGGTTAAAACAAATGCCTGGCAGTGTGTGTAGGGGGGGAGTTGGGGAGGGTGTCTTGGAACACCCCAGGGTCACTAGTAGGAGGCTGGCTAAGAACATCTGAGAACCCTTCTTAAACTATTGACTGTATAGAATGAAGGCAAAACTCCATTAAATGCATAAAAAAATAAGGAGTAATTATGCTCTCAATTTTTAAAAAAACACAATAAAACATTCAAGAAAAGATATGGTTGGATTTTGATAAAGCTGAAATGGCTTCCAGTAGCAGTTCTCTCTCTGCTTTATATTTTACTGTTTCTCTTGAGAGCAACCTTGACATCCCATTTCTGGTTCACATGTTTCAGAAAAAAAAAAATGAAAGCATATTGTCAGTCATGGAATTGATATACAGTGCTTCTTGACATGTCTATTTTTAATTAAAACACATTTTAATTAAAAAAGGAGAGAGCAATTTTAAGAAGAGAAACTCTCTGCCAGATGGTGATTCCTAATTTACCTCAAATGTGTTGGGAGCCACATGATTCATTTTTGATTAGCTTGGGTTTGTACATTGTAGAGAATAGTAATTTTATTATGAAAAATAACCATCTACAGCGCCCCTGCTAAGTGAGGTAAGTAGGCGTGTGTGGGCACGGTCACCTGCCTTAGTGGGCGTGTTTTACAGCTATTCACCCAGGAATTCTAATGGCATGAATAACATTTCTGTGTAAAAATCCATGTGTGCAGTAGCACTTTTGTTAATAAATAAAACTCCTGCAATATCAGATTCAGGTTTGCAAGGGTAAGGACCACATTTGAGTGCCAAGTCTCAGAGCCAAGAAATACCTCTGGACAGGGGTCCACTTGCAGTCGTGGTCAGGACTTCCAATGAAGCCGGATGGGAGGAAAATGACTGTTCTTCCTTTTTCTTTTTCCCCTATAGTTTCATATCTCATTGGCCTCATTACCAAATCTAAATTCCTTGCAAGCTCTTTGCTCCACAATGACGTATTCCTCACATGTTCCCAGTCTATAGACCATAGTAAGTATATACTATACAATAGTACTTTGTGTAGAATACTGTGTACTAGAACTACACTAAGTATAGTTAGGTGTCTTCAGACTGTAGTGAGTAAAAAGAAGATGACTAGAAGGTAATAGTTATTCTAAAGAATTTGTCCCTGGTTAGAGGCACAGAAGGGCTTTCCGGGTGGCTCCTGCCTGCCAGTGCAGGAGATGTGGGTTCGATCCCTGGGTCAGGAAGATTCCCTGGAGAAGGAAATGGCAACCCACTCCAGTGTTCTTGCCTGGGAAACCCCATGAACAGAAGGAGCCATGGAGTCTCAAAAGAGTCAGACACGACTGAGCAACTAAAATAACTCAAGAGGGGCAGAGTGAAACTAACATTGAAGCATTCTAAGTCCTAATTACAGCATGAAGTTAAGCCAAACCTAAATTATCAAAGTTAAAGCACTAAATTTAAGAGACCAGCAGTAACGTCCCCTCCATATGTGACTTGGATGAACCAGTTAACATCTCTATTTCCCCAACTGTCAAAAAGAAATAATAATTCCTGCCTGCTAGAGCAACTGCAAGGAATGAATGTCATAATGACTATTAAAGCATTTTGTATGGTCAAATAATAAAATATTAATAGTGAATTCAACAACACTTTTTCTTGGATTTGAATATCATACTATATACAAAAGAGACTGTTGGTATTGTTGTTTGCTGTTTGTTTCTTAATGTTCTCTCTTAAGATTGAGAAGGAATAAAAGAGAAAATGCCCCAGGTATCTTTGGACCTTAAATGAACCAAAATAGCTATTTAAAATAAAGCTTTGAGGCTTATAATGTTAATCACTCATGAGAAACTCAGTTTCCTTTTTCTTGCTCGGATTCAATTCCTGGAGTCATGATTGGTGTTAAAATAGCTCTAGAAATGAGAATACAAATTAAAGGCATTGTCAGAAATAACCATGCCTTTCAAAATAAGATGCCATTTAATTCAAAATCCTGGGATGAAATTGACCCTAATTTGAAAAGAAGAAATTGTTCAGTGGACTCAGTGAGATGACTGACCTTTCTGGTGTCTTTAAAAAAGATGTTTTAGTGTTTAAATACTGAGTTTCTGACCACAATTTTGAGAAATGACAGGGTCAGAATATTATATTGATTCTTACAAGTTATTATAATGTAGTGAGATATATTTGATTGATAAGTTGTAGAAACTTAAATTTCAGACTTGAAGATCTTCAATAATAAAAAAAACTTTAATCCGCTTGTAATTCAAATTCACTTTTAGTGTGTGTAACTCAAATTTTCTGACTGTAGCAAAAATACCATGTACCCAAATCATAGAATTTATCAATGATGATAATTAGTGTGAGAAAATGGAGTAAAGAAGTTAAGTATCCTTGAATGTACCTCTTAGAAGTTAGATAGTTGACAGATGTCACATTTATCTTGAGGTTAGTTAACATTAATCTTGCCAAAACACAGTTTACTTCTAAATATTAAAGTTTATTTATACAAAGGCTATAAAGACGTGGTTCATTACTTTTACCAAAATGCAATTGATATGACACTGCTGTAATTTATCTATCTAACTCCTACTTTTTATATTAATTTATTTTGCATTGGTGTGATTTCTGAAGAGTTCAGATCTTTTAAATTTGCATTTCAAAGTAGCTATAAAATATGTATTCCACTGCAAAACATTAGCATAAAGCGATTCAGTATTATATATTCTGTCGGAAATGCCAGGAAGAATTCCACAACTATTGCATTTCCATCTGGCAGCATCTTCCTACACTGAATATCTGCATAAATATTTCAGCAATAAAGTAAAATTATGAAACATAAACTCTTTAAGTTATATTCCAAATTGATAACCTCTTCAAAATTTAATAAGCAAAGGAACTATGCAATTGCAAAGAAATTACTAGAGTGCTTTCCACCTATTTTCAACTGTCCTAGGGAAATAGTTCCTCCTTCAATACATATTTCACTCATATCTTACCTTTTCTGTCCATAAGGAATGAGTATTCAGTGGTTGAAAAATGAATTCCTACCCAAAATAAGTATGAATGTTTGAGTAGTCTAGCTGCCTTTTCCAGAACATTATTCAGCCAGAATGAAAGAATTACATGTTGAGTTAATGACAGGTGACTGTAGTGGAATTGGGACATTATAGAGCAAAAACTTTCTGTTTTATTTAAATGAATGCCAGTTTTTTTAGTGGAAGGATAACATTCATCCTCAGAGCTACGTTTTTCAGGAGTGGTGATGATTGGTGTGCTAACCAAATTTCCAGACCCTCACTGAGTTTTTACCAGTAATAGCAGAGAGCACCTGTGTTCTATATTGTGAAAGGAATGTTCACATTTTCAAGTGTAAATCAGGCTATAGAGATAGGAGATGTACTTTATATGCTACTTTATTTAATAATCTAACTCTGCAAGTATCATTATATGTTATTGATGGCTGAGTCCCTCTGCAGAGTCAGAAAGAAGTGAGTATCAGTTTGGCTCTGCCCTTTATTGATTTCGTGACCTTGGGCAGGTTCCTTAAAATCCTTTAATTCTTTTGCTCATCTGGAAAAGAGGGTAACAGTAATGCCATTCACTGGGATTGTTTTATAAGTTAAGGGAGATAATGTCTGTCAAGTGTTCACTCCAATGCCTTGCATAGGTAGAAGCTGAGAAACTCTGAGGTATTATTATTAAAACTATTCTTGTTTTATTATCATAGTTGTTATTACCCATCTGTCCAAACTTTACTAAATGACTTCTTTCGTATATATGTGATATACACGCATATACATATGATATACATTCCCATGTACATTGAAAGATTTATATGTGATTTATTAGGGAAAGCAACAGCCTGGGAGTCAGGGCTCTGGTCTCAGATCTAGTACTTATTAGGGTCTTTGGGTCAGTAATTTACATCTCTGAACCTCATTTTCCTTATATAAACAGAAGGTTAGGTTTAAAGATGGTAGTCATGAAAAGATAGTGAATGAGAGAAAATATTGGCAAATGATATGACTGGTAAAGGATTGGATTATATATATCCAACATATATAAACAACTCTTATAAATCAACATGACAAAAAAAAACCAAGCTGAAGAACTGAATATGTATTTTCTAAAGAGGAAATCCAGATGGCCATCAGGCTCAATCTCGTAAGCATCAGGGAAATGTTAATCAAAACCGCAGTAAGATAGAACCTCACGTCTCAGAATGGCTATTATCAAAAAGAAGACAAATGACAAATGCTGGCAAGGATGTGGAGAAATGGAACCCTTCACACTGTTGGTGGGAATGTAAGTTGGTATAGCCACTATGGAAAACAGTATGGTGATTGCTCAAAAAAACTAAAACTAGAATTACCATATGATCCATCAGTTCCATTCATGGCTATATACCGCCCCCCCCCAAAAAAAAAGCTGAATAACTTAAACTTCCTTCACAGTGCACCCGTGGATGTTCAGTGTCTGTGATGGGCCCAGTATAGTCTAAAGCTCACATGTCCTCCAAAAAGAATACTTGTATCAGAATGAGAGGTGGGTCTGGTGGAGTGGAGCCTATAGTATTTATGTATTTACTTACTTGCTAGTCTGTTGTTTTGAATTACGTTAGTCATAGCATAAGCCTTAGAATTGTAATGTTGCATGCACATGAGTTTGATACAGTCATCCTCTTCCTCCACTAAGTATACTCACTTTTTTGTTAAGTGTTTTGCTGTTTTGTCAACCATGGCGATCTGAACACCCCTGTCAAACTATATTACTAGCTATCACTTCATCATCATCTACTACATGCCCATCACTGTGCTGTCCATACCACAGGACCCAGCTCTTTTATTCCTAGGTATATGCTTGGCAGACATACACACACATACACTCACACACATATATATAAAGGCATATTTGAAAATATTTGTAGTAGCAACTTTTTCTTTTTTTAATGTTTTAATTGGAGGATAAGTGCTTTATAATGTTGTCTTAGTTTCTGCCTTACAGTGCAAATCAGTTATAATTATATTAGTGTATATATATATAGCCTCCCTTTTGAGCCTCCCTCCGTCATCCCATTCCACCCCTCTAGGCTGTCACAGAGCACCAGACTGGGCTCCTGTGTTTTACAGCAGCTTCCCACTAAGTTATCTGTTTTACCCATGATAGTGTATATATGTCAGTGTGGAAAAGCACTTTTTGTAATATCCTCAAAATGTCATTGACCCAAATGCCCATCAGCAGCAGAGTGGATAAAAAGAATTATAGCAGGGTCACACTGTGTGTCAGGCTTAAAGAAGATGTGCATTGTATGTTATAATTGCTTAAAAATCTTCAGAATTATGCAAATATTATTATTCTGTTTTACAACAAATCAAGGAAGCTCTGAAGGCTAAACTGACTTGTCTAAAAGTGTTCATGTGGTAAGTGAAAGCGAAAGGTGCTCAGTCGCGTCTGACTCTTTGCAATCCCATGGACTATACAGTCCATGGAATTCTCCAGGCAAGAATACTGGAATGGGTAGCCTTTTCCTTCTCCAGGGGATCTTCCCAACCTAAGGGAGCGAACCCAGGTCTCCTGCATTGCAAGCAGATTCTTTACCAGGTAAGCTCCTACAGAAGCCCTATGTGGTAAGTACTGTAGCCAAATAAAGTTCTTCCAGATTCTAGAGTCCAGACTCTTGATTACACATCACTGTTGCTTAATAGCTGTTATTTATTAAGCACTTTGTATGTGGCTCCTAGATGCTTTACATGTATCAGTGGATTTAATCTCATCCCATTTAACCTCACAATAACTGCAAGGTTAAGAAACTGAAACTCAGAGAAACAATAAAGCGGGAAAGTTGAAGTTAAAACCTAGCTCCTTTTGACCTCAAAACCCACACTTGTTTTGTCACGACACAATATCTCATATGGTATAAGCTGCGTGCTTTTTTCTATAAATAAGTTTATGAGATTTTTGGTGGAAAGTTTTCATGTTTAAAATCAGAGATTGTATAGTAAAAAGCATTTGGTTGTATTGTAATTATTTATCCTGAAGTGTAAAACTGTGACTATTAAACTTGATAGTCTGCTTTGATTTTTTTTTCACTCTTAATTAAAAATAGTGATGGGGAAAAAGCAATTGGAGGAGATTGATGTTTCTGTAAAATAAACTTGGTACTTTAAACATTTATGTTCAGAGAATAATAGTAAGGTGGACTGATGTTTTTTATCTGGAATTTGTTGGGAAAAATTGGTAAATGTGTTTAAGGTTATTTTCATTAGAAAAACGGAGAAGGCAGTGGCAACTCACTCCAGTACTCTTGCCTGGAAAATCCCATGGACAAAGCAGCCTGGTAGGCTGCAGTCCATGGGGTCGCTAGGAGTCGGACTAGACTGAGTGACTTCCCTTTCACTTTTCACTTTCATACATTGGAGAAGGAAATGGCAACCCACTGCAGTGTTCTTGCCTGGAGAATCCCAGGGACATGGGAGCCTGGTGGGCTGCCGTCTCTGGGGTCGCACAGAGCCGGACACAACTGAAGCAACTTAGCAGCAGTAGCAGCATTAGAAAAAAAAAACAAAAAACCCAAAATCTATAAATTAAGAGAAAACATCTAATTTAAGTATAAAGAACACACAGACCAATGCAGGAGACATAATAAAAGTGGGTTTGATCCCTGGGTCACAAAGATTTCCTGGAGGAGGGCACAATAACCCACTCCAGTATTCTTGCCTGGAGATTCCCATTGACAGAGGACCCTGGTGGGCTATGGTTCATAAGTTTGCAAAGAGTCACACACAACTGAAGTCGGACACAAACGCATGCACCTAATTAAAAAGTACGAAAAGTTTAAAAATATATCTGTATAATATTTCAAAATTTGGTCTCTAGTAAGTAAAGCACTGTGCCAGCTCTTAGAGACCCAACAAGGACTCTCAGAAAACCACTGGAGGAATTGAGTATCAGTTTTTGCCATGAACAGATCCTGAGACCTTCCTCCATTTAGAGCTCTATTGAGTTGAATAATAATTATGCCTCCCATTTCTGTATGATTCCCAGGCAATACTGTAGTTTTCCAGTGGGTCAGCTGTGTAGCTGGATATACCCATTTTGCATATGAAGAAGCCAAAATTTGTAGAGGGAAAGTGACTTACCCAAATTCTCATGGCTGCTATGTGACAAGAGTCAGGAATCAAACCCACATCTTCTGACTCTAACTCAAGTATTTCTCCAACACATATCACTTATTCTTGTAACGATCCAACACATAACTGCTGATGTTTTTGTGTTTTCAGAGAGCTGGGGGAAATGGTCAACATTCTGTGTCCTTGATGGCATAAGTACCATAGTGTAACTGTAGAATTTAAATCATTTTTCATGCTACTGCTGTAGGAATTGATGCATTCCATGGTATACATTAGTGAGTAGGAGATGAGAGTGAAAGAATTTTTGCATCAGTTGTGTTCTAATATCTTCACTGGCTTAACCCCAGTGTATGGTACATTAAGTGCACAGCAAAATGGGTAGAGAAATCATAGACCATCAGATCTAGAAGGAACCTTGTTGTTGTTTAATCACTAAGTTGTGTCTGACTCTTGCAAACCCACGGGCTATATAGCCTGCCAGGCTCCTCTATCCATGGGATTTCTTAGGCAAGAATACTGGAGTATTCTTGCCATTTCCTTCCCCAGGGGATCTTCTTGACCCAGGGATAGAACCCTTGTCTCTTGCATTGGCAGGCTGATTCTAATGCCACTGAGCCTCCAGGGAAGGCCATAGAAGGAACTTTAGAGTTTGTCAAACCCCTTACTGTACAGAAGGGGGAAACTGAAGCCTTAGACATGAGGGGAGGGACTACAGATAACACAAATTTTCCAGGACAGAGTGAAGCAAACTTAATCATTATCTCCAAAAGTGTGGGAGATAAGACTACCACTGGTGCAATGGATAAGTTTGGGAGCTACTGAGATGAGAATTTTTAAAAATGTATTGATATGTTTTTTGTTTATTATTCTCACTGTTGAAAAGATGTAGAAGAATAAAAAATATTTACCCAGGAGTTGTCCAAGCCTGTTCCATTCTTATTCCTTGGAAGTAAAGTTATGACCAACCTAGACAGCATATTAAAAAGCACAGACATTACTTTGTCAACAAAGGTCTGTCTAGTCAAGGCTATGGTTTTTCCAGTGGTCATGTATGGATGTGAGAGTTGGACTACAAAGAAAGCTGAGCACTGAAGAATTGATGCTTTTGAATTGTGGTGTTGGAGAAGACTCTTGAGAGTCCCTTGGACTACAAGGAGATCCAACCAGTCCATCCTAAAGGAGATCAGTCCTGGGTGTTCATTGGAAGGACTGGTATTGAAGCTGAAACTCCAATACTTTGACCACCTGATGTGAAGAGCCGACTCATTGGAAAAGACCCTGATACTGGGAAAGATTGAGGGCAGGAGGAGAAGGGGACGACAGAGGATGAGATGTTTGGATGGCATCACTGACTCAGTGGACCTGGGTTTGGGTGGACTCCAGGAGTTGGTGATGGACAGGGAGACCTGGTGTGCTGCAGTTCATGGAGTTGCAAAGAGTCGGACACGACTGAGCGACTGAACTGAACTGACTGAACTGTCCCATTTAAGTCTGAACAGCCTTCATGCTTCATCATTAAGGGACTTTGGATCTGCAGCAGACCTGACAGTAATCACATATCTACCCTGTTTGGCGCTGTACCACAGAAACCCCAGATTCTCACAATTCCTCATTTTGTTCTATTTCCCACCTTCCTCACAAGGATACATTCAGCTTCTTAATTATACCAGGCCCCTCAATTATACCAGGCCTTTTGTACATGCAGTTCCCTCTGCCTGTGATACTTGTATTCCTCAGCTTACTTAGCTAGAATCTTCTTTCAGTTTAGGTCTGAAGTTAAATGTAGGGTTGCCAGATAAAATATAAGATGCCCAGCCAAACTCATATCTCAGATAAGCAGCAAATGTCTCTTTTGAATAAATATCTTCCAAATATTGCACGGCAAAGCTTATACTAAAAAATTACCCATTGCTTACCTGAAATTCACAATTAGTGGTACACCTTGTATTAATTTTTTATATATAAGTGTAGACTGATAAGCAATTGTAGGAAATAATACAGAGATACTGTATACTCTTCATCCAGCTTCTCCCAGTGGTAATATCTGGTATAACTATAGTATAATAGCACAACTAAGAAACCGACAATGATACAATCCAATGATTTTATTCAAATTTCACCAGTTTTACAAACACTGTGTGTGTGTGTGTGTGTGTGTGTGTGTGTGTGTATGTAGTCTATGCACTTTTACCAAGTGTAGATTTATGCACCAACCACAATCAAGATACATACCAGTTCCATCATGAGGATTCATATTACTGTTTAGAGCCATAGCCACACTCTCTCTTCCTCCTTCCCTAAGCCCTGGCAGTCACTAATCTGTCCCCTCGCTAAATATCTTTGTTAAGAGATGAACATTTCTAATAGTTCAATTCTTACTTTAACATATATTGGGAAAATGTGCTGTACTTAGTCACTCAGTTGTGTCCAGCTCTTTGTGACCCCATGGACTGCAGCCCGCCAGGCACCTTTGTCCATGGGATTCTCCAGGCAAGAATACTGGAGTGGGTTGCCATCCTTTCCTCCAGGGGATCGTTCCAACTCAGGGATCGAACCCAGGTCTCCCACATTGCAGGCGGATTCTTTACCACCTGAGCCACCCAGAAGCCCAAGAATACTGGACTGGGTAGATTATCCCTTCTCCCGGGGATCTTCCCAACCCAGGAATTGAAGCAGGGTCTCCTGTATTGCAGGCAGATTCTTTACCTGTTGAGCTACTAAGGAAAATGTATACTTTATAATCATCGATTTCAGAGATATTGCTTAGGATGAAGGTAACTTAGGTATTTGAGTTTTGTAAAAGAGTCAGCTTAAAGAAACATAGTGAGTAAGCAATAATTCCAATGATGCATAGCTATAAGAAAAATTGTAGAGGTGGTGGGTGAGGTGTTAGGAAACAGAACATTTAAACCAGATAGAAGAAGTAGATTGAATGGAGGGAAACCATCTGTTCATCTCTTTTTAATTCTAAAGGTTACCCTTAAATGTGAGCTGGGCATCCCAAGCCAGTACCTCTAATCCAGTTTCCAGGGCTCAGTTGCAAATTCGGCCAATTATCCCCATACATTTGAGCAAACCTAAGTGATTAAGTACAAGATAGCTCAGATATACTCTGGCTGATTCTCTGTGAATAGAATAGAAATTACCATGTGGCAAGCAGAGCCTAAACTTCTGAAGTTTTTGTTAGACATAGTTTGGTTTTTCCACTTGTAATTCATATTCAGTTCTTAAAGAATCAAAGGGAAAAAATAAGGTAGAAATTAGCATACCTGAGCATATTCTAACATAAGGGCTAAGGAGAGGAGTTTGCATAAATCTGCAAAAATTATTTGTATCTTCATATGCAAAAAGGGGGAGGAAGAAGCAGGGCTGAAAATATATATGATCATGTGGGTGGAAGGTATTCTTATTGCTTGTTTTATTCTTCCTGTAGGTATAATAACAAAGGAAATAGTTTAAAAAGAAAGCTTAAGTACAGATATTTTACTATTTTCTTCATCAAGAAAATAGTATTGCATTTAGTATTGCAGCTTTTGTGTTAATTATAATAGAATCTCTACCCCCAATGTATCTATTTATCTTCTGTCTGTTAAACTAAAACCACAACAGGGAATCTACAGTGAGTTTTCATCCAGAAGAAATACAACATAATTCCATTAAACACCACTTTCTACCCTCCTGTACACAAAGTAGCCATTCAATAAATATTTGTTGTCTCCTGCATTGATTTAACTTAGAATAATGTTTTACTAGTTTTAACAGCGAATCTTAAAGTTACAAATTGTTTCATATCCTAGTGAATTTGAATTTTATGAAAACTATTACCACTAGAGTTATTTTAAATTTTTATTTGTGTTTTCATTTCCTATGAACTTCTAAATGACAATGAAATTAAATGAAAAATTCCTCTTACGCACTGACTTACAACATTAAGAACAAATCTAATCTTTGATTTGAACTAGATTCACTCCACAATTTCAGTACTCTTTCTTAAAAAATTAACTTAGACAGCTTTTACTGAAAATACACAGCAGAAATGGGATGGTGATACAGTTAGCGTAATCTTTAACACAAGCTATTCTAATTCTGGCTCTTAATATAAAATAACAATTTTGTATTCGAGAGTCTTCCTGCATCCTAATTAGAAGCACCATGTTACTATATATCCAGAGGCTATATCTGTAATATTTATCACTGCATTAATTCATAGAAGTTTCCCCCTGAATATTATGAAGACAGTCAGTGCATATTTTCTTTCAGAAAAATGTGTCTGGAGTTTCTCAATGGCTATTTAAGGAAAGAAAAAAAAAAACCTTCATTTCATGTTCTAAATTTTATAAACCAGACTTCTATAACATTCTTCTTATTGGAAATTTGAAGAATGGGAAGTGATTATTCTCCAGAGGAAAAAGTACAGTGAGGATGGCTTAAATGTCGATTTCTCACTAAATAGAAGGACTATTGATACCAGGGTAACTCTCACTTTAAAATCTGGTGGAGGTAAAGGGAAAAACTTTACTAAGAGTACTAGTAGGGTTAGCATGTTTAAATGCTAAATGCAATAGCTATTTATAAGAAAAAACTTGTAGCATTTATTCCACATCCAGTACCAGAATTGTGTTAGGAAGGAAAATGCAAGTGTAACTCTAGTTTGACACTTCATCATAATATTTAAAGGAGTCACAGAGAGAAATGGGTTTCTCCTGGAAGAATTTCTTGCCTTTTCTATCCTGCTAATTAATAGGCTAAACATAACTAGATTGGCAAGGCTGAATCCATTTCCTCCCAAGGATGGATTGAACTTCTGGCTGTGTTTATTGACAAAGCATTTGCAAGTCCACTAGACCTGCCAGGTTGTGCCCAGTTTACAGATAAAGGGTGGCTTTGGGTCACATCAACAGTTTTCTCAGGTTGTCCTACCCTGAAGACATTACAACAAAACAGGCGGGGAGGATGGACTCGACTCTTTTATACACATACACAGAGACATGCCTGCACACACACACACATACCCTCAAATTTGCTGGGGAAGAGTTTAAAGAAACTGAGCAAGTCCTCTAAAAGGATGAAAAGGCAGCTAATAATTTACTCCCTAGAAGTCTGTCAGGAGGCATAAATCAATGACACTCATGCCAATGCAGCATCTCTCTTGCATTGAACCCTCCAACACCATTACTGTGTCAGAGCAAAAACAAGGAAATGACTAGATCAAAACAGCCAGGGCTGAGGACATTTATCTTAGTCATTAGTGCACAGGAAGGTGACATTATATAAGATCAGATTGCTATGTACTCAGAAATCTGAAATTCAATTTCTTCAGATGCATGAAATAGAAACTTGATAAACATCTATTGCATTTCTGGTATTCGGTATTTATCATGGACTCAAAATTAAATTCACTTTCTTGAAGAGTTTCTCCACTCCCTAGTCATAATAGTCCTGATCCTTCCTGAACAATCCTCTGCAACCCTCGAACCTAGCCCCTAATATCCTCATCCGCCACTCATCCCCACTACCAAATCTCTGCCATTTCCCACCTTACCATATTTTTCCTGATGAGGATAAATTTGACCTGGACAATTTAAATTATAATTTCTCCAGGGAGATTACAAACCATAGTGACTTAAGATACTACTCCTTTTACTGTGCTTCATGAAGTCATTTTCCCTGCTACTTTATTTTAGAAACTGGGATTAGTAATTTAATGTGAAATTCTTTCTTGAATGTCAGTTCTGCTCATTGAGCTTTCCTGGTGACTTCAGTTAAGTTCAGTCACTCAGTCGTGTCAGACTCTTCGACCCCATGAGTCGCAGCACGCCAGGCCTCCCTGTCCATCACCAACTCCCGGAATTCACTGAGACTCACGTCCATCGAGTCAGTGATGCCATCCAGCCATCTGATCTTCTGTTGTCCCCTTCTCCTCCTGCCCCCAATCCCTCCCAGCATCAGAGTCTTCTCCAATGAGTCAACTCTTCGCATGAGGTGGCCAAAGTACTGGAGTTGTCAGCTTTAGCATCATTCCTTCCAAAGAAATCCCAGGGCTGATCTCCTTCAGAATGGACTGGTTGGATCTCCTTGCAGTCCAAGGGACTTGCAAGAGTCTTCTCCAACACCATAGTCCTGGTGACTTAGCAGTAAATAAACTGCCTGCAATGCAGGAGACCCAAGTTTGATCCCTGGGTCAGGAAGATCCCTTGGGAAGAAAAATGGCAACCCATTCCTGTATTCTTTTTTTTTTTTAATTTTGTTTTATTTTTAAACTTTAAAATATTGTATTAGTTTTGCCAAATATCGAAATGAATCCGCCACAGGTATACATGTGTTCCCCATCCTGAACCCTCCTCCATCCTCCCTCCCCATACCATCCCTCTGGGTCGTCCCAGTGCACCAGCCCCAAGCATCCAGTATCGTGCATCAAACCTGGACTGGCGACTCATTTCATACATGATATTATACATGTTTCAATGCCATTCTCCCAAATCTTCCCACCCTCTCCCTCTCCGACAGAGTCCATAAGACTATTCTATACATCAGTGTCTCTTTTGCTGTCTCATACACAGGGTTATTGTTACCATCTTTCTAAATTCCATATATATGCGTTAGTATACTGTATTGGTGTTTTTCTTTCTGGCTTACTTCACTCTGTATAATAGGCTCCAGTTTCATCCACCTCATTAGAACTGATTCAAATGTATTCTTTTTAATGACTGAGTAATACTCCATTGTGTATATGTACCACAGCTTTCTTATCCATTCATCTGCTGATGGACATCTAGGTTGCTTCCATGTCCTGGCTATTATAAACAGTGCTGCGATGAACACTGGGGTACATGTGTCTCTTTCCCTTCTGGTTTCCTCAGTGTATATGCCCAGCAGTGGGATTGCTGGATCATAAGGCAGCTCTATTTCCAGTTTTTAAGGAATCTCCACACTGTTCTCCATAGTGGCTGTACTAGTTTGCATTCCCACCAACAGTGTAAGAGGGTTCCCTTTTCTCCACACCCTCTCCAGCATTTATTACTTGTAGACTTTTGGACCACAGCCATTCTGACTGGTGTGAAATGGTACCTCATAGTGGTTTTGATTTGCATTTCTCTGATTCTTGCCTGGAGAATCCCATGGACAGAGGAGCCTGGTAGGGAGCAGTTCATGGGGTCGCTAAGAGTCAGACACTACTGAGTGACTAAGCACTCACACACACAACGTCTATTCCAAAGAAATTTCTCTTAGGGTTGAGTTTTCTATTGTTTAGCCCTATGCTATACTTGGAATGTAATCTTGTAGGCTATGAAAAGTCCCCAAGAACTACAATACCATGTGCCCTTGGCCATGCCAGATTACCTTCTCTTTGTAATAAAGCCAAAGTTAAATTCCGTCCGAATGGTAGGTAGATCCACATTCAGGCTTTGGTGGGATTTTTTTTTTGCTGTGTTTGGACTACCACGATGCTGTGCTCAGTTGTTTTGGACGTGGTCTACTGTTTAGCTTCCATTGCTACTCTTATCTTGATTTTTTTTGCTAGAGTTTGAACTAGGCATTTTAAGATGGAAAAAGACAGTCTGAGGAGGTCGTGAGTTTAACTACACCTCATTAGCTAATTAGAATCAAGTTTCTTGAACCAGCACTAACTTTTGAAAAAAAAAAAAAAAATACATCTTAAGGTCTGAAAGAATTAAGAATCCAGAGATGCCGAATTTACTCCCTAGGAGTGGTTTGGGGCCTGGGAGAATTTTGACTCATTATAGTTTTTAACTTTCTGTCTGAAGGAGCAGTTCACACGGAGGCAGACAGACGGAACAGAGCCTTCATTAGAGCCGAAACACGCATTGCGAGCACCCTTTATGTCTGACAGAGGCCAGCTAAAGAGAGTGCAGTTCTAAATTATACTTCTCACAATGCTTCCCAAAGCGAACATGGCAAATGGATTCAATTCTTTTAAACCAAATTGGATATCCGAAAATAAATTCAAACAACCAACCTAGTTTTATGTGTTCCTTTTCCATAATTTCACTGCATTCTCATTATTTGAATTGAGTTAGATCAAATTGAAGATAAAACACCTTAACACAAATTTGTAGAATGAGTTTTTAAAAGAGAGCAAAGGAGACTTGTTTTGAGATGGAGAGATAGCTTACCTATATTCGAATATCATTTGTTTTCATAATGTTTCACTGTCTAGCAATGGTGGCTTTTGTTATGAAAATAAAGCTGAGAAAATCTGAGTTTAGGAGTGAGACGTCACAGAACATAGTAAGATATTATCAGATGCCCACATGAAAAAACTTAGAGCAGACTAAGAAGAAAGTGCCTTTTTCTTATGCATTTCAAGATTACTGAGAATAATTGAAATTCTAGGCAGAGGTATATTTTTCAGACTTGGCACAAAATCTGTGTAGACACACACACACAGCACACACACAAACACACTTACTAGCTGGACAACCAGTCCAGTCAGCCTCAGGGGAGTTTTATCCATGAGAGAACAGGAACCATCGCCCTTTGGAACATATGTTTCTAGGGGAGAATTGCCACACAGACTGTGCAATGTGCTTAGTCACTCAGTCGTGTCTGACTCTTTGTGACTCTGGACTGTAGCCTGCCAGGCTCCTTTGTCCATGGAATTCTCCAGGCAAGAATGCTGGAGTGGGTTGCCGTTTCCTTTTCCAGGGGATCTTCCCAACACAGGGATCAAACCCAGGTCTCCTGCATTACAGGCGGATTCTTTACCATCTGAGCCACCGGGGAAGCCCATACTACATAGACTAGAATGACTCATATATCTAACCAAAGTTTATGAATGAATTCTAGTGTGGGATCTGCTGAAAGTGTTGCATTTATCTTGATTTTGGAATCAACATTTTTATTTCATTGAAGTGTTTCCCTATTGTATTAATATGTATAAAATCCTCTTAAGAATGTGTAAATAGTATCTATTTCTTTATTGAAACAAGAAACATATATTGAAAAATTACTGAGCACCAGGCACTATCTTCCATATGTAATGAAAGCATGGATAAAAAAAACAAACAAACAAACACAGTCACTACCCTCGGAATCATACGTTCCAGGAGGGCCACAGGATATAATGAACTGAGGAATAATGTGAGTGCTGTGGGAGCCGTGT
Source organism: Bos taurus (assembly GCF_002263795.3). Classification (NCBI taxonomy): domain Eukaryota; kingdom Metazoa; phylum Chordata; class Mammalia; order Artiodactyla; family Bovidae; genus Bos; species Bos taurus. The sequence continues at coordinate 108,121,752 of NC_037328.1, read as the reverse complement.
GTAGATGGCATAGAAGATCGGGTTAAGAACAACCAACTCTGCCTCCATGGGATAAGTACAGGGGAAGGCTTCCATTGGTGGAAGGAGGGGAGTGGTGGTATCTAAACCAAACTTTGGAGGATGAGACTTGGTACCTGGAAAACACTGGTTGCATGAAAGACAAGGTAAGAAGGGGCTTGATTTAGCACAAAACCAGGAGCCATCAATGGCTGTCATAGAGGCAAACACAGAGCCTAAGGGGAAGGAGGAAAGAAGGGTGGGGGCAGTCAGATGGGAAATTGTTGGACATGCCTGGCTGCTCCGTCATCTTTTATTATACTCAGCATCTATCTGAGGACCCCCATAAAGGTGGTTGGAGGTGTCTGGCAAATCCTCAGGAATGGTGGGAGAAAAAGGCAATCCAGGCAGAGCAAACAGCCTCTCAAAGGCAAAACTTTGCAGCGTAATCAGGGAAACTGCGAGTGGTAGTGGCGACTTGAGTGTGAAGCATGGGCCTGAGGCACAGGGCCAGAGCCCTACCTACTGGAAGGCCTGTGACGGGAATCAACCCCCTCTCCCCCCAGAGCATGGCAAGGGCTCCCAGGGGCAGTGAGAGACTGAAGGCCTTAACAGTCCGCACTTCTCAAAACGAGCCACCCTGCTAATGATGAAACTGCTTCAGCAGAACTTTGCTGTTGACTTTTAAGCTTCCCAAGCAAATACTTCAGAGAGTATCAAAGCCATTGCCAAAAACAGGTCCTTAAACAATTGGACAAAACTCCTGTTGGTACATCACATCATGTAGGCTTAAAATTGTGTAATCTGTATAAAATCCACAAGGCAGCCTAGAAAATAGGTAGGTGACTAAGAGATACTAAGGTACATTTATGAAAGAGTCCCTTGGTAGAGGAAATAAAAATGCAAGCATTGTGAGCTGAAGCGCGCGTGGACTTTCATATGCGCGCGTGGACTTTCATATGGTATTCGAGTCAAATGTCTATATAACTTAGTACTCATCAATCTTTTAAAGGACGAGACTGAAAAGAACATGATTATATGCTAATAGGTTTCAGAGTCGCATAAAATGGTGTGAGATTTCATTTTCCATAAAAGAAATGAGGATTACTGATCTCTTACATGTAACAGGAATGAATCTAGTCCTTGCCCTGCCTCTGATGGGTCATGTGACCTTGAGAAAGTTACTTAACCATCTTGAACCTCTGTGTCTTTTATTTTTGTAGTGGCAACGATACCAGCTGTCTGCCCACTTAATCAGTTAGTGTGAAAATTAAAAGATGCCATCTATAACAGATAACATGTATAGTAAACTGTAGGATACATCGTAAATATAGAGTCTAAGCAAAATAACTGGAAATTGTTGTTGTTATTGTTTAGTTGTTCAGTTAGGTCCAACTCTTTTGCAGCCCCATGGACTGTGGTCCACCAGCCTCCTCTGTCCATGGGATTTCCCAGGCAAGAATACTGGAGTGAGTTGCCATTTCCTCCTTCAGGGTATCTTCCCAACCCAGGGACCTAACCCAAGTCTCCTGCATTGGTAGGCAGGTTCTCTACCACTGAGTCACCAGGGAAACCCAACTAGAAATTAGAACAGAATAAAAATGCAGTGTCAGGGTGGGGAATGGCTGATCAGTCAGAAAGAAGCTTGTTCCTTAAAGCAATAATCAAAGGACTGTATGCTTCTCTAAGAAAATCTGTCCTTTAAAAGAACAAGTCATCTGATGCATGAGTAGGTAGCTCTTATAAAGTGAAAGCCGATCTCGTCTCAAGCAGACATTGTGAATGGCAAGCCTGTTGTAAAAAACAAAGACCCACAGGTGTGACTTTTGTGTACCTTCCTGGTTGCAAAGAGTCGGACACAACTGAGCAACTGAACAACAATTTGTTTGCTAGCTGACAATACACATGCGGAGGTGACAGGCCAGGGCGGGTTTAATAAATGACACCTTGGAGCAAACACATACCCAGAAATTTTCACTGCCAAATAATGCATGACTGGACAAATGTAAATACCTGGACCCAAAGGAGCCCTCCCTGCTTGTCTAAAGATGTTCAATGCAAACATCATAAGGAACCCCTGGGACCATTAACCTTCTTCTACTTTCTTTAAAATTTATAAGCACGTAGCCTTACAGCTTAGATTTTAGCAGAGCATCAGCAGTATCTTGTAAAGGGGAAATGTCAGTTTAAAAATTTGCATATAATGATATTCACTTTTTATAATGCATAGGTCTATGAGTTTTAACAAATGCAGAGATCTTGTGACCACCACGACAAACAGGGAAACAGACCCTTTTCAATATCTTTTGTGGTCAAAGTCCTCCCTATCCCTAATCCCTGGTCATCTCTGATCTGTCCTCCATTTCTATAGTGTTGCCTTTTTCAGAATGTCACCTAAATGGAGTTATTCAGCATGTGGTTTTTTGCTGGTTTAGGTTTTGAGCTTTTTCAAGTTATTATAAAAATGCCCCTAGACCAGGGCATCAAAAGAAAGCTAAGCTCAGATCCAGCTGGAGATGGGGCTGGTTTTAGTGAGCCCTGTGCCTCCCCCTTCATTCTTTGTTGCATCAGGCTGACAGGAGTTATATTTTCATAAATGTTTTTTGCATTGGGTTTTTCTTCTCTAGGGCATCAGTAGCTTGTCATGGGCACAGCCAGACATTATTCTGCAGTCTTTTACTGACCACTTGTTTTCAAATCAGGATGTGGTGTATACAGTGCTGGCGATTCAGAGCTGAGAGACCCTGGTCTCTGCTATCAAGAGGCAAAAAATTCTCCATTAACTGCTCCCTGGTGTCAGGTGTGTGCTACGGAATTCTCAATTCTTTTCAAACAACATCTGGCTTATTTTCACTTTTATATATTTAATATTTGAGCATGTGTTATATGCCAAGCACCTTTCTTGACATTTGGAATAAAATAGTGAGCAAATACAGAAAAACCTGTCTTTAAAAAAAAAACTCCTATCTTAATGGAATTTATAGTCCAACTGGTGGAAACAAATAATAAAACACTCAGTTCAGTTCAGTTGCTCAGTTGTGTCCAACTCTTTGTGACCCCATGGACTGCGGCATGCCAGGCTTCCCTGTCCATCACCAACTCCCGGAGTTTACTCAAACTCATGTCCATTGAGTCGTTGATGCCATCCAACCATCTCATTCTCTGTTGTCCCCTTCTCCTCCTGCCCTCAATCTTTCCCAGCATCAGGGTCTTTTCAAATGAGTAAAACATTTTTCAAATTAATAAAACATTAATATAATAAGTAAACTAAGTGCTATGTTGGAAAGTGAAGAATACTATGGAAAAAAAGAAAGTAAAATGAAAGAATGGAGTGCTCGGGGAAGGTAAAATTGCTATTTAAATGATTTATTTTAAGAAAAGGTGGCATTTCCTTGACAAAGGTAAGAAGATTAGTTATAAAGTTATCTAGTGAAAGAGCATTCTAGGCAGAAGGCATTTCTCATGCCTCTGAGGAAGGAGCATGCCCAGAGTGTCAAAGGAAGAGGAAGAAGGACAGACTGGTTGGAGGTGACAGAGCACAGGGGTAGGAGATGAGATCATAGAATTAATTAGGGGCTGGGTAATGAGAGCATGTGGGACCAAGTCAACCATTACAAAGTGTCTAGTTTTCACTCTGAGGGCTATAGGAGCTTTTGCAGGGTTTTGAGAGGAGGCCTTGCTTCACCTGACTCACATTTTATAAGGATCTCTCTGGAAAGTGTTTTGACAGTAGATTGTGGGAAGCCATGGGAATCTATTGTGGTGTTCCTGGAGAGAAATGAGGTTGTAAGGACAATGGTTATTAGCAGTGGAGGTCAGAAAGTTGAATTTAGGATATATTTTTAAGGCACATCCAACATGATTCTCTGAGTTTGTATGTGAGTTCTGATTTTTTAAAAAGACTATTCAAAAATGACTTTATTTATTTGGGGCCTGAGGAACTGAAAGGTTGGAATTCCCATCAAGTGAGTAAGGACAAGGCATGAATATAATATTACTTGGAGAGAGAAGATCAGGACATATTGAGTGTTAAGACAGATATTAGATATCCTTGCAGATCTGGTAGAGAAGTACGAGCTAGAGATGTACATTTGAGAATTCTTGGTGTAGAGATGACATTTAAAGTTATATGACTAGATCACACAGAGTAAGTCTCAGATCATCTTCCTGTCTTGGGTTTAATAGCTAAACTGAACTAGAAGCCTGAAATGAGATAGGAAAACCTCCTTCTCTCAGAAATTCATTGTCTCTTACAGTTTGGTCTGGGTTTTTCTGACTAGCAGTTCCCCCTCCCTCCCTTCTTCCTCCCACTGTGTCTTCTTATCATCAACATCACCAACCTCCTCCATTTAAAGAAAAGGAAGAGAAACAGAGAGAGAAGAGGAAAGAGGGAAGGGAAAGAGTTTTTATACTACTGATCATATAGTCATATATGATCATATATGATCATATAATCCTACTTCTTATTTTCACAATGTAATATATATACATATATATATATACATACACACATATATATGTACACACATATATATGTAGTGACTGACGAGCAACTTATCCATATATATGTATGTATAAAAATTAGTTAACAATGAAAAAATTTTTGATTATTTATATATCTAAAGAACCAAGGAGATAAAATGGACAGTTTTATTTATCTGTTTTATATTGGAGTATAGTTGATTAACACGTTAGTTTCATGTGTACAACAAAGTGATTCAGTTATACATATACATGTATCTATTCTTTTTCAGTTCTTTTCCCAATTAGGTTGTTACAGAATATTGTGCAGAGTTCCCTGTGCTAAACAGTAGGTCTTTTGTTGGTTATCGATTTTAAATATAGCTATGTGTACATGTCAATCCAAACTCCTTCTTAACTTCCCTTAACCCCTGGTAACCATACATTCATTCTCTAAGTCTTTGCATCTGTTTCTGTTTTGTAAATAAGTTCATACATATCATTTTTGAAAGGTTCTACATAAAAGCGATGTCATATGATGTTTCTCATTCTCTGACTTGCTTCATTCAATATGACACTCTCTAGGTCCATCCATGTTGCTCAAATGCCATTATTTCATTCTTTGTAGTGGCTGAGTAATGTATTTTCCCACTTTCAAATTTCATTGAAAAGGGCGATGAAGAATGTTTGTTGTGAAAGAGAAGGCAGCCAGTGAGTTTTACTAAAGAACTTTGTACAGCATGAGGAGACAGTTGTTTACTTCCGTTTCACTTTCAAATCCTCAAGTGTCTGGACTTTTAAAGTTACCCAATAAGGTCAAGATTCAGCAATAAGGCAGGCTTTTCATAATGTGATATATGATTAGCTACATTTTACCAAGAACTGCTTTTTCTCCCCCTGAAACCACAACCTGTCTCACAGATGAGCTGGAATCGTGTGGAAAGTGTTGCTGTATGCACTGTCCTGAAGTAACTATTTCCTCTCCACTCCACTGGATGCCCACAGGAACACCAGGGAGACCCAGGATCTCCTGCCCACGGAATAGAGCCCAGCGTTTGCACATCTGACCATAAACCTGTCATCCCTGGCATGAACATGTATAAGTATTGGTCAGGGGAACCTTTACCTACCTCTCGCCCTGCACGTGGCCTCTCTCCAGATTGCTTTCTCTACATCACTGGGACCTGCGGGCTGATCCCTCCACAGAACTTTTGCCTCGCTGCTTCTTCCACCCTCACCATCATTGATGCTGATCACCTTCTCCTGTACCAGGATGAATGGGTCCTTCTGCAGAAAATTGCAGACAGAAGCCTAGTTCAAAAAGCCTCCATTTAACACTCACTTCTTACCCCATTTCCCTCTCCTCCATCTCAATTTCCTTCTTTTGAATGTTCTCAATTACAACTTTTCTGAAATTAAACTCATATTACTCTTCTTAGTTTAAGTGTATTACCTTGGCCATGACCAAGGTCTGGCTTAGGGAAAGTTAACAAGGAAAATAAAGAGCCACCGTAAGATTAAGTTCATTAAAAAGTGAAAAGAGTAGATTGAAAGATTTAAAAAAGAAAATTGACATAATAAATAAGTAAATCACTTTAATAAATAATAGTTTTTTTATGTAGGTGTAAGAAAGTAAAAAATAATCAAGGACCTTGTCTTTTGATAGTAAGCAACATTTCCTCTTTCATAAGGAGCAGAGTGAAGCATAGAGAGATGATAAATGAGCACAACAGCTGCTGCGTTGGCTCAAAAGCTAGTAATGTGATAGTAATGAACCCAAAGGATGATGGGCCCTTGCAGGTTGCCCAATAATGAAATATTGAGTAAATACCACAGCAATTGTTCCTCCCCACCAGACAAATACACATCTGTGCAAGTGGCCATCTGGCAGGATTTGGTAGATGAAATTGTCATACTTCATTATCTGAGTTTCTGTGAGACCCCTAACAAAACATTCACCAGCCCTATCACCCCCACAACAACTATTTTTATATAAAAACAAGACAATTACCTGGTATCTCTGCTAACATTTGGTCAGCTCATTTCAAGGGTGGTATTCAGGATTGCAAATTGACATTGTCTCACTGGAGGTCATTTGTTTGGTGTTATTTAGCCCTATTCTGGGCTTTCCTGGTGACTCAGTGGCAAAGAGCCCACCTGATATGCAGGAGATTCAGGTTCAGTTACTGGGTCTGGAAAATCCCCTGGAGAAGGAAATGGTAACCCACTCCAGTATGGTTGCCTAGGAAATCCCATGGACAAAGGAGCCTGGTGGGCTACAGTCCATGGGGTCGCAAAGAGTCGGACATGACTTAGCAACAAAAAAGCCCTATTCTGACAGAAAACATAAAGGTATAGTTTTTAATATTAATAATGGGTTCTATTTTTACTAGGTGCCTGGAGAAGAATAAAAAATACCTGAATCCAAGTAGGAGAATAGGTGGAAATTCTTCAACTTTTGTTTAATGAAAACTGAATTCCTTTAGACAAGCTAGTTCTAAAACAGCTACCTCTTGCTCTTTCTCAGAATGCTAAATAACTATTTTGCATATTGCTGGTTTCAATAATAGTTTAATACAGAAATTTGGAACTTTCCAAAGAAGGGACACTTTTTACTGTTCTCCGTTGTTAGCACATCTTGCTATCATCACTCTACTTTTCATTGATTTCGAGATAAGAATTGCATATTAGCAAAGCTAGGAAACAGGGATTTGTAGTTTGATGCAGACTTCTAAATGGTCAATAAACATAATCTATGAAAATGTTATTAATAGAAGTTGAGGACATAGTAGACACTCAAAAGTACTTCCTGATTTGTTGTGAAGGACCCTGTGGTCTAAAGGAAATGGATTTCCTAGAACTATTGGTATAGGAATTAAAACTGCATATAATAAATGGAACTCCCAGACAAAGAAATCTTTGTTCTTGTTCCTTTCACTGCAAAGGAGAAGTTGTAGGAGTCTGTGTCTAGCACCTAGTAGGTACTCCATGAACATTTCTTCAATGAATCTATAACAGAAAATATTTATAATATACTCCCTGTGGCTCTCCCAGAGGTACTATTTCCTCAGCTCTACTGCTAGAGATTTAAAATTGTTCTGCAGTTTGTAATGGAAAGAAATGGAATGGCACCTCTACAATTTGGGAGGCAGAAATGAGAGCTACAGCTAGTGCAGAGAGTCAGACAGAGCAATGTGGAAGTGACTCATGAGTTAAAATTCATCATAGATCCTCCAATTGACTAATTAATCCACCCATCATTCAAGAGTTTATGTGGCCCTTTCCCTCTAGTTCAGTTCAGTTCAGCTCAGTCACTCAGTCGTGTCCGACTCTTTGCTACCCCATGAACTGCAGCACCCCAGGCCTCCCTGTCCATCACCAACTCCTGGAGTCCACCCAAACCCATGTCCATTGAGTCACTGATGCCATCCAACCATCTCATCCTCTGTCATCCCCTTCTCCTGCCCCCAATCTTTCCCAGCATCAGGATCTTTTCCAATGAGTCAGCTCTTCCCATCAGTTGGCCAAAGTATTGGTGTTTCAACTTCAACATCAGTCCTTCCAATGAATACCCAGGACTGATCTCCTTTAGGATGGACTTGTTGGATCCAGACAGTGCTTTTCAAAGTCATAGTCATTGGATACTTTATAGCTAATATAGATTTGTGTACAGGATGGGGGTATATGTCCATTCATTGTCTTAAATGTCCTGGTTTGTTCATAATGTTTCAAAACCATTTCAGTGCAAAATGAAACACTTCATAGGCTCAGAGTAAAGTATCCTATATATTCTGGCTCTTAATCTGGTATTTAGTCTTATGTCAAGAATTGAACCTGGCAGTGATGTTGTGGAGTGATGCCTGTATTGTACTGAATTCATTACCATCTACACACCCTGAAGGGCGAAGGATGTAGGCAGGTACCCAACTCAAGAGATGAGTCTTGACAGGACTGTCTTCTAATATAAAGTATAATCATCTTGGTCTGTCTCTTGTGATATCATCCTATTGACTGATATTTTGCTTTTAGAATATTCTCTAACAGAAGCTGTATGTTACATGTTGTTAAATATGTTGCTCTGTTAGAGGGTAGTGTTTTGAGATGTGCTAAAGTTTTTGAGAGTGGTTGTAGAGTGCTGGGGCGTATGATGCATATCACCACTAAGTGTGTAAAACCGCACCCACTCTGCTACTCTTTGTCCCTTTGTCTTGATCACTTTCTCATATTTTATATATTTATTAGTTATTGTCCCTTGCTCACACTAGAATGTAAGGTCCATGAGGGCAGGCAATTTGTCTGCCTGTTTACCAATTCACCCTGGTGTTTAAATCCTGACATAGGATGAACACTTAAAACATTTGTTGAATTAATAAACAATGTATTCTGTGATAATCCTAAATCTGAGCATGGATTTCTTTGCTCTCATGCTTTCTCTGTGCACTCTTTTGAATTATTTCGCTGGTTGCTCTGATCCAAAACCATCCATCGGGATCCAGATGTGTGATTTGGTTGAATCAGTCACCTCTCTTCTTTGTGATGTGACTTCTAGCTAAACAACTCTATTAATAGCTCATCCCATTGCCTGATGTGTCCTCAGGTTGGCCTCCGGTGGCCTCATGTTGGCCAAAAGCAATGGCTTCTGTGCTTCAGCTCCCTCTTACACTGGACAGAGTGAATTACCATCTTGTCTCACTGTCACTCTCGCCTTTAGCCAAGGACCACTCTCTCTTGGTTTTTAATTTGTCTTTCCACCCTGGTCCTCTTGGCAGGCTTTTCTGTACTGAGGGATTCTAACAACCACTTAAACTTAATGGAAGTTGGAACAGCACAGTAAACAAGAACTCAAGCATTTAATTTGTGCAAATATGGGTTCAAATCCTGGTGTCAGCACTTGCCAGTTTGTGCCCTTGGACAAGTTACTTAATCTTCCCGACCTCTCAGTTTCCTTATCTGTAAAAATGAGTTAGTGATAATATTCATTTCACATAGTGGCATAGAGTAATCCTTCAATAACCATTGCCTCTTGATATTACTGGCAATTTGTGTCTAGACATGCCTCCCCAGGCTGATACATCTGCTGACTCTCTGGACCCATCTCTCATGGGCCCCACTCATTTTAAAGTTAAGAATCATCTGGCAAAAGCAGAGCTGCCTGTCTCCTCGCCCATATCTCCCTCCATGACCAATAACCTAGGGGTTACCCACCTGTAGTTTGCAGGGGACAACAATATTTAAAAAGACATTTTTTTGATAGGGGAAAAAGTTTACATTATAAAAATGCTAATTTTTACTTAATAATTAATGACCTTTAGAAAATACTAGTTTCTCCTATCTCCATGATTTTACTAAAAGTATTTTAATTCCCCCCCAAATCTAGAAAGGATAAAATCTTGTAGTACGGAATGAATAGTCCTTCTCCAAAAAGAGCATCTAGCAACTGTATCTGTACTGTGCCATCTATGAATTTGCATCCTTACCTATTGTGCTGCCTTTCCGTTTGTTTGTTTTTCTCATTTCAATGGAGACTGGTGAAAATTTTGTACAGAAAAGCACTGGGTGACAGTCTGGCATTTGAAATCCCATCTTTATCGTGTCAAAACTATCTCAAGATACTTTGAAATCTTCTAGGGAAGATTCTGTAGCCTCCTTTAAATATTCTCCTACCATCTGTCAGAAATGTTAATCCCATTTGAAACCTAATGACCTGTATGTTGTAATTTACTTTAGTTCACTTGAGTATCTCCTCAAATACTCCATCAAATAATAGATACACGCCTACATACTAGACACTTTGCTTGCATAATCTACATAGAATTGGGGCATAGATCCATAATCCAGACAAAACCCCATAGACCATCTTCCAGACAAAACTTGTTCAAAGGCCAGAATTTTTTTCCATCTCACATAGAATTGAGACTTCACTCCCACCAGCTAGCTTCACCCGAAATGCCCTCAGTCCCAGAACATCCTGAAGAGATGGTATAATCAGATATGCTCAATAATGCAAGAAGTAATAACTGCTCAAACAATATAAAGAATGTCACAAGACAGCATATGATTAATTGCCAAATTAATGGTATTGAAAATCTATGCCTCAGTAGCCCAGAATTAGTGAGTGCTCACTGATGGCTTTGAATGTTTGTTCTAACTTATTTGTAAAATAGCACATTGCTGCCTTCACTACTTTTTTTTCAGATACCTCTCTATATTTCTGTTCCAACTTTCTGATTCTTGTCTAATTCCTGACCTTATCAGCAATCTTTCTAACCACCATCTCCAGCCTCTCCTCTTTACTTAAGTTCTTCCAACTCCTTTGATTAAGACTTTTCACTTTCTAAATGCACCAATAGAGTGATTTTCATAAAGGATCATCTATGTTTGTCCTAGCCTCTATTATTTTTCACAAAATCCCAATTATTACTTACCTAATCGTCCTTTTCTAACTGGTTTGTGCTACCGTAAGGATGTTACCTCTTTCTTCTTCCACGACTAAACATTCCCCACCACATTTTCCCCTTGTTTCAGATATCTAATCATGATGATTTTTGGTTAGCAGACCTATGGTTTTTTTTAGAATGAAATTGCAGTTCTTAACACTGACCTTGGATCAGAAGACCAAGTCTTAAGTAATGAAGAGCCCATAGTAACTAACTTTGAACAAGTCACTGGCCCAGTAAAAAACCACAGAGTAAAATGGTGATTCTAGAAAGTGGTACTTTAAAATTGTTGTTACTTAGTGAAATAAAAGTAAGGCAATCCATGAAGTAGCCTTTGTCCCTAACAACAGTAAAAATTGTCTTCTAAAATATTGCTGATCCATGCAATCCATGAGTCTGAGAATGCCTAGGTTAGCAAGTGTGGTAAGAGATGTGGGCAGGGTAACAATGTAGCTTAGCTTTTATCAGATGATGCTTAACTTTAAATCCAGTGGGGCCTGAGAGAGATGTGTCTGGAGAGTCAGTGAGTGATTAAGCCCAGAGAGGTATGTCTAGACACAAGCTATAAATTATTGGATTGGCCAAAAAGTTCATTTTGGTTTTTCCATAAGAATAGTGAGAAGAAAATAGAGAGCCCAGAAATAAACCCATGCACAGATGGTTGATTAATTTATGAAAAGGAGGCAAGAATATACATTGGAGGCAAGAGTATTAGTCTCTTCAATATATGGTTTGGGAAAACTGGACAGCTACCTGCAAAAGAATGAAGCTGGACCCCACCTTACAACACACACAAAAATCAGCTCAAAATGGATTAAAGATGTGAATGTAATGACTATGCCAAAGCTTTTGACTGTGTGGATCAGAATAAACTGTGGAAAATTCTGAAATAGATGAGAATACCAGACCACCTGACTTACCTTTTGAGAAATATGAATGCAGATTTCTCTGCATTCAGGAAGTAACAATTAGAACTGGACATGGAACAACAGACTGGTTCCAAATAGGGAAAGGAGTACATCAAGACTGTATATTGTCACCCTGCTTAGTTAACTTCTATGCAGAGTCCATCATGAGAAATGCTGGGCTGAATGAACACAGCTGGAATCAAGATTGCAGGGAGAAATATCAATAACCTCAGATATGCAGATGACACCACCCTTATGGCAGAAAGTAAAGAAGAACTAAAGAGCCTCTTGATGAAAGTGAAAGAGGAGAGTGAAAAAGTTGGCTTAAATCTCAACAATAACCCTGTATAAGAGACAGCAAAAGAGACACTGATGTATAGAACAGTCTTTTGGACTCTGTGGGCTGGTGCACTGGGACGACCCAGAGGGATGGTAGGGGGAGGGAGGAGGGGGGAGGGTTCAGGATGGGGAACACATGTATACCTGTGGCAGATTCATTTTGATATATGGGAAAACCAATACAATGTTGTAAAATAAAATAAAATTTTTAAAAAAAGCTCAACATTCAGAAAACTAAAAACAAAACAAAACAAACAAACAAAACTCAACATTCAGGAAACAAAGATCATGGCATCCGGTCCCATCACTTCATGGCAAATAGATGGGGAAACAGTGGAAACAGTGTCAGACTTTATTTTGGGGGGCTCCAAAAACACTGCAGATGGTGACTGCAGCCATGAAATTAAAAGGCACTTGCTCCTTGGAAGGAAAGTTATGACCAACCTAGATAGCATATTCAAAAGCAGAGACATTACTTTGCCAACAAAGGTCCGTCTAGTCAAGGCTATGGTTTTTCCAGTAATCATGTATGGATATGAGAGTTGGACTGTGAAGAAAGCTGAGCGCCAAAGAATTGATGCTTTTGAACTGTGGTGTTGGAGAAGACTCTTGAGAGTCCCTTGGACTGTAAGGAGATCCAACCAGTCCATCCTAAAGGAAATCAGGCCTGAATATTCATTGGAAAGACTGATGCTAAAGCTGAAACTCCAATACTTTGGCCACCTGATGTGAAGAACTGACTCATTTGAAAAGACCCAGATGCTAGGAAAGATTGAGGGCAGGAGGAGAAGGGGACAACAGAGGATGAGATGGTTGGATGGCATCATCGACTCAGTGGAGATGAGTTTGGGTAAACTCTGGGAGCTGGTGATGAACAGGGAGGCCTGGCGTGCTACAGTCCATGGGGTCACAAAGAGTTGGACATGCCTGAGTGACTGAACTGAACTGACTGAAGGCCTGAAACCATAAAGCTCCTAGAAGAAAACACAAGGATAGGCTCCTTTATTAGTCTTGATGATGACTTTCAGGATACAATACCAAAAGCAAAGACAGCAAAAGTTAAAAGAAACAAATAGACTACATCATAAAAAGCTTCTACATAGCAAAGAAAATCATAAACAAAATGAAAAGTTAAGCTATGGAATGGATAAAATATTTGCAAAGTGTATATCTTACAAGGAGTTAATATCCAAAGTATATAAGGAACTCATACAACTGAATAGCCAAAAAAAAAAAAAAAAACCAAAACCTGATAAAAAAAAATTAGGCAGAGGAACTGAACAGACATTTTTCAAACAAAGTCATACAGATGGTCAACAGATACATGAGAAGGGGCTCAGTATTACCAGTCATCAGGGAAATGAAAACTAAAACAACAATCTATTACCTCACACCTGTTAAAATAGCTGTCACCAAAAAGAGAGGAGATAAGTGTTGTTGAGAATGTGGAGGAAAGGGAACCTTCCTCCTCTGTTGGTAGTAAACGCAAACGGTGCAGCCACTATGGAAAGGACTTCCCTGGTGGCTCAGACAGTAAAGCGTCTGCCTACACTGCGGGAGACCCAGGTTTGATCCCTGAATCTGGAAGATACTCTGCAGAAGGCAATGGCACCCTACTCCAGTACTCTTGCCTGGAAAATCCCATGGACAGAGAGCATGGTAGGCTACAATCTATGGGGTCGCAAAGAGTCGGACTCGACTGAGTGACTTCACGTTCACTTTCACTCTGGAAAACTGTATGAAGGTTCCTCAAAAAGTTAAAAATGCAACTACCATGTGATTCAGCAATCTTACTACTGGGTATGTATCCAGATATATATATATATATATATAATATTGTTCACCCATAAGGAAGAAGAAAACTGCCACTTGCAACAATGTGGATGAAACTCGAGGGCATTATGTTGAATGAAATAAATCAGGCAAAGACAAATAATGTGTGGTTATCACTTCAGTGTGGAATCTGAAAAGGTCAACCTCGTAGAAACAAAGAGTAGAATAGTGGTTGCCAAGGGCTGAGGTTTGCAGGAAATAGGGAGAGATTGGTGAAAGGGTACATACTTCCAGCTATGAGACGAATAAAATCTGAGGAGCAAATGTAAAATATGGTGACTATAGTTGATAGCACTCTATTTTATAACTGAAATTTACTAAGATAGTAGAACTAAATGTTCTCACTAAAATAAAATAGTATGTGATGTGATAGATGTATTAGCTAACTAGATGGAAGGGAATCCTTTCACAATTTGTGTACATATATATATATATATCAAATCATCACAATGTACACTTTAAATATTTTACTATTTTGCATGTCAATTATACATCACTAAAGTTGAAATTTTAAAAAGTTTAATGAGATCGATGACAATTTTCAGGGTTCTTTCTCAGTCCATTGTCTTTAATGAAAATTCATTAAATATTTGTAGCTCCTACTCTGTTTAAATCCCTGTTCAGTCATCACTTTTATTTATTTCAATAATTTATTTAACCATCATCTATGATATCCTTTTTCCAGTGAAGTGTTAAATAATAAAAATGTGCTATTCAAAAGTTTTATTTCAATAATATAGCAGTATTGTAATACTGATAATAACTCATGTTATATACCATTTGTCAGCTGTACAAGTGAATTTTCTTTCTCCTTTCAAGAACAGAGATAATATTTCAGGGAGGTAAGTGACCAATGTTATGTCTATATGACCTAAACATCAGGTTGACAGTCTGTACCTAAGGATTCAGATGTTGGGAGGAGGGTAGGGGAAACTAAAACAAATTCGTTTGATATTATAATACTTATATAAAAATATATGTAGAATTATTTTTATAAATGAATGTTGTATAACTTTCAAATTCATGGCTAACTGCCCCCAAGTGATACTTGTCATGAACATAAATAAAATTGAAGAGACCAATTTGGTACATAAATAACCCAAGGGTAGCTAAATGAAAAGTGAACAGTTTATCTCACATACAAATATGTTGTCTGGACAATGCCAAAAAAATGCACAATTTTAAATATTCAACGTATGTAGAAAGTTGGAATTATCTAGTTAAAATATCAGAATTGATCAATTTCTTTTTCTTGTGAGTAATCAACTGGCCCTAGACATAATCAATGAACAATTTACAGGGAAACAAAAATCATTCTTTTCAACCATATTCACACTCCTGAGAACTATCAGACAGGTTGCTGCTGCTGCTGCTAAGTCGCTTCAGTCGTGTCGGACTCTGTGCGACCCCAGAGATGGCAGCCCACCAGGCTCCCCCATCCCTGGGATTCTCCAGGCAAGAACTCTGGAGTGTGTTGCCATTTCCTTCTCCAATGCATGAAAGTAAAAAGTGAAAGTGAAGTCTCTCAGTCGTGTCCGACTCCTAGGGACCCCATGGACTGCAGCCTACCAGGCTCCTCCGTCCATGGGATTTTCCAGGCAAGAGTACTGGAGTGGGGTGCCATTGCCTTCTCCGATCAGACAGGTTAGGAAGCTTAAATTCTCATCCCACATTTTCCAAGTGTTAATGTGTGTTCAGGCAAAATGCTTTCTTTATGCATCAGCTTCTTCACATGTACATTCTTTTAATGAGCATAATCTTGCTAAAACCTCAATCGAATATGTCCCTACTCTGCTCAAAACCCTCCAATGGATTTCAGTCTTTGCAGTAATCTTTGAGACTGTGGATCTGAATGCCTATCTCTCTCCTGACCTCTACCCTGACTGATTCTCACTCATTCACCTGGTACCAGCCACTCTGGCCTTGACAGACCAAGCATCCTCCCTGCCCTCTTTCCCCCAGGTATCTATGTGGTTTGTTTCCCTCTTTCCTTAAGTCTTTATTTAAATGTCACATTCTCAATGAGGTAACCCAGTCTCAACAACACTCATTATGCCCCCCCTGCTCGATTTTTCTCCATGGTGCTTACAATTATCAAACATATTGTACATTTTCCTGATCTGTTTCACTGATTGTCTTCCTTCTTAGAATGACAGCACCACAAGAGCAGGGGTTTTATCTCTTTTGTTTCACTGTTGTATCTCCAGCACCTAGAAAGAAACTTAGTGGAACATAAAAGGCATTTAACAAATATTTGTTGAATGAACACATGAATCGGTCATTTATTTCCTGAGCACGTGAAACTTGCTGTGCATCATGCTGGCTGCTGAGATCCAAATGTGAATAAAATTGCAGTCCTAACCCTTAGGAAGGTTACAGTCTGCAGATGTGACCCAGCTCTTGCCAAACAGCTTGGTTAGTTTAATGAGATACAAGGAGCATTGGTCACACGGAGGTTGGACTTTTATAAAACTGGGGGTGGTTTCATGGAGGAAGGGAATTTCAAGCTGAGACGTGTAGTGTTCCATCAATTGAGTGAAGCCAGAAGTACTACGGGGAGAACGAAGTCAAGTATAGGGGCACTTCTGACATCACAAATTTTTAAAAATTAAAAGAAATAGTGTATATGGAAGTGCTTTGCAAACTAATGTAATAATAGAATGTATGTATTATCATTATCTACCTTTGTTAATTTTTCTTTTCCCATTGGCATCATCTCCCAGAATGTCCAAGATACAACTTTATGGCAAAAGACAATCATATGCATTGAGTTTTACTGAAATAGATTATAAATTGAGATATTCATATTGGTCAAAGAATATCTGTCAAAGGATATATGAAATGTTTGGCATGCCTAAGCATTTTGTAGATCTGTTTTTCAGTAATTAAAAGCTGTTATCTCTAATTTCTCAGGCTGAGTACAAATTAAGTAGGACACTGAAAAAAATTAGTCTTAAAATAAACCATGCTGTATTTCTCAAGTGTACAAATTGTTAATTAGAATTGAGAAGTGAACAGAAGGGGCTTAAAATAAAGACCTTCCATTTCAAATAAAAGCTGGAAATGGACCATATTTGGCACTAGCATTAAAAAAACTAAGGATTATGGGGACTGAAATGGAAATTGAGAATTTCTGAAATATTTAAATAATTTTAATGTAAAATTTTATATTGAGTGATTGAAATGTATATTTTGCCTTTTAGTAGTCGATTTTAATATTTTAAAATAAAAATAACTTTTTTGAAAGCATGAAAAATTATTTATTTTTGTATTTTTACATTTATTTTAATTTACATTTTCTATACTAGACTCAAACTTTGCACACTTTGAAATAAGCTGCATTTTGTTTTTCAATTATTTATATCAGAGTTTAGCAGACTATGCCTTGCAGACCAAATGTGCACCTGTTTTTGTAGTCTGCATGCTAAGGATGTATTTACATTTTAAATAGTTGGGAAAAAAATCAAAAGAACAGTAATATTTGTGGTATAAAATAATCATATGAAATTCTGTCTGTAATGTCTATCAGTGAAGCTTAATTGGGACCCAGTCATAGTTTATGTGTTGCTTATAACTGCTTTCCCATGACAACAGCAGAATTGAGTGGTGGCAACAGACTATGTGCCCCATGATGCTGAAAATATTGGCTGTCTTTTACGGAAAATGTTTGCTGATTCCTGCTTTCAATCAGTCCTTCCAGTAGAATACAAATTATATGAAAACCTTAATTATAATAACACAGTATATCTTCAAGGAAAATAACTTTTATATTTTAAGTCAACAATTATCAATCGTACATTTTTATATTCATTACTCTTCTAAATATCGCTGGCCCAATAATAGAACATAAAAAACCCACAACCTTACATGTATATTTTGAATTTTTGTATTTTTGGTATATGTTTGTCAATGGTGAAGGGTGCATGTATTTTATTTAACAGTGAAG
Organism: Bos taurus; assembly: GCF_002263795.3. Taxonomy (NCBI): domain Eukaryota; kingdom Metazoa; phylum Chordata; class Mammalia; order Artiodactyla; family Bovidae; genus Bos; species Bos taurus. The sequence goes on along the minus strand of NC_037328.1, from coordinate 108,103,831 downwards.
GATGAATGTACTTTATTTGACAGTTTGTTCATATGGTTTGTAAGTATTTAGATATGTGGTAGATGGGGCTCCATTTGTGCTGTTGGCTCCACCTCTGCTATGTTAGGAAAGCTGAAAAACAGAGTAATCACTGAGAAACAGAAAGGGCGCAGGAAGTGAACAGGATTACGGCCAAGCAACTGATCTGACAGAAGACATTTTGAAAATTAAGCAAATTAGAATCAAAGAAGCTTGCATATCTCTGGACCCTATGGGAATCTGTGCCCCCTAAGAAGACAATTAACTCTTGGAAAAGCGTTCTCTTCCTAAGTTATTCCACACATTATGGAGGAGACGGCTGAAGCACAGTAAGATTGTTGGTCATACTGTTACTTATTATGAGATATGATTAACTGAATCAATCCATGCACTGAGTAATTTAAAGAACCCGGAGATTATAGGAAGATTTACTTTAAAAATTTTTATCATAATGACATACAAGGAATTTTCAACCTTATGACACTAAAGATGCAGTAATTAATGTTGCTTGTGATGGAGACTCGTTTGTCAGCAACATTTCTTGAGTATCTTCTGGGTTGCAGACACTGCCCTAGAAGCAATGGCATAGAGCTATGTAGTCCAACGTGGTGACCACAAGCCATATGTTGGCTGTTGAGCACTTCAGTAGTGGCTGGGCCAAACACAATTGTGATGTGTGCTCTAAGTGTAAAATGCATGCTGGATTTTGAAGACTCACTATGGGAAAAAAAAGAATGTAGAAGTCTTTATTCATAGTTCTTTATATTGGCTACATATTTAAAAAATAATATTTTAAATCTATTGAGTTACATAAAATATCATTAAAATTACTTTTACCTGTTCCCCTTTCCCTTTTATCATGTGGCTACTAAAAAGTTTTAAATTGCATATGTGGCTCCCATGATATTTCCATTGGACAGCACTGGAATGAAAGGAAGAAGGAGTGCCCTCAGGGAGCTCATGTTTTGGGCAGACCGATAAGTAAACAAGTAATGGCAGGTGACAGGCATACACTTATAGCTGCTCAGGTAGCATCCAGGCAAGTCACAGGTGTCTGCAGCAGGTGGTGATGGCTGCTCTGAATCTTCCAGTAGAAGCAGGAGAGAAACTTCAGCCAGGGGAGAATGTTCCAGGTAAAGAATACAGCATGTGCAAAGGCACAGTCATTTGAAATAGCGTATCATGTTTGTGCTTAGTCACTCACTTGTGTCTTGACTCTTTGCAAGCCCATGGACTGTAGATCACCAGGCTCCTCTGTACATGGGGATTCTCCAGGCAAGAATACTGGAGTGGGTTGCCATGCCCTCCTCCAGGGGATCTTCCCAACCCAGGGATCAAACGCAGGTCTCACACATTGCAGGGGAATTCTTTACTGTCTGAGCCATGAGGTAAGCCCAACATATCATGTTTGGGAAGCTATTAATAGTTTGGTATGTTTAAAGCTGGGCTTCCCTCATGGCTCAGTGTTAAAGAACTCATCTGCCAATGCAGGAGATCAGGGTTCAATCCCTGGGTCAGGAAGACCCCCTTGGAGAAGGAAATGGCAACCTATTCCAGTATTCTTGCCTGGAAAATCCCATGGACAGAGGAACCTGGTGTGTTACAGTCCATGGGATGGCAAAAGAGTGGGACACGAATTAGCAACTAAACAGCAACAGTATACTTAAAACTAGGGTGGGTTTGTGGGAATGAGAGAGGCAAAGCTAGAGAGAGGCAAAGCTAGAGAGACAGGCATCACTGATGAAGGGTTTGAAGGGCATTAAGGAAAGTTTTGGGGAAATTTGACCCCGGTCTCACATCTAAAAATTTGTCATTTTCCAATAATGTTGAAAAGGCACTTACAAGCTTTGGAGTGAACCTTCTTCAAAACAGTTTAATGTGAATTCTAGAAATGATATTGATTATTCCTTTTCTGTTGATCCATGAATCAATGAATGTATGACTTAGACAACCGGAAAAGCATGCCCAGAGTACTGCTGTGTGGTTTACAAAATGTAAATATTGCCTAGAAAGGTGCTGAAAAGTCAAAAGACCCTTTTAAGTAACAGAGCAAATGGTTTTGGAGGATGCAAAAATTACTTACACAGAGGCTACTTCCTTCAGTTGTAATTCACTAATTATTTATGCAAAAAGCAAGCAATATTTCACTGTCAAGGAGACGCTGCAACTTAGGTGACTTATGCAGTCTTCATAAGAAAGAGACAAATGACCATGACATCAAGGACTTTGTAAGAAAATCATTTTTCAAGGCCAGTTCTGTACTGAGAGATGATCATCCTGGCATAACTATTCTTGACTCTTGATGGAAGAGCCTTCTTCTGCCAACAGCTGTGACTGTCTGACTCTCCAAGCAAAGCTTCAGCTTATTCAATATCCTGGGACCAGTTGCTTCCTAAGTAGAAAACACTTTAAGGACCCTAAATTTAGCACATTGAAGTGTTAGTCACTCAGTCGTGTCCGACTCCTTGTGATTGCATGGACTGGGACTCGCCAGGCTCTTCTGTCCATGGGATTTTCCAGGCAAGAATACTGGAGCTGGATGCCATTTCCTTCTCCAGGAGATCTTCCTGACCCAGGGATCGAACCTGGGTCTCCTGAGTTGCAGGCAGACTCTTTACCATGAAAGCCGCCAGGGAAGCTCAAATTTAGCACATTATTTGACTAAAAAACACTTCAGACATGTTCTGAGCTTGGACTCTGGGTCTGGTAACCAGACTTTACAAAAGCCCTTACTTTGAACCTCGGCAACTCATAAATGGGAACCTGCCATTTTCTTTCATCTTATCGAGGTGCTGTGCTTCATATACTTGTCTTGATCTTCTTTCTCTCCATGCCTGTTCTACTCCAATGACCTGTCTTATCAGTCTCCCTCTCTGTACTTGTCTATACATGTGAACATGTCACAGTTCTTGGTCTTTTCTACCCATTGGCCAGTGCCTAACAGTTGATAGACCTGTATACCCTCTATTTCTGCATCAATAACAGAAATTTTAGACTCCATGTTGAAAATGCTCACTGAGAAGTATACACTGTTTAAGAAATCAGGAAAGCACAGGCTTTTGAAAGCACTGTCTTTGAGCCTTACTCTTATAGTTTTTCGATGTGGTATCTGACTACTTGTATGAGCTTAGACTTATTCTTCACAGGTGAACTATTCCATTGTAATGCCAAAGTTGAATTTTCAAAGGTGGTTGAACTTTTCAATTTTCACTTTATTCTTTTTTGATTCCTTAATTCTTTTGAACCAGAAAGTAGACTTGATTGCTGGGGGTTGGAGGTAAATTAATTGTTCAGTTGGATTGTAGAAAGTAGCATGAATGGTTCTGAAAGCGAAACACTTTCATTAATATAAACAGCCCATTTTCTCTATACTCCTGCTAATTTTTCTGGTTTCCAATCAAGACACACTGGACAACTTTAGCCTATCACAGAAGAGCCCAGTATCTGATCCTGGTGCTCACTCAGCAAAGGAAGTATGGCTGAAGCACTTTCTTCCAAGTGCTTTTTACATGCTCAGACTCTGAGTTTCATTGGTTTACCTTGGTCAGGAACTAGGCCTGCTCACCTCTTTCTTTTGCAGATGGTTTGTTGTATCCTCAGACCTACACCCTATAAACACAAGGGAAATAAAGTTAAATGGCATGAATAGGCAATCACAAACCTATTGCTTTGTTCTGGCTCGGGCTATTAGCTGCTGTGTCGGTTATCTGTTTTTTGGTAGTCATTTGAGATGCTGAGTAACTGGAAGAAAGTGACTGGTTTTTAAGTAATTGAAGAACAATACTTCTCCAGGCGAGTCACCTACATTGGAACAATTTTCACTTCTTCATCTGAAACTATATAAAGCAAGGTTAATTTTGTGCTTTTAGGCTCTCATCATCCAGTGTTCTTGCCTGGGAAATGCCCTGGACAGAACAGCCTAGTCCATGGGGCTGCATAAGAATCGGATATGACTTAGCAACTAAACAACAAGACATAAGGAAGACAGAATCAATAGCTGTGACTTTCTCTCTTTGAAAACAGAATCCATCCCTAACGATGAAAACTCTTCAAAGGCAAAGTATTTTCTTGGGTGATTTGAAGCTGAGAAAACTGCGTTCAGCAGCCCCACACATCTGCATTCTTATCACCTAATTTATAGTATTTGGGGAGCAGAGCAGGCAGTAATGAAGGTTAATCTCAGTGTCTGTGTGTTGTCATCAGCAATTCACTTTGTAGAGCTGGGATTTGCCGAGCTTTGCCACACCAGGCAATCAGTTCCAGCCACAATCAGGTGGTAAGTAGAGGTATTTAGATAAAAAGAATATTTCTTCCTGAAGGGAGGTGGTTGATTTTCAAGAAACCTTTCCTGGAGGTATAATATCAAACAGATCATTGACTCCTGGGGTGGTTGTTTTTGTTTGTTTTGAAACTTTCAAAATATTTAGGAATTGTAATGTCTTTTGACTCATCTCACAGGCAAGTGTTCTCTTGGAGAAAGAGGTAGTGAATTTGCATCTTTCTCTTTTGTGAGTGCCCTGATTGGGGTCAGGTCATGGGGCTTGTGAGCACAACCTTGTTTTTATGTCGGCTGACACTGTACTCTTTGAGCTCTGGGCCAGCCCTCCCAGGAAACCTCTGAGCTCTCTCAGGCAGGAAAGCAGGTAATTGAAAGCAGCTCTGGAAGCTGTATCTGTTCACCATCATCAGTTATTATCACCTCGACACAGCCTCTCGTGAAGGCTTTGTATCTGAAGACTCTGCCTCTGAAGTCACAGTGGCAATTAATAATGTCCACACCGAAATAAAAATTCCTACCACAGCTCTTGCTAGTAATATAAGATTTTTCCTGTTTCTTTCATAAATTAGTTGATAACTGTCTCTGCTTCTCTTTTGAGTGAAAGGATTTTAATTACACAATGTACAGGAGCACAAAGCTTCATCTCACAGGCAACCGACAATGGAGGCTTGTGATAAAAGCACATTAAACCTTCATTGAGGTTGTTTACACATTTGTAACGGTGGCTGTGGTCGTCTCTGATAGCAGGGACAATAAATCAAAACCTGAGGATGTTCTTTTCATTAGCCAATGATTTTATAGCCTGTGGTGGCTTTTTAACTATCCATGCGTAAAATAGAGTGATATAATTTGTAATTACTGGAAATAACTAGCTTTAATTCCCTCCACAGATATTTAGAGCTTTCATGTGATTTGAAAGACTCAAGTTGACTTCAAAATAATGCATTGGTAGTCCCCTGTTAGTGACTGCAGCCCACTGTGTACTTGGAGAATTTCTGTAGGTGTCTTTCTCAGCCTTTACTAGGGGTTACTTTAGTCCTGTAACTCAGAGTATGACCATCAGAGTGGCAATGTTGATCCTAGACAGATGACAAGAAAAGCTGCCTGGTATCCTGGGGAAAAGATGGAATGGGAAGATGAAATGAAACATGAGAAGAAATGTGGGGAGAGACTTCTCTCTGAGAAAGCTGGAGAGATCTGTTCTTATCGTAGGTGTACTGAGTACCAGGTGTGTGGACTTTGGCTTGTTCCCCAATCTCTCTCAACATCAGTTTACTCATCTGTAAAATGGGAGTGTAATAGCTGCCTTGTTTCAGGACTGATGAGATGATGCTATGACAGTGCTGCACACAGATTTTGGTTTGGTAAAAGGTGCCCAGTATGTCTAGACTCTGTTCACTCACCTGCAGCCTGTGCCAGAGAGTGGTCTGATTCATCCTCAACTTTTCCAAAAGTGTATGAAAAATCAGCAGTGCTTTGGCTCATCTGAAGTCCCCCAGATATCATCATTTTATTTTCTAGCAGGGACTCACAAATGAAAACTTGCATTTCAGAACCCTAATCTGATGCCTGAGATGTGGATTTAATTTATAATTTGAATTCAAAGGCCAGCCTAAACAATCAATGTTAGAGAAAATATGGCAGAAAGGAGAAATTTTGACACCAGGGATATCTAGTGTGAAATGCTAAGTTTTCTTGAGTGTCAGAAGGTTTGCAAAGTTCTTTCATTGAAAAATATTGTGACAGAGACAGGCAGTCTTAAAATCCCAAGAGGGTGGTTGACAGCATGGATGCCATTTACAAGTGGTCCTTGGAGAGAATAATGTTTCTCCCAGCCCCTGTGGTCTCATCAAGACATCAGGAAACAGTTTCTGGTTGCTTTGTTTACCATCAGTTGTTGATGTGTTTAAGGCTGACACATTTTCATTTTGCGTGTCTATTTTCTCCAAGCAGCTAGTGATATAAAGGGCACCAAAACTCTAGATATGAAATGTCAAGCTAGAACTTTCCTGTGTCTTCTAATAAAATACATACCATCAATTAATTCTGCTTTGAATCTGCCTTAGATGTCACTGTCATATTATTATTATATTAATATGTAGAACTTATTAATACAGTGCTGACAAATTAAAATATAACTTTATATAACAATATATAATAGCATACATTAATAATTTTATATTATATATTATGAAAGTATCTCTCTATGCTTAGCACCTGCCATGTGCCAGACTTTATATACATTGTTTTAAAGCCTCACAATTACTTTAAAGCAAGTAACATGGAAATTGTCCCAAGGCTAAAGGCAAGGAAAGTGAGAGAAGTTCAAAGAGGTTTAGCGAATTTTTCAATACCACATAGCTAATATCAAAGCCAGGATTCAAATACAGTCTGGTCTAACTCCAAAACCCAGGCAGTTTTCACCACATTCTGCTGCATCCCTTTCCTGGAAACTGGACCACACACTCGTAAAAAAGATGTGTTATATACAGAACAGCACAGTCCACAGCTGTTCATAACTGCTCATAAGTATCACTTTCATGTGGGCAAATTTTAACTACTGCATGAACTACATTTACAAGGAGATGCTTAATTTACTATGGGTTGTTTATGAGTGCTCTTGAGCAAGGTGAGTCATTTAGGACAGTTTATTTTCACAGTTACCCAAGGGGTGGATGAATAAAAGACAAAAAGAAAAATTTCAAGCAAACAGCCAGCACAAGGTGGACATAGAGGGTTATACATGCTTCCCATTGAACTTAGCCCTGATTCCTGTTTGTAATCCTGATACAGACATCACTGCTTTGCATTTCACAGAATCAACTTTTTAGTGAATATAAAGCTTTTTGTTTTAGAAAATCTGAATTAAACTTTATTACTATAGGTTTGCTTGCTTTCTAATTTTTTAATTTTATTTATTTAGGCCCCCAAATTTAGAGCTATCCTTGACATCTTTTCTTACATCCCATCCCTAATCCATACAGGAACCCTGTTGGCTCACCTTAAAGATCTATCAAGAGTGTGAACTTATCTTACTACTTTTGCAGTTTCTTGCCCTATTCATTTCTTGCCCTGGATTTTTGTAATAAGCTGCTAACTAGCCTCAGTGCTGCAACCCAGTCCCTAGGGTCTTTCTCAACACAACAGTCAGAATTATTCTCTTAAAACTTTAGTCAGCAAGTCATTCCTCTTCTCTAACCCTGTGAGGGCTACCCCATCTCTCTCAGGGCAAAATCCTAGCTGTGCTATGAGATTTTCTCCCTGTCAATGCTTCTGCCCTCATTCCCTACAATACCTCTTACTCCCCTACTTTAGTCACCTGGCCTCCTTGCTGTTGTTTGAGGACCCAGATGTATTCCACCCTTGGGCCTTCACATTGATTGCTTGCTCCATCTGCCTATAAGACCTTTCCCTAAAGATTTGTCTAGCCAATGACCTCACCTCTTGTAAGTTTTTGATCAGTGGTCACCTTCTCAATGAGGCTAACCTTCCATTGTAACCTGCCAATTTATTCTGTTCTACTACTTCTTTTTATAATCTACTTTATTTTTCATTATTTATTTTTGGCTGCACTGAGTCTTTGTTGCTCCTCACAGGCTTTCTCTAGTTGGAGTAAGTCGGGGGCTACTCTCCAGTTGCTTCTCATTGCGGTGGCTTCTCTCGTTGAGGAGCACTGGCTGTAGGGTGCAGGCTTCAGCAGTTGTAGCACACGAGCTCAGTAGCTGTGGCTCACGGGCTCTAGAGTTCAGGTTCAGTAGTTGTGGCACACGAGCTTAGTAGCTCTGTGGCATGTGGAATCTTCCCATACCAGGAATGGGTCCCATGTCCCTTGAGTTGACAGGCAGATTCTTAACCACTGGACCATCAGGGAAGCCCATTACTTTTTTTTTTAACAGAGCCATTATCAACTTATTTATTATGCCAGTTGTCTGAGTTCATCTGCTAGAATGTAGGCCATAAGAGAGCACTGAGCTTTGTTTCCCTAGTTGACCTATTTTAAGTGGCTAGAAAAGTGGCTTACTCCTTGGAAGGAAAGCTATGACCAACCTAGACAGCATATTGAAAAGCAGAGACATTACTTTGCCAACAAAGGTCCACCTAGTCAAGGCTATGGTTTTTCCAGTGGTCATGTATGGATGTGAGAGTTGGACTATACAGAAAGCTGAGTGCCGAAGAATTGATGCTTTTGAACTGTGGTGTTGGTGAAGACTCTTGAGAGTCCCTTGGACTGCCAGGAAATCCAACCAGTCCATCCTAAAGGAGATCAGTCCTGGGTGCTCGTTGAAAGGACTGATGTTGAAGCTGAAACTCCAATACTTTAGCCACCTGATGGAAAGAGCTGACTCATTTGAAAAGACCCTGATGCTGGGAAAGATTGAGGGCAGGAGGAGAAGGGGACGACAGAGGATGAGATGGTTGGATCTCGGATCTCATCACCGACTCAATGGACATGGGTTTGGGTGGACTCCGGGAGTTGGTGATAGACAGGGAGGCCTGGTGTGCTATGGATCATGGGGTCACAAAGAGTCAGACACGACTGAGCAACTGAACTGAACTGAACTGAACTGAGAAAAGTGGCTGGCACATAATAGGTGTACAATACATGTTTGTAGAGTGTTGAATAAATAAAAATAGGGTGCCGGAATAATAAAAGAAAATAATAGTTCTTATGTTTCAATATTTGGTAGATGTTTTGTAAATGTATGTTTATGCACATGGACAATTTCCTATTAGACAAAGGTGGCATTTGACTAACATTTTGGACCAAAGTAGCATGAGAATCATTGCCTGATCTCTGACCCAAGTGGCCATTTAATGAATATAAGAGACCTTTGGCTGTTTCTGGAATGCAGAGGACTGACCTCTGGCTCTACACCTGGAGGGCTTGCTGCTCTTCAAAGGTTAAATGATGTTCAAGAGAAACAGTGACTTTTATGTTTGCTCCCAGCTCTGCTTTTTAATGCCTGTAGTAACAGCAACTCTTCAAAGCAACAGTAGCATGAAATGACCAGTACCAGTATCAGTAGATGTTATAAACACCCCTTAACAAAAAATCGTGGAGGCACACAGAAGAGGTAAAGAAATACCAACAAAAATGTAGTCACATATCTATGCTAAGAAACCATCAATAAAAACAGTAATAAGAGAATCACTGTTTGTAGTAAACCAATTCTAAGACATAAAAGCAAGCAGCAGCAACAACAAACTCTAGTATGGACTTTCCATATAATGCCTACAATCACATTTTTTTTTAATTTTTTCACATTATTAAATTGAGCCAATCAGTTTGACCAAACTGACCCAATAGTTAGAAATTTGTGCCCATATTGACTGTACTCACAGGGCTTCCCTGGTGGCTCAGATGGTAAAGAATTCACTTGCAAGGCAAGAGATCCATTTCAATCTCTGGATCAAGAAGATCTCCTTGAGAAGGAAATGGCAACCCACTTCAGTATTCTTGCCTGGAGAATTCCATGGACAGAGAAGCCTGGAGGACTATAGTCCATGGCATTCCAAAGAGTTAGATACACCTGAGAGACTTCACACTCTCACTGTGGACTATACCCTGTGCTGTGCTGTGCTTAGTCGCTCAGTCATGTCTGACTCTTTGTGACCCCATGGACTGTAGCCCACCACACTCCTCTGTCCATGGGGATTCTCCAGGCAAGAATACTGGAGTGGGTTGTCATACCCTCCTCCAGGGGATCTTCCCAACCCAGGGATCAAACCCAGGTCTCCCGCATTGCAGGTGGATTTGTTACAGTCTGAGCCACTAGGGAAGCCAAGAATACTGAAGTGGGTAGCCTATCCCTTCTCCAGGGGAACTTCCTGACCCAGGAATTGAACTGGGGTCTCTTGCACTGCAGGCAGATTCTTTACTAGCTAAACTACCAAGGAAGCCCTGACTATACTCTCCCTGCCTCCAAAAGGGATTAAGAACAACCACAAAAGAGGAGTAGGTTACTTGCAAAGATCCTGATTGATCAACCAAAAAAAAAAAAAAAAATGGAAATCAAGGGAAAAAGTAAAAGATAAGAAACACTAGAGAGTAGAAGATTATAATTTTAAAAAAGAAGTATAAGTAATTGAACTTTTAAAAAGCATGAAGTTAAATAACAGGGTATATATAGGAATATACTTTTTAAAGCAATATTTAATAAATTTAACATAACATTAAGGTGTGTTAGGATATGATAGATAACGTTACAATAAAGTAAAATCTCAAAATACGAACAGCTTAATACAATATAAATGTATTTCTTTGCTCATGCTAAGCGTCCAATATAGTTTGAGAGTTGTGTCTGCCTCTAAGTGATAAGTTCTAAGCCAAGACTGATAGATTCCACCATCATTTAGATCTTATACATAGCGTTTTTGGTTACTACAGTCTGAGAAAAAGAGCTGGAGAGTTGGCCTTTAGCAATTAAATGCTTTGGCCTAGAAGTAACTTATATAACTTCTAGTCACCCCTTTTCAAAGGAGGGGGTCCATACTATGTCTTATAGTCATACCTGCCTCCAAAGGAGCAGAAACTTATAATCTATGTATCAGATATAGAGTAGAAATGGATATAGGTGAACATAATTAATACTATCAGAACTTAAATCTAAGCTACTTGACAATGAAGGCAAAATCTGAGTGTTTCAACAACTCTCTTTGCCTAAGAAAAAAATCACACCAGTTTAAGAGAAAAAAGCTTTTACCCATATCACACTTCACTGTGTTAGACTTTGGCCCTTTTACTAAAAAATGCTTTGTGTTTTATTTATGAGCATCTTATATATCAGTCTTTGATAAAAGTGCCAAGGGATTGTGTTCATTTGTAGCTTTATCAAGACCATTTTATTGAGGAGACAGGTAATTCAGATATAGAGGATTCTGGTAATCCATTCCAAGGGGTAACCAAATAGAGAAAATCTTGGATAACTAATGTTTGGGCGTATCCTTCAAACTCTGTCTAGAATTTTAACTATTTACCTAGGATTTTGCTAAAATACTATTTCAGATTACTTAAAGTCTGTAAGCAGTATTTAGTGATCAAGAAGGGATGCTCCAAATTAGTAGAAAACCCCTGCAATTCTAAATACATGTAGCTTTCTTTTGAAAGTGACTTTGTGTTATTCCTTTTGACCTGAATATTTATTCATTCCTTGAGCAGAAAAAGACTGAAGGCAAAGTCCTAAAGCACAAAAGTGCAATTTGAATCTACCAAGTTGTCAGAGAATTGCTCTATTTCAGACGCCAGAATCCAGTATCATTGGGCATGGAAGAAGTAACTTCCACAAAAGATTTTTGAACATAGGAGTTACTTATCTAACTCTATCATAAAAGCCCATGAAATGACATATTTTGAACAAGGCTGATTTTACCGAGATAAATTAGTTGCAATATGCAGCTCTTCAAAGAGGGAAACAGTAAGGGTGGGATGCATTGGGAAATTGGGAACTTCTGGATAAAAGACTCAATAACAGCATTTTGAATTCTCTCCATGTATATTTATAAATTCAACGTAAATCCACTCAGAACCACTATAGGCCTTTTTCTGAACTGGACAAGGTGATTTTAATATTCAGTGGGAAGATTAAATGTGAAAGAAAAATTAAGTAAAATGTGAAGGAAAAAAGAACATTGAGGGGCATTTGCCTTTCCCAATATTAGAACTCCTATAATGCTATAGCATTATTATCATGCTATAATAATACAGTGTTGTATCATGACAAAAATTTCACAATAGATCAGTAATATACATGACAGACTTCAAAGGTTGACTCAAAAAGATATTTGTAATAAAAGTAGTATTTCAAAGTAGTGAGGAACAGATAAACTATTTGATAAATTATCTTGATAATTATTTATCCATCTGAAAACAAATAGATATAAATGCATATCCTCTCCTCACATCATATACAAAATAAATTCCAGATGGACTAAAACACTAAATATATAAAAACTTATAAATTCTTTAGAAAAATATTTTCATAAGCTTTGAATGAGAAGTATGTTTCATAGGAAATCATATAGCCCTGTGCCCAAGAAGGAAAATACTGAAATATTTTACCTAGATGAATGTGTTCTCACACACACACACACACACACTCATTTAGGTCAAATATCTCAGTATTTATATTGGGCAAAAGTTTAATATCCCCAGTGTAGAAAGAGGCCCTAAAATTAATGAGAATTTTTAAGCCATTTTTTCCCTAAGAAAATGTATAAGTATTGAGTGTTTTATTAAATGGCAAGGACAGTTTTATGTACTTTATTTCATTAGCACACCAATTCTGATATATTTTTCCCCACATTACTAATCATCATGGGAAGATATGTTGAAATGAACATTTTCCTCTATCAAATTGGTAAAATCAAAGATATATAATATTGTGTTAGCAGTGTTTGGGGATGTAATGAATCCCTCCCTCCCATACACATATGCTTTTATTGAAATAAAATTATTAATAGCACAGAATTTGGGGAGGATAATTTGGCTGTTTGATCACTCTTTAATGGTCATACTTTTTGACCTAGTAATTCAACTTACGGGAAACTTTCTAATACAAATGCTAGTAAATATGCATTAAAATACATGCATACGGATAATCAGTGAAATATTGCTTCTTACAGGAAAAAAGTTGGAACAATCTGAATGTTGCATTACTCTGACAGACCAAGAGTAAGGCAGGGAAATATGATGACTCATCTTAAATTGTTTGGAAAAATTGCCCAAGAGTTGGTAATGGTCAAAAGAGATTACTAGGTGTTCTTTCAATAGGGGAAGGAATGCACACTGTATGGATTATCAGGTTCCGTAAGACATATATACCTTTATATTTCTATTGACTAAGCTCTTTTGTAACCCTGAAAGAGTAGAAGTTAAGCTGTAGAAGATACATATCAATGCAAAATGATTCTTTGTTGTTGTTTAGCCAGTAAGTCCTGTCTGATTCTTTTAGTAACCCCATGGACTGTAGCCCTGCCAGGCTCCTCTGTCCATGGGATTTCCCAGGCAAGAATACTGAAGTAGATTGCCATTTCCTCCTCTAGGGGATCTTCCCAACCCAGGAATTGAACCCCAATCTCCTGCATGGCAGGCAGATTCTTTACCACTGAGTCATCTGGGAAGCCAATTATTGTCTATAAGAATGTAAATGAATTACATTCCATAGAAAAGCAATTGATTTCCAGCCTATGGAAAAGATAACTTCAAACATTACATTTAATTGACCCATGGAATATTAACCAGTTTTGCATCTATTACCACATTCATTTCACCGTTCCTGACTGCCTAGCTATATAATGTTTGTTCTTCAAGTTCTCTTTCGAATTGATCTTAACACATTATTGTGATTTCCTTATTAATTTATGAGTTGAAAACAATCTTTGATATATAGTCATTTTATATTTGCATGAGAGAATTGTACCTTTTTGAAAATTCTATGTCAGCATAATATTAAAGTCATTGCTTTTTATGAGACAAGAAGTTCTTTACTGATCTTTGCTATGGCTTTAACCATCTGTTCTCATTCAAAATCAAAATAAATTTTATTATGCCCTGGACAAGAATAAGGTTTTATTTGGTAATACTGTTGAACTCTACATTGGGACAATGAGATTTAGCTCTTGTATACAAAAAAAGGTGAACCAGAGAACATTTTCTGGAGGTTCTGTATTGTCTTATCCAAAAGTCTTTCAACACAAAAGCTTCATGTGAAATTTATGCTAAAGGAGAAGGAGATTGTGGATCCCCAGAAATTGAAGAGTTGGGAGTGAACTCATTAAAAAATAAATAAACCCAGCTCCAATGATAATTAAAAAATAGCTCTTGAAAGATTTTTTTGAATTTTATCCTTAATCTTTTTCCCTTTTGCTAGCATAAAATGCATTGTGGTATTCAGGTTCAACAAGATAGAATTGTGCCCTGTTCTAATCCATGTTGCCACATGTAGGCTGCCAAAACTGGCATTTGTTGAGGCAGAAGTGAAGGCACAATGGTATAGACTTTGTCGTGCATATAGCCAATTCATTCTTGCCATGTGTGCAGTGCCTCAGGGAGTGGGGAATCAAGATGCTTAAGGAAGAAAAAAATAAATAAATAAAACAGAAGAGAGAACTCAATCTATAGAGCTCTGTGAAGTACCACTTGCTTCTTCCCTTCATACAATCAGTTAATCACCTTATAAAATGCCAAAATCATCAGAGCCTGAGTTGAAACAGCGAATTCAATTTTTTCCTCTCCTTTAAATGTCTCCTTTTCAGTTATACAGTATTTTATGAAAAATTGATGTCTTGCTAGTCAACATGATGAATGTTGGGACATGCAGGGAATAGTTTAAAGAGTTTGTTTTAACAGTTATGCATTTAAATTGTCCCATTACAGTGGACATGTTTCCTCTGCCAACAAAAAAATCAGTTCTTAAAGGTCCAGTTCTCTTAGAATTTTTTGCTGCCTTCAATCATTTTGATAGCAATCCTGATGAATTCATGAATTAAAATTATTTCATCCAAATGTTAGATTTCAAGGCAGCAGTTCAGGTCCCCTTTTTCTTTTATTGCAGGGCTTTAATACATAATATTGAAGCCATTTAGAGTTTAAAAATATGATACATTCTCTAAGGAAAACCTTTAGATATCTAGGCTCAGTAGGGCATTTGTCTGAAAGCAATTAAGTTATGCAGTATATATCAGTATAAAAACCATTTCTGTACTCAGTGTGCTTTTGTTTAGGTTCAGTTCTTGGGTCAAGGTCCTAGCTTCTGATCTTGCTCATAGTACATACATAACAAATATTTACTGAACAAATGAGCTCATTGAAAACATCATCCATTTATCCATTTCTGTAGTCCATCAGTGGAAGAGCAAAGGTAAATTGTTCTTTTCTTTCCTTGTCCTTCTTTGTCTACTTACCCCAGAATCATAGATTTATAGAACAATATAGCTACATCTTAAGAGCCATTAAAGCCAATTTCTACACTTTACAGATGAAGCAACTGAAGCCTAGAATTTTGAAGTGGCCGGTATACTGCTACATAGTAAGTTAATGGCATGACAGCCAGATGGCAAATCCAGGTCTTTCATCTGTAAAGCCAGTGGCCTTCTTATCGTGCCAGATTGCCTCTAAGATCTGTTCCCAAATTACTGGTAAAGGATAACCCGGCCAGCCTATTGGCTTTTGTTCTGCTGGAGGAAAAAGAGACAGATCCCAAAAGACCTTTTGGGTCTTGGGTTCCCAAGATTCATAGCTGCCTGTCATGAACTCATTTCAGTTCCTAGGAGGCAGTATCATTTCTGAGCTCTCAACAAAGCAAGATTAGTAGCAATGCAGTCAGGCCAGTGTCTGAAGTACTGTTCTAATAAAGACAGGTAAATATGACTGAAATTTAAGAAAATGCCTTTGCCAGAACTCTTTTCAAGGAGTTCTACAATTAGGGCAAGTTAGCCAAGGCTTTGAGAGCCACAGTGAAGATTCTGGTAGGTCAGGGGTAGTCATGCAGGAGTTTTAATTTGGATATTAGATGTCTGATTGGCTCTTTTCAAAAAGTAACTTTGGAAGAGTAACTGAGGCAGTTGAATGGTAGCCTTGGTGAATGCAAGAACAGTTAGCAAGCAGCAGCTGTGATTGTGGTGGTCTGAGATAACGGCAAGGTAGAGAAGTGAAAGGATTTGGAAGGTATCTTGGAGTAGGATAGTCAGGACTTAATAATTGATTGAATTTGGTGGAGGAGGGTAGTGTGGGAGCAAAAGACTCAATTCCCTGATATCTCGTTTGGTTGACTGGGTAGATGTGCCATTAACAGGAATGGAGAAGTCTGAAGCAAGGGAAGGTTTGCAGGGGAATGTATTAAGTTTTTCTTCCTGTTGAACTTGAGTACCTTGGGCCACCCAGGTGGAAATGTCTCATAGATAATCAGATATACTATCTGAAACTTAGCCATATGTAGGATCATCAAACAATCATGGGCAGCATATTCAGGCTACAGCATAGTTCAGAGAACCTGTTGCTGCTCTAACCTCATTTCCTAGTGCCCACCCACCCCCACTCCCCTCCAGCTACACTGGCTTCATTGTTGTGGCCCCAACACTCCAGGCACACTCCAGTCCTTTTCAACTGTTCCCCTGCTAACACTGGGATATCTTACTACTGTAGCAACCTGAAAGCTTAAAGTATAAGATATGCATTCTTATATTTCCATATTTAATAATATTATACAAATAAGTAAGTGAATGAACTGTAAATATCCACTTTTAATATCCCTTTCCTTTATATGCTGAGTTCTGCATTTGGTGGTGAGAATTTGTTCAAAATACATGAGCCCTGTGCCTTTGAGTGATCTAGACTAAGTGTTATGGTAGTTCAATGTAACCAGTGTTGAATGACATCTATTTATTCAATGAAATAATTTTTGGTTATATTAATAAAAAGCTACCATTTTTTTCCCTTCATGTCATACACCTGGTACATGCATAACTTGATTTAATCCTCACACCTACCACAGATGACAGGTACTGTCAGGTACTAAAATAAGGGCTCACATCCAGATCTGTTTAACTCTAAAACTCATACTCTTCTAATCCTCCTCTCTGTGCATACTGTGAGTTACTTATAGAAACATCTCTTGACTATACAAACATTTATTCCTGTAAGAGTCCCTGTGCACTCGTGGATAACATTGTACCCAACTGAGGAGCTGTGAAAGACAAGGGATCAGTGAATCTAAAGGTGAGAGAAGCCCAGTGACGAAGAGTAAAGATTCCATGGCCCACATGTTCTGCCCATTCCTCAATGAGCAAAGAGGGCATAGGACTAACCAAGAAATGTCTCAGCAGAAACAAAAATCATGATAATTTTGTATTAGCTGATTAATTATACTCTAACTACACATTAAAAATACATTTAGATACGCATCTATTGTGCCCCGTCAGAGTGTGAATGGCTCCTACTTGCACTGTAGCTTGCACTTGTCAAAGAGTAATGATTAAAAAATAACAGGTCAAAAATGGTATTGATGCACCAATATACACCAAAGGATTAACTAACTAATCTCAAACAGAGTAAATAATAGCCTTTAAAAACTGCTAATATGAAACCCTTAATTCTTTATTAAATGGAAGCCTATAAAGTCACATGTCATTTATTCACAACAATAAAAAGAATCGCCTGCATGATCTCAGGTCTCAGGCCACTATCTGGATCCTCCTGGCTTGGCACTGGGTCACAGATCGCACACTGAGAATTACTCTCATATAACCTTGTGACAGCAATTAAAATTGAGGTCTGTGTTCATCAGACCCCAAAGTCACTTTGTAAAGCTCAAGTTCTTGAACCAGACACCATTCATGAGGCATGAAGACCAGGACTGTGACACCTTTTATTATAGGGAAAATTAAGTGCAGTCAGAGAGGAAAGTCCAGCGTTGAAATGAAAGAGAAGAGCAAGATGAGGATGGGAAATGAGACCACTTACCACTGGACACAACTATCAAAATCAACTGTCAATTATCAAGTGTTTATTACCTACTGGAGATTATGCTAACTGCTTCCCATGTATTATCTTGTTTAAATCTCAAAACAAACCAATAAGGCAGTTAATGTTATCAGTCCCAGTTTATAGCTGAGGAACGGTAAAAAAGATAAGCAACTCCACTCAAGATCACTTAACTAGTGAGATTTTTAACCCAAAGCCAGATTTTTAACCCAAAGCTAATGTTTTTAACCACTACCCAATTCTATGACTGCCATTAAACCACGAGCCATTAAATTCCAAATTTAATATGCTATCGGCTACTGTCCTGTCAGAGATCAGACTGCACGACTTAACCTAAGGGTTATTGTTCAAACTGAGATACTTTTTATGGTAAAAAGCAGGCACCCTTTTTTTATTGGACTTTCACCAGGATTTTCCCAGGCAAACAGGATGATCAGTTCATATCCTGACATGATTCATATATAGCAAGAATTCACATACCAGTATGTAATTGTAGCTGGGAGTACAAGTTTAGATGGCGTACCACAAACACCTGCAGGGAATCGTTATGATATATGTGTTAACAGACCTCTTGTGCACTTGGAGAAAATCTATTTTCTGGCTTTGAAAAGGACCCATCAATTGCATGGGTCCAAAATGATGCTCTGAGGCTATGTGTAGCAAGGTTGCACTATGAAATTTCACAGAGGCAAGAACTTCTGTGTCAGTGATGAAAGGCTGGGATCCATCAGTAGTTACAAAGCCAACTCCCCACTGTCTCTGGCCCAGCAGGAAGGTAGTTCTGCTAAACAGGGGACAGGCAAAGCTGTAGCTTCTCCATGTGCAGCCTGAATCCAGGATGGACTAGGATGTCAGAGCAGAACCATCAGCAATAGAGATTGAGATATGGAAGTTGGGCTGGGGGCAAATGGAGCAAAATGAAGCTGCAGAACCAAGCTAGAGTCTCTTCCTTCATGTTAGTTGTACAGATTCCTTCCAGATATTTGTCTGTTATATTCATTTTTTTGTGAATTGCAAAAGGAACTTTCTAAGCTCTTTTACTTGGATATTCTTTTCAACCATCATATGCTGGGGCTTTGGGTGATGCAGTGGTAAAGACTCCGACTGCCAGTGCAGGAAACGTGGGTTTGATCTCTGGGCTGGGAAGATCCCCTGGAGGAGGAAATGGCAACCCACTCCAGTATTCTTGCCTGGGAAATCCCATGGACAGAGGAGCCTGGCAGGCTACAGTCCGTATGGTCGCAAAGAGTCAGACACGACTGAAGCGACTTGGCACACATGCATGCACGTAACCACATCTTCGTGCGAGTTCACATTTTTAGTGGGTTAATATAGAAACTAACAAGTTTGTCTCATTGATGAGGATCTTCATCTTTGTCTGAAACTATCAGTTAGGATTTCTAGTTATTTTGATCCAAAAGTTCCACTATAATCAACAGGAAACTTATCTCCCAGAGCTAAAAATTTCTGCATTCATTCAACAATGAGCTGATCGAGTGTTCCAGGAGGTCTTCTCAGGGCTGTGGATGTCACAGTGACCATGACACATTCCCTGATCTCATTCTTGAGTATGTTTACATACTTTTATGGAAAATGGCACTTTAAAAAAGGTATTTATACAAATGATCTTGTTCCAAGTCATGAAAATTATATCTCCTCTCTAGCCATCAGTTTCCTCAAGTGTAAAATGAGGACACTGACCTGGATGCCTCCACGGAGCCCTTCCAGCTCTAAAATCCCACAAGCCCCTTGTCATATTCATCAGGTGGCTGTGAAGGGCAATTTCTTTAATTTTTCCTTTCTTTCCTCAACTTTTCCACTCCTAATATTAAAAATCTAAATCCATCTCAAAGCAATAGATTTGACATTTTTCCATACACTGACTATGAATCAAAAGGTCAGACACATAAATCAACTGAGGAGATATCGGGAAGCATGGTTATGCATCCAACATGAAACAACACTTTGCTCTGAGCACTGGAAGGGGCATCAGAAAAGACTTTTGCCTGCTTTTTGTGGGCCTTATGTAAACCAACACTCCAAAGTAATCATGCAGTGGCAGGGCACCATGGTTAAAAGAGAAATTTTATCTTCCTTATTATTTTTGGTTCAGAAATAAAGTAGACTCCAAAGGTGACTGCCCTTTTCCAGAATAAGGTGAAAATCTCACCAATTTCAAGGTCAGGACTGGCAGCAATTGGCAAGCTAATGTAGGGAGATGAGAGAGAAAGTACATTAATACTCCCTTTCTGCACATCAGCACCATGCAGTGACTTAACATGACCTCTAAACCTCACAAGAAGTCTATCCAGCAAGCCCTGTTAGCTTCCATTTTAGAATCAAGGAAACATAAGGATGAGAGGTAAAATAGACTTCACGATGAAGTGGCTAGGAAATGGCAGAGTTGAGATGCACTTTGAGTCTAGAGCCACACTCTTTCTGGGCTACCCCTATATATTTACTCCAGTTTAAAGACTCCAAATTAATTATATAGCCAGAATTCCAACTGTTGGTTCCTCATAATTATATTTAAAATAACATGTAGAAATTTTCCTAATTAAAGAAAATTTCTTTAAGTCTTTGTCAGATAATTTTGACTTCTGCATTGTGTTGTCATTGGCATCTACTGTCTTTTGTCTTTTCTATTGTCATCTATTGTCTTTTCCCAGGTGAGTTGTGACTTTCCTGATTTTGCATGTATGCGTATTTTTGTGTGTGTGTTAAACAATTTTAAAATATTTTGAACATTATGTTTTGCGGTTCTGAGTCTCATTTAGCCCCTTTGGAGAATGTTGATATTTTCACATTAGCAAGTAACTAACCCAGTTGGTTCAGGTCACAAGTTCCTACCAGCCTTCTGTGTGTTATGGCTTCAATGTCAGTCTGTTGTTCCCAGCCTTGTGCGTGTATGCCACACAATTGTGAAGATATATGTAAATGCAGAGTGGCTCAAATATTGCTAACTGTTCACAAGTGGTCATAACCTATGTCTACCTAATTTGGCAAGTTATATGATTGAGGACAGTTTGGTTTTGAGACTAGAAGAAGAATTAGGCCAAATTATTGAGGAAACTGTTGATTTGGCACTAGCATGATGAAGAAGAATGAACAGAGCCCAAAGATTCAGAGACTTAACTTGAACACCAGTTTGGACACTTAATAGCAATGTGACTTTGAGTGCATTACTCTAAAGTGCATTACTCCATCCTCTAGAAAACAAGTTAAACATACACTACAGGATATTTGGAGGATTAAATAAAAATATACAAATTAAATGTTGAAACTAAAATACTTAAACCCCCTAAAACAATGCCTGGCATATAGTAAGTACTCAATAAATACTTTATTATTAACTCAAGAAAACACGTACTTCAATAATAAACTTATTAAAAAGAACAACAATATTTT
Organism: Bos taurus; assembly: GCF_002263795.3. Classification (NCBI taxonomy): domain Eukaryota; kingdom Metazoa; phylum Chordata; class Mammalia; order Artiodactyla; family Bovidae; genus Bos; species Bos taurus. The sequence goes on along the minus strand of NC_037328.1, from coordinate 108,082,646 downwards.
TAGTGCACACACCAAAGTCTACTTTTCTTTTGTTTTAAGCGCACATTCCCAGTAGTGAAAGATGCTGATGGGGTTATAATGGGCTAAAACCCTTCCAGCAGCAAACAGTCAAGCTGATGTCCTCAAAGATTTCATGCAATGTCACCCCTCCTACCTCTCTGACCTTATTTCCTACCACTCTCCATTTATTTACTATTCTTGGACCTTCTTCAGAGCTCCCCAAATTTTCTGACCACGAGGACCTTTCCATCAACCATTCAGTCTTTTCCAGAATCTTCACATTGCTGGTGCTTTCTCATGGTTTGGGTCTCAGAGCACAGATAATCTCTCAGAGAGCCTCCTCTGACAACCCCATCTCAGATCACGGCCCTACCCCTACGCTTCACTGCCTATCCTGTTACCCTGACTCATTTTATTCACAGCATTTGTCATTATCTGAAATTATTTTAGCTATCTACTTATTTAGTTTCTTGTTTACTCCTGTTTTCATTCAGAAAATGTCAGTTCTATGGGGCAGGCATCCTTTTCCTCCCACTATGGTATTACTAGAACCTACATGTGCCTGGAACATGACAGGTTTTTCAATACATGTTAAATGAATGAATAAGCCAAGTTGTATTTTGTTGCCTATAATTTCTTGGATTTTTTTTTACTCCATTAGAAGAAAACCTGGAAGTATTATTTGCTCATTTAACTGGACCTTTTTCAATTTCTGGTATCCACTAACATTCAATGATCCATCAACATACCTGAGTAAATTTTACATTTGAATTGATTTCCATATTTAAAATCTTGATTTAGTATTTTTATTGCAGAAAAATCCAGTGAAAACAGGAAGCTATTAATTGTACAACTTCTCAGCATCTGACACATGCAGATGGTGTGGCAACGTAGGGCTCCTTGGCAGGGCATTAAATTATCTAACAATCACAAAATATCAGTAACACACTTGGGGTTGCGTCAGACAGAATGATCTGTTCAGATGTGGTTAATGCCATTTCTCCCTCAAGGGAAAACAGTCTTTAGTTTTACATAAAGCCAGTATGGATCCTTGACAGAAATCTGCAGCCAGACGCAATCACATTTAAGAAATATAAACTCCGCGATGATTCTGGCCACCTTTAAGCTGTGTGTGGCTGGAAATGAAGACAGATCGGCTGCTGGATTTCAGGCCAAGATATCTTGCCTGGCACTGATTAACAAGTGTCATATTTCAATTTCTTTGGTCTATATCATTTGGCAGGATTTGTTCAGGAGAAGTCTTGGGGTCATTTATCCTGCTCAGTAACGTACTCTTCCTCCACCAGAGAAGGTCTACCTGCAAAGCTGAGGCTTAAAGAATCTGGATGGCCATTCAGAGCATGGGAGACTGACTTGCCAGAGGGAACTAGAGGTTCAAAGTCATCAATTGTGAAGAGTCACACAATTACTTTGAAACTCATATGCTTTGATGCCTCAATAAATAAGTATTTTTAAATTTTAAAATTAACTTTTGGATTTATTTATGACAAGTATGCAAATTATACAATCCTGCTGCTGCTGCTAAGTCCCTTCAGTCGTGTCCAACTCTGTGTGACCCCATGGACTGCAGCCTACCAGGCTTCTCTGTCCATGAGATTCTCCAGCCAAGAACACTAGAGTGGGTTGCCATTTCCTTCTCCAATGCATGGAAGTGGAAAGTGAAAGTGAAGTCGCTCAGTGGTGTCTGACTCTTAGCGACCCCATGGACTGCAGCCTACTAGGCTCCTCCATCCATGGGATTTTCCGGGCAACAGTACAGGAGTGGGGTGCCATTGCCTTCTCCCTATACAATCCTAGAAGTTGGGAAATAAATTTAAAATTCTCTTCCACTTTCCTCTACAAACCTACATTCCCAAGATAAAACTAATAGTCTAAGTTTTCTTGGCATCTTTTTAGAAATTTTCAACATATCGCTGTCTATATTCAGTTCAGTTGAGTTCAGTCACTCAGTCGTGTCTGACTTTTTGCAACCCCATGAATTGCAGCACGCCAGGCCTCCCTGTCCATCACCAACTCCCGGAGTTCACCCAGACTCACATCCATTGAGTCAGTAGCATATTGAGTGCAGCACTTTTGCAGTATCATCTTTCAGGATTTGAAATAGCTCAACTGTAATTCCATCACCTCCACTAGCTTTTTCATAGTGATGCTTCGTAAGGACCATTTGATTTCTCATTCCAGGATATCTCACTCCAAGTGAGTGATCACACCATCATGATTATCTGGGTCATGAAGATCTTTTTTGTATAGTTCTTCTGTGTATTCTTGCCACCTCTTCTTAATATCTTCTGCTTCTGTTAGGTCCATACCATTTCTGTCCTTTATTGAGTCCATCTTTGCATGAAATGTTCCCTTGGTATCTCTAATGACAGGTAAATAGTTGGATAGTAATGAAATCAGTCAGTGAATACGATTCCTCAGATTGTTGAGTGCATTCCTTCCTGTAGCCTTGCAGTGCTCTCTTCCTATGGGTAGTTGACCTCTTCTATCTTTTGGCACTGGGCTCAGCTATGCCACTTGTTTTGGCTAATAGGATGATTGTTCTTTTTGTTTAGTTGCTAATTCATGTCCAGCTCTTTGTGACCCCATGTATAGCCCACCAGGCTCCTCTCTGCATGGGATTTCCTAGGCAAGAATACCGGAATGGGTTGCCATTTCCTATTCCAATGGGATGATAGTAGATTTCAAAAAGCAGTCGTTTCAAACAGAATTGTGCATTAGAGGCTGTTCTTTTGAGCCTGTGACACCATCATTTTTTCTCTTCCAGTTTTACTGAGATAAATGACATACTGCATTGTATTAGTTTAAGGTATACAGCATAATGATTTGACTTACATACATCATGAAATGATTATCAGAATAAGTTTAGTGAACATTAATCATCTCATATACATGTGAAATTAAAGAAACAGAACAAAATTTACCTTCTGCTGAGAACTCTTAAGATGTATTCTCCTAACAGCTTTTGTATACAACATATAGCAGTGTTAATTATGTTTATCATGTTGTATCAATACTTTATATCCCTAGTACTTGTTTATCTTATAACTGGCACTTTGTACTTTTTGACTCCTTTTGCCACTTCTCACTTCCTCTATTGACATGCCTTCATCACAAATCTGATCTCTTTTTCTATGATTTTGTTTGCATGTTGTTTTTTTTAGTATAGTTGACCTACAGCACCGTGTGAGTTCCTGTTATACAACATAGTGATTTGATATTTCCGTACATTTCAAAATCATCACCACAAATTTACATCACATTGCAAAGATGTGATGTACATCTCCATACTGTACATTTCATACACGTGACTAATTTACTAAAATATTGAAGTTTTAACTCTTAATCCTTCACTTATTTCTTTCCTCCTTTCAACACTCTCCCCTCTGGCAACCACCTGTTTGTTTTATCTATAACTCTGTTTCTGTTTTGTTATGTTTGTTCACTTGAAATCATACAGTATGTGTCTTTCATTGTCTATTTCACTTAGCAAAATATCCTTAAGGCCCATCCATGTTGTTACAAATGGCAAGATTTCATTCTTTCTTATGGCCAAGTAATATTCTGCTGTGTATATATACCGCATCTTCTTTATTGATTATCTATTACTGGTGGGTATTTAGGTTGCTTTAATTTATGGGCTATTGTAATTAATGCTGTAATCAACATAGGGGTGCATATATCTCTTCTAATTCTAGTGTTTTTGTTTTCTTCAGATGAATACCCAGGAGTGAAATTGCTGGATGCTATGGTAGTTCTATATTTAGCTTTTTGAGGAATTGCCATATTGTGTTCCATAGTGGATGAAGCCATTTACATTCATGCCAACAATGCACGAGGGTTTTCTTTTCCCCACATCCTCACTGACACTTTTATTTTTTATAATAGTCATTCTGTATAGCTATATTTCATTGTGGTTTTGTTTTGCATTTCGTGATGATTAATGATGTGCATCTTTCCCTGTATCCATTGACTATCTGTATATCTTCTTTGGAAGAATGTCTATTCAGGTCCTCTGCCCATTTTTAAAAATTGAATTGATTGGGGTTTTGTTGTTGTTGTCATTGAATTATATGCGTTCTTTGTATATTTTGGATATTAACCCATTATCATCTGTATCACTTGCAAGTATCTTCTCCCATTCAATAGGTGGCCTTTCTATTTTGTTGGTAGTTGCCTTCATTGTACAAAAACTTTTTGGTTTCTTTGTAGTCCCATTTGTTTATTTTTGCTTTTGTTTCCCTTGCCTGAAGAGACATCAAAAGAATACTACTTAAGACTGATATTCAAAAAACTTACAGCCTATGTTTTCTTCTAGACATTTTGTGGCTTTAAGTCTTATATCTAAGTGTTTAATCCATTTTGAGTTGCCTTTTGTGCATGATGTGAGAGACTAGTCCGGTTTGATTCTTTTGCATGTATCTGTCCAGTTTTCCCATCACTATTCATAGGATGGGCTGTCTTTTCCTCATTGTGTGTTTTTGCCTCCTTTTCTGTAGATCATTTTCCTGTGTGAGTGTAGTTACATTTCTGTGTTCTCTATTCTTTTCCATTGATTTTGTGTCTGTCTTTATGCTGGTGCCATACAGTTTTGGTTACTGTGGCTTTGTGTATAGTTTGAAATAAAAGAGTATGATTCCTCCAGCCTTGTTCTTCTTTTTCAGATTGTTTGGGCTATTTGGAGTGTTTTGTGTTTCTGTATAAATTTTAGAATTATTTGCTCTAGTTCTGTGAAAAATGCAACTGAAATTTTGATAGGAATTGCATTGAACCTGTAGATTACCTCGGACATTATGGTCATTTTGACAATATTAATTCTTCTGGCACATGAACACATTATATCTCTCCATCTGTTTGTATTATCTGCAATTTCTTTTATTAGTTTCTTACACTTTTCCAAGTAGAGGGCTTTTATCTCTTTAGGTAAAAAGGAAGCAAAATATTCCCAGGTATTTTATCCTTTTTTGATGCAATTGTAAATGGGATTGTTTTCTTAATTTCTCTTTCTGAGAATTGTTGTTCTTACAAGTTTACCAAATGCAGATGAGTGTTTGGTGGAGCCTTTAGGATTTTCTGTGTATAGTGTCATGTCATCTGCAGACAGGGACAGTTTTACTTTTTCTGTTCCAATTTGGATTCCTTGTATTATTTTTTCTCATCTGGTTGCTGTGGCTAGACTTCCAAAACTACACTGAAAAACAAGCTATGAGAGTGGTTATTTCCACTAGTGCCATGTTCCTTGTCTTGTTCCTTATCTTAGAGGAAACAGATTTTCACTGGTGAGTATGATGTCAGCTGTGAGCTTGTATTTTATGCCTTTATTAAGTGGAGAGAGCATCACATGTTCTCTGACATGAAAAGCTTGACATGCCTCCTAGTGGCTGCATGATCTTGAGTGTAGTCAGTTCGCCTCTTTGGACTTTTCCCTCTCTTATAAATGGAAATATGGTTCCTACCTTGAGGACTGGTGTGAGGCTTAGAAGTACTGCGTGTGAAGTCCCTGGCATAGGGCATGGGACACAGCAGGCACTCAGTGGTGGTACTGAGTACATTTATTTGTGTGACTTTTGTGACTGTAACTAAGTGATCGTTACTTTCCCTTATTGTTTCCTTCTACAGTATTTTATTTGATTTAGGGAGCCCATTCCTCACATTTTCACGTCTCTGAATAGTGCTCTGTGACTTAATATCAATGATATTTTGTGAATGCTATCAGGCAGGTGGCAGTCATAATGCTATTGTCATTGCCTGTGCATGGAGGAATTTAGTGATATAAATGGACAACTGAAACCTTTCAGTGTCTCATTTCAGAGACCATTTAAGGAGCAGGACTAACATTCCTATTTTCCATCTGAAAACTGGCTATTTCCACTAGTGCTATTACCATTATCACCAGTTACATCCAACATTTATAAAGCATGTAACAGGTGAAGGAAACTGGGCTAAGACCCAGAAAGGCAAAGCCCTTGAATATCTTACAATATCACCAGAGAAATAGGACACAGACATAAAACATAATTAACTGTACAAGGCAGTCTGTGTCTGGTGCCAAGAAATAGAGCAGACACGATGTAAATGCTTCCAGAGGCAAAGAAAAGAGATGACTGGGAGGGTGAGGGTTCAGAGACAGCCTCACAAAGACGAAAATCATCATGAAGTTTTAAAATGAGGATAGAACTTTGGAAAGAAGGGAGATCTCTCTGGCATGTGGGATGGCTGGAACAATGGAAGAATGGGAAAACCCCAAAGTGCATGACAAAATTTAAACAGTCCCTTTAGATATTCTTCCTTTTAGCATCAGGTAAAAGGAAGGATGAAGTAGTGTGGCCAGTAAGTTAGGGACAGTGTGACCTTAAAGTTGCATTGTACAGCCCTCCTTTTTTTAATTCTTAAGATAATGATGTGAATGTTTGTGGAAGATTGCCATTTAGGCAATCAAGAATAGGGTGGAAATTTCTTCTTCATGGATCATTTGATCTGATCGTACAGAACTCGAAGAGGTCTCAAAAGACTATTTGTCCTGCTCTCTATTACTGGAAAGAATAGCATAATTATCAACCACTCAAAACTGGAGATCATTATTTTTTGGCAGATGTCCTTTAAATGTAACTGGTTCAGTTTGATAGCCCCAGGAAACAAATCAGTTCACCTGGTTACCAAGAAGTTTTGTTGAGACATTTTATGGTCCTGGTGGGCAATTGGCAACACCTGCTTTGAAGATCATACACGCCCATATCATCCTGGCTTCATAATGTACAACTTTTAAAATAGAAGCAATCATTTGTTAAGTAGTATATCAGGGCATTTCTTAAGACAAAACCTACCTAATGCTGAAAAAGTGACCCCGTAAATTTAAGTGAGATTCTCACCTCATTAAGGTCCATTAAGGATGAACCTCACCTTCTCAGTGAGAATGAGATCTGGACCAATCTATGAAAAACTGCACCCTGTCCCCCTTTCCACCATAGCCCTACACTCTAGACCCTTTTGCTGCTGCGTTTATTCCTGCAGAGTTGGTCATCTCTAACATGCTATGTATTTGTTTGCTAAGTTTATTGTTCCTTGTGTGTCTTTTCCGACTGGAATGTATGCTTCCAAAGGGCTAGGAATTTAGTCTGCTCTATTACTGCTTCGCGAACATCTAGAACAGTGCCTCAAATCTGAAAATTCCAAGTATTTGAATAACTATTTCTTGGATGAGTGAACTCAACAACAAAAGTCAGGGATATTGTAGAGAGACTGTCACACTCTGGGGATTGGTTCCACATCTTGTTCTATGGCTTCATTGTTTCTTTAGTCTAAGAGTCTATGATGTTATACTACAAAAGAGGAGAATCACTAAAGTTTAAATGTTTTTAAAATATTGATTGAGGTGTGATGCATGAATAACAATGTGTCATCGGATATTTCTAATGATACCAGGATAAAGATCCAGGTAGGAGTTCTGATTAGGAAAACGTGGAGAAGAACACCTGAATGTATTTCTCTTATTTATAAAAACTGACTCTGCCTATTGCTCTTAAATGCTGGAGTTTGGGATTGACATTGCATATACTGCCAAAATGACCAAATTAGATACACCAATTCATCTTCTGAACTTCAGCTTTTACAAGGAATTCCAACCACCACCAACCCCCTTAAATTAAGTTCACATTGAGTCCACGGCATGTGTCTCTCAAGCTCTTCATGGGCACTCGTAAGTCATGCTGCAATTTTATCATCATATGACAGTGCAAGGAGGGACTTTCGACAGAAAGTTTCATGGAGACAATATTTTTCCAATGCTAGTAGACTTCTGAGAATGCATGCCCTATATTTAGGTGAGCATTGCATTGTGTTTTGTTATTCAGTTGCTGAATTTGAACTCTCAGGGTCATTCTGAGCATCTTCCCTGAAACATTCTGTAGACCTTTTATCTGGTATGGCTCTCCATCTACCATGCAAGACAGTAACTTGCCAAGCAGAAATCCGAAGATGCCTTGTTCAATTTCATCATTGGATTACCAGCTAGGGGATGGGAAGAGTGGGAATGTGTTATCTGCTTATCCTTGGACTCAGACTTTTTGGAAAACTTTCGTAACTTTACAAAAGGTCTCCCAGCTCAGATCATTTTTGTCAGACACATCTAGCAAATGCTTTGCTATTTTCAACAAGACAGAAGCCAGAAATAAAGGGCACCTGGTCCTTTGAAATCCAACTAACCTAATGCTGGTGTTTTAATTATTATTCTTTTTAAAATGTTTACTTAAATTTGTCCTTAAAAAGCACTTAAGTTTACATGAGCTTACAGCTCAATGAGTTTTCACGACATGAATACACCTGTGCAGCAACACCCAGCTCTGGCAGCAGAACCCTGCCAGCAGCTCAGAAGCACCCCTGTGTGATTATTTCCAGTCACTACCTACCTCCTGAGGATAGTCACTATCTTGACTAGTAAGTAACAGCATGCATTACTTCTTCATGCTTTTTTGTTCTTTATATAAATGGAATCATACAGTATGGATTCTTTTGTGTTGACTTCTCTCAATTATTTTACCTTGATAGTATTTTTTCATTGAATTTAATTATAGATCATTCTCACTGCTCTATAGGAATCTATTGTGTGAATATACCACAATTTATGTATCATTTCCAACACTTGATGGAAATCCTGATAGTTTCTAGAGTAAGACTAATGCCAATAATGCTGCCATGCACATTCTAGTGCATGGACTTATGGTGAAAATATGGAGGTAATTCTGTTAGCTATATACCTCAGAGTGAAATTTTGGGTTCTGTAATTGCACTGTAATTGCTTTTCTGTAATTGCACTGTTCATTCTCTGAAAAGGAAGACACACCTATGCATGAAGGAGGAACGAACATGTGAAGGCAATAGAATCCAGTGATAGCCATCAACTTGATGATTTCATAAGAGGACTACAAAACAGGGCCCTCTACTGCTGTCACCATGAAGAATTCAATTACATGTTCTCAACACTTTTCCTTGTCTCTTCCATAGAGGGGTGGGGCAAGATATAGATGCTTGGGTCACCTCAAAACCCACAAAGAATTTCACTCTCCAGAAATCAAAGCATCAACATGATACATTAGACCATTGCTTCTTGTTCCAAGAAATTATCCTATTTGTATCTGCCAAGGAGGGCAGGGAACTGTAATTAAAATTCACACTTGCATATCACTCTCCATCTGCAAAGTACTTCATAGATATTAACTAATTAATCCTCCACCTTTCTCCTCCTGCTCTCCCACCATTGCTCCCCACCATGAAGCAGGTGGCATCTCCATAATATGTCGCTCATTTGCAAGAAGATAAACATGAGAACAGGTTATGCCATTTCCTTGATGAGGTCCAGGAGTGTAAAATAAATACTTTGCTGCCTGGGGCTTTTGTGAAATAAAATTACCACATACTTTAAGCCTGCAGATCTAAATTGCATAAATAAGGCCTCTGAAGAATTTTTGTCACATATGACAGGAAAGATGGATTTATCGTCAGGTTTGTTTACTAAACTGTCACAGTGGTTGCTCATGAATATCAATGATGCCACAGCTCCTGGGAAAGCCGTGTAAGAAGCTTGAGATGGAAAAAAATCACTAAATGTTTTCTAACATGGGACCAAGAAAGGCTATTAATGTGGTTATTCTATATCTTTTCCCCCTCCCAATACAAGAAGAGAAGATTTTAAATTGGTTAGAAAAGAGAGTATGGGGGAAATAACTTTTAAATGTAAATATATAGAAAACAAAGTGATGTCTATTCCTCTACATGTCTGTGAATAGAAGTGAGCCTTTTGTTATACATTTCTGTCTGTTTTAAAAATAATAAAATCCCATATAAGTTCTAGTTGTCTATATCCAGATATTAACACAAATCAAATTCAGCTTAAGTTATTATTTTTTAGGAGGAAAAAGCCTAGGCCTGTGGAAATTTTCGGTCATTTTATGTTTTTAATTTATAAATACAGAGTAATCTACTTTAATTTTAGATACAACCTACATTTGTAAAATCAGGAGCCAGGAAAATCATCAAACTAGTAATTATACCCAGACAAAAAGGAATTCTTCCTGAGGCTACATTCTGCTCTGGTTCTTTGCATGCAGTTTGCTCTGGTTTCCCAGGACTTTCTTGTGCATATTGAGGGCACTGGAGGCTCCTTAGGGTTTTGAATAGAAAAAAAAAAAATTAAGAAGGAGAAATAAATGGCTATTAAGCTTGATAAGTCTGTTCAAAAGAGAAATTAAGATGCTTAATATTTGATTTTTTTCTATCCATCTGAGCACGGCTGGGGTGAAAGCCCTGTATCAGAAGCTACCTAAGAAGAATAATTCAAAGCACTGCCCTGAGGGAATTTCCATAGAGCAGAAGATATGAGTCAGGTAGTCTTATGTCTATATTATGAGATAGACCAAGAAATTAGTCTGAGTGACTGAGCTGCTCAGGAGGGGCTTCACTCCCATCCCCTTACAATATATAGAAGTGTCCCCAAATAATAATACACTTAACAGAAATACAGAGCAGTGCTCCAAGCAAGCAAAGGATATACTGAGATTCTGGAAGTGAAGAGGGAACTCAAAGCTGGGATGGTAAGTGGGATTCAAAGCCAGTCTCCCAGGGAGAGAATCTACCTTAGGGCTGAGACTTTTAAGACTAATTTGAGGTCTGTATTGAACATCTCCTATGGAGAGGCTTAATGAGAAGTCAAGGAGTAACACATTTGATTCAGGAAACAAAACAAAACAAAACAGCACGAGGAAGAAGAACCGCTAAAGGAAGCAGGAGAACATGGGTAGGGAGGTGGGCAGAGCGAACAGGACTCAGCTGTGAGCATGGCAGGCGCAGCGACAGTGGGCCCTGGAACCAGGGGCTCATTTTCCAAGTCTGGCCCACCGAAGATTGTGGGCGACGTGATTTAGTTTGACAGTTAAGAATCTTGGTGATGCTTGGGAGAGTGGTTTCAGCATATGTGAGGCTGGGTGGGGTGGGGGGATGGGAGGGTTGGGAATTAGACCTCAAAAGCAAGTGGGCTGAGAAAGAGCTAAAGTAGCTGAGGAGGAGGAGAAGGTGGAAAAATGAGAGGAAGGCAAATGGGGCAAGAGGGTCATTTGTTTGTGGTTGTTTTGCTATTTTAAGATAAAAGAGATCTTTCTATGTTTGTAGGCAAGAAGTCACAGAGAGAGGGAAAGAGACATTGAAATTCAAATGACAGTAAGAGATGGAGCAAAAACCCAGGAGGAGGCAGGAAGGGCTGCATTCAAAAACAAGATGGAGGATTAGCATTGGGTGGAGTAGTCAAAAGCAGTAACTTTTTATTGAGTATTTCAAGATATTTTATTATCTTTCATCATTACTACTGCTGAAAAGGCTTCTCTGTCTGGTGTCATTCTTTGGTAGGCCATCTACCTTTTTATTCTGGTAGTATATTAGTTATCTAATTTTGCATAACATTATTCTGACAAGTAGTAGATTCAAACAAGGAACATTTGCTATCTCACATGGTATCTGTGGATTAGGAACCCAGGGGTTACCTGGCTGAGTGGTTCTGATCCAGGGTTTCTGTGTGTTGGACTGAAGGCTTGCCTGGTGCTGGAGGACCCAGGTCCAAGTGGCAGACTCTCTCACCCGGTAAGGTAGTGATGGTTGTTGCAGGAGGCTTAGGAGCTCCAAGTGGACCTCTTCAGGGTGCAACCTGGCAGCTGGCTTCCCTAGGGCAGGTGATCTGCGAGGGAGAGAAGGAGGAGGGGGAGAGAGAGAGACAGAGAGAGAGAGAGAGTGCTAAGTCACTTCAGTTGTGTCTGACTCTTTGCAATCCTATGGACTGTAGCCCTTCAGGCTCCTCTGTCCATGGGATTCTCCAGGCAAGAATACTGGAGTGGGTTGCCATTTGCTCCTCCAGGGCATCTTCCCAACCCAGGGATCCAGCTCAAGTCTCTTATGTCTCCTGCATTGGCAGGTGGGTTCTTTACCACTAGTGCCACCGGGAGAGAGAGAGAGAGAACCAGGAGAAAGTTTTAATGACCTCACACGCCCTTGTGTCTACAACATTCTGTTTCCTGGAAGTGAGTCCCTAAGTGGAGCACACAGTCAAAGAGAAGAAAATTGGACTCTGCGTTTTGAAAAAAGGGGTATCAAAGAATTCGTGGTTATTAAACGACAACCGGCAGTTAGGACCTGAGGTGGATGCAGTTAAGAAGTTGGGGGAAATCTCACATTGGAAATGTTTAACTTTCTTGATGAGCTGAGATTCGTTAGGTGTGAAAAATAATGAAGTGCCCACATATCGCATCATGTTATTCTGCTTTGCATGCCCAAGAAGGTTTGTGTAATTCTGAGGATAATATCACTGAATGGTATGTGCTATGCTGTCTCAGATAGTGCGGGCGAAGGCTTGCGTTGATAATGGGATGGACAGTTGATGGGGGAGGGAGTGGACACATTCGCAGCGCCATTTGTTACTTCATTTATTTGCAGATCTCAGTGAGTGCCATTTTGTGTTGTATTTCACAGGAGAAACAGTACTGTTGGTCATAGAGTTTCTAGAAGTCCTGACCTTGCCTGTCCAGCTGCTCAGAGCAGGGCAGCCCTGTGTGAGTGGAAAGAGCCAGGTTTGCAGTGAAGTTTCTAACATACATTAAAAAGAGAAGAATGTGCTCCCAGTTTTGTTTCCATGTTCCTTCATTGAGCTTGGAAAGAAGAAGGAATTAATGAGACTCATTGTGTATGCAAGGGTGAGCACAGTTTGTGTTGAGCTCAGTCTAGCAGAAGCTGAAAAAGCATATCTGGAACAGCTAAATAATTAGACTTCACTTTTCTTGAATTTTGTAAGGAAAAATGTTGTTAGTGGGAAGTGTCTTTAAACTCATTTTCCACAGACAGAGATGACTTTCTCAGCCCAGCCCTAGGCTTGGTCGTTTGTTGACCACATTTGAAATAATGGTGGAAATCAATGTCGTCATTGTTTAGGTTATTTTTATGCTCTGCAAGAGAGGGGTGACTGCTGGAGGAAAAAGAGCATGGCTGATGCTATGCTCTTGACTAGAATGGAAATCCAGCAAAATGTCCATCCAGATCAAATGCAGACACAAGAGCAGGGATGAAAGCACCCATCTCTAGTCTTCTCAGATAACTGGAAATATATCAAGAAAGGGCTTCCCTGGTGGCTCAGATGGTACAGAATCTGCCTGCAATGCAGGAGACCTGAGTTCAATCCCTGGGTCAGGAAGAGCCTCTGGAAACTGGAATGGCAACCCACTCCAGTATTTTTGCCTGGAGAATCCCATGGACAGAGGAGCCTGCCAGGCTACAGTCCGTGAGGGTGCAAATAGTCGGACACAACTAGGTGACTAACACACACACACACACACACACACAGACACAGACACAAGTAGAAAGCAGTGAGTATGTCTTACAAATACTGGCTAATAACTGGTTTCTAGAGCCAGACAGCCTGGATTCAATTTTAGCCCTGTCACCTACTCTCTGTGTAAATTAACTTCATCTTTCTCTCAGTTTCTCCATCTGTAAAATTAAGGAAATAAGAGTATCTGTCTCACTGGGCTTTTGTGAAGAGGAAATATATGAATATATGTACACCACAAAAAACAGTGACTGGCACACTATAGCTCTCTAAAGCTGTAGTTCTGTGATGATTGTTAATTATTACAAAGAATAGTGTCATGCCCAGAGTGACTGTTGAATGAATATTTGCTGTTTGAACTGAACACCAAACTGAAACTAGAGCAGAGGTTACTCCTTCATCCCTCATCCTGCCCCCCACTACAGGGTTAGTTATTCCTTTCCCCATGCTCAGGCAACAGTTATACAGTAATCCCCTGTCATAGCACTTTTCACACTGCATCCTAACTATGGTTCATATCTGCCTCCCAACTTGAACTCCCCCTAGCATATTAAGGATAGACTGCATATCTTATTTATCTCTTTATCACCTGAATCTCTCTTAGTGCCTGGCACATAATAGGGATGAATAATGAATATTTGTGCAGACAGTATTTGATTAATTTAATTGGCAAATATTTACTAAGCATATACTATGTGCCAGGCACATTGCTAGTGACCAAGACACAAGCTGTTCTTGCTTTCATGGAGTTTACCCTCTAGTGGCTCTTTTTCTAGAATTCTGGACCCTTCTAAGACACTGAGAGGAAGTAAAGGCAAGGAATAATATCTGCTGATTCCTACTCCACACGAGTCACCAAGTATTAGATTGTGACTTAAAACTTAAGACACATATGTTCAAGTAACAGAAAGTCTGGGGTTTGATGGTTCTAAAGATGGTTCCCTCATTTTCTGAGGTCAGAATGATGGGTTAGCGTATCACCACTTTACACAACTCAGCTATGAAGGTAATCACATCAGAGAAATAGAATACTCCAAACAAGCCCCAAACACTCCCCTGCACCTCTAGTGACAAATGCGAGCCCCCTTGAGGAACCTGGAGATCGCTGTGCTCACAGTTGTCTGTTTTCTAGCTACAGGTGCCAGTGTGTGAGCTCTTGTTTTAACATGTTCCCATGCGCTTCTGGGATCTTCAAGATGATTACATGTGAACCAAGAAAGGCAGATGAAGAACTTTGCCTTAGGCACCTCAGAATTTCAAGGTTCACTCATAACAGAGGGTACATTATTTCAGACATTATGTATGTAAACGTAGTCTTGATCTTGCTAAACATTGGAAATATACTAATAAGAAGGGTGTGGTTGTGTTCAGTTATGAACTGCAATGCCACACTTTACAGGAGTCATCTCCCCAGCCACGTGTGCGCCACTCCATACACCAAGCAGGTGCAAGTTTCTCTCCTAATCAGACTTAAAAATCCTTGGAGATATTCGAGGGGAGGTGAGGGTGTAATAATTTCCTAAATCCAACTCAAGTTCTTTAAGAGCCAAGTTTATGGAATCATATCACCTAGCAGGAGACACAGACAGCCAAGCCAAACGGAAGAAGAGCAGATTTGTCCTGTTTGCATGATAAAAACCTCCTAAGCTTGTGTCTTAACTGATGGAATCTGACAGCCAGACCTGAAAGCTTCAGCTGGAAAATGATAAGAGAAGCAAAAGCTGCTGGAAATGCTCTAGAGGTGCGATCACCTTAAGTAACCCCTCAGTGTTACAAGTGATTCAATCAGCAGTGGTAGCCAAATAAGACTGCTGGAATTTTCCACACATCCACGCATATTCTTGCACAGATTTCTTTACCCTTTTCCAACCTTTTATGTTAAACTATCTCTGGAGAGTAGTAGCGCAGACATTGCAGTGAAGCAGACATGGGCTCAGATCTCTTCAGCACCCACTTGAGTGATACTTCTTTGCACCACCATTTTCTCATATGAGAAATGAGAAGAAAATGGGAAGAAGAGCTCCTCACCAAGTTGCCTTGAGGATTAAGGAAAATAATCCTTAGAATCTAGCAGTCTGTCTCCAGCACAAGTGATCAATAACAGTTCCCTTCTTTGCCCTGTCAATGGGACTAGAGGAGTTTGGTGCCTTTTCTTGGCTGCGCTTTCTTTCTCCACGTGTCAATGGCTAAAATAGTTAATTTTTGGCAAAACTAATGAACATGGGCTTCCCAGGTGGCACTAAAGGTAAAGAAGTGGCCAATTCAGGAGACATAAGACATGAGGGCTCTATTCCTGAATTGGGAAGATCCCCCTGGAGGAGGAAATGGCAACCCACGCCAGTGTTCTTGCTTGGAGAATCCCATGGACAGAGGAGCCTGGAGGGCTACAGTCCATGGGGTCACAAAGTGTCGCGTATGACTGAAGCAACTTAGCACGCACACATGCAATGAACACTCCAGTTATTTTATTGGGCCTTAAATTTGGTGGGTACAGCCTATTTTGAGCACATGATGAACATTAAAGAATGGTTGGGACCCAAGGTTACCTAAAAGGTATTTGCAAAGGGAATTAAATACTGAGGGCAAGCGGCACATTCATTGTGTGGGCAGGAGAGCTTATGTACCAGATACAGTGGAATGAGATTTTCTCTGACTTTTTGTCAGTTTGTCTCCTGGTCAATACATATGACATGTGTCAGGACTCTCATGGGACCATCTGACTCTGTGGTCATTTATTTGTTTTCTAAGCATTGCTAGGGAGCTATGATATAAAATGATCCATGGTGAACATGACCAATTCCCACCAGTTCTTAACCTTGAATTACATATAATCCAATTACTGTCAATAGATGGTAATAGAAATACTGTTCATACTTTTCCACCCTTATCTCCTGTGGCCTTTTTCTAAGTCCATACTGTAATTTATGAGACTCCAAAAATCCAAACTCCTTAGTATAGAAGGTTTTCTCTTACCAGGTCTTTGCTCTTCTTTTGAGTCATCTTCATGGAGAATACTCCTGAGAGTCCCTTGGACAGCAAGGAGATCAAACCAGTCAATCCTAAAGGAAACCAATACTGAACATTCTTTGGAAGGACTGATGCTGAAGCTGAAGCTCCAGTCCTTTGGCCATTTGATGCCAAAAGCCGACTCATGGAAAAGACTTTGATGTTGTGCAAGATTAAGGGCAGGAGGAGAAGGAGGAGACAAAGGATGAGACGGTTGGATGGCATCATGGACTCAATAGACATGAGTTTGAGTAAACTTCAAGGGATAGTGAAGAACAGGGAAGCCTGGCAATTGCAGTCCATGGGGTCACAAAGAATTGGACATGATTGAGCAACTGAACTTCAACATTGATAGTCCAGATATCCAATAGCTTCCAGTCACATTAACTATTTGAACAGCCCTAAGAAAGCTGTGTTCTCTCTCATCTGCCTGCCTTTGTGTTCTACCTTTAGCCAGAGTTAGCCTTTACTGCTTTGTCTATCTAGATAAATCTTCCTGTGATCATCCTCAATTATATAAATGTTCCTTCTGTAGGATTCTTTCCTATCTTCTTCTTTATTGACATGTCATCCCAGCTGATAGCTGTCTCAGGAACTTATTCTGTGAATTACAGATTTTCCTTTCACTCTAGACTTTGAGGTCCTTAGTGTCAAGAACTGTGACTTCAATCCCCTTATCTCTACTGTTTTGTTTGGTTCCTGGCCTGTGGCTCATTGTCAGTAAATGTGAGAAAAAGGAAGGAAAGAGTGAATAAGAAAAATTAATCCCCGTTTGTCTTTCAAAACTCTTACCTGTGAAGGGAATACAAAGTCATTCTCTTGCCCAGCCTTAGCTAAAAGGGCTAAAAGCCTGAATTCTTGCTCTAAGGAAGCCCTTAGTAGAGAATATTTTGGGACTTCCCCAGTGGTTCAGTAGTAAGGAATCCACCTGCAATTCAGGAGACTCAGGTTCAGTCCCTGGGTTGGGAAGATCCACTGGAGGAGGGCAAAGAAATCCACTTTTGTATTCTTGCCTGGAGAATCCCATGGCCAGAGAAGCCTGGTGAGCTACAGTCCATAGGGTCGCAAAAAGTCAGACATGACTGAAATGACTGGGCATGCATGCACAGAGTATTTCGGGTACCAAAATTAGTTTTATGAGAGAAGACTTATATTTAAAGACAAGACCTAGTTTCTGATACTGGAATCATGGAATCTTTGAGAAAGATACTGGGGAGAAGTAATATAGCATAGGCATTAAGAACATCAGTCATGGAGCTGGACTGCCTTGGTTCACATCTCAGCTCTGCCATTTACAACCTTTATGAACTTGGGTGAATTGCTTAATATTAATAGCTCAGTTTCTCAGACTACAAAATGGGGATAATAACAGTATTTTATAGGGGTTGTTGTGAGGATCAAATGCTTTGATGTATGTAAAGTGCTTAGAAAAGAGCCTGGCACATGATAGGCGATATAGAAGCATTTGCTCTTATTCACAATTACGTAGATCAGAATTTTCCTAAATATTTAGCTGCAGTCTTGTTTTGCACAGTCTTACATGGAAGCCCATATATACAACTTATAAAAGCAGAGCTGTCTTATTGAGATGAGGGAAAAGACTGGAGCAAATTTCCAGGGTTCCTCCCTGCCTACTCCTGAGAGGTTCTTTGGAAACCTGCTGCTGCTAAGTCGCTTCAGTCGTGCCTGACTCTGTGCGACACCATAGACGGCCTCCCACCAGGCTCCCCAATCCCTGGGATTCTCCAGGCAAGAACACTGGAATGGGTTGCCATTTCCTTCTCCAATGCATGAAAGTGAAAAGTAGAAGTGAAGTCGCTCAGTCGTGTCTGACTCTTAGCGACCCCATGGACTGTAGCCTACCAGGCTCCTCTGTCCATGGGATTTTCCAGGCAAGAGTGCTGGAGTGGGGTGCCATTGCCTTCTCCGCTTTGGAAACCTAAGACCATAGAAACCTAGTTAAGAAACTCTGATCACATCCCAAAGCCCCTTGTTCTCTGGAAGAAAGATTAGGGCCCAACCTCACTCCCTGCAGGAGCACCCAACCAAGCAGCAGACTCCCTTTTAGGAACCAGATCACCTGGTCCTCAATCCAGAGCTCTCTCCATCC
Source organism: Bos taurus (assembly GCF_002263795.3). Classification (NCBI taxonomy): domain Eukaryota; kingdom Metazoa; phylum Chordata; class Mammalia; order Artiodactyla; family Bovidae; genus Bos; species Bos taurus. Next base: position 108,064,152 of record NC_037328.1, on the reverse strand, counting down.
ACCTGTGCTCCCTAGCTTCAAAGGACTCATGGTTAGGACAAAAGGAGGCAGGTTCTGCTCCTCTTCCTACAGTCATTTCTCAGTGGCCCTTCAAAAAATTTGCTTCATGATGTTATCATACCCACTTGCTCTCTGCCAGTGGAAGAGTGTATTTCTACAGACTCTCAGATTTATATCCCAGAGTCTTATGTTTCTATTGTGCAATTTGCCATGTTTGTTTTGGTAAAATTAGAACTGGAACTCACTCTTTTCTTTTGCCAATATCTTAAAACTTTTCTTACCCTTAATTCATCACATTGCCCTGAAATAGATAGGCTGTGGATATACAATATTCAACTACACTAACTAAGTAAACAAGAAATTTTATATTATTATATAGTTAGATACACATGTAAACCAACCCAGCTTTTCCTGGATTCCCCATTGGTCACTTGGTTGACTCGGCAAGTTGTTTGAAGCAGGATAGCATCCTCATGGGAGAAGGCAATGACAACCCACTCCAGTACTCTTGCCTGGAAAATCCCATGGACGGGGGAGCCTGGTGGGCTGCTGTCTATGGGGTCATACGGAATTGGACATGACTGAAGTGACTTAGCAGCAGCAGCATCCTCATTCAATTCACTGTTTCCTTTACTATTTAATAGTAACTTACATTCACTTTGATGGAGAAAATAATATATTTCTATTTTTTACAGCACAGTTCTCTGACAGAGTAGCACACTGTAGTGCTGTATAGATGATTTTCTCAAGAGAGAGTTATCTTTGTATGGCTTGGTCCAGAGAACCCTAATGACCCTGGTTGTAGGGTAGGAACTTTGAGCTTTCTTGTTATACATGAGGTCATGTGGAGTGGTTCTAGAAAACCAGTGTTTTCCACTAGGTGTGTGTGTTTTTTGGTTTTTGGGTTTTTTCCGCTAGACTCTAACCAAAAGAGAAGTCTTAAAACAACACACTCACACACACACACACACACACACACACACACACACATACACGCACACATATTTATAATTCCTTGGAATATGTGCTATTCATTACATCTTTCAATTTTGGATTGTTTGTTTTATCAGGACACTAGAGGTAACTTGAACCTGTTCAATTATTCTTTTTTTTTATTTTATTTTATTTTTAAACTTTACATAATTGTATTAGTTTTGCCAAATATCAAAATGAATCTGCCACAGGTATACATGTGTTCCCCATCCTGAACCCTCCTCCCTCCTCCCTCCCCATACCATCCCTCTAGGTCGTCCCAGAGCACTAGCCCCAAGCATCCAGTATCGTGCATTGAACCTGGACTGGCATCTCATTTCATACATGATATTTTACATGTTTCAATGCCATTCTCCCAAATCTTCCCACCCTCTCCCTCTCCCACAGAGTCCATAAGACTGTTCCATACATCAGTGTCAATTATTCTTTTAACAAAAGTTTATTGAGAACCTAGGCTTTATTCTACCTTCTCAACCATCTTGTAAAGTAAGTATTGTGATTTCCATTTTGTAGGTGAGTCAGTTTAGAAAATTCAAGTAACTTGCAAAAAGCCAAGCAACTTTGGGGAGTCAGAGCTGGGATTTGAACCCAAATATGTGAGACTTCAATGAATGGTGGGTAAGGATTATCAAAGGGGAGAAGGATGGTCCAGTAAGAAATAGCATGGACAATTGTGTGGCTGTGTGTTGTGTCCAGGGAGTGATGATTCACTGATGAGGCTAAAGCATGGTGTGGGAAATGGGAGAACAAACAAGAACTAAGATTCTGTGTCTTTATCCTAAAGTCAGTGGTGAGCTGTATCAGCCAGAGTTCCTCTCTTGGAAGCAACAGAAACATACTCCATGTTAATTTAAGCTCTGAAAAGACCCTGATGTTGTGAAAGATTGAGGGCAGGAGGAGAAGGGGATGACAGAGGATGAGATGGTTGGATGGCATCACTGACTCAATGGACATGAGTTTGAGTAAACTCTGAGAGTTGGTGATGGACAGGGAGGCCTGGCATGCTGCAGTCCATGGGGTCGCAAAGAGCTGGACACAACTGAGCGACTGAACTGAACTGAACTGAACCTCACAGGATGTACACTGGCAGCTGGTAAAGACTATGGGAAGGCTGGAGAACCAACCTTGGAGACTGGTAGGAATTTCTTTTAGAACAATAGCTCCAGAGGGCCAGCAGAGAGAAATATCAGGAATGGTTCCTCATCAGGAAGGATCTGGTCAGTTATAGGAGCTCCAACTGTTGTCTCCCTCCTCCATCTCATGTTGAAGGTCCAGAGCCTAGAAGGATAAACACAACTGGTAAGCTTAGGCATCTCATTGTCCCTGGATCTGAGAGGAAAAGGCAGTGGGAAGAGCCTCTGGAGGACTTTTCAACTTTTCACACAAAAGGGGAGAGTGTTTGGCCAGAAGGAAAAGAAAGGGGCTCTGCTGGGAGGGCAGAATGAATGCAGGGTAGATTTTTTTTTTTTTTAATTCACTGATATACTACCAATTATTTCAGAGCAGGGCAGTCACATGAGGTGGATGCCATGACAACGTGGTGGGTGGTTCGGAGAAGTTTGGGAGTGGACCACTGGTCTGCCCAAGAGGCAGTTAGTTGCTTTGCTCCAGGTGAGAATCACTGCTTTCGGAGTGAGCAAGCATGGGGATAAATAGAGGTGAGGAGACAAGCTCGAAGTGTGATAGGAATAGCACTCAACCGCCACAGTTATCTATAATAGTCCTCACTAGGGCAGTGTTACATTCATTTGATGAGAATATTATTGATCTAATGAGGGATTATCCCAAGGCTTATGATTTTACAAATGAGAAAATAACACACACTCCAGGGAGACTTAGCTGTTACATTAACAATTAATAGGAAAATCTGACAAAGCCAAGGCTTGGAAGTCATGCTTATCATGAATAATATAAAGCTGGGAGAGTTGGTCTGAGCCCAAATACATTCAGAGTAATTTTCCATAAACCTGCCACCTCTAGTTTGAAAATATTTCATGTGTGAGACTGCGATTTTCTCTGACAGGCGAGGCTAGGAAGAAGAGGAAGTTGGAAAAGTAAATTGCTCTTTTTGTAATGGTAAAAATGTCATTACTGTGAAGAGCATTAATCTTCCTGATCAGGTATTAGATTTTGAGCTAAGATAAGAGCCTGGCTCTGGAATACTCAGGGTTACAAGCAAGCATGTTTGAGAACCGCTAAATATATGATAACCAGTTTTATTTTATTATCCAAACAGTAATAGGTATATTTTTTAAGGCATTCAGTGCAGCCAATCACTTTTCCCAACACTGAAAACTGCAGTAATTTCAAGGAGAAGTCACTTAGGCCACAGCCCAGCTGGCCCTGGCAGTTCCAATGAACTTAGATTCTAACAGCTCCACCACATCTCTTGGATCCTCTCTTGTGCCTTACTGGGTAGGACCTGCTAGAGACAATGAGGTGGGTTTTTTTCTTGACCAGTTAGGTTCACTGAGGTCCATATTCTAATCACAGATCTGATTGCCAGAGGACTATGGGGAGAGGATAGACATTGTCTTAGTTTGGGTGGTTCCCCTTGCTCCCTGCCCTACAACTGAAGACTCTGAGACAAGACTTTGGAAGCCATTCATTTATTTAGGAAGCACTAAGAGGGGGTTGGTGAGGCTTCCCAGGTGGCTCAGTGGTAAAAAAAAAAAAAAAAAAAAGTCCACTTGCCAGTGCAGCAGCCACGGGAGACACAGTTTCTATCCTTGGGTCAGGAAGATCCCCTGGGGGAGGATATGGCAACTGGCTCCAGTATTCTTGCCTAGGAAATCCCATGGACAGAGAAGCCTGGCAAGTTACAGGCCAGGGAGTCACCAAGAGTCAGACAGGACTTAGTAAATGAGCACACACAAGAGAGGTTGGCAAGGTGAGTAGGAAGGGAGAAAGGCAGTGAGCAGTACAGCTGTGCACTGGGGGAGCTCAGTTCCTGCTGAGCATCCTCTGGGAGACTGCTCGGGACACACTTGAGAACTATCCAGCCAAGACGGAAGGAAGCCGGGGCATTTATCCACCTGCTTTCACTTATTGAAGGTCACTCCTGGATGCTAAAGCCTCAGGACCTTGGGTCAGGCTTCCCCTGACCCCTCCCAATGCAGGCCAAGCATGGCCTTACAGAGAATGTTCTCAAGAAACCATTTGCATGCACAGTAACTGTCGGCAGGCATCCTCCATGGAAGGCCCAGAAGATGTAAACAGCAGCTGATATAAAATGAACTAGGAAAAATTAATTGCTGTGCTTGAAAAAAAAAAAAGCCAAAAATGCAGCAAAGAGTATCCTTAAAGAATGTCCCATTATGTTAAATGAGGTAGATTGATTTCTTCTCTGAGTGAAGCAGAGTAGATAGTCAGCCGTGGATCACACTAGAAAGCACTGACAATTTAATAAAGGAGTTAGGGTGTATTTAAAACTAAGTCTAATATAAGAGACAAAGGGATGGGAAATTAACAAGTTATATAGAGAGAGTGAGAGGCAAGAGGGATAATCTCTAGGAAAGAGGGGAAAGACTCAAGAATGACTTCTTAGACAAGGCAGTCCTTGGCTTTTATATTCAGAGGTGAGCAGGATGGACGTTCCATGCAGAGGAAACAGAATTATCACAGACACAGAGGATGAAAAGTGAGGAACAAGATTCAGTCAATCTAACCTCACCTTGGGGGAGTGAAGGTGAGAGGTTGGAAGAAGATTAGAAAGTTTTATTGGGCCCAAGGGGCTTCCAAGTTGGTGCTAGTGGTAAAGAATCTTCCTACCAATGCAGGAGACATAAGAGACGTGGGTTAGATCCCTGGGTCAGGAAGATCCCCTGGAGAAGGGCATGGCAACCCATACCAGTATTCTGGCCTGGAGAATCCCATGGACAGAGGAGCCTGGTGGGTTACAGTCCTTGGGATTGCAAAGAGTTGGACATGACTGAGCAACTGAACATACACACGTTGGGCCCAAATTGTGAAGAGTTTTAAATACCAGACTCAGGATGTTGATCTTTACCTTTGCTACGGGTGTGCCAGGCACAGATGGGTGCCACCAACCCTTATGGACATGCTATCATAGTTTTTATTAAAATTAAAAATTGATTTTAGCTGAAGCAGACACATGTACACATACACACATAATACATACTGTTATCATGGTGTCATTCAGGTAAGCCTAGTGGGTCATGTGTCACAGTGTAGGACCGTGTATAGCTTGCAGAGAACAAGTAGAGAGAGGTGGAACAGAGTGACCAGACAATGTTTCCCGTAGTGTGAGAGAATGCAGCCTTTTGTGTCTATATGCGAGCATACAAACAATGCAATGGGAAGGGCTCAACCACTGCCTCAAATGTGAAAGACAATCAAGTAAATAGTTCAGAGACAGTGGATAGAATCCACTCAATACTTTCAACTGGGCACATGCTTTTTTCTTAATCTTAATACTTAGAAGCGTGCCAAGAAATCCCCCCAAAAGGTTGTCAATCATCTTAAGACAATGGAGAATCATTTCAGGATTTTTCTGAGCAGAGTAACATGTCTGCCCTTGACTTTGTTGTTAAGAGCATGAGCAGTGATTTGGGTCCTCCATGGGTCTTCATGGGTGAAGGGTTTTCTGGTAATACAACTCTGTGTTGAGGTCATTTGCCAGGCTACTTATGCATGTGGCAAAAAAGGAAACTAAATTGGATATTCTGAGATTAGAGACAGAATTTTCTTTGGTATAGATAAAGAAGAAGGAATCTAGAGTCTTCACATCAGCATTTATCAATATGCATTTGAAAACTATGTCCTGGACTTTAGCTGTACACAAGGGTCCCATTTGTGTGTTGAGTCAAAAAGACACATAATACTCTGTGGTCTTAGTAAGTTACTCATCTTGGTCTCAGTTTACTTACCTAGAAAACTGGAGATAAAAAGAGCTATTTTGCAGTCATGAGAATTGAATGATACAATTTGTTAAAATTCTTAACCTTTAGTTGAGCTTAATAAATGAGAAATCTTAGATATTTTCTTAGGAGCATATTTTGAAAATCACTCAAAGCAAATCTCCTAGCAATTCTAGGAGAAAGCAGAATTTCTTCACTAAGCTATGGTCTATATAAAGAAACTTCCTGTCACACTAGTGTATATCTGTTAACTTTGGGTGTTGTTCTTGTGGAAAATGTGATATACCTCTCTCTCTCTCTCTCTCTCTCTCTCTCTCTCTATATATATATATATATATATATATGTATTCTTAATTGGCACATAAGACTGAAATTTATGAGAATAAATATATTGTACAGTGCTGCAAAGAGCTGACACATTGGAAAAGACCCTGATGCTGGGAAGGATTGAGAGCAGGAGGAGAAGGGGACAACAGAGGATGAAATGGTTGGATGGCATCACTGACTCAATGGACATGGGCTTGGGTGGACTTTGGGAGTTGGTGATGGACAGGGAGGCCTGGCGTGCTGCGGTTCATGGGGTTGCAAAGAGTCAGACATGACTGAGTGACTGAATTGATAGTACTTTAATTCCTCTTTCTAGAGCACGGTATTTTCATTCCAATCCCAAAGAAAGGCAATGCCAAAGAATGCTCAAACTACCGCACAATTGCACTCATCTCACATGCTAGTAAAAGTAATGCTCAAAATTCTCTAAGCCAGGCTTCAACAATATGTAAACCATGAACTTCCAGATGTTTAAGCTGGTTTTAGAAAAGGCAGAGGAACCAGAGATCAAATTGCCAACATCTGCTGGATCATTGAAAAAGCAAGAGAGTTCCAGAAAAACATCTATTTCTGCTTTATTGAGTATGCCAAAGCCTTTGACTGTGTGGATCACAATAAACTGTGGAAAATTCTGAAAGAGATGGGAATACCAGACCACCTGACCTACCTTTTGAGAAACCTGTATGCAGGTCAGGAAGCAACAGTTAGAACTGGACATGGAACAACAGACTGGTTCCAAATAGGAAAAGGAGTACATCAAGGTTGTATATGGTCACCATGCTTACTTAACATCTATGCAGAGTACACCATGAGAAACTCTGGGATGGATGAAGCATAAGCTGGAATCAGGATTGCTGGGATAAATATCAATAACCTCAGATATGCAGATGACACCACCCTTATGGCAAAAAGTGAAGAAGAACTAAAGAGCCTCTTGATGAAAGTGAAAGTGGAGAGTGAAAAAGTTGGCTTAAAGTTCAACATTCAGAAAACGAAGATCATGGCATCTGGTCCCTTCACTTCATGGCAAATAGATGAGGAAACAGTGGAAACAGTGTCAGACTTTATTTTGGGGGGCTCCAAAATCACTGCAGATGGTGACTGCAGCCATGAAATTAAAAGACACTTACTCCTTGGGAGGAAAGTTATGACCAACCTAGACAGCATGTTAAAAAGCAGAGACATTACTTTGCCAACAAAGATCTGTCTAGTCAAGGCTATGGTTTTCCCAGTAGTCATGTATGGATGTGAGAGTTGGACTATAAAGAAAGCTGAGTGCCAAAGAATTGATGCTTTTGAGCTGTGGTATTGGAGAAGACTCTTGAGAGTCCCTTGGACTGCAAGGAGATCCAACCAGTCCATCCTAAAGGAGATCAGTCTGGGTGTTCATTGGAAGGACTGATGCTGAAGCTGAAACCTCAATACTTTGGCCACCAGATGTGAAGAACTGATTCATTTGAAAAGACTCTGATGCTGGGAAAGATTGAAGGCAGAGGAAAGATTGAAGGAGGAGAAGGGGATGACAGAGGATGAGATGGTTGGATGGCATCACCGACTCAATGGAAATGAGTTTGGATAAACTCTGGGAGTTGGTGATGGACAGGGAGGCCTGGCATGCTGCAGTCCATGGGGTCACAAAGAGTCGGACATGACTGAGCAACTGAACTGAACTGAACTTGTTTTAAAATCATTCATTCTACAACCATTTTAAAAATATATACTATAAATCCTAAGCATAGAGGAGAAAGAAGTGTAAAATTTCTGTATCTTACAGTCTATATGTAAAAACAAACTATATGTGTGTGTGTGTGTGTGTGTATTATACAATGCACATATAAATTATGCCAAACATATAAGCAATGCTACAAGATAGCTTCCTTGCTGGCTCAGACAATAATGAATCTGCCCGCAATGCAGGGGACCCAGGTTCAATTCCTGGGTCAGGAAGATCCCTTGGAGAAGGGAATGCCTACCCACTCCAGTACTCTTGCCTGAGAATCCCATGGACAGACAGATACTGGCGGGTCACAGTCCATGGAGTCACAAAGAGTCAGACATGACTAAGCAACTGACACTTTCACTTTCACCAGATAGTATAGATTAAGAACAAAGACAAACTGTAATGGTGAATATTATAATTGTTTATAAGAGGAAATCGTTAAGAATGTTCCATGAAGGACATAGAGCTTAATGTGGCCTTGAAGAGCATCTGAGATATTATCATTTAGGGAGGAACAGGAGCCTGGCTTCTGTGAGAATAAATATTAATGGGACAATGAGAAAGTCAAGCCAGAGAAGAGCGTTGTGTTAGGGATTAATGGGAATTTGGTAGGTACGCATAGCAGGATTTGGGCTGCAGAAGGGTTTTAATGTCAGACCGAGTCATCTAGTCTATAGCTCAAAATCATAAACCAAAATGTCTTCAGGAGCAGGTAAAAGTTTTGGGTGGCCAAGGGTAAGAAAGGAAGTATGCAGATGGTGGGAAACCTGGAGAATATAAATACCTTTAATTTAAAAATATTTGAAACATTGGGCTCCCCAAGCAGAACATGTCTCCAGGCCAAGTTCTGTCTCCTGGATCTTGGTTTTTGGCCACTGTTCTGGACCATTATTCAGGCTACCTGCTGTCATGCACACAACTGGCAGATGTCATCAAACCAATAAATCGCTATTTCTTACTTAGCCTAAATGAGCTCTCAGAATCCTTCTCAAAATAGTAAGTCAGGAGATTATTTCTGTGTTGATCCCTCTCTCTCCCACCCTGTTCTCCAGTCTCAATAAGGCCATCACAATATTTGCCGTGCACATATTTGCAAAACGATATTAATTTATAAGTGAAGGGGATGGTATTTATTGTATAAATGTGTACTCTCTAACCCCCAACTATCCACATTCAAACGTTTTTCTTTTGCATTCATTTTCAACTATGTGTCAGTTTTGTAGTACTAAGGCCTTTAAGGTAACTATAAGGTTACCCGTTCTTAAGAGAATCAAAGTCTCGTGGTGTCCTGTTGGAGTTAAGAGCTTAGGGATCCAAGCAGGGGTAAACTAGGATATAGACAGAGTTATTTAAGGCACTGGGGCTTCCCAGATGGCGCTAGTGGTAAAGAACCTGCCTGCCAATGCAGTTTAGACATAAGAGACACAGGTCCCATCCCTGGGTCAGGAAATTCCCCTAGAGGAGGGGCCAGCAACCAATTCTAATATTCTTACCTGGAGAATCCCATGGACAGTGGAGCCTGGCAGGCTACAGTACATAGGGTTATACAGAGTTGGACACGACTGAAGCGACTTAGCATGCACAAGCATTTGTGTGTGTGTATGTTAGTTGCTCAGTTGTGTCCAACACTTTGCTACACCCCCATGGACCGTAGCATGTTGGGCTCCTTTGTCCATGAAATTCTCCAGGCATGAATACTGGACTGGGTTGCCATTTCCTCCTCCAGGGAATCTTCCCAACCCAGGGATCAAACTCGGTCTCCCACATTGCATGCAGATTCTTTACCATCTGAGCTACAAGGGAAGTGGTTCAACCATTTAGGGCATTGGAAACCAATTTCTGGCTCTGTTGATGATTGACATGAGTAACCTAACCTCTGAGTTTCAGTTTCCTCAGCTCCCAATGAAGATAATCATCTCTACCTAATGATGTGGCTGTGAGAATCAGATAAGTTCATGAGTATATAAGGGTCTGACAAACTGAAAGAATTTTAACATTACTCTTAAATCTATTCCTCTTATGAATTAATCATAAGGGAATTGTGGGAGGTCGATGGATAGGGTGGGCATACATCTGATGAGACTGTATTTTATATGTTGATTAAGTTGTATAATTTTAAGGTTTACCATAAACTATCCTGTTTTAAAGGTTGTCCAGGAAACCAGGAGAAAATTTTTTTTTTTTTTTTGCAGGGAACCATGTTTGATGATAATAAACACAAAAACTGAGGTCATACAAAGAAATAAAACCATTTTGCAGAGTGACTATGTCATCCTGTACTACAATGAAGCTTTCTCCTCTCCAGCCTCTACCACCCTAACAACCCTTACACACTCATGAACTCAGGTGGTCCTCACAGTGGAAATAGTCTGGGAGGGGATGATTGCTGTCATTTGAAGCTGAGAAATCCAAGATTCAGCGAGGTGAAATTGCTCCTCCTGGGAGGAGCAATCCAAAAATAGGATGTGGATTTTCTGATCCCCTGTATAACCCTGTCAATTTCTTTGTCTATCCCTATCTAAATCTATTTTTTCAGCTCAAATTCTGAAAGGATCACTGAAATAAGAAAGAAAGAATAAACCAGAACATGACCATTCCTTCCCATGTCTTTTGCCAAGATTGTACTCCCAGATTTCCGCTGCCCTTGGCTTGCAGAGCCGTGCCCTGCTTTTAATCATCAGCATAAAGGTGGCCTTACCTGCAGCTAACCCAATGCCCTTCTGCATTGCCCAGATGCAAGAAGGAATGGATTTACACTGAAATCAATATTTAATCTAATGTACCTCTCTTGATTCCATTTGTAAAATGGTGTGTAGATCTTGGATAAGAAACGTAAGCCTGTGAACTGAATCAAAGCCATTTGAAAGACAACTCAGGAAAAAGACATGGTAATACATGCAAAAGAGAGGAAGTCTCCTTGGTGAGGACCAGTGTATTTCCTTACCCTCCCTATTATTAAAGATATGAAAAAGGGAATCGATAGTGATTTAATTGTGCCCTGTTGCAAACGAGGCTCAGGATTCCAGTAGGACCAAAGACATTAGCAATAATGAAGAAAAATAACCTAATAACATGAATAGGCATTCTTTTCAGTCATATGTCATAATACTTCACAGGATATTTTCTTTATTTGGAGGAGAAAAGGCCCATGTATGTCATTTTTCCAGATCATAAAATAAGAACTAAACACATAATAGTAAATGAAACCTAACCCAAATATTTCATTTTCATGTAGAACCTGAAGTCTATGTATCCAAAGTGTCCCTGTTTCAAAACGACTTGTCCAATGCCATTTACAGTGTGAATTTCAAACTAGAAATGGAATTCTCAGCCTGACCATTAAGAAACAGGTTGAACTTCCATTTCCCAGTCTGGGAAATAAATTGCTGTCTGTGGAATGGAGATGCTGAAGTGAGCTTGAAGCGTGAAGCAAGAATGCAAGGAGAAAAGAAGGGGAAAAGGTGGGGCGGGGAGTAAAAAGAGAAGAAAGAGGAAGTAAGTTGTAGAGAAAGAATTGTAGAGAAAGAAGAGGAAGGGAAGGAAAGGAGGCGGAAGAGAGGGAAGGTTTTACCTCTAGTGACCTGCAGGAGTCAAAGCCTCTTCATAGTAAGCTTTTACATCTTTCTTATCAGCAAGATCAGACTCATTTTTTAATTAACAGATTTCAAGGTTTCAAGTTCAGTGAATTGGTCTACTTAATTTAAAAGTGTGTCACCCTCCCCATGCTAAAATATTGTCCCATGTTCAGCAGTGTTCTACATGACCACGTTTTTGATTGACAGTAAAATCACAGTAAGGGATTCGTACCATAAATTCACAATTAAGTGGCTCTATGAGGCATATGAAATGAGCATTTCATCAGTGAATTCTATTGCCCGCATCTAAGGATCAACAAAGTGCCTCTAACTCAAGGATGCCTTTGGAAGCACTTCTAATGCTGATAGGAAACTTTAGTTATATGCTTCTAAATGCATAGTTCCAACAGGCAGTGACACCATAGTATTTTTAGTATTCCTCAGGAAATGGCAACCCACTCCAGTACTCTTGCCTGGAAAATACCATGGACGGAGGAGCGTGATAGGCTACAGTCCATGGGGTCACAAAGAGTCAGACATGGCTGAGCGACTTCACTTCACTTCACCTGGTAACTAGGGCTTTGGGAAGTCAAGTCAGATTCAGGACAAAAAGCACATTTTGATAACACCTCTGTTACAAGACATGAGCTTTGGATTTCTATAGTGGAAAATGCCCCCTCATAATCACTTTCAGCTTCTGTTTCCAAAACTCCTCAAATAGACATACAGTCAAAGCAGAAGATTGCTGCTTGCTTTGCAAGTGCAGCTTCAAGCCAAGTGGTTTTTCTCCCTGCAATCTGATGGCCTCATCTAAGATTGTCCTGAAAATTTTAGAGCTTTTACTGAAACAAAATCATTACATCTGAAAACTTACAAGATGCCTAACTTTGTACTTTTATAATGGCTATGAGATTTTGGACTTCTTTTATTAAATCTTTGTAATAAGCTGAGATTTTGATATAAGCATACAATGAGGAACACTGTCCTCTATCTGGAAGATAAATGTTATAGTACACAGGGGTGGTCATTTGTTTGTAAGTTAGTGCTTACACACCCCCTACCCCTCTTAACCCTGATGATACTTGTCTGATTATATCAAAAGGCAAAAGACAAAGCCACTGTGGTCAAAATAACAGGGATAGCAGATAAACCACATGAAAATCATAGCTTTTCATCTGCATCCTCCTTAAGAGCACACATTTCCACTATGAATGTTTGATAATGATATCTACTTTGTCATTTTAGGTTTAACTAAATAGATAGTCAATTAGAAAGGTAGCAATGGCACCCCACTCTAGCACTCTTGCCTGGGAAATCCATGAACAGAGGAGCCTGGTAGGCTGCAGTCCATGGGGTCACCAAGAGTTGGACACAACTGAGCGACTTCACTTTCACTTTTCACTTTCGTGCACTGGAGAAGGAAATGGCAACCCACTCCAGTGTTCTTGCCTGGAGAATCCCAGGGACAGGGGAGCCTGGTGGGCTGCCGTCTTTGCAGTCGCACAGAGTCGAAGACGACTGAAGCGACTTAGCAGCAGCAGCAGCAGCAGCAACTATGCTTTAACTGACCTTCATTCTAAGTTAGATTACACCACTTCTTTTGCATTTATCTGAAAATATTAAATCAATATTTTCTTTAAAATTCACATCCAAGAATTTTTAGTTGACATCTGAATCCCTTCACAACAGTTCAAGCACTTAGTCAACACATGTTTATTGACCAAACAATCTGGTGCCACGGAAGACACAAAGATAAATAAGACTGTCTGCTCTGAGAGAGTTCAAATCTAGAAAGGAAAGTAAGATTCACATGGAGACCCATGATATAAAGCAGAATGTACTGGAAGGAAAACAGAAGCAAAGTGCTGTGAGAGCTGAGAAGAGCCTATCAAGAGGTGGATATCAGAGAAATGTGAGGAGCAGGTGGGATTAAGTTGGGTACTGAAAAAGGTCAAAAATTTTGACCTTCAAATAAATTTACATTTTCCTCCTTCCAGAAAGGAGAATCCCAGCTTTCTTTATCTTATTATGAAGATAATTATAAAAAGAAGTGTTCAAGGTCTGCGTTGTATACAATTATTTCACCAAAATGCTCTAACTTCATTGAGCCAAGACAATAAGGCTAAAAAAACAAAAACAAAACCTATTGAAGTATCTCTTGTAACAGATTTGATCCTTTGCCAATGCAAGAGAAAATTTTAAATGCCTAAAGAAAGCTAGTAAAATACTAGATGCAGCTCAGTTGCTCAGTTGTGTCTGACTCTTTGTGAACTCTTTGTGGCCCTATAGCCTTTAACCCGCCAGGCTCCTCCATCCATCAGAGTTTTCAAGCAAAAATATTGCAGTGAGTTTCCTCCTCCATGGGATCTCCCCGACCCAGGATCAAATCCACGTCTCCTGCACTGGCAGGTGGATTCTTTACCACTGAGCCACCTCAGAAGCCCAAAATATTAGATGACAGAAATTAAGCTGCTAGAATATAGCTCAGTATTCTTTAAAAAACATGCTTTTCTCTATTTAATTTTGTAAACCTTGACACACTGAGCTGGCTTCTGAATCAGACTGGGGACAAAGATTACAACTGAGTCACATCAGTATAAGACGTATGAGTCAGTAGCTGCTTTCCCTCCATCTTTTGTTCCACTTTCCAATTAGACACTCCCAACCAATTCTTCTTGCAGACCTCGGAGAGCCATAAGTGGAGCCAGCATGGGACCAGGAAGGGAGTGTGCACCTAGACAGGGCTCAGCTTTTCAACCCACTCGGTGACCCTGGACAAATACTGTCATTTGTGATCCTCACTTTCTCACCTGCACAATGCTATGCCTACTCACAGGGTTGTTGTGGGTTTCCAGTGAGGTAAGCCACAACATGAAAATGCTCTGTAAACTGCAAAACACAGCCTCAGTATCCATGTCGTCGCCATCATCTGTAGTAGTCGGTTCCTTCCCTAAATAGAAACCTCCCTTACTGAAGCAAAAGCTCTTTTATATTGTCATCAAAGCCATCTTTATTGCCGCTTGCTTTTTGCTCTATGACTTCAAAGAAGCTATTAGACATTTTTAAGCCTTGTTTGTCTCATCTAGAAAGTGGGCATTATAATTGTGTCTGCCTTGCCTATGTTAGAGTAATTAAATAAGATAAAGGGATGTGAAAGCAAATTGCAAACATAAATCTTCCCATACATATTCATTATTATGCTCATATGGAGGCCCCAAGCCTGCATTCCTAACCCAGACTCTTTAACTGAGTGCCCGATCCTTGCTCCTCTGGCCAGCTCCCTAGCTCCCTAGCTCATCACCTACTCTGACCTTCAGGCTTTCAAGCCTCTGCTTATCCTTGAAGCCTTGCTCGCCTCTCTGGTTCTTGTCCTCTGAATGCTGATCCAGCATATGCTCCTACTCTGGAGTGTCCTGCTCTACCTTGCCCATCATTTTAGGAATCCTACTTCTGAATCAAGCTACATGTGCTCCATGGCCCTGACCTTGAGCTCAGCCAGGCCACAGTATTTTCAGGTCTTGACAATTCCAGGCCTCTTTGCCTTTGGCCACTAACCTCTTTGGCTTTCAGAATTCTAGCCATTTCATCTCACTTAGTGCGTGGAAGGTCCGCAGAAGGCAGTGGTTCCCAATGTTAGCTGCACACTGGAACCACATGGGCACCTTGAAAAAAAATATGCCTGGGCCCCACCTCCAGAGATTCTGATATACTAGCTATGGAGTACAGTTTGAGCATTAGAATTTTTCAAAGCTACTTATATAATTTTAATAGGTAGCCATAGTTGAAAACCACCAAGTTAGAGGTTGTTCCAGTCGAGTTATAACCTGGACTGGGAGTGAGGTTGGTGACAAACCACCTTTTACCTGGTGTCGGAAATGGCAACCTACTCCAATATTCTTGCCTGGAAATCCCATGGTCAGAGGAGCCTGGGGGGCTATAGTTTGTGGGGTTGCAAAGTCAGACAGGACTGAGCAACTAAGCATTTCTTAGCTGCCCAGACTAACGTTCAGCAAGACCATGCGACTTGTCAAGGTGACACATGAGTAAGGTTAATGAAAATGACCAGTGTTCACATATCACATGGAGTTTATTTTTCTATCACATCCCAGATGCCTCAAGGCAAAGAAAGGTAGCCAGAGCTGAGAGGCCTGTAGGCAGGATTGGCAAGAACAGCACCCCCAGTGGCAGGATGGGCCATGAGACTTCCGGGCTCATGAGTAGGGAGGAAGCTGAGGACAGACATTTAGGGCTACAGTCAGCCTGGGGCAGAGGTGCCGTCATTTTTTTCTTTTTATTTTTTTTATTGAAAGGTAATTGTTTTACAGAATTTTGTTGTTTTCTGTCAAACCTCAACATGAATCAGCCATAGGTATACATATATCCCCTCCCTTTTGAGCCTCCCTCCCATCTCCCTCCCCATCCCACCCTCTAGGTTGATACAGAGCCCCTGTTTGAGTTTCCTGAGCCATACATCAAATTCCCGTTGGCTATTTTATATATGGTAATGTAAGTTTTCATGTTACGCTTTCCATACATCTCACCCTCTCCTCCCCTCTCCCCATGTCCATAAGTCTATTCTCTATGTCTGTTTCTCATTGCTGCCTGTAAATAAGTTCTTCAGTGCCATTCTTCTAGATTCTGTATATATGTGTTAGAATATGATATTTATCTTTCTCTTTCTGACTCACTTCACTCTGTATGATAGGTTCTAGGTTCATCCACCTCATCAGAACTGACTCAAACATGTTCCTTTTTGTGGCTGAGTAATATTCCATTGTGTATATGTACCACAACTTCTTTATCCATTCATCTGTCTATGGACATCTAGGTTGCTTGCATGTTCTAGCTATTGTAAATAGTGCTGCAATGAACAATGGGATACATGTGTCTTTTTCAGTTTTGGTTTCCTCAGGGTATATGCCTAGGAGTGGGATTGCTGGGTCATATAGTGGTTTTATTCCTAGTTTTTTAAGGAATCTCCATACCATCTTCCATAGTGGCTGTATCAATTTACATTCACACCAACAATGCAAGAACATTCCCTTTTCTCCACACCCTCTCCAGCATTTATTGTTTGTAGACTTTTTGATGATGGCTGGTATGAGGTGATATCTCTTTGTAGTTCTGATTTGCATTTCTCTAATAATGAGTGATGTTGAGCAGCTTTTCATGTGTTTATTAGCCATCTGTATGTCTTCTTTGGAGAAATGTCTGTTTAGGTCTTTTTCCCACTTTTTGATTGGGTTATTTGTTTTTCTGGCATTGAGTTGTACGAGCTGCTTGTATATTTTGGAAATTAATCCTTTGTCAGTTGTTTCATTTGCTATTATTTTCTCCCATTCTGAGGGTTGTCTTTTCATCTTACTTCAAGTTTTCTTTGCTGTGCAAAAGCTTTTGAGTTTAATCAGGTCCCACTTGTTTACTTCTGTTTTTATTTCCTTACTCTAGGAAGTGGGTCCTAGAGGATCTTGCTTGGATTTATGTTATCAAGTGTTCTGCCTGTTTTCCTCTAAGAGTTTTATAGTTTCTGGCCTTACAGTTAGGTCTTTAATCCATTTTGAGTTTATCTTCATGAATGGTGTTAGGAAGTGTAGGAAGTGTTCTTATTTCATTATTTCACGTGTAGCTGTCCAGTTTTCCCAGCACCATTTATTGAAGAGGCTGTCTTTGCCCATTGTATATTCTTGCCTCCTTTGCCAAAAATAAGGTACCCAGAGGTGCATCGGTCCATTTCTGGGCAAGATGGCAATGCCATTATTAGTGAGTGTTTCTGGCTTGTCTGTTTGCCCGGGTTGTACCAGCTGAGCTGAGCCTGTCTCTGAAATGACCACTCAGATATGGCTTCAACCTAATAAAATAACTTAATGGAATTTTTCACTCTGATCAGATGTCTTCAGAACCAGCTTGGAATGACTGATCACATTCCACCGCCACTCGCTCATCTGCCCTCCACTAGAGCTTGTTGGATTATCTGGTGGCAGGATTTGAATGATGTTGTCCTATGGTTGGCGTCTCTATTTAACTGGGATGAATATCTTGGGACTTAAATAAATTGTTTAACATAAAGAGTAAAAGTGTCTCTGTGCCTTTTCTCTATGTTGAGAGAACAGTAAGATAGAATAATGGACTTCATTTTAGAGAAAATCAGATAAATTGATCTTTTCATTTGTGTGGATACTTGGAGTTTTCATACTCTGAAATAGAAAGATGAGCTCAAACTCATAACCAACTAAATGCGTTATGCCCCAGAAAAATCTCTGTGGAAAAGTGATCTTACAGGAAATCTCAGCTCCACTCTCTCCCTCCTGTGAAGAGTGTAATCTTTGTTCACAATTAAAATGATATGTTTATATACAGCAGTTAATAGAAAGACTCTCTATGAATCCTCTGTTTGTAAAAACAGAATATTTCTTTAGTACAGACTCTGGTGTCCAACTCTCTGTGTTGGGATTTGACTCTGCCATTTACCCTGTATGTGACTGTAGTCAAATTACTTAACCTCGCTTTGCCTCAGTTTCCTTCTCTATGAAATGGGAGATACCTCATAAGGTGGTTGAGAATATTAAACTAGTAAATTCATATAAAGTGTTAGGGGACCTAGCACATGATAAATACTCAGCAAATTAACTTTATCATTATTGTTACAGTATAATTTCCTCCTTCTGGATTATTTTAGTGGTCTCTTCACTCTTCTTTTTGTTTAGTCTCCCTTTTCCAGTTCCTTGATTTAGAAACCCATTCTATATCTGATTACTAAGACAGTCTTCCCAATGAGCACACTATATTATTTTCCTATCCAAAAATTCACATTGAGAAGATCCTGCTACAAAATAAAGTGGAAAGCACTTTCACATATTGTGTTTTTCACATGTAACAGGTAACTATATGCTTATGAATCAATATACTTATGAATCAATATACTTATGAATGAATAAACTATCTAGATCACTATTGGGGCAGGGGTAGGGGAGGGGGGCAGAAAAGCACATGAAAATTATTAATTAGGAAAATTATTAATATATTTTCAGAATGAGATGGGAGATTAAAAGGGCAACAGACTCCCACTTCATAAAATAATTCATTAAATTCTTGATTTGGCTTTCTGCCCAAAACCTGTTAGTCATTCCGACCTGGTCTTAGAAGTCTCAAAATATTATGATATGTAGTCATTTGAATACAAGTAGATAAACATAAAGTTAAGTAGAAAAATTTTTAAGATCATGATATCTAATAAAAGGTTTTATAGAAGCACATAACCATAACAGGAGGGGTTGTTAAAAGCAAACTAATGCTGTCTTACACACTATATATTTATTGACCTGAATTTATATAATTAAAGTGGCAAAATAAAACCCTCAATACAGTTATGATTTGGGATACTTTTGAAATAAGAATTTCTGCCAAAAACTAAATAAGCTTATAGATGCCACTATTTCTTTTGTCTCAAAAAATATATGATATTTTTAGAATAAGAGATGATGAGAAATTCTAGACATGGGTTCTGACATGCTTGTAATTAGCTCAGCTTTCTCATTAGGGAATGCTGCTTTTTTAAAAGTAGGAGATTGCCAAGAATAATAGCTCATCTAATTGAAGATCATTATAAACAAATCAGAAAGTATTTGTGAGTTGTGCTAATGATGCATGTTAAATGTATGAAGTGATATCCTGATGTAGAAATATGATGAATATCTGTCTTCACATTTTTAGTAACTGTTGTTTTCTATTACATATGTGTTATTTCCATTTTACATATATATATATGTATATATATAACTTTTAGGGATAGGGAGGTTACAAAACTGGTGCTGTACTTTGAGAGAATTAATCTAATAAGCAAGTATAAGTTGGTTGGATAAGGGGAGAAAGGTCTTGATGGAAGATCCTTTGATGAAGGAAAGGGAAGAGGCTGTAAAGAGAATCTTAAATTTGATTAATATATAATTTAAAATATCATGTATCATGTTGATTCAGCAGAATCGTGTCATTAAGAAAAATATGCAGTGTCAAAGGGAAAAAATACGTTGTTTAACAATTGCTAGCAAATATGTTTTAAACCTCAAAACTGGCTTAACAATAAAACTTTTGATGGTTTTAAAGTACTTCTTCTCTGTAGGGAATTTAAAGTACTTTACCATGATGCAGAGTGCTAAAGAAATAATCCGTAAGAAACATAAAAGAAAAAATAATATTAAATATTATTAAGTTACCATGAGTTTTTATCATGCAAATGTGTCCATGGTGACTCTTGCACTGATCCAGTGACACCCCTCTTGTCCTTCCCAATGGGTGTCCTTTCTCAGGAACAGATGGTCAAAACTGCCTCACATGCATCCCTTTCCTGAGAAAGATTTCACCTTCTTCCCAGGCCTCCCTCTGTCCCCCAAGTACAATCCCATGAATATGCATTCAGCTACCTCTTCCCCAAGCCAAAAGAGGAGGATAGCCCAGGAAGACAATCTCACGAGGCATGCCAGGTAACAGAAGGTATTACAAGAAAGTCCATGGGCTTTTTTTCTTCCCAGACTCCTGGAAACAAAGAATAAAGGAGTAACTGGACTCAGCATAGGTGACTGTCAAAAGTTATACATTTAGTTCAGCCTCGTAACAGATGAACTGACTTTAAAAAACTAGTTAATGGCTTGGGATGGTGGTAATAGCTCCTTGTAATAGGTAGGAAAAGAGTTGCATGGATTGAAGCCAAAATTACCTTCAGTGGAAAAGTACAGGAAGGTAATTGTTCAGAGAACTTGTACCCCAAAGAAGAAGAGTTCATGACATTTTAACACGATAAATGATTGTGAAATGTCATTTGGGAATTAATCTTTAACCATAGGGCTAGAAAGTTGAAAGGAAGAAAAGTAAAACTATTCTTTTATCTGGCTTTGGAATGAAAAACCACAATCCTGAGGATGCTACCTTTTCCCTGGGAAATACAGGCATTTCCTTGAGATTACACTCTGATGGAAAAAAAGCTTTTTATAAAAACCCACTTTAACATACCTCTTCATGTGTACTTCTGTGTTTTTATTGAATGCCTTTATGTGATTTCTATTAGCATATTATTCATCATTGTTCTAAACTTTGGCATCTAAAATTACACATATATTTGACAATTCAAAGAGGATAATTGTAAGTTTCTCTTCTCTCCTTTTTTTATTATGCAAAATGTACTGAAGGCACATTTTTTATTTCTACAAACACAGTATCAATCATTTTTGCTATTCCTGCATTTTCTACCACTTTTCATTCCAATCCCAAAGAATGCTCAAACTACTACAATATTGCACTCATCTCACACACTACTAAAGTAATGCTCAAAATTCTCCAAGCCAGGCTTCAGCAATATGTGAACCATGAACTTCCTGATGTTCAAGCTGGTTTTAGAAAAGGCAGAGGAACCAGAGATCAAATTGCCAACATCCGCTGGATCATAGAAAAAGCAAGAGAGTTCCAGAAAAACATCTATTCCTGCTTTTTTGAGTATGCCAAAGCCTTTGACTGTGTGGATCACAATAAACTGTGGAAAATCCTGAATGAGATGGGAATACCAGACAACCTGACCTGCCTCTTGAGAAATCTGTATGCAGGTCAGGAAGCAACAGTTAGAACTGGACATGGAACAACAGACTGGTTCCAAATAGGAAAAGGAGTTCGTCAAGGCTGTATATTGTCACCCTGTTTATTGAACTTATATGCAGAATACATCATGAGAAACGCTGGACTGGAAGAAACACAAGCTGGAATCAAGATTGCCAGGAGAAATATCAATAACCTCAGATATGCAGATGACACCACCCTTATGGCAGAAAGTGAAGAGGAGCTCAAAAGCCTCTTGATGAAAGTGAAAGTGGAGAGTGAAAAAGTTGGCTTAAAGCTCAACATTCAGAAAACGAAGATCATGGCATCCGGTTCCATCACTTCATGGGAAATAGATGGGGAAACAGTGGAAACAGTGTCAGACTTTATTTTTCTGGGCTCCAAAATCACTACAGATGGTGACTGCAGCCATGAAATTAAAAGACGCTTACTCCTTGGAAGGAAAGTGATGACCAACCTAGATAGCATATTCAAAAGCAGAGACATTACTTTGCCAACAAAGGTTCGTCTAGTCAAGGCTATGGTTTTTCCTGTGGTCATGTATGGATGTGAGAGTTGGACTGTGAAGAAGGCTGAGCACCGAAGAATTGCTGCTTTTGAACTGTGGTGTTGGAGAAGACTCTTGAGAGTCCCTTGGACTGCAAGGAGATCCAACCAGTCCATTCTGAAGAAGATCAGCCCTGGGTGTTCTTTGGAAGGAATGATGCTAAAGCTGAAACTCCAGTACTTTGGCCACCTCATGTGAAGAGTTGACTCATTGGAAAAGACCCTGATGCTGGGAGGGATTAGGGGCAGGAGGAGAAGGGGACGACAGAGGATGAGATGGCTGGATGAGATGGCTGGATGGCATCACTGACTCGATGGACGTGAGGCTGAGTGAACTCCAGGAGTTGGTGATGGACAGGGAGGCCTGGCGTGCTGCGATTCATGGGGTTGCAAAGAGTCGGACATGACTGAGCGACTGATCTGATCTGATCTAGTTGTCCTGCGCTTCTAATCGCTCCTTCCCCAGGTACTTTGTCTCCAGGGCCCAGCAATGGTTTTATAATGCTGGGATCAAAGCTCAGTGATTTAATTGCAGCCATTTTAACGTTATGGCCCAGAAAACACTAATCAAAAAAGTTAATAAAACGAATAAAATGAAAGTTAAGAGGAGCATTTCTTAGTCTTGCTCTTCCAGGCTTCCTGCTCAAAATGCTAATCTGTGTTTATTCATTTGATAGACATCACCAAGTACCTGCTATGGGGCTGGAGATAAGAGATGTGAATAATATAGGCCTGGCTTGAAAAAGTTTACACACAACTAAGTACAGTGGGTTGACCTCTGAATAAGTTATAATACTAAGTGAAAAGTGCCATATAGCCAAAAAATGTGACAAAGCTGTATCACATAGGCATAGTTCAATGCGAATGACACAAAGTAAAACTGAAACTCAGGGTATCCCAAAGAGCAACTCTATCAGCTTATATAACTAAAACAGATATCTCTGATCCAAGATGAGAATGGACTCAGCAGCTCAAAGTATGACAAAGGCTCTGGCTTCTCTTTATTTGTTTGCTCTTTTTTCCATGATGCTGGTATGTTATGGGCTAAATTGTGTCTCCCACAAATTCATATGTTGAAATCCTAACTCTTATTACCTAGAATGTGACTGTTTTGGGGGACACGGTTTTTAAAGAGGGGGTTAAGTTAAAGTAAGGTCATATGGGTGAATCCTGTTTATTCTCACTGGTGTCCTTGTCAGAAGAGCAGATTAGGACACAGACAAATATATAGAGAGAAGACCATATGAAGACACAGGAGAAGATAGCCATCTACAAGTCAGAGAGGCCTAGAAGAAATAAACTCTGCTCCCACTTGATCTCGTGTTTCTAGCCTCCTTATTGTGATAAAAGAAACTTCCACTGCTTAAACTTCTTTTGTTATGGCAACCCTAGCAAACTAATACAAGATATCATTAAGGCTTCATGGTGGTCCCACATCGACTTTTGGCACCATTCTTGAGGCTACAATATACCATCAGCAGTTCTAGTCTTTACAACTTCTTACTACTTCATCCAAGTGTAGTAAGGGAAAGCTTCTAGTAGTTCTCTGTAAGCTTCAGAATTCTTACTCTCTCCTTTGCCTTTGTTTGAACAGTTGCTATGCCTGAGGATGGAATCCTTGGATTGGCTTAAGCCAACCAGGACCCACCCACCCCTGAGGATGAGTGGAGTCATATCCACCCACACCATGTAAAGCCCCCAAAAGAAAATCAAGGTATGTTAGTGACACAAAGAGATGTAGATAACCAACAAAGATATGAGAAGGATCAAATAAGTTCACCTAGGAAAGCTGAGCAAAAGGAACCCCAGGAAGGATTAGGATGGATCTAGGAGAATTAATAGATATTCACTTGATAGAGAAGGACTCAAAGACAGTCCAAAGGACGCAGCCTCTGTGAGTGCACAGAAGGCACACAGGGCCAGTTACATTTGGTAGGGTGGTCAGCTTGTCCCCGTTTGCCTTGAAAGTGAAAGTGAAGATGCTCAGTCATGTCTGACTCTTTGAGACCCAGTGGACTGTAGTCTACCAGGCTCCTCTGTCTGTGGGATTTTCCAGGCAAGAATGCTGGAGTGGGTTGCCATATCCTTCTCCAGGGGATCTTCCCAACCCAGGGATCAAATCCAGGTCTCCCACATTGTAGGCAGACACTTGACCATCTGAGCCACCAGGAAAGTCACACAGTTTGCCTTAGTCCCAGGCAAACAGATGCAGTTTGCCCAAGACTATATCTATTTCAAAACAGAAGCTCCACGTCTCAGACCTGCTGAGTCCTATAAAAACTGGAATGACTGTTCACTGTGTGTTTAGGAGTTATAAGCAAGGTTTATGGGGCAAAGTGTCTGGAAATAAGATTGGAACATTTGGCTGAGACTAATTGGGAAAGGGTCTTCATGCATGCTAGTTTAGACTAGAAAGACACTCTGTAGTGGTCTTCTGCCATGTTGAAACAGTAAGTTGTAGGACATTATTCCACAGAGGATAAAGGAACTCCATGTTAATAATATGAATTTCATGGACATTCTGCAATTTGACCAACTTGAGGAAGTTCATGGAACTTCAGGGCTATATGCATTTGGGAACAGCAAAAAGTTCCAGGCCAGGTCTTCTAACTCAGAAGTACTGATCTCTGGGGTCAGAGGTCAGCACATCATGAAGTTTGGTTAACAAGCTTATCTTCTTAACTGGAATTCTCTCTTTGCCTTCAGGGACCCATTCTGTGACCTGTCTCTTAAAACTGTCTCTCTCCTTTTTTTAAAAGCTTTTTTCATACCTTCATCTTTCAGCTACCCACCTGGATATTCAACCTCATATCAACCACTAACTGCTCATTTTCCCTCCATTATTACTTATTTTTTCCATTGCTTTGCCTCTGTTGAGAATATTACCTTTCTCCCAGTCACCCAAGCCCATGTCATGGAATACACTGCAGCCACTGAAAAGAAAGCACTCAAATAAACAGAGTAGCAAACAATGAATATTTAGAAGGATCCCATATTTGTAAAATAATATATATGTATTTTTACATATATAAAAATGTATAAGATAAGTGTCCAGAAATTAACACTGCAGACTCTTAAGTGTGATTCACTGGAAGATGCTGGTGAGAAAGTGGGAGGGAGAGGATCCTTTTAGTTTTTATTTTGTTTATCTCTATTTTTTAAATGTTTATAGAATAAGTATATGTAACTACTTTCCAAATAAAGATAATATACATTCACTGTAGAAAATTTCAATTGCAGTTAAACATAAAGGACAATATGGAATCCATTTGAGATTTCACCCCCAGAGCTGCCACTGTTAGCAGTCTAGGGAACAGCCTCCCCACCCTGCCCCTGGGCTCCTGTGCTGATGGGGAGACAGCAACTGCAGAATGGCTCTTCCCTCCTGCCAGAGACCAACAGTAGGTTGCAAAACCCTCCTTTGCTTGTGCACTGCAGGGTGCTGGAACCTGTCACCTTCCACTTCCACCATCATCACCCCTGTTGAGCTCGCATTAACGCACTCTTGTTCTGCTTCTATGGTGTCCTAGCAGGCACCCACTCCTTTCCTCTCTCCCTCCTTGTATCCAGTCTCCCCACAGCCTCCAGATCAAGCTTCCTAAAACCTGGCTCTCATCATGGTTATTGCCTGGTTCAGAAACCTTCAGCGACTCCCTGTTAAAGAAATGCCAAACTCCATGATCTGGACTGAATAGGAACTTTCATTGTTCCCTTAGGAACTTTTCATCCTCGCAATTCTAGTTCACATTGTTTTCTTTAACAGGAATACCATCTCACCCAAGCATTTCCAGCCATTGTAATTCCCCTCCTTCAGATACGTGCACAAGTGTGAGAAAATGTTCCCACAAGAATGTTCATTGTGGTCAAATCTATGATAGGGAAGAATTGGATTCAGCTCTAATGTGCACCAATAAGGGACTGATTAAATAAATTATACTGCATGCAATTTTCCAATGGAATGTAGCTATGCTGTTAAAATGATATAGCTATAGCCTATTATATAGACATGGGGAAAAGCCTACAGAATAGTATAAATGAAAAGAGTAGGTTGTATAGCAGTTAATAAATAATGTTTTTTTTAAAGCACTCATTGGATAATAACAGAGGGAAACTTGGTGGTTGAATTTAGTTGATTCGTCCTTTCTTCTTGGTACTTTTCTATTTAATTTGAATATTTATAAACACAACCAATTGGCTCAGTAGTAATGAATCTGCCTGCAATGTAGGAGATACCTTTTGCACAGGAGATGCAGGTTTGATCTCTGGGTCAGGAAGATTTCCTGGAGAAGGAAATGGCAAGCCACTGCAGTATTCTTGCCTTTAAAATCCCACGGACAGAAGGGCCTGGTGTGCTACAGTCCAAGGGGCTGCAAAAGAGTTGGACATGACCTAGCCACTAAAAAACAACAGCAAATATAATCACAATTATAGAAGTTACCATTTGTTGAGGGTTATTTGTCAAGTACTGTGCCTGGTGTTTGACATAGAATAATTCATTTAGTTCCTACACCCAAACTTCGAGAAGGTTATCATCACTGTCATATTATAGAAAAGGAAACTGAGAGTCAGGGGCTAAAGAAATGTTCCCAGGATCACACCATTACTGAGAAACAGAGTTAGAATTCAAAATTCTGTGTTTCTGACTCCAAAGACCATAGTCATAGACATTATGTTACATAATAATGAAGTATCATTTTTACAAAAATAATAGAGTTACTAAAATATGTTCCCTATAAGAACATACTCTGTTTCTCTGCTCCTCAAAACCCTCCCCTGCTCCATATTCAGAAGTATGATGGAGTATGAGAGTAGAGTGAGAGATATATCAGGAACACATATAATGGTTTTTATTTTTCAGTATAAGTAGCACCATTCTGTATATTATGTTATTTTATGACTATACCTGGTTGTTTATACCTGAAAGTTCATCTTGGACATCTTCCCATGACTGTACATATAAATCACCGTTGATATGTTTGTTAGCAGCTTCATAACTGCATGGACATCCTAGAATCACTTACCTACCCCAACCCTTTGGATGGTCTTTTGCGTTATACATTTTGCTATTATAAACAATATCAGAATGAGCACCCTCATTTAAATCAATGTCTGTATATATGGGGGACTGCTTTTGCAACATAGATTCCTATAGACTTATGAGGTCAAAAAAGTTTTTTTTTCTTTATCAGAATTCCAAAAAGTTTTAGCTGTGCTGAGAGAACCTGATCTAGGAACCAGCTAGTTGGGCTCTCTCGTAGCCTCGTTTCCTATCCACAACCTCCCCAGGTGTTGGCAAGTGTCCGCACACTGACAATGCCATCCTCTCCCAGCCGACTTGTAGAGAAAAAGTGCACTGCGCTGTGTACTGCCCAACTTCTGGTGAATTGTTGGCCAGCAAGTTGCTGTGTGGCCCTGAGCGATAAATGATGCCTCTGGTGACTTACATTTTGACTTCTATAAATAAGATCCTTCCAGCTTTAGCAGTCAGTGTTTCTTAACTTTAAAGAGAATCAGTTCAGTTCAGTTCAGTCGCTCAGTCGTGTCCGACTCTTTGCGACAGCAGTTTGTTATTCTGACTTCTTAGATTTTGAAAAATAGCATACATACCATAAAGGGTTATCCTGCCTCATTGAAGGTTCAAACGATATGGTGATAAGACCATATTAAAAGCATTTATAAAGGTCCAGGTAAAGAGTTCATTATGGTTCATTAAATCCCCTCATGCTTTTATTCACTTTAGTTACTGTATTTCCTGTAAATGGGATTTATGCTAGGGCCACGTTAACACCATTTCACATTTTGCTGTGCTATTACCCAATGAGCTTGAATCAATTGAATGAAAGAGGGCTTTTCGAGAGTATTGATTTTCATTTATCCAAACTCATCTGTTTGCTTTGCTGCATGCTCACACATGAGAACAGGGCACAGCTAACTTTCTCTACGGTATTGCTTTTTTCCCTTAAGCACTGAATACTAGAATATGCATATGATAAACGCTGGTAGAAGAGCTGCAGACTATTTGCTGGAAATACGGTTTTCCAGGGATAAGGGCTTGGTGTTCTCTTATATCCAAAAAAAAACCACCGCCTGAAGCAAGATACTGCAACCTTGCTTCCTACATGAAGGCAGCTGCCCTCTACTTCCCCAGCCCCCAGGGACTCAGTCCTGGGCTCCTGCTCTCCTCTCCCCAGATATTAGGAGTGTTGTCAGAACAATGATTCTTCTAAATGTAAAAATTTGTTCATTGTCAGGAAGCAAAGTATTACACTGCTGCCCTGCAAAGAAACACTCTTGTTTCTTTGGTCAGAGATCAAACTGAAATCTGAATAAAAAGAAATGTGCAGTAGAGAAAGACTTTAAACATACGTTTTAATGCCCTTTTTATACTCTCCTAGCTTGACGTGTTTGTGTTTTCTGTGTTTGACGTGTTGTGATTTTGTTTGTTTGACAGAGAGAGAGACCCAGAGAGAAAGAACACATTCATTTTGACCCATAGTTAGGATTTTTAAAGTGGAAAGCATTTTAACAATTTTGATTGAATTGTTTTTTTTTTTTTTAGGTAGGGTGTTTAGGTAGCCTACCAGGCTCCTCTGTCTATGGGGTTCTCCAGGCAAGAATATTGGAGTGGGTTGCCGTTTCCTTCTCCAGGGGATCTACCCGACCAGGGCACTGAACCCACATCTCCTGTGGCTCCTGCATTGCAGGTGGATTCTTTACTGTTGAGCCACTGGGGAAGCCCCATACTTAGCACAGCACATACTTTAGGTAGGGTGTTCAGTTGCTTAGTCATATCCGACTCATCACAGCACCATGAACTGTAGCCGGCCAGGCCCTTCTATCCATGAAATTTTCCAGTCAAGAATATTGGAGCGGGTTGCCATTTCCTACTTCAGGGGATCTTCCTGATGCAGGGATTGAAGCCGAGTTGGCAGGCAGGTTCTTTACCACTAACACCACCTGGGAACACTAATGTGGTGTTAGTCGCTGGATAATGTGTGTCCATCTGGTGTGGGATTACGTGAGATGTCCCAGATTTACAGTAAATAGATCTTGACTCCTGCTCAGATAAATACTAAAATTTGTTTACCTGGGGGAATAAATATTAGCTAACGCAGAGCCAAGGTCCATATTTTCTTTGAACTGCAATAAATATTTCTATACTATACATTGAAATAAGATTTTATGTTAGAGCTAATAATTAAACATTATCCATGGCCACAGCAGAAACTAAAATTATCAGGCTAATTCTAAGGCATCTAGCTTTTATATTTAATGCTATAAAGGATAATCACTGTTGGTTTAAGATCTGATATTAAATATTGGCATAAATCAGATTGATTAAACCTCAGTCCTTATTGTGAAATAGAAAGTGAAAGAGATTCATTTATGAAAAGCTTGAGTTACTTAAACATACCAATGAATTGGCATTATTGATATAAATATAATGAACAGTTAACTTTTATAAAAGTTTAAATGTTTAAATGTAGCTCACAAATAATTGAGCTAACTATTTTCCCTCATGCATTTCCATATCATATGCAGTGTCATATAAAAAGAGTTTTTTAGAAAAAAAACTTTTCCTTTCAAAAATAACTATATTATAATAAGTAAAAAATGTCTATCACTTGGTTTGGAATTAGGAACAGTGTAGAGATATATATTCAAGGAGATTATCTGTTGTTTCTAATTGAGGAAAACAACAGATACATTCAAATACAATACTGTATAGCTGTTAAAAACAAGAGATTTGGAAACTTAATGAGTTTGAATTCTGGCTCTGACACTGTGACCTCAACAAGATTTTCTGAGTCTACTGTATAAAAATGGGATAATAAATCTGACCTCATAAGATCATGATAAGAATGAAAAGTCTGTAAAGCACTGAGAATGTTCCTGGCAATAGTAGAGCTCTCCAGATGTGGTAGCTTAATGACATACTGTTTAAGTGACAGATGAAAGCACTCATGGAGGAAAGTAAGGAGGTACACAATTACTGAATTTTAATGAAACAGAATATTTTTGCCTTAATTTCAAAGAGGAAAACTCTTATAGGTGAGTTGCATGGTCAGTCAGCTCTACAAGGAAGAGGTAGGATTTGAACTTGAGGTTGTCAGAGAAATCGAGTCTTATTGTCCACACTCAGTCATGTACAACTCTTTGAGACCCTATAGATTGTAGTCTAAGAGGCTCCTCTGTCCATAGGATTTCCCAGACAGGAATTCTAGAGTGAGTTGCCATTTCCTCCTCCAGGGTATCTTCCCAACTTGGGTATTGAATCCATGTCTCCTGCATTGGCAGGCAGATTCTTTACCACTGTGCCACCTGGGAAGCCCCAGGGTTTTATTAGTTGATACATAAAACTAGAAGTAATGAGCACTACAACTGCCAATAAAATAAGTCGTCTATTCAACCATGGCCCAACCACATCTTCATTAATTTTCTCTTCTTGATTAATTGCCATAATATCATTTCCTCCAGGTTTTTCAGCCATTTCTCATGGTTCTCTTTTATTAACACCTCTTCTGCCTCTTTTATTTCCCTCAGCAAAAAATAACTTTAAATAATATATAAACAAAATAAAATAAGAAAAGCAAAAACCACCAAAAGTCTCATCTTTCAGTTGATGTATAACCCTCTGTTAATATTCTGGTGAAGGTCCTTCTAAAATCTTTATATATCTCTATCTTTCTGTCTCCTTATTCTTACATGCATGTGGGCATGCACACACATACAACACACACTTATCTAATATGATCTAAATAAGATTATACTGTACCTACATTACTCTTCATAATCTCATTTTTTATTTGAAAAATATATGCAATATACCATAAATATCCTCCCATATCAAAGAACAACTTCTTTATATTTAAATGGATTTATCACATTTTATTGTATAAATATAACACAGTTTAATAAAAATTTTAATCATTTGCAGTTTTTATCTATTAAAAAATGTGCCACAGTGCTACAGTGACCATACTTGTACATTCATTTTGGTCCACTTATGGGGTTATCTCTTTAAGAAAAATTCCTGGAAGTACAATAGAGGGATCAAATAATACATGCACATTTACAGTTTTGGCATTTAGAACCAGAAATGACACATAAAATCACCACATTTTATTTGAGAGGACTTTAAAATGTTTTTCTGAAGTATAATTGATTTGCAAGGCTGTGATAGTTCCAGGTGTACAGCAAAGTGATTCATATATATATGTACACATATAGTTTTTCAGATTCTTTTCTCATATAGCTTATTACAAAATATTCAGTAGAGTTCCCTGTGCTATACAGGAGATCCTTGTTGTTTATCTGTTTTATATGCAGTAGTATATTTATGTTACTCCCAAATGTAGAAAACTAACTTATGATTACTAAAGGGGAAATGTTCAGGGGAGGGATAAATTAGGAATTTGGGAGTAACAGAAGACTTTTTAAAAAAGAACTTTCCCCGATCTTAACTTTCATAAATGAATAATACAATTATCCTTTTAAAATTAATATTCAAAACTGAAAATTTAAAAATAGAAATAAATAATTAGAGATAGTTACATGTAATTCTATGTAGAACAATGTTTTAACAATAGAAAAAGTTATGGAGAGGGAAAAAAATATCAAACTGGTTTTGTTGAAAGAAGTGTTGTCAATTAAGCTAATCAAACTTTTTCATTTAAATGCCTAACTTCACAATTAAATTGACTTTCCAGCACAACTTTCTGACATTTCGTTGAGTTATTACGATATACTGAACTATACTGATCATTGTAAGTTTCTTGTGTAGAGAACTTGTGGGCTAGTAACAGTTTAATCTGGTCTATGCAGTTCCTTCCTCTCATTGCTCTTAAAACTATAGTAAATAACTTATGTTTTTATTGATTAGTTATCTTGTCATATTTAAGAAGGTTTCATCAACATGACTTCAATTGTCTCAAGGGTGTCTCAAGGGTGTCTGCTTCTTGCAAAGTGTTTGGTTTCTTGACCAATCTGTACTAGTTTATTTTGCTAAATTTGGCTTATTTGTCAGAATCTATGTTACTTTTTAAATTTCATTCTTAGTTTTATCATAGTAGAGTGGATTTGATGATTCTGTCCTATTGGATTATGTCCCTTTGTATGACAATCTACTTCTTAAAATATGTAATTTCCTTGTGTCATTGTAAAATTTTTAGAATCAGAAAAGTTCTGATGCATCATTTCCCAAAAATTCTGATGCATCATTTCCCAAAATTTGGCCCTCAAGGTATATATGCCCCCAGATAATAATATCATATGTGTTATCCAAAAAAAAAGAATATAAGTGAGCGTATATAAATTAATTTGGGAAACTTTAGGATAAATAGGAGGTCTTTTTACTGAAGGATATTCATGAACCCCGTAAGCTAAAATCCTATGCAACCATTCACAAACTGATCTGATCTTGAAATTCACTTTGATAAAGTACCCATTAAAAGCTGTTATTGGCAGAGCTTCCTTGGTGGTAAAGAATTAGCCTGCTACTGAGGGAGGCAGAGCTTCAATCTGGGATAGTAACATGCTGCAGAGCAACCAAGTCCATGGGCCAACTATTGAGCCTGTGCTATTGAGCTCTATAGCTTGGGAGCCACAGCTACTGAAGCTATGGCCCTAGAACTCATGTTCCACAACAAAAGAAGCCACCGCAGTGAGAACCCCCTCATATCACAGCTAGAGAGCAGCCCGTACTTGCATAACTGAAGAAAAGCTCGTGCAGCAACAAAACCAGCATGGCCAAAAATAAACAAATAAAATTATATTTTTAAAAAGGAGTTATTTGTTAACTAGTTAGGCAAGCACAGAGTTAATCCAATCCCCTCACTTTACATGTGAGAAAACATATTCAAAAAGATTAAAAAACTTCAGTATTCTAATGAAAAACAAACTTTTTCATATAAAAATAAATAATAAAATTATTTAAAATTAGCTGCTGTCATTGCATGTTAAGTATACACTGTCAGTCAACAGAGAAATACTCAGCACTTTTGTTAAAGAATGCAGAATTATTAACAACTCTATCCATTCATAAAAATATATATATATAAAATTTTGCAACCTCTGGGAAAAGAGATTCAATGTTAAATCAAACTGTGAAAAAATAAATGATTACATACATGAAAGGGGAGACTTTTAAATTCCAAATGAGAGGGTAAAAGGGGAGACTTTTAAATCCGACATGCCTTATGGAAGAAATTTGCACACATTGAGGTATGAAGAAGTCATCCTAACTTATACATGATTTAACTTAAATCCTGTGCTAACTGGAGCAGCCTGTTTTGTGGCCTATCAAGCATGCATTCTACATTTAAAGAAAAGAATGCATTTAAAAAAGAAACTGGAATAACTGTGGTTCAGGAATCCAACATGGAGCTGGGCGGCCATTGTGGAGGTGCTTTCAGACATGTTCTTATATCCCTGAGAAGTTGAATTTTCTGAACTGCATTGGACTCAAAGATACCACCATATCTCTCAAAATAATGTCATCTAGCAGTTGCCAAGTGCAGCCCTGTGATCTCAAGCTTTCCCCTTATAAATATGCAACCATTTCAGACCCCAACCAATCTTCCTTTAACAAGCCTTTGCTTCTTGTAAAAATTCAGCAGTAATGACAGGACTGGAAAAGGTCAGTTTTCATTCCAATCCCTAAGAAGGGCGATGCCAAACATGTTCAAACTACTGCACAATTGCACTCATCTCACACACTAGTAAAGTAATGCTCAAAATTTTCCAAGCCAGGCTTCAGCAGTATGTGAACTGTGAACATCCAGATGTTCAAGCTGGTTTTAGAAAAGGCAGAGGAACCAGAGATCAAATTGCCAACATCTGTTGGGTCATAGAAAAAGCAAGAAAGTTCCAGAAAAACATCTACTTCTGCTTTATTGACTACATCAAAGTCTTTGACTATGTGGAACACTACAAACTGGAAAATTCTTCAAGAAAGGAGAATACCAGATCACCTGACCTTCCTTCTGAGAAATCTGTATGTAGGTCAAGAAGCAACGGTTAGAACTAGACATGGAAGAACAGACTGGTTCCAAATAGGAAAAGGAGTACATCAAGGCTGTATATTGTCACCCTGCTTATTTAACTTCTATGCAGAGTACATAATGAGCAATGCTGGGCTGGATGAAGCACAAGCTGGAATCAAGATTGCCAGGAGAAATATCAATAACCTCAGATATGCAGATGACACCACACTTATGGCAGAAACTGAAGAGGAACTAAAGAGCCTCCTAATGAAAGTGAAATAGGAGTGTGAAAAAGTTGTCTTAAAACTCAGCATTCAGAAAACTAAGATCATGGCATCCAGTCCCATCACTTCATAGCAAATAGATGGGGAAAAAATGGAAACAGTGATAGACTTTATTTTGGGGGGCTCCAAATTCACTGCAGATGATGACTGCAGCCATGAAATTAAAAGACGCTTGCTCCTTGGGAGAAAAGCTATGACCAACCTAGACATCATATTAAAAAGCAGAGACATTACTTTACCAGCAAAGATCTGTCTAGTAAAAGCTATGGTTTTTCCAGTAGTCATGTATGGATGTGAGAGTTGGACTATAAAGAAAGCTGAGTCCCAAAGAATTGATGGTTTTGAACTGTGGTATTTGAGAAGACTCTTGAGAGTCCCTTGGACTGCAAGAAGATCCAACCAGTCCGTCCTAAAGGAAATCAGTCTTGAATATTCATTGGAAAGACTGATGCTGAAGTTGAAGCCTCAAAACTTTGGCCACCTGATGCAAAGAACTGACTCATTTGAAAAGACCCTGATGCTGGGAAGGATTGAGGACAGGAGGAGAAGGGGACGACAGAGGATGAGATGGTTGGGTGGCATCAACAACTCAATGGACATGAATTTGAGCAAGCTCCAGGAATTGGTGGAGAACAGGAAGCCTGGTATGCTGAAGTCCATGGGGTTGCAAAGAGTTGGACATGACTGAGTGACTGAACTGAACTTGCTTCTTGCTAGCTCCAATCATAATTCTTGACTAACAACTTATGTAATTCTGAAGTTTTTGCCTATATAAGCCTCCCCCATTATGTAGTCTATTGCTATTTCTAAGTCACTTCAGTCGTGTCCGACTCTGTGTGACCCCATAGACAGCAGCCCACCAGGCTCCCCCGTCCCTGGGATTCTCCAGGCAAGAACAGTGGAGTGGGTTGCCATTTCCTTCTCCAAAGCATGAAAGTGAAAAGTGAAAGTGAAGTCGCTCAGTCGTGTCCAACCCTCAGCGACGCCATGGACTGCAGCCTTCCAGGCTCCTCCATCCATGGGATTTTCCAGGCAAGAGTACTGAAGTGGGGTGCCATTGTCTTCTCCGATTATGTAGTCTAATGGGATCTAATTCAAGTGCTTCTTGAATCTGTGTTTCCTGGGTTTTAGTCCTCAGTTTGGCAAAATAAAACTCTTCTCTTCCTATTAGAGATTGTTTATTGGTTATTTCCATTGATAAAGGTAAAATGACGTATGTATGATGGACAAAGCAACCTGAATTGGAATTATAGGCTGCCATTTGTTAGCTGTATGACACTGGGAAATTCCAAAATTTCTCTGAGCTTCTTTTGGCTTATTTTAAAAGTAGCAGTGTTAATAATACTCTCCTGACAAGGAGTTGTAAGAATATAATGAAAAAGTAAATGTCAAAATTGATGATACTCATTCAAGTATTTATTTCCTTTCTTGAGGATGAAAACGTGCAGGAGCAGGCAGGCTGCTGTGAGCAAAGGGGAACAGGCAAATGAGGTCATCTTGGAAAAGCCAGAATTTTTATTAAGTAAATATCTCTCATTCAAAACAATGCTGAAAAAGCTTCTGATTAACTCTTTCATATATTCAGAGAATACAGGGTCAAATAATAATACAACATGACCAAGTAGGTTTTATTCTAGTAATGCAAGGATAGTTCAATATAATGAAATATTTACATATGATCCTAAACTGTTAAATATAAAAATCTTTATGACCATCAATAAATGCAGCAAATGAATTTGATAAAAACAACACTATCCTTTCCTAAGAGCATCAAAAAAGTAATATTAAAAAATACTTAATATTATAAATTGGCTAGTTAATATTATATTTAATCATGAACTACTAGCATTATGATTATGAAAATCACAGCAAACACTAATCTTTATCATCACCATTACCGCATTGAACAAGATTTCCAAAGTATGTTAAATCAAAGGGATGAAACAGAAATAGCAGTTTTATACAATAGAAAAGAAAAGTGGTGTGACTATATAGACAATTCAAAGATATAAGCAAACAACCATTTGATATGATATACAATTTAGATAAGTAGCTGAATACAAGATGAACATTAAAATGAGTGATATTTCTATAATCTGGCAATAGCTATCTGAAAGTATCATTTAAAAATATCTTGTTCACATTAGCACAGAATTATGATGTACCCATTAACAATGTTAGGTTCAAAATGTATTTCCTGAGACTTCCCTGGCAGTCCAGTGGTTAAGGTTCCACACTTCCACTGCAGGGAGCATGGCTTTGATCCCTAGGTTGAGAACTAAGTTACTGCATTCTGTCTGATGCAGGCAAAAATAAATAAATAAAGACTTTTAGTGTATGTCCTATTTGAAGGAAACCACACGCACACACAATAAAATAAGAGTTTGAGAAACAGAAGAGCCATGCATTATTTATTTTCCCTTATTGAGAACAACAAATGCCAAAAATGTCCTTTACCCCCTTTAATATACATATACATATACATCACAAAGAGTTGGACATGACTGAGCGACTTCACGATGACGATAGATATAATCCCAATCAAATTTCTGATAGAATTCTTATTAGAACTGAAAATTATAATTTGAAAATTCAACTGGAGAAAATCCAGTTTTCTACACAAAACCTAGCATGCAAATGTTTATCGCAACATGATTTGTAATCGCCAAAAGCTGTGTGTAGCCCAAACATCTAACAGCCGGTGAATGGATAAACAAATTGCAGTACATCTATATAATGTAAATACTAGTCCTTAATAAAAAAAAAAAACAAAACAGAGTGAAATACTGATGTATTGAACAAAACAGAAGAATCTCAATAACATTATGCTAAGATAAAGAAGTCAGGCTGAAAATTTGCTTAATATATGATTCCATTTATATGGCATTCTGGAAAAAGACAAAACTATAGGGAAGGATATCAAACCAGTGGTTGCCTAGGACTGGAGGAAGAAATTGGCTACAAAATAACACAAGAGAATGTTGGGGAATGGTACTAGTTATATGACTATGTCCCTGGTGCCTCAGAAGGTAAAGAATCCACCTGCAATGTGGGATACCTGGGTTCAATCCCTAGGTTGGGAAGATCCCCTGAAGGAAAGCATGACAACCCACTCCAGTATTCTTGCCAGGAGAATCCCCATGGACAGAGCGACTAAGCTCACAGCACAAGTTTGTGCAGATCACAATAAACTGTGGAAAATTCTGAAAGAGATGGGAATACCAGACCACCTGACCTGCCTCTTGAGAAATCTGTATGCAGGTCAGGAAGCAACAGTTAGAACTGGACATGGAACAACAGACTGGTTCCAAATAGGAAAAGGAGTACGTCAAGATTGTATATTGTCACCCTGCTTATTTAACTTATATGCAGAGTACATCATGAGAAATGTTGGACTGGAAGAAACACAAACTGGAATCAAGATTGCTGGGAGAAATATCAATAACCTCAGATATGCAGATGACACCACCCTTATGGCAGAAAGTGAAGAGGAACTCAAAAGCCTCTTGATGAAAGTGAAAGTGGAGAGTGAAAAAGTTGGCTTAAAGCTCAACATTCAGAAAACGAAGATCATGGCATCTGGTCCAATCACTTCATGGGAAATAGATGGGGAAACAGTGGAAACAATGTCAGACTTTATTTTTCTGGGCTCCAAAATCACTGCAGATGGTGACTGCAGCCATGAAATTAAAAGACGCTTACTCCTTGGAAGGAAAGTTACGTCCAACCTAGATAGCATATTCAAAAGCAGAGACATTACTTTGCCAACAAAGGTCCACTAGTCAAGGCTATGGTTTTTCCAGTGGTCGTGCATGGATGTGAGAGTTGGACTGTGAAGAAGGCTGAGCACTGAAGAATTGATGCTTTTGAACTGTGGTGTTGGAGAAGACTCTTGAGAGTCCCTTGGACTGCAAGGAGATCCAACCAGTCCATTCTGAAGGAGATCAGCCCTGGGATTTCTTTGGAAGGAATGCTGCTAAAGCTGAAACTCCAGTACTTTGGCCACCTCATGTGAAGAGTTGACACATTGGAAAAGACTCTGATACTGGGAGGGATTGGGGGCAGAAGGAGAAGGGGACGACAGAGGATGAGATGGCTGGATGGCATCATTGACTCGATGGACGGGAGTCTGAGTGAACTCTGGGAGTTGGTGATGGACAGGGAGGCCTGGCATGCTTCGATTCATGGGGTCGCAAAGAGTCGGGCACGACTGAGCAACTGAACTGAACTGAACTGAACTGATACCCAGAAAGGGTCATTTTCACTGTGTGTTAATTAGACCCAAATAAATAGCAAAGCAAAACATAAACACATACTTTTTTAAAAAGTGAGGTATTAAAAGGCCCTCCTGGAAAGGAGTTATTTGCCTCTACTTCTACAACATGTTAAAATGTATTTGAAAGAAAAGAATTAAAGCAGTGGCTTATTTATGAGAGGATAGACAGATCACTAGTGGAGATGATATGAGCCCAAAGTCAATCCCATTGTACATAATCATTAAAGATCTGGTAAAAATAAGTCCATCCAAAACAATGGGAAAGAGAAAGATTTGCCAGTAAATTGTTATACAATACTAACTGGTAAACAGTTTCTCAGTTCAGATTCATACCTTACCTACCATAAAATAAGTTTCATTACATAGTCAGCATCAAATCTTTAAAAATTAAATCATTTTCCAGGACTCTGAAACACTTACAAATATTATAAATAAATCACAAAAATAGATCCAGCTGTCTAAAACATATATTCCCGTATAAATAAAATTCTACAAAGAAAAACAATGGGTAAAAGAAAATATTCCCAACAAATACAGCAAAAGATATTTGTAGTTCTATAGTAATAGCAAAAAAAAAATATTAAAACTCTGCAATAGATAATTGGGTGAATGAATGACTTTACATTACAAAAAAGTAAATAAACTATAAAACCAAACTTATGAACATATTTTAATATAATAGAAAAATGCACATTATTTTGATTATAGCATGCTATTCTTTTATGTGTACAATAACACTGATGAGTTGTTTTCTTGCTACTGATGGTAGAAATTTGCACATCCCATTCAAAGAGATACTTCTGAAATATGAAAGCATTCCCTCTTCTGGTCATTTTTACCTTATTAATATTTCAAATAAAGGAAAATAATATTTAGTTAAACATATTCACTGTGGCATTATTTATAACAAGAAAGTGAAATCAATTTAATGTTAACCTTTGTATTAGATAGACCAGTATGCAGTCATTACAATTTTAATTATGCAAACAATAACACAGCATGGGAAGAAATTATTAAGATCTTAAATGAAACAAGCATCATACACATTGTAAACATATTATCTACTCAGCTGTGTTTTTAGAGTCATGCAGTAGAGAAAAAACAGAAAATACTGCTTAAGGATAACAGCAAATGCTTATACAGCTCATACTATGCCAGGCAGGATTCTAAAATCTGCCTGTGTATTTGTTGATTGAATTCTCACAATTCTAAGACTTTCATTTTGTCAATTAGGAACTTGTACAACAGAAAGGTTAGGTAACTTGCTCAAAGTCACATAGTTACTAAGTGCAATTTTTGAAATTCGAACATAGGCCATCTCTTAACTATTATCCTGTATTGCTTCAATGTGCTATACTCCCTGAAACAAAATGGATATAGTTATGTTAATTGTGGCTTTTATTTTTCAATCTTTCTGTTTAATATTCTTAATTAAACATGCACTTTAGAAATGTTTGCATGGGAGGCATTTAAAGGTTTCAGGGAATGGGATGGAAAGCATGAAGGGGAATGAAGGAATCACAATCACCAAACTATCCGTATGTACCAAAAGAAGTTGCCTACAGGCTATAAGGTTAAGGGATCCAGCAGGCCTTCTGACCGGGCCAGCTGGGAAGCCAGAGTGTGCTCTGGGTGAGTATTGCAGGATAGGGGAGGCAGAAGGCTGATCCTCCTTTATATTTTTTTTTTTTTTACTATTTTAATGAAACATAGTTGATTTACAATGTTGTGCCAATCTCTGCTATACAGCAAAGTGACTCAGTTATACACATATATACACTGGTTTTTATATTCTTTTCCATTATGGTTTGCGCTTCTCTGATGGCTCAGATGTTAAAGAATCAGCCTGCAATGTGGGAGATCTGGGTCAGGAAGATCCTATGGAGAAGGGAATGGCTACCCACTCCAGTATTCTTGCCTGGAGAATTCCATGGACAGAGGAACCTGGCAGGCTACAGTCCATGGAGTTGCAAAGAATTGGACATAAGTGAGTGACTAACACAACACTTTCCATTATGGTTTATCCCAGAATATTGAGTATAGTTCCTTGTATTATACATTCAGTTCAGTTCAGTTCAGTCACTCAGTCATGTCAAACTGTTTGTAACTCCATGAATTGCAGCATGCCAGGCCTCCCTGTCCATCACCAACTCCCAGAGTTCACTCAAACTCACGTCCATTGAGTCGGTGATGCCATCCAGCCATCTCATCCTCTGTCGTCCCCTTCTCCTCCTGCCCCCAATCCCTCCCAGCATCAGAGTCTTTTCCAATGCATCAACTCTTCGCATGAGGTGGCCAAAGTACTGTAGTTTCAGCTTTAGCATCGTTCCTCCCTAAGAACACCCAGGACTGATCTCCTTAAGAATGGACTGGTTGGATCTCCTTGCAGTCCAAGGGACTCTCAAGAGTCTTCTCCAACACCACAGTTCAAAAGCATTAGTTATTCGGTGCTCAGCTTTCTTTATAGTCCAACTCTCACATCCATACATGACTACTGGAAAAACCATAGCCTTGACTAGACAGACCTTTGTTGGCAAAGTAATGTCTCTGCTTTTGAATATGCTATCTAGGTTGGTCATAACTTTCCTTCCAAGGAGTAAGCCTCTTTTAATTTCATGGCTGCAGTCACCATCTGCAGTGATTTTGGAGCCCCAAAAAATAAAGTCTGACACTGTTTCCACTCTTTCCCCATCTATTTGCCACGAAGTGATGGAACTAGATGCCATGATCTTCGTTTTCTGAATGTTGAGCTTTAAGCCAACTTTTTCACTCTCCACTTTCACTTTCATCTAGAGGCTTTTGAGTTCCTCTTCACTTTCTGCCATTAGGGTGGTGTCATCTGCATATCTGAGAATATTGATATTTCTCCCAGTAATCTTGATTCCAGCTTGTGCTTCCTCCAGCCCAGAGTTTCTCGTGATGTACTCTGCATAGAAGTTAAATAAGCAGGGTGACAATACACAGCCTTGACGTACTCCTTTTCCTATTTGGAACCAGTCTGTTGTTCCATGTCCAGTTCTAACTGTTGCTTCCTGACCTGCATATAGGTTTCTCAAGAGGACCTTGTTTATTCTAAGGGTAATAGTTTGCATTAGCCATAAAAAAATGAAATAATGCCATCTGCAGTAACATGGATGCAACTAGAGGTTATCATACTAGGTAAAGTAAGTCAGAAAGAGAGAAACAAATATCATAGGGTATCAGTTATATGTGGAATCTAAAATATGGCACATATGAACCTATGTACAGAACAGAAGCAGACTTGTAGACATAATCCTGCTTTTTGATTGGGTCTTCCTCTGAAATCAGTTGAGATTCAAGAGAAGAGCCAAGTATATCCTGTGATTCACATAGTGGGTTGTAGTGCAGTCGGGTCAAATGGTCCTCCCTGATTCACCTGGGCTCACTTATATCAGCACATTTGGTAGCAAAAATCCTGAATTACTAGTCCCAGTGTATGGTCATTATTTTATATCATACAGAAAACTAGAAAGAATACTAAATAGGTTCTGTTTTTTCAATGAACTCAATAAAAAATATATTGCCCCAGACCCATTTGGAACAATTACCCTAGTTGTATGTATAGCTATAGGCTAAATTACTTATTAAAGTTCATCAGAAGAGTATTGACTAAAATTGTGTAATTCATCACCAGTTATTGAAAAAGATGAGATGATCTACTGTCAGTGCTTTAGGCTGCAATTGGGGGAAAAGTCAGAAGTATAAAAATGTCTCATGTTTTTTAAAATACCACTAGGAAAAAACCCAACATTGATTCTCTTACTTTGTCATCTAAATATAAAGCATGTTTCTTTTTTTGGCAGAAAAGCCAGCAATTTCTGTAATAAAAGTTACCCTGGAGGATATGTAAGAATAAGCTTAGAAAAACGTGAATAAAAGAAATCATAAAAAATTACTTGGAGCTATAGTTGTTGATCATGAGGATTAGGTTTGACAGGAAAATATATCCTTTGGGAAATACTATTAATTCTTAAAAGCAAATTTCGCTACACCCTGTACAATTGTTGCAAGGCTGATGCTGAAAACCTATTTTTATTGAATTTAGGAAACAGGTTTCTAATGCCCCAAAATCTACCATACAGGAAATGGGACTACAAGATTCTAAACATGCAGACGAAACAAACAAATTAAAAAACACTAAAACATCAGAAACCTGAAAGTTCATAAACACAGAACAGATAAAGCATCTGGATTTGCAAACATTTTACTTCTGATTTATCAACATACTGAATTTCAAGTAGGGACTCAGTGAAAGCAAAAAGAAAGTGGTTTGGCTAATATTTCAAGTGCTATGCATACATGCTCAGTTGTGTCCGACTCTTTGCAAACCCATGGACTATAGCCCTCCAGGTTCCTCTGTCCATAGGATTCTCCAGGCAAGAATAATGGGGGTGGGTTTCCATTTCCTCCTCCAGGGGATCTTCCTGACCCAGGGATCAAACCTGAGTCTCCTGCATCTCCTGCATTGCAGGCAGACGCTTTACAGCTGAGCCACCAGGGAAGCTCCATTTCAAGTGCTAAGTAGTTCATATAACATACTTTAAAAGGATTATTTACTTTGTGAATAGTTTGATTCCTGCCTTCTCTTCCACTCCAATTGTCTTTCCAGTCTAAGTACAGATTGCCTCTTATTCCAAACTGTGGTTAAATTTTTCTCTAAATAAAAACTGTCTGGTTTCTGACAGACACTGGTTCACTCTGAAAACAGGTTATTTCTTATCTCTTATTAAGTGTATTGATCTCCTTTGAAGCATTTTTCTGTAATCAGTCTGCACTACCTGTTTGATATTCTAGAGCCCTGTTATTACAGATATAAAACCAAAATATCCCAGTTTATAAAGGACCTCTAATCCTCAGTGACTTGGCTTTATTAATGTGATTTCAGATTCACCTTGTTTCTGACCATTTCATAGACTATCAGACCGTGGATTCCTTTAGCAAATCTCAAAATTTCTTAAAGCAACACAGGGAAGATGGACTATATCTGCAAGATGTATTCCTAGCAGTGTTTGGTCAGTGGTTTTTCACAATCTCAAATGTTATGTGTCAAGACATGCTTCTGTTGAAGAAGCATTTTTAAGGCCCTGATTGAACAGGAAAAAAAAAAAAAAAAGCATGTTAGTTAACTTAAATTTTGCTTTCAGAAATCTTAATCTCCAAGACATTATTTCAAAATATTTCTAAACTATTTTCTGATTCAGTTTTTGTTTTTTTTTAAGCAGTAATAGAATAAAGGGGCTTCCCAGATGGGTCAGTGGTAAAGAATCTGCCTTCTCCCCTGCAGAAGGAAATGGCAACCCTCTCTAGTATTCTTGCCTGGAGAATCCCATGGACAGAGGAGCCTTGCAGGCTACAGTCTATGGCATCACAGAGTCAGACACGACTTAGCAACTAAACAACAACAACCAATAGAATAAAGATGTTCAGATGCAGAAATAGCAAGTATAGATGGGATCTCAAACTCATGCCCACAGGAGCTAGGCAGGGGACATGAAGGCCTGAACCCCTGCAGAAGTTAAGTTGTAGGGGGAGCTCTAAGGCATGTGAAGGGCTGGAGAATTCATACCCCACCTAATGTCAAGTGAAACCCATCCTCTCCTGAGAGACACTAGTCAGAGCCCTCCAGTGCAGACAGTCAACCTGAATATGTCCTAAACCCACCCCAGGATGTCTCTTGACTATTACTTTTAAAATTAGATGAGATACCAATACTACAATGAGGTACCATTTCGTGCCCACTAGGATGGCTATAATAAAAAAAGGTGGACAATACCAAGTGTTGATGAGGATGCAGAACAATTGGAGCCCTCAGACATTGATGGTAGGAATATAAGACTCTGCAGCTGCTTTGGAAAACAGTTTGACCATTCCTTGAAAAGTTAAACGAAGACTTATCATATGACCCAGCAGTTTCACTCATAAGAATATACTCAACAGAATATGAAACACATCTGCACAAAATTTTATTCACTAATTTCATGGCAACATTATTCATAAATAATGTGCAGAAACAACTCAAATGTCCATGAACTGATTAAATGGATTAAACAAACTGTGATATATATCATATAACAATGTATTTTTCAGTCACAAAACAGAAACCAAGCAC
The DNA here is from genome assembly GCF_002263795.3 of Bos taurus. Classification (NCBI taxonomy): domain Eukaryota; kingdom Metazoa; phylum Chordata; class Mammalia; order Artiodactyla; family Bovidae; genus Bos; species Bos taurus. The sequence continues at coordinate 108,019,837 of NC_037328.1, read as the reverse complement.
TGCTATGACATGGACAAACCTTTCACACATTATGCTAAATGGAAGAGGCCAGACACAGAAGGCTGCATTTATTATGATTCAGTTTATATAATATGCTTGAAATAGGTAAATTCATAGAGATAGAAAGTAGGTTAGTGATTATCAGGAGCTGGGGAGAGAGGGCAATGAGGACTCTACATTAACAGGTACACAGTTTTGGGGGAGGGGTGAAAAAAATGTTCTGAAATTAGATAGAGGTGATGGTTGCACAACTCTGTGACTATACTAAACACTGCAGAACGCTATACTTTAAAAGAATGTATTTTATCATATTTTAACTGTATTCAATAAAAATAACTAAGCCTTGATAAGAAGAGCTTATATACTTACAGGTTTTACTTTCTCAGTAGCTTCATGCTGACAAATAGAGAACAACCCCCCATCTCAAACCTATTACCCATCTTTGAGTTTCTTATTTTAAAGTTTTTCATATATTGATCTCACTTCTGCACCTCTTTTTGGCAACTTCAAAACTATTGGTGTGTTATCTGGGAGTCACTCCAGTTTAAGGTGATTAGGAAATGAAGGATTCAGAGGCTGGGAACTGAAACAGGAGGAAAGGCAGGAGCTGAAATGTCTATAGTGAGGTCTTGGGAGAAATAAAGGAAGCTGTGGATAGTGAACCAGGCAAGGATCTGCACGTGTGCATCTGTAGGAAGGCAGGTCCTGTGTTGTGTGTCAGAGACTGAGGGCTGTTCCTTGAAGCTGCCACCTGAGGCCTGGATAGGATGTAAGAAGCCTCTGGAAGTCAACAGCTCAGAGTTGGAAAAACTCAAAAGCATCTTGGGTTGAAAGGCCAGTCAGAGAGGAACAACTATGTCTCTAAGTGGGCAGTTCATCTATGACAATTCAAAATGACTTTACAAGCATTTAAGTGAGACTTCACAAGAGAATTAAAGATGTGCAAGGCAGTCAAGGGCTGGTAAATCAAAACTGGTTGTACTGTACTCACTAGCATTAACTTTTTTTTGAGATTTAAAAATATATATTTATTTAATTGGAGGCTAATTACAATATCGTGGTGGTAGATTAACTTTTGATCCATAGGATGCCATGGGTGTGATCTTGAGGTCACAGTGACTTGAGTTCATTGTCTTCAATATTCATTAATCCCCATCTCCCAGCCCATTTCTCCTAATAAGTCTTAAATTCTTCAACTGAAGATGCCCTTATAGAGGGCTTGTCAGTTGTGGTTGGGGAGGGGATTGCTGCCTTTGGTCGACAGAGGTTCTAAATAGCTGGGTACAGTAGAAGCAGATTCAGTGATTTTCATTTTATTGCTACTATCAATATGCACTATGATGCATAGACTACACCACCAAAAGCAAAACAAAGCAGGACAAAACTAGATCTATTTATGAAAATAATGCACATTTTCTAAAGTCTCAATTTAAAGTATTGTCATAAATTATGGCAACTATATATGAGATATTATGCATCTGTTCCAAATGATATTTACAGAGGTTTTAAAAGCATGAGGAAATCCACACATATTAATATATAATATTAAGCCAGAAAAACAGATTGTCAAGTTTTATATATTATGTTATTATGCCTATTATACATTATGCATCAAAAAAAGTTCAGAATAGAGACTAGAATTTAATGCTAATGCTTTAGTAGTGATAACTTTTAGGGAGTGAGATTACTACTGATAATTTGTTCCCTTTTCAATGTTTCTGAATTTTCCAAATTTTCTCATATATTACTTTTTTTAAACTCAAGACTCTCCCCAAATATTTGATAAAATGGAGTTCAAAAAAGTCTAAAACCTGGATCTGAGAATGCTGAATTTCCCAGGTGCCACTGATGTAGTTGTGGAGCACATACAAAAAGGCTCAGCAGAATTCTGTATTCAGTGTGGAATAGCCTTTATGTCATACATTTTGCAATATTCCAAGAAAGCTGTCCCTGTTTTTTCCCACATATGGTCAGATTGAAAATGAATATGGTTAAACCAAGTTGCTTAGCTTTTAAGTAATCATATCATTTATTTTTCCAAAGAGTACGCAACTGGTTGGCTAGTTTGTTTTTATTTGATTCATTACATTTTACACTGACTAATTAGACCTACCAGCCCTATCTTAAAGGATTTCCCTGAATGTCAGGCCAACTTTTCACCCACATTTTACAATAAGAAAATTGTTGTTGTTGTTGAGTTGCTAAGTTGTGTTTGATTCTTTGCGATCCCGTGGGCTGTAGCATGCCAGGCTCCTCTGTCCTCTATTATCGCCCAGAGTTTGCTCAAACTCATGTCCATTGAGTTGGTGATGCTATCTAACCATATTGTCCTCTGTTGCCCCCTTCTCCTTTTGCCTTCAACCTTTCCCAGCATCAGGGTCTTTTCCAGTGAGTAGGCATTTCGAATCAGGTGGCCAAAGTATTGGAGGTTCAGCTTCAGTTAACAGTCTTCCAATAAACATTCAGGGTTGATTTCCTTTAGGGTTGATTTGTTTGATCTCCTTGCAGTCCAAGGGACTCCCAAGAGTCTTCTAGGCCCAAGAAAGTTTGTCAAGTGGCTGTAGGGGAAAAAAAAATCTGTTGAGTGTGGGAATGAAGACTAGACTCCAGCAGCCTGATTTGGCAGCTAACAGGATCTATAAAGCAAAAAACGACAGATAAAAATGACTAACATAATTTCAAAGTTAGCTTCTCTGTTCATTGAAGATTTCTTGAAGCAGGTTGCCATTTTCTGGTAATTAACACAAATGCCTACAAAAAAAGCCACATATTTTTGGCCATTGGGGAAACTAGGGAAGAAAAGTCTCAGCAACTATGAGGCTATGTGTGTAGAAGATAAAAAAAGGATACCAGGCATCCATGATTCATGTTCAAGCTACCCCTGATAGATATGGTTTCATGACCCCTCTGGACTAATGTTCACTGAGTCTCTGTAAAGCGTCAGGGTGTCTCCGAGGCTCCTTTCCTGATACATCTCAGCCACGTTGTGCAGAAGATGTTATTTCCAGCCATGTTTCTGAGCGGGGGAAATTTATTAGGCTCAAAGAGGTTATGAAGATTTCTCAAGATCACCCAGCTAATACTAGCCAACCCAGAATTCCCACATAGACCACAGGACTCCTTAGTCTACCACCCTCCCAAACAGAGAGAACAGTTGGCCTGTTGGCTAAATTCATGGCCTTCAATCCCCAGAGCCCTCGAGTATAGCACATTCAGCCTCCTGCCTCACTTGCAGCTGCTTAGGCAGATGGATTGTGCTAAACATCATTGCTCCATCCTGAAAGAGACAGAAATGAAAGATACTTCCTATTTGGGACAATGTTCTAGAAACTACTCCTCCCCCAGAATTTGGTCCTAAGAAATTGTTAAGTATTTGTTGCACATGTGGCCTCGATATCAAAACATAGTGAAGTAAACATACTTTTCTTACTGTCTCTAGGCTGACTTCAAATTAAACCATGATTTATTCAGAAGGGGTAAAATGAATGATGGTTTGGGAGAACTTAATCTTGTTTTTGTATAAGATACCATATACCCCTCCTCACAGGAATAAAGAACACTACAGTCTCTCTCATTTAATGAGAACTGCTTCTGACATTCCCCTCTTCCTCCTCCACGGTTCTTTCATTGTGTAAGATTGGCTCATGATGACCTGAGCAAAAAAAGTTCACCTCATGTCTATTATGACTACCAGCAGCAGCAGCACCTGTGATCTTACTAGAAATGCAAATTCCTAGGGCTCCACCTTGGACCTAGTGAATCAGAAATTCCGGAGATGGGAGCCCAGCAATCCATGTTTTTAAAAGCCCAGTAGATGATTCTTAGGTACTCTGAGAGCCACCTGCATATAAGTTATTTCCTTTTTAAAAAAAAATATTTGTTTCAGGTGATGTAGACCAGATGTAGATCTAAAAAGATCAAGAAAAGTGAATTTAGTAATCTAGTTCTTACATATTCAATAACTTTATCAGGTAAAATACAAAGTGTCCAGTTATATTTGAATTTTAGGTAAATGACAAATTATTTTAGTACAAATATGTCCCATGGGATACTGAGGACATAGTTCTACTAAAAAAATATTATTGTTTATCTGAAGTTTAAATTTAACTGGGAGTTCATATTTTTATTTGCTAAATCTGGCAGCTGTATCACCAGCACCAACCCATTCTTCTACAAGTAGACTCTGAGAGGTGGGAGTAGCTGCAGTTTGGTGGGACCAGATGGCCTCTCTCTTGTTTTGATTCTCCAGCAGGTCAAGCTGGGAAGAAAGCACCATGTAATTCATGCCTGTGCCTTTTATAAGCACTTGGCTGCATGCTGTGATTTGGGAAACAATAATTACTACACTTAACATTACTTGTTTGTTTTGTATCACAGAAAAAGATAATGCCTCTCTCCCCCTTTTAACCTAATAGCCTATTAGAAAACCACAAGGTAGCCTCCCCATTACTGACTCCAGAGAATTTCAGAAAAATCAAGCAGAGTGAGGTAAAATAAGATGGAGGTTGAGGAGGATGATTTGTTAAAACTGCAGAGGGGCAGCCAGCACACCTTGAATGATAGGAAGGGATCCATAAAGGATTCAGTTCAGTTCAGTTCAGTTCAGTCGCTCAGTCGTGTCCAACTCTGCGACCCCATGAATCACATCACACCAGGCCTCCCTGTCCATCACCATCTCCCGGAGTTCACTCAGACTCACGTCCATCGAGTCAGTGATGCCATCCAGCCATCTCATCCTCTGTCGTCCCCTTCTCCTTCTGCCCCCAATCCCTCCCAGCATCAGAGTCTTTTCGCATGAGGTGGCCAAAGTACTGTAGTTTCAGCTTTAGCATCATTCCTTCCAAAGAACACCCAGGGCTGATCTCCTTTAGAGTGGAAAGGATTAGGAAACTAATACTTACTGGGTTCCAACTGGTATCAGACATTGTGCATGAGCCTTTACATAAATTACATTTCACCATGTTACTACAGAAATATTCTTTGAGAAGGATTGTTGGACACAAGGGAGTTCGGCACTGGTGTCAGCATTACCCTTCCCAATGCTACCTGAGCTTCAACACGAAGCCATCATCTCTGCCTTGCCCACTTAGGTAAAAGAATGCACCCAGCTGTAATTATTGTCCATCTCCTTCCGTCAAGAAGGAAACATGAATAGCTTTTTAAAAGAGAGAAAACTCATCCTAAACTTCAAGGAGTTTAGAATTAAATCCTGAGTGGGAATCTTCTAATAACAAGCTACTGACGCTTTGACTGATTCTATGAGATACAATACAATAGGAGTCAAGAGACATTCAGCTGAATGTGGCTCATGAATTTAATCACCTTGTTGAGCATCCCCACCTACAGGTACTAATTATAAAGCACTGTGAAAATTATCAAAAACATATTTCTTATTATCTAGTTTATGTAAATGTGTATTTCTTAGCTGATAATAGAAATAGTTTATAATTTGAATTTGTTTTTCTAGCACATATATGCTTTTGCTACTGAGGATTAAGGAGAGCAACACAAACAGCCAATACCCACCCCAAACCCTCCCTTCGGAATGCAAGAGAATTGAGGATAGGAGAGTGATTCCATGCATGGGGCGACTTAGAGACCAAATGGCCTCTTCTGCCCTCCAACCCCTGGCTCTGGGCAGGTGTGAGTGACAGTGGAACAGGCTCCGCAGTCACATTTCTGGCAATGCCTGATGGTGAGCAGTGTATTTTTGTTGAATGACAAGTGACAAGTGAGCCAATGGCCAGGCAATGTGATCACGGGCAGTGGGTGAACAGAAAGAGGGGCGAGGGGCCTCGGTGGTCTGGACTGCCTCGTGTTGACTTGAGGAGCAGTTCAAGACTCTTGAACCGTTTGCAACTTTCCATAAAATTTAATCAGTATATTTTATCTGTCTTCAAAGCAGCCTCCCAAGCAATTAGTTTAGATGCAGTTTGGGGACCGCTGACATAGCTCCCACAGTTTTTTACTAGCCATTAACCAAGCAGCTGTTTGGGGGGATTTTTTTTCTAAACTAATTCAAATTTAGAAATCACTTTTATGGGCACTCAAATTGCTCTTATTTCCTCTTCCCTATCAAAGATGCTATTTTTTTGTGATTTCTAACTGAAAGGCAAAGAATTGTTTGATATAATGATTTCACTTTCTTAACCAGGTCTGGATATAATTACGTTTAATTGGCAGAAAGCACGGTGAGAAGTAAAAACAATCTAGAGTTTCCAGAAAGCTCATAAAATATAAATTATTCTCTAAGTTCTTACATTATACTTCTAGATAGAGATACACTTGTATTTGCAGTTAATTGGAAATGAAATTTGTGATAAAAGTGATAATTTTTAAAATATATATATACTTGCCTTTTTTTAATCAGTGACAGTCTTGATGCACTAATTTTTAAAATATATATATACTTGCCTTTTCTTTATCAGTGACAGTCTTGATGCACTGTCATATTAATAAGAAATATGTTTGCCATAATTTTCACAATGCTTTCACATGCACATATTCATGGCTTTATAAGTATTTATATATGTAAATAAATGCAAGTAAGTATATATACACACACACACACACAAACATATATGTTTGTAATGTTCTGGCACATTGTGGTTGCTCAATAAATAGTAACCATTATTGTTACAGAGTGCAAAAAACATGTGGTAAGTAGAGTGAAAAAAATAATAAATCCAAATTGTCAGGTCCCTTTGTTTCACAGTGAATACAAAAAAAAAACCAAAAAAAGAGTATTTTCATCTGGTCTATAATGTTGCCCCAAAGCCCCCAAAATGAAATAGGAAGTGAGATTTCTACTGTACCTACAGATCATATTGTGAACAAAGACAGTTCCAAAGAAGCATCACTTGTTCCTGCATTTAAAAATAAGGGTGGGGAGGCGACCAGAACCAATCATTAATCATATGACATGTAAGCAGGTATAATCACAGGGTTTTATATAGTATTCTGAGTAGTTAAAACTTATAACATAGTTTATGTATGTTATATGTTAGCTGATAAACCAGATCATTCAACTCTCTAGTTACTTCATTTCTCAAACATTTAATACAAATGAAAATTTTCCTATGATTTTATTAACTATAGTTAACACTACTAATTGAACATTTCAAAATTGCTAAGAGAACAAATCTTAAAAGTCCTTATAAAGTAAAAAAAAAAAATTGTAAGTATGCACAATGACGGATGTTGACTAGACTTATTGTGATGATCACTTTGCAATATATAGAAATCATATTGTACACCTGAAAGTAATGTTATATGTCAAGTATAGCTCAGCTTTAAAAAAGTATATTCTAATTCTTATCCCTAGGTTTACCACTATCACATCATTAAAACTGGCTGAAAAGTGAAAGTTAGGTTAAAGAGGGAATCGGGTATTTAGACCTACTGTGAGATAGGTAATAATAGCCAGAGTTGAATTTCTCATGGTAGTTGCATGTGTGTGTGCTAAGTCGCTTCAGTTGTGTTTGACTCAGTGTGACCCCTTGGACTGCAGCCCACCATGCTCCTCTATCCAAGGCATTCTCCAGACAAGAATACTGGAGTGGATTGCCATGCCCTCCTCCAGAAGATCTTCCTGACCGAACCTCTTATGTCTCCTGCATTGGCAGGCAGGTTCTTTACTGCTAATGGCACTTGGGGAGCCCCTCTCATGACAGTTGGGGTCTTCCAAATACAGATAAAAATCTCAGTAGTATAATTGGCAATAGCTAATGGATGCCAAGAGGTTTTTCTATCTCTAAATCAAAATTGAGCAGGTTATCATCATGTGATATGAAGGGATCCTATCTATATTTCGTTGATATAATACAAAGAAAAATTTCTGTTTTCTTTATTACAGGCATTTTTCTTCTTTGAAAAATCAGATGAGAAGCTCTACTTAAATCTCACTCATTGCAGCTTTTGTGGGGGGAAAAAAACCCTGCATAAACAGTTGCCTAGGCTGATTAAAATCACGTATTATATACAAATTAAAACTATTGACCATTTAGAGGAACAATTACAGAGCTCTGCAACACACTGGCACAGAATTCTGTCAGTGTTTTCTGCCTGAGTCAAAGCAAAATGACTCTTTCGATTCCTACAGCTCATTAATTTCCAAGCTGGGTTATTAAGGATAATAACGTTTAGTTTTTCAGTGGATTGTATTCCCATCTCCCTTTTGGTTTTTAGAGAGTAAATGGACATTTTACATCCAGGACATGGATAGTAATTTCACAACTGTGTCTTTAGTACTTTATACATTTGACCTTGAGGAACAAGCTCAAGCCTCCCTTTTCAGCCAAACAGAAGCAGAGTTCTCAAAATCAGCCATTGGTTCCAAGGAAATGGCAGGAAATCCTTTCTCCCCACTCCCTCACAATTCCTGGGTAATCAACCTTTCTCCCTGTTGTCTCAGAAGGGCATTTTAGTGTCTGAGCCAGCCCACCTGGGCTCAGATCTCCAGCCACTCACTTATTCCTCTGGGTAGCTTCAAATAATTACTTCATCTCGAAAGTCAATTTCATCATCTGTAAAACAGGAATAACACACATAAGGCCAGGCACCTAGTAAGCACTTATTAGTGGAGGGAAAAGCACTCCAGAAATCTTTGAGGGACTACATTTTGGTAGAGCAGAATGAGTGATGCTTTCGGAAACTAAAGTGATGGGCTGTGAGATTTGGGGCCAGTAACTACACATCTCTGGAGAAGGAAATGGCAACCCACTCCAGTGTTCTTGCCTGGAGAATCCCAGGGACGGGGAAGCCTGGTGGGCTGCCGTCTATGGGATTGCACAGAGTTGGATACAACTGAAGTGACTTAGCAGCAGCAGCAGCAGCAACAGCAGCAACTACACATCTCGGAGCACTAAATTTCTTCTACGTAAAATAAGAAATAGAATTACCTTATGGAATTGTTATGAAGAGAAAATAAATTAATATGCTTATGGGAAACCTTGCTGAGAGAACATGAGCTTTGGTATTCAATGAAGAGTGTGAATCCTAGCTTTTCCACTTTAATAGCTCTGTGGTCCTGAGCAAATTACTCTCTATCTCCTAACACCTCCATTGCAGCATTGCCATGTGAACTTAGAGTTAATTTCTATAAAATTTCTTACACATGGTAGGGACTTGATAAGTTGCAGATGCATTGTTTTGTGAGATATTTTGTAAGCCATGCACTATGAGTAAAGTAATCTAATAGCACTGTGTAGATATGATATGCCAACCTCATCATTACTATTTTTGTCCTAGACAAGATGGGCCAGTGAGTTCTTTCCCCCTACCTCCCATCTGCTAGGTGTGTTTACCATGAGCTTTAGAATTTGAAGGTCTCATATCTTTTGCAGTCTCAGAAATACAATGCCAAAAAAAAAAAAAAGACATTGCCTCAAGAAAGTGGCCCTGTCAATGATCTGCCTTCTGTAGCAAGTATCAGAAATCCAGACTAAATCCATGATGATTTATTTACATCACAAAGGAGAAGATGCAGGAAAGGCAATTCAGCACCATCAGAGATCCCAGGCACCTTCTGTCCACCTGGGATTTCTTCCTCAGTGTGTAGCTTTTGTCGTTGTGCTGCTGTGAGAACATATTCCAGGAAGGAGGAGGCTGGATGGAGTGGCAACTGCTCTTAATGTCTCATAGGCCAGTGCTAGGTCACATAGTCACTTGTAGCCACAAGGGAGTCTGGAGCAAACGTTCAATTGGACATATTGTCTCTCCAGATGAAGTTGGGATTTTAGTGCTGCTAAGTCACTTCAGTCGTGTCCGACTCTGTGCGACCCCATAGAAGGCAGCCCACCAGGCTCCCCCATCCCTGGGATTCTCCAGGCAAGAATATTGGAGTGGTTTGCCATTTCCTTCTCCTGGGATTTTAGTAGTGGGAATAAAGGAAGAGTATATATTGTTCAGCAGTTAACACTGTCTTCCTCAGTCGTCTGGACTCCTGAAGAAGATGAGAATGAGCTGGTGGCCCTCCTGCAGAACAGAGGTCTGTTCAAATTGTTTCAGAAGATGAGTTGGCATTGAAAATTCTAGGAATTCTAAGATTCAAACTGTCTTCCTTTCTTTTGTGGTGAGAACAGATAACATGAGATCTAATCTCTTAACAAATTTTTAAGTGTATCATAACAATATTGTTACATGTGAAATAAGGTACCGTTTGCTTTTCTTGCTTTACTTACAGGAAATGAAAATGTGAGTCTGCTGTTGAGAAAAGCAGTTATATATCTATGGTGATGTTTGGTTTGGTTTAATCATTTTGTTTTTCTGAGGTTTGCAGAGCCTCAGTTATCCAGGCTAATACACTTCTTCCATCATCTTTGTCCTCACAATCCACAGCTACAGGTCTGTCTCCCCAGAGTAATGTGTGGACATTGCCCACATCAGTCTGCACCCACTCTGGGCTCTCTGTTGTAATTTCTGTAAGTCCTGCTGTGCAGAGCACAGCTCAGGTGTTGCAGGAGCAGTGGCTCTGCCTCACGAGGTGAGAGCTGCTTTCTTCGATGTGAAGAGGGAAGTGCTTGACTGAAATATAAATCCTATTCAAATAAGCTTTGCCTGATTCCACACAGGCCTTGGATATTGCTATGAATTCTCTATCTGAGAAGGAAAGATAAATCATATGTATAAAACTGAGATTGGCGCAATAAATACAAAAAATAAATGTTAACATCTGTAACAGGTCTGTGTGATATACAGACCTGATGTACAAGCCCACCTAAGAAAAATGTCCATTCTTATTTCTGGGTAAGAAAGTGACTCTCAACACAAGAAAAATAAAAAGTGTGCTCCAGTTGTCTTAACCCAGTGGCTGAAGTTTTTAGTAATACTTAGTCTTTTAAAAGGAGAAGGCAATGGCAACCCACTCCAGTACTCTTGCCTGGAAAATCCCATGGGCAGAGGAGCCTGGTAGGCTGCAGTCCATGGGGTCACGAAGAGTCAGACACTTACTGAGCGACTTCACTTTCACTTTTCACTTTCCTGCATTGGAGAAGGAAATGGCACCCCACTCCAGTGCTCTTGCCTGGAGAATCCCAGGGACAGGGGAGCCTGGTGAGATGCCACTATGGAGTCGCACAGAGTCAGACACGACTGAAGCGACTTAGCAGCAGCAACAGCAGTGTTTTAAGGTTCCTGTTAAATTATGGATGTTATAAGCGACATATTACTTAGACTTTATTTTCCATAGTGTTTGAGCTTAAATCAATTTATCAAATTAATTCTAGAAAATTCCATCAAGTTGAAGCTTTCCTGGGAGCAGGAATTGGGCTGTCTTCCTACCTCCAAGGACATGGCATGATGTGGGCAACTGGGCACAGAGCAGGTGTCAATGAATGTTGTCCTAAGTCAATGAAGGGGATTGGATATGGGAATGAAGAAGGAGATGGTCTGAGGAGAGCAGAGCTGACTTAGCAGATGACCTTCCAGGGGGAGGCCCTGGAAGCTAGATATTGGGGGAGAAAGGGCAGAGAAAGAAGACTGAAGAAGCCCCATAGAAAACACGCATCCTATAACATGTATTTGCCAAGAGCAATGCTGCCCTTCATACAGTTGAAGTGGAGATTAGGAACCCATGACACAATGTCTTAGGAAAAAAAACACAGAAGAAATATTTGTCAGCAGGTCCATTTCTGGCTTCTGCTTTGGATTTATTTTTAAATAAAGCAAGTCTTATTAAAGTCATTAGCCTAGCTGTGAGAGTTTTGCCACTGATTCTGGAGTCCCCAAGACAATAGAGCACATGTTGAATAAAAAGATAATTCTGAGCCTCCATGCTTCTCTAGGGTGCTTTTTTAGTACATGCTTATAGCCCAAATTCATAAGTGTTGGCTAATGTAATGTTTTAATTGCTTCTGCTTCTCTGTATGCCATGATAGAATGCAAGCCATAACACTGATTAATTTTACATTTTGCTTAAACAATATAAAATCCTTTCCATCTTTTCTTTTAATCATGCAGTACTTTTTGAGTATATTCTTTTTAGATTTTGTTTAGTAATAGGTGCTGATACTCATATATTGATGAATACTAAAGTGTTTGCCCTACCCTTTCCTTCAACCCATGTCAGTTCCCTCTATCTCTATGAATTTGTGGTCATACTAAGTGAAACCACTAACTCAGGAACACTTATTTAAGGGGATTTTTAATAGTAATCTGATATAAAGGAGCCAACATTCTGGGCTAACTCATTGTATTATATACTATCAGTGCATATATAATCACTGAATTTATCAGGTCATGACTTGTAATGAGGAGATAATTAGCCATATTCCTCTTTAGAGTTGGAGAAGGCAATGGCACCCCACTCCAGTACTCTTGACTGGAAAATCCCACGGATGGAGGAGCCTGGTAGGCTGCAGTCCATGGGGTCACAAAGAGTCAGACACTTACTGAGCGACTTCACTTTCACTTTTCACTTTCATGCATTGGAGAAGGAAATGGCAACCCGCTCCAGTGTTCTTGCCTGGAGAATCCCAGGGACGGCGGAGCCTGGTGAGTGTGGAAAAGCTCTGGGCCTCTCTGAAAAATCATTGATGAAGTTGTAAATAATTGACTAAATTTTGAGGGAAAGCACTGTGTTGGCATGTATCAACATTTTAAGTATGCATGTTCTATGACTAGCATCCATGCCTAGGAATCTGCCCTACTGAGACGCTCACATTATGTACACCAATGAATGTTCAATTCTCCAGTATGGCTTATAACAGCCAAAAATTAAGGGAAACATCTAAATGTTTATTATGAACAAAGTGATCAATAAGCCTCGAGACAGCCACACTTTGGATTATTCTGTACCTACTAAAATACTAATAGACGGTTGATAGTACAAAGCTAATAGAAAGAGCCCAAGACATGTTGGTCAACAAGGTGGTAGCTTCCCTGCTGGCTCAGATGGTAAAGAATCTGCCTGCAATGCAGGAAACCCAGGTTTGATCCCTGGGTCGGGAAGATTCCCTGAAGAAGGAAATAGCAACTCACTCCAATATTTTGCCTGGATAATCCCATAGACAGAGGAGCCTGAAGGTCTACAGTCCATGGGGCTGCAAAGAGTCAGATACGACTGAGGGAGTAACATATGGTAAAACAATGCATATGGTATGACCCCCTTTATATGAAAATATATATATATTTGTATACATTTGTACATATTTGTAATTTTATAGCAGAGAAGGCAATGGCAGCCCACTTCAGTACTCTTGCCTGGAAAACCCATGGGCAGAGGAGCCTGGTAGGCTGCAGTCCATGGGGTAGCAAAGAGTCGGACATGACTGAGCGACTTCACTTTCAATTTTCACTTTCATGCATTGGAGAAGGAAATGGCAACCCACTCCAGTGTTCTTGCCTGGAGAATGCCAGGGACAGGGGAGCCTGGTGGGCTGCTGTCTATGGGGTTGCACAGAGTTGGACAGGACTAAAGCGACTTAGCAGCAGCAGCAGTAATTTTATAGAAAGGGGATTGGAAGGATGTACAGAAGATTATCAATTCTGGTTATTTCTGGGGAGCAAAGGGGTTGAATAAAGAAGATCTTTAGCACTTTGCTGAGATAAATTTTACAATTTGAATCTTTTATATGAAAATGCATTCATGCATTAATGTCTTAGATCTAACTTTTTTTCTGGTTCAAAATAAAAGAGTGCATAATTTTTACTTTTAAATAATAAATGGCATCTGTGGGCATAAATTGATAGAAAATAAGAAATATCAGGAAGATAAAGCAGAAGAAAGGGTTCTTTATAGCTAAATATGTTACCAAACAGCACACACACACACACACACATGCACTCACACCTTCATTCAACTTCATTCAATCACTTATCCAACTGATATTTATTATGTGCTTACAACTTGTCAGTGCTAAGATAAATATATAAGTGCATACATGCAAAACTTCAAACACTGAGGGAATAATGAACTGAAGATTAAATTGATGTCCTATTTACTTCTACCAAAGTCATGGATATAGAAGGGGGCCCTTGTGCATGGGGAGGAAATTAATTCTGTCTAAGATTTACACAGTAAACCACAGGAGGCAGTTTTGGGTGTCATTGGGTGGAGGTAAAGGAATTAATCTTGGGTTCTCGTCTGTAAGATAACTGGCAATATGACCAGTTATAACTATACAGACAGATACCAAGAAGGGAAGGAGAGGTGATTCAGTAAGTGGGTATGACTCTACACCAAAAAGTTGGGAACCTGATTTTCATGATACTTCTCAGCTTTACCAAATAAGATCCTGGCTTGAATTTCAATGTTAAGGAAATTATTCCATAATAAGACCCATTTGACTTACAAGTTTGTAAACTCATTAAATTTATTTTCATGTTTTTGTTTTAAAATTTTTTATGTTGTAATATAGTTGATTTACAATGTTGTATGAGTTTCAGGTATATATCAAAGTGATTCAGTTATACATATGCATGTATCTATTCTTTATTAAATTCCTTTCCCATTTAGGTTATTAAAGAGTACTGAGTAAGCGTTCCCTGTTTTATATGGTAGATCCTTGTTATAAACTATTAAGTTTAGTAGTAGTTTGTAAGTAGACATTTTGCAAGTTCTGGGGAGGCAGAAAGAGAGTAGTATGAGGGTGGAGCCTGAGGCACTATTACACCTTCAAGAGAATCAGACACACAAGATGAGCCAGGAGTTCACTCCTTCCACATTTTAAGTTTATATCACTCTGTATGTGGAGAAAGGGTTTTTATAAATATTCTATCACACACTTTTCATAGCTACATTATGAGATAACAATTACCATACGCTGTTGCTGCTGCTAAGTCGCTTCAGTTGTGTCCCACTCTGTGCGACCCCATAGACGGCAGCCCACCAGGCTTCCCATCCCTGGGATTCTCCATGCAAGAACACTGGAGTGGGTTGCCATTTCCTTCTCCAATGCATGAAAGTGAAAAGTGAAAGTGAAGTCGCTCAGTCATGTCTGACTCTTTTCGACCCCAATGGACTGCAGCCCACCAGGCTCCTCTGTCCATGGGATTTTCCAGTCAAGAGTACTGGAGTGGGGTGCCATTGCCTTCTCCACAATTACCATATATTGAGGGTCTAATATGTACTTTATCATACTGAGGGTCTAATATGTGCTTTATCATACCAGCTGCTTACATAAACTATCTCACTTAATCATCACAATCGCCCTGCCAGTACATATTATTACCATGTTTCAGTGGAGGAAACGGAGGCCCAGAGGTGCCTGGCAAATTGCCTGTGTCATCACACAGCAGAATTAAGATGCCAAACAATGTTTATCTAATTCAAAGGCAATGTATAGTCTGCTAAAAGAAGAAGAGGAAGACCAAGACGATAGGAAAGAAGGGAGGGAAGGAACACACTTGTCAGTCTCATTATTTCATGGGTTTAATATTGAGGACTGAGTTTGCCAGGGTCTCAACTAGTGAGTGGCAAAACCCAGAACAAAGCTCATGTCCTCAAAGTGTTCTTCCCACGGTGCCTCTCCTGGCTCTCCAGTGTCAGGGAATAATGAGACCATGATAAATCTGACAATTCATTATGTCTCGTTTTACATCTGTATATCTTCTCTAAACCAATACCGGAAGGGTAAAAAAGTGATTCAAAATATTTTTTATCTCTCCCTGATAGAAATAGATTTTCTCAATCAAGCTATAATGCAGAAGTGAACAAACTATGTATTATACATTCAGATTACACAGAGCAATAAATAATTCTCAAAGGAAATAAGCAATGATTTCCAAAAATTCAATTGACATCCCAAATTAGATCTACATAAGAAGATCAGCCAATTAACTCTGCCAACCGCTCTTTCTATTTTGCTATTCTCACTTGCATTCTAAAATTTTGTTTATATAATTACTTCAGAACCATAGGGGAAGTAAGCGCATTTCTGTCTTTTAGGGAATAATTGTCTTGTTCAAAGGGCAGCTATTCTATCCACAAATATGAAAAAGATGCAGAAGAAGAATAACAAATAATTCCTTGTATTATGAGAGAAAATTGCTTCAGGTTGCAAAAGGAAGAAAAGGTTAGGAAGATTAACTAAAATGATCTAATCATTTGCTCAGATAAATGTTGGAGAAAAAGGAAATAGAGTTGGTTTCTGGTTTCTCCTTCCTAAAACAATAACCCACAGAGGTGAGTGAAGGAAGAGGTAGCCCTGTAATGGATTCCTTATGTGGAAATTTAGGAATATCCATCACCCAGCATTGGGGAAAAGGGCCAATGTTATGTTCCTACCTACACATCTTCAAAATCCCTTTTCCTTAAGACAAAGTCACACTTTGCCTAAAGAAGTAACCAGTTAGCCCCCAAAAATGTTTTGATACCCATATGTTCATGGAAGTCCTATATGTAATAGCTGGAAGTTACTAAACACAAGAGAATGACTAAATAAAATAAGGGTGCAAATATGTGTCATATTTCTTAATCCTTAGATGCTATCTATGGCAAGGTGCAACCCTATAAGTTTCTTTGAGGGGAAAAAGATACAGTATATTACATATTCATCGAATTTTTTATTAACTAACATTGCAATTTGCGTGTAGAATTACACACTCTTACAACTGAGGTTGAGTCTTTTTTACTCTTCTAGGGTAAAGTTATATCTGGGTCCTGTGGTCCAGGGCAGTCTGTATGGCTCAGCAGGAACATATGGCTTATCTCACCCAGGCCTATTCAGTTTCTGGGTATCTGAAAAAGAATCCGAGTTCTGTCTGCATTTTCTCTTTGGTTAAACTCAAAGTTCTTCTTTTCTGTCCTGAATTACTCACACTGTATATTAAATAGCTTCTCTTCAAAGCAATTTGGAAGTTTCTGACAGAGACGTTCAATGCCTGAGTGATAGACCATCACAATGCATAAATCAGGCACATCTATGCTACCAGCTTTGAAAATGCTGTGATCTACTCTAAAGAATTTGACAATTTCTGCTGCCTTTAATTCCATGACTCAGGGTATGGCCTACTTTCTTCTGCATACACAGTAGCTTTTCCTTTCAAAGTCCAATCACACTGTGATATTTTTGAAGTCATCAGAAAATCATTAAGAGTCCATATTTAAGCTAAATATTTAAGTTAAAATTCAAATGTATTTGCTGTTCCCAAATCTACTGAGATTATACTCAAATGGACAGGTATTTCCCCTCTAGACAGAAATCCATCGTCTCAGGTAATGACAACAATGTTTTACAATGTACTTCTCTGTCTGGCTGCTTGCATGTTCCTTTGTTGCGGATCATTTTGCATTTACTAATTTCAGAAGCATTAAAAAGTTTTTTTAATTCTTAGAATACAAAAAAAAAATCAGTAGTAGAATCTCATTCAACTATTTTTTAAAATTTTATTTATTTATTTATTTTTGACTGTGCTGGGTCTTCTTTGCTGCACGGGCTTTTCTCTAGTTGCGGCAAGCAGGGCCTCCTCTCTCCTGATGCTCCGGCTTCCTATCGCAGTGGCTTCTCTTGTTGCGGGGCTCAGGCTCTAGGACACATGAACTTCACTAATTGTGGCACATGAGCTCAGCAGTTGAGGCCCTTGGGTTGTATAGCAGAGGCACAATAGTTGTGGCACGCAGGCTTTGTTGTTCTGCAGCATGTGGGATCTTCCCAGATCAGGGATTGAACCCCTATCTCCTGCACTGGCAGGCAGATTCTTTACCACTGAGTCACCAGGGAAGCCATTAACCATTTTTAAAAGATATATTTAAAGATTGTCGACCACAGGTGAAAGTATTCACTTACCAGCTATTGGACCTGGGGTGACTTACAAGCTTCTCTATTGAAATCATATTATCTACAACAGAGGGCTTTCATGAAGATTAAATGAAATGAGGCAAAGATTCTCAAAGCGTAATCCCTGGATCAGCAGCATCTGCATCATCTGGGCATTTGTTAGAAGTGTGTTTTCTAACAGCAACTTCAACTGACTTTGATGCACGCTAAAGATTATGAAAGATTATGCACGCTAAAACTGTGAAAGAAGAGAAGCAAAAAGCAAAGGAGAAAAGGAAAGATATAATCATCTGAAAGCACAGTTCCAAAGAATAGCAAAAAGGTATAAGAAAGCTTTCCTCAAAGATCAATGCAAAGAAATAGAGGAAAACAACAGAATGGGAAAGACTAGAGATCTCTTCAAGAAAATTAGAGATACCAAGGGAACATTTCATGCAAAGATGGGATCGATAAAGGACAGAAATGGTATGGATCTAACAGAAGCAGAAGATATTAAGAAGAGGTGGCAAGAATACACAGAAGAACTGTACAAAAAAGATCTTCACGACCCAGATAATCACGATGGTGTGATCACTGACCTAGAGCCAGACATCCTGGAATGTGAAGTCAAGTGGGCCTTAGAAAGCATCACTACGAACAAAGCTAGTGGAGGTGATGGAATTCCAGTTGAGCTATTTCAAATCCTGAAAGATGATGCTGTGAAAGTGCTGCACTCAATATGCCAGCAAATTTGGAAAACTCAGCAGTGGCCACAGGACTGGAAAAGGTCAGTTTTCATTCCAATCCCAAAGAAAGGCAATGCCAAAGAATGCTCAAACTACCGCACAATTGCACTCATCTCACATGCTAGTAAAGTAATGCTCAAAATTCTCCAAGCCGGGCTTCAGCAATACGTAAACCGTGAACTTCCTGATGTTCAAGCTGGTTTTAGAAAAGGCAGAGGAACCAGAGATCAAATTGCCAACATCTGCTGGATCATGGAAAAAGCAAGAGAGTTCCAGAAAACATCTATTCCTGCTTTATTGACTATGCCATAGCCTTTGACTGTGTGGATCACAACAAACTGTGGAAAATTCTGAAAGAAATGGGAATACCAGACCACCTGACCTGCCTCTTGAGAAACCTATATGCAGGTCAGGAAGCAACAGTTAGAACTGGACATGGAACAACAGACTGGTTCCAAATAGGAAAAGGAGTATGTCAAGGCTGTATATTGTCACCATGCTTATTTAACTTCTATGCAGAGTACATCATGAGAAACGCTGGGCTAGAAGAAGCACAAGCTGGAATCAAGATTGCCGGGAGAAATATCAATAACCTCAGATATGCAGATGACACCACCCTTATGGCAGAAAGTGAAGAGGAACTAAAAAGCCTCTTGATGAAAGTGAAAGTGGAGAGTGAAAAAGTTGGCTTAAAGCTCAACATTCAGAAAACTAAGATCATGGGATCTGGTCCCATCACTTCATGGGAAATAGATGGGGAAACAGTGGGAACAGTGGCTGACTTTATTTTTTTGGGCTCCAAAATCACTGCAGATGGTAACTGCAGCCATATTATTAAAAGACGCTTACTCCTTGGAAGGAAAGTTATGTCCAACCTAGTTAGTATATTCAAAAGCAGAGACATTACTTTGCCAACAAAGGTCCGTCTAGTCAAGGCTATGGTTTTCCCTGTGGTCGTGTATGGTTGTGAGAATTGGACTGTGAAGAAGGCTGAGCACCAAAGAATTGCTGCTTTTGAACTGTGGTGTTGGAGAAGACTCTTGAGAGTCCCTTGGACTGCAAGGAGATCCAACCAGTCCATCCTAAAGGGGATCAGCCCTGGGTGTTCTTTGGAAGGAATGATGCTAAAGCTGAAACTCCAGTACTTTGGCCACCTCATGCGAAGAGTTGACTCATTGGTAAAGACTCTGATGCTGGGAGGGATGGGGGGCAGGAGGAGAAGGGGACGACAGAGGATGAGATGGCTGGATGGCATCACTGACTCGATGGACGTGAGTCTGGGTGAACTCTGGGAGTTGGTGATGGACAGGGAGGCCTGGCATGCTGCAATTCATGGGGTCGCAAAGAGTCGGACATGACTGAGCGACTGAACTGAACTGAACTGAACTGAAAGATTATGAACCATTGGGATAAAGCATTAAAAGCATCTAGCACATAGTTATAATCATAGCTACCAACGTCTAAATGCATAGCAAGTAAAAGCATTCTGTAGGTATTTTCCATGCCTAATGCTACTTAGTAATCAATAATCCATTGCGTAGTACTGCATTCATTTTTAAATGAGGAAACTAAGGCCCAGAGAAGTTAAGGAGCCTAGGTTTGTTCTGTACTTCAATTTCTCATTTGGAGAGATCCGTGTTATAAGCCACAGACAGATTTAATCAGAAGTTTATATATCAGTCTCACTGAGTTTACTGCCTTGGCAATGGCACCCCACTCCAGTACTCTTGCCTGGAAAATCTCATGGACGGAGGAGCCTGGTGAGCTGCAGTCCATGGGGTCGCTAGGAGTCGGACATG
The DNA here is from genome assembly GCF_002263795.3 of Bos taurus. Lineage (NCBI taxonomy): Eukaryota > Metazoa > Chordata > Mammalia > Artiodactyla > Bovidae > Bos > Bos taurus. Next base: position 107,999,596 of record NC_037328.1, on the reverse strand, counting down.
ACTGAGGGACTTCACTTTGACTTTTCACTTTCATGCTTTGGAGAAGGAAATGGCAACCCACTCCAGTGTTCTTGCCTGGAGAATCCCATGGACAGAGGAGCCTGGTGGGCTGCTGTCTATGGGGTCGCACAGAGTCAGACACGACCGAAGCGACTTAGCAGCAGCAGCAGCTGAGAAGGAAAGGGACTTCCCTGGGGTCAAATAGTTCATGTAAGAGCCTGAACTAGGACTGAAATCATGAAACTTCTAGTCTGGGACTATTTCCATCACACCATCACAGGTTTAGACACTCTGATTTCAAAGTAATGGATGGATACACATGAAATGTCACTCTTGGAATATGTGTTTTGTTCCTGGGGAAAACACTTTTTCCCCTAGAATACTCAAGGACCTCAGATATGTGCCAGGGCATTTCAAACTGTTCTCTCCACTGCCCACTGATATTAAGATTTATATTGTTGACATTCCTTAAGTGTTTAGCTCATTGACTGCATCAGATGTTATTTTTCCTTGAAAACAAGTATTATTTTATGTCCTAAAGAAAAAGTAAACCAAAATGGTATTGACCCCCATGTCTGCTATTAAGCTATAATTTTTGGCAGCTTTTTAGTAGCAGAGTATTTGCCTATAGAGCAAATTATTATTTGCTGCTACTGCTAAGTCGCTTCAGTCGTGTCCGACTCTGTGCGACCCCATAGACGGAAGCCCACCAGGCTCCCCCACCCCTGGGATTCTCCAGGCAAGAACACTGGAGTGGGTTGCCATTTCCTTCTCCAATGCATGAAAGTGAAAAGCGAGAGTGAAGTTGCTCAGTCATGTCCGACTCTTAGCGACCCCATGGACTACAGCCTACCAGGCTCCTCCATCCATGGGATTTTCCAGGCAAGAGTACTAGAGTGGGGTGCCATTGCCTTCTCCTTTTGACTTATGCTGCTGCTGCTGCTAAGTCACTTCAATCATGTCCGACTCTGTGGACCCCATAGACGGTAGCCCAGCAGGCTGTTATTTGGGGGATTGCCTAAAAAGCAAATTGTTATTTGGGGGATTGCCCTCAACCCCACTTCTCATCATTTTATCATATCCATATGTATTGAATTGTTTATTTACAAATTAACGTTGGGCTACTTGTGTAAGCCAACACAGGTCTCAATCACATTAGGTATTTAATGTTTATTTCTTTTAATCAGGTAATTATTAGTGATTTTTTGATAGGGTTATACAAAAATGCTTATTAAGTATAAAGTTTGGGATTTTTCAGGAAAGCAGAGTTTATAAATTCAGTATTTTCCTGGAAAATCTCAGCCATCTAGGGCCAGGACAAAGTGATATTTTGTACTCTGGGGAGGAAGCTGTATTGCTTGTTCAGTGTTCAAACAATGAAAAACTCATGGACTATGACATCTGATTCTGGCTGTGTTCTCGCTTATGCTGTGACTTTCAAAGCTTCAGTTCAGTTGCTCAGTCGTGTCTGACTCTTTGCGACCCCATGAATCACAGCACGCCAGGCTTCCCTGTCCACCACCAACTCCCGGAGTTCACTCAGACTCACGTCCATCGAGTCAGTGATGCCATCCAGCCATCTCATCCTCTGTCGTCCCCTTCTCCTCCTGCCCCCAATCCCTCCAAGAATCAGGGTCTTTTCCAATGAGTCAGTTCCTCTCATCAGGTGGCCAAAGTATTGCAGTTTCAGCTTCAGCATCAGTCCTTCCAATGAACACCCAAGACTGATCTCCTTTAGGATGGACTAGTTGGATCTCCTTGCAGTCCGAGGGACTCTCAAGAGTCTTCTCCAACACCACAGTTCAAAAGCAGCAATTCTTCGGTGCTCAGCTTTCTTCACAGTCCAACTCTCACATCCGTATATGACCACTGGAAAAACCATAGCCTTGACTAGACAGACCTTTGTTGGCAAAGTAATATCTCTGCTTTTGAATATACTATCTAGGTTGGTCATAACTTTCCTTCCAAGGAGTAAGCATCTTTTAATTTCATGGCTGCAGTCACCATCTGCAGTGATTTTGGAGCCCAAAAAAATAAAGTCTGACATTGTTTCCACTGTTTCCCCATCTATTTGCCATGAAGTGATGGGACCGGATGCCATGGTCTTAGTTTTCTGAATGTAGAGCTTTAAGCCAACTTTTTCACTCTCCTCTTTCACTTTCATCAAGAGGCTATTTAGTTCCTCTTCACTTTCTGCCATAAGAGTGGTGTCATCTGCATATCTGAGGTTATTGATATTTCTCCTGGCAATCTTGATTCCAGCTTGTGCTTCTTCCAGCCCAGCGTTTCTCATGATGTACTCTGCATAGAAGTTAAATAAGCAGGGTGACAATATACAGCCTTGACATACTCCTTTTCCTATTTGGAACCAGTCTGTTGTTCCATGTCCAGTTCTAACTGTTGCTTCCTGACCTGCATATAGGTTTCTCAAGAGGCAGGTCAGGTGGTCTGGTATTCCCATCTCTGTCAGAATTTTACAGTTTATTGTGATCCACACAATCAAAGTCTTTGGCATAGTCAATAAAGCAGAAATAGATGTTTTTCTGGAACTCTCTTGCTTTTTCAGTGATCCAGCAGATGTTGGCAATTTGATCTCTGGTTCCTCTGCCTTTTCTAAATCCAGCTTGAACATCTGGAAGTTCACGATTCACGTATCGCTGAAGCCCGGCTAGGAGAATTTTGAGCATTACTTTACTAGCATGTGAGATGACTGCAATTGTGCGGTAGTTTGAGCATTCTTTAGCATTGCCTTTCTGACATTTTCCAGTCCTATGGCCACTGCTGAGTTTTCCAAATTTGCTGGCATATTGAGTGCAGCACTTTCACAGCATCATCTTCCAGGATTTGAAATAGCTTAACTGGAATTCCATCACCTCCACTAGCTTTGTTCGTAGTGATGCTTTCTAAGGCCCACTTGACTTCACATTCTAGGATGTCTGGCTCTAGGTAAGTGATCACACCATCATGATTATCTGGGTCGTGAAGCTCTTTTTTGTACAGTTCTTCTGTGTATTCTTGCCACCTCTTCTTAATATCTTCTGCTTCTGTTAGGTCCATATCATTTCTGTCCTTTATCGATCCCATCTTTGCATGAAATGTTCCCTTGGTATCTCTAATTTTCTTGAAGAGATCTCTAGTCTTTCCCATTCTGTTGTTTTCCTCTGTTTCTTTACATTGATCTCTGAGGAAAGCTTTCTTATCTCTCCTTGATATTCTTTGGAACTGTGCATTCAGACGCTTTTATCTCTCCTTTTCTCCTTTGCTTTTTGCTTCTCTTCTTTTCACAGCTATTTGTAAGGCCTCCTCAGACAGCCATTTTGCTTTTTTGCATTTCTTTTCCATGGGGATGGTCTTGATCCCTGTCTCCTGTAAAATGTCACGAACCTCCATCCATAGTTCATCAGGCACTCTATCAGATCTAGGCCCTTAAATCTATTTCTCACTTCCACTGTGTAATCATTAGGGATTTGATTTAGGTCATACCTGAATGGTCTAGTGGTTTTCCCTACTTTCTTCAATTTAAGTCTGAATTTGGCAATAAGGAGCTCATGATCTGAGCCACAGTCAGCTCCTGGTCTTGTTTTTGCTGACTGTATAGAGCTTCTCCATCTTTGGCTGCAAAGAATATAATCAGTCTGATTTCGGTGTTGACCATCTGGTGATGTCCATGTGTAGAGTCTTCTCTTGTGTTGTTGGAAGAGGGTGTTTGCTATGACCAGTGCGTTCTCTTGGCAAAACTCTATTAGCCTTTGCCCTGCTTCATTCCTTGCTCCAAGGCCAAATTTGCCTGTTACTCCAGGTGTTTCTTGACTTCCTACCCTTGCATTCCAGTCCCCTATAATGAAAAGGACATCTTTTTTGGGTGTTAGTTCTAAAAGGTCTCATAGGTCTTCATAGAACCATTCAACTTCAGCTTCTTCAGCGTTACTGGTTGGGGCATAGGCTTGGATTACTGTGATATTAAATGGTTTGCCTTGGAAACAAACAGAGATCATTCTGTCATTTTTGAGATTGCATCCAAGTACTGCATTTCAGACTCTTTTGTTCACCATGATGGCTACTCCATTTCTTCTAAGGGATTCCTGCTCACAGTAATAGATATAATGGTCATCTGAGTTAAATCCACCCATTCCAGTCCATTTTAGTTCGCTGATTCCTAGAATGTCGCCGTTCACTCTTGCCACCTCCTGTTTGACCACTTCCAATTTGCCTTGATTCATGGACCTGACATTCCAGGTTCCTATGCAATATTGCTCTTTACAGCATCGGACCTTGCTTCTATCACCAGTCACATCTACAACTGGGTATTGTTTTTGCTTTGGCTCCATCCCTTCATTCTTTCTGGAGTTATTTCTCCACTGATCTCTAGTAGCATATTGGGCACTTACCGACCCGGCAAGTTCCCCTTTCAGTATCCTATCATTTTGCCTTTTCATGCTGTTCATGGGGTTCTCAAGGCAAGAATACTGAAGTGGTTTACCATTCCCTTCTCTAATGGACCACATTCTGTCAGACCTCTCCACCATGACCCTCCCATCTTGGGTGGCCCCACACGGCATGGCTTAGTTTCACTGAGTTAGACAAGGCTGTAGTCCGTGTGATCAGACTGGCTAGTTTTCTGTGATTATGGTTTCAGTGTGTCTGCCCCCTGATGCCCTCTCGCAACACCTACGTCCTTCTTGGGTTTCTCTTACCTTGAATGTGGAGTCTCTCTTCATGGCTGCTCCAGCAAAGCTCAGCCACTGCGCCTTACCTTGGACAAGGGGTATCTCCTCATGGCCACCCCTCCCGACCTTGGACGTGGAGTAGCTCCTCTCGGCCCTCCTGCGCCTGCGCAGCCACCGTCCCTTGGACGTGGGGTTGCTCCTCTCGGCCGCCTCAAAGCTTACTGCCCCCCAAATGGAGACGTTTATTTCCTTATGTATTAAAAAAGATGGTAAATAGGTGCCCGATTTTATAGTATAGAAGCTAAAAATAAAAATTCTGTAGCATCAATAATTTAGGACAGATTCATTTATTTATTTATTTAAAGTCCTGTCATCCCAAACCTTACCATTTTCCTAAAAAGCGCATTCACATTTTGTCTCTGAAAAGGAATACAATGGAGACTTGTCTAATTACCACTCGACCAGGGTGACCAGAAAAACAGTGTCAGCATTTGAAATATGGTGTAAGACTATGGACTTCCATTTATGTCTTAATTACTCTCACAATATATGCAAATAAATATTGTATACTTTTGACTAAATCTTAGAAGTTTCTACTAGTAAACCATGTGGTATAGCCAAATGATACTTTTTTTTTCACTAGAGTATTGTTCTTTTGTCCATTTCACATACAGCAATTCTAACAGTTAATGATCACTTATAAGACTAATATACTATCTACTCTGTCTTCCTAGTTGATAAATTAATTCATTTGAAGAACTAAGCACTTCATAGTAGCACTGTAGGGTTTTTTTTGTAGTTGTTTTTTTTTTAAAGCATTTTATATACATGATTATTTGCTTCTTACATGAAATCTATTAGCTAGTATGGAGAAGGAAATGGCAACCCACTCCAGTATTCTTGCCTGGAAAATTCCATGGCCGGAAAGCGGGCTACAGTCCATGGAGTCACAGAGTCAGACACGACTGAGCACATCAGCAGCATTAGCTGAGTAGTATTCATTAGTATTCATTCAGCATTCATTAGTATGATGAAAACAGGGCTTCTCATTGTACTGATGAGGAAACTGAATGAGTGTCAGACTTGCTCACTATCACACAGCAAGTTTTGACTCAGGTCTCCCGACAGTTAAACCATTTCAAATTTCAATAGTATTTTTTTGGTTTATTTTATTTTATTTTATTTTTAAACTTTACAATATTGCATTAGTTTTGCCAAATATCGAAATGAATCCGCCACAGGTATACCTGTGTTCCCCATCCTGAACCCTCCTCCCTCCCCATACCCTCCCTTTGTGTCGTCCCAGTGCACCAGCCCCAATAGATTATCATTAACCGTAAGTCAGTCCACTGTCCCTTCCACTAATTATTTCCACTATCAAACTTGATAAAGAATATTTTCAGTTTGTAGAAATCCAGCAAATGTAAATTTCGGTTCATTCAGTTCAGCCGCTCAGGCGTGTCCAATTCTTTGCGACCCCATGAACCACAGCATGCCAGGCCTCCCTGTCCATCACCAACTCCGAGTTTACCCAAACTCATGTCCATTGAGTTGATGATGCCATCTAACCATCTCATCCTCTGTTGTCCCCTTCTCCTCCTGCCCTCAATCTTTCCCAACATCAGGGTCTTTTCAAATGAGTCAGCTCTTCGCATCAGATGGCCAAAATATTGGAGTTTCAGCTTCAACATCAGTCCTTCCAATGATACACTCAGGACTGATCTCCTTTAGGATGGATTGGTTGGATCTCCTTGCAGTCCAAGGGACTCTCAAGAGTCTTCTCCAGCACCACAGTTCAAAAGCATCAATTCTTCGGCACTCAGCTTCCTTTATAGCCCAACTCTCACATCCATACATGACTACTGGAAAAACCATAGCCTTGACTAGACAGACCTTTGTTGACAAAGTAACATCTCTGTTTTTTAATATGCTGTCTAGGTTGGTCATAACTTTCCTTCTAAGGAGTAAGCGTCTTTTAATTTCATGGCTGCAATCACCGTCATCTATTTCTGCTTTATTGACTATGCCAAAGACTTTAATTGTGTGGATCACAATAAACTGTGGAAAATTCTGAGAGACATGGGAATACCAGACAACCTGACCTGCCTCTTGAGAAACCTATATGCAGGTCAGGAAGCAACAGTTAGAACTGGACATGGAACAACAGACTGGTTCCAAATAGGAAAAGGAGTACATCAAGGCTGTATATTGTCACCCTGCTTATTTAACTTCTATGCAGAGTACACCATGAGAAACTCTGGGCTGGATGAAGCACAAGCTGGAATCAAGATTGCCAGGAGAAATATCAATAACCTCAGATATGCAGATGACACCACCCTTATGGCAGAAAGTGAAGAACAACTGAAGAGCCTCTTGATGAAAGTGAAAGAGGAGAGTGAAAAAGTTGGCTTAAAGCTCAACATTCAGAAAATGAAGATCATGGCATCTGGTCCCATCACTTCATGGGAAATAGATGGGGAAACAGTGGAAACAGTAGCTGACTTTATTTTGGGGGGCTCCAAAATCACTGCAGATGGTGATTGCAGCCATTAAGAAGAGGTGGCAAGAATACACAGAAGATACAAAAAAAAATCTTCACAACCCAGATAATCACTAAGGTGTGATCACTCACCTAGAGCCAGACATCCTGGATGTGAAGTCAAGTGGGACTTAGGAAGTATCACTATGAACAAAGCTGGTGGAGGTGATGGAATTCCAGTTGAGCTTTTTCAAATCCTAAAAGATGATGCTGTGAAAGTGCTGCACTCAATATGCCAGCAAATTTGGAAAACTCAGCAGTGGCCCCAAGACTGGAAAAGGTCAGTTTTCATTCCAATCCCAAAGAAAGGCAATGCCAAAGAATGCTCAAACTACTACATAATTGCATTCATTTCACACACTAATAAAGTAATGCTCAAAATTCTCCAAGCCAGGCTTCCGCAGTACGTGAACTGTGAACTTCAGGTGTTCAAGCTGGTTTTAGAAAAAGCAGAGGAACCAGAGATCAAATTGCCAACATTCACTGGATCATCGAAAAAGCCAGAGTTCCAGAAAAACTTCTATTTCTGCTTTATTGACTATGCCAAAGCCTTTGACTGTGTGGATCACAATGTAAATTTGAGTGAAATTAAATTTAATAGTGGAGTTAACATGTAAGTACAAAAGGGAAAAAGAAGTCTCCTAGTCAACTACTGAGCCCATCTCAAATTTGCATGGGATATGACACACCAACCTGTGATAGTGGTTACTTCCAGGGAGAGGAAAAACAGCTGAGACAGACTTCAGTGCATCCGTAATGTACTTTGTGTGTTTGTGTGAGTAAGTGTGTGTGTGTGCACACACGTGGGCAGGGTACAGAATGGATATCTGTTGTGTTGTTTACATATTAATGGGCCTAACAGGTGATTATAGAGTTAGGAAAGAAGTAGGGTGAAGGACCGTAAGTGACTTTCTTTTCTTCCCAAATGTCTAACCAAAGGAGTCATAGAGGGCAGACATACAGTGAAGCAGACATGCAGACATACAGCTTTATAGCTGACAGGATCTGGGTACGCACACATGCCTTAAATATGTGGTCCCAGTGGCCTTTCTATCATTTACCTCTTAATTAGGCAGATTGACTTGCCCAGATACAGGCTCCCTGCACAGTGGCAGAGCAGCCCCTGTAGACTTACTCTTGGAGGATGGGCAGAAAACACAAGCACACAGGCTGACTCTAAGAAAAGGCACTCTGAAAGGGGCTAAATGGAGCATGGTCAGTTCCTCCTCTATGCTCACCAATCACACTAGTGGTGCCTTCTTCCCTGGGGAGACACTGGAAATGCCTCTTGTACTTTTCCTTCCTCAGGAGTGTATTATTCCTTTGCTCCTTGGAAACATGGAGGAGTCTTGGAGGTGAAGTGTTTCTCCCTGATATTAATCAAGGTTTGGGGGCAGAGGAATAGTATCCCTTATGCACAGGTGACTTCCCTAGGCTGAGTGTTATTTGCAGGTGCCTCCCATTATTTGGGAGGATGGTGACTGTCTTTTTTTTTTTTAACAGCTCATAGACTTTTTATTTGTTTGTTCCTTTCTTTTTGGAGAAGTCCAAAATAGATGAGGCAGTATGAAACCGTGGACCCTCCTAACTTGAATCTGTGGCATAGAGTTTGTTTTCCTTTCATTAGTCTTTACCATACACAGTGAATAATAGTGAAGACTTAGTAACATAACCATATAGATTTCAAATTCTGATATTTATAGATATTATTTTCTTAATGCATGCATATATTTCTCTAGCAATGTCATAAAGTTTCAGGCACCACTACAGTATATCTGAAATCTGACTGGAAGCTGTGAGAAGATCTTCCTGACCTCCTGGAGTCGGTCTGACAGGACCAGCCTCACCCCAACCCTTTCATATGGTATTCCGAGTGTTAGCCATTTGTGGCATGGCTCTCAAGGAAAAAAAATGAGCGTGGAGAATTTTACTAGGTGAACTTTCTTCTGACAAATAACACCAATTATACCCCTTCAACACTCAGTTAATACAACATTCTCAATTTGATGTCTCCAAAAATCATTCAGAATTTACAGAAGCCTCCCTAGCCATATAAAAGTAATTGGCTGAATATTTGCTGAGTAACAAGTAGGTACCAGGCACCATAGATTAAAAAGAGGCATAACAGGATTGTTGAGGTTGTTGAGGAATTCATGGTGTAGATAGGGAGAAAATTGTAAAAGTGAATAATTGGTTACAAAGTGGAAGACGAGAATGAAAGATAGGTTGATATGCAAGACCTTCTATGCTTAAATGAAAGAAATGCAAGACCTTCTGTGCTTCACTGAAAGTTTGTACTTGGCCCTTTAGCCACTAGCAATTCATCATAGACTATTAAGGAAAGGAGAGACTGTTCAGATTAGTGTTTTGGGACTGTTTAGGGTCACAGAGCACAACGGACGGGGGTGAGAGAAAGGAGCAGCATACCAGTAATTGGGGAGAAAGATGATAGGGGCTCAAACCCAGGCAATTAAAAGATGAAATTGCCACTTTCGTAGTTTTAAAATCATGATTAGAAAACACAAGTTCTATACTAAAGATTAGAAGTGTCAAGAAGAAATAACATGAAAAGTCTTTAACTTGGGGGCTACCCAGAAATTATTTTGCCAAAATTCTTCTCTAATAGCATATCTCACATCTAAAACTAGAACCAAGTCCCACCTGCCATGGAATTAAAGGTTTCTGTCATTTTCACAGTTCGTGGTGAATTGCTGAAAATATCAATAGAATTCTAAAGTATATTTATGTTTAAGATAAAAACACCAAAAATTACAATAAGACTATATACATTCCATAGAAAACTGATTCTAATAAATCTGGGAAGCCAGCCTAAGTCTCTAGCATTTTATATGCTTATCTTTTATTGAAATATGACTGACATACAACATTATATTTGTTTCATGTCTACAGCATTGTGATTTGATAGTTGTATGCATTGCACAATGATCACCACAGTGAGGCTGTTTAACATCTGTCATCATACAAATAATACAGTATTATTGACTGTACTTCTCATGCTGTACATTACATTCCCATGACCTATTTATTTTATGACTGGAAGTTTATGCCTCTAGATCTCTTTCAACCATTTTGCCACTTCATCCCCTTGCCCTCTCTGTTCAGTTCAGTTCAGTTCAGTCGCTCAGTCGTGTCCGACTCTTTGAGACCCCATGAATTGCAGCACACCAGGCCTCCCTGTCCATCACCAACTCCCGGAGCTCACTCAGACTCACTTCCATCGAGTCAATGATGCCATCCAGCCATGTCATCCTCTGTCATCCCCTTCTCCTGCCCCCAATTCCTCCCAGCATCAGAGTCTTTTCCAATGAGTCAACTCTTCGCATGAGGTGGCCAAAGTACTGGAGTTTCAGCTTTAGCATCATTCCTTCCAAAGAACACCCAGGGCTGATCTCCTTCAGGATGGACTGGTTGGATCTCCTTGCAGTCCAAGGGACTCTCAAGAGTCTTCTCCAACACCCCAGTTCAACACCATCAATTCTTTGGCGCTCAGCTTTCTTCACAGTCCAACTCTCACATCCATATGTGACTACTGGAAAAACTATAGCCTTGACTAGATGGACCTTTGTTGGCAAAGTAATGTCTCTGCTTTTGAATATGCTATCTAGGTTGGTCATAACTTTCCTTCCAAGGAGTAAGCATCTTTTAATTTCATGGCTGCAGTCACCATCTGCAGTGATTTTGGAGCCCCCCAAAAATAAAGTCTGACACTATTTCCACTGTTTCCCCATCTATTTGCCATGAAGTGATGGGACCAGATGCCATGATCTTCGTTTTCTGAATGTTGAGCTTTACGCCAACTTTTTTACTCTCCTCTAACTTTCATCAAGAGGCTTTTTAGTTCCTCTTCACTTTCTGCCATAAGGGTGGTGTCATCTGCGTATCTGAGGTTATTGATATTTCTCCTGGCAATCTTGATTCCAGCTTGTGCTTCATCCAGCCCAGCATTTCTCATGATGTACTCTGCATAGAAGTTAAATAAGCAGGGTGACAATATACAACCTGATGTACTCCTTTTCCTACTTGGAACCAGTCTGTTGTTCCATGTCCAGTTCTAACTGTTGCTTTCTGACCTGCATATAGGTTTCTCAAGAGGCACATCAGGTGGTCTGGTATTCCCATTTCTTTCAGAATTTTCCACAGTTTGTTGTGATCCACAGAGTCAAAGGCTTTGGCATAGTCGATAAAGCAGAAATAGATGTTTTTTTGCAACGCTCTTGCTTTTTCAATGATCCAGCAGATGTTAGCAATTTGATCTCTCGTTCCTCTGCCTTTTCTAAAATCAACTTGAATATTCAGAAGTTCACGGTTCACGTACTGCTGAAGCCTGGCTTGGAGAATTTTGAGCATTACTTTACTAGCATGTGAGATGAGTGCAATTGCGTGGTAGTTTGCACATTCTTTGGCATTGCCTTTCTTTGGGATTGGAATGAAAACTGACCTTTTCCAGTCCTGTGGCCACTGCTGAGTTTTCCAAGTTGCTGACATATTGAGTGCAGCACTTTCACAGCATCATCTTTCAGGATTTGGAATAGCTCAACTGGAATTCCATCACCTCCACTAGCTTTGTTCATAGTCATGATTTCTAAGGCCCACTTGACTTCACATTCCAGGATGTACCTGTCACATTTAGAAGAATCTTCATGGCCTTGCCCTCTGGCAACCACTAATCTCTTCTCTTTGTCTTTGAGTCTGTGTTTTGCTTTGTTTTGTTTTTTGGATTCCACATGTAAATGAAATCCTATGGTTTTCTTTCTCAGTCTGATTTATTTCACTTAGCATAATACATTTAAGCTTCATCCATGCTGTCACAAATGGCAAAATTTCATTCTTTTTTATGGCTGAGTAGTATTCCATTGTGTGTATGTATGTACCACATCTCCTTTATATACAACACTTCTTCTTTATCCATTCATCTGTTTGTGGATAATTAGGTGGTTTCTGTATCTTGTCTATTGTAAATAACGCTGTAATGAACAGTATTGTTTAGTCACTAGGTCATGTCTGACACTTTTGCAACCCCATGGACTGTAGCCATTCAGGCTCCTCTGTCCATGAGATTTCCCAGGCAAGAATATTAGAGTGGGTTGCCATTTCCTACTCCAGGGGATCTCCCCAACCCAGGGATCAAACCCATGTCTCCTATACTAGCAGGCAGGTTCTTTACCACTGAGCCACGAGGCAAGCCCCATATGAACATAGTGATGCATATGTCTTTTTAAGTAATGTTTTCACTTTCTGAGGAGAGATGCTCAGAAGTAGAATTGCTTGATCATGTTTTATTTTTAACTTTTTAAAGAACCTCCATACTGTTTTTCATAGTTGTTGTACCGTACCAATTTACATTCTCACCAGCAGCATTATAAAGGTTACCTTTCCTCCAGTTGTTACCTTGTCAACACTTGTTGCTTTTTCTTTTTGACAAGAAGTGTGATGTTAGCTGTGTGTTTGTCATATGTGGCCTTTATTATGTTGAGGTATGTTTACTTTATATCTACTTTGTTGGGAGTTCTTACAAATGAAAGTCTAATTTTTTCAAATGGAAAAAATTTTCTGCATCTATTGAGATGATTATAAGATCTTTATTTTTCATTTTGTTAAAGTTGTATATCATATTGTTTGATTTGCAAATCTGGAAACTTCCTTTCACCCCTGGAATAAATCCCACTTGATTATGGTATCAGTTCACTTCAGTCACTCAGTCATGTCCAACTCTTTGCAACCCCATGAACCACAGCACGCCAGGCCTCCCTGTCCATCATCAACTTCCAGAGTCTACCCAAACCCATGTCCGTTGAGTCAGTGATACCATCCAACCATCTCATCCTCTGTCATCCCCTTCTCTTCCTGCCCTCAATCCTTCCCAGCATCAGGGTCTTTTCAAATTAGTCAGTTCTTCGCATCAGGTGGCCAGAGTATTGGAGTTTCAGCTTTAGCATCAGTCCTTCCAATGAACACCCAGGACTGATCTCCTTCAGAATGGACTGGTTGGATCTCCTTGCAGTCCAAGGGACTCTCAAGAGTCTTCTCCAACACCACAGTTCAAAAGTATCAATTCTTCAGCGCTCAGCTTTCTTTATAGTCCAACTATCACATCCATACATGACTACTAGAAAAACCACAGCTTTGACTAGACAGACAAAGTAACGCCTCTGCTTTTTTAATGTGCAAAGTAATGTCTCTGCTTTTTAATATGCTGTCTAGGTTGGTCATAACTTTTCTTTCAAGGAGCAAAGCATCTTTTAATTTCATGGCCGCAGTCACCATCTGCAGTGATTTTGGAGCACCCAAAAATAGTCTGTCATTCTTTCCACTCTTTCCCCATCTATTTGCCGTGAAGTGATGGGACTGGATGCCTGATTTAGTTTTCTGAATGTTGAGTTTTAAGCCAACTTTTTCACTCTCCTCTTTCACTTTCATCAAGAGGCTCTTTAGTTCTTCTTCACTTTCTGCCATAAGGGTTGTGTCATTTGCATATCTGAGGTTATTGATATTTCTCCCAGCAATCTTGATTCCAGCTTGTGCTTCATCCTGCCCAGCATTTCTCATGATGTACTCTACATATAAGTTAAATAAGCAGGGTGACAATATACAGTCTTGACGTACTCCTTTTCCTATTTGGAAACAGTCTGTTGTTCCATGTCCAGTTCTAACTGTTGCTTCCTGACCTTCATACAGGTTTCTCAAGAGGCAGGTCAGGTGGTCTGATATTCTCATCTCCTTCAGAGTTTTCCACAGTTTATTGTGATCCACACAGTCAAAGGCTTTATGGTATATGATATTTTTAATATGCTGTTGAATTCAGCTTTTTAATATTTTGTTGAGAATTTTTGTCTCTATGTTTGTTAAGGATATTGTCCTATAGTTTTCTTTTTTTATGTCATCTCTGTCTGGTTTTGGTATTAGGGTGATGTTTTTCTCTTATAGGATTCTCTCTTTAACTTTTGACATTCTTGTTGTAATGTTTCTTCTTGATGTGGATCTCTTTAGGGTCATCTCATCTGGAACTCTCTGCAATTCCTTGACCTGAATATCTATTTCCTTCCCCAAAATAGGGAATTTTTCAGCCATTATTATTTCTTTAAATAAGTTTTCTGGTGCTTTTTCTTTCTCTTCTCCTTCTGGAGACCCCAACAATGCAAATGTTATTCTGCTTAATGTTTTTCCATCAGGCCCTTAAGCCATCTTGAAACTTTTTAAAGTTCTTTTTTCATTTTGGTGCTCTGTCTCAGTGAATAGTGCCTTGTCTTCCAGCTTGGTGATTCTTCTGCTTCATCTAGTCTTCTGTTGAAACCTTCTAGTGTATCTTTCAATTCAGTTATTGTATTCTTCAACTCTGTGGCTTCTGTCTGGCACTTCCTTATATTTTCTTTCTTTTTTATTGAACTTCTCACTGTGTTCATCCATTCTTCTTCCAAGTTCAGTGAGCATTTTTGTGACCATTACTTTGAACTCTTTATCAGGCATATTGTGTGTATGTGTTAGTTGTGTCTGACTCTTTGCAATCCCATGGACTGTAACCTACCAGGCTCCTCAGTCCATGGAATTCTCCAGGAAAGAATACTGGAGTGGGCTGCCATTTCCTTCTCCAGGGTACCTGCCCAACCCAGTGATCAAACCCAGTTCTCCTGCATTACAGGCAGATTCTTTACCATCTGAGCCACCAAGAAAGCCCTTATCTCCATTTCATTAAGGTCTGTTTCTGAGGTTTTGTCTTATTCTTTCATCTGGAATATATTCCTCTGTCTCCTCACTTTCTCTGTGGGTTAGGGGAAACAGTTCCCTCTCCTTATCTTGAAGGAATGGCCTTGTATAGGAGATGACCCCTGGGGCCCAAAAGCACAATCCTCCCTGGCCATCAGAGCAAGGCACTCAAGGAGTATCCCATGTGTGGGCTGCATGTGCCTGTTGGCAGTGGCAGTTCCACAGCAGCTGGGGTGGAGGCACGAAGTGTTTCCTCGGTTGGCAGTGATCCAGCTGTGGTATGGGGGTCAGACAGAGCTCATCCATTGGCACCAGCAAGTGAGAGAGAGAGTTCCAGAATGGCAGCCACCAGCACCAACAGGAGCAAGGTAAAATAAAATTGCAAAAATGGTTACTGCCAGCACCTTTTTTCCTGGAGAGAGCCCCAACAGATTCTTGCCTAACTGGCAGATACTTTGAAGTTAGTGAGTCTTCTTCACCTTTGGTTTATATGCTCTCAAACTGCTGCTTTTTTTCTGGGTTCCAGGGCAAGTGAGTCTAAGTGAGATCCCTTTAAGAATGGGTTCTTGGTCCCCAATTGCCCTGTGGTTCTCCTGGGTATAATCCTGCTGGTTTTCAAAGCCACTCTGGGCTCGTCTTTTCAGTGTCAGACATTTGGGATGCCTGACATGAGGCAGAAATCCCTTGCTTCTCAGAGTAATGTTCCATATTTTTGAGATCCCTTCTGATTAGGGGTGAAGATTTTGGCCAGACCATGTCTCTGCCTCTCCTCAGTCTTGCTGCAGTCCTTTTATCATTGTTTTTGGAGGTGCCATTTGTCTGATTTTCTGGTCTTTTTCAGAAGAAATGATTCCATATGTAGTGATATATTTGTTGTGTCTATGAGAGGAGGTGAGTTCAGGATCTTCCTACCCCACTATCTTGAACCATCTACTCTTATACCCTTATCTTTAATCCAATATTTCTTACAGTTTGCTTTGTATTATAATTTATACATACAAACCTAATCAGCCCACTAGACTATAAGCTCCCTCCATGAGGTCTTGTTTAATTTTTTTGTATCCCCCGAAACTGCCTGCCACTGGGACTTGCTTCTACTAGAGATTCACTATTTATATACTCAGCAGTATTTTTTATTGTGTGGCATCCAGGTGCCAGATACTGGGAGTCAGTGATGAAGTGTTGATGAGACTTCCAAGAATAATATATAATAATTCCTGACAGTTCATTAGGGAGAGGAGATTTCTATACCATGTGAGGAAGCTTATGACAGGGGAAGTGTGGGAGATGCTGAGGATGACCAGAGCATCTTATCCATACAGAGGAAGCAGGGAAGCCTTTTCGAGGAAGTGAGACTAAAAGTAAGTAGAAGGTAGGCAGATGAACAGGAGCCAAAGACTGTGCTACATAGAGGAAAGAGCATCTGTGAAGACCAGGAGGACAGAGGACAGGATGGTGCATTTGCTCACAGGAAAGAGGTTCCTGATGGCTTGGGTGCAGAGAGACAGATAGGTATATGGAGGGGTAAGGGTGGCAGGATGGGCTTCCCAAGTGGCACTAGTGGTAAAGAACCTGTCTGCCAATGCAGGAGACCTAAGAAGTGCGGGTTCGATCCCTGAGTCAGGAAGGCCCCAAGGATAAGGACACAGCAACCCACTCCAGTGTTATTGCCTGGAGAATCCCACAAACAGGTAAGCCTGGTGGGCTTCAGCCCATGAGGTTGCAAAGAGTTGGACATGACTGAGCGACTAAGCACAAGGGTGGCCATATAAGCCAGGTCCAGATCAAGAAGTTCCCTGAGTAATATTATCACAGGAACTGGCACAAAGTAAGCACTCAAAAATGATTAAACAAGTGAACTGCTATATATCAGCTTGGTTAGGCATCCTGTCTATCTACCCAAATCGGTTTATGAATTCACTATAATTCAAAAGAAATCTCATAATTTAGCAAGATGTTTTGAAACTTTATACAGAAAAAAAAAAAGGAAACACATTAGCCAAGACCATTATGGAGAAGAACGAGACTGGGGGGCTTGCTTATCTGAAATCCAAATTTATTAATAGTGTGTAGTGTTAGTCACTCAGTCATTCATGTCCGACACTCTGTGACCCCATGGACTGTTGCCTGCCAGGCTCCTCCATCCATGGGATTCTCCAGGCAAGAACACTGGAGTGGGTTGCCATTTCCTTCACAGTGTGGTTTTGATACAAAAATAGATAAACAGATCAACTAAACAAAATAGAGAGTCTCAAAGGAGACATGTGAATATAGAGACTCGGACTTTGACAAACCCTGCATTGCAGATCAAGAGAAAGCAAAGATTTCTTAATGAATGGTGCAGGTATTACTGACCAGGATTCTTGGCTTCCTTAATCAATAGAAATTGATCAGAGGTCAGATGAGAAATTGAAGTAAGGTTTTGTTGGGGCTCCTTCCTGCTGCAGCAAGAGGGAGTGAGAAAAAAGTCTCTGGCTCTCTCGGTGGGTGGAGGGGTGAGGGAGGCGCGAGGGGGCGGGCAGTAAGCTTGTTCCTTATGTGGCATAAAGGCAGGGGCGGGCCCAGGGGTTGGGCCAGAGGAGTGGCTTAGGTGGTTTGTCCACCCCTCCCATAACGTTGTATACAGGTGGCCTGTGCAGTATCCTGCTTTTGCTCCCATCTCTTCAGAAGTGGCAGTTGACTTTTTTGGTCTTTTTGTATCTTGCCATCCATAATTTGCTCCAAGGATATGTGCACATAGTTATTTTTAAGTCCCTTATAGTTTCTTTGTATTTTGTTGCTTGAGAACACATTTTTCCAGGTGCAAGCACTGTGGCAAAGGATCCCAGATCCCAGCCTGTCTCACAGGGACTACTGGTTTTCTATAAAGAAAAAAATGGATCTTTACCTCTTATTATAAAGACAAAATTAATTATAGAAGAATTCACAACCAAAGCATGAAAAGCAAAACTTTAAATCTTTTATCAAGAACATGCAGTTGAATATATTTATGAACTAGAGCTATAGAAGAATTTCTTGAACATAACACACAGCAAAAAATCTCAAACTTACAAAGGAAAAATAAAATTGATAAGTTGAACTGTGTTAAATGTTTAAATTCTGTGCATCAAAAGAGATTATTTTAAAAAGTCAAAACACAAGCAACAGGTATAACTGGCAAAGTTAGTATCCAGAATACAGAAAGAACTCCTACAAATCAACATCAATAACAGAATATGTAGAAAACTGATGAGAGATGGAGAAAGAACAGAAAGGAAGAAAGGAGAGACGGAGGGAGAGAGAGGGTGGGAAAGATCAGAAATGATCAGAAGAGGATCATTAGAATGGCCAATAAACATGTGAAGATGTTAACCACATTAATAAGAGAAATGCAAATTAAACCCACAATGAGATAGCACTTCACACCCATTGGACTGGCAACAATTTTAAATTCTAAGAATATCAAACATTGATAAAAGATGGGGCAAGTAAACATTGCATTGTTGTTATTATTTTAGCTGCTAAGTCATGTCCAACTCTCATAACCCCATGGACTGTAGCCCGCCAGGCTCCTCTCTTCATGGGATTTCCCAGGCAAGAATACTGGAGTGAGTTGCCTTGTATAAATTGTCACAACCACTTTGGAGAACAAGTTAACAGTTAAAAAGCAGTTAGCCCAGCCCAGGACAATTCAGTCACCCCCTAAATGCCCTAGAGAATCTCTCACCCTTGTCCACAGAGAGGTGTGTGCAAGATGGTCATGAAGCACTGTTTGTAATAGAAAAATATAGATACATAAATTATGGATTATTAATACAGTGGAATAAAGCAGTTAAATGGATGAAATACTTGCATGTATCAAATTAAATAACTCTCAAAAATATATTATTGAACAAAAAGTAAGTTGCAGAATTATACAATTAGATAGGTTTTATTTAAATTTAAAATATGCAAAAATATGACATACAAACTCAGTTCAGTTCAGTCACTCAGTTGTGTCCAACTCTGCGACCCCATGGACTACAGCATGCCAGGTCTCCCTGTCCATCACCAACTCCTGAGGCTTACTCAAACTCATGTCCATTGAGTTGGTGATGCAATCCAACCATCTCATCCTCTGTCATCCCCTTCTCCTCCCGCCTTCAATCTTTCTGAGCATCAGGGTCTTTTCCAATGAGTCAGTTCTTTGCATCAGGTGACCAAAGTATTGGAGCTTCAGCTTCAGCGTCAGTCCTTCCAGTGAATATTCAGGACTGATATCCTTTAGGATGGACTGGTTGGATCTCCTTGTAGTCCCAGAGCCTTCTCCAACACCACAGTTCAAAAGCATCAATTCTTCAGCGCTCAGCTGAAGCACTGAGTGCTTCACAGTCCAACTCTCACATCCATACATGACCACAGGAAAAACCATAGCCTTGACTAGATGGACCTTTGTCAGCAAAGTAATGTCTCTGCTTTTCAATATGCTATCTATGTTGGTCATAACTTTCCTTCCAAGGAGTAAGCGTCTTTAAATTTCATGGCTGCAGTCACCATCTGCAGTGATTTTGGAGCCCAAAAAAATAGTCTGTCATTCTTTCCACTCCTTCCCCATCTATTTGCCGTGAAGTGATGGGACTGGATGCCTGATCTTAGTTTTCTGAATGTTGAGTTTTAAGCCAACTTTTTCACTCTCCTCTTTCACTTTCATCAGAGGCTCGTTAGTTCTTCTTCACTTTTTGCCATCAGGGTGGTGTCATCTGCATATCTGAGGTTATTGATATTTCTCCCAGCAATCTTGACTCCAGCTTGTGCTTCCTCCAGCCCAGCATTTCTCATGATGTACTCTGCATATAAGTTATTTAAGCAGATTGACAATATACAGCCTTGACATACTTCTTTCCCTATTTGGAACCAGTCTGTTATTCCATGTCCAGTTCTAACTATTGCTTCTTGACCTGCATACAGATTTCTCAGGAGGCAGGTCAGGTGGTCTGGTATCCCCATGTCTCTCAGAATTTTCCATAGTTTGTTGTGATCCACACAAAGACTTTGACATAGTCAATAAAGCAGAAATAGATGTTTTATGGAGCTCTCTTGCTTTTTTGATGATCCAGCGGATGTTGGCAATTTGATCTCTGGCTCCTCTGCCTTTTCTAAATCCGGATCGAACATCTGGAAGTTCACGATTCACATACTGCTGAAGCCTGGCTTGGAGAATTTTTAGCATTACTTTGCTAGCGTGTAAAATGAGTGTAATTGTGTGGTAGTTTGAGGATTCTTTGGTATTGCCTTTCTTTGGGATTAGAATGAAAACTGGCCTTTTCCAGTCCTGTGGACACTGCTGAGTTTTCCAAATTTGCTGGCATATTGAGTGCAGCACTTTGACAGCATCATCTTTCAGGATTTGAAATAGCTCCACTGGAATTCCAACACCTCCACTAGCTTTGTTCGTAGTGATGCTTTCTAAGGCCCACTTGACTTCACATTCCAGGATGCCTGGCTCGAGGTGAGTGATCACACCATAGTGATTATCTCAGTCATGAAGATCTTTTTTGTACAGTTCTTCTGTGTATTCTTGCCACCTCTTCTCAATATCTTCTGCTTCTGTTAGGTCCATACCATTTCAGTCCTTTATTATGTCCATCTTAACATGTAATGTTCCCTTGGTATCTCTAATTTTCTTGATGAGATCCTAATCTTTCCCATTCTATTGTTTTCCTCTGTTTCTTTGCACTGATCACTGAGGAAGGCTTTCTTATCTCTCCTTGCTATTCTTTGGAACTCTGCATTCAAATGTGTATATCTTTCCTTTTCTTCTTTTCCTTTCACTTCTCTTCTTTTCGCAGCTATTTGTAAGGCCTCCTCAGACACCCATTTGCCTTTTTGCATTTCTTTTTCTTGGGGATGGTCTTGATCCCTGCCTCCTGTACAATGTCACAAACTTCCGTCCATAATTCTTCAGGAACTCTGTCTATCAGATCTAATCCCTTGAATCTATTTGTTACTTCCACTGTAAAATTGTGAGGGATTTGATTTAGGTCATACCTGAATGGTCTAGTGACTTTGCCTACTTTCTTCAATTTAACTCTGAATTTGGCAATAAGGAGTTCATGATGTAAGCCACAGTCAGCTCCCAGTTTTGTTTTTGCTGACTCTCTGCTGCTGCTGCTGCTGCTGCTGCTGCTGCTGCTGCTGCTGCTAAGTCGCTTCAGTCGTGTCCGACTCTGTGCGACCCCATACATGGCAGCCCATCAGGCTCCACCGTCCCTGGGATTCTCCAGGCAAGAACACTGGAGCGGGTTGCCATTTCCTTCTACAATGCATGAAAGTGAAAACTGAAAGTGAAGTCGCTCAATCGTGTCTGACTCTTAGCGACCCCATGGACTGCAGCCTACCAGGCTCCTCCATCCATGGGATTTTCTAGGCAAGAGTACTGGAGTGGGGTGCCATTGCCTTCTCCTGCTGACTCTCTATAGGTACTTATATATGTAATTGGGCTTCCCAGGTGGTGCCAGTGGTAAAGAACCTGCCTGCCATTGCAGGAGACATGAGACATGGGTTTGACCCCTGGGTTGGGAAGACCCCCTGGAAGAGGGCATGGCAACCCACTCCAGTATTCTTGCCTGGATAATCCCACAGAGAAAGTAGCCTGGAGGGCTACAGTCCATGGGGTCACAACGAGTAGGAGGACACAACTGAACAACTTAGTGCACACACGTCTATGTGATTATATATATATATTTAAATATGTAATGACTGGATAAACTATCGATTCACAGTTATAGTTACTGTCATGCAAAGAAGAAGAGGGGAATTTGACTTGAGGGGAGTGCACAGTTTCGACTGTATACTTATCATTTTATTTTCAAGCTGGGTGATAAGTGGTATGCAGATGTTTGCTATATCATTCCCAATATCTTTTATGTGCCTGGAATATTGTATTAATTGTTAAACCTGAGAAGTTTGATTCAGACATTCTTCTATTTGAATCACAGGTTGCTTAGACACATTATTCACTTTTCACACAAGAAGGATTTTCACATTTCTTATTTCATTTTACCTTCCTAATAGCTTTATTGAAGATGGAGGACAAAGTGAGACTTGAATTAAGTGACTTTCCTGGGGCAACTTATGGAGTGACAGAACCAGGACTGGAAGCAGCTGTCTCACCCTCATCGTGGCTTCCACCGGCCTAGCTGCCACTCAGTGTCAGGGAGAGAATTGGTGCCATGGAGACGGTCTGAAATGGCCTGATTGAAGGGAGGAAGGGGACTCCAAATTGCTCCAAATGGCACTCTATAGACAGAGCAGAGCGGATAGCATGTGTCTAGAGCAGATGCTGATGGGCATTGGGGTGAGACTGTGTACCGCCCACCCAAGTGACTGCAGAAATGCCCTGATGAGGTGGGGGGAGCTGATCGCCCTCCCTCTTCTCACATTTCAAATCCTAATAGTCCTTGTCACTAACATTGCAGTGTTTCAGTCCCCACTCAGGGCATGATTAAATGTTGGTCTCTTTATGTGTAAAACACTGCCTGTTTCACAACAGCATCCCGTAAAAACAGATTAAATGAACTCAACAGTCATTCAGGTCCAAGATGTGAAATGAACTCGACATTAGGCAGAAGGACACAATAATAGTCTCAAAGTGGAAAAAACTTATGGACATCTGGAAAGCAGCCCCTTTTCCTAAGCCCAAGTCCTTTTTACAGGCTAACTGGCTTCCCCTGCGGGCAGGCCCACAATATAAGGGATCAGAAAACCACTGCCATCATGGAGAACTACAAATGTGCATCAGAAAGGCTTTCCCATTTTTGTTTAGCAAAGAGAAATGCAAAAAATGTATCAACTGATGTTACACTGAAATTCTTATTTGCTGACATATTTTCATAACTATTAAGCTTATGGAATTAGTCACTATAATGCATTCAGTTAGCTCAAATGAACTCCTGAAAGGAATTACATATCTTTTCATAAAGTAATTTATAATGAATTATTAACAAGGCTTCAGTTCAGTGCATACACGGTTCACTAGCAAACTGAGATCGTCCTTCACTGAGCAGAGTCAGCACTGGCTACACCTGACAGTTGTACTATTTTGAGTGAATGGATTAGATTAGCCAGTGCTTCATTGCTGGGGAAGAACTTCAATGAAGCTGTGGTTCTCTTTTTTCACATGATTTTTCTGAGTTTCTGTAGTTTCTAAGCTTCTATTATATAAAGGATGAGGGTCACCAGAATATTTTGCATTAACCATTATTTTTATTGAAGATAATTCACTGGGGCTTCCCAGGTGACTCAGTGGTAAAGCATCCACCCACAAAACAGGAGACATAGGTTCAATACCTGAGTCAAGAAGATCCTCTGGAGAAGGAAATGGCAACCCACTCCAGTATCCTTGCCTAGGAAGCCCCAGGGACAGAAGAGGCTGGCAGGCTATAGTTCATGGGATCCCAAAAGAATCAGACAGGACTTAGAGACTAAATAATAGCAGCAAGTTCATTCATTACTTCTAAATACAACTGGAATTTCAACCCACCGCATGGCTTCAGAGACAACGAACATGTATTAACACTTTCCCCCTGAACTCCAGATGTGTGTGTCCAACTGCCCACTCAGCATCTCCTTTAGGATGTGTAACTGACATCTCAATCTTACCATGTCCAAAACAGACCTTCTCACATCTATCCCAGACCGTGTCTAATTTAGCAGCCTTCCCCATCTTGGCTACTGACAACTCTATCCTTCTCATTGCTCAGGCCAGAAACCTCAGAGCTTATCCTCCTCAACTTGTTTCTTTCCTTCAGATTACATCTATGTATCCAATATTTGAATAAATCCTCTCATTATCTATCTCCAAAACGTATCAAGAATTTGACCATATCTCAGCACCTTCTATATTATAACCCATTTAAAGTGAAAAGTGTTAGTCAAACAGTCGTGTCTGACTTGGCAACTCCGTGGACTGCAGTCCACCAGGCTCCTCTGTCCGTGGAATTTTCCAGGCAATAACACTGGAATGGGTTACCATTTTCTTCTCCAGGGGATCTTCCTGATTCTGGAACCGAAGCAGAGTCCTCTGTATTGCAGACTGATTCTTTACTGTCTGAGTCATCAGGGAGCACCAACCCATCTTGCATGGATTATTTTAATAGTCTCAAAACTTGCATCCATCCTTCTACCTTGGCTCCCTTTTAGTTTTTTTCTCAACATAGCAGTCAAAGTGTCCCTTTAAACAACTAAGACAGATTATGGAATTCCTCTGCTCAAAACCCTTTAATAGTTTTCCATCTCATTCAGCACACAAGCCAGATCAGGCCCCCATTACCATCCTATCTCATCTATTTCCATTCTCCCTGTCACTGGCCTGTTTGACTAGATCCATGAATGAATGAATCATGGGCTCAGCTTCTGAGTGTCAAGGTCAGCATAGTCCTTGAGCACAGGCCTATGAGGGAGAGGAGACAGCAGGGGGACCTATGGGATCTTCCTGACCCAGGGATCAAACCTGGGTCTCCAGCATTGCAGGCAGATTTCTTTATGGTCTGAGCCAGCAGGGAAGCCCAACCCTTTAAAGTTGGGCTTCCCTGTCCTTGGATTTAAGTTTAAAATCCAGTTCAAAGGTTCAATAGCTTTTTACCCAGTTACTTAATTTCTTCATTTTCCTATATAAAATGGAGAT
Organism: Bos taurus; assembly: GCF_002263795.3. Classification (NCBI taxonomy): domain Eukaryota; kingdom Metazoa; phylum Chordata; class Mammalia; order Artiodactyla; family Bovidae; genus Bos; species Bos taurus. The sequence continues at coordinate 107,975,025 of NC_037328.1, read as the reverse complement.
AATACAGTGATTGCAAAATAACATAAATTATATAAACTGTCTTCTGTATATATTTAGTGATCAATACAAGGGAGCTGTTTTATTATCATTTCTTCATCATTAATTGAGATGTTCGTTTATCCTAGTATGGTTTTGAAGCCTCTGTGGAGCAAAGACTATTTTACAAACTTTAAACAGCAGCAGCAAATACTGTTGAACATTTCACCTCTCATAAAAGCCTCTTGGTTCCTTTTATATAGTAAACTTTGCTAATTCATTTATTCGTTCATTTGGCAAGCATTTACTGAGCACTTTGTGCCAGGCACTGTTCTTAGCATAGCAAATATGGTAGTAAAGAAAACAAATAAAACTTTGTGCTCTCACAAAGCTAAATGTTAGTACAAAGCAACAAAATAACTAAGATAAATGAGAAAAATATATAGTATTTAGAGGTAAGTGCCAAGTGAAAAGCAGAAAGCAGGCAAGGAGGATATGACAAGTTGGGGTGAAATCTTGGATATGAGAGTCAGGAATGACCACAACTTGTATCTCAGACCATTCCTGGATCCCCGTGGAGGCTCCTCTCCCTCTTTTGCGATTTTAAACACCAACAGCCCCCAGGGTTCTGCCTGCAGCCTCTTCTCCAGTCCCCTGAGATCTCTGTGGGTGATTTCAGGACACCTTTTGACAGCTTCATTTATCTCCTCCCAATGAGTAGATTGCAGATCTTCACTGGTCAGAGCAGACTTCACTGCCTGCACTCTGGACTCCTCTGTGTGTATGCTCAAAGTCCACGTGTCCAGAAGAAACTCATCTCTCGGCTCGCTTTGCCCAGACCTCCCCCGACACTACCTCCAGCGCTTGACACTTCAGTGAACTTCACCTCCTGCCTCTGCTTCACTAGCTTTCAAGAATCGGATGTACAGCCTGTCAGACCTACTTCATAACATCTCTCAAATCTTTCTCGTCCTTTCCGTCATCTTCATGTCCCCTTACTCAACATTACCTCTCTCAAAACTGCCTTCTAAAAACCGTTCTGTGTCTCCATCTCCTCAAACGACCTTCCACTCTGCTGCTAGATAAATTTCTTAAAAGTGGGATTTTTATCACATCCCTCTTTGTCCCAAGATGTTCTCATTTTGCCTTTAATAAGATCCTTGGTTCTGGCCATAAACCTGCTCCACAGTCTGACCCCAGTCTTCCTTTCCATCCTCATCTCCCTCTGGACATCCCTCCCTACTGCTCAGATTAATCTTTTTGCTGTCTTTCTCACTTGCACTGCCCATTCCAACCAAGCTTCTGTTCATGTGGCCATCATCAGAAAAGCATCACTTCTCCCTTCCATCCATCCATCCAAACCCCACTGGCCACATTAGTCAGTGGTCCCCAAAGTGATGTGTGTGCACTGTGAGGGATGCACAAGATTTTCCATTTGGGGGCAGAATTCGAAAATTCCATTTCTCCTTATTTTAAAAAATTTATTTTGGCTTTGCTGGGTGTATGTTACTTTGCACGGTCTTTCTCTAGTTGCAGGGAGCAGGGGCTACTCTTCATTGTAGTATGTGGGCTTCTTGTTGTGGGGGCTTCTCTTGCCCCCACAGAGTACAGGCTGCAGTAGTTGTGATACATGGGATTAGTTGTTCTTCGACATGTGGGATCCTCCCGGACCATGGACTGAAACCATGGCCCACACATTGGCAGGCGGATTCCTGTCCATTGCACCACCAGGGAAGTCTCATTTCTGCTAATTTTTTTACCTGAGCTTTACTAATGATGTAAAACAAACAGATGCTGACAGCTTCATTCAGGTGGTGTATCAGACTAGGAGGTATTCTGAGGGCAAGAGGACAGTGCCCCAAACAAGTGTTGGGGTACTCTCACTCTTTCCTGGCTCCAGCATACTGTAGGAAATTTTAGTCTAAATGTGCCTGATTAAGTCGTTTTATGGATTATATTCTGAGAGAAAGAATTTTATTATACTTGATACTGAGATGAGCAATGATCATAAAATCTTTTTATTATACGAAAGTTCAGGGAAAAGACTTGGCAAGTTTAAAGCTGAGTTGGCATTTTTTCTCTCAAAAAAAAATAATTGTTCTAAAATCTGTGGCCTTTTTTGTGAGGAAAAATGGTCGTTGAGACACCTGCTCCCCTGCAGATATTTTAAAATGAAGAAATAGATATACGCCTTCAAAAAAAGGTGTGAATCAGGAATGAAAAAATAACTTTACCCAAATAAATTTTGCTATGAGAAGGCATTTTAAGAATGGAAGTGTAGAGATGTTTTCATTGTTGTAAAATGCTACTGCTTATATGACGTATATCACATATTAAAGTGCCTCAGCTGCAAACTTTAAAGAATTGCAAATCAATTTTTTTTGTTTTTACTATATTACTTTTATTAGATTAAAAAGCAAATCAATTTTCTAATCTACTTTAAAATTTTCCAGATATACAATTTCAGTGGGGTTTTTTTTACCCATTTAAATAGATAAATAAAATGTATGTGTGTGCATGTGTGTATCCCATGACAAGACCTAAATAGTTGCAAAAAATAACTTTCTGATCAATGTTCAGAAAGTATATGGAAGTATATGTTCAGGGAAGGTAGCCAATTTAAAAAAAAAAAATACAAAACTTCAACACAACTGATGGGAAGGATGAAAAAAAGAGTAAGTGCAGGTCTCAATGCATTTTTCCATTTGGAACCACACATTTTTGAGCAAATGTTCAATGGTTCTTTGTTGGCAATTGCAAAAAGATGAATGAACCTAAATGTACATCAGTATGGAAATGGAGAAATAAACTATTCATACAATGTAATTCTATACAACTGCAAAAATGAGGGAACTAGAGCTAGATACAACCATATAGTATTTTTTTTAAGCAAAAATAAGAAGCAAATTGCAGAATGGTATATAAGTGTTGAGACCATATATATGTCATTTGAGAACCTATAAAATAATATCAAATGTTGGGTTGATTGTTTGAGGTATAATATGTAATAAAAGTAAAAACACACGCATGGACTGAAACACAACAAATTTAGATAACAGTTGCTTCAGGTGGAGAGGAGGTGGAATGGGATCTGGGAAGGAATTGTCAGGGCTTCCGTGGTTATTTTCATGTTTGATCACTCACCCTGTGTGGTGAATACATAGGTTTTCCTTTCATTGTTCTCTCTGCTTTTATGTACATCTGAAATATTTCCTAATGAAAAATGTTTTCTGCAGTTGAAGATGGTTTTCTTTTAAAACCCCTTTGAGGAAATTACAGCAATGACAAATTTGTAGACTTATATCCATGGCAAAAACATTCTGAGATGCTTCATTAATTTTAGAAAGCTGGCATGAAACTGCTGTGGCTTTCTGAAAGTGTGGGTGATCATGTTTTCCTAACCACTGAGGAAACTCCCTCAGAGTATTAAATATAAAATGCCAGAAGGCTAAACAACCTACAGGGATATAACCTTTCAGGATTAAAAAGCAGAGAGAAACGTAGAGTTGCGGGTGGGAGCTGGTCAGTACTTTCTCTTTTGGACTTTAAGCATTTTTCTATATCTCTCCAATAATATCTAGTACCACATCTTCCAGATCCATAAGAAAATCAAACAAAAATGCATTAGTAATGATAAAACAATCCATTCTCATTAAATCATGTCCAGGTTGATTTCAGATTAGATTTTCCAAAGACCCAAGTAAAACGTTAGTAGAAAATCTACGTCTAAGCCAAGATAATGATACATTTCTGTTTGTTTAACTTGAAGAAGCATTTGTTTTTAATTTATTTAATAGATGACTTCCATTTAAGAAACCAAACTCTGTAATGCTAACATTGTTCACCTATGTTAGAACTCAAGAAGCAACATCTAATGAAACAAAACATTACCAAGTTAGCAGAGACAGTTCATTTCAAGGCTTGTAGTTTAATTTTTAACCTTAAGATAAGATGAAGAAGTGAATGTTTTTAAAAAATGGATTTAAAGCCTATTAAAAAGCCATGCTTGCCCCTTTAAAATAAAAGGAGAGAAGCAATTAAAGAAAGCTTTGGGGTATGGTATAAAGAGGAGAGAATTTGTGGTCAGAAGTATCCAATTATTATATGCATGACCCAGACAAATCATTATAACTGCTTAGCCTCACTTTCTTCACTTATAAAAACATAATAATAATATTATTTTGAGAATCAATACCAAAAAAATGTGATTTCACTGTAACATAAGCAGTAACTTGATTTTTTAAAATGCCAATTTGCCCTAAATGTCCAAAATTTCCAAAATAAATCCCAAAATTCACTGTCATCTTCTGAGTTACTGTACTTACTCATCTCCAAGTTATTTACAAAAAGGAAAAGATCACAGAAGCCTCACTTTCCATAGATAAAATACTAAGAAAAAAATTTTTGGTAAAAAAAATTTTTTGTTGGAAATAATTAACAGCATATTTCTCATCATGGCCCCTTTTCTCTTTCTTTTCTTCTAAAGTAAAATATGAAGGCCTTTAGTGCCCCCAGATTTAAAGAAATTCAAGTTTATATGATAAAAATATATAGTCATAAAATAGCTACAAGACTTGAGGTTGCAAAAATAATATTTTGGGCACTGAATTTCAGGGGTGAGGAGGAGGGTAATGGGTATTTACTCTCTGTAAAGACAGAAAGCAGGCCCTCAAGGCAGTTTCAGTCATGTAAAAAAGACAAATATATACATGAAGTTAACCACCACTGGGGCCCAGGGCCACTGCCTGCATTGTGCGTTCGGGCAGTGTGACATCCATGCTGCAGTTCACATGGGCCATGACCTGTGGGCTCTGTGCTTATGCAGGGTCCTGGATAGTGCACTCGTGCAGCAGTACACACATGCCAAACCCAGCATCTCCCTCCTCAAGAAAAAGAGCCTATCCCCGCGGAGAAGACAGCTCAACATAAACTGATGCTCACAAAATGATGTGAGAGTGCAAACACAGGCACGGAGCTGAGGGCTGCACAGAGACTGTGCCTACACGAACCTGAAGGATGAGTAGCAGTTCGCGGAGGAAAGGTAGGACAGGAGCTCTCCATGCTGATTGGCAGTAACACTAAAGCATAGAGACAAGAATCTAGTGTGTACCTGAAATTACAAACAGTCTGGTGCTCTGAGACTCTGTAGCTTGAAGCATCAGGCAATAAAGACCTGCCAGTTCAAAAGGCCAGATCTGGCTTTGTGACATGGTCTAGTGCAATAGCCACAGACATATCATCAGCTTTGAAACAGCTGAAGTCAGTGTAGTCCTGTCCCGTAGGTGCCCTATCTAGGTTAGCCTAGAGCTTGATGCTCTGCTCAGACCACTCTTGTCTTCTGGAGTGCCTTCCATTAGACTTATTAGTCCTACTCATTACTCTTTCTTTCTTGGTTTACTCTTACATCCTTGCATCATGTATCATTGACAACTTTAACTAATTCTCCATCCCGTGATTTAGACCCAAAACTTCCTTTTGATGTTTTAGAACATGTCATCAGAATACAGATCATTTTCTTTCATTTAAAATAATAATTATTTGTGTTTAACTAATTACAGAAGTGATGTAGTGCATCATAATTTACTTAACCAGTTTGCTGTCATTAGACATTTTGGTGTTTTCACATTATTGAAAGTGTCAGTTGCTTAGTTGTGTCCAACTCTTTGCAGCCCCATGGACTATAGACTACCAGGCTCCTCTGTCCATGGGACTCTCCAGGCAAGAATACTGAAGTGGGTTGCCATGCCCTCCTCTAGGGGATCTTCCCAACCCAGGGAATGAACCCAGGTCTCCTGCATTGCAGTCAGATTCCTTACAATCTCAGTCACCAAAGGAGGTCCCTTCACATTATTTACTACCATAAATAATATGAGATGAACAACCTTATATGAACCTCTGTGATTTTAAACCTATGTCATTTAACATCTGTGATTTTTCTTTAGAGAATAAATTTATAAAAGTATAATTGTTGAGTGAGTAATGTGTATATTAAAAAAATTTTAATATACTGCCTAAACGCTCTCTATAAAAGTTGTTTCAATTTACCCTCTCACCCTTATATACAGAAAGGGCCTTTCCTCTACTTTGCTAGTTATTTTTAATCCACACTGCTTCAGCTACAAAGTGCCCCCATGTCTCTCTTGGGCAGATACAGTCAGCATACAGAAGATCCTGTGAGATGAATAGAGGACAGATATTCTTATCCAGGGGAAAAGAAATACACTCAAATACTGAGAAATTGTTCATCAGACCCTGATGCTGGGAAAATTTGAAGGCAAAAGGAGAAGAGGGAAGCAGAGGTTAAGATGGTTGGATGGCATCATCAACTCAATGGACATGAACTTGGACAAACCCCAGGAGATGGTTAGGGACAAGGAGGCCTGGTGTACTGCAGTCCATGGGGTCACAAAGAGTCGGACTCAGCCTTAGCAACTAAACAACAACTACAGTTGAGAAATTAAGTCCTGGAAATTCTAAAGTCACAAGCAATCAGGGGCAAACCCCTTCCAGTGTTGTTTATCCTAGGTCAGTGTTTGCTCCATGCAAACAGCAGGCATGATTTCTTTGGCCCACATTTTAAAATCAGGAAATTTAATAAAACTCCAGGCTCATGCCCTCTCTTGGTCTTCCTTGATGGCTCAGATGGTAAAGAATCTGCCTGAGATGTGGGAGACCTGGATTCAATCCCTGGGTTGGGAAGATCTCTTGGAGGAGGGCATGGCAACCCACTCCAGTATTCTTGCCTGGAGAACTCCATGGACAGAGGAGCCTGGCCTCTGTGGCTGGCCACAGTCCACAGGGTCACAAAGAGTCAGACATGACAGAGTGACTAAGCACGGCACACACATGCCCTCTCTTGGGGAAAAACTGGGATATCTAGAAACGTTACGCCCAAAGGCACAGCTATCTAGGGCTAAGCGTGCTGCCCTCTTCAGAGAGAGCAGGTACCTCCAGGTTACTCTTGTTCAGTCACTCAAAGAGCAACACTGCACACTCTTCTGAGTTGTGTCTAACTCTTTTGCAACCCCATGGACTGTAGCCCACCAGGCTGCTCTGTCCATGGGATTCTCCAGGCAAGAATACGAGAGTGGGTTGCCATGTCCTTCTTCAGGTAGCCACCTATATATTCCACCTACCTGGCTTCACTTATTTATGTTACCTACGTGATCCCTGTCAGCATTTGAATTTGAAATCCCACCATGAATACTATTTCTTCACAGAAATAATACCAGAATTCTGTTGGAAGAGAATTATAACAGTGATTTATATACACTGAAAATCAAGCCATGACCTCTGAAGTAAATCAACAGCAGTAGGGCTTCTGAATCTGTGCATCCTGTTCAGTTCTACACTGTAAAGGGATTTTACCACAGTATGTTTACATGAATATATAGATAATTTGTGTATGAAATATGAATAGCTACAAATATAATTGCTAGTCTATTATTAGAAATTCATGCAACAATAGACTTCAAACAAGAAATAAAAAAATTTTGTTCACACATACTTTCCAATTTAATTCAAACTTGAACTGCAGTAAGCTTACTTGGAAAAATAATAGCCAATTAAAAATTTAAAATATCTAGCCTGTGATCTGAGGGCAGGATTATATTCATTTCATTGTTCAAAAGTGTAATTAGACATATATCTGCGCATGGTGTCAGAATTCTGCAGGCAGTTAGTTATGCCAGACCGTGCAGGAATTAATGCCTGTGAAATAGGTGTCCTGAAGTCTTTTCAGTTGCAATGTAAATACAACCAAGCAGAGTAAAGGTGGCAAAACCCTCAGAAGAAATCTGAACAAATGATAGGGTTATAAGCACATACCTTTGTCAGAAAAAATGCACCTCAGGTTTTATTTTAGTAAATCTTAGTTAAACATATAAAGAGGATTTATGCTAAGGTTAGCAAGTAATATAGAGTTCTTTTAAAGCACAAGGCATGGGTCTTAAGATGTCCTATTTAAAGTGATTTATTTGACAAGCAAGAAAGAGAATGTTTGAACAATTTGTTTTATTTCAGTGAGTTTTAAGATAAAAACAAATGCCTTCTTCACCAAGACATCTATTGCATATTCTATGTGAATATGCATACACAATAGCAATAGATTAGATGAATGAAGAATTTAGAAGTATGCCTAATATGGTTAGCTTAAAACACCATGGTGTCTGCTTTACCAATTTTCCAGATCTTAATATCCACTTTGGTTTTTTATTATTATTTATCAAGGATAATTTCAAACATATACAAAAATAGAGTAGCCCAAGGAATCTCCTTGTACCCATTACCCAACCTTGATGACCATCAAAATGTAACCAATCTTGCCATATCTGCACCCCCAACCACCTTGCCCCTTCTGTATTAATTTGAATCAAGTCCCAAATATCATAAATGTTTCAGTATGTATCTCTAAAAGGTAAGGACCCGTTTTTTCTTAAACATAACCATACTACCATTATCGCACCTGAAAAAAGAAACCATTAATAATCTCTCAGTATTATCACATATGTTATCAGTGTTCAAACTTCCAATGTCTCATAAATGTCATAATTTTTATTGCTCATTTTAAAATCAGGTTTCAAATAAGGTAGTTATATTGTAGTTATTGCTTTGCCTCTTACGTGGCTTTATGTTGCAAGGACTCTCCTCCATTTCTTTTTTTCTTGAAATTTATTTCATAAAACAAATTAGGTTTTAAAATAAAAAACTGTAGGAAATAAAATTAAAGCTTGGTTTTTGTTTTATAAAAAATTAGTATCCGATGAAAATGGGAAAAGGGAATCAGTCTGTGGTAGGATATGTGTGTAAATGTGTATGTATGGGTGTGTAATTCAATGTCCTTTTTAGGAACCTTTGTTTACAATGTGATCATTTACTCTTGCATGCATTCATTTACTTACTCTTCCATCCATTCATTCAATCATCCATCCATCCACCCAATAGCACTCTCCAAGCACTCTACGTGCCAGCACTCCTTCAGCCACTAGGATCAAGCAAAATCCGACACTGCTCTCTGCCCTCAAGTTGTCTGATCATTTAAAAGTCAGGCCTCACAAATAGCTGTGAAAAGAAGAGAAGTGAAAAGCAAAGGAGAAAAGGAAAGATATAAACATCTGAATGCATTCCAAAAAATAGCAAGAAGAGATAAGAAAGCCTTCTTCAGTGACCAGTGCAAAGAAATAGAGGAAAACAACAGAATGGGAAAGACTAGGGATATCTTCAAGAAAATTAGAGATACCAAAGGAACATTTCACGCAAAGATGGGCTCGATAAAGGACAGAAAGGGTATGGACATAACAGAAGCAGAGGATATTAAGAAGAGATGGCAAGAATACACAGAACTGTACAAAAAAGATCTTCATGACCCAGATAATCATGATGGTGTGATCACTGACCTAGAGCCAGACATCCTGGAATGTGAAGTCAAGTGGGCCTTAGAAAGCATCGCTATGAACAAAGCTAGTGGAGGTGATGGAATTCCAGTTGAGCTATTCCAAATCCTGAAAGATGATGCTGTGAAGGTGCTGCACTCAATATGTCAGCAAATTTGGAAAACTCAGCAGTGGCCACAGGACTGGAAAAGGTCCGTCTTCATTCCAATCCCAAAGAAAGGCAATGCCAAAGAATGCTCAAACTACCGCACAGTTGTACTCATCTCACATGCTAGTAAAGTAATGCTCAAAATTCTGCAAGCCAGGCTTCAGCAATATGTGAACCATGAACTTCCTGATGTTCAAGCTGGTTTTAGAAAAGGCAGAGGAACAAGAGATCAAATTGCCAACATCTGCTGGATCATGGAAAAAACAAGAGAGTTCCAGAAAAGCATCTATTTCTGCTTTATTGACTATGCCAAAGCCTTTGACTGTGTGGATCACAATAAACTGTGGAAAATTCTGAAAGAAATGGGAATACCAGACCACCTGACCTGCCTCTTGAGAAATTTGTATGCACGTCAGGAAGCAACAGTTAGAACTGGACATGGAACAACAGACTGGTTCCAAATAGGAAAAGGAGTACGTCAAGGCTGTATATTGTCACCCTGCTTATTTAACTTCTATGCAGAGTACATCATGAGAAACACTGGACTGGAAGAAACACAAGCTGGAATCAAGATTGCCAGGAGAAATATCAATAACCTCAGATACGCAGATGACACCACCCTTATGGCAGAAAGTGAAGAGGAACTAAAAAGCCTCTTGATGAAAGTGAAAGTGGAGAGTGAAAAAGTTGGCTTAAAGCTCAACATTCAGAAAATGAAGATTATGGCATCAAGTCCCATCACTTCATGGGAAATAGATGGGGAAACAGTGTCAGACTTTATTTTTTGGGGCTCCAAAATCACTACAGATGGTGATTGCAGCCATGAAATTAAAAGAGGCTTACTCCTTGGAAGGAAAGTTATGACCAACCTAGATAGCATATTCAAAAGCAGAGACATTACTTTGCCAACAAAGGTCCGCTAGTCAAGGCTATGGTTTTTCCATTGGTCATGTGTGGATGTGAGAGTTGGACTTGAAGAAGGCTGAGCACCGAAGAATTGATGCTTTTGAACTGTGGTGTTGGAGAAGACTCTTGAGAGTCCCTTGGACTGCAAGGAGATCCAGCCAGTCCATTCTGAAGGAGATCAGCCCTGGGATTTCTTTGGAAGGAATGATGCTAAAGCTGAAACTCCAGTACTTTGGCCACCTCATGCAAAGAGTTGACTCATTGGAAAAGACTCTGATGCTGGGAGGGATTGGGGTCAAGAAGAGAAGGGGACGACAGAGGATGAGATGGCTGGATGGCATCACTGACTCGATGGATGTGAGTCTGAGTGAACTCTGGGAGTTGGTGATGGACAGGGAGGCCTGGCATGCTGCGATTCATGGGGTCGCAAAGAGTCGGACACGACTGAGCGACTGATCTGATCTGATCTGATCTGATAAACTAATACAGTGTGGCAGAGGCTCAACTGGAGCCTCTGCCACCCAGTTACACAGGAAAGAAAGAACTACCTCCTCATGCTCTATTCCTGAATCTGTGCTTGATTTCTGTGCTTGAATCCCCCCAAAATCTGGCTCAACATGAGCATTCTGTGCCTGGGCTGTTATTTCCAGCTCAGCGTTTCCTGAGGCAGGAAGAGTGACATCCTCTTATTACACAGCTTCTATTCCTCAAAAGGCACTGGTTTCAGTCCCAGCATGCCCCTGCATATGACATCACCTTCCTCAATTAGCTCAGCTGTCTGTCTAGAATCCATGGAGATGCGGCTCACTGTGTACCGTGTAGAGATGTCCAGTGCCTGCACACAATGAGCATGGCCAGGCGTGCATGTGGGCAGGGCATATGTGACCTACCCATGCCCTCAGTACCCCTCCATTTTTTTAGAACAAAGTTTAGTTTTACAGTGTTGACTTCTTCACTTAAAAAAAAAAAAAAATGAAAGGCATCCTCTCTTTCCCTGGTCTATCTGAGAATGTCATACGTCCTTTTCAATAGACCCCAGAAGATTTTGAGGCATCCTTGTCAGGTCAGCAAAGCCTTGTAGCCAGGTCTCCTCACAAACCTGGGGAAACCAATTTTTGTATCGCTCCTGTCCAGGGAATCTGCATGGAGGTTCTGCTTAAACATTTAAATCTATCTCAGTGGACCCCAAGACCTACAGCATACTCCTCCAGGAATCTTATGAGTCACTGCCTTTCTTAAGGACCTTACCTCAACGCTCTAAAGTACGTGACTCTGGGAATTGTGTAAATAAGAGAAAGCTAAGCCCAAGAGAAAGACTAGGTCTCAGGTAATTCAATGAGGAAAGAGCATACATAGATAGTATGGAGGAGGTAGGGGACAGAGGCCAGGGGAGCACAATGGGCTAGGATCCCGGACAGCTCAGATTAGCTGTCCTGCGCAGAGCCCGTCTTCCTCTTGTCTCCTGAATCCAATCCAATTAATCATAAATCCTCCAGGCTCCATCTTCAGAGTATTTCCAGAACCTGACCATTCCTCCTCACCCCTGCTGCCCACCTCACCCCAGCCACTGGCATCTCCCATCTAGATCAATGCTCTGGCCTCCCGACTGTTCTCTCTACTTCCATACCAGGCACCCTGGTCCATTCCCACTTCTGGACCTTTGTATTTACAGCTCCCTCTGCCTGGAAGTTCTTCCCCTCGGCGCCCCTGGTGCTCACTCTCCACCTCTTTCAGGTGCTTGTTTAAATCCTGCTTTGCTAAGGAAGCTTTCCCCAACCCCCTGTTCCTAAAATTATAACAGGTACATACACAGACACTCACACACAATCCAGTGCTCCCTGGGCAACTCCTCTAGCTACTTTTTCTTCACTTTTGAGTGCACATCAATTTCCTTTTTTATTTGTTTATTGCCTGTCTCCAGTATCCTCATCAGAAAGCAAGCTCTATGAGGATGAGAATTTTGTCTTTCTGTTCACTGCTATATTCACATTACCGAGAACAGTAGCTGCCACAGAGTAGGTCTTTGGTAAATATTGAATGAATGAATGAATCATCCAATCAATTAATCAATAACTCCCTCTCCCAAAGAATTAGGGAAAACTCTGTATGAAACCAAGTTAGGCATAACTCTTGCCCTTGACACACAGTGATACTTTAATGATGATAGCAAATATGTGTCTAGTATAATTATGAACAGGCTTCCCTGGTAGCCCAGCTGGAATGAGCTATTCAGTAGAATCTAGCTGTAATGCAGAAGACCCCAGGTCGATTCCTAGGTCGGGAAGATCTGCTGGAGAAGGGATAGGCTGCCCACTCCAGTGTTCTTACCTGGAGAATTCCATGGACTATATAGTCCATGGGGTCACAAAGAGTCGGACACGACTGAGTGGTTTTCACTTTCACTTTTCACTTTCATAATTTTAAGCTGTATTTGAAATGTTAGGCATGTGGGGAGGTGCTTGGTAAATTGAGACAGTGATTAGCTAAAGTTCTTAATTGTAAGAAGGATGCTCAGACATGGGGTAATGAGGAGAAAATGCTGGAGAGGAGGGAGGCCTGGTTATGTATCATCTGCAGTTTGCTTTGTTTTGAAATAAACATTGTGCCATCTTTGGAATGAAGCAGTGCTGGGACCACAGAGCAGCATCACTTGTCAAGACAGCCCAGATTTCCTTCTGGGTATTCCCAGGGTGAATCAGGACACATAGGCAGCCTGAATGGGCTAGTGACTTGATGCTTCCCCTTAAACAGTTATTTTTCACGTATTTGTTCAATGTGCACTTAATGGGCTTGTTGAAAAAATATTTTCTATTAATAAAAATTGCAGACTTTTTTGTTCAAATTCAGTGTAAGGTATTTATTTCATTCTTGCTATACCACCGCATTTTAACATATTTAAAATTCTTCACATCACAGTTTTTCTACCACTCGTAATTCGATTGCATTAGTCATCAAACTCACTGAAAATAAACTACACTTGTGTGAGGATGCTCAAAATATATTTAAATTTTCTTTTCTTTTGAGCTTCATGTTGGCAAAATATTTTTTACTTTTCTCTCTTTGACTTTTATACATTCTTTTTCAAGCCAGGCAACTTTTTAAGAAATGTATTGAAGGATTTAAAGTTGATGAATGAAATGATTTGTTCCTGAGGAAAGCACCAATCCACGCTTTATCCAGTTTCCTTTTCAGCTATCTACAATTGCTGAATAGAGCACTGTCTACTGGTAGCATGTAGGACAATGGATACAGCTCTGTGACCCGAACATCATAGCAGACTTGGTTATATGGAGCAGACGTGTCTTCTTTTGTTTTTGAAGAGAACAGTTATGCAACTGATACTGAATCACCAGTTTTGTAAGGTGTGGCCTTTGGAAACTGAGTTAGCCAGTTACCTGTTGCTGGGATAGATTGAAGGCAAAAGGAGGCAGAGGACGTGATGGTTAGATAATACCACCAACTCAATTTGAGCAAACCCCCATAGATATTGGAAGTCAGACGAACCTTGTGTGCTACAATTCATGGGGGTCACAAAGCATTAGGAATGACTTAGCAACTGAACAACAATGTCCAAACACATTATGGGGAAAACTGGGCATTCTGAACAGTCCCAGAATGCTGATGTGTGCACTGCTAATGCGGTATAGACTGGCAGTCCAGGACTGTAGTTTTCAGGGTAGAAGAGGCAGCAAAAGGAGATCTCTTTACCAATATTACATTTTGCCTCAGTCACCTTATGCCATCATGCTCCTGGGACCAAGTTTGTGATTTCTTAGTTAAAACACAGTCCTACCCCTATTTACCACCACCTCTCACTCAACACAGAGCTATATTTTCCCAGCACTAAGTTTCCAACACTGCATTCAAATGGGTATATCTTTCCTTTTCTCCTCTGCCTTTCGCTTCTCTTGTTTTCATAGCTATTTGTAAGGCCTCCTCAGACAACCATTTTGCCTTTTTGCATTTCTTTTTCTTCAACGGTCTTCATCCCTGCCTCCTGTGCAATGTCAGGAACTTCCATCCATAGTTCTTCAGGCACTCTATCAGATCTAATCCCTGGAATCTATTTGTCACTTCCACTGTATAATCATAAGGAGTTTGATTTAGGTCATACATGGTCTAGTAGTTTTCCCTACTTTCTTCAATTTAAGTCTGAATTTGGCAATAAGGAGTTCATGATCTGAGCAACAGTCAAATTCCAGTCTTGTCTCTGCTGACTGTATAGAGTGTCTCCATATTTGGGTGCAAAGAATATAATCAATCTGATTTTGGTATTGACCATCTGGTGATGTTCATGTAGAGGCTTCTCTTGTACTGTTGGAAGACGGTGTTTGCGATGACCAGTGCATTCTCTTGGCAAAACTCTATTAGCCTTTGCCCTGCTTCATTCATACTCTAAGGCCAAATTTGCCTGTTACTCCAGGTATTTCTTGAATTCTTACTTTTGCATTCCAGTCCCCTATTATGAAAAGGACATCCTTTTTGGGTGTTTGTTCCAGAATGTCCTATAGGTCTTCATAAAACCATTCAACTTCAGTGTCTTCAGCATTACGGGCCAGGGCATAGACTTGGATTACTGTGATGTTGAATGGTTTGCCCTGGAAACAAACAGAGATCATTCTGTCATTTTTGAGATTGCATCCAAGTACTGCATTTCAGACTCGAGTTGACTATGATGGCTACTCCATTTCTTCCAAGGGATTCTTGCCCACAGTAGTAGATATAATGGCCATCTGAGTTCAATTCACCCATTCCAGTCCATTTTAGTTCACTGATTCCTAAAAGGTTGACATTCACTCTTGCCGTCTCCTGTGTGACCACTCCCATTTGCCTTGATTCACACACCTAACATTCCAGGTTCCTATGCAATATTGCTCTTTACAGCATTGGACTTTACTTCCATCACCAGTCACATCTACAACTGGGTGTTGTTTTTCTTTGGTTCCGTCTCTTCATTCTTTATGGAGTTATTTCTCCACTGATCTCCGGTAGCATATTGGGCACCTACCAACCTGGGGAGTTCATCTTTCAGTGTCCTATTTTTTGCCTTTCATACTTTTCATGGGGTCCTCAAGTCAAGAATATTGAAGTGGTTTGCCATTCCCTTCTCCAGTGGACCACGTTTTGTCAGAACTCTCCACCATGACCAATCCATTTTAGGTGGCCCTACACAGCATGGCTCATAGTTTCATTGAGTTAGACAAGGCTGTGGTCCATGTGATCAGACTGGCTAGTTTCTATGATTGTGCTACCTTACAAATAGCTGTGAAAAGAAGAGAAGTGAAAGGCAAAGGAGAAAAGGAAAGATATACCCATTTGAATGCAGAGTTCCAAAGAATAGCAAGGAGAGATAAGAAAGCCTTCCTCAGTGATCAGTGCAAAGAAACAGAGGAAAATAATAGAATGGGAAAGACTAGAGATCTCTTCAAGAAAATTAGAGATACCAAGGAAACATTTCATGCAAAGATGGGTTCGATAAAGGACAGAAACAGTATGGACCTAACAGAAGCAGAAGATATTGAGAAGAAGTGGCAAGAATACATGGGAGAACTATACAAAAAAGATCTTCACAATGCAGATAATCACGATGGTGTGATCACTCACCTAGAGCCAGACATCCTATAATGTGAAGTCAAGTGAGCCTTAGGAACCATCACTACAAACAAAGCTAGAGGAGGTGCTGGAATCCACTTGAGCTATTTGAAATCCTAAAGGATGATGCTGTGAAAGTGCTGCACTCAATATGTCAGCAATTTGGAAAACTCAGCAGTGGCCACAGGACTGGAAAAGGTCAGTTTTCATTCCAATTCCTAAGAAAGGCAATGTCAAAGAATGCTCAAACTACCGCACAATTGCACTCATCTCACACGCTAGCAAAGTAATGCTCAAAATTCTCTAAGCCAGGCTTCAGCAGTATGTGAACCGTGAACTTCCTGATGTTCAAGCTGGTTTTAGAAAAGACAGAGGAACCAGAGATCAAATTGCCATTGTCTGCTGGATCATGGAAAAAGCAAGTTTCAGAAAAAACGTCTATTTCTGCTTTATTGACTATGCCAAAGCCTTTGACTGTGTGGATCACAATAAACTGTGGAAAATTCTGAAGGTGATGGGAATATCAGACCACCTAATTTGCCTCTTGAGAAACCTGTATGCAGGTCAGGAAGCAACAGTTAGAACTGGACATGGAACAACAGACTGGTTCCAAATAGGAAAAGGAGTACGTCAAGGCTGTATATTGTCACCCTGCTTATTTAACTTCTATGCAGAGTACATCATGAGAAATGCTGGGCTGGAAGAAGCACAAGCTGGAATCAAGATTGCTGGGAGAAATATCAATAACCTCAGATATGCAGATGATGTCACCCTTTGGCAGAAAGTGAAAAAGAACTAAAGAGCCTCTTGATGAAAGTGAAAGAGGAGAGTGAAAAAGTTGGCTTAAAGCCAGAAAACTAAGATCATGGCATCCGGTCCCATCACTTCATGGCAAATAGATGGGGAAACAGTGGAGACAGTGGCTGACTTTATTTTGGGGGGCTCCAAAATCACTGTAGATGGTGATTGTAGCCATGAAATTAAAAATGCTTACTTCTTGGAAGGAAAGATATGACCAACCTAGACAACAAATTAAAAAGCACAGATATTACTTTGTCAACATTACTTTGTCAACAAAGTTCCATTAGTCAAGGCTATGATGTTTCCAGTAGTCATGTATGGATGTGAGAGTTGGAGTATAAAGAAAGCTGAGTACTGAAGAATTGATGCTTTTGAACTGTGGTGTTGGAGAGACTCTTGAGAGTCCCTTGGACTGCAAGGAGATCCAACCAGTCCATCCTAAAAGAGATCAGTCCTGAATATTCATTGGAAGGACTGGTGCTAAAGCTGAAACTCCAATACTTTGGCCACCTGACGAGAAGAACTGACCCATTTGAAAAGTCCCTGATGCTGGGAATGATTGAAGGCAGGAGGTGAAGGGGACCTCAGAGGATGAGAAGGTTGGATGGCATCACTGACTCAATGAATATGAGTTTGAATAAACTCCGGGAGTTGGTGATGGACAGGGAAGCCTGGCGTGTTGCAGTCTGTGGGGTCACAAAGAGTCGGACACGACTGAGTGACTGAACTGACTGACTGACTGAGATCTCCAACTCTCACTAGAAAATGTGTCAAGTACCAATCCTTTGTTCAGATGCTCTCATCCTTAGGGTAAATTTCCTTTCACAACTTTCTTGGATTTTCTCTTGATCGTTCATCTCTGTCAGGGCCACTTCCTTGCCAGAGAAACAGTGAACCTCAGAACAGAAGGCATCAGAATTGCAATCCCTCTCCTCCAAGGAGATCCCTTGGCTCCATTCAATGTCCCCTGTCCCCACCTCCTGAGTATTTGATTTCCACTACCAATAAGGATGGGCAAACAGGGCCTCCATCAGGCCAGCAGATTTCTAGTTACTGTCTTCCCCAGAGCAATACCACTTGCCTTACATGTCTGACCCAAGAGGAGTTACTTAAAGGTGTTTCTCCAACAGAGACCTCTGCCCCAAGGTAGTGTTAATAAACAAAAGAGTGGAGTGTCCCTGCCATTAAGTGATTAAGATTCCACACTTCCAACGCAAAGTGTTCAATCCCTGGATGGGGAACTAAGATCCTACATGCTGAATGGCATAAATAAGTAAGTAAATAAATAAATAACAGCAACAAAAACAACAACAAAAAACAATGGCTAAATGACCAAACAGACTCTCTTAGCTGTGTGTATGTGTGCATTTAATGCTGGAAATTCCCACTGAGTTAAACTGTTCATTACTGCATGCTCTTTAGTAAACTCATTTTATAAAACTGCTAGAAACCTCATTTTAGACCTGAAGTGTTGACTTCTATAATAAAGAATTGTTGACAGGACAAGAAGAGCTTGAGTTTAGGTATGGCCAGTTGTTGTCCACCTTAAATGGAGCAGAAAACCTATTATATTAATGCACATTTGGAGTAAGCAGGTTTTTAAATAAATTGTTTGTGAATTAAGTGGGTTTTAATTGGAGAGGGGGAGTGATGTCCAGTATGATCGATCTTATTAAAAGGATAAATCTCTCATGCGTGAAGTTTTAATATTTCAGCCATGAGATTAGCACTGTTACATTGCAAATCTCATTTAAATTGTTTGCCGAAGGCTTGAATTAAAAATAATTTATGGTAATATAAAGTCATCATGGCCCCAAACCGATGATAGATAACTTTTAGTGGGTTTCAGATAATTGTTCTGAACCAACAAAATGGTTTCCAAGTCAAATTTGATACATCTGTTCAAGAAAATGTTTAGTGATGTGCTAATTACCTTCAGTAGTTTATTACTTTTAAAAAGTGTTAAAGTTAGTTATATGTAGAGAAGGAACTCCGATTCCTTTGTTGCAATGAATAATGCAAAGGTTTGTTTAAATTCATGCAGTCCTATTTATAAAAGAACACCTGGGTAGCTTTATTTTGAGCTTAGAACAAAACATAAAATTGTTGAGAACATGATATTTAAATTTATTCATTTACATTCTTAGGCAGATCAGCAGCAGTAAAATAATCTTGCCGAGGATGTAGAAACCTAGATCAGTGATGCTGTAGCAAACCAGTAGCCTTCAATGAGGGGAAAGAGGAGACTGATAAGACAGCAAGATACTCCTACTGACCCTGTTCTCCTCGTGGAAATAAGGACGATCGGGTACTGATCTTCCTGTTGGTGATGGCAGGAAGAGAAGGACTGCTGCCAGTGGGGACGTGATTTTTATCCTGTTCTTTCTCTGTCACCCTCCTCTCATCCACTTCTAGCTCTTCCACACACACACACACACATACACACACACACTCACACACACACTCACACACACACACACACACACACTCACACACTCACACACACACTCACACACACACACACACACACACACACTGAACCTTTCTCTGTCGAAATCTCCTCCCAATGTTCTCTTTCCACATCTCTGGGAACAGTTGGTTTCATGGGCCACACCAGTCACAGAAGGCTCCCATCTACAAACCTGAATCAAGGAGAGGGTGGCAGAGAAGCTGCCTGGATAGCATTCCATTACCCACAATCGAAAAGAGATGGATCACCACAGGAGTAAATCTGACATGTTCTCACACAAGGCTTCTTAACCCACAATATAATTTGGTCCTGCTCCTAGAGAAGAAGAGAGAATCCATGGGTAAAAAGTGGAAACCTAAATAAAAATCCTCACCAGAACATTCCAACTTCTGTTAAATAGTTTTTCTATGTGCACACGACAATGTCTATATTTGGAGCAGATCACCAACTCAACACTGGCTACCCGACAGCCTCTGATGTCAGCTGTCAGTCAATTAAAATGCAGAAACTAAATATTGCTGTTCACTAGTAATGAGTCTTAGTACCCAAATCCATGTATATTTCTGCTGTTGTTACAAGATGTGGATGCCAACACTACCCATGTGTGTATGATGGAAAAACTATAGGAGTAAAGGGAAATTCAAGTGAGTGAAAACAGAGGTAACTAAGGGCCCGTCAGTTCTTTATTACCTGCATATACTACCTTTATTAATAAAAAAAAAATCACTTCCTCTCCTCCTTAACTAAATAAATTTTGAACAAATGCTGAATAAATTTTAGATTGAAGGATGACCAAGTCACTGGCCAGGGTGGTAGCCCAAGGTGTAATCAGAAGTAAGGATGTGAGGAGACTGATCAGAAAAACCACCTTCCTTTGCTGACTTCCACCTACTTTCTGGGATTTCCCCAGGGGTTCAGATGGTAAAAAATCTGCCTGCAATGCAGGAGACCCAGGTTCGATCCCTGAGTCAGGAAGATCCTCTCCTGGAGAAGGAAATAGCAACCCACTCCAGTATTCTTGCCTGGAGAATTCCATGGACAGAGGAGCCTGGCAGGCTACAGTCCATGGGGTCACAAAGAGATATGACTGAGCAACTAACACTTACAACTACTCTCTTGGTCTTTCAGGCTGGTGGCCACTCCCAAGTCATCAGAGGTCACAGCAACCTTAGGTTCCCCCGGACTCTCCTTCCACAAGACTGGAGCCAGTAGCCTCAAATCCAGGCCTGAGAGAGAGCTGCTGAAAGAGCTCATGTTGGCTGGACAGCCATCTGGGGCCTGGCATGTCACCATTCTCCCACCTCACCCTCATTCAAAGTTGGGGTGTCAGGCTGTCTTCCCCCTTCCCCAAACCCTAGAAAACAACTTGCCTTTTCCCTACTTCTACAGTCTCACCCACCACCAGTCATCTTCCTTCCTAGGAATACTCATCTTTCCCCATTTAGGCTGCCACTTCCCCGAGATGTACCCTGAGAAGATTCACCCTTGGGTTTCACTTTGAACGTCGCTGTGCTCTGGGTCCTTGGAGGGCTGCCATGAACACCCACCATGGACATACAAGCAGTGAGTTGGCAGCACGCATTAACAGAAACCCCTTCCCTGCTTCCTCAAACACATCTAGCCCACATAGGAGACATAACCTCACACTGCCCCTCCATGTGTCCAGCCTGACACAGGGGCCCTTACTGTTTCTGTCCCTGCCTCATATGGGCATTGACCTGCCCAGAATAATATCAGATCTGCTCACAGGAAACCGTGAGGTTGAAACCCACATGCAAATGGCCGTGAGTATCCTTCTGTGTCACCCAGGAAATGATGATTTTTAGCAGGGTAACAACAGCCACATTTCTGCTTCTGAAAATCCCCAGAAGTAAAACCCTCTGCTGACAGTTCATTGCCCTCATGCAGAGCCTCACCAAAATTGAACCTACATAATGGTGGTGGTTTGTAGTATTTGGATTTACCCCAAGAGACCCTAAAAGATTTTAAGATCATATTATACTGAAGGTTGATAATTTTTAATTAATAAAACCTTTATGGAATAATTTTTAACTAACACTCATGAGAATCAGACTCTACTTATGATGATAAATTATCATTTAAAATGCAAAGTGTGCAGACATACTAGGAAATAACCACATTAATTACTCACTACAGCCATTAAAATGTTTCCTAGAGATGCTTCATGTGGTCTCCACCACCTGGGATGCCCTTCTGCTTTCTCCCTGATGATGAAGCCATCATTCCCTTCAAGTCCCAACTGAAGTTTTATTATTTACTAGAAGCCTTCTCTTTTCAGGCCCACACACCTGTGTAGTAGTTGCCTCGTAATTGTTTAAGTTCTTCTGGGGTTAATACTATCTCCTTATTGTTTTCTTTGTGGAGCTTAGTAAAACAGCAGGCATACAAAAGACCAAATACCCCACAGAATACGGGACACCATACCTACAAAAGCTGATGGGCCAATGGGTAAATGACCAAGAAAGTCAATTCATAAATTAATCAGTCAATGCATAAATGCATGAATTTGGAAACCTGATCCAGAAAGTCATACCCTGAGGCTTAAGTTTGCCAAATAGTGCTGTCCTTGCTAAAAGTATAGATTCGGATTTGGAGTACTGAGGTTTGAGTTCAGGCTATGTTTGGCCATTTAGCCAAACATTGGCCATTTAGCCAAACATTAGACAAACGATTTTACATGTCTTGGAAATAGTTTTTCTCATATTATTTTTTTAAAGCACAGTACTAAATCAAATGAGAATGAATGAGTAAAGGCTTCATAAGTGATGTAAATGTGGGTAATCACCAATATTATATAAATAAAGAAGGAGGAAATTAAGCACAGAAAAAAAAAAAAAAAAAAAACCTGTGCAGTAAACTGGGTCAATCTAGAGATTCTGAAATACGCCATTAGAAATATAGTATTTGAACCGAACAAAGGTATTGTGTTTCTTTAATATTCAGCATGTTTATATTCCCTAGCTTTATTTTATAATTGATAGCAAAGCTGTAAGTGGCCTGGGGATTGTTGCATATCTCCCATTATTGCCTTGCTGTGGAGTAGCATAATCAAGTGGAAACGGAAAAAAATTTTTGGTCAAATATTTCTTTCTGTAGGAAAGATGCTGCTTTTTCCTAAGTACCTTTTAGCCGTTGAGTATTTTATAATCATTGGCATAAATATAAAAATGGTAAGCAATGTTTATTATTTGCACACAAGTGAGTCTGAATTGGGGGCTTTTACTACCAGTCATTCCCAATGCAATCTCAAGAATGTAATAGGCAATCAGACAGTGATTTATCTGACCCATTATTGAGAAAGAACCAAGAAAAATCTAAACATCATTTGGCTCAGTCATGTGCACATTGCAAATGCAAAGCAGTGAATTATCTGAGCTTTGTCATGATTTTCTATGCTATAAACATATTTAGTATTTGAGAATTTGCTTTTATTGCTGCCCTTAATTTTTCTTTGTTCAATCATAGGAAGAAATATCGAAGCAAAGCAAATGTAATGGGGTTTCATAAAGAAAAGGTATCTAAAAATCAAGCCAATGGCTGCACTCAAAAATAATTCTCTAGACTTTCTTAGGGTGAGATGTGTTGTTTCAATGTCATGACCGAATTCCAGCTAGGGTAATTACTTTAGTCTACACTGCCTGCAGGAAATGCCTCCTGTGGTTTGGGGTGGCCACTGGACTCTGTCACGTTGCTGAAACTATTGCTTAGTGGTCTTCTAAGCAGCTGCCACATGGTTACATTTCAAGCAAAGATGAAGCAGGCTTGTGTATTGAGTGAGTTCTAAGTCCCAAAACAAACTCCAGATCACAAAATGTACTTATAATCATTTATTTTATGGCCAACAGTTAGGAAGTTCATTTGAAAAAAAAAAAAATACCAAGGCAGTGTTACACCATGAAAAAAATAAGCCACAAATGAATTGCTTTATTAGTTAGTATAGTAGCTAATCAGATAATGCTTCTGTGCCTGTCTCATGGATTCATAGCCTGGTGAGCAAAATGGACATATCTAAATAATGACACAAATAAATGCATAAAATACACACTGGGAAACTGATGCAAAAGAGAAAGAGCAGAGATCAGTGAGAGCCTGTGGTCAAAGGAGCTGACCAGGACTGGAGGGTCAGAGGAGCTTCAGTCAACAATGGAGAGTGAGAGAGAGTGGAGACTGGGGCCAAGGTAAGGGGTAAAGGAAAGGACAGGGAGGAATGGCACGTGTAAAATCTCGCCAGTGAGTGCAAACGCTGTGCATTAAAGGCAACTGGGGCAGGCTCTGGGCAGAGGTGAAGGTGAGCGGTAGGAGACCATCCCAAGCCTCATAGGGTTGACACTGTTTCTGGGTTTTACCCCTGATTTTTAACAGGAAAGATTTCATAAATCAATTGTAAAATCAACTTTGTAGAATTCATATAATTTGTTCCATACTAACCATATATTTTATTACCTTTACTTTTCATAGTTAAAGATTATTAATCTTTAAGTAATTAAATCTCAGGCACTTAAATATTTAAATGATTAAATATTGACTCACTAAAGATTGGGCACTACATTGGGCACTTGGATACATCTTTTGTTTTCTTCTCACAGCAACCAATGAGGCAGACATTTTTCCAATATGAGTATTGAGGAAACAGAGTGTGTAACCTGCCCAAGGTTCACGAGTAATAAGTGGCAGAGGAATAATTCATGCCATAGCCAGCCTGACTCCAGAGCCTTTTTATTGATCTGTTGGCCCACATTTGTACTCTGGCCCTGAATACTGAAGTAGTCTGTGGAACTATTTGATCATAGCTCCAAGGAAATATTAAACAGTATCCCTCAGCCCATTCTGAAGGAGATCAGCCCTGGGCTTTCTTTGGAGGGAATGATGCTGAAGCTGAAACTCCAGTACTTTGGCCACCTCATGCGAAGAGTTGACTCATTGGAAAAGACTCTGATGCTGGGAGGGATTGGGGGCAGGAGGAGAAGGGGACGACAGAGGATGAGATGGCTGGATGGCATCACTGATCGATGGACGTGAGTCTAAGTGAACTCCAGGAGTTGGTGATGGACAGGGAGGCCTGGCGTGCTGCGAATAATGGGGTTGCAAAGAGCCGGACACGACTGAGTGACTGAACTGAACTGAACTGAACTGATCCCTCAGATCAGTGATGGACTGTTAATGTTGCAGTTTTAATTTTATGGTTTTCAGTGGGCATTGTTGTTGTTGTTGTTTAGTCATTAAGTCATGTCCAATCTTACTGACCCCATGGACTGCAGCACACCAGGCTTCCCTGTCCTTCACTATCTCCCCGAGTTTGCTCAGATTCATGTCAATTAAGTCAATGATATTATCTAACCATCTCATCCTCTACCACCCTCTTCTCCTTTTGCCTTCAATCTTTCCTACCATCACAGACTTTTCCAAAGAGTTGACTCTTCACATCAGGTGGTCAAAGTATTGGAGCTTCAGCTTCAGCATCAGTCCTTCCAGTGATTTCCTTTAGGATTGACTGGTTTGATCTCCCTGCTGTCCAAGGGACTCTCAAGAGTCTTCTCCAACACCACAGTTCAAAAGCATCAATTCTTCGACACTAAGCCTTCTTTATGGTCTAACTCTTATATCCATACATGACTACTGGAGAAACCATAGCTTTGACTATATGGACCTTTGTTGGAAAAGTGATGTCTCTGCTTTTGAATACACTGCCTAGATTTGTCATAGTTTTCCTTCCAAGGAGCAAATGTTTTTTAATTTCATGGCTGCAGTCACCATCCACAGTGACTTTGGAGCCCAAGAAAGCAAAATCTGTCACTGCTTCCATTATTTCCCCATCTATTCACCATGAAGTGATGAGACTAGATGCCACGATCTTTGGTTTTGAATGTTGAGTTTTAAGCCAGCATTTTCACTCTCCTCTTTCACCCTCATCAAGAGACTCTTTAGTTCCTCTTCACTTTCTGTCATTAGAGTGGTATCATCTGCATATCTGAGTTTGCTGATACTGAGTTATGCTAGCCCCTTTGCCACGACAAGCCTGTGATCCATGAAGAGTACAGTGGGTATATCCAAGGCAAATTAAAATGTATCCCTAACTCTTGAGTTTTCTAGGAGGTAATTTTAGTGTTTAGGACCTTGTATAAGTCAAGGATTGACCAGTGATACATGCATATCAAATCACCATTATGTACATCAAATATGTACTTTAAATATCTCATTTGTTAATTATACCCTCAGTAAAGCTGAAAAAAAGAGAATTGACCAGAGAAAATAGATTGGAATACCTTGTAACGAAACCCTGCAATTAGCAATAGTGGTAAACCTAGGATAGTTCGAACTTAGCTTCATGCACAGAAGCCAACCCTGATGCTCTCTATAACTGAAAATAGTTTGGTCATCTTCATTCTTTGGCTACCATATTGGATAACAAAGACCTAGAGCATTTCCATCATCACAGAGAACTCAAGTGGGTCAGCACTGGTCTAGAGCCTGGTTCAAACTAGTAAGTTATTTAGAATGTTTTCTTTAGCCTAATTCCCTCTACACATCTAATTCCCTCTACACTCATAGTTAACTAACCCCTAGTTAACTCATCCCCATCACCATAGTAGTCTACAATGTAGACTCTACATGATTCCCTCATAAGCAATAGGGGCTGTAATTCAGAGAAGTGAACCAGTAAGCTGGCAAACTCGACTTTCACCACAAGTTCTTTGTTTTGTAATGATCTGGGCTTTTTCATAGAAGTTAGCCAGTCAACCTTTGAGAGCCTCCCTTCTCATTCAGAGTTTTTTATTTCTTGATGCTATCCATGCTCTTTCCAACTTTACCATCAACCTAAAGGGCAAACACTAAGATGCCCTGGATCCCCCCACAGCAAATAGATGAACAGTGAGGAATCCTAGCTCTGACTGTCTACTTGTACTCCAGTCACAGAAAAGAATGGAAACAGGGAGAGCAGGCTATTAGAGAAGACATTATCCCTCCTAAAGGCATCACCTAGGGTCAAGAGGGAAGAGAAGGCAGACAAACTGGGAGGGCAGTTTACAGGAAGCCAGAGCCAGCTCCTACTGGCACGTGAGAGCCCATAGTTGAGTGGTCCGGAATTTTGCAAGCCTATTGTTAAATATAGCTGTTATTTTTAAATAAATTGTATAAACTTACAATTAAGAAAATTATATTAAAAACAAAGTAATAAATGCATAAACTCATTCCTTTGTAATTATTTGGCTACATTTTTACTATCATCTATGCTCTCAAGGGGCTTCCCTCATAGCTCAGTTGGTAAAGAATCCACCTGCAATGCAGGAGACACCGGTTTGATTCCTGGGTCAGGAAGATCCCTTGGAGAAAGGATAGGCTACCCACTCCAGTATTCTTGGGCTTACCTGTGGCTCAGCTGGTAAAGAATCCACCTGCAATGTGGGAGATCTGGGTTCAATCCCTGGTTGGGAAGATCCCCTGGAGAAGGGAAAGGCTACCCACTCCACTATTCTACCTGGAGAATTCCATGGACTGTATAGTCCATGTACTCACAAAGAGCTGGACAAACAGCGATTTTTACTTTCACATGCTCTTGAGGTTATTTGTGCCTATTGCACATGTTTGATAGAAATATTATATAATACTTTATTTCTGTACCTTTTCTCTCAATTCTGTGTCTAGTGATGTCGTGTTGGTAGTTTGAAATTTTCATAATAGGAATTTATACCACAAAAGAAGGCAAATACAATTAGTTGTTTGTTTGTTTTTAATCTGGAAAGCCAATTGTTAAACATTCTGCAGACCAACATACTCCTGCACAAGCCAAAAAATTAAAATAAAAAACTAATGTGGACTATTAGAGATGTAAGACACTATCAAGGAAGAGCAAGAGAAAGGAATCAGACCCAAAGAGGTATGAAGTTTCTGCTATGGGCCTCTACTCCTGAAGCTGCATTCTGACTAGTTCAGTTCAGTAACTCAGTCGTGTCCAATTCTTTGAGACCCCATGGAAGCCAGGCTTCCCTGTCCATCACCAACTCCCAGAGCTTGCTCAAACTCTTGTCCATTGAATCAGTGATGCCATCCAACCATCTCATCCTCTGTCATCCCCTTCTCCTCCTGCCTTCAATCTTTCCCAGCATTAGTGTCTTTTCCAATGAGTCAGTTCTTCGCATCAGGTGGCCAAAGTATTGGAGCTTCAACTTCATCATCAGTCCTTCCAATGAATATTCAGGCCACTTCTGAAGGAGCATCCCTGCCCCCCACCCCCTACTCCGTCCCAGTTAGAACGTCCCCTACACCTCGAACCAGTCCGCTTCAGTGCTTTTCAACAAGGAGATCTGTCACCAGGCCTCCTTACAGCCAAACACCTGGCTTTTGGGGTCTCTGCCAATTACTTGCCATTTTGACTTGCCTTGACACGCTACCCCATCATTACTTAGCACAGGTTGTGGACCCTGTTCCTGGCACAGCTACAATGGTTGCTTTCCTCTACTATTTCATCCCTGGTTTAATCTCAGATTTTTTTCCTGATAATAAATTCTTGCTATTCCTATCCTGATCTTCCCAGGTGGTTCAGCAGCAAAGAAATCCCCCGCCTTGCAGAAGACTCAGGAGATGCAGGTTCCATCCCTGGGTTGGGAAGATCCCCTATAGTAGGAAATGGCAACCCACTCCAGTATTCTTGCCTGGAAAATTCCATGGACAGAGGAGCCTGGCGGGCTACAGTACATGGGGTACTGTATGTGACCAAGCACATTCCTAGACCAGTGGGCACTTTGTCTTGCTGACAGCCTGAGTGTCTGACCCTAACCTTTCCTGTTTTGGATAGTCCTCTTGAGGCCCTTTCCTAATCCCTTTCCATTGCAGCTACCAAATTATAAACAAAGCTTTTATGGAAGGCAAAGGAAGGTTGGCCTCAAAACAAAAACAAAATAAAACAAAAAACCTTTAATGGCAGCTTACCAAAAGATTAACTTTCATGGTTACATTTAAGTTTGAAGAAAGTATTTTTACGAAAATAGAATGACATTTTCAAGGGGCTTAGAAGAAATTAACTGTTATAAGTTATAAACAACTTAGTCTAAGCATAAACAGCGGAAATGAATATATGTATTGTATTAAAGGCAATTCACTAAAGATTAAATTAAAGAGATGCATAATACAGAAGCCAACAGGAACAAACTCACTTAGCTCTTGACACAAATTATTAAGCATCATCTCTTTCTTGTGACCTGATCTGTACACTGTCATGGATCAAGGGAGATTAGCCACGTGGCTAGAGTGAGGAATTAGATGTTCTTGTTCTGAAGGAAACCACCAAAGCAGAGCACATCACTCACATGTAATTATAATGATTACAATGAGAAACCCTTGGACTTAACAAGGAAAATCATGTACTATAAGAAGTCACTATTTTAAACAAATATTCCAAGTTGAGAAAATGGAGGAAAATTTTAGGAAAACAGCTGTAAATAATTCAAGTACAGAAAACAATTAAGCAATTGCATTAACAGCTTACTGATGAGAAAATAATATTGGACTAAAGTTTTATTATTTTTCCCCATTGGATGATCCAAAAAATTGACTTTTATTCCTCTTATTATTTTCCTTACTTATAAACTGTTTATAAAATAATAAATTAGCTAAATAAAAAGATATTTTTATGCAGTCTTTCAAATTCTTTATATTATAATTTTTATAGAACTAGGACTTGGGAACTTTTTAAGGTACACTTTTTGATTCTAAGCACTTAACACTTCCTGTTGTGTGACAGTAGCAATAATTTACTGTATAAAACACCTTGCATTAGCCAACAAGCTAAAGAAATATGTCATAGCTTCAACCTTGACATAGTGAAAGCAGGCATGAGAAGATAAAAGGAGTATTGCAGTAGCCTTAAGTATTTAACTTTTAGAAAGCATTGGTTTTGTAGGTCTGTACCTGCCAAGTGATGCTGCTGTCTTTAAATATTGATTGGAGCCATAACATTGATAACAGTCATTATGTATAGCTGCCCACAGTATGTATAGCATATTATTAAATAAAAAGTCAATATTGTTTTTATTCTTGTTGGGTTCCCTTTGCCCAACTTGGAGCACCATCCAAAGAACAGATATTTCATGCTTTGTAGTATTTTTGTCCTCATTTTAAAATAATCCCTTGCACATATGCTATCTGTGCCTCTATAAGAATGTGCTTTAACCAAAGTAACTTCATGGACAAGACCCCCATCTGCCTTCAGTCTGGTATGTTGATAACACTCCGCCTCTTCCATGGACGGTTAGACGTGTGCATCTCCACTCCCTCCAAACTGTGTACATTCTTATAAATATCTGAAACTAAGAATAATCTTGAGTTTAAGCTTCAAGATATAATTTAATATTGATCCATAAAGATAATAAATAAGAAAAGGCAGTGCCCATTGAAAATTAAGATATTAAGATTTATATGGGTCTATCTACACACTAAAAGAAACATTTTTTTCTCACAGTCTGTAGCACTAATCAATTTTTCAAAGATCAGCAATTAACTTAGTGGAATTGTTTTTTATTTATAACATTCTTTGTTTCAAAGGGGATTTAGAAAGCATACAAAGATGTGTAGACAGCAATAATGATATTAGAACAAAGGTAAAGTAAGTTAAGACTTCTTGTTGGGAGACTTCCCTATAGCTCAGATGGTAAAGAACCTGCCTGCAATGCAGGAGACCTAAGTTTGATCCCTCGGTCAGGAAGATCCCTTGGAGAAGGAAATGGCAACCCACTCCAGTGTTCTTGCCTGGAGAATTCCATGGACAGAGGAGCCTGGTGGGCTACAGTCCATGGAGTCTCAAAGAATCAGACACAACTGAGTGACTAACACACAAAGTAAGTTAACAAATAAAGGGGAAAACAAGAATAAGAAAATAGTACATATGTTGTAATCAATTTAGTGCATCAGAGTTTAATAATCTGGAATAGACTTGAGATGAAGTTAAGGAAAGAAGGGTCAGGGAAGCAATGGGTGTTGTGCAGAATGTGGTGAGTATGTTTGGTGTTCGATTTTCTGCTCCTTCCCCCTTCATAAATCTTCTCTACCATGGCAGATCCTCAAGGCTAGATTTATAGTCAGTCCTTAGATATCTGCAGAATGTCTATACTGTGCCCTAGGACCATGTAAGAGTGACTCAGTAATGATGCAACACAATTCCACTTTCCATTCTGGCTGTTTCTGTTTCCTTTCGTTTCTTTTCTCCTCTGGATGGTTTCTGCCCATTTTACTTAATCATTATTATGTGAACTAGAATCAGTGATCCCCAGCCTCTTTGGCACCAGGGACTGGTTTCATGGAAAACAATTTTTGCTTGGACTTGGGGGCGGGGATGGTTTTGGGATGATTCAAGTGTGTTACATTTATCGTGCATTTTATTTCTATGATTATTATATCAGCTTCACCTCAGATCATCAGGCATTAGATCCTGCAGGTTGGGGACCCCTGAAAAGGAAAAAATCCACTATTATCACAGCACATACATTACACCAGATAGAAAACAAACAAAAAAAAGTTTGCTATAAATCTTACAGTGAAACCACTGAAGAAATAGTTCCTCTCTAGAATATCCTGCCATTTCATATCACTCTAAAGAGATAAGCATTTTCTTAATATTAGGGAAGACATGTAGATTTCTACTCTCTCCTCTTTAAGTTCAAAAGGAACTCTCTCCTATAAGTTTATATTTTATGTGTAAATAAATACCTAAGTGTTTATATACATATGTATATATTTTATTGTTTTCTTCTTCTCCTTTCCCCATCAGGACTCCTGAAGTATAAAAATCAAATACTATTTCAAAGAAAGAATTCTTGACAGCAGTGTATTCACTAGCTTTCTTAATGTCACCTCTAGCTTTTCCATTTCTTGAATATTAATGGTGTCTGTGCTATAAAATATGGGATTTTTCAAAAGAGTACAAAATAATGCATCTCTCTCCAAGAATTGTCAGTGCCTTGGCCATTTTTCTTTCCATCATCTTAGGAATGCATGAGAAGTCTTTTTACCCACAGGAATTTCCCTACCTGCTACCTGAAATAAGGTAATTAAGGGTTAGGTTCTCCTAGGAGCACGTTGAAGGATTTTTAAATTTTTTGAAAATTGGTTTCACACTCAGTCACCAGATTTAGTCCCTCTTTCCTTTTGCCCCCTTCAGGGGGCTATCTTGAGTTCATTTCAATGAAGTCCCTAAAATCTTGGGCCATTTTTTAAATTACAACTGGTCAGAGTCCGATTTTCAGAAACTTTTATAGGAGGAAAAAAAAAACTGTATTATCTTTACCAAGAAGAGCTTTAAATGTGAGGTACTTTTTCAATGAAATAATAGGGGAGGAAGGCCTGGAATATAAAATGGTTTTTGTTGCATTGCCTGGATATAAATAGCCTGAGCATCCAGTTTTGTTTGTAATATAGCGAGTGGCCAGAAGATGTATGAGCATCTTTCAGGATAGATGGAAGCACAATAAAGAAACTCATTAAGCTGTTTTAGCCATTTTCTGGTGTTAGCTGAACAGATTCTCAAAGATCAAACTAGAAAAACCATTTTATTTGTTCTTAGTTCCTGAAAAAAGCTTTCCATAGCCCTGCCAGTGACTCTAGCTGTGTCTATGTCTGCAAACTGGTTTTGTTGTTTTATCTCGGTTTGGTTACTTAAAAAAACAAAAACAAAACCTTAAAATCCTTTCTAAACTTTCCTGTTTGCTTTGCACGACATAACGTCACAAAAAGGCAGCCACTCATACGTCCAACTACTGAGCTTCTTCAAAATGCATTCTTAGATAATAAAAAACTTTAAAAAGATAATTGAAAAGTGGGAAAAAAACAGTCAAGCTATTTTATAGACCCAAAATATCTTAAACTGGAAATATGAAAATAGCCATATAAGGCAGTTTACATCAGATTAAATAGCTGTGAGTCAAAGTTCATTTCATACAACATATTGTAACCATTTCAGAGAGGATATAGTTTTCATTCAAAAACTGCTCAAATCTTCTTGTTATAGGTTTTATTAAGACAAGGTAGTAGTGTTTCATTTTGTAAAAAATGCTGTGAATTGTAGCATTTAAAATTTTTTTGTCCTTGCTTTTCTTTTTCTTCGTCTCCTCTACGTCTCCCTTCCTCCCTCTTTCCTTGCATCCCTTCCACCTTTTACATCTCTGACTATTTCAATGCATTTGCAGGATTCCATCCCAACCTTTCTTCCGAGAGGGGAAGAGGTCCACTTTTGAACAGTACACAGGCTTAATGTTTTAAGAAAAGACCAATCATTGGTGATGGCCTCAAAATGTACTTTCTCCCCTCAGGCCTGTGCATTTCACTGTAGGAACAGCTGTTACATAGAGCACTTTTCCAGTAAGGAACCTAAAAGATGCCAGTGCATTTTTAACCAGCACCTGTGTAAATGAGCAAAATTTGGAGCTCAAGACTGGTGACCTGATGAAAATATTTTTGACATATTTACAGTATACTTAACCCCATATGGGTCCAGGAGAAGCAGATTTTCTAAATGGCCTACCTTATTTTCAGAAAACACAGACAGCACCCAAGTGACTTAGCATGACCACCATGGCGCCATTTGGCCTCAGCAATATCTCCAGTCTGGACAGGGGGGAAATAAAATTCTTTTAGTTTCTGGCAACATGACCCATAGAGAGTTAGAAGAGAATTTTTGCGTTAACCTTTTCTTTTACTTACATATAAGGTGCAGGTGTAGATGACTTGATGAAAAGAAAAGGGAAATATGGTCTGGGTAAACATTTACATTTTAATTTTCTCTTAATTTCTTGAGGCCCATTATGTGTTTATCAAGGCGTGTAACAGCTTTAAGTTAACAATGCAACAATGCATCGTTAAATGTACACCAGATGTTCCTTTTCTGGCACCTATTACTGAAAGCCCTCAACTTGCCTGTCAAGGAGAGGGAAAAAAATGTGTGTTCTCCTTTAATAATGAACACTAACCCATCAAAACAAGAAGCAATAACAGAAAGGCTCTGACACATTGCTTTGATAAAATACTGCCTGGAAACTCATTAGTGTAACAGACTGCAGATGAACCAGCATACCCACTCCTCAGCCATATTCTTGAGGAGCTGAGTAATAAAGACACTCAACAGAAGGTTAAGCCTAAGAATTGAACTGCTGATGGGGTTTCAAATGATGGGCACATCGGGTGCCCTTGTGAATTACAAATAAAGAGGACTTGGGAGCTAGATGAAATTGACAGCGATAAGTATGCACGAGCCCATTCAGAAAACGGGTAATATGTGTTTTGGAGATCATAAAGTACAATGTTATGAAGAAAGTTGGAGCAGATGGCTAGAGGGGCATAAATGTTCTAAAATGTGGAGGGTTTTTTTAAGAATCTTTTTATGGAAGATATGCAGTTGGATCTTGGAATGGATTGAAAGTGGGGGAGTTATAACTAGTTCTTTGCTTTCTTGCGTCTGATTAATTTACCTCCCAGAGAGAAGTTACTTAAGTGGGCTTTCATAGATCCACCGTAGCAGACCTTGTGAAAAGATGACACATTTCCCCTGTGGCTGATAGATTTATGGATATTTCTACATATCAAATCTCAGCCTGGAAAACTGGGGTAAGGGGGAGGTGGAGAAGGGAAGTGGATGGAAATAAATGCACAAGTGAAACTTGTGCTGTTCTTTCATTGAACCAAATTAATTGAGACACATCGGCTTTCCTGTTTTGTAGGCAATTATAATGAATTTTGGATTGCAAATGTCTTCTAAGTAAAGTAGAATCGAAATCTCTTAAAATGCTGAAACGTTCCATACAGCTTGCTTTCTATGAGGGAAAGCATTCCCTTTTACCCATCAGAAATAATAAAGTTAAAAGGAGCTGTAAAATTGCTTTGAAATATGTAAAGCACTCATTTCAAGGCTGAAGCTTTGCTCAGCTACAATTTATGGATAAAGTTCAGAGCTCTAAGATGTTACAGCGTGAAAGTGGTACTGGCGGTGGAATATTGGGGATTTCACTTCTCTTCTTCTTTAGTTCTGTCCTCCTCTTTTCCCCTATAAATGAAAACAAAGTGCATCAAAGTTCCTTTAACATTGTATTAGTGAATCAAAACTCTGAGCTCCACAATGAAATGCAGAAATCCTCTGTTGGGCAATATTCAAAGGTCGTTTATCCAGCCTTTCAAAGTGCTATTTAGTTCGTGCCAGGTAATGCTGGGCCCTCTATGAAAGGAATCCAGGAATTGAGTGGGTGATAACAGGAATCGTGCCACCCACAGGACCATTCAGCATGAGGCATGATGGCGTGCTTAATGATAAGTTACATCCTCCCACAAAGGAATTTCTGAACCTGCCATTTGAGAGCCATCCCTTTGAGCTATGATTCCTGTAATTGAGAAAATGAAGCTCTGCCTCCCACTGAGTGATCTGTTGGGTCTTTCAGTGCTGAGGTGAAAATAAAGAAATGAATACAAATAGTGCAGATTACAAGTATAGCTGTTTCTGTAACAAAATTAATATAAGCAACTGACCCAGGTGTTTTGGATCATTTCCAAATTCTGTTGGTTTGAATGAAGTTGAAGGACTATTATTCTGAGCACTAGGAATTAGAATGCTAAAAGAATTGCCTTGAATAAAAATGAATCCTGAGTATTATATATGTGTGTATGCATGTGTGTGTATTCCTCTGTAGGAATATATATAGCTCACATACATACAGAAGAAGCATAAGTGAACAAATTGACAAATAAACTGAACACATCCAAGAAACCACGAATTAGATCTAGAAAGAGAACACTACTAAGGTATCCATTACTCTGACTTATAGCACAATGGATTAGTTTTGGTTTTGAGTTTTATATTACTACCATCATGCATTATATTTCATATGTACATGTATCTGAACTCTTTGACTCCATGTTATGTTCAAGAGATTCCTCCAGGTAATAGTTTTTATTCTCATTGCTGTAAAGTTCCCATTGAATGAATATATTATACTCTATCTATTCTAATGTTTAAGGATATTTGGGCTGTCCTTAGTATTAAGGTATTATGAACAATGCTTCAGGAGCACTCTTACATATACTGGAATTGCTAGAAGTGCTGAGTGACAATATGCACATGCTCAGCTTTAGTAGATAACACTAGACCATTTCCCCATGTGTGCAGCCGTGCACAGTTCCACCATCCGTATTTGAACACCTGTTACTCAACATCATTGTATGATCTATTTGCTTAAGTTTTAGCTATTCTGATAGGTGTGTGGTTTTTGCCATTCTGGTAGGTATGTAACATTGCTCATTGACTTAATTTACTGATGATTGATGCAGTTGAGTATCATTTTTTGCATTTACTGGCAATTTGACTATTCTCTCTTGTGTAATTCCTCTTTAATTTTCTGACCAATTTTAAAAATTGCTTTGTCTTTTTCTTACTGACATATAGGAATTCATTATATTAAATATATTCTACATGTTTGTCCTTATTTATATGTATTGCAAATACCTTCTCCTATTATGTAGTTTGCTATTTAACTTTTTAAATGTGTCTCTGATAAAAAAAATTATTAATTTTAACAAAATCGTTTTTTCACATATAGTGTTTTTGGTGTCCTTTTCAAGAAATCTTTGCCTCCTCAAGATCATAAAGATACCCTCCTGTGTTATATCCTAGAAGCTTTAACATTTTACTTTCATATTCAAACTAGTAATCCATCTGGAATTGATATTTGTAGATGACAGAGACATTTTTCTCGTATAGATATGCAATGTGCCCAATATTGTATGCTGACAAGATTATGTTTTGTATACTGCTAGGTAGTACTTCCTATAAATGCCTGTATATGATTAATTACAGGGTGTTGTGTATGAAAAATTTTAGTGATAATTTATTGTCCTTCAATAAGGATTTACTTTTCTTCTGGCAGGTATTTGAAGAGGAGTCATTTACTTTTCAAACAAGGACTGAGCCCATTTAAAGCTGAGCTCCATCCTTTGATGGGGGCCATCAATTCCATTCCTCCCTTAATCATGGGGGATAGCCCCTTCAAGCGTCCAGCTGGATGTCTGGAGTGTTTAGCAGGGTTCCTCATTCTTGGTTAGCCCTGAACTGCAATTTTCTGTGCCCTCAGTCTCATCAGCCTTCCAAAATTCTGCTTGCCTTCTCCACCTCTCGGCTGTCACATTAAAATTGCCAAATGCTTTGCCAAATATCACATTGATCTCTCTCATCTTTCTTTCTCTCTGGGATCATTGCCTCTCAAATTCTTTTTTGCAAATCAATTTTTCAATCTTTATTTTTCCTTCAATTTTTCTCAGGGTAGGTAGGGCTCAACTTTTGAGAATCAGCCTACCAGAAGTCTCCAACATATTTTAATCAAAAAATGTTTTTTAAACCTTAAGATTTTATCAGGCTTAACCAAATCAAAAACTAAAAATTATACTTTGATTTGTATTAAAGAATAAAATTTATCTAAATACAATCAGTAAAAAGTTAAAGCAATGACCTTTATTTTTTAATAATTTTAGCAGATATATTTTGGTTATTAACATGTGACAAATATTCCTCCAGAAATTGTGGCTGCAATAGTACACAAGAGGGTTCCCTCTCTCACACAGCTTAAGATTTTCTAACTCTAGTGAGCTGAAAAGTCCATATGGTTTTAGCAGTGAAATGGCTGTTACAAGGAGGGAAATATAATGGAATCCATCTTCCCTTCATTGTGTAAGTCAGTCTCAGCTTGGAACTAACTACCAGTAACTGTAAAATCACCCTCTCATCTTTTCAGAATAGGCATAGTGTGGAGGTGCCTAAATGGGTCACATACAGGCCCAAAGTAGAGAGGTGATGACCCTATTTGCAGTGAAAAACTCTGACTTGATTAGAAGCGGGGGGATGGAGGGGGTGGCGTGGGAGGGAAGATGGGGGGAAAAAAAAGCATTTTGTTGACCATATTCTCAAGCAGAAAAATTCAACAAAATCAATCAAGCCTAATTCTATACTTAAGGTGAACTTTAAATGATTAAACCTATAGAAGCAGGCTTACTATTATAAGAAAAACCACGTCAAGAGGAAATGATGCCCTGACAGACAACGTGCAAAAAGACTAGTATGTGCCCCACATTAAAGGTTAAGCCAAAACTTAATACAGCAGCTAAAGAAATCTGGGCCAGACCAGAAAATCATTAGAAATTAACATCACCCCCACCATACAATTGGGGGCTTCCCTATTAGCTCAGACAGTAAAGAATCTGCCTGCAAAGCAGGGGACCAGGGTTTGAACCCTGGGTCAGGAAGATGCCCTGGAGGAGGGCATGACTACCCACTCCAGTATTCTTGCCTGGAGAAGTCCATGGACAGAGGAGCCTGGTGGGCTGCAGTCCATGGAGCTGCAAAGAGTTGAACAAAACTGAGTAACTAACACTTTCACTTTCACACCATAATTGTATGAAATATTCACAAGGAAAGCCCAATAAAATTATACTTACATAAATCAGTTCAGTTTAGTCACTCAGTAATGTCCAACTCTTTGCAACCCCATGGACTGCAGCATGCCAGACTTCTCTGTCCATTACCAACATCCAGAGCTTACTCAAACTCATGTCCATTGAGTCAGTGATGCCATCCAACCATCTCATCCTCTGTCATCCCCTTCTCCTCCCACCTTCAGTCTTTCCCAGCATCAGGATCTTTTCAAACGAGTCAGTTCTTTGCATCAGGTGACCAAAGTATTGGAGTTTCAGCTTCAGCATCAGTCCTTCCAATGAATATACAGGATTGATTTCCTTTAGGATGGACTGGTTTCCTTTAGGATGGACTCCTTGCAGCCCAAGGGACCCTCAAAAGTTTTCTCCAATAACATAGTTCAAAACCATCAATTATTCAGCACTCAGCTTTCTTTATAGTCCAACTCTCACATCCATACAGGACTACTGGAAAAACCATAGCTTTGACTAGACAGAACTTTGTTGGCAAGGTAATGTCTCTACTTTTTAATATGCTCTCTAGATTTGTCATAGCTTTTCTTCCAAGGAGCAAGCGACCTTCAATTTCATGGCTACAGTCACCATCTGCAGCGATTTTGGAGCCCCAAAAAATAAAGTCTCTCACTGTTCCCATTGTTTCCCCATCTATTTTCCATGTGTGATGGGACCAAATGCCATGATCTTAGTTTTCTGAATGTTGAGCTTTAAGCCAACATTTTCAGTCTCCTCTTTCACTTTCATCAAGAGGCTTTTTAGTTTTTCTTCACTTCCTGCCATAAGGGTGGTGTCATCTGCATATCTGAGGTTATAGATTTCTCCCGGCAATCTTGATTCCAGCTTGCACTTCATCCAGCCCAGCATTTCACATGATGTACTCTGCATATAAGTTAAATAAGCAGGGTGACAATATACAGCCTTGACGTACTCCACTCCCAATTTGGAAACAGTCTGTTGTTCCAT
Source organism: Bos taurus (assembly GCF_002263795.3). Taxonomy (NCBI): domain Eukaryota; kingdom Metazoa; phylum Chordata; class Mammalia; order Artiodactyla; family Bovidae; genus Bos; species Bos taurus. Next base: position 107,936,306 of record NC_037328.1, on the reverse strand, counting down.
GTCCAGTTCTAAGTGTTGCTTCTTGACCTGCATACGATTTCTCAAGAGGCAGGTCAAGTGGTCTGGTATTCCTCTCTCTAAGAATTTTCCACAGTTTGTTGTGATCCACACAAAGGCTTTGGCATAGTCAATAAAACAGAAGTAGATTTTTTCTGGAACTCTCTTGCTTTTTCTATGATCAAACAGATGTTGGCAATTTGATCTCTGGTTCCTCTGCCTTTTCTAAATCCAGTTTGAACATCTGGAAGTTCACAGTTCACTAACTGTTGAAGCCTGGCTTAGAGAATTTTATGCATTCCTTCGTTAGCATGTGAGGTGAGTGCAATTGTGCCGTAGTTTGAACATTCTTTGGCATTGCCTTTGGGTTTGGAATGAAACTTGACCTTTTCCAGTCCTGTGGCCACTGCTGAGTTTTCCAAATTTGCTGGCATATTGAGTACAGCACTTTCACAGCATCATCTTTTAGGATTTCAAATAGCTCATCTGGAATTCCATCACCTCCACTGGCTTTATTCATAGTGATACTTCCTAAGGCCTACTTGACTTTGCATTCCAGGATGTCTGGCTCTAGGTTTGTGATCACACCATCGTGGTTATGAAACATTTAACAAGGTGGCAGAGTAGAAGAACATGCATTCATCTCCTTCAAGAACTCCAAAATTACAACTCGCTGTAGAATAACCGTGGACAGCAGAACACTGGATCCCACCAAAAAAAGATACTCCATGTCCAAGGACAAAGGAGAAGCCCCAGCAAGATGGTAGGAAGGGCGAAATCTCATTTAGAATCAAAACCCATACCCGCCAGAGACATTCAGAGGGCTCAAACAAAACCTTGTGCACACCAAGAAACCCCACAGAGACTGAGCCAGACCTGCCTTTGAGTGTTTGAGTGTCTCCTGCGGAGGTATGGGTCAGCAGTGGCCTGCCGCAGGGGCAGAGGCTCTGGGTGCAGCAGACCTGGGTATGGCACAAGCCCTCTTGGAGGAGATAGCACGTAACTGTCCAGGAGTCTCCAGCAGAGGTGTGGGTTGACGGTGGCCTGCTGCAGGATCAGGGGCACTGAGTGCCCTTTTGAAGGAGGTTGCCATTATCTTCATTACCTCCACCATAGTTTTGCCTCAGGTCAAACAGGGAGGGAACACAGCCCTGCCCATCAACAGAAAATTAGATTAAAGATTTACTGAGCACCACTTTCCTGGTGGCTCAGACGGTAAAGCGTCTGTTTGCAATGCAGGAGACCCAGGTTCGATCCCTGGTTTGGGAAGATCCCCTGGAGAAAGAAATGGCAGCCCACTCCAGTATTCTTGCCTGGAAAACCCCATGGACGGCAGAGCCTGGTAGGCTACCGTCCATGGGGTCGCAAAGAGTCGGACACAACTGAGCGACTTCACTTTCACCCATCAGAACAAGACTTGTTCTGATTGTTGTAAATAATTATTGTGTTGGAAGTTAACTTTGTATTCTTTTCTTCCATAAATTATTTTTTTTATTCTCAATGACATCTTTTTTTCTGTTCATAAAGTCTCAAGTTAAAGAACCACTACAACACATTATTATTAACTAACACACCAGCAGTTGTTAACTTGAAATCTGCAGACCCTCTTTAATAGCTATGGGGTTCCTTGTGTCTCAGATGGTAAAGAATCTGCCTGCAATGTTCAATCCCTGGGTTGGGAAGATCCCCTGGAGAAGGGAAAGGCTACCCATCCCAGTATTCTGGCCTGGAGAACTCCATGGACCGTATAGTCCATGGGGTTGCAAAGAGTCAGACACAACTGAGTGACTTTCACTTAATAGCCATGGCAAGTTAAAATCTTATATTAAATTTTGTGTAGTTATGTGATTAAGTATTTTCCTGGAGAGAAGGTTTAAAGCTTTTACCTGTTTCTTGGAAGAGTCCATAATCCCCCCAAATTTAAGGACTACTACTATTCCATCAGTATGTGAATTAAGATGCCCACAGTGAATGAAAGTAATTTCTTTACAGAACCCTGCATTCACAAGGTTTACATTTAAGAGATCGCACAGAGCTTTACCATGGAATATGATAACATATACCATACTAAATCTCATTGGAACTATTATTTTAATCAAACCACCTCAAATAGCCTGCTATTGTAGCAGTTTTTTGTTTTTGTTTTCTTTTAATAAATTTGGGTTCTTTCCTGTCTTATATCAGCAACTTTTGTTTACTGAAAAAAAAATCAAGATTGGGATACTGTTATTATAAAGGAAAATTAAGACTTCTTCCAATAGAATTGGTATCTATAAAAATTGTTCTTTTACTGAATTAATATTGTAAAATGGTCATACTACCCATAGCAATCTACAGATTTAATGTGATCGCTATCAAATTACCCATGAGATTTTTCACAGAACTAGAACAAATGATCCTAAAATTTGTATGGAATCATAAACAACCCAGAATTGCCAAAGCAATCCTGAGGGAAAAAGAACAAAACTGGAGACATAATCCTCCCAGTTTTCAGACAATAATACAAAGCTACAATAATCAAAACCGTGTGTTATTGTCTTAAAGACAGACATATGGATGAATGTAACAGAATAGAGAGCTCAGAAATAAACCCACACACCTATGGTCAATTAACCTTTGACAAAGCAAGCAAAAATACACAATACAGAAAAGACAATCTCTTCAGCAGATGTGCTGGGAAAGCTGGACAGCCATGTGTAAATCAATGACGTTAGAACACACCCTCACACTGCACACAAAAATAAAATTGAAATGGTTTAAAGACTTAAATATAACACATGACAGCCTAAAAATCCTAGAAGAGAACATGGGCAAAACATTCTCTGACATAAATCATACCAATTACTTTTATGTCAGTCTCCCAAGGCAATAGAAATAAAAGCAAAAATAAACAAATGGGACCTAATTAAACTTATAAACTTTTTCAGAGCAAAGAAACCATAAACAAAACAAAAAGACGACTTATAGACTGGGAGAAAAATTTGCAAATGATGTGAATGACTAGGGCTTAATTTCTAAAATATACAAACATCTCATACAACTCAATTTAAAAAACCCAAACAACCCAACTGAAAAATAAGCAGAAGACCTAAATAGACATTTCTCCAAAGAAGACATACAGGTGACCAACAGGCATATGCAAAGATCTCAACATTGCCAAATATTTGAGAAATGCAAGTTAAAATGACTGTGAGATATCACCTCACACTGGTCAGAACGACCATCATTAAAAAGTGATGGAGAAGATGTGAAGAAAAGGGAACCCCTCCTACACTGTTGGTGGGAATGTAAATTGGTGCAGCCTCTATGAAAAACAGTATGGAGGTTCCTTAAAAAACAAGAGTTGCCATATTATCCAGAAATCCTGGGCATATATCTGGGGAAACTATTATTCAAAAAAATACATGCACTCCAGTGTTTATAGCAGCACTATTTGCGATAGCCAAGACATGAAAGTAACCTAAATGTCTACTGACAGATAAATGGATAAAGAAGATGTAGTATACATACATAATGGAAGAGCCGTAAAACAGAATGAAATAATGCCATTTGCAGTAACATGGATAGACCTAAGGATTATCATAATAAGTGAACTAAGTGAGAAAGATGAAGACAAATACCGTAAAGTATCACTTACATGTGAAATCTAAAATATGTCACAAATTAACTTATTTTATGAAACAGAATCGGGCTCACATAGACATAGAAAACAAGCTTACTGTTACCAAAGGGGAAAGGGGATGGAGAAGAGATAAATTACAGGATTAGCAGATACAAACTACTATATATAAAATAAATAAACAATAATGTTCTTTTGTGTAGCACAAAGTATATTCAGTATCCTATAATAACCATAAATGGAAAAGAATATGAAAAAGAATGTGTATAACTAAATCACTGTGCTGTATACCAGAAACTAACACAACATTATAAATTAACTATACATAAATTTTAAAAAATTCTAATACACAACTTTAAAAAATTGTTCTCCACTATTAATTTTTAAAATAATAATGAACTGTAGTTTTATTTTTAATTTTTATTGGAGTATAGTTGCTTTATAATGTTATGTTAGTTTCTATTGTACAGCAAAGTAAATCAGCTATACATGTACATATATTCCCTCTTTTTTGGACTTCCTTCCCATTTAGGTCATTACAGAACACTGAATAGAATTCCCTGAGCTATACAGTAGGTTCTCATTAGTTACCTGTTTTATACACAGTATCAGTAGTATACATATATATCAATATCAATCTCCCAATTCATCCCATCCCCCCCTTTACCCTTTAGTATCCATACATTCTCTATATCTGCGTCCCTATTTCTGCTTTGTAAATAACATCATCTATACCAATATTTTGGTATTCTGTATATACACTTGATGAGTTTTGCGTAATTTTACTTTTATTGTGGTTTCTACATGCACCGAGACAGCCTTTGTCAAGAATAAATAAAAAATAGAAATGAAAAGCGTGAAGGATTTTCCTGCTGTGACCAGATCACAGCGAGGCTCAGCTAATGGGATTGTGCCACAATAGCTTCCCTGGTGGCTCAGACGGTAAAGCATCTGCCTGCAATGCAGTAGTCCTGGGTTCGATTCCTGGGTCGGGAAGATCCCCTGCAGAAGGCAATGGCAATCCACTCCAGCACTCTTGCCTGGAAAATCCCATGGATGGAGGAGCCTAATAGGCTACAGTCCCTGGGGTTGCAGAGTCGGATACAACTGAGCAACTTCACTTTCACTTTCATATATGTGTTAATATATGATAATTGTTTTTCTCTTTCTGACTTACTTCACTCAGTATGACAGTCTCTAGATCCACTCATGTCTCTACAAATGAGCCAATTTTGCTCCCTTTTATGGCTGAGTAATATTCCATTGTATATATGTTCCACATTTTCTTTATGCATTCCTCTGTTGATGGACATTAAGGTCAGTTCCACGTTCTGGCCATGTACATAGTATTGCAGTGAACGTTGGGGTGCATGTGTCATTTTGAATTATGATTTTCCCTGGACATATGCCCAGCAGTGGGATTCTGGGTCACATAGTTCTATTTTTAGCTTTTTAAAGACTCTCCATACTATTCTCCCTAGTGACTATACCAATTTCCATTCCCACCAACAGTGGGAATGTATGATGTACACCATCTCCAGTATTTATTATTTGCAGATGTTGTGTTGATAGCCATTCTGACTGCTGTGAGGTGATACCTCATTGTAGTTTTGATTTGCATTTCTCTGATAATTAGTGATGTTTGAATATTTTTCATGTGTTTTTTGGCCATCTAGAATAGTTTTATTTTAAAGCCTATAGTCTACTCAATAGACGTGTTTAAAGTTCATGTTTTTTTCAAATATGGCATCTGTTAAATTTTACCACCATTGAGATTTTATCATTACACTCACTGCTATTAAAATGTTGTTTGTAGTTTTCCAATCCTTTTCCATCAAAAAAAAATTAACAAATTTGAGTAAAATTGGTGAAAAAAGTAATTATGAGGTCAAATTAATTTGCATTATGTTGGTACATGAAACCACATTATGGATACCAAAATTCAGACTAGAGGACAGTTGTCCCCAGTTGATATTACTATAATATGGCATTAAATTATTTACAAAATTAGCTGTTGGCTGGACATTTTGTGATACTTATGAAAGGAGAAATGTGAAATTACCTAATTGCACTTGCTTCTGGTGTAGTAATTTCACTTGAACAGATATTCCTTTAGGCTGCCACACTGCATTTTAATTAGAATCCTTCATTTTTGGACAATGGCTGTGGAATAACTCAGCCAACCTTGAGTTTCTTAATCATCACTTCCTGATAATGAACAAATCAACAAAAGGGAGTAGTTTTAGTTTCCAAGCCTGAATCTAAATGTGACATTACTTCCATGTTTAATTGCAGTCCATTCAGTTTTACAAGACCATTCTGCAGAATAGCTCGGGCTGAATAGAGGCAATTTCTGAAAACATTCTTTACATACAGTCAACATGTCCCTGAAAACGGATGGCAAAGCATAGGATTATGTGATTGGTATTTTGAAAAGCACTTAATCCATCCATCTTGCCTTTCAATTATTTTTTAAAGGAAAATCACTTTCATAAATATAAACAGATACACTCTGGAAATATTTAAGATAAAATTATAAAATAGCATTAAAATTATACCTATAATCAAGTCTCAGCCCCTTATGTAACCTTACCATTGATTTGAAGAACTTCCTTTATTACCTGACAAGCTTGTTCATTCTGTACATTTATTTCGATTTTGTTGGGCTTTCAGCCATGCCTGTAATGTTGCTGAGGAGTAAAATATCTTTCATAACCAGAATCATAAATCTTTCTTATAACCATGAGACTATATCTTTATGGCCATAGATCATTTTAGTTACTGTCAAAAAGTGCCATCATATCACATTACAAATTAGAAAACTGAAAGACAGTGCGTGGCTGACAATACCTATTATGTGTGGACAAGAAAAATAATTTTCCTTGCTCATAACCACCATTTCTAATTACAAATACTTTTTAGACACACAGAACCTGGGCATGTGTTTTAGCCAAATTTGGAAAGCCCAACTAGATAAATGCGAGGAAAATTGATATTTATGAAAGTGTTCTCAAATGGAGAAGGTTAAAAAAAATGTGAAAAAAATGAGAATTCGCCCTTTTATTTTATAAGGGATGAGAGGCAAGGATTGCCTTTCTGAATTCAGCCTTCCATACTAAGGTTGGAGCACAGATTCAGCAATGAGATAATTCTTGTTTCTTCTTGGCAAGAACCAACGATTGTCTAGATGTCCAATATATGACCTTTATGGGTATTTTGAATGTGTGGTCAATATTAAGTTCCTCTTCCTAAGAAAAGCAAATAGAAATTTGGATAAATAGAATACATTTGGATAAAATTTGGATAAATATTTTATTTTGATTAATAAAATGTTTAACTTTTTGGTCGCTTTATATAAACTCTCCTTTGCACTCAACCTTATGTGAAAGTAGTTATACTTTTAAAGTACCTTACTTCCTTAGAATTCATAGTACCTTCTACATCCTAATTTGCCATTCGGAGTGAAACTGATTGTCATAAAACCACAGAAAAGAGTGAGCCATGGCTTTTCATATGTGCCCATTTCCCCTAAGATATGTCTGCGTGGAAGGGTTTTACATAACTGAGGACTCGGAGGGAGGGCAATGGAAAGAGAAGGGGGACTTGGGATGAGTTTTCACGCCCTTTGTCTTTTCATCTTTGAATATGCTTCCCACCTTCCCTGGCTTTGCCCTATGTTGCAGGGGCACTGACCTGGGAAATCATGTTAGGGAGGCTCCTTTGCAAATGGCTTCCAGCTAGGTTTAGGCAGTGGGAGATACCTGAAAGAGACAGGATGCAAAAGAAAGTGAGAAGCCAGGCCATGCCGTCTCCTCTCCCATGCCTTGGTGGCTCCTGGAGCAGCAGCTGCTTCTGATGCATGGTTCCTGCTTTTCTGGGTGGATCCACTGTGATTCCAGCTTCCTGGGTGGCCCTTGCTCTGGGCTTTGATGCCCCATCTCTTTGCTTTGTCTCTCCAGCACTAGGAGAGGTGGCCACACCCTGAAGCTGCTCACCTCCAGGTCACCTCACCTTTCTCGGCTTGCTCTTTCAGTTCCTCTAACACCTTTGATACTAGGACATCTCCTTTTATTTCCCAGGCTGCTGTTACAAGTATTAAGTCTGCTTCCCTCTATGTGCTCCCACCTTTACTATCTTTATTGAATCAAAAGGACTTTGCAAACCTAGTAGGGAGAGAGGAAAAGGAAGAGACCCAAATTTGATATGGATATATACCAGTTTTAAGGAAAAAGATAATCAAAGTAAAACTAACACTTAATCAGTACCACGCACACGCACACACACATGCACACACCACATTAATGGAAAAAAAAAAATAGCCACTTAATCTTCTCTGCACAACTGGTCCTTCCTGACCTCTGCTTTCTTTTAATTCAGAAGCTCAGATAGATGGATTCTGAATAGTTCTAGTATCGCCATTTATCCATCTAGGTCCCTCAGTCCATGCATAAGTGAATTCCTCTCTCTAGCTACAAGATAGAAGGAAGATCCAACGTCAATAGTGACTGGCCCTGGTTGTAGTAGGAGGTTAATGAAGCCCGGGGACATGTGCTTGGAGAGCCTGAAATTCCCACTGAGAGTTAATTTTGTTTGCCCATTTCCTAATGGTCTTTGTGGTCATTAGGCTTACTGCTCTTTGGCACTTGATGCATTTTCTTCTTACTTTTGGCTTTTGTTTTACAGGGTTTAGAGCTGAAAGCATCTACTTCTTAAAGCTACTGAGTGCTTTTCTAATGGTCACAGTATGTGGGAACTGGACACTCTGCAAAGCTTAATGTCATTTAGTGCAAATTATACTCGGTAATTTATAACCAATCTTGCTGTTCTTTCTTGATGTTCTTTCTGTGTGTGTGTGTGTACATGTATGTATATGCCGAGAATGAGAGTCAAGTCTGGTGTTTTAAATTTGACTTTCATTCTCTATTAAAGGACACACGTTGACCTGAAATTCATAACCATCATTATGATGCAAAATAAGCATTATTTTGATTTTGCATTTTGATTCAGATTAGAAAACCAAGAACTTGTTGTAATCTGGACCCCATGTTTCTATCTCTATGGTGACTGTATTTCCCAAACCAAGATCTAGTACATGTGTTATGGTAAAGAACTGCCTTTAAAAATGTTAACTCTTACCTATATAATCATTTATATAAGAGTATAAATATTCAATCATGTTTTATGCACATTTTATAATTTTTAAAAAGAATAACATTTCATAAATAAAAATAAGTCTAGAAAGCCATGGCTCACTCTTTTCTGTGGTTTTATGACAACCAGTTTTCACTCCGAATGGCAAATTAGGATATAGAAGGTACTATGAATTCTAAAGAAGTAAGGTACTTTAAAAGTATAACTATTATCATATAAGGTTGAGTGCAGAGGAGAGTTTATATAAAGCAACCAAAAAGTTAAACATTTTATTAATCAAAATAAAACATTTATCCAAATTTTATCCAAATGTATTCTATTTATCCAAATTTCTATTTGCTTTGACTTACACTGTTTCTCCTCCTCATTCCTCCAAGGAATGATTCTATTTCTTGGCCCTGTTTAATCTGTAGATGAATTAGGCAAGAATAGAATGGTCAGTGGTTCATTCAGAAAACAATAAAATTCTTTGCTCATAACACTAGGTTAGTAGGCATTTAAGAAACTAAATTCAAATGCAATAAAACTGGAAGCTGGAGTTGGATTCCATAAAATACCCTCCTTGGTCTGAACTGCACTAATATGCTCCCAAGAGTTAAAAAGAAGAAATCACAGTACATAGTCTTTCCCCCTGCTGCTGCTGCTGCCAAGTCGATTCAGTCGTATCCGACTCTGTGCGACCCCATAGACCGCAGCCCACCAGGCTCTCCGTCCCTAGGATTCTCCAGGCAAGAACACTGGAGTGGGTTGCCATTTCCTTCTCCAATGCATGAAAGTGAAAAGTGAAAGTGAAGTCGCTCAGTCGTGTCCGACTCCTAGCGACCACATGGACTGCAGCCTACCAGGCCCCTCTGTCCATGGGATTTTCCAGGCAAGAGTACTGGAGTGGGTTGCCATTGCCTTCTCCGAGTCTTCCACCCTACCGAGATATAAACCAGCATTTCCTCAAACCAGATTAAAACCAGTCTAGTAAAAATAAGGCAAATGCAATCTACATCTTTTGTGCAAACAAGCTCTTCAGCTGAGTTAAAATTAAAGGAGGCAGTTCCTGGGTAGGACATGAAGGCTGTTGAGAAAGGAGTCCGTGGCCAGGGGGAGCCCCAAGACGTAATAACCCATTTAGTAACAGTGAGACTAAATGGAATGTGCCTTGTACGCACCCCGTGTGGCTTCATCTGGGATATTTGTGTAAGAAAGAGCCAGATCCCAGAGGTCAGAAGAAGGCAAGCGTCAAAAGCCATAGGGAGGTGTGAGGAACTCGCTTTCAGGAGTAAAACTTGAAGATGGTTCTCTGTGGTTCCTCAATCCCGGCTAGAAAGAAAAATAGAAACTATACATCAGGAACTTCGACCCTGATAAGTGGTATGACTTCTTAAAACTCTGTCGTTTCTCCAGGTCTGTTCCCTATTAATCTGTTCTTCTGATAATAAATCTTTGAAAGGAAGTCCTGCTTCTTTTTTTCTAGGACAATAGGAAAGAGAATTGGGGGAGACTGCATCTAACTTGGTATCCTAGTTTGGGGGTAAAAGAACTCTAAGGATAAAAGAGGAAAGAAATATGGTAAATCCTTGGCAGTTGGGCTTCCCTGATGGCTCAGTTGGTAAAGAATCCACCTGTAATGTGGGAGACCAGGGTTTGATCCCTGGGTTGGGAAGATCCCCTGGAGAAGGGAAAGGCTACCCACTCCAGTATTCTGGCCTGGAGAATTCCATGGACTGTATAATCCATGGGGTCGCAAAGAGTCGGACACGACTGAGCGTCTTTCACTTTCACTTTCACTTTGGCAGTTGAGGAAAGGTGGTAAGGAGGGAGGGTTTCCCAGGTGGCGCTAGTGGTAAAGAACCTGCCTGCCAATGCAGGAGATACAAGAGACACGGATTTGATCCCTGGATCAGCAAGATCCCCTGGAGGAGGACTTGGCAACCCACTCCAGTATTCTTGCCTGGAGAATGCCATGGACAGAAGAGCTTGGAGGGCTACAGTCCATAGGGTGGCAAAGAGACAGACACGGCTGAAGCAACTTAGCATGCAGGCATGCACACATGCTGAGTTAGAAAGTTACAGACTGAAGACAAAGCAAAGCAAAGAGCCCAGGAGTTGAACTTTGGGAAGCTTGCATTCCCCATACAGGAGTCATCAGTAGCCCCTCAGAGCTCACTTTCCAAGCTCCCTGACTCCACAAATGCAACAATGCCAACACAGTCTATAGAGAAAATGTTTTCTATTAGCAATTTGGTTATTAGATCATTCAATCTTATTTTCTAATCTACCTCCTCTGCCTCATTATAATCCCAGTAAGAGCAGAAACTGCCCTGTTCTTTTCCTTTACAACTGTGCTTTCTGTAACTGTGGTGCTCACACACTTTTCATAAATATAGAAAGGATACTTCTCATCTACCCTTACAGCTCAATGCCATTTCCAAAAGTAATGGACAAAAGAATGTCCCCAAAGGAATGAAATTCGAGCAGGATTTGGAATAGCAGATGCTTGGTACATTTTGTTAAAAAGGAATTTCTCTCTCATCACTGAAAGTAACTTCCCAAGAGTTGGAGACACACTTTACTCAGATGGGGGCTTCCCTGATAGATCAGATGGTAAAGAATCTGCCTGCAATGTGGGAGACCCGGATTTGATCCCTGGGTGGGGAAGATCCCCTGGAGAAGGGAATGGCAACCCACTCCAATATTCTTGCCTGAAGATTTCCATGGACAGAGGAGCCTGGCAGGCTGCAGTCCATGAAGTCACAAAGAGTTGGACACAACTGAGCAACTACACTTTCACTTTTCTTTTTGCTCAGATGGAGAATTTCTGCTTGTATTTCTAATTTGCATTGAAGACTCTAGTTTCTGCTTAAATTTTTTCATATTAGAGTCTTCAGGACAGAGTCATTTTCAAAGAGATGACTTTTTTCTTTGGCACCCCACTCCAGTACTCTTGCCTGGAAAATCCCATGGACGGAGGAGCGTAGTATGCTACAGTCCATGAGGTCGCAAAGAGTCAGACACGACTAGCAACTTCACTTCACTTCACTTCATCCCAATATTAATATTACGAAATTTTTCAAACAGAAATATTGTAAAGTGAATACTCATTTACACACCATCTGGATTATCCATTATTTTTTTACTGTGCTTTCTCTGTCACATACCTGTCTATCTATGTTTCCTTCCATCCGTCAATACACCCACTGCTTTATGCATTTCAAGATGCAAACATCAAAATATCCCCCCTAATACTTCATCCTGTATATCATTAACTAAAATGTAATATTTGTTTACAGATTTTAATGTAAAATTTGCACATGATAAGATGTATAAATTTTAGAAAAATCTGATTTTTTAATCTGCTGAGTTTTAACAAATGTATATATGTATGTGATCCTAATTCCTATTAAGATATAGTATCCATATTATATTAAATTCTGTCCAGCATTACCATCATCCCAGAAAGTTCCCTCATGCCTTTGCCAATCAACCCCTACCCAGCAGTCTCCCCCAGAGTCATTAACTCTTCTGATTTTTTTTTCTAGTTCAGTTCAGTCCCTCAGTCATGTCCGACTCTGCAGCCCCATGAACCTCAGCACACCAGGCTCCCCTGTCCATCACCAACTCACAGAGCTTATTCAAAGTCATGTCCATTGAGTCAGTGATGCCATCCAACCATCTCATCCTCTGTCATCCCCTTCTCCTGCCTTCAATCTTTCCCAGCAACAAAGTCTTTTCCAATGAGTCAGTTCTTTGCATCAGGTGGCCAAAGTATTGGAGTTTCAGCTTCAGCATCAATCCTTCCAAACAATGTTCAGGACTAATTTCCTTTAGGATGGACTGGCTGGATCTCCTTGCAGTCCAAGGAACTCTCAAGAGTCTTCTCCAATACCACAGTTCAAAAGCATCAATTCTTTGGCACTCAACTTTCTTTATAGTCCATCTCTCACATTCATACATGAGTACTTGGAAAATCATAGCTTTGACTAGACAGACCTTTGTTGGCAAAGTAATGTCTCTGCTTTTTTAATATGCTGTTTAGATTGGTCATAGCTTTTCTTCCAAGGAGCAAGCATCTTTTAATTTCATGGCTGCAGTCACCATCTGCAGTGATTTTGGATCTTTCATAGATGAGAATGTTTGTCACGCTTGCCAAAGAATAATGCAAAATCTGGTTTAGTGATGAACCTTTGTGGCTAAACTTTAGGGACATTTGGCTTCGACACAAGAGAAACTTAACAATTCTAAATGACTAATTATTGTAGATAAATGAGGGAAACAATGAAAAGAAATCATCCTACTGCTTAAGTCATCCTCACCTCCTGCGCATTCATATCTAATAGCCTGGATAAAAAATACAGTACCTACTGTCTCTGCTTGATAAATCAGTGATCTCATTTGTCTCATAATGAAGGGTCAAGGAAGCATGTCTTCAGTTTCTTAATACGGTCCCCATGTGATTACAGGTCTCAGAACACAGGACAAAAGAGAACAGGTTTTGATATTACCCATGAGCTCTTTTCAGCTTCGTCCCTCATACTCACTTCTTAGTAATATTTTGGTGCCTACATAATATTATGTAGAAAAAAATGTAACTACAAGAACAACACCTTGCCAAGGGTTCACCCCTCCTGGATAGAAGTTAAGAACCAAGAAAGGAGCGTTTTCTTCTTCCAGGCTGGGCAGGAAGCTGCTGTTATCCTATTCTCAGTAATGGTTCCCTAAGAGCTTAAGAGACTGAATTGTACTCCTAAAATGGCAACTGCCTGTAGGAAGCAGCTTTCTGGCCCATTGTTTTGAAAATTAAATGGAAAATTTCTGACCTCTGTGGCATCTTTACACCCATTCTTTTCTCTAGTGTTTTCTCTGATGTTTATTGGTTTTGTTTCTGTTAACGATTATCTTTCTTTATCTTATTGAATCACTTTCTAGTTTCTCTTTATCAAGTCCTTCCACACACACTGCTACCCCCATGTCGTCTTTCCCTCACATCATTGCAAGATTTACACCCAGCATTGAACTTGCTGCTTCTTCATGTAAATCCCCACCCCTCCCATTCTCCCTATCTCTCCAGTTACCCCCTTCACTTCTTATGCTTTTTGTTTCTCTTTCCTGCTGTTTAATGATTTTTTTCCTGCTGATAAGCTGTGCTCAAAAGACTGAGAGGCCTGAAGCATTTACAGGACTGCTCCCTGGGCTCATTGCTCATTGTTCGTGTTCCAGAGCAGATGGAACCAGGACTTCAGTCATGATCACACAGGGCAGCTCCACCATGATGTGCAATTCGTATCACATACCCTCAGCTCTTTGGTTAATGAACCTATGTGTTTCCTATTTTTATTTCCCTTTTGTAAAGTCGGAATTTGATATTTTAGAAAATATTTTTCTTTTGGGAACGGAAAGCAACAGAAAAAGCAGAAGTAAATCCAGTGTTTATTCACTTTACACAGCAAAATCAAATTTTTTTGTTGTGATTAATGCTGGGGGAGTGGAATAATAATGATTACTGACATTTTTTAAAGCATGCTTCTTTGTATCAATAAATGTCATCTTGTGCATTGGCCCATGTGAATCTCATAGCATCCCTAGCCATTATTTTCATGATTCTCACTTTAAGTCAAAAATGTTTGTGGGTATTAGTGAGGGAGTGCCTCAGGACAACTACCTGTAGTTGAAAGAGAAGCTCAGCGGGAGAATACCTTTTTTTTTTTTTTGCTAATGCAAAATTTGCCATGTTCTTTTTCCACTGAATTTTCTCCCTGGGATCAGTAATAAGAATATAAAACTTTCTATGAGGCTGGGATCTTTTTTAAATACCCTGCAGTGGTCAGAAAGTTGCTACTACAATATTCATCAGATACCAATACATTGTATGCTGAGACTTTTAGCCACATCCACGGCCATCATGAATATACAGGAATTCTGCTCTTGACCCTGAATGTGTGCTCCTAGAAAAATTGTATGTAGATCAAATTATTGCACTTGAAATCATATTGTAAAACACACCAGGGTAATTTGCTCTTTAAAGAAACCCTGTAGTTTATTTTTGTGTAAAGAATTCTTCCATGATGCAAATAATCCATATTTTATTTGTAAATTTAGAACTTTAGGTATGAGTTTACATAAAGTGAAGGACATATCAGTTTTAATGGACTTAAGTAGATGGTGATCTGAGACACACTTTTCTCTACCACCCAGGGGACCCCAGCAAAAGTTCAGTGAAACAAAGGGACAAATTAGTCCCTCTGGAACAATAGAACTCTGCCATTATCCTTAATATGAGTTGATATGAGAACAGGAGGTCCTTTCCCCTCTCCCACGGTGCTTTTACCTTTCCCAGTAATTGTTTCCTCAGAGTAAAGTTGAGTTTTATATTTGTGAAAAGCACAAGGAATTCTTTTCTAACAAACCACACGAGCATCAGATACCCTTGAACTAAGCATACAAGGGTACACAAGTGCTTTACCTGCATTTCCTGAAACGAGCTTCAAAATGTTACCTCTAGTCTCTGAATGCTCCTTAAGCAGGCTGTGCCTTTTCTAATTTATGACCTTGAAATCAACTCTAACTTCCTTCAATCCTTTGCTCCCCTTTTCAGTTTGTGGACAAACAACCACCATGCCCTTGGATTATTTATTCCCTTTCTGTTTTCATCAATTTATACCACATCCCACTTTTATTGAAGAATTTTCCATCTAAATACTAA
Source organism: Bos taurus (assembly GCF_002263795.3). NCBI lineage: Eukaryota > Metazoa > Chordata > Mammalia > Artiodactyla > Bovidae > Bos > Bos taurus. Next base: position 107,920,848 of record NC_037328.1, on the reverse strand, counting down.
TAAACATTCACCATCCTTGCTGAGAAAGCTATTTATAAAATGCTCACTGCTGAGGAAAGTGTAGGGTAAGGCAACATTTTGTGTTAGGGGTCATCTCATCTCCAGTGTAGGTGAGTGTCCTTCCAAAGGAGCCAACCTCAAGAACTTTAGAGCCACTGTTCTTAGCGAAGGGAGGAACTCCCTGATTATCCACAATTGTACATAGAAACAACTGAGGAAGGAGTAAATGTGTCTCAGCTCTCGGGATCCTTTGGAGCTATGCTGATTCTTATGGGAAAAATGGATCAAGACAGAGACCTTAAGTGTCCTGCTATTAGGAGATATTGTTGGCAACATTGAATTGTTTCCCAAGCCATGAGAGTTAAATACTACCTTAGTCCATGGTCAGAGATGACCTCCATGAAGATTTTATAAATTCCCAACTTTAAGTAATTTCACAACTTTGCTCCCAATTCCTCCCCTTCCAAACACAATTACACAGGCAGAGATGTGGAAATAATATAAAACGGAGACAAAATTAAAGAACTTGGTCAATAAATGTTGTCCTTTTTACCTTTTTTCTTAGCAGGTCTCTCACCCTATCTTGTTCTGTGACCTCAGCCTATCCTTTGCTATTATAGCTAGACCATGGCCAAAATCTTTTGCTCCCCGTGCCCCACCTCTAAAATTCGAAATTCTAAACTTGATGAAATGTATAGGAAAAGACATTGTTCACCTTTTCCATGGATACCTTTATTTGGGGGGGGGGGATGTGGTTTGTAACTGGTTAGAAACCAGTGAGAAATCTTTAGATATGTTTGTTTTAATAAAAAGATTATAACTCAGTTAGTTTGGAAGGAAAAGGAAAACGTACTGCATCACACATATACAATTCTTAAGATAATGTTAGCTCTCTGGCAGCAAGTTAGAACCAGGGATTGTGCAAAGCTTAAAGGTCTTCAGTTTATTGCGTAAATTCCTTTAATATTAAACTTCTATATGAGTGATATTAATCCTCAAATTACCTCTCCACATTTCTCAATATAGGAACTTGGGGGCTGCCAAAATGTTGTATTAGGAGAATGGAGATATAAGTTATTTTTTTCTTTATATTTCTCTTTTTTTTTTTAATTTCCACAAGTAGGTAGCATATGTAGCTATATAATTATATACAATTATATCTACATTTATATGTAAATATTTATTATATTTATAAATAAATATAGATAGCATGTTCTATCTATGTCCTTATTTTTGAAAAAAGTAAAAATTGTGAAAGGAAAAAGTGTTTCTTTATTGTATATCAAAATCTAAATTTCCTCCTCATTGTATCTCATCATATACACGTCTCTTTAGGTATCACTATTGGATTTTTGCCTTCTGTCTGCTGCATCTCTACCCCTCCTTCATATATAACATTTATTCCTATCTCCTTTAAGCCACCCACATTCTGCAGCTGAATCTCAAAATTCACTGTCTCCAACCAATCTTCCTTCATCAGTCTCATTCCAATATTCACTTTGCCAAACTTCTGTACTCTGCACTCACATATACTAGCCCATATGTTGCTTTTTTGATATAAAGACTTCACTAAGGTATAATGAACGGCCTTTCCTGGTGGCTCTGACGGTAAAGAATATGCCTGCAGTGTGGGGGACCCGGATTCGATCCCTGGGTTGAGAAGATCCCCTGGAGAAGGAAATGGTAACCCACCCCAGTATTCTTACCTGGAGAATGCCTTGGACAGAGAAGCCTAGAGAGCTTCCGTCCATGGAGTTGCAAAGAGTCAGACACGCAAACAGTCGGACATGACTGAGTGACTAATACACACATAATGCACAAATAGACAAGCACATAAATCCTAAGTGCACAGCTGGACAAAATTTCACAAAGCAAAACTCAAGTCAAGAAACAAAGCACTGTCAGTAAGCCGGAAGCTCACATCATGGTCCATTCCCCTGACTTCCCTCCCACCCCCACCAGGAGGAATCACTCTTTTGAATTGAAATTCAAATAATCACCACAGATTATTTTCCCCTGTACAGTGTGTACTCTTTTATGTCTGGCTTCTTTCACCCAACATTATAATTTTAAGATGAATTCTTGTTGTTCCATACGGCAGTACTTTGTTCATTTTTGTTGCTCTATAGTATTTCACTGAACAATGATTCCTAGTCATTTGAAGTTTGATGGACATCTGGTTTACTTCAGTTTGGAGCTCCTGTGAATAGTACTGACATGAGTGCTCTTATGCATGTGTTGTGGAGAACAAAAGAACTTTTAAGTATATCTAGGAGTTGAATTGCCAGATCATGTAAGTACATGGGCTCAGCTTTAGTAGATAATTTCAAAGAATTTTCCAAACATGCTATGTTGCTTTTTATATTCTCTCAAGCTGCAGTTCCCTGCTGGTCAGCCAGGATTAGGCAGTCAGTGTTGACAACCAGCCTGGTGGACAACCATGTCACACCTGACTCCCCATGTGCAGCCTGTGGAGGTGCCGCCTGCTTGTGTATCTGTGAGTGCATGTGTGAGTGTATCTTCAGGGTATATACCCCACCACACACACACATCTAAGGGCCAGCATAGCCCTGCTCATGAGAAGGCACCTCTTTTTGTCCATGGGATGTACTCCTGAAAGTGAAAGCGTTAGTCACTCAGCCATGTCTGACTCTTTGCAATCCCATGGATGCAGCCCGCCAGGCTCCTCTGTCCATGGGATTTTCCAGGCAAGGATACTGGAGTGGTTTGCCATTTCCTCCTCCAGGGGATCTTCCCGACCCAGGGAGTGAACCTGGGTCTCCTGCACAGCAGGCAGATTCTTTTCCAACTGAACTACCAGGGAAGGCTAACCCGCCATAAATTTCTTGGGAGAAAGAATCTTATACTATTGAAGTTTTTAGAATTTCTCCTCAACTCATTCACCCCACTTTCCACCTCCCTTGAAGAACACAGTTTAGATGTTAATAATGTTATATTAACACCTGACTATGGACTCGTACTTTAAGAAGAGACAACAATTATGGATACAGATAGGCTGTATTGGTTAAATGTCTTACACTAGGGGACCTCTTCATCCTTACCTGGGCTCATAAGTTCTATTGACACCAATAGTTGTTCGGTGTTTTTATGGAGAATACAAGCCTCTATATTTTACAGAAAGTGAAAGTCACTGTCATATCCAACTCTTTGTGACCCCATGGACTATACAGTCTATGGAATTCTCCAGGCCAGAATACTGGAGTGGGTAGCCTTTCCCTTCTCCATGGGATCTTCCCCACCCAGGGATAGGACCCAGGTCTCCCGGATTGCAGGTGGATTCTTTATCTGCTGAGACACAAGGGAAGGCCTGCATCCTCCTTAAAAATGCATATTTTTCTTTCCTTCACTTTAGGCTTTTAACAAGTGGAATGGAAAGTCCTGTTTGATGAAATGATACCATATTATGTGGTTACAGTAAGTGCATGTAATGTACATTTATATTCCCAACATTCTTCACATACCTCATATAATGAGCATCTCAGTATTAAAATTCTCACTGGTAAAATTCACAGTGGGGTAACCACTTCCCTTATATCTATATATCAGGGCAAGCATGATTGAGAGGCTTTTGCATTCTATTCTGCTTGAAGTAATTCTTATTTATCAAATAAATAGAAAGATTCTCCTCAAAGTAATAGATTTTCTAAAGATTACATAGTATTTAAGGGAATAAACTAATTTGCCATTCTAATATTTTGCTTCCCAGAAGAACATATTGGAATGTGGAATTTATTCAAGGCAGAGAAAGGGCAGCCTTATACACTTGGGACTGTGCTGGATGTTTGTGCTTGACTCTGGGCGAGCTCCTTAACCTCTGTATCTCAGATTCCTCCCAGGGCACAGATGGGGGTTTTATTCATCCTACTCTTTCTCACAAAGTGTTGGATGCATTACAAACATCCAACATTCTTAGGCACATTTATTCATATAATAAGTATTTATTGAGAACTTAACCATGGACCATGTATGTACTAGGTCCTAAGGAAACTGTAAAGAAGAAAAACAACCAAAATGCCTGCCTTTGTGAACTTACATTCCATAAGTAAGTAAATAAATTAAATGTGTGTTATGTGCTCAGCCATTCAGTCATGTCTGACTCTTTGCAATCCCATGGACTGTATGTAGCCTTGCCAGGCTCCTCTGTCCATGGGATTCTCCAGGCAAGAATACTGGAGTGGGTTGTCATTTCCTACTCCAGGGAAATCTTTCTCACCAGGGTTCAAACCCGTGTCTCCTGTGTCTCCTACATTGGAGGATTCTTTACCACTTGAGCCACCTGAGAAGCCCCCAAATAAATTAAATGTACATTATGTTAATGATAAGTGCTAAGGTAAAAATATATATATATATATATTAGGATGGAAAAGGAGGTAGAGAATAGAGGAGCAAGAAAGACCTCCATGAGATGTTGACATTCAAGTAAGTACTGGAAAGAAATGAAGAAGAACCCATGGTGATACCTTGAGGAAGAGCAGTTCAGGCAGACAAAGCAGCAGGAGCTAAGGCCCTGAGCTAGGAATGTGCCCAGTGCGTTCTAGGACAAGGAGGCCAGCACAGCGGAAGTGGACAGAGTAAAAGGAAGAACAGGAGAAAATGGAATCAGAGAGGGCCATGTGACCACGAGCGCAGGTGTGAGGGTTTCTCCAGGGTGTATAACCCTGGAGTGGTATTACTGGGATATAGATATGACCAGCATCCACGGCACCTGCAGTTTTCCTAGATACTGTCAAATTGTTCCTAAGCACACAATTTTACACTTTCATAAGCTTTTATTTGAATTCCTGCTCTGCATCTTTCCAATTCTTATTTTTAGCCTTTAAAATTTTTGGTCATTTGACGAATATGAAATGCTACGTATTGTCATTTCAGTAGGAGTTTCCTTAACTGCTAATGAGTGTGATGATCTTTCCATCTGCTTATTGGTCATTCCAGATTTTTCCTTTTTTATACTTTTATATATTTATTGGCTATGCTGGGTCCTTGTTGCTGCACAGGCTTTTCTCTGTGAAAAGAGCGCGGAGGCGACTCTATAGTTGCAGCGTGCAGGCTTCTCATCGTGGTGGCTTCTCTTGTCGTGGAGCACGGGCTCTAGTGTGTGGGCTTCAGTAGCCGCAGCACGTGGGCTCAGTGTTGCGGCTCCCCGGCTCTAGAGCACTGGCTCAAGAATCCTGGTGAACAGGCTTAGTTACTCCACAGCATGTGGGGTCTTCCCGGACCAGGGGTCAAACCTGTGTCTCCTCCATTGGCAGATGGATTCTTTATCACTGAGCCTCCAGGGAAGTCACAGATTTCTCCTTTTGTAAAGTTTGTTCACATTTTAATTTTCTATTATGTTGTTTGCTTTTTCCTATCAACATGAAACTTTTTTATATGTTCTGAGTAGTCATTCTTGTCAGGTAGATATACTGCTTCTCTATTCTCCATGCCTGTGACTTCTCTGTGTTTGTTCTGATGGTGTGTGTTAATGCATAGAAGCGTTAAATTTTAATGTAATCAAATTTGCCAGTCTTTTCATTTATGGTTTATGTTTTTGTCTTCTTTAAGGATTTCTTTCCTACACACAAGATATTTGTTACCTCTATAGTTTCTCCTAATGACCTAAAATTTTAGTTTTTACATAAGAGAACTGTGTCTCCCTGGAATGGTTTGAGGTAAAGATTTATTTTTCTTTTGCCATGTGACTCACCAAGTCTCAGTCCCACTTTCCTCTTTAGATGAAGTGGCAGCTTTATAATTTATTAAGTTTCCATATATTTGTGAGTACCTTCCTGGATTTTTCAACCTTTCCATTGTTTAAAATTTTCTTTCTCTATAACAGTACCATATTATCTTAATTGCTACAACTTTTTAATAAATCTTGGGCAAGTGAACAGTTTTCCCCACCTTTGTCAAAATTGTCTTGGATATCATCGACACTTTGCTCTCTCAAGAAAATTTTAAATTATTTTGTCATGTTCTACAAATTATTTTGTCAGGAAAATCTCGGGATTTTTATTGGAATTGCATTGAATTTAAGGGCATCGATATCTTTATGATATTGAGTCTCTTTATTATAAATGTGGCATATCTTTATGATACAGTCTATTATTATAAATGTGACATATCTTTTCATTTACTTAGGTTTTTTTAAATTTTATTCATTAAAATTTTGTAGTTTTTACAGTATACTTAATGTACATATTTTGTTGCTTTTATTCTTAGGAGCCATTTTTGCTGATGACTGTAAATGTCACTTCTTTCTATAGTTTTGTATTTTGTCATTGTTGGTTCCTGGTGAATAAGGAGTGTAATTTTGTTACATTGATCTTATATCCAGTAAGCCTATTGAACTCCCTTATTAATCCTAGTAATTTTACTATAGGTACTCTTGGGTTTTCTATGTACAAAATCATATTTCCTGAGAATAAGAACAATTTTATTTCTTCCTCTGTAACTCCTATTGATTTTATTTCTTTACCTCGTTCTAATCCTTCGACTCGGTATTCTTTTGAAGCAGAGGCGATGGTATTTTTGTTCCATTCCTAATTTTAAAAGAATGAATCTAACATTTCACTACTATGTACTTACTATGGAGGCATTTTATTGATGCCTTTCATAAGCTTAATGAAATTCCTTTCTATTCTTAGTTCACTAAGAATCTTTGTCATGAATAGATGCTGAATTTTATCACATGCCTCTTCAGCTTTTATTGAGATGATCATATAATTTTTTAAATTGGGGTATAGTTACTTTACAATGTTGTGTTAGTCTCTGCTGTACAATGAAGTGAATCAACTATATGTATATGTATATATAGCCCATATCCCTTTTTGACCTCCCTCCGACCCCACCCCATCCCACTGCTCTAGGTCATCAGAGAACACTGAACTGAACTTCCTGTGCTATACAGCAGCTTCCCACTAGCTAGCTGTTTATATGTGGTAGTGTATATGTGCTAATTCCAGTCTCCCAGTTTATCCTACCCCCTTTCCCCCTCCATGTCCACATGATTTTACTTCCTAAACTTGATAAGGTAAATTTTACTGGTGAATTTTTTCATTGTCATAATGTTCTTTCTAATTGATTAATGGAATTGATTTGTTAATATTTTAGGTCAATTTTCTTTTTAATATCCCATGCTGTTTGAGGGGAAAAAATGTATTTTTTAATTGGTGGGGACAAGTCTATGTATGTATATGTGTGTCTGAAATATCAAGGCTATTAACCATATAGTTAAGTTTTTCTATATCCTTTCCAAATTTTTATCTGCTTCATCTATCAATTACTGAGAGTAATATATTCAGATCTCCCTCAACAATTATGGATTTGTCATTTTTTTCTTGTAAATATGTAAATTTCATCTATGAATATTTTATTAGGCATATACAAGTTAGAAATGTTATGTCTTTTTAGTGGAATGAGCCCTTATGTGTGATTCTCTTTAGCTATAAGATTTTTTGCCTTAAAAACTATTTTATCTAATATTAATTTAGCAGCAAAAGTTCCTTTGGGGTTAGAATTTACACTGTGTATTCTCTTGCATCTTTTTCCATTCAACACCCCAGTGTCCCAGGGTTTTAGATGCCTCCCTCAGACCTTTGGAGGATTTCTTATAAACTAATCTAACTCTCCACTAGCAAGTTTAGACTACATAGAACCATTGTAGTTATCATTAAATTTAAGTTCTACCATATTACTTTGTGTTAGTTTTCCTGAAATTCTCTGTATTTTTGCTCCCTTCTCTCATTATTTAGATTGAATTTTCTTAATTCTATTTTTTCTTCTTTCCTCATAATGTTCACTTTAAGAGTCCAAATTATTCAATAATTTTATACTTATCCTAACAATAATAAATTTTGACCATCCTCTTTCCTCAGTATTTTATTGATTTTTAATATTTGCCCCCATTTTTCTGCACCAAAATCTAATCATTAATATCATTTTGTTATTATTTTATACAGTCAGTGTTTACATATATTTAACTTTATGTTTTCCAATTACCATATTCATTAGTCCTTCCTATACCTCTGTTTGTTCTTCTGGGCTCAATTTCATTTTTCAGAGGGCTCATTCTTTGAAAGTTCATTTAGTGATTGCCTCTCAGATTTTTTGTTTTCTTTTTCTTGAATGATAGATTGATAGATATTTTCTTTTAGCATTCCAAGCTGTCCTCTGGCTCCTGTGTTTACTATAGAAAATTCTGCTATCACTGTAATGCTATGCTTTTGAAATAATTCATCTTTTCTCCCTGCTGCTTTTATCTTTTCTTTTGTCTTTTATTTCTGCAGTTGCATTTTTGCACTTTAATGTGTCTACATGTGGATTCATCATTATTTATCTGCTTGGGATTTGTTGCATTTCATAACTTTGAGTGTTCAATTTGTTTATCAGTTATGTAAAACTGTCAGTATCTTTTTGAATGTCAGTTGTCCCCCATTTTTTATACTTTCTCCATCTGGCACTCCAGGTAGAGATTTTGTTTCCTCCTTTTCCTTATAGACAAAATTTTTTAGTCTAGCCTTTCACTGAAGTGTGAGCCTTCCATGATCCTGGCTTTTTGGAAGGATCTCAATTTCAGCTCCTAATTTTAGGTGGGCCCAAGGCTTTCTTCACTTTCACTTTTCACTTTCATGCATTGGAGAAGGCAATGGCAACCCACTCCAGTGTTCTTGCCTGGAGAATCCCGGGGACAGGGGAGCCTGATGGGCTGCCGTCTATGGGGTCGCACAGAGTCGGACACGACTGAAGTGACTTAGCAGCAGCAGCAGCAGCAAGGCTTTGCCTCCTTTTTCTTATCTACCCCCACCTTCTGCATGATATGGTGTGCCTGCATGCTCAGTCACGTCCAATTCTTTGTGACCCTATGGACCGTGGCCCCCCAGGCTTCTCTGGCCATGAGATCATCCTGGCAAGAATACTGTAGTAGGTTGTTATTTTCTCCTCCAGGGGATTCTTCCAACCCAAGGATCAAACTTGCATCTGCTGCATCTCCTGCATTGGCAGGTGGATTCTTCATCACTGAGCCACCTGGGCAGCCCCACTCTCTGCATACATTTGTTGAATTACATGCTCTCATTAACAAACATTGGCAGATATCCTGAGAACAGCCTCATCTAACCACTGTCATTTTGCATATTTTTGCCCCTGAGATTTTTCGCTGAGAAGATGTTTCTTGCATTTAATACAGCATGTCTATGTGCTTCGTAGCTGAAAGGTTCACATATACAATCTAGATTATGATATCACCGAAAACGAAGCTCTAGCCTTTTTAATTCAGAGAAGGTGATGACATCCCACTCCAGTACCCTTGCCTGGAAAATCCCATGGATGGAGGAGCCTGGTAGGCTGCCGTCCACTGGGTCACCAAGAGTCGGACACGACTGAGCGACTTCACTTTCACTTTTCACTTTCATGCATTGGAGAAGGAAATAGCAACCCACTCCATGTTCTTGCCTGGAGAATCCCAGGGACGGGGGAGCCTGGCGGGCAGCCATCTATGGGGTCGCACAGAGTCGGACACGACTGAAGCGACTTAGCAGCAGCAGCAGCCTTTTTAGTTATAGTTTTAAAGTTTCTCAGCTCTTTCCATTGTTGGTCACATGATAAAATAACAAAATTTTCATGATTCTAAAGCACCTTTCAGATCTACAAAATGTCATTAGAAATTGCTCTTCCCTACCATCAGCTAAGGATTCATTTGCAAACTCCCCTCAACAGAAGGAGTGGGGGAAATAAAAGACAAACTATCAGGTGAAGGATGAAGCATGAGGCCTGTGTGATATCCCTCTGCTCCCTCTCTTGCCCTCTTGCTGAAGTTCACCCTAAGTGTTGAATGCCATTCATTTTGTCAACTAATTCCGCTAACATTTCTGAGCACCCAAATTTATTGTGCTTAATTTGCTGAGGAGTCACCCATCTCAAAGTGTGAATATCATAAAATTCCAGAGAAAAGATGTTTCTTACTCTAAGGAACTTAGAAAGAGTATAGCTATCTAAGCCCTCACATTACTGACAATTACTTTCCTGGATATGAATGAACAGTAGAATTGGAATGAAGCAGCTGTACCACAGATTTCTCTTGGACTACCTATCCACATCTTTATGGAAAAGAATCAGGTGATTTGTCTTTGAATTCTCTCTCAGGACTGCTGGTCTGATTCATTCACTGTCCTACCTTGAAGGCAGCTAGAAGGGAAACAAGACCTCATCCCTTTGCAGGTAATTACTGTATTAGCTATTCTTCACTGGGAAGGACCAGATGAACAGCAGATTTCTCCACAGAAAATCCTGGATTGTCCCAACAACAGTTAAAATTTTAGTAAAAAGTCACTAGTATGTACTGATCATTTGAGAAAGAAGTGTTTAAGACAAAATATAAGCAACTTTTCATATGGAATAGAAAGTGAAAAAAAAAGAAGTTTTACCCAATATCTGGAGCAGTGCTCCTCAGTGTTTAATGAGCATATGAATCACAAAGGGTTCTTGTTAAAATGAACCTGCTGCTTCCGGAGGTGAGTTGGGGAGGGGAAGCATTGAGATCCCACCCAACAAATTCACAAGTGATACAGACGCTGTAAGTGAACCTCACTTGAAGAGACACAGACCTAAATGACTGAAGCATATGGGTTATATTTGAATCATCTACATCTGGGCTATTGATATTTAATACAGCAGCCACCAGCCACAAGTGGTACCTGAGCACTTGAAAATGGCCAATCTAAGTTGAGATACACTGTAACTATAAAATATACACTGAGTTTTGATGACGATAAGAAAGAAAGATATGAATTAATTTTTAAATTTTGGTTTCATGTTGAAATAATACTTTGAACATATTGGACTAACTAAAATACATTACTAAAATTAATTTTGTTTACTTTGTTTGATGTGACCATTAGAAAATTTTAAATTCAACATGTGATTCATATTTGTGGCTCATAATTGTTGCTCACATTGTTTCTATATTCATTTCCTACTGCTGCTATAACAAATTATCACGAATGTAGTGGCTTAAAAGAAAACAAATTTGCTAGTTTTCAGTTCTGACCATCAGAACTCCTAAAATCAAAGGGTAAGCAGGAATCTAAGAAATACTTTGTTTCCTTGCCATTTCCAGCTTTTGAAGGTCTCTCATATTCCTTGACTTGTGGTCCCTGCCTCCATCTCCTAAATCAGCGGCACAGTATCTTTTTTTTGTCTTTCATCCTTTTATTCTCCCCCGGAAATTTGACTTATAGGACAAAATACCAAATAAAAATTCTCATCCAAACAAAAATAAAGACCAGAATTTAAAAAGCAAAAATACACCCTCAACTTCACCACCATGACTTAAATATTTTTTCTGCTACTTGATTTCTTGTTTATACATGTAAATACATTAATAGAAGTGAAGCTATAGGATAGACACATTATGGTCTTTCATCTACCATCTGTTTGTTTCCAGCTGCATTTCAGATGCACAGAGTTGGATTGATAGAATCAGTCATCTACGGCTGCCTTAGGGAACATCACCTTCACCAATTAATCCATGGTCCCTCCTTACAAAGTTTAGGTTCTTGGTTAGTTCCCTTCCTTTCAGATCCTTGTGCTTTGCTCCGGCATAGACACCCAGGCTTGTACATTGAAGGTGTTTCCTTCCAATATAGATTCTCTGCCTTTATTGATAGCACAGTATCTTTTAAATCTCTTTCTCTCTCTCTCCTTCTCTACCTTCTTCTTTTCTCCTTCTGGTGCTCTCTCACATACATATGCTTCTGCTTCTGTCATCACATCTCCTTCTCACATTCTGATTCTCCCACCTCCTTTTTTTTTAAATTTTTCTTTTATATTGGAGTATAGTTGATTTACAATGTTATGTTAGTTTCAGGTGTACAGCAAAATGATTTTATACATGTATATATATTTATTCCTTTTCAAATTATTTTTCCCATTTAGCTTAATAGAACATATTATTGAGCAGAGTTCCCTGTGCTATACAATAGGTCCTTATTGGTTGTCTATTTTAAATATAATAGTGTGTAAATGTCAATCCCAACCTCCCAACTTAAAAGGATGTTTGTGATGACAGTGGGCCCACCTAGATAATCCAGGATAATCTCCCTTCTCAAGCTCCTTAGCTTCATCACATTTACAGTGGGGCTTCTTTTGCTGAGTAAAATATTCACAGACTCCAGAGATTAGGGTGTGACTGTCTTGATGGGGGAATGTCATTTTGTCTACCACAGTTTCTGGTGAAGAGCACTGATCTAGATTTAGTTTTGCATTAAACAACAGCCAGTTGTATGCCTTAGTCACTATCTAAACAGAAGCAGGAATATAAGATAAGGAATTTAATTATTTTGGTATCACAATTTCAAACATCAGGTAAAAAAAAACCCTAAATTTATCTTGGGGTGAAGTACTTCCAATTTTTGCACAGATTCAAAGTCAAATAAGGTTTTGTGGTTGGAAATACAGGCAAAAAATGCAGACTCCTGGATTTTCCTTCTAATTCAAGAGATTTCTGTGGCCATTACTTAATTCAACTTATTAACTGACAGATGAAGATTGATGAATATAAAGGATAAACTCTGGAGAGATGAACTAAAATCCAGTTATATCATAATATGTCTGAAAAACTTTGAATATTTGGGGGAGCTCATCTGCCTTGTAAATTATTCATAAATATATTTTACAAGTACTTGCTATATGTGAGGCATTATGGGAGACTAGAATATATCTGGACTCTATGAGCTCATAAGCTGTCGAGGAAATAAGACATGAATCACTAATGGTCAATATCCCAAATAGGAAATAAATATCACTTGCATGGTGGTAATAATAAGGCCTCAAGAAAATGGAAGAACTGCTGGCAAGGTCTTCTTAGCTCAAAAGGATCAGGGAAAATTCATTGGAACAAGTAGAATATGGCTTGGGTCTTTAAGAATGGAAATTAATCTGGATCCCTTAAGCACTGACTCCAAACAATTCTATGACTCTTCTGTTAAGAGGCACATTTTTAAATACTGGGGTTGACAGCATTGAGTTTCCTTTTCCTTCTTTCTTTTTTTTTCATTTCTTAAATATTAACCTTGAAGGTTAAATCAATGGAGGAAGTGAAGGACACATAAAATGAGGGCAAGGGAAAAAAAAATGGAAATTATTGCAGTATTTTGCCCGCATACTTCCTGTCTACAATACAAAATAATCCGTGCTTAGATTTGAGGAATATAGTCACAAACTAGCTTGTCAGAATGACATAAAATGGCCAATTTTCAAGATAGTGAAGGCATATAGTCTAACTTGCTATACATTTCAAAGCATTTAAGATTTCTGCTGTGTTCTAAGTGTACATTCTTGCAGCAAATTTCCATATTCATAAATTATACATAGATCCACATTATCATCTTATCTATGTATTCATCCATCCAACTATTAAATAGCAACTTTATCCTGAGGGCCCTACCAGGATTCCAATTTGAGGAACCGGTGGGGAACAACCTGATAATCCAAAGCCCTGTTTTGTCGTGATTATTAGTTAAGCATACGTAAATGCCAGGCGGTTATGAGGCCTCTTGCTTTGGCTTGTACTGGAGCTCATGTGCCTGGACAGCAGTTTGTCCCCACCCAAAGAAGGAGCAGATGTGGACAAGGTCTGCACTGAGCTGTGACAATGAGGGCAGACCCACAGAGCCAGAACTGCTTTAGACACTCCAGAAGAGAATTACAACTACTGTCTCTTTACAAGGCTATTGAGATGGCTCATAAAATATTTATGGGGTGAAATATAGAATGTCTCACAAATGTTATCAAATATTTTCAGCAACAACAACAAAAATAAAATAAGGCTACAGTGAAGTGAAAGTGTTAGTGGCTCAGTCGTGTCTGACTCTGCAACCTCATGGACTGTGTAGCCCACCAGGCTCCTCTGTCCATGGGATTTCCCAGGCAAGAATACTGGAGTGGGTTGCTATTTCCTCCCCCCAGGGGATCTTCCCAACCCAGGAATTGAACTCAAGTCTCTCATGTTTCCTGTATTGGCTGGCGGATTCTTTACCACTAGCGCCACTTGGAAAGCCTATGGTAGTAGTGCACCTCTCTGAAAACCTGTTTCTTTTGAGAACTTCAGCCTGCTGCTCTGAAAAACTTGCCTTGGAGTATACCTCACACCTCTTCATTGCCTTCATTCTACAGTTCACATCAACAGCTGAGCAATGTTCATAGCATTTTCTTGTAGATAAATATTAAAAACTATTTGGGGAGAGCTTTTGCTTCTGGGAATATGGGATAGATGTTCTTTTCCCTATTCCTCCCCATAGGTGCAACTACAAATCCTGGACCTTATATATAAAATAAACATAAGAGACACTGAAAGGAGGAGAAAAGAAGGCAGAATAGCTGGGGACCTAGGGAGCCACAGAATAACACAGTACTGAGTTTCCTGGATTTTCTGTTTCATATATCCCATACTTAGAGCTGAAGAAACCAGCCAACCAGAAACACCACTGGGTGCGGGGTGTGGGGGTGTGGGGGAATCTTCAATGAAAAGCCTGCTCTGTCTGGCCAAAAGGACAGTGAGGAGGAATCTTGTAAGACAGAAACATTCATACAACACCAATCCATCCCAGCCTAACGCTACTGAAAAAACTATAGCCCCATGCCTGCCCATGCCAGTAAAGACCCAGTGGGGAGTCTTGACTTCTGCCCTCTTGAGGCTGCAGTGAGGACCCTCTAACTCCTCGCTCTAACTCTAACCTCCTAACTCTAACCCCGAAGTGTTAGCAGAGGTGAAGTAAAGCACTGGACTTTCATCCCCGTCGACAGGAACCAGAGCCCTGTCCTCCACTCAGAGTTAGCAAAGAACATCACACTATGGAGAAGCTGGGGCTTCCACTCCACCTCCTAAACAATCAGTCTAAAATTTATATGCAAAGGAATTCAAATGTCAACAATATTTTTAAAAAGAAAAGCAAACTGGGAAGAAACAGTCTACCCAGTATTATCTAGCTATGGTAATCAAGGCTTTGTGGTATTGGCAGAATGAGAGGCATATACATCAATGAATATGACTCTACAGTTATCCCAAATGAAAGGTTTAACTTTTAAAAAATTATTTGTGCTACAGTCAACTTGTTCCTATAAGGCTCTTTTTTGTTTTTCTTTTTATGAACTTGTATGCTATGGAAAATATTGCAGAGGAGTTGGGTTTTCTCCCTATACAAAAAATCTTCACCAGTTGAAGAAACCATTATTTAAATATACAAATTGTGAATCATGCTTATGTAACATGTAACACAGCCTCATATTTTAAAATGTTTTGAATATTATTGGTGAGGTCAAAGTCCAGATGCAAAGCCAAAATTATCAACTATCTGGTTTTAACTTGGTTCGGTTATTTAGATTTTGCTATATGACAAAATAAGAACAATTTGTAAATTCAGAAATGTGTTCTATTTAGAGTTGTACTCTGAAAATTAATCCGAAATTAAGGGAGAACCAGAGCCTGAACTACCTGTGTCAATAAATAATGAGATTGAGATGGTCAGGGCTACATTATAAAATGTACATATGATACATATGTCACACTTTTATTTTAAGAGAAAAAAGCATACTCTCAAAATTCATGGCCATTATTCTTTTTAAAAGTTTTTATTTATTTATTTTTGGTTGTGCTGGGTCTGTTTTGCTGCTCTTGAGTTTCCTCTAGTTGCAGCGATTGGGAGCTACTCTTTGGTTGCAGTCCTCGGGCTGGGCTTCTCATTCCAGGGGCTTCTCTTGTTGCAGAGCACAGACTCTAAGGCAGGGGGCTCAGTAGTTGCAGTGCGCAGGCTTAGTTGTTCTGTGGTGAGTGGAATCTTCCTGGGCCAGGGATCAAACCCAAGTCCCTTGCATTGGCGGGTGGATTCTTGACTGCTGAGCCGCCAGGGGAGTCCCATGGCCATTATTCTTAACTGATGGGAACTAATTGTAATTCAAGACAGCTCACTAAAGACAGCTCATTAAATGCAAATTAGCGTTCATTAATATAGTTGATGATTGTTCCTTTCTGATCAGGGCCCTATATTCAGCATTAATCAGTTAGCACACTATCCAGTTGGTTACCTCAGTTTTTACTTTTAATGTGTTATTTCCTTGATATGGAAAACAGTCAATTTATTTAAAAGTTGTGCATCGTCCAGCCACATTTCTGTTAAAATTGTGTTGATTTTGACCTTCATATGTGAAAGTGATAGTGTTGGTCGTTCAGTCAAGTCTAACTCTTTGTGACCCCATGGACTGTAGCCCACCAGGCTCCTCTGTCCATGGAATTCTCCAGACAAGAATACTGGAGTGGGTTGCCATGCTTTTCTCCAAAGAATCTTCCCACCCAGGGATTGAACCCAGGTCTCCTGCATTGCGGGTAGATTCTTTACCATCTGTGCCACCTGGAAAGCCCTCATATGTAGGTTATACTAATATCAAACATGTGTGCAGCACTTTAGGCCTTAAAAGCACAGTCACATAAGCTATCACATGTCCCTCCAACAAGCCCCTTAACTGGAATCATTGTGCAGATTTTCCAAGGAGTTAAGTGACTCTCCAAAGCTTTATACAGCAATGAGACTCAGCAAAAACTCTTTAAAGTATGTGTCATGGTCCCAAGCTGAGCAACTTTTCCCAGTCACCAATCTGACTTCCTGTAGGTGACTATCAAATTCACAAAGCAGTCCCACTGATTGAATAATGCTTTCATTAGCAATGGACTCCTCTGGCAATACTTTCACAAAAGGCAAAAAATAATATTTTAAAAGCAGTAATCACTATTTCTTTTAATGAGTACAATATCAGCTAAACGTTATGGATATATATATTTATTTGAAACATGAGCTTCACCAAAATGAGTATAGTTGCTTTGACTTCAGCTGGCAAAAGGGAACTATCTCCAACCTGAAAACAAAACAAAGCAGAGAAAACAGAAGAGAAATGTGTAACTGAAAGTGACTTGGTAATTGCTCCAAAATATGAAACACTGCTTTATAATTTATATCTCCCCAAGGCCTGATATTCCTTAATCAGGCACACTCAGAAATCAGCATCTCTGAGTCAATGAATGCTTTGGGCTGCTCTCGATCCTCCCTGGTAGGAACAACCAGCAAGTGTTTGTCAAAATGAAATGATTACCTTAGTTTTATGCGTGTTTTTAATCATTCCCCAGTTGTCCTCTCTTGCCCAGTGGAGCATGTCTGTGTCTTCATTATTTGCATTTTTCACATGTCAATTGCCTCTTTATTCTCTTGCTGAGTACCTCTTCTCTGAGGTGTCCCAGTAATGCATAATTGCCCATGTCCAGCCTATAGATCAAACTCCAATGTAATTTGCAAAACCAAGTAAATACAAAGTAGGTTGTGCATAATTCAGACCTCATCTTGCAATGATTAAGTTATCTGATTCCAGTTTGCACAAGTTTCTGCTTTCCACTTAATATTCTCCCCACCATCTCTTCACAACAAATACTTGCCAGGTCATTTTGGTTTTTCAAGTACTGCTTCAGCTTCTCTTTAACAATAGTCACAAAAATCTTTTATTATTTAGAAGTCTAGGGGATTAGTTGCCTCTTTTTCCTAAACTGAGTGCCAGCCTGATGAGAAGACGCTCTGGTACTCCACATCTTTAATCTTCCCCTCTTGAAAAGAGTAGAGCCATGTTCTATGTTAGACCATAATAAGTCGGGCCAATTTTGTACCCTATGGAAAGGCTTTTAGTGATACTTAACATTATCTTTTTAGAGGCCCAAATCTGTGTTTGTATCAAAGTTGTTAACAAATTCTTATTCAGTGAGGAGAAAAAAATGTGATTATAGCCGAGCTAAGGAGCTGCCACTGTGGCTGAGAAGTTAATCAGAAACATTTTCAGTTTTTCTGGCCTAACCCGAGCTAGAAGGCGTCTCATGCTCTTCACCTGACTGGAAAGATGAAGTTGATGCTGGACCTTCAGAGTGGTCTCTGGATGAGTAATCCAGTCTGGAGTCCCGTAGGGCCAGGATTCCTAAATTGTGGTCTCAGACAAGAATTTTTCAGGTATTGCCATTTTCTATTTCAGGGGATCTTCCTAACCCAGAGATCGAACCCACATCTCTTGAGTCTCCTGCATTGGCAGACAGGTTCTTTACCACTAGTGCCACCTGGAAAGCCCCTTAGAAGCCCAGGAATACTGTTCAGTTCAATTCAGTTCAGTCACTCAGTCATGTCCAACTTTTTGCAATCCCATGAACTGCAGCACGCCAGGCTTCCCTGTCCATCACCAACTCCCGGAGTTTGCTCAAACTCATGTCCATTGAGTCAGTGATGCCATCCAACCATCTCATCCTCTGCCGTCCCCTTCTCCTCCCACCTTCAATCTTTCCCAGCATCAGGGTCTTTTCCAATGAGTCAGTTCTTTGCATCAGTACTTTGCCAAAGTACTGGAGCTTCAGCTTCAGCATCAGTCCTTCCAATGAATATTCGGGACTGATTTCCTTGAGGATTGACTGATTTGATTTCCTTGCAGTCCAAGGGACTCTAAAGAGTCTCCTCCAACACCACAGTTCAAAAGCATCAGTTCTTTGGTGCTCAACTTTCTTTATGGTACAACTCTCACATCCATACATGACTACTGAAAAAATCATAATGTTAACTAGATGGACCTTTGTTGGCAAAGTAATGTCTCTGCTTTTTAATATGCTGTCTAGGTTGACCAGAGCTTTTCTTCCAAGGTGAAAGCATCTTGTAATTTCATGTCTGCAGTCACCATCTGCAGTGATTTTGGAGCCCAAAAAATAAAGTCTGTCTCTGTTTCCATTGTTTCCCCATCTATTTACCATGAAGTGATGGGACCGGATGCCATGATCTTAGTTTTCTGAATGTTGAGTTTTAAGCTGACTTTTTCATTCTCCTCTTTCACTTTCATCAAGAGGCTTTTAGTTCCTCTTTGCTTTCTGCCATAAGGGTGGTGTCATTTGCTTATCTGAGGTTATTGATACTTCTCCCTGCAATCTTGATTGCAGCTTGTGCTTCATCCAGCCTGGCATTTCTCATGATGTACCCTGCATAGAAGTTAAATAAGCAGAGTGACAATATACAGCCTTTATTAAAATATGTGTGAAGAGAGTAAATATCTTCTGGGTGACAGGTTCTCAAAATGTGGTCCCCAGACCAGTAGTATCAACATCACATGGGAATTTGTTAGAACTGTTGGAAATTCTGAAGGTGGGGTCATCAAGATCTAAGTTCTCACCAGCCCCAATATATGATGAAGTGTGGGGATCATAGCTCTGGAGAAAGGAAGGATAGCTCTCCTCAGACAGTCTGACCTCACTGCCTTCCATCTCCTGGCTTTCTCGGATCAGCCACACTGACCACCTTGTAACACCCTAGGTGTGCTCTGCCCCAGGACCTTGGCACAAGCTATTCCCTCTGCTTCAAACACCTTTCCCTCATACATTTGTGCCGCCAACTCCCTTACCTTCTTCACACCCTTGCTCAAATTTTACTACTCAGAGAGGGCTATTCTAGTAACTCTATTTTAAATTATACCTTGTTCCTCTCCACTCCCACCAGTACTTCCTTCTCCCTTTCACCTGCTCTTTTCACTTTTCTAAAGCATGTCACGTGTCTTTTTTTTTTTTGTAGGTACTTTTTGTTCTTTTTTTAATTTATTTTAATTTTTTTAAAAACACCAAAAGCATTTTCTATTGGGGTATAGCCAATTAACAACATTGTGATAGTTTCAGGTGAATGGTGAACAGACTCAGCCATACATATACATGTATCCATTCTCCCCCAAACTCCCTCTCATCCAGGCTGCCACATGACACTGAGCAAGGTTCCATGTGTTATACAATATGTTTTTCTAGGTTATCCTCTTTAAATATAGCATTGTGTAAATGAACTCAGATGACCATTATATCTACTACTACTGTGGCAAGAATCCCTTCGAAGAAATAGAGTAGCCATCATAGTCAACAAGAGTCCAAAATGTAGTACTTTGATGCAATCTCAAAAATGACAAAATATTCTCTGTTCATTTACAAGGCAAACCATTCAATATCAGAGTAAGCCAAGTCTATGCCCCAACCAGTAATGTTGAAGAAGCTGAAGTGAAATGGTTCAATGAAAACCTACAAGACCTTCTAGAACTAACACCCCCAAAAGATGTCCTTTTCATCATAGGGGAGTGAATTGCAAAAGTAGGAAGTCAAGAAATACCTGGAGTAACGGGAAAATTTGGCCTTGGAGTACAGAATGAAGCAGGTCAAAGGCTAATAGAGATTTCCCAAGAGAACGCACTGGACATAGCAAACACCCTCTTCCAAGAGCACAAAAGAAGCCTCTACACATGGACATCACCAGATGGTCAATACTGAAATCAAATTGATTGTATTCTTTGCAGCCAAAGATGGAGAAGCTCTATACAGTCAGCAAAAACAAGACTGGGAGCTGACTATGGCTCAGATCATGAACTCCTTATTGTCAAATTCATACTTAAATTGAAGAAAGTAGGGAAAACCATTAGACCATTCAGGTATGACCTAAATCAAATCCCTTATGATTTTACAGTGGAAGTGAGAAATAGATTTAAGGGATTAGATTTGATAGACAGATTGCCTGAAGAACTATGGATGGAGGTTCCTGACATTGTACAGGAGACAGGGATCAAGAACATCCCCAAGGAAAAGAAATGCAAAAAGGCAAAATGGCTGTCTGAGGAGGCCTTACAAATAGCTGTGAAAAGAAGAGAAGCAAAAAGCAAAGGAGAAAAGGAGAGATATAAGCATCTGAATGCACAGTTCCAAAGAATATCAAGGAGAGATAAGAAAGCCTTCCTCAGTGATCAATGCAAAGAAATAGAGGAAAACAATAGAATGGTAAAGATTAGAGATCTCTTCAAGAAAATTAGGGATACCAAGGGAACATTTCATGAAAAGATGAGCTCGATAAAGGACAGAAATGGTATGGACCTAACAGAAGCAGAAGACATTAAGAAGAGGTGGCAAGAATACACAGAAGAACTGTATAAAAAAGATCTTCATGACCCAGATAATCACTATGGTGTGATCACTCACCTAGAGCCAGACATCCTAGAATTTGAAGTCACGTGGGCCTTTAGGAAGCATCACTATGAACAAAGCTAGTGGAGGTGATGGAATTCCAGTTGAGCTATTTCAAATCCTAAAAGGTGATGCTGTCAAAGTGCTGCACTCAATGTGCCAGCAAATTTGGAAAACTCAGCAGTGGCCACAGGACTGGAAATGGTCAGTTTTCATTCCAATCCCAAAGAAAGGCAATGCCAAAGAATGCTCAAACTACCGCTCAATTGCACTCATCTCACATGCTAGTAAAGTAATGCTCAAAATTCTCCAAGCCAGGCTTCAGCAATACGTGAACTGTGAACTTCCAGATGTTCAAGCTGGATTTAGAAAGGCAGAGGAACCAGAGATCAAATTGCCAACATCTGCTGGATCATCAAAAAAGCAAGAGAGTTCCAGAAAAATATTTATTTCTGCTTTATTGACTACACCAAAGCCTTTGACTGTGTGGATCACAATAAACTGTGGAGAATTCTTAAAGAAATGGGAATACCAGACCACCTGATCTGCCTCCTGAGAAATCTGTATGCAGGTCAGGAAGCAACAGTTAGAACTGGACATGGAACAACAGACTGCTTCCAAATTGGGAATGGAGTACGTCAAGGCTGTATATTGTCACCCTGCTTATTTAACTTATATGCAGAATATATCATGAGAAACGCTGGGCTGGAAGAAGCACAAGCTGGAATCAAGATTGCCAGGAGAAATCTCAATAACCTCAGATACGCAGATGACACCACTCTTATGGCAGAAAGTGAAGAGGAACTAAAGAGCCTCTTGATGAAAGTGAAAGAGGAGAGTGAAAAAGTTGGCTTAAAGCTCAACATTCAGAAAACGAAGATCAAGGTATCTGGTCCCATCACTTCATGGCAAATAGATGGGGAAGCAATGGAAACAGTGATAGACTATTTTTTGGGGCTCCAAATTCGCTGCAGATGGTGACTGCAGCCTTGAAATTAAAAGACGCTTGGTCCTTGCAAGAAAAGTTATGACCAACCTATACAGCATATTATAAAACAGAGATATTACTTTGCCAACAAAGGTCTGTCTAGTCAAAGCTATGGTTTTTCCAGTAGTTATGTTTGCAGTCTCTTGGACTGCAAGAAGATCAAAACCAGTTTATCCTAAAGGAAATCAGTCCTGAATATTCATTGGAAGGGCTGATGCTGAAGCTGAAAATCCAATACTTTGGCCAAGAACTGACTCATTTGAAAAGGCCCTGATGCTGGGAAAGATCGAAATGGGAGGAGAAGGGGACAACAGAGGATGAGATGGTTGGATGGCATCACCGACTCAATGGACATGAGTTTGAGTAAACTCCAGGAGTTGTTGATGAACAGGGAGGCCTGGTGTGCTGCAGTCCATGGAGTCACAAAGAGTGGGACACAACTGAGCGACTGAATTGAACATGACCTTCCCCAAAAGTTCGTAACTATCCCTTCCCCCGGCAACCATGAGTTTGTTTTCTAAGTCTGTGAGTTTTTTCCTGTTCTGTAAGTAAGTTCATGTGTATGAGTTCCTTTTAGATTCCACGTATAAGGGATGTCATATGCTATTTCTCGTCTGTCTGACTTACTTCTCTCAGTTTGACAGTTTCTAGGCCTATCTATGTTGCTGCAAATGGCCTTATTCTTTCTAATGGCTGAGTCATATTCCATTGTGAATATATACCACATCTTCTTTATCCATTCCTCTGTCGATGGGCATTTAGGTTGTTTCCATGTCTTGGCCGTTGTAAACAGTGCTGCAATGAACGTGATATAAGACAGTGTATCACGTCTTACATGTTAGATAATTCGCTTGTGCATTGTTCTTCTTTCTTGTTGTCTATCCACTGGTACAGAATATAACCTCCACAAGGGCAATCTTTGCTTTATTGCCTGACTGCCTATGTCGACTAAAAAATATAGTCACGGCTGCAAGTAGAGTTATTTCTTTTGGTGGGAATGTTTAGGACTTTGAGCCCAGGAGACTGCATCTCAGTAGCTCTGAGAAAACTGCTCCAAGGAGGCAAGAAGGGAAGTCAGGCTATATACAAGTTTGTTTCAAGGGAGCAGGGAGGCTGAACATCAAAGATCAGGTATCAGGTTAAGGAATTTAGCGTTTTACCTATGGAAAGATGCAAGCCTCTGGGCTCACTGAATTTATTCCTTTCATATGAACCTCAGCTATCTGGGGCCAATCCTGTTTCCTTGCTCACCTTAAAGAGTGGCAGCTAGCTGCTTCTTGCCTTGCCCCCAGCTCCTTAGCAATCACTGTTGGTGGGGGTGGCAGCATCTGCTGGATCACAATGAGGGGAGTCCTCATTCACATTTAGAGGCCAGGCATCGCTGATAGCTTTGACATTTATTGTCTGTTGATATGGCAGAAGATATTTTCATCTCACACCTAGAATAATGTTTAGCACATGATAGGTACTCACAAAGTAATTATTAAGTCAGTGTATGAAAGACCCAGAAAAATCCATGACCCAGAAAGAGAGAGGAAAACATTGTCCCAGAGGCAAGCTGGTAATGTTCTTTCGTGAAAGAATCTCTTCTTACAGCCCATGCGCTTACCACTATCATTGTGCTGTTGCTTGAATCTCAGAGTGTGCCACTTGGGAAAGGCGGAAGTCAAATTATAGCAGACGTCCAAGAATAAAGGTGTGCAGAAGTTAGAAATATCTGTGCAATTTCTTTGTCTGATTATATATTTTCCTTTCAGATTATGATTTCTGAAATTTTAAAAATAAATGTATATTAATTCACTTAATCCTCCTAAGAAGCTTATAAGGTAGATACCTCACTTAATCCTCCTTTTATAGATAGAAACTTGGGCATAGAAAGGTTAATATTTTGCCTAAGTTTACACAAAAAAATAGATGGAAGAAATAAGATTTTGTTACTGAACCAAACTTGGGTCTACCCCCCTGTTGGGCAGCAAAGCCACTTTACTGACACCAAGTTGTGGTAAAGTACAGCACTTATTTCAGGCCCAACAAGAAGA
This sequence comes from Bos taurus, assembly GCF_002263795.3. Classification (NCBI taxonomy): domain Eukaryota; kingdom Metazoa; phylum Chordata; class Mammalia; order Artiodactyla; family Bovidae; genus Bos; species Bos taurus. Next base: position 107,896,778 of record NC_037328.1, on the reverse strand, counting down.
ACAGGGAGCTCATGCTCAGAAGAACTGAACTGTCTGATAGTTTTCAGGGAAAAGTTTTTGAAGGCAAGGTTTGAGATGAGGACTGCAGGGTGCATGACTTTCTTCTGATTGATTGTGGGTGAGGTAACAGGTTGGTATTTCAGGCATTTCAATTATCAACCTTCTGGTTCCAACCAGCCCGGGGTCTGTGTAGCCACCATCCTTCACCTGGGGAGGGGTCTTATTTTTCCTGCAGAACAACTCAAAAAAATATGTCAGATTGTTATGTATATCCCTTGAGCAAAAACTAGGACTCAGGTTTATCAATGAACTAAGGGGACAACAGAGGATAAGATGGTTGGATGGCATCACCGATTCAATGGATATGAGTTTGAGCAAACTGCAGGAGATAGTAGAGGGCAGAGGAGCCTGACATGCCACAGTCCATGGGGTCACAAAGAGTAGAACACGGCTGAGCAATTGAATAACAACATTTGTTTCTTGACTGCTTTTCCTTTGTTTTTGCATTCTCTCACTTCCCTACTTAGTAACTACTTGAGTCTGCTCTTTGGAACTCAGAGGCCTAAGAGACTAAATCCTTTTTCTAGAATCAAGAACAGTGGGGTACACAGGGGCTTTTATATCCTAGGAGAGCTCTGCAGGGTCCTGCTCTGTTTCAATCCCTCCTCTTTGATACTCCTCAATTCTGAGAAGAATAGAAGGAAGGACAAGAAAGAGAATAATCAAAAACTTGGCAAGGATAACTTGGTTTTAGGGGGACTCGATTCAACTTGAACCAGCAGTTTTGGTCAATAGTTGGGCTTCCCAGGTGGCCCAGATGGTAAAAAAAAAAAAAAAAAAAAATCTGCCTGCAATGTGGGAGACCCGGGACAATCCCTGGGTCAGGAAGGTCCCCTGGAGAAGGAAATGGCAACCCACTCCAGTATTCTTGCCTGGAGAATTCCATGGACAGAGGAGCCTGGCGGGCTACATGGGATTCATGGGATTACAAAGAGTCAGACATGACCAAGTGAGTAACACTTTCACTTTTCTTTCATAACTCTAACAGTTACACTATATCAAGGTAACCTCCTAAATATAATGAGTTATACCTATGTGTTAGCATTTAAAATGTTTTATTATTTTTTTTATATAATTCTATCTTCCCTGCCAAGCTGAAAAATCTTAAAAGGGGGCACTATTTCTTATTTATCATCTCTACCTACCCAGTGCTTAGCATAATGTTATTGGATGGATGGAAGGATGGATAGATAGATGGGTGAGTGAACAGATGGATGAATGGAAAAGGATACAAGTTCCAGGCTGGCTGCTCCATTCAGCCCTAAGATAAACAGTTCCTTGAAACCCCAGAAATGAATTAATCAGCTTTGATTTTTTTCTTCAACTTAAATCTGTCAAGTAAGCCTGAGGATTTATAATTGAAAAAAATGTGTAGGTGATCAGATAAGGGAAACTGAATGATAAGGACATTTGTCTCCAGGTACTTTTGGCCACAGAATGTCCATTCCCTCAACCATCCTGCTTCCTTCCCCCGAAGATAAAGAGCAGCAACAGCAGGGGAAGCAAAAGGTTGCTGGGCTGTGTCCTTTCCCTCTCTGTGGGAGTTCTGAAGGATGAGCCAGCTTAGCTCCACGACTGGACCCCAATTTCCATATGTAATCAGGATCTGATAATAAAAGTAAATTTTACAAACTATGCCTTGAATTGAAAGAATGTAAAAGGAATGCAAATTGCACGTGGCTGCCTGACCAACCTAGTGGGTCCTCTAATCCAATTCTTCCTTCCTGCCTCAGTCTCAATTCATAAAATGCTGTTTTCAGAGGGCATTCATTAACATTTTGATTTAAGTTCTTGCAAATAGATAGCATCTCAGCGGAGCCCCTGAGGATGCTGTCAAACTTAGCCTTCTGCTCACCAGGACAGACAGTTCCCACTAGCTGGCCTCAGCTCTGCCTCTCTCTGCTCCTGGGCCGAGAGAACAAGAACTGTCTTCCACCTTGGTCCTGAGGCTGGTCCAAGGCCCTCATCTGCAGACCCCGGGGATGCTCCCCGCCGCTGGAATGATGAGGCCCTTCTATCACAAATTCCAAATATCCTTTTCAAAAGACTTCAGTAACTCTTCTCAAAATAAACAGAGCAGCACTGGCATTTAGGAAATTCACTGGGCAGCAGCTACCTTTAGAAAGGTGGTTATTTATCCTCATTAGAATCGCCGCCCGCACATCAGCAGAGAGCGAGCATCTCCCCACACCTGGGGAATCTAAGCCTGCACGTGCTGTTTCTAAGTCACCAGTTCCTGAATGCCAGTCCAAGGGCAAAGGCCACTCAGCTCCATCGGAACCATGCGGGAAGCTCTTCTAAAATATAGATGCCTGAGCCAGCCTCTGGAGATGCTGATTTATGAGGTTAGAGGTGAAATCCAGGAGGCCATCTGCATTTCTAAGTTGCTCTGGTGAAACTGCCACACAACCCAGTTAAAGGACTGCTTGCAAGATTTTTGAGGCATGTGTCATCTTAAAAAATAGCTGACTTTTTAAAATGAAAGTATCTTTATTATGAAATGTGTTACACCCTCATGTTAACACTTCAAAAATCCAGAAAACGTAAATAAGCCACTAAATATCACTCAAAAAATATTATTACCCAGAGGTAATTGCTGTAAAGATTTTGGAGAACATTTTTTCCAAACAACTTGATATGCAAATATGTATAATTTTAAATGTTATTTTTCTTTGATGCATTCTACACATGTGTAATAATTATTTTATTAACCAGAATTATGTATTATAACACCAGGCTTTGGTAAAACTGTTCTTAGAAGAATTAGAAATAGTGTAGGCGCCTGCATGAGACTTCAAACCAAAGGGTGTACACTATGAAAAACCATTAGATGGTAAATATTTACTAGTATTCTCTCTTGTTCCATGTCAGCATTTTCAAATAAGTACTAGTCAAAGTATCAGTAAATGAACCAGAAACCTTCAAATATTTATAAGAGTCTTAGGGCAGAGGAAAGAGGAAATAAATGTTAGTGCTGGTGAAGGAGGCTTTGTTGCCACATAAAATTATAGGCGGAGAAGGCAATGGCACCCCACTCCAGTACTCTTGCCTGGAAAATCCCATGGACAGAGGAGCCTGGTAGGCTGCAGTCTATGGGGTTGCTAAGAGTCGGACACGACTGAACGACTTCACTTTCACTTTCGCATTGGAGAAGGAAATGGCAACCCACTCCAGTGTTCTTGCCTGGAGAATCCCAGGGACGGGGGAGCCTGGTGGGCTGCCGTCTATGGGGTCACACAGAGTCGGACACGACTGAAGTGACTTAGCATAGCATAGCAAAATTATAGGATTTCAAATTTGAATTCCAGATAAAATACTTTTTGGTGTAAGAATACTGCAATTTGTTTATCTGAAATTCAAGTTTAACTAGGCATTCTATATTTGGATTGGCTAAATCTGGTTACCCTAGAAGGAGGGGACCCAGGCTTTGCTGGGGCAGAGTTGGCCCATGGTAGGGGCAGAAGGTGAGCAGGTACAGGGCCAGATTCCAGTTCCAAAAGCAAGGTCATGGCAGAATCTCACTAGGTCTGACACGTCTTAGAGTCTGGCTCAGCTCTGCCACATTGAGAAGTCAAGCACAAGCCCACCCCTTATCCCACCTCCTGCTCAGTGTAGAGTAGGAAGCAGCATGGGAGGAGCCAAGCCCCTAGAATCTACCATTCATCTACCCCAGTTAGTGTCCTAACCCATGCTCACTCCTTCTCTTTTTATTGTGTTATATCTCCCTCTCCCAGTGCACCCTCTCCAGCTGAATAATTATTTACTTCAGGAAAGTTTCCTTTATCAACAACTTGTTTAGTTCTACCTCTTCTAGTTTCTTTCCTCTAGAAAACATAATTTTAGGTGGGAGTATCATTTCTTTCCCACATTTGTCATTGTCTCTCTCATCATTTTTCTTCCTTTTTTTCCTTTCCCCTGCATCCAAATTTGCCCAGGACTTGACTTTATAACTTCAGTTCTGTCTCCAGGATGGATTCCATTCTGCTATTGGTAACTTAGCATCCTTACAATCTTGAATTATCTTACCCATAACTCTTTTTATCTCATCCTGTTTTCTTTGTTTTCTGTTCTGGTTTCTTAGAGACTATATCTTTTGGTATCCTTCTGAAGACCCCAAAAGTTATTCCAAAATTTTCTTCTGGGTCCAAGAGCCTGGCAAAGTACTGGTCAATAGAAACTGAATGTAGATTACTCTTGGCCCAGCTTTCCATCTGTTTGGGAACTGGACAAACCCCTTTCTCACAAACAGTAAGAGCAGGTAGTTATGCCTACCTGCTGTCCCTCTAGATGCACTATAGCCGATTCCTCTGGTCTGAAATGGGAAGTTTCGGGGATAAATTCTTATCCCTCCACTTCCTGTTTCTTGACTTGCTGAAAAGAAGGAATCCATAAAAATCTGTAATCCCCAACGTGCTATGTTACTAGGAGTCTTCTTTCTGCTTTTCCTGTGGGTAAAGTATTTCCCAACATGTGTTTGCTACAGTCTTTCCGTCACCCTCTTTTCTCTGCCCTGCGCACCACCCATGGAAATTCTAATTCAGTAGGTCTGAGAACACAGATGTAGAAACACCCAGATGTTAGTATATAGATTAGTATAGACCCTCTTATCTAAAACAGAAGACCCCAAAGACAAAAGAGTTGAAAGCACTTCCCCTCACCTTTCGGATGACAAGTCATAAGTAAGACCTCAGTCTAGTTCTCTGAGCCTTATGGTTGGATTCTCGTTGTCTAATCAATGATGGCTTTTGCTGATGGGCTTGGCTGGTGGCTCAGATGGTAAAGAATCTGCCTGCCATGCAGGAGACCTGGGTTCCATCCCTGGGTTGGGAAGATCTCCTGGGGAAAGGAATGGTTGCCTACTCCAGTATTCTTGCCTGGAGAATTCCATGGATAGAGGAGCCTGGAAGGCTACAGTCCATGGGGTCACAAAGAGTCAGACACGACTGAGCAACTAACACTTTCCCTTGTTTTATTTTGCTAACAGAACAGTTTTCCATCTTTTGATGAGTTTTCTGTCTTCACGGGCATTTTCAAGCTGAAGGAGCTAACCAGATTCCATTTGAATGCAGAACTCTGAGGATATTTTAGTTTGTTTTATTTTAAAAGAGTCAACTTCATATAATGAAATTTCACTGATCGGAGTATTATTAAGTTGACCATTGTCAGGAACAACAGAAGCATCCCCTGCCTTGGTAAATGAGTCAGAAAGATGATAGAGACAAAGATGCTTGGCTATGCTCTGTTAGATAGTAGTGCCATCTTTAAACTGATCCTACCCTAATGCACTGTAACATAAAAGCCCAGAGCATAATAGAAAAAGACAACTGGGGAACCTCAGGATACAGGATGCAGCTATCAATGTGAAAACATCTAGGTTTCAGTGGTTTTGTGCTATATCCAAATGCCCTCGAGTTAGAAGTGTTTTTAAATCTCAAACACTTAATAATTCTATCCTGAACTATAAATCATGGTTTGGATAAGCCTTCCAAATGTCTTAACACAGTTTAAGACCCTTTCACACCTGGATTTTTCCTTTCCTCCCCTTCCCTGTCCTCAGAATCCCTACCACATGCCCCTTCCCCACAGTAGCCCCAAGTCTCTCCTACCACATGCCCCTTCCCCACAGTAGCCCCAAGTCTCTCCTCTCTGTGATGGCATCAGTCCCTTTCCAACCTCTGTATCTTTGTACAAGCTGATTCTCTCTGTGCATGCCCTGTGCCCTCCTGTACCTGGAGGCGCCCCATGCATCCTTCGGGGCCCAGGTCCCTAGTTTGTGTCTCTATGAAGTCTCCCTTGCTCCCCAGGCAGTCTGTGGTTCCCTCCAGTTTGTCCACCTAACACTTCGTACCAAAACTCCCTCATAACAAAGTCATGGCCAGTAGTCCCTATGTGATAGTGGATACACACGCGACTAATGAACAGAGGAAAAACAAGGTGAAGCTGGGGCTTGTGCTCACTTAAACAGCAAAACAGTGTCTGCAGCCTCCCCTGCTCTTCCAGAATGCAGCATCTGGCCTGACTTCGTGTTTTGTTTTGTTTTTTTTTAATGGAGGGAACAAACTAATAGTTACTACACGTTAGGCTCAAAGACTTGCTCTGGACCAAACAAAAAGTCCAGCCTCCGTCACATTTGTCTGTGTGCCCTGGAGAAAGATTCTCCCCTTATATGAGCCCCAGTCTCTTCATCTACAGAACAAGGATAATAATAGAAATGCCCTTATAGGTCTGTTGTGAAAATGAAAAGAGACAGGATTTTGGAGCACTTAGAAATATTCCTAGCACATAGCAAATGTTCAATAAAAGTTAGCCATTAATATCAATCCATTGGAGAAGATGGACAAATTGAATGTACCAGGATAGGTACCTAAATGGAATCACTTGGCTAGACTTTGGATCTGACAAACAATGAACCAAAAGAGATGACACAAGAGAGACCTCCATGAACAAACACCCCTCTCTGACTAGCAGGCTGCCCTCTTTACAGGGTACCTCCCCCAACCCAGCCTGCCCGGAGGACTAATTTGATTTTAGCCCCCACTGCCTAGAAATCTAGTGCTCTAGCCCAGACTATCCCAGACCCTGGGAAAGGGTAGGGATCTGGAGGAAGGTGCTTCCATCACCAACAAGCTATGTGAGGCTGGAAAAGCAGAGCAATCTCTCTGGGCTTCCAGAGCCTCATCTGTGATACTCTTCCAGTGACAGTGGAGTGAGGAGAAGCCCCTAAGGGGCCTCCCTCAGCAGATCAGGTGAATCCAGGCAAAGCAGATAACTGGGGCTCTTCTGGACAGACGGCCCTTCCCTTTCCCCCGCTTCCCTGTCTGGATGAAGAGATCTGAAAGGGAAGAACAGAGACACATTTGGAAATGCTGTGCCATTCTCAGCAAGAGTCAGAATGGAAAAAGCAGGGGGTTCTGTTGTGGAGTATTTGCATAGATGGTGTCTCAGGACATCTGTTTCCAGGATGTTTGTCTCTGAAATAAGGGAAGGCAAAAGCCAGAGGGCTCCATCCAGGATTCCTGGCTCCACTAGACAGATCAG